>NC_133941.1:12792500-14042500 GCF_031877795.1 Strix aluco | reverse complement strand
GCTCAGGGGCTGACAGGTGCTGCTGCTGCTGAGAAAAGTGAAAACGTGTACCTAGTGCTGTGCTGGTCGGTAACAGCACGTAGGATAATTGCCTCCAGCTACTGATGGAGGAAGAGACAAATGCTAATATCTAATGCCAGGCAAATACTGCTGCAGCAAAGCTGTCAGCATGAGTGCCATGGCTTCTGATTGAATGGAAAGGTGCCCATCAGCATGAGGTTGGTCTTTTGTCTCCAGCTGTGTGCTGATGCTTAAGTGATGTATGAGTGGCAGAAAAATGTGGAGGTTCAGTTGGAGCTTAGGGTGTCTTCTGAAGTCAGACAGTCACTCCAGAAGGCAGGCCTTTCAAAGCTTTATGTGAAGCTGTACAAGATTCAATTTATAAAGCTTCCTTAGGAGCAGGAGGTTCACTAGGCGTCAGGAAGGGACAAATGCCAAGTCTAGCAAATAATAAGGGTCCTTCCTTTTGGTTAAATAGTCTGTATGTTGCTATCATTATCATGGGGTATGTAATTTTGTAACAGGAATCTGGAATTATTCCAGCTTTGGATGAAGGTTTCGGGCTGTACTGCAGCAGCAAAAGTGAGTGGCTGTCCTGGAGGATGCCAGACTACAGGTGACACTTGGCCTCCCCCAGGAAAGCTGATCTGCTCTGCTCCCAGTGGGGCAGGGAGCAGGGCAGGGGCTGGCCTTGGTGGTTTGTTCCTGGCTGTGGCACCCATGTACAGAAGCAGCAGTCTGCTTCAGCTCTCGTCTTCACCAGGCACCACGACTGGTCTTGCCTTGTCTCTTGACTGCGCTGACCCAGACTGTATTCCCGGTCAATGGAAGTGTTAATACTACATGCTGAGGAGGGGAATGGCAACCGTAAAATGCTGAATTGGTAAATGTTGGGTTGCAAAAATAAATGCTAAGTTGCAGGGGAGTGTTTCCTGGTGAAATGGGAATGGTTTAGCATTCTGGCTGCTACGAATCAGCTGCTCAGCTGTATTAAGCTCTTAGGAAATAGCTTTGAAATGACTATTAACAGCCTTTTCAAAATTACTTGGAATTTATTTGGAATAACTGAAAAATGTTTGCAGTGTGGGTTTAGATTCTCTGCTCAGCTGAAGCCTTCTCCAGTTGGTCACACTTTCATGTTGTACCTCTGGAGGAGTGAGAAGGGGGCTGTCTGGGTGTGAAGGTGTATGCTGATGGCCAAGAAACTTTGAACTGTCTGGTGAGAAAATGGACTCAGTCGAGAGCATAACAAGCATTTTGAGGATGCCTTGGATTGCTATTTGCCATATCTTTTTCTACAAGAATAAACAGGCATGTGATAAAAATAAGAGACTGCTTTGTGCAGCCTAGCAACAACTTAAAATTCTCTTTCAGCATGAGCAAGTGCACAGTGGCAGGGTACAGGTAGTTCTGGTCGGGCAGGCACAGGAATGGCATTTCACCTCCCAGGCTGCAAAGAGAAAAGGGGTTTCTGTAAAGGAGTGAAATTTGAGAGTTCTCTGTTTGCAGGAAACCCCTTTGTCCTGGTCGGTGTTGTAGCATTGACACGGATTTGGGGTTGGGGCGCATCGTGCAGAGTGAGGTAGCGTAGGAGCTGCCTTTCCTTCCAGACCAGGGTGTGCCAGGGCTCAAACCGTGGGTCTGACAGCTCACGGCTGCAACTTGAGCCTGATCCCACATCCTACGCTCAGCCCCGCGGTCCAGCCTTCCCCTGCACTGTCTCTGCTCTTGTCAGCCCCACTCTCAATTCAGTTCACTGGCTTTCTAGAAAGCTCTTTGTTTCTAATCTGGTTGCTCTTCTGCCAGGATAGCAAGTACGTTGGTTTGGTGGGGCAGCACACGCCAAGGACCACTGGGGAAGCAGCGAGCTGGGGTAGGTCAGGTACTGCCAAACCTTTCATGCTAGCGTGGAGATGATGATGGTTGTGGAGCACTGAGTTGGTTGTACGGTGTCAATCAAATGATCAGATGTTCTGATAGCAAATCTGCAGTCACTGGAAACTGAGCTTTGGCAATTGTGCTTTGCTGTAAGAGCTTCTGCCTCCATCTACGCAAAATCCAGCTTTAAACTCGGTGCTCCTGACCCCTGGCAGATTTCCTCTCGTTGCTACTGAACAGAAGGTGATGATTGTGCAGACTGTTGTACAGACCATCTCCTGCGCTGGAGCCTGCATCGTTATTTGTCATCTGCTGCAGATTTGACGGAGCTTTCAATGGGCATGTGAGCTTAATTGCAATATTTGCACAGATCCTGAATAAGCGCTTAGGCTAAAAATAAAGTTTTATTTTGGAGAATAAGCAGCTGGTAGTGCTTTGCCGCTGATGCTGCATTTCTTGACACATGCAAGAAACTGAAAGAGTGAAGCATTTTTCTCTGGGCTGTCACAGTAACAGAGATGCTATCATGTCAGAGCTGCTAATGCTTTGAGATGTTTTATTCTTGAGACTAAATTACACAGGCAGGGGAATTATAACCATTTCTAATTACTGTAGATAAAGACTTGAAACTTTAGCCAGAAGTTCTGCAATCTTTCACAGTTCAGAATTATTAAAGTAGAAGCACAGTAATGATCTTTAGCCTCTCTTTTTGCTTGGCTGTGAAGACTCATTCTTCTCACTTTTACTCTGATTAAAAATGATTAGGCTTTTTGATATCAGATACAATTTGCCTTTGTGACCTGGATGCCCATGTATGAGCAGTGTTGGCAGTCTGGGCTTATTGCTCCTGCAGCTGCGTAATGGCTGAGCGTGGGTGGAGTGACACTGGTGGATGTGTGGATGGTCCTGGTGGGTTTACTTTGGGCTGGAATCATTAAGGCTGTTTCAGG
Organism: Strix aluco; assembly: GCF_031877795.1. Taxonomy (NCBI): domain Eukaryota; kingdom Metazoa; phylum Chordata; class Aves; order Strigiformes; family Strigidae; genus Strix; species Strix aluco. The sequence continues at coordinate 14,039,672 of NC_133941.1, read as the reverse complement.
GTTGAACAACATGAAGGCTGTCTTGGTCAAAGTGAGGGAGATGTCTGAGAGCCCGTGTCCGCTCCTGAGCGATGTGGCTGGGGCTCTGTTCACCTTGGAGGAAGGGCAAGGGGAGGGGGCAGACTGGAAAGAAGAAATGTGCCATTTTCTTCTAGGCCTTTGGAGAGGCACTTGCCTAGAGCTGATAGACACAGTCTGGTTTCCAGCCTCCTCGTGGGGTTGCAGTGTCTGCCAGGTCATTTGCACCCCCACTTTCTAGTGCTGCTCTTGCTGTGAGCATTTCACTGTGTTGCACAAGTGATCACCTTCTGTTATCTTGCAATTTTACTGATCAAATCTGTGATTTTTTGGGCTGCCTGCTGTATGGATTTTGAATGTTTTTCATCAGGAGAATATGGCTAGACTTCCTTCCCTGGTTTACATCTGGAAGATGATCAACTTCTCCTTGCAAAGGGAAGAACTGCCGGTTTTGAACTAGGAGCATCTGTTCAAAATAGCTGGCGAGGTGCTGATGCTGGAGGACAGCAAACACAGACACCCTTCTTCTTGCCCCATTTGCAGGAGAAGGTCATTAGTAATGACTGAATTGTTTCTATTTATTGAGCAAGGTGCTTCTATGATTAACATACGGGAATCTGGATTCTGTTCAAATCTGCTACCAGCTCACTATGGGACTCTCTGTAAGTGACTTTCTTCTCCAGACCTTGCTCCCCAGCCTGTGAGTGAGGATACAGGCAAGAGGCCCCACAGGAGGGTTGTGGCTCAGCTGAATTTCTCATTAATGTTGAAATTTAGTTGTTTCAGACTTAAGCTGATCAACACTGTTTTCAGCCTGTGGGAAAGTAAGATGTTGATGACTGCCCAGCAGCATAGGTATGTCTCTCTAAAATAACAGTGCTAACATAAGTCAAGCTGTTGGATGTGCTACACAACAGGTCTACTGAAAGTTGTCCCACCTTCAGCCATCGTTGTCTTCTGAAGCTTCAGAAGATCAATCTTATGCTGTCCTCACCTTGAGCAGGACATCAACAACTCAGCCTCGGCTGCTTTTTCTGAGCCGAAGGGGATTGGCAGATGTCTTTGAACACAAAGTTTGAACATCTCTGGGCTTGCCGAGCTGCAGCTGCTCTGTGCTTGTGTTTGTGCACCTTTTCACATGCTGATACTCTTGTGTTTCCTTCCAGGATTTCCAGCATCCCATCAGGTGAAGTCTTAGTAAAGAAAAAAAAACAAAAAACAAAAAACCAAAAAAACCCCAAAACAACAAAACAGAGGAGAGATGTGTATTGAAACCAATAAACAGGAAAGTTCATGGAAATTGATTTTTTTTTTTTTGTGATTGTTGCTCTGTGTGAAGTACAGAGCGAGCAAGACACTGAAGAGCAGGGAGGAGTTCATGTTGCTTGTCCTTGGAGAAGAATCTGCTGGTGTTAGTGGTGATGGAAAACAATGTGAAGAGTCGTCCTCCTTGCAGGAGAAGAGTAACCTCTGTGCTCGGAGCAGCCTGTACACTAGGAAAGACTTTGACAAAAGCAGACTACATCATGGTAACTGGCTGACCTAAGAAGATCTCTTGCAAGGTCTGGGGCATATTAATGCCTGTGGGAAAGGGCAAATCCCATGGTTTAGAATGGGTATTTACATCTGTCAGTGGCTGAAACATGGAAAACAGCTGAACCTGTCTGTTGAGGTCATTGTTAGGAGAGCTCTGATTCTGGAACAGAAGCAGTCTCCTCTTTTTCTTCCCTTACTTGTATAGCTCAGATGTACATAAAAACAAAAAGAATTTTTAAGAGTATCCCAGCTTCACTCCCTCACGAGGGATTTGAATTTTGTCATTCCCAGACAGGATTAGGTATTCAGCATATGAGCTGTCAGTCTGGGTTCTGGAAAAAGGATAAATTCCAGAAGGGGTTTATAAGGAGGGAAGTACAAGCAGCCTTAGTGTGCAGCTATAGCATTAGATAGTCCGCAGGAAGATTAGACTTCACAGATGCTGACATCCTATGTGGCCAGTGCTGTAACGAAAATGTTACAAGCCACAGGTTCTAACAGAGCTCTGTGTGTTGAGAGTTTTAAATGAAAATGCATGTGCATTGCATTTCTTCCAGAGAGAAAACCTTAAATTAAGGTTTTCTTCTTGGCCATGACAGTAACAGTTGGCTCAGTTTATTTCACTAAAGAGGCACATTTGTATGCGGGCTTGCAAGGGCCATGAGAGCTGGAAGCATTTGCTGCTGGACTGGGAGATCAGCCCCGGTTCACAGGCTCTTGCAGACATGCCCTGGTTTTTCACATCTGATCTCTTTCTAATGGCGTGCCTCCTGGTGCTTTGCCAAGGAGGATGGGGCAGAGCTGCCTGTGCCACTCGCTACCTGCACCGGACGGTGGTCGGTGACGGGTAGATGTGGTGGGGGCTGCTGCAGTGCCACTGGGGAGAGATGCTGGTCCCGCTGGGCTGGTGATACGCTGCTGCTCAGGCTTGGTGTTGCTGCCTTTGCTGAGGCTGTGCGTGCAGACTGCTGTGCTAACAGGTGCTAACTTCTGACGGGGAAGGAGGTCCCATCTCCGCTCACCAGGCTAGCTCTGGAAATGACAAAGCTGTGTCACGAGGTCCAGGAGAAATAATTGAGCTCGATGCTGGGGCTGCTCCCGAGTGCTCCTGCTAATGGGGTGTAAGAAGCAGTTTGGTCCCTGTGCTGTCACAGAGAGAAATGAACACTGGCACTATTGGAGGACCTCAGTTCATGCTTTTTCTGTGAGCTGGCATGTGGAACTGCAAAATGCTTGTTGTATTTGGAGGAAGAATTCTCTTTTGAAATGACAGTCTGCTTAGGTCCACTGGAAATTCTTTCTGTGGACCCGGACTGCCCTCATTGCCTCTGGTCTTGAGTTGCAGCAGGAATTGTGGTGGGTCCTAGCTGTGTTTCTGGAGGAGCATCCCTTTGCTTCCCCAGCCAGTGGCTTGGGAATAAAGTTTTGACCTTTACAGGAGGGATTTGTCAAGGCTAATTTGTTTTGATTTTTATCACATGGCAAAAGCTTTGATTTTAAAAAGGGGTTTTGAAGCTTGTCATGTGAGAAGTGGAACAGAGGACACGATTCATGACTGCAGCTGTTTCTCTCTGTTCCCTTTCACCCCCTATTGCTTTCTTGCTGTGGGGATGTTGAGCACTATTCTGGGCAAAGATCCATTGATGCTAACAGAAATAAGAGTTGTCCCAAAGACAAGACCCACCACCTTGCAGTAGGAGAGGAGGGCTAGCTTCATTTCAGCTCTTCTGTGTTCACGCCCTGCGATGCAGAGCTCACTTGGCAGAGCTGTTTGCTTCCCTTGTAATGGAACAAAGCACTAATACTTGTTCCCTTTTAGCATAAGGCTTAAGCAAGAAGGGGAAGTAAATTTTGGCAGTGTGGGCTTTTCAGAATGAGGCTGGAAGTTCATGGGTTTGTTTTTTCTGGTTATTTGTTTGCTTGTTGAAATTGTTTAGAAGCAGTTGTCACTCCCTTCCTCCTTGGAAGCTGCTTACTTCTTGATTACTGAGTTGTGAAGCCCATGTCCTTCCTCCTGTCTGTCTGGTACAGCTAAAGGGGCACCATCACCCAGCTGTGAGCGTAGTGAGCCCATTCTTCCGACTCAGACTGCCTTTCATGCTAGTGAGATGTGCTTTTGGATAGGTGCCTACCTTTGCTGTCATGCCGAAGGGGTCCCATCTACACTGCTTTGTCCCTCTTTCCTGCTCAGGCTGTGGTGGTGTGCACAAAAGCGGTCTCTGAGATGTTGATTTTTGTGCCTGTGATCTGGAAATGCCACCATAGGCTGCTATTTTAGTTTGTTCAGCTGCTCAAGAGTTTTAATTTAAAAAAAAAAAAAAAGCTGTCGGACTAAGCACACTAGATAATTCCAGGCTGTGGGTCGTTTCTTGCTAAATCACTGGTTCCAAGTTAAGATTAGATCTCTTCTAAGTAACAGCTATTAATTATTTCTTGTTCTTTTCTAGCACAAGTAGGGACAGTGCCTTGTAGTATGGAAACCTGAGGGCAGGCCTCAGTTCCAAACCTTCTATTATACTGAATAAAAACAAAGGGATGAGGGAGAAGATGAGGCAAGAGCTGCAAAAATAGACACTCACCATGAGGAGGAGGGGATCACGTGGAAGCCTGGATAATGTCTTAGTGAAAAGGTCTTGAATGCCTGTCCATGGGGTTTGTGCCTGGGGTGATACCTCCACAGCTGCTAATGTGGATGGGGTGTCATCTCCCACTTTCCTGCTGCCTGCTCCAGCTCCACTGCCCTCGAGCTTGCTGACTGGGAGGCTGGGCTCAGCCGCTGAGTTGCATCCTCCTTCTCTGGAGGTGGGAAGAAAGCCTTGATGGACCACTCAGGCGACTTTTACCTGCTCACACGTGGAAGTTGAAAATGGTGGTGGACAGGTTTTCAGGGTGAAGCGGTCTCTGTCAGTCGAGTTCAGTCGTGTCTGTGCTGTGATGGTTGTACAGAGAACCGTGACAGCTCCTGTAAAAACTACATAGCTGCCTAAAGAAATCAAGCTGAAGCTCCTCACCAAGCAGACAAATGCAAACCTCTGTGGCCTCTCAGTCTGATGTGGTGACAATTTGGGTAAACTCAGTGAATTCTGTGATTTTCCAGGCTGCTTGAAGATACCCTTTTTCCCTCTCCTCCTGAGGAAAGGATGTGTGTTTGCAGGGGGATGGAGGGGTTACCATGGTTTGAACATCAAGTGTGCTATGCCCAGGTCATAAATTGCACCCAAGGGGCGCACCAGGTCGGGTCTGTGGTCCCTTTCCCTCTGTGCCCGGGCTTGGCTGTCCCTGAGGAATATTTTGGGAGAAGCTCAAATATCAGGGAAATTCATGTTTTTCAGCATGTAAAAAGAATATTTGTGTGAAAAGCCAGTACCTCAAGTAAGAATGATGATCATAAAAATTCATTACCTACTTAATGCAGAAGCTTAGGGATTTCCTTGAGCCTGGCCAAATCAAAGTGTTTATAGCTGAAGTCTTTTTCCATTTGACATAAAAAAATGCTCTTGAAGTGCTGAGTTTTAAGTAATGAAGTTTTTGTCCTCCCCAGAATCACCTTTATTGACTTAAACTGAAAAATGCGTCCCCTTTAATTTGTTTTTCAAATTGATTTCACATGTCTGTCTTCCATTAGCTTGATGAGAAGAGATAGCAGCAGCATTGAAATAATGGTGCAGTTATTATCAAGGAGCCTGTACAGTATAATTGTTTACATCAGGGATGGAAAGAAACCCCTCCAGCATCCAGTTTTGGAAAGCATCATCTTGTCTGTGGTCTGGGGCTCCTTTAGAAGCATTGTCCAGTGATATGGGCTGGCATGTGAGACTTTTACATCCATGAATGCATATGAGCTGGCTGTACTCTTGAGCTCTCCTTCAGAAGCTTAAGATCTCAAAATGGTACTGAGCTCTGGTCACTTTAAAAGCTTTTAAACTCTACTGATGTACTATTAATTGCTTAACCAAAAAGTTCTCCCAACAAAACTGCTATTGGCAATGTTTGGTCTCATGAGGCTTCTCAGATGTGGAGAACCACCCAAACCTCTCCTAGCTCAGCTGTAGGGAGTTACAAGCAGCGAAGAGTGATCAGTCTCGACCTGGAGGAATTTAGAAGGGGGGAAAAATGGGGCAAGAAAGACAGCATGCACATGGGTTGTGCAACCCACACAGCTTGAGAGTTAGTGTAGCCCCTTGCTTGCTGTCAGGCGGCTTCCACCTCCTCTGCTCTGTGGTGGCCTCGTGCACTGGAGGGGTCCTGCTCCAGGCCTCCTCTGTGGAAGGGCCACCAGCTGGGTTGGGTGGAGGTGAGCTGAGTCCTGGCTGTCTCCTTTCCTGCAGGATTTGTCCCACTGGAGTTGGGCTGGGAAGATTTCCTGAAACACAGCAATTCATTCTTGCTGATGTCGCTGAGCGAGGTGGATGCTGACATGGGTATGTGTGGCATGTGAAGAGGTGGATGAAAGAAATCGATACTGTGATAAGGCATGTGAGCTGGTTGAAAGTTTTGCACGTGAGAAGTGAACAGTCCAACAAATGCAGGTTTTCTGTTCACTGCCTCAGGAAGTGAGGAAAACAGGATTATGGCTGTTCTGCTGCCTGTAGCACAATGTCCTAAGAGAACATTCCCCTCCTGTTCCCATTTCTTCATGTTTTCTGGGGAGCCTGTGCTACTCTAAGCTGTGGAAGGAGATGGGATTATAACTTGCAGCTAGAGCAGTGGGCTATTTTTTCCCTGCGGATAGTGTGGGACACTAATGAATTGCTTTTCTTCCGTGACTCAAGTCTTACTTCCTTATAGGTGAAATGTCACCAAATCCAGTTGAACCCTTTAATCTTTTTTCAAGGTAGAAAAGCCCACTAAACAAACCCCAGAATTTGTTCTTGAACTGAATCTGGAGATAACAGCAAGTTAGCCTCATTCCTCTGATAAACATAGCTAAACTTGCAATTTTCAAGGTACTTTTGTAGGTCAATGGAAACTGTCAGTCTGTCTCAGTTTTGCAGCACAGAAAAACTGTGTGCTGTCCACTCCCACTGTCTGCTGGTGAAAAAGTAACTCGGGGGGCTGCAGGGTCTTTAGGACACAGTTTTCTGGGGTATTTTTGGCTTATGATCATGCATGTAACAGTTGTAGTTGTGTGACACTGCAATAGATATCAGTGGTGTCTTCGTTTATGAGTGTGGCATGAGTTAGGATTAACTTTATCATTGTCCCAATAAAGCTTGATTACATTGACTTGTTGGATTTGGTGTCTGGGTGCTGATTGCTCCAGCAGAAACATCTGCTTTACCAGGAATAAATGTGCTTGCAGGAGCAACTCTGAGCTAACAGGCACCTTGGCATGCTTGGGTATTTTGTCTATGGCCAATTAGCATGATCTACCTCTTGACAGCGCAGCCCATGTGGAGTATTTCAGCCACTCTGATACCCCCTCCCTTGCTGCCCTGCACCTGCACCCTCAACAGTCTTTAAATGGCTTTGCTATAATTAGCTGGCACACCTAACTTCATGTAATTTTTGTGTATAGCACTATTAAGCCAAAAGCATGAAAAGCATCCCCTGTTTGATAGCGCTACTCTGCACATATCACTACCAGAATCCATGGTAGGGGAGTGAGGGAGATGCCTGTTTTCTTTCAGGAGGTGTTCCCTCTTGTCTTAGCTTTACAATGGCCCACCTCAAAGCAAATGAGCATTTGAAGGTTATCTTTTACTGGGAGCCCAGCTGTCATACTTGTTCAAATCCCTTAATGAGTATTTTGTACCCAGGTTAAAGTTACATGAAGGCTGCTGGCAGCCGGAGGGAGGCTGCAGGGAGTGGACATGCTGTTATACTTGGGTAGAAGAGTTGTTTGGGATTCCCATGTTGGGAAGTACCTGCCCAGCACAGGGGAGCTATTTCCTCCACACCAGTGGGAGCTGGTCTGTACAGCCTGAAAACACTGGGGAGGAGGTGGATGGGTATCCCGGGGTTTCCTTTTACTGGTATTTCAAGTACCTGTGCCTGTGACCCAGGGGGGTCTGTGAATCCAAGAGAAATTGCTGGTGTCATCCATATTATGGGAACATTATATAGAAACAAGGTTTCTTTGGGCACCTACTTTGGAGAAGCTTTGTAGGTGTGCTTGCTCTCTTGGGTTCCTGGCCTGAAACACCGTTAGCAGTAGTCCTCAAGGATCTTGGTCTGCCTGATGTGCTTGGGAGTTGTGTGAAGGGGTGATGGTAAAAGGACTGTTTGTAAGTGATCCCTCCTCCACCTTGGAACAAGCTTTGCTCGATGGGAATGTGGAGCTGGTCTCTTTGAGCAGAGGGACAGTGTAAACCCAGGCTTTCTGGTTGCTGTTACTCTGCAGTTGCTTGGAGCAATTCTACTCCTGGTAACAAATACAAAAAAAAAAAAAAACCAAACAAAACTGAGTATGGTGGTTTAGGGATCATTTTATTATGGAGTAGGTCACAGATACAATCTGATCACATCACTGTGAAAAGCTGCGCTTCGGGTAGGATGCACAAGTAACTTGAAGAAGAGGAATGCTTATTACAGTGGGAAGTGCTGAGTTTTCTTTATGAGTTAATGTGGTTTCTGATCCTGCCCTGCTAGCTTTCTTTTTGTTTTGGGGTGTGCAGGGGCAGCTGCATCCCTTTATGGCAGAAGATGCAGTGTTTGTTCCGCACAGAGTCCAGGACACAGGAAAATCATTTTCTAGCCAGATTGTTAACTGATCTGCAGCAAGCAAGCTGCCTTTGATCCTTCTGACTGGAATCATCTTTGCTTGGGGATAACTTTCCAAGGCCTCCCTCAGGTTTGCTCATGGTAATACAAGGCAGGTTATCATCTTTGGAGTGACAGCTTTGCAGGAAGGAGCATCGGCTGCGCCGGGCCTGGCAGCTCTGATCCAGGTGCTCCTAAAAAGATCCTGGGGACTCGTGTCTGGTTTACAATTTTGTGCAATTTACATCTGTCCAGGAATAAAAATAGCTGATGACTTTCCTGTGTTTGCTCCATGAGGATGGAAGCTCGTTTCCCTCATTAGTAGCTTTAATAAAGTATATATGACTGTTCATACAGCGGATACCAGAAAGTGGCATTTCTTCTCTGCATGGCAGACTTGAATTGTTCATGCCCAAACCCACAGGTTCTGTGCCTCTTCGGATGGTGACCTGTCTACCCTCCTTATTCCTTCTCCTTTGTGCTGGCATTCCTGGGTTGTATGCCTGTGACTGCTGCCAGGTCTGCTTTCCCATGTTCACTGGGGCTGAGGCGGGAGGTTGATTTTCTTTTCCAGTCTCCCGTTTTCTGTTAAGTCAGTAAGAGACGCTTTACAGTTTGTCCATCGTTTTGCATTTGGGCAACATGGTAATTATGCCCAGAGAACATCATAGCTGCAGGTTGCCACCTTTTGTCTCTTGCTAGAAGGTTGGTCGTGGGAGAGGGAGGATTTTGGAAGAAAAGCTGATAAATCATAAATTCCCTTGCAAGATGAATCATGAGTTATTACCTCTTTCCCAAACAGGTAACTGCATGCTGTTAAATCAGTGCCAGTCTGTGGCATGCAGAAGGAAAGTTCCTTTTGGTTTACACATACATACGTGCTATTCTCTTGCATGTGTCTTTGTGCATCGGCTGAATTGCTGACTTGAATTTTTTCCTGCTTGACCCCTGGAGACTTTACTTACTCGATCCTCACGTGCTGGAAATGTACTCCAGGTCGGAGGTGAATGGAAAGGAAGAGAGTTCTCCTGAATGTGTCAGAAATGAGAATTTCTTGGTCCTGCCTCTCATATAACTGTCACCTTTCCAGAATTTTGCTGTAATCTCTGCTATGGAAATAGATTTTGGGGGAGAACTGAACCTTCCTCCTTGAATGCCAGAAGAGAAGCCAGAACTTGCACAGTTTCCCAGACTCATTTGGGCTCTGTCCTTGCCCCTTGTCCTGGCAACGCTTGGCAAACCTGATTAACTGTAAAGAGTGTTTCTGCGGCTGGGTCTTCAGCCCCCATCCACATTTTTGCCAATTCAGTCAAAAAAAGATGGGCTGAGACTAGCACCTTGTAGTCTGCTAGCCGGTTAGAAATTAGTTCTGGTTTTGATCACACTTAATATAGGGGCTTTCTTATGTGCCTGTGCTTGTTGCATGCAAGTGATCTTGGAGCTGTACTGAATCTCAGTGAGCAAAGGGCAACTGTAGCAGTTTTTTGGGCTACCAAACTGAAGACTCTGCAGAGACTGACACAGCCCCTTCTGTTGGGCTTTTTTGGCAACTTTTAATACTAATATGTCAAAACCGCTAGAATAACTGCTAGCACTTCGCTGCAGCATCTTTCCTTCAGCCTTTAGATATCCTGCTTCATAATCCTGAGCTTTCATCAAAGTAGAGGCTATCTGCAGTTTTATTTTCCATTGTAATATATATTATGTGTGTATAATTTATATATACATACATGTAAGTAGAAACATATGTTTCCCCTGCACAGATGCAGTGTTGATGATGTCTGATACTGACTTGGCTTGACAATTGTGTGCCAAAAGGATGCTAAATAGGTAATCCTAAAGAGAGGGGCAGCTCTGTTGTCTGGGACAGGCTGAGCCAGAGAAGTGTTCCCTGAAGCATGGAGAGCAGTAAGAATTCAGGCAGCAGAGAATGGCAAGATATGTAAGTATGTGTTGACTATTTTAAAAACTTCTGTCTCTGCTTTTATCCTCTTAGAGTGTTTTGACTTAAGAGACGTGTTCTGGTTACTGGAGGGTGCAGAATTACGAGGGGAAGGAATCGGTGGCCGATTCTGATCATCGTGGCCAGTAAACAGGGTCTGAGCATGGCTGGAGAGACCCAGGATGAAGCATTTCCACCTTGGGAAGTACACGTGTGCAGTGGTGGGTTGCATGCGTTTCGTTGTTCCTCAGTGTGTCTCTGTCCCCTTCTTTCTGACTCCGAAGCTGCCTGCTCCAGGGAGGGAAATTGGTTGCAGTTTGGTTGCTGTGCATCCCTCTGCTGCCTTCAGGGTTTTGTTTGTTCCAAATGCCGCTCGTACATCTCTTTTGCCAGGAACTCTGGCTCTTGCTTTAGCATGATTTGCACAACTTAAGCCCTTTCCTCGGCTATCCTTTCTCTTCATTTCTCATTTGTGCAAGCTGTCTGCTCGAGCGGCTGCTGTCAGCACACAGTGGAAAAACACCAATCTGTTAGAAACCCACTATAGCATATCAGCAGGAATTCCAGATCTGTTTCTGGGCTGCCTCTTTGTCAGAAGAGCTCAGCCATGTCTTTGTTCACTCGCTAGCAAGTCAGAGATGCTGCAGGTTTGTTTGGAGCTTTTCTCATCTTATTTGCTCAATAACCAGGACAGTTGCCCATTGTTTCACTTGTGTTTTTATCATGCGTTTTTAAGTGCCACAAGGCACAATATCTTCATGCTGGCAAGAACAAGTTAATGCATATCTCTTAGCCAACAGCCTGGGGACTAAAAATTTCTCTTTGGGGCTGCAAAAAGGGGAGGAGAAATGAGCTGAATTGTCCACAGCAACGCTAAAATCAAAACTCAGACCATTTGTTTGAGCTGTGTGGTTCAGAAGGGGGAACTCAGATCCGGTACATCACTCTGCCACGGACAAAGGCTAGTTGATTTTTGTAAATTGCTGCCGCAATAATTTAAATGTGGAAGGAATACAGGGTGCAGACACTCTGGTGGTGACTGGGGATGAAGGGCATGTGACCTAAGAGGTGGCTTCGGTTTGAGTAACAAAGAACCAGCCTGTGCCCGTGTACACCAGCGGGATAAATATCCTAATTTCAGCAGTGGTCTGTGTCAGTGCAGCTGCATGAAAACTGAGCTGTCACTGGAGACAAAACTTTGTCTGTCTTTTGTTGTCATGTTGTGAGAGCCGAAGCAATGACATGAGGGTGAAAATCAGCAGCCCTGCCTGATCACCCCTATGGCTGCAAAAGCAGCGGCAGGAATGAGGGCACTGATTTCTGCACATGCAGAAGAGCAAATGCCTTTGATCACTAAAAACTGGGGAGGCAGGAAGAAAAGAATGTCATGTTTTCTTGGATCAGCCCCCTGCGGAGGCAAAGAAAAGCCTGCCATACGTTAATGGGCCACTTTCATAAATGTGGGAGTCTCGCACACGCAGGGTGGCTCAGCCTGTCTGTGCTGATGCAGCTGTCAGCCTGTTTGTCTAGAAAATGCTTTTCTGAAAGGTATGATTATTCTAGACTGTTGAGCAAGTTCTTCTGTGTGAGTGCATTTAAACAACGCCGTCGGTATGTGTGGAAGGACTCAAAACAAAGAGGGAGGGGGGCGACATTTTCCATAGCCCCAGGAGGGCAGGAGAGGAGGTCATGCTGCCTGCGCAGCAAGGACACCAACAGTATTTTTTTGAAACGCTTGGGTCTCTCATCAGCCCGTACGTGGGGAAGCAGAGGTGTGCAACATGTCCTGTGCGCATGTGCTCTCTTTGGGGCAGTGCAGATGAAAGCAATGTGAGCTGTGGGGGTGAATGCATTCCTGTGCATGGCTGTACCTCATACTGGCTGTGCTCAGGCACCCACAAGACATCCTGGAAGGAAGGATACTTCTTAAGCCTGGGCTTGGCCCTGGGAGAGGCATCCTTCCCTGCTTTCCTTGGGGTGGGGGGATGTACAGAGCACCCTAGGGCAGTGCTGAGGTGTGGCTCTATCCCTCGTCAGGTGGGGAGCCCCCTCCAGCAGATGGGGGCAGGAGGAAATTGGCAGTGGGCTCTGGGGAAACCCTTTGTTTGTTCATGTTATTAGCAAGCAGAGAGGAAGTAATGATTTATTGATGCTTCTGTGATTCTCCTACACTGGGCTATGAAGGAAGAAATTCTGTTTCCTGGCTGATGTTCATGTCTCTAATTGAGCTGTAACTTGTTCCTGCAGGGCAGCTCGCCTGCAGGGTGCTGACAGTGCCCCCGGTTCTCTGATACGGCTCCCCATCAGCCAGTCTAGCTCGTGATCGTCAAGGGTCACTGCTCTGCTCTTCCCCCGCCTCTTGGTGTAGCCAGGCTGGTCGTGACAGGCTGTTTATAGAGCCCAGTGTTTCTCTGCTGCAGTGTTTTATTTGATTAAACCTGAAAAATCTGACAGAGGAGGTGGTGGCCACTCCTTTCTGGGGTGAGATGCCATGTGAATGTGGATTGATACCTCAGCAAAATACCCCTTTATTTTCACGGTATGTTGGGCAGAAGGTGGTGCCCTATTGATGCGTCTTGGCCGCAGGCCACCCCACGCTGACCAAGGAGACCCCCGTAAGGTTGGGCATGCATGGCCAGTACCTTCACCACCGTCATTGCCCTATCCCTGCCGCGCTCTCTGCGTTTTGGGAGACACTGGCATGGCCGTGCCACTGGTGAGCTGGTAACTGGTGAAGGATATAGTTAACAGCTAGTGTGCTGCAGTGGTTGCTCGGGGCTCTTCAGCCCCCACCCATGCAGTTACCAACACAGCTTCAGTAAATCCAGCTGAATTCCTGGGTTTTACTTGGTATGTCTCCTCTGACAGCACGCTGTACAGTGATGCCCTTCTCATGCGCTCCCCTGCTTCTGTGTGAGCCTTAGCTTAGCCTGCTATGAGCAGGGTTTCATCTCGGTATCCTGGAGCGTGGGAAGGGGCAGGGGCAGGATCGTTGCGCAGGGCCCTGCAGGGGCAAGAGCAGACTTTCGAGCACCCATCTCTCCTGCCTGAGCTCAAAGGCTCGGCTCTATTACCTTGGTGGCAGTTTGTGACCCCTCTCTTTTGCAGGCTGTGGAGCTGTGTGTGGCCAGGATCGCCCCTGAGTGTGTGAGAAGGTGCAGGCATGCGCTGCCTGGCTGTACCGCTTGGGATCTCTGCCTGCCCACATCCCAGCTGTGAGCATCCTCGGGAATGGGTGCTGGATGCAGGCAGGAATCCCCTGCAGCACTGCGGAGTGACTGGTCTCCCTAAGCTGCATGGGGACAACAGAGAGGCATGTGCATTATCCTGAATTGCTGTGAGCAGGTAATCCCTTGAGTCCGAGGGAGGAGATTGTAGGCAAGACATTGACAAACCTGACTTTTGCCCCCACACAACCCATGCTTCTTTTAGCCGCAGTGTGCTTTTTTGTCCATCCTCTTCAAACAAAGGAATGCCATTTTGGTTAACCCAAGGAGCATGCAGATTCCTTCTGATCACATGATTTATCCAGGATACTGATTTCTGGTTTTTAAGTTTATGACCATAGTGCAGGGGATGCCTAGTGCTGGGTGTCCTACAAACCCTGAATGTGAGGCAGTCCCTGTGCTGAAGATCCTGCCCCCTGACCAGCTCAGTTGAGCAAGGAAGAAGGAGGTGACTTACGAGCAGCATCAACAATGTCATAAAGTGCAAGTGGCAAGTTAATGCTGCTTTTTTTATTCCAGCCCTTTTGATGGGGCCCTGTTAATAGAGTGTTGGGGAGCAGAAACAAAGGAAAGAGCACAGCAGCTAAAAGCCAGTTGTCACAGCGCTGCTGCATTAGTGTGAAAATGTTGTGTTTTATCAGAAAAGAAGTGCCCTCTCCATAACAAATGGCATCGCACAGCATGTAGCAGCTCCAGCCTGTAGATTCCTGTGGGCTGTGGATGATGTCAGTGTGCCCTTTGGAAGAGGGCAGAGAGGCTGAGCCGTTCAGTGGGATTCAGCACTCTTACTGTGGTCTTCCCTGGAAGATCAGACTGAGGAAGAGTTGAAACACATGCAGTGAAAGCCTGGCAGGCTGGGGAGGGTGAGAGAAGGCAGTGTGAAGGGGTGCATCTCGTGGAGGGGATGGTTTTGGAGAGGGTGGGTGGTGGTGAATGTGGAGGGACTACAAGCGGGGGACCAGGGAGTGTGCTAGGGTGGGTGTCTGGAGGCTGTAGCAGGAGCTTTATTGAATTATGGGGTGGGAGCTCACATGGGAGCAGCATGAGGGAGGGCAGGCAGGCTGTGCAGAGGGCAGGGGTCTTGTGCGCTCAGAGCAGCACTGGCATTCCCCTGTGGACAGCAGCGCTGGAGACTTCTGCACTGCTCCCGTTTTCCAGAAAAAGCATGCAACTTGCTATAATTTTCTCTTATCTTCTCAGAAAATGAAATGCGTTCTCTGAAATAACTTGTCTTTCCTTCCAGTGCTCCTTTAAATCTGTTCAAATGCTCCATTTCCGTACTTAGATCTGTAGTTAGAGGTAGTGTAATGCTCCATAGGCCATATGGGCCTGCTTGGAAGCTTCATCCCAAAACTGGATTCTGATCTGATACTTTAACAAATTTGGGAGATGTATTTTAACATACCTGGTTTTATTTTGAAGGTTTTCCCCAGTTGCTTTTTTCCCTATCTCTCTTTCTTGGGAAAACAAACCAACAAAAAAAAGCTCCTAAATTTTTCTTTTTCAAAGCTGAGTATTGCAGAGGGGGCCACTCGTCCCCACCTTGTTTGGAGGCTGGTTTTTTTTCCCTGCAGCCTGTGGTGGCTGTTAATTCACATTTGGTTTAGTAATTAATCAGAATATAAATAATACATAGCATGTTATCAGAAAACTGCATGCCAGTGCTATGGAGGCAGGCACTTTCGGCCCCGGCGGGGAGGGCTTGCCTTCTGCTGCTCTGCAGCCCCCTAAGGCCAATTAAGGTGCATCCTTGATGAGATTCCAGCCGTTCCTTGACTGGATAAATGGTTGCTCTGATGCAGGGCGGGGGCAAAGCAAGCAGAGATGAAGGGGGTTTTAGTGTTCAAACAGCTGCAATGAGCGCTGGAATCTGAGCACCCCCTCCTCTCCTGCTCCTCCCCTGCGTGCGTGGGCTGAGGCTGCCGTGGTGGTACCAGGTGGATGGTGCAGGCACCAGCGGCTGCTTATGGGAGACTGTGGATCTGCCAGATTTGGGGTAGCATGTCCTTTGCCTTCAGCCTTAGTCCTGTAAAGGTCTTGTCTTCTGAAGGTATGTCAACTGTTGATAAACGAAGCCTTGAAGAATGTCCCAAGTGTGGAAACTTGCTTTACCTTCCCATTCCCCTTCGCTACAGCTCTGCCAGCCTCCCAGTGTAAGCCCAGGGAATGACGTCTTTGGTATTTCTTGTTTCAAGGCTGGTGTTTATTTCAGCTGCAGTAACGAGTGCTAAACTGGCTGGCAGGAGAAATAAATGTTGCTATGACAGTTTGGGTGGAGATTTGGAAAAGACACTTGAAGTTGCAAAACAAGTATAAAAACCATCAAGAAAAAAGCAAGCAAAAATGCAAATCCAAAGCCAACGGACTCTGAAGGCCACCAGATTTCGACTCTGTCTTTAACATTCACAGCTGTGTATTTACTCCGTAGCAGGGCAGCAAGAGCAGAAATAATTGAGCCTGGGATAAGCTGAGCTCTGCTGTGGGATCTCGAAAGCTCCCTGCAGGAGGCTGAATATTCAGGGCTGTTGCATGCTCCTGAAGCTCTGTCCTTGGTCGTCTTGTAGGGATCATGGGACTTCAGTGCTTAAACAGTGACTTCCTTTTTCAACCATAAATCTCAAATAGGGAGACTTGGTTTGAAGCACAGCTTCAAATATGTTTCCTCTAGAGGAAGGAGGGAAAAGTGAGATGGTGCTGAGATGGGGTTCTGGCTCTGGGAGCTGTTTGGCCATTTGGCTGGTGTGGTGCCTGCTCCGGGGGTTTCCCATACTGTGGTCTCTCCTGCTCTAAGCTCTGGTGCAAAAGAGGCACAGCTGCAGCGGTGCAGTAACGTGTGGGATATTGTGTTTCTCAGGTGCTGGAGCAAGATGTGGTTCTCCAGTCTATCGACCGTGCCATTGAGGCTGTGCACAATGCAGCCATGAAGAATGGGGGAAAGTACAACCTGGAGCAGAGAGATGTCCTCCAGTAAGTACAATGGTCTGGGAGAGCTGGCAGATGGAGGGTGGTCAGCGTGTGATGCTTGTGTCTTTTCTATTCTTGGGGGTCAAGTTGGACATCATTGATTTGAGTCCCTGTGCTGCAAAGTGCTGGTGCACTCAGAGAGCTTCCCAGCATTTGAGCTGGTAGCCGACGCTGCCTCTCCTGTCAACCACATCCAGCAAAACAGTGCTTTGGGCTTGCCCCTCTATCCCTATGCATGTAAAGAAAAGGAAACTCAGCTGCATTGTAGGCTTGGAGGAGAAATCCAAAACCTTTCCAGATGCATTTTCTCCTCTCTACCAGCCAGGAATTGTAGAGGTTGTTGGCATGTGGCACAAGGTCCTTTATATGTTCTCAAATAATTGCTTGTGAGGAGAATTTTTGTTTTTCTGTGATACCTCACACTCTGCACTGAGGCGCACTGGTTTAATCTCAGTTGAACAGCGATTCTAAAGTGCAGGCAATTTCTGAAGCTTGCAATGCAATATGGGACTCTCCCCTGAGGAAGAGGCATTTTTCTCCAGCGAACTGATGAATAAATCATGGGCTTTTGCAAATCCTCTTCCTTCCTCCCCCAGAAGTGCTTCCTTAGTTGTTAATGAAACTGGAGTTGGTGTTCAGAGTAATGTAACCCATTCTGGTATATATAGCCCAAATGCAATAAATCATTAAAAAATATAATTTAAATGTTGCAGCACGGTCGCTCCCTTCCTTTAGCTTTGCTGTTCCTGATGTCATCATTCTGTTTCAGAAAACTGATCCATCACCGAAAGGAGACAGTGTCCCGCAAAGGTCACTCTCCCACCCCGCAGGGGATGGTTATGACACAGTCCACCAGCGATCACCATCTGGATGTGGCACGGCAGCCCAACGGGGTGTGCCGGACAGGATACGAGCGACATCACAGTCTTCCGAACACTGAGTTCGAGGAGGAGGATGAAGGTCTCTATCAGGTAAGGGTGGCTGGGCGCTTTCTAGCTTCTTCTTTCAGTGGCATGACATCGCTTGTCATGTTTAATAAAATGCCTTTGCAGCTGAAGTCACAAATCAAGTGTTTGTGCGGCTTACCTGGGATTACGGCAATGTAAATTGATGCTGTCTCTGTGAAAGAAGTCTGAAACAGTCCCTCTGCCATTTACACTTGTGATGCTTTTTGGGATCCTTGAGGGTCCATGGTTTTATGGTGACATGTGAGATCCACTCTATATTGTGTGACTCTCTCCTGACAACTTTCTAAAAGAGTTGCAAGCTCTCTGGAGAATACTTTGAAAACCAGTCCTGATGTGAGCAGCAGAACTCCCTCCGAGTACTCAGCACTGCTTTGTTTCCCCCTTGTTAAATCTGCACAACAAGATCTTTGGTCCTTAAGCATTTTGTCTGCAGTGTCTGCCTAGTTTTGCTACTCAAAACATTAAAAAAACCAAAGATCCTGCTTTGAATGTTGCTTGTCATGATGAATTAAAGGTAAATTGCAGGAAATATGAGTTAGAGCAGATTTTTTTTATCTCAGCACACAGTTCCAAGGTTACTGTGCGGCGCCAGCTAGACTTCAGAATAGCTGCCCAGGACGGATGCAGCACTTGTTGGGGATGAATGATGTGGCCGATTACACTGTGTAGGTATAGCTGGATGTTAGGGCTAAAGGCGCCAAGCAAGGCTGAGCACAGAGATTTTTTTTCTCCTACAGATGAACATGTGCACTGTAGTTTTTCTTCATGTATCTGGGATAAGTGTTTGGAGGCGGTGTTTGTAACGTACTGATACACTGTCACTCCTAGCAGATGAGGTTTGTTTTACACTTGAAGAACTGTGAGTCTGCAGAGATGAAAGGTAGCTCTGGCTCATGCAGAACATGGCAATCCCTACAAACCCCATTTTTCTCCATGGTATTAATTTTCTTTTCTGGGCAGCCAAACCAGCTCCGGTCTCAAGCCTCTGTGTTATGGGCTAAGTGAATGGAGCACCTTACGGCCCATTCTCCATGCCAATTCCCCATCTTTATCTGGTCTGTGGTTTGGTCGCTTGCCAAAAAGGAGCAAGACAGATTCCTTGGCTGACAAAGAACTGTTTCTGTCTGGGTGGCAGCGAGGATGCAGTCGAAGGGCTTCCAGCTTAGCCCTGTGCTGAAAGGGCTCCTTGAGATTTTAACAGCTCAGTTGAGGGATTTCCTGTGTGCTTTGAAAATACAAAATGGAGGAAGCAGCATTGCTTTCTTCCACTGGTTATGCAGCTGCCAAAGAGGACACCTACTGAAATCTAAACTTTCTCACTAACTCCAGAGAAGCAGAGGTCTTGGGATGTGTTTTTCACTGCTTGGTATTTTCAGGTGCGTTCAATGTTTGCATCTGAAAAACAAAATTTGAGGTGCAAATTTCCTGTTAGTGGCTCTGTTTCCAGGGCTGAACTGGATGAAGTACTTGGTGATGGCACCTGTGATGAGCCTCTCTTCAGCTCCTCTGTAGTTCACATAAGGTGGGAAGCTGGGGCAGTTACATACCAGCTGCTAAGGGAGGAGGTTGGGCTCACAGAGTATTTTAGTCATAGTCTGCTGCATTTGTGCATGCTCAGTGGGTTTGTGATGCTCGTTTCCAGAAGCTTTTGCTGCAGACCATTGTGTCTGGCTTGGCAGAGCTTGCCTAGAGGAGGTGGTGGGCAGGGTTGTTGGTTTGGGTTTTTTTTGTTTGGTTGGTTTTGATGGGTTACAGGTTCCTACTATAATAGCATTATTCCCAGGAGTTGAAGGAGTGGTGGTGGTCTCTGCCTGCCCAGCTGGAAAGGGGATGGGAGTGTTGTGGTTGAGTCAGCTCTGGTCTCAAGCAGCACAGGGAGCCGAGCCTCTGCTAGCAGTCCCTGCAAAATGGAAAAGGAGATAAAGCACATGTGTAAAATCTGTGGATTTGGGGAGGTTCAGAACCTCCTTGTAGAGGCCTGAGGAAAGGGAGGCTTTCAACATGTGTGTAGGTGCCTCTCTCTGGACCACTGATAAGGTCCCTCCTCTTCTCCCCTCTGGACAGGAGGGATCTTAGCTGCAGGGACTCCTCCATGGTCACCTTCCCCATGGCAGCTGGACAGAGGATGTTTTCTCCCCTTTCCTCCTCTTCCATCAGGGGGTTTTGGTGTTGTACATCCTCCTCTTGGCCCCACACGGCAGCTGGGATGTGGGGCAGAGTGAGGGGATGGCCACTGGTTACCCCTCACGACTCCTGACTGTGGGGCGGCTCACAGCTTGGGCAGGCATCAGCACAGGGAAATGCATGTGATGCTTCACGTTCTCATCGCAGCCACGTGGACTGTGGTGCATGGCTGTCTAATGAGGCTGGCAGGGCTCTGAGCTAACATTAGCTGTACATCTATTAATTTAAGCACTAGTCTGTAATAGCTGTGTTAAATTTGCATGGTAAATTTGGAAGGGCTAATGAAGCCATGGAAATACTCCAGAATGACCCAACCCTAGCTATCTCCAAATAACGTCATGTGGCTGCTCTAAGCTCTGAGCCTGCCTGTGTGCTAAATCCTGCTGCTTTGGTAATCGTGGCCGTGCCAAGCAGCTCTGACTCGTGCTGTTAGCTCTGTCGCTTTGCAGAGAGGGCTCTGCTCTTAGCACAGCTGAGCTTTCCAGATTTGGGACCAGCCTTCCAACCACGCGATGCAGAGCCCCCTCCTGATCTGTTTGGCCTCTCTCAGCTGTGCAATCTCTTTTTGGACCAACACGGATCATTTTTGAAGCTGTATGCAAGTATCATATAGCATTTTATCCAGAGAACAATGTGGGATGGATTGACAAGAGCAGAAGAGCTCAGGCTGGGAATCTGCAGCAATATCTCGTACTAATCTGCTAGCTGAGGCGCTTATAAAGAGGAGACTTATGTGACATAGTAAAAGGTTGATGGTATTAGGTGTTGGGTGGGAGAAAGGAACTGAGAGATCCCATTTTAAAATTCTTTGTAAGTTGTGCAAACTGCTATGTCTTCGCTTGTCTGGTAGGGTCTAGACATGGGCTGTGAGCACTGTATTGTCAGCTTTTGGCATTGAGTCTTGAATATTTGAGATGGGTCCTGAAGGTGTCTTATTTACAGGAATGTCTTTGCTCCCATTTCAGAGGAGGTTTCTGCCCTTTTTGGATCCAGTGGAAAAAAAGTACATTTTTCATTCTCCTTGTTCTGAGCTATTCAAGGTAGAGCCCTCTCAGGAGCCTGTCTCAGTTTTTCATTGCAGGGACTGGCAGTGCTCTGTGCCCTGTGTGGTGTTATAGGGCTGCTCAGCACTAATAGGTCACAGAAAAACTTCTCTTCCAGGGCTAAACAAACCTGGAAGATTGGCACTGTGTGATGGCCTGAATGTCACTATAGATTTCAGCTGGCTTCAACCTGGGCTACCTGAGACATTCAGGCCATCACCTCTTTTCCCATCCTGTGCTGCCCTGGGCAGTTTTGTTGCAGGCAGCAATTGCAGTATCCCATAAAAACAGAGGCATGTTTCAGGCAAACAGGCTGTGAATCGCAGAAGTCCTGAGACCCCGAACTGAGTCTCCTGGCCCTGAGCCATTGGGATGTGAGGATTAGAGTATTGATGCAGTGTGCTCCCACCTAGCTTGGCTCCTGTGTTCGGTGGTGTCCTACTGATCAGAGGTTAACCCTAAGGTTACACCTCACTGGAGTAATTCTGGGTGGGAGCGATGTTGATGATCATGGTGTTTGGATCTGACAGCAAAAGATGAGTGTAGGAATGTAGGTTTGGGGCTCATATGCTGCTGGCTTGGTATTCCTAGCAGAGGACACTTACAGGAGAAACCCCAGATGCAGAGAGTTAATGCAACTCCCTGGCAAAAGCTCTTCCCAGCTGGTCTTGCTATAGGTAGCATAGGATTGTACAGAGGGTCTAGCCCTATTTTCTCCCTGCATGGGCAGAAATAGCTCTGAAAGCATGGAAAAGGCATTTACATGTCTCCAGTCCTTGGCTTTGTCTTTCTGCAAGGGTATTTGTAGCTGATGTAATGGATCTCTCTAGAAGAGTGTCTAAATACACGCTCTGTTTGCAGCTTCTGTGGAGCTATTGAGAGTAATGTGGAGTCACGGCGAGTGTGTGGGATTGCATTTAGAATAAAGGAGGAGTAAATGCTTGACAGGTCTCCACGATGTGTGTGCTGTGTGCTGCTGAACACAGCAATTAAACAAGGGCTGCTTTGCCTGTCACAGGGAGGGGATGAAGCCGGCTTGAGTCCTGCTTTGTTCTTCTAGGAAGCCGCCTATTAATATCTGTCCTCCTGAGAAAACTTCCCGGAATGATGAGAGAGATGTAAGGGCAAATTTACACACGCACACGAGAAAGGTTTCATGACAGAAAATGTCTTTATTGTCAACCTCCTTTGATTGCTCTGAAATTTTTCCTTATAGATCCCGCCACAGCCCCGGCGTGCTGCTCCTATCACCCCCCCACCTCCAGAGAAACGCAAGAACGCACAGATTGCCGCCTCTGTTAAAAGTAAGGACAAACTGCTTTCCAGATCTTGGGCATGAAATGGACACTGGAAGATATAACTGTCATGGTGCCCAGATGATTTTGCTTTGTGCTTAGAAGAGCATCCTTATATATATCCTAAATTCCTATAGGTTTTATATATGAAAAAAAAATATATATCCTATATTCCTATAGGTTTCAATGTTAATGATCATGAGCTGGTGACCAGTGCACCTTCAAGCCCTCTCTGATCTTGGAGGGTCTGGGAAGCCTGGTGCTGTGGATGGGTGCCAGATACAGCATCCTCCTGGTCCTCCGGTGCCAGTGGCCCTGGGAAACATGGTGCTCTCTGAGGAGCAAACTCTGCCTGCTCACATGGCTGGTCTGGCCAGTGCACAGCCTCAGTGACTTAAGATCCTTGTGGGTGTCTTTCTCCTACAGACACCATGGCCTTCTCCCAGCAAGGCAGAGGGAGTTTTCCCTGGCAGTGCAGAGTGCGGTAGTTCACCAGGGGGAGCTCACTGGTAGTACTTCCAGGACAGGCTCAAGTCTTGCTTTTGGCTCCCAGTTTGTCTGGCACTTTATTTGTACGGTGCTCATATGGGATTTCAATAAAATTGGTGGTTGGTGCCTATAAGGAGCAGTAATAATACCAGGGGCACAGCTGCCTACGTGCTGCCTGCAGGCAGGGGAGCAACTAGTCAGGAGCACTTCAGAGCAGGACCACGGGGCTGGGGCAGGACCTTCTCCATCTTTGGCACAGTTGGGCTGGCAGAGGCCGTGGTCATCCTGACAAGTTGCTGTCAGCTTGCCCAAGAGCTCTCCTGTGCTGTGACAGTCATGCCATTAGTGACACACAGCCCATCTCAATCCCACTCGTGTCTCCTTGTGAGGAGCAGGGCAGAGCTGTTGATTTGCAGAGATGAAACTTGGGTCTGGCACCAGCTTACTTAATGGTATTGAGCCATTTTTTACTGTGGTAGTGGGAGTTCACAAAGGTTAGTTTCCTTCAGCTCATTATCTTCATTTAATGAAGCATGGTGAGAGCTATGATTTGTGAATGCTCCTCTCTGAGGAAGAGGAAGAAAAAAGGGGGGTCCTGAACCCCTGTGGGAGAGAAGGGCCCTGTTTTTCTGCCTAGCTTGTGCTTGCCTTAGGGTGGAGTGGTGGATGGAGTAGTAGAGAGCTCCCAGGACCAATGGGGCAGGAAGGGCTGGAGTTCCCTGCAGAGGTGCAGCAAAGGCGTTTCACATGTCTGTCCCACTGGTCCTTCCTTTGGTGTGGGGGGAACTGCCTTCCCTGAGAGCTAGGCTCCCCATGGGGTATGCTCCTTCTCTTCCAGCACTGACATCAGCTGCTCTTGTGAAGCTCTAGATGAAGGTAGCCCAGTATTTGCCCGAGTAACTGTTTTCATAGTCAGGGAAGGACTCGGATACATTTCTGCCCTCTAGAAACTAATGGATAAGGTTTACCAAAACTATATATTAGACCAGGTTAAAGGAAAGAAAAATCTTAACGTCTCTTTGCTTGTAGTGGATTTTTTTCTTGGAAGATGGGACAGCTACCACTGCTAGAACTAGTCAAAACTAGAGGTGGGGGGAGAAATACAGCAGAGCAGATAACGTGGAGGCTTGTGAAAGTGGTGGATGCTAGCAGGGCTGCAGGACTCGTGATGAAATGTTGGAGAGTGTTGAAAGGGAGAGACTAGAGGTGTTGTCAGCCAAATGTTTCCTTCACTGTGAGTGCTAACCATGGTGTGCAGTTGGTGAGGTGCATGCAATAGGGAGGCGCCGGCTGGCATGTGAAGCCTTCAGTGTCTTGCAATTCTCAGGCACCATCATTCAAAAGTGAGGGCTTAGATCCTGAACACAGAAAAAGGCCCTTGCTAAGCTGGGGGGAAAAGACTTTTCTGTCCCTTAGTCCTGTCCCTCCCTCCCTTCCTTCCCCTTCGTAAAACACTAAGCCCTTTGAAGAGTATTCATCTCAATAGAGTAGTTTTCCCCTTTCTAAGGAGGTGATTGTGTGGGAATGCTCCAGAGAGAACTGGTACAATTTTGCTTTGAGATAAGTGAGGCAGGAAGAGGAGTTAAACTGCTCTGGTGGCATGCACAATGAGCCTTTTAATGGACTGTGCTGTAGCAATTTGTTTTTTTCTTTTTTCCTTTGATGCTGTTGCTAAGGCATTTTTAATTGTTCCCTTTCAGATGCTGTTGAAATTATCCCTGGGTCAGCTTCTAGTGCCTCCTCTATAAGCACAACATCCCTGGATACCTTGTACACTGCTTCTTCTGTGTCAGAGACCGCTCTCCCAACAGCCACCTCCAGTCCTGCCAACACCCCACCCCCTGTCCCGAGTCGGAGCGTCCACACCACAATAACGCGCAATTTGGATGCCGGCTCTGTGGCCCACTCCCGCTATGGGACTTCCCCAAAGGATGGGGCCAGCAAATCTCCCCAGACCAAGAGGGCTGCCCCGGCACCACCAGCTGAAGGCGGGTCCCAGAGATCCCACACTGTGGATGGGGAGAAGACTTCTCAGGTGAAGAAAGCTGCCCCGGCTCCCCCTGCAAGCCTGGATGCCTTCAACTCCCTCTGCCTGGAGGATAAGAAGGCAGCTGCAGTGGAGCCAGTGCCACCAGAACCCAGTGGTCTGGTGGCATCTGTGCCCAAGACGATAGGTGCCGAGCTGATTGAGCTGGTGCGCAGGAACACCCACCTGAGCTACGAGCTGTCCCGCGTGGCCATCGGCGTGGTCATCGGCCACATCCAGACCTCCATCCCAGCAACCAGCAGCATCATGGAGCAGATTCTCATCTCCGTGGTGGAGAGTAAGGTAACGTGCATGAGGCGGGGCCAGGGGCTGCTGCAAACCACTTCCTAGCATTGGGCAGGTGTTACGAGCTCAGTGGGCAATCCTAACAGTTGGGATGAGAAGTGCAGTGAGATCCCAAAGGAAAGGGGAGGGGTGCTCGATATGGGGGTAAATGTCTAGCCAAGGGAACCAGGGCTTTAAACCAAGTCCGAGTGCTGGTAGTAGGGTAGTGGAAAACAGGTGAGTTTATTCCCCAAATGAGCTGCAGATATATGACATAACCTTGAGTTTGTTGCTGGGAGTGAGAGGTGAAACCAGCTGAGAGGGCCCTTCGTGCTGGGAAGCACTGGTATGCTGTGGTGGAGGGGTGGGTGTCTCAGATGAGACTGCAGTTTGAGGAGAGGGTGATGAGATGGGCGGCAGTGAATTGAACATTAGGTGGGAGATGACGACCTTCCAGGTCCCAGGGACAGTGCTGGTGACAAAGCAGTGGTGCAAATGGATGCAGCAGGACTTGAGGCATGCTGAGAAAGCTCTGATGAGTTGTTGACCACTGATTGTGAAAGCTTGCAGAGAACCATTGTGGCAGCATAAAATCAGAGAAAGAAATGAATAGTGACTTTTTAAAGAGGTATTTTCTGTTATGAACATGACAAATAGAAGCTGAGGAGAATGGATCCTTCTCAGTAAGTGCTTCTGTATAGAAACCTTTTATAAAATAATGCATTGTATAAACTTGTTTTCTTATTTGGTGCCGCACATTGTCTATGTAGATTCTGCATGCCTATGCATACTATAAATCTGCATGGATTCTTGTCTCTTTTGATGATGGAGCACCCAAACTTCTATATGTCTGGCCTGGTCTTTTATCAAAGTGATGAAAACTAGTTTTCTGTAGATGGGAACCTCTCTATTCTATAACACACGCCCCGGCCCTACTTCTTTTAAAGACCATGGAAAAGTAGTTTTTCAGCTGCTGGAGGAAAAGCGTTATCTTGAGCTTGTTCTAAATAAACCTTATGCCAAAATGATTGTATATTCCTCCTTCCTCTGCTGCAGACATGCAAGGAGGGAACTAAAAGGATGCTTCTTGTGGCAGTCATTGAATTGACGAAGTGCACCTGGGCAGCTCTCTGCTTTAGTTGGAGCGATAATAAATTTCAGCTCCCACTTGCTAAATACAACCCTGAGGAGTATGCTTCATATAAACATCTAAGATTGGAGTTCCATTGCTAATGACAAGATTATAATGAACTGTTCAGAGGCATTTGAATAGGGAAAACTAATGGCATTCAAATTTTAGATCAAATCGTAATCTGGTTAACTGTCTGCACTGAATAGAAGGTCCTATAAGCAATCATTAAGTCTGTGGCCATAACCCAACGGTTAATTGCTTCCTCCTTCAATAACAATACCGTGTCAATGTGCGATCTAGATTCAGCAAAAAAATTTAGCTGTTTCAGGCAAATGTTCTGGCTCTGACTTGCACGCTAAGAAGTTCAGTTTTCTTTTATTTGGACCTTGGACAAGATTTTAATATTATTTTTGTCTTTAATACCTGTTCTTGGGATACAATAAGCTTAATTCCACAGAAGTCATTTAGTGCCAGGTTTCTGCAGAGAGGATTTGAAAACCTCAATTTCACAGCTATTGCTTAGACCAGCCTGAAAAAGATGGGGAGAAATTCTGATGCTGGTGCAGGGATGAGTAGGGATCTACTCGTAACTGATATGGTATCTGTCATCTAGAACATCCACGGGACTTAAAAATGCCTGGTACTGTATGGAGACAGAGCAGGAAGGTCCTGTCCCATCTCATAATACCTCATCATACCTATCTTGAGTGGTACCACTTTCAGAAGCGGAGCCTGGGTGGGCTTGCACAGTGCTCAGGTGTAAATGTTGTGGTTGTGGTGTGTGTTTTTCCTGAACGTCCCACGCAGAAGATACAGCTCTGCTGATACATCTGCTGGTCCCAGATGAGGTTGTTCACCTGGTGTAGAAGACCAGCTCTAACAGTTGAAAGGGCAGTCACGTGTAATTGTGGGGTGGCTGTACTGCTGTAGTTTCACTAGCATAGTTTAACAGTACAAATTATAATTGTTGACTTTGTGGTGTTCATTATACCAAATCATTCCACGATCTCAGGGGTTTCTGTGTAGAATTGTTGCTGAGTCGTCAGTTCTAAGTCAAGGGCTTTTTTTCTTTAATTTGTAACTTCTGAAATCCCTCTACACCCCAATCCGTGCAAATACGTGATCAATTCCTCTTCTGTGTATTTTTCACGGTTTTTCTTCCACCTCTTAAAACAGAGCAAGAGATCAGCTTTGATTTAAAGCTTTGGTCTGCTCATGGTAGATATCATACCTGCTTCAACCTTTTGTATCACATTCTTTAATTAGTTACATCCTTTCTGTTCCTATTCCAGTCTTAATTTGAAGTCAGATCACTGGTTTACTAAAACAATTCCAGAATCCATTACCTTGCTTCTATCCCCAGTGCTTTCTGAAGGTTGAATTGTAGTGGCACTTCGCTCTTATTTACCTTGCTGCTCTTCCAGCACAGAGTCAGCCCAGGCACTCACTTTCAAGAGAACAAAAGACGCTTCTGCTGGGACAACATCATGCTCCTGCTTTTAGAGAGGTAACACAAGGCTACGCTGTGGAAACAACAAAGACAAGGAGGGTGCTGAGGTGCTCACACCTTGGGAAAGATGCTTCAGAGGTACCGTACTACTTGGGGAGGCCTGATCTGCAGGCACAAACGTGCCAAGTTGGCTTCCCCGTCTCAGGCTTTGGCCTGGCCTCAGAAATGGCCCCTCTTCTTGTCCTTGAGCCGGTTCCTGCTGCGTGGCATGGTGACTGGGCAAGATGAGCAAAGGGAAATGAAACCTCTTTTCAAAGGCACTGCTGCAGTGACTGTCTAAACTGGAGCTGGCTTTCATGGGAACTCATGTGAAATTTGGACATAACCAAAGATAATATAGATGCTGCCTGGTTTTCAAGCATCTAGAGAATCACTCGGATTAGTATGTATTGGTGATATGTTATTGCCTTCAGCTCTGCTGAGTTATCTCCTGTCTGAGAGGAGGGGGTAGTACTGTAGACATCTTGTCTAGGGAGGTCGATTTGAGGATTTATTAAACTGAGTGTGAGGCAAGCAAAATTGCCTAATACACAAGCTAGCTACACCTTGAGAGGGAGTGCTTAGAAATCACTTATCTGCTTTTTATTAAATTAGCATTGCTGTGTTGCACTTGTGACTCAGACCCATTTTGGGCTGCCTTAGATTTAAGCTTGAAAACAGCTGACAGAGGTGCATAATTCAGTTCGGTTTTGCAGATCAGCCCCTGCTGCTGGGTGGGGTCAAACAGTTCTTGGATGTGTTGGAGATGGA
The DNA here is from genome assembly GCF_031877795.1 of Strix aluco. Classification (NCBI taxonomy): domain Eukaryota; kingdom Metazoa; phylum Chordata; class Aves; order Strigiformes; family Strigidae; genus Strix; species Strix aluco. The sequence continues at coordinate 14,011,601 of NC_133941.1, read as the reverse complement.
GGAACAAGTTAGGAAGGTGGTGTGGGAGGTGACGTATTTCTGGAGGGGGTTTCCCTTGTGCTCTAGTGTTGGGCTTTGACCTGCTCCCAGCTGCCCATCACCACTGCCTGGTGGCTGCCTGTTGTCCCCAACAAGCCTTGACAGACCTCATTGCTAACATGACCAAGCTCCCTCTCCTTCCCCTGAATCCACATGGGCTGCCTTTTGCCTGCAGTTCCTGTTCATTCATTGATTTGGCTTTGCTTAAAGGACAATTGCTTTTGACAAGACACAAATGCTACTCTGAGACTCAGCTTTTCCCTGCGGGAGCTTTGTCCCTCTGCTCGCGTGGGACAATGGGAAGGTCGGCAGGGTGAGTGCTTTCAAGGCTGAGTCCTTCAACTGGGCTGTTAGGGTGCCTATGCAGGGCTCCTCCGTGGTGTAATACTGTAACAAAAGTGAGTCTGGAGGGTGGGAGGAATGCATTAGTGCTTAGGCAAGTCCTTTGCTCACTAATTGCTACAGGAGCCTTTATGAAGGTCTGTGCCAGAGTCTTCACACGCAGCCGTCTCAGTTCAGCTGTAGATGGGCCACACTCATCCAGAGAGCACCACTGCTGAGCACATCCATGGAGCAAATGGGCATTGGGCTGCAGGTGGCTGGGGCACCTGAAAAACGAAGGCTGTAGACACCTGACTGAAGTGTAGCTAACGCAGTGGATGAAAGCAGAGTTCGTCTCTCTCCCCGTGACACCCCACATGTCTGTGCACAGTGGGCATTGCCTCCCCACAGAGCTGGCCTGCCCCGCAACAGGGCTGTATCCCAGGGTGTCCGGCCGGGAGCAGACCTGCTGCTGCCAAAAGAATGTGTGTGAAAGGCCTGCCCTGCAGAGCTTGGCTCAGCTCAAGTCAGGCGTCTCTCTTGCACCATGTTTCATCTGGTTTAGTGACTGCTGAGAAGCCTGCCAGTCTGTGTATGTTGAGAGCAGTGTTAGTAGCCTGGTTTTTATAGATGGTGCTGTAGTGGGAATGGTTTGCTGTCCAGAGGAGGGGGGAATTCCCAGACCAGACCCCTGAAATGCGTGTAAAAAGCTGCTATATGGTTGACCCAAGGTAAATCTGGGCTCATCTGGAGGGAAACTGCTGGTAGGTGTGTATATCCATGGCACTGGTGATCCACCACGCTTGCTGACGTGGTGGAGAGGGAGCCATGGGAGGGGGCAAGGCAAAAATGAGAGGAAGAGCTTGGCAGGAGAGCATCCGGGTTTTCATGACAGGTATGACCACCTCTGAGCAGTATGGGTGCGATGAGGTTCCCAAAATTATTTTGGGCTGCTCAGGAGGAACAAATCTCTACAGCAGTTTGTTCTGCTGGGCTGGGAGGAGGGAACTATTTGAAACAGCAAGATAATGCAAAGCAGCATTGTTAGAAATACTGAAACAACCTCCTGCTTATGAGCTCTCCGGCAGATTCCTGGAAACGACCATATGACAAAGCTGCAGGTTGAAGTAGCTGCCAAGATTAATAAGCAGAGACCTGACCCTGGTGGTGGGAGGGCTGAGAATGGTGCTGAGAGTGCACTGAGACAATGCGTGGTGTAGTTATACCAGTCGGATTGAAGTGCTTGTTAATGGATTGATCTCATCCAAGTCCATTAGGAGCCATAAGGGCTGCAGATAAAGGCTTGGAGGAAGCAGATTAGTGATAAGAGGCTGAAGAGAGTGATCATTAAAACGAGTACTCATTAAAATGCTTATCCAAAAAGACATCCCAGCAGTGGACTGAGGTAGGACCAGCCCTGCACTGCTCTGGTGAGGAGGATGTGAGTCAGTACATAAACAGAGAACCCTCTCCCAAGCAGCTGGGACATATGAGGACAGGCAGGTGACACTGCAGTGTTGTAGGTCCTCCTAAGGAGAGGAGGAGATGGCAAGACCAAGCGAATCTCTTAACTAACGTATTTGCTTCTGTGATAAATCACCATTCAGTGGGAGATTCTCCTGTGTTTGTGCTCAGCTCCTGAAAGCTGCTGTCCTCTCTCACAGCTGGTTACTTGGTTTTCTGCTAGCCATCCACAGCTTTCCAAAATTTTAAGAGCATAGAGAGGCTTGTGTTAAAACAGCATGCTCCTTCCTTCATTACCTGCCTAACAAAAATTATGTAATGAGCAGTGACAACAAGAATACTTTTTTGTTATACAATTAAAGTACTGAAGTCCTAATTAGTTCATACCCCAAATACCCCAAAGCAAATTACTAACAATTCTGTCTCTAATAAAGCAGACAAGATGTTACTGTTAAACCTGGAGTGGTTTTCCTAGAAAGAGCTGGAGGTTTGAAGATGTGCAGGAAGGTGCCACTCCTACACTTGGCAGTCTTGCGTGACGCCAACTGCTTGTGTCGTGGGTGTGCGACTGTGTGTGCATTGCACTGACACAAAACGTGGGCTCGTGTCTCCGTACAAAATCATTCTGCTCTGCTTGTAATGTGAAGGTCTTTAAAGGCTTGCTGCTCCCGGCCTCACGGCCGGCCTGTTGGAAGGAGCTGTGCCAGGACAGGACTAAGTCTTCTCCAGGTTTCCAGAAGACACTGTGCAGTAGCAGGGTGTCCTGACTGGTAGTGGTAAAGGCCTTTTCACCCTGAATGATCATGACTTGTCACTGCACGCTGCAAGACAGCTTCATCCAAAAATTAAGGGCTTGGTCTCAGTGAGTGGGTTTTCCCCGTTGTTTGAATTTCTCAGCTCCATTCTGTTCCATCTTGCTGATCTGCTGCTGCTTGCTGTCACTGATGCCAAACCCTTATGTATATAATTTAGGTTCTTCTGTAAATTAGTCCTTACACTCTCTTAATGGTGCCAGCTGGGCTCATCACCTATAACCAGTGCTTGTCCCCCCTTCTTGCCCTGCTTTCAGGAAACCAGGTAGTTCATATGATATACTTGGGTCCTAGAGGGTTATCCTAAATCGCAGACCACAGCAGCTGTTGGGGCTGGTTAACTGCTGCCTGACTACTCCCCTCTCTTGAAGGAGAGGAAAAGTGTAGGAAAGGCAACTGAAGACTAAGGCCTTCATGGCAAGGGTTATGTATGAGGTGGAAGTGCTGGGGATGCAGATGACAGCAGTCTGAGAGGAGTATGTACAGTAAGATTTGCTGAGTCAGTCTGCATTGTAGCTACAAGCTTCAGAGCTGCTGTGAATGGTGGTTGAGCTCTCCTGTTTGGAAGAAAGCAGAACCAGAGCAGCCCAAGATGAATTGGTTCCTGTCCTTGCTGCAGAAGATGGCAGACCTAGTGTTGAGCAGTTAACATGTAGAGTACCATGCAAGCATTTGCTCCCGAGTCAGGGATTAAAGGAAGATCTGTCCCTTTCAGTCTGGAGGGAGGGGGCAGTGAAGGGAACTACTTCTTGGAGGCAGTTGTGCAGTGTGGTGGTTTTGTGTCCCGGGACACATCTGTTTTACTGGGGGTGAGCCTGGAGCTGTGCTCAGCCACTGCCTGGCAGTGGTCCTGGCCCATGCCAGGCTGGTTTGGCTTTCCTCATTCTCAGAATGATTTTTTAGAGTCTACAGTGTGTCCTCTGAAGGGCTTCCGAACACCTGTCCAGTGCCTGCACCCAGAAGGAAAGCAGTGTTTTACTTGTTTTGTGGGGAGGTAATAGAGTCCCTTTGGATTCACTGCGGTTGGGTTGCCCCATGCTCTTGGAGCACTGGACTGATTTTGTGATAGATGTGGCATCTTTGGTTGCCCTGTGGGAAGGGTGAATGAGGGTTTAGCTGACACTGAGCATAGGATTCTGGCCAAGCATTTTGGGCTTTAAGTATATTGAAATGTGCAGAGGGCTGTGGTCATCTGAGCTGGCTTCTTGCCTTAAGTTCCTCTCTTACAGGACATTGGCATTCCCCTTACCGCAGGGTTTTCCCTCCCCAGGGCAGGCGGGCAGCTGGTGGTGTTCTGGAAACACCCTCTGGTTTGCTGCGAAGGGAAGTGGGGGAGTTTGTGGTGTGCATGTGTGCTAGGAGGTTACAATTATGTGTTCTAGGAAAGACTCGGGTACAAATTCTTACGGCTTCGCGAATGTTGGTTTGCCTGGATCAGCCTTTGGTTTACTAAAAGCAGTAAGAAGAAAGGGCTATAGCTTTGTTTGAGTGAGGTTTCTTGGGTTCTTCAACATCCTCAGAAGACAGGTAATGCTCCAGCAGGATGGTGGCATCTTGGATTTAAAGACTTTAAGACCATGCACCAGTTCTGGCACCTATTTTGATTCATTCACTGCATTAGCTGTGCAAGGAAGGGAGGCGGGTAGAGACCCCAAAAGTATGAGAGCTGAAATAACATGTGTCTTAAAACTTGCTGTCTTTTTGCTGCCAGCTCTTGACTGAATGAGGTCAGCTGCCAGTCCTGAGACAAAGATTAGAGGAAACAGGCACCCAGACAACAGCTAGCTGTCAGGACCCCACTAACCAGTGGTTTTGCTGTTGTGCAGAATCTGAGTGCGGGGCTGCCCTCAGGACAGATCTGCCATGACGAGCAGCGGCTGGAGGTGATCTTTGCAGATCTGGCCAGGCACAAGGACGATGCTCAGCAGCGCAGCTGGGCACTCTATGAGGATGAGAATGTCATCTGCTGCTACCTGGAGGAGCTGCTTCGCATCCTGGTGAGTAAATTTTTCTCTTTATAGGCAAAGCAGACAGTCCTGGTGAAGTTCCTTTTTTCTGACCTCCTTCACCCCTGTGTTGCCATCGGGTCTGCTGTTTTGGAGGGCATAGGTTTCTTGCGCATCCCTTACTGTCAGTGTGATGCCCTGCCCTCCTGCCTAGGGCCTGCAGTGCTCTTGAACTGCCTTCCACACCACCTTATAGAGCTGTTCTGAAAAGAGTTACAGAACTGTCCTTCATGGTAGCTGTGATATTATCACAGGAGAATATAAACCCTCACCTCCAAAACTACAAACTCTCACCCTGCGGACACCTAGAAGTTTGCTGTGAGTGTTTTGCACTCCTAGGCCCATATGAAATGTCTTCGATTTCAAACATCCTCTGTGGCTGGGAAGTACCTGCGGGGTGAGGCCCATTAAATGCAAAGAAAACTCCGGTTGTCTTGAAAGTGAGCTTCAAAGCTATTTTTGTGAGCAAATATAAAGTATCTCACCACATCTGTGTGTACAGGAGAAGTACATCCCTGTAGTGAGCAGCAGTAGCAAATACTGTCCCGGTGCTGTCGCTAGCATGTACACCCCTTCTGTGTAGAGGAAGCGTGATGATACGGGAGCTGCCGCTCAGTGCGGTGACATGGTCTGTGTTATGGGTGCCAGTGTGGGGTTTGCTCTTTTGTGTTGCTCTCCAGTTCTGACATAAGCAGAACAGATACTTTTTTGTGTGATAAATGCCAGTATCTTTGTCACTCAACATATGGCCTGTGCCGCCTCGCTGTGGGCCTGCAGGGCAAGGCAGAGGGGGGGATTTTGTGCAACCATTTCCTCATAATTTAGGAGTGGGAGATGTACAGTACATCTCAGGATGGGAACAGTGCTGGAGCTGCCCTTTGTTAATTGCATGATGCACTCATCAAGGTGCTGCTCGGGTCATGGGTGTTTTAGATGTTTTCAGCCCGAGACATGCTGTATGGCAGAGACGTTTCTCAAGAATTCACTTTGCAGAATCTGTAGGGTGGCAGTTCTTGAGCTGTCTTTGCGCTCTTCCTTCAGTTTCATTGTGAGATGGTTGGGCTGGGGCTACTGAGATCTGAATGCAGCTGGCCTCTCTTGAGGTCCCTGCAGCAGGCACCTTGCTGTTTTGATGTGCCACTGGGCTGACCTGTTCATTCCTGCTTCCAGACAGATGCAGACCCAGAAGTTTGTAAGAAAATGTGCAAGAAGAATGAGTTTGAATCCGTCCTGTCCCTTGTGGCATATTATCAGATGGTAAGGTGACAGAATGCATCAAATCTCTCTTTTTGACATTTCCCTGAAGATGCAAAAGAGCAGGGTTGATGAATATATGTAAGATGTTCCTCCTGGATAGGGCTGTTCTGTGAACTAGATGGAGTTGCAGCACATCCCTTTTGCATGCTGGCTAATGCCAGTGCTATGTATGCAAGTTGTGTGGAAGAGCAGAGGATGCTGTAGACTTTGAAGCAGTAGCTAGTGGTGTGAAGGATAAAGCTTGCTGCTTTTATTAGCTCCATTGAGGGACAGAATCAGCATTGCTAATATCTAGAGAAAGGATTTCCAAGGATACCTTGGGAAAGCTGACAGGCTGGACCACTCCTTTTTTAATTGATGCACTCCTGTGCATTAGTAAATAGCTTTGTTTAGGAAAGTAGATTGTGAGTAGAAGCCTTGCGAGTGAGGAAGGAAATCAGCATTCAGAGGAAGAAATGGAAGTTTTGCCTTCAATGCCTATGCAGTGTTGCTTCACCCCACTCCATCCTGGAATGTGCTGTTGTAGGAGTCTGGGGGGGTTGGAAACTTGTCCCCATCTTGTTCCTAAGTCCCCAGCTACAGCACATCAAGCCTTGTGGCATTTAGCTTTCATCTGGCACTTCTGTGTCTAAACCCAGAGCTCAGCATCAGGGGGCTGTAGCATATTTGGGAGCAGTGGGAAGGCAGGCTGGGCATAATGGAGCCTGCTCTTCTCTTCAAGGAAGCCTGACCAGGTGGAGAGCAGTTGGCTCTCCTGTCCTGGCTGCTGTCATGCCTAATGCCAGGCCTTGGCACACTTACGTTCTCTGAACCCTGGTGTTGCTGGCTGAAGCTGGAGTATGAAGGTTACCCCAGCACCAGAGCTCCTGTGGGGAGCTGCAGGTTGAGCATCATCTTTGCTGAAATCCCTGCATGTCCCAAAAGCCTCTGCTCCCAGCACAAACCCAACAGCTTCACAGGAGAGGAGCTGCTCCCATCCTGTTCATTAACCATCACATGCTGAAGAGGGTTTGCAAATATTGTGTTGTCAGAAAACCTCCTCCAGAGCAGCATTCGCAAAAAGTTCACTGTGCTCAGAGAATCCTGGCTACCCAGCAAATTAAATCTCTGTTTGCTGGGGATGGGTATAGGTAGTTGATTTGTATTATATTTAGTGAATGAAGTGGGGCATTTCAGATCTGAGCTCTGGCTGCTGCATGCCCTCAGACCACACATGCCAACAGCGTGTAGGCAGCCCAGCGCTGAATATTACTGTAAAATGACTCCTATGCTGTTGTTAAAGCTCATAGATCTTCTGGGTTCAGAGTCACACTGGGAGGGTCTGTAGCTTCCCAACAGCAGGAACTTCTAGCCAGTTGTCTCTGCCTTAGAGTGAGCCCTCATCTGGGACGCCATTTCATCTACTAAATTGTTTTTGCAGGAGCACAGGGTGCCGTTACGGCTGCTGCTGTTGAAGTGCTTTGGAGCCATGTGCAACTTGGACGCTGCAGTCATCTCAACGCTTGTAAACTCTGTGCTGCCGATGGAGCTGGCCCGGGACATGCAGACTCACACTCAAGGTGAGCCAGCGCTGCTGTACCCAGGTCCCCAGGAACGTGTCTTTTCATGAGATGATTTATGGCAGCACTGGTAGCCCCTCACTGCCTGACTGTTCTATGTGCCCAGTGCTCTGGGGAGAATGGTGTCTGGTTTTGAAGTTGTTCAGGTTATTACATCTGTAAGTGGAGAATGCAGGGGAGGGGATGTTTCAGTCCAGTTGTGCAAGGCCCTCTAGCTTTTGAACATGCCAGTAATGATCTGCATCGCTTCTTGTAGATGTCTTAAAGCACATTTTAAGCTGTTCATTTTGTTTCATGATGCTGACAAGAGACACCTGCAGATCTCAAGGAAGATCTTTGCAGCTTCTTATATGCAGTTTTTCTCAGCACTCTACACCAGATCTTTGCAGTGTTTCTTGCTGATGAGTGAGATGTGTGCTGGTTAAAGCTCTCTCCACCGCTGTACCAAGGGAGATGGTAGTGCTGTTAACAAAGTTGCAGCCTTGGTCCTCTGCAGGATACTGCCACAGCCCTGCTTTCCCCAGCATTTTGCTTTCCATACCTAGACTTCACCCTCATGTTCCTTCTACATCATGCTCCTGCTCCCTTTGTTAGGATGAGCTGTCCCTGCTATTAACAGGAACGCCCTTCCTGTCCTTTGAGCTCCATGTGCTCAAATGCTCGGTGGTGGTGGAGTGGTCAGATTTTGCTAGCGTTGTCCCTCAGATCTCCTGCTTAGCCCAGTGTCCTTTATCTCCCAGCAGCCAGGAGCAGATGCTGAGGAAGAGCCCAAGAACAAGGTAAACGTGTAGTAATACTCCTGTGACAATCCATTCCAGGTCCCCACACATGCCTGGCCCTGGGCAGTCACAGCTTTGCTCCCCATTTTGGAGTCAGCCTGTAGGTCACCAGTGCTGGCAGTGGCATATACTACTTTTTCCCTTAAAGGGATATTGAAAATCAATTGTTTTCTACTAATCATGACCCACAATTACAGTAGCTGTTGAGTGACCACGTGGATCAAATCAGAAGAGCCCCAGCCTTGCTGCCCTGATTGCAGTGTGTAGCCTGTTGGTTTGCTGCGGGCGTCATGGAGCTGTGGAGAACTATAATTTTGTGATGAGATTGTGTAGGGATTGACAAGTCTGCACAGAACAGGGACAGTCACATCCATTTGATGTGAGCCAAGTAAATGTCCAAGATGACCATCTTGGATGTGCATAATAGAAGTCCCTGTTCCCAGCATCCCACCACAGACTGTGCCAACCCGACTGTGTGGTGGACAGGGATGATGGGGCTAATCTGGAAAGGGGTGAAAATAAAGCCTGTTGCAGAAGTCTTTGTGCTCGTCTTTGCTTAGATGCTTTGAAGTGCAGGCATTTCAAAGGTGAGGAGTGCCTGAAAAATAATGTTTCAGCTCGGGGCAGGGCAAAGCACTGGTGGTGTAGTGTGGGACCAAGTTCATTACGCCTGCATTGGCTGAGCTTTCTCTTTGTGCTACTGCTGCTTCTCAAGTCTATGTAGTGAACTTACCACACTGTTGGTGTTTTATCTGGTTATGCATGAGAAACTTCTTCTCTGGGGTGAGATTTTACTGCTCAAGAAGCAAATCATACTTGGTTATGGGACTATGACTGTGCTTCTGTGGCAACATTACTCCTGATTTTGTGCTGCCAAAAATAAACTTTATCATGCATCCGTCATTAATCCATAGATTGTCTCCAGTTGAGCGTTTTCTGTACCATGCCCAAACAGGCTTCAGTTTCCTGCTCTGTTCCTCAAACTGCCTTTGTGCAGGGAGGGCTGGTTGCCCTTCTTATCCCTTGCCTGGTCACAGTGTTGCTGTCCAGGGCGTTTTGCCAGGGGCTGTGTCATCCCAGATAGCACAGCTAACTCAGGCTCTTGACATGATGGAGCATTCAGCTCTGACCTACATGACTTTGCTGATCTCCACGTGGCACTTCTGGTTGAAGCAGGCATATCTCCTAGCAAGTGTTAGCTCTGCTTTGGGGACCTAAAAAGCATTGCAGTGGAAGTGGGTGAAAAGTGGCTCTGCTGTGTCCTCCAAACTGCCCACCTGCAGCTCTGCAGCATCTCTTCTTTCCCTAGCTTTGTCTCAAAGTGAGGGATGTTTTTCCCCTCCTTGCTGTAATACATAAGCAGTACAGTCAAAGTGTGAAAAGCTGCTTGTCCTTTGCTGACAGACCACTTCTGGTTACAGGAGCCTCCCAAATCAGTGCCCTGATCCTGTGCTGCCTTCCTCGTGCTAAGCCTGTGGCAGGTGCTTGCACAAATGTCATCTGTGTGGCATTTAGTCCTCTTGGTCTTCACAGCAGGGCTACAGAGAAGTAACCATCCTTGACCCAAACGTGCCTGTTCCTCAGAGGTGTTTTAGGGCATTAGTAGTTCCCTCCTGCCATTCTGGTGCTTACTGCTCTCTGTTCTGCCAGCAAATGGCAAGCGGTACCTTGTGTGAAAACATGACCTTGAATCCTAGAACAACTTGAGCTTATTTTGGCACTAAAAACTGGGGAATAGCAGCTCATCTGTGACATACCGTGGAATAGCTAATCCCTTCTGTGGATGACAGGGGCCAGAGCAATCGGTGCCAGTACTAAGCAACTGGGGAGCTTTGAACTGGCTGCAGCAGCTCTGTGGGATCCCTCCTGGCTTGTTACTGAAGAGCAGCCGAGGCAGAAGCTCTGTGTGTGGATGCTGGGTGCCTTTGATGAGAAGGCACATTACGCTGGGGCTGATGCAGACATGTTGGCTGCTGGCCAGTTCTTCTGCCAGATGCTTGGGTCTTATTGCTTCTGGACAGCCACTTCCCTTTGCTGTGGCTGGCCTGCACATCTATCAGTGTTAGAAGAGCTTATAATAAGCCACAGCGAGGCAGAATTAGCCAGAACAATTCCAAAGAAAACAGACGGGGATAATCCAGTCTGTAATCGTGACTTTCTCCCTTGTTGCAGCTCAGCGTACATGCAAGTCAGCTGTTGGGCTCTTTTCGCTTCAGTTGTAGACAGTTGTGTCTGCTCTCAGTGCCTGGATTTTGCACTGCTGTGCTTAGAGGTTGGAAGCAAAGTCTTTGAAGGCCTCTGAGAAATACCTTTCATACACAATAGCAGCTTTCTTAACCAGTACCTCAGCAGACTTTGGAGATGCAGTCTGGTGGGCAAACAGCCACATCTGTCCTGCCTTTCACGGCCACTTGAGGGATGCTTAGCAGTCTGTCGTCAGCAGAGTTCCTCTGCTTCAGGAGAGTTGTATTAATGCTATTTACTTTTCTGAAGCCACTGGTGCTGCTCTGGAAGTAAAAAAAAAGCTGTACTTTGACTGACAGTTACTCCGTTCTTCAGTGTGGTGAGTCTTGGATGGGTCTTGCTGCAGCTGAGACACTCGTGAAGTCTGTGCTGAGTGAGTGCACTGGGTTAATCTGGATTTGCCCTGAGTTCAGCTTTCTGACTGGTTTCACCTTCCTTTGATTCAGCATCCTTAGGCAAATACAACAAGATTTGCCACCTAGTAGTGGAGTTTGCTGTCAACCAGGATGAATGGACATCAGTTCATGGCAGATGGGCCAAGGACATGTAAAACTACCCTCCCCCCTCCCATCTCTAATCTCTTCCTCCATATTTGCTACAACCACACGTTTATCAGTGGCTTCTGGTTTCAGATCGTTATTTCATTGCTCCTGATGTGATGAGGGAAAACGTTTTGTTCATGAAAGCCTTACAAGGAACATGGGAACAGCAGGTCCATGTGTCTACCTACTGCGGTATCCTGCCTCTGATACCCAGCTCCTGAAGCTGTGGAGGGAAGAATGAAGAAGTTGTGTGGGAACAGTTTGTCAGATTCTTTTTTCTGCTACAGTGAGCTTTGGCATCACTGACACCTTATAGCTGAGAGCTTCTTATATAAGTATGAATTATATTTAAGTCATTGAATATCCTCCCTCTCTGTTTACCAAGAGTAAACAGCAGTTTCCAGCTTTCCTTTGCTGCCACATGGTCTAGAGCGCTCTCCTACAAACTCTTAATCTTGTTAATGCTGTAGTATCTCTGGTTAAGCCCCAAATGATCTATATTTACTTAAAGTATTTGCTATTTGAAAACTCTGGCATCTTGTGGAGCTCTGACAAAGTCTGCATGTTCTTTGTTTATAGAGGCTTTGCTCACAGAGCTGACTTTCCCGGGGCACAAGGCTGGAATGATTCACTAGCATTTTTCCCCCTGTGCTAACAGTAAATCTAAGAGCTGCCAAGTGTTGCAAGTCCTTTGGCCAAGTCCAGGAGTATGTGGCGACAGTGAAGGTGTCAGTCTGTGCAGTCAAAACCAAACTGCAGGGTGCAGGTGCTTAGAGATGGGTTGATTTGTGCATAGAGAAGTGAAATGTCTTAAAGAGTTTTGAGGAGGTTCTGGAACCCGCATGTGTCATGCAAGGAAACAGTATGTTGGGAGAAGCATCATACACTGAAGGGACTTTTTCCTCTAATGAAAAGTAGTTTTGGTCAGTTTTTTATAAATACAGCCTCAGTTTCCTTGTAACAAGTGTCCCTAGGCTCTTTCTGGGAGATATAGCTGAACTTTATTTAGCCAGTATGTGTGGTAACCTACTTTATAAAAATAATGCTCCTTTTCCGATCATCTTCAGACTTGCTGAACTGGATGGAGGCTATATTTGATGATGACATAGATCCTATTCCATGACTCTCTTTGCTTCTGCAAATAGCTATTGAGGTGTATCCATTAATTACAGTGCAGGAAAGGCACCGGCTGTGGTTCTGTGGAGCATTCATGTACAGCTGCTGCCAACAAAAATTGTGTTGGACTAGCAGGCTGCGGGATGTATTAATGCTGGAGACACGTGTGGCCTGGGAGGTGGGCAGATGCACAGTCCGAGCCGTGAGCAGTGATCTGGTCTCCCCAGAGACCTTTTATACCTCCAGGCAGAGCTGAGGTAGTGAAAGTAGAGCAGTGCAGAGACAGTAACAAGCAGCGTAGCTGTCCGGGGGTGGTGTTGGTTGGAACAGTCAGTATTTTGAGGTGGCCAGATGGATGCTTTTTCTGGGTTCAGTAATTACATAACTATGGGATGTGTCCTGGGACTGTGCAGGGGCGGTTTTTAATTATTCAGATCAAGTTTGCCCAGATCCTCTTTAAGTGGAGAGGAAAAAATCAAGAATTCTTGTTGTGATTATTTTTACATTGCTTTGGAAACGCATGGCACAGAAGGTGTGTGGTGTGCTTAAACAGGGGAAAAAACACCCTTATAGCTGAGTAAATACAGGAACGAGGAGCAGTCTAATCAGTGTTAAATGTCTGTATTAAATGTGTGACTGCCCAGCCGCAGCTGGGGAACATCCTCAGAAGAACTAATAGCAGGACCTTTATCTTGCAGATCATCAAAAGATGTGCTACTCTGCACTGGTGCTGGCAATGATGTTCTCCATGGGGGAGCCCCTGCCGTATCATCACTACGGTAAGAGCAGCTTACGGCTTGGTAGGACAGCAGAACTGATGGTGGGACACCTGGGGCACACCAGCAGACACAGGGACAGGACCTGTCCCCGTGGCTAGGGTGGAGGCAGCTAGGGGGAAAGCCCAGCACAAGCAGGGCAAGAGCAGGGTCTGCTCTTTATCAGTAGAGCCTGGCTGTCAGAACTCTAGGCTGAGATGCCAGATTTCCAGAGAGCAGCACAAATCTGGGTTAGAGCAGTGGAGAACTGATGCCGTGCTGCAGAAGGAGTGGATTTGCCCATTGCTCTGACTAAGTGGCATTTTATTTTACCTCTGCCCTGCGTGAAAGCACGCACCTCTCTTACTTGCCTCGGAGACATTCTGTCTGCTGATGAGGCTGAGAGCCCAGATCACTCCATGAACGCCCACTAAAGCTGTCAGCTGCATAATGTGGCCTCTTCCTGATCTCCCTTCTAACAGGACAGTGCAGCCCTGTGTATTTCAAGCCCTTAGGGAAAGCAGAGATAATTAAGGGTATAGCGGTCAGTAAGGAAGTACAAACGTGTCAGATCTGCCTATTTTATCCTCTGCCCTTTCACTCCAACCTCAGCCAGAAAGCCCTGCCTGCCTACTCTTTCCCCAGGCCATGTTATGTTCCCTGTATTTGGGAAACTCTGGGCTCAGTTTTCCTAGAAATGCAGTAGAGATTTTTGTAAGCATCTCCTTAGCAGCTTCACCTTAACACCCCAGTAAATACATACTAGATTTAAGCTGGTGCAGTAGAGACTGTGGAATGAGCTTCCACACCTCCTGCTTTTCTCTCCTCGTGTAACCCTGGCAATTATTTTCTGCAGGTGGACTTATTTGCATGAGCTCCTGAGCTTTCCTAATAGCTAAATTGAAAAATGGGTTATTACTAATGATCTGGATGATTACTTTTTTTAAATAGATGGATTGAATCGGTGGTCAAGAATACAAATCTCTTCCTACCTGAAGCCTTCATTGGCGGCAGTGATGCTGCAACAACAGCTGGAACAGGATTTGGTGTTTTATTTACTCCAAAAAATTGCCAGTGAGGGACCAACTTTCAGCGTTCCCCTGCACTGTGGGTAGTTCTCTGAGCCACTTATCTCTCACACAAAGACACTTCAGTGGTCTGTCTAGTCCTCTTGCAGGGCTGTTAATTCCCTGGAGGCTGGGACTCCATTAATGGTTTTTAAGCATAAAAGCGTGGAGAAGTGGCTTGCGTGGTCCCTTGTTGCTTGGTTTATTTTCACTGTGCTATAAATGCCCTTCTTTCTCCTTGTGCAGAACATCTCAACTCTCAGTTCGTGCAGTTTCTGCTGGATGTGATTGAGGACGGGCTGCCCTCGGACACCACCGACCAGCTGCCTGACTTATTTGTCAACGTCCTTCTGGCCTTCAATCTTCACATTCCAGGTTGGTTTGGTGCTGCTCTGACTTGGCAGGATTTCAGTGGTCTGGAGTAAGGGTGTGAAGAATGAGGAGAATCTCAGTGGGTCTTTATGGTGCTATGATAACCTCTCCAGCTCCTGTAGCTTCTGGCAATACACTGTGTTTAAATATTGTGCAAAACCCTAGAGGAAAAAACGGGTCTGAGAGCCCATGTCCAACCAACTGACCCTCTGGGGCACAGCAGCTCCATGTAGCCCAGCTGATTTCTCTCTGTACTTCCATACTGCCTGGATCAAAGCAGTTACTGGACTGCACTTGCAGAACATGAGTGGGGTTAACTCATAGGCACAGCTGATTTAGGAGAGAAGATGCTTCAGCAGGTATATCTCAATATCAGTCCAGAAAGAAAGTCCTCTGCCTTCTGTAGGTCTTGACAAACCTTCTGCTTGCCCATCTGCCCCCCCTGAAGCTCATTCAGTGCCTGTGTTTTGGGGCCAGGCTCTTCAACTTTGGCCTGAGCTGTGCTCTCTCCTGATTGCCCTTGTTCTCTGTCCTCCCCTCCTGAGCTCCATGAGAAAAGACAACACATCTGACCCCTAGAGAAGGGCATTTGCCCTCTTGCTGCCTGTGAGTTTTGAAGCCTGTTGTTGGAAGATTGGAGAGTAGTTCAAGGTCCTGCCAAGAGAGGCCCCTCCTTAACCCAAAATCTCCTGTTGCTCCAATTGTCTTTACAACAAGACTTCCTCTTGTTCTGCTTCATGGCTTTATCTTTGGCTTCGTGGAGGGAGGGGAGGATAAAGCAGCAAGGACGTGTCCAGTAATTTACCTGTTATTTTGAGTTGTGCTTCATTAAAATTTATGTGAAAGTTTCTAATTTCATGTGAAAGTTGATTGCACAGACTGATTAAGTATATCTCTGCTACTTTCATTCACTACCCCTTCTCACACTTACCCATATACTTCCTGGCTGCAGTAATTAGGCAATAATGCATGACAGGCAGTGTGTTTCTGGGGGATTATTGCCCACCTGGGATGTAGCTGAGAGCAGTGACTTGTTCTCTGATGCTAAGAACATGCTAAATGATGTTCAGGTTGCTTATTAGTAGATTGAATTTTTTATTCCTCTGCCTGCAAGATTTATCTATTATACAGTTAAGTGGTGCAGCATTAGTTCAAAAACTCTTCTAAAAACATACTGATGTCCTTCACAGCATAAAGGATCCTAAAGCACTTTGCAGCCTGTGAAATATTATAGGGTTGCCAACCCTGTGCCACAGAAATAGCCACAGTGTGCTGTTTGGTTGCTTCTGAGTGTGCACACTCACACACATGCATAAGATCTGCTAGGATGAATGTACATTAGTTACCACAAGTCATCCCCAAAGCAGGCTAGGGGACATTTTGTAGAAGAATTCTTCAGCCCCTACCATTGCACAGCCCGATGCCAAGTGCTGGGAAGAAAAACTTTTCCCTTCTGGCATGCTCCTGGGACCTGGTCAGCCCTTCTTATGAGAGCTTGAGAGGCAGTAAATTCCAGCAGGGCACTACTGATATGAAGTAAGAATATAGCAGAGTGTGGAGCCCTTGGCTTCAGAGGGTTGTGAGCAGAGGTACTGTTTGACAACATAAAGCCTTTGCAAGGTATTTCACAGCATTTGGCTGGCAGGACTGGAGCCCACATGTGAATCAGATGCACATAGAAAGCACAAAGTCCCAAGTATTTCATGTGTTATTTCCAGGTTTATTCTACCTTCCTTCTCCCTGCCTGCCCACCCTGTGGGGCTGAAACTTTTTGTAGCCCTGATAGACTGTGGTTCCCCAAAGCTCCCCAGAGCACTGCTGTGAAATAGGAGCCCTCCACCATTATTTTTTTTTTATTGCCATGGTCTTCAGGAAACAAAGGGATGTGCTGAACAGGTTTCTCCCTTAGTTCCAGAACACAGTGTGATCATGACTACAATAAGCAAGCACTCGAATGTCAAGACTTTCACAGAAAAGCTGCTGCTGCTGCTGAACAGGGGAGGTGAGTGTTTGCGGCACTATTACATGCCTGGCAGGGGATGCAGCTAATGGTGACTCGGGGAGACGAGCCCAGTCCTCGTTAAGGGGTGGGATGTGTCAGGGATGCAGGTAGCTGAGGAGCCGTCAGCTCAGGCAGGACGTGCTGCTTCTTGGTGAGTTTATGAGGGTGACAGGCTGCATTGCTGAGGATGGAGCTGCACAAAGAATAGTGATACTGATGGCGTCTAGGAAGAGAGGGCTGCCGTTTCCATGTACTGGCTCAGATCTGCCTCATCTCATGCCGTGGCTGGCTGCAATGTAGGCAAGCTCTTGTCTGGGAGGAAAGCTGGTCCTGGGCCACTTCTGTCCTTGGATAGACAGGACTCCATCAGCGCTGGCACACAAACTCAGCCTGTGCTGGCAATCATCTGCCCCGGGGGACAGATCCAGAGTGAGGTCTTGCCTTCCAAAATGCTGCTTAGAGTGGAACTTCCCATTTCAGAATCGCCGGCAGAGGGTTAGCTTTGTGTCTGCTCCAAGCATAGAGTGAAATCCACTGTACGTGTAGAGCTTTTGCAAAGCAGATTGCTAGAAAGCTGGAGATCTCCACAGAAGAGCGGTGCCAGGTATTTCTGCCTGTGCTGCATGCCACTATTGTGCTTTCTAATACCTTCTGGAGCACAGGGGCTTTGCTGCCTGAGATTCATTTTGTTGATTTGCTGGTAAATAACTCATCTGTGATGCTTGCAGCTCATCTTACTCTGGCTTTAGCTCTCTTTGGGGTTGCAAATCACTGTCTCCACACTATATCAGTTTTAGGGCAGCCGGCATCTCGGTGCTCTTCTGTCTGGCCTCTTCCCAAAGCCTTTGTTTAGCCTTTTCCCTGCCAGATTCCCTGCAGGGATCACCTTACTGCAAGGGGCTGGGGGAATAAGGAGGGGAGCCACAACCTAATGAAGATGCTTCTATTTTGCCCGCCTTCCTGATGACTGCTGGGGTTGGGGGGGCTGCAGTGTCCGAGAGCCCCTCTTGGGGGTCTGCCAGGATGTGTTTTGGAAGACAACAGGATGTGGTGACTCATTTAAACATGGAAGTGTTTCTTTCTTGCTTCTGGGATGGTACTAGCCTGGTCTCTGTGGTGAAAGCTTGTTTCTGGTACAGGCTCTGATGGGCTTTTCAGAGGGGTTATTGGGCCAGGCTTAATAAATGAGGGAGAAAATGAGTGGTAGCTGTTGAGCAAAAAGGGGAGGCACTGAGAGGCGATGTGCTAATGAGCTCTCACCTGGGATGGTAGGTGAAACATAAACAATGATTAATGCTAATACTAATGAGTTTGGTCTCTGCTTGGTACCCTGCAGAGCTGCCATCCTGATTACGCAGCTTTGTGCAAGGCACTAAGGTCTGCTGGCACAAAAGCTAGCCACAGGCAGGGAGTGGCTGGCCGAGGCCAGGGGCAGCTCCTCTCCAAAGCCTGTAGGGCCTAATGAAGGGATGTGTGCTGAAGATGGAGGAGGGGGGCAACGGGGAGCATGTGGCTTAGCACAGTCTCTGCCTCCCCCAGATGATCCGGTTTGTATCTTCAAGCATCAGCCTCAGCCACCGCACTCAGTGCTGAAGTTTCTGCAGGACATCTTTGCCAGCAAGGATACAGCCAGCATCTTCTACCACACAGACATGATGGTCCTGATAGACATCCTGGTGCGGCAGATTGCTGATCTCTCCCCAGGAGACAAGGTGCTCACAGTAACCCATAGGCATTGGGGAAGGGAGCACAGTCTCAGAGCAACGATGTT
Organism: Strix aluco; assembly: GCF_031877795.1. Taxonomy (NCBI): domain Eukaryota; kingdom Metazoa; phylum Chordata; class Aves; order Strigiformes; family Strigidae; genus Strix; species Strix aluco. Next base: position 13,993,495 of record NC_133941.1, on the reverse strand, counting down.
TCTCCTGGCCCTCCATGGGGCCTGCTGGTGCAGGCAAGAGTGGAGTCCTGGGGTGGGCACGACATTTCTGGGTGCTCAAATCAACTTTGGGGGCTGAGGAGGAAGTGGGGATTTATCCTGCCTGGCACACAGTGGTAGAAAGGCGTGTTTGAAGAAAGATCTGCCAGGCTTCTGGTGGTCTGCACCAGGTCCAAGGACCTCTGGGAACAGGGACCCTCTGTGAGTAGTAGAAGTAGGAGGGATCTCTCTGTTTTGGTGTTGCAAGAGGCAGGGGATGCACACATGTTTGAGAGTGGGTGAAGAGCAGCACTGGATTGCTGTGGGAAAAGCAGAGTTTTCCATAGCTACTAATGAGCCTTAAGGAAAAGCAGGTGCCTCTGGAGTCGCTCTCTGGCTGGTGGTGCAGCAGCAGCTGTTCCTGTGCTCATGCTGTCATGGAGGCTGGCATGCTTGTTTATCTCACTTTAAATCTTTCATTGTGCTCTGTGTTTTGTCTCCCCTCCCACTTGGCAGCTGAGGATGGAGTATCTATCTCTGATGCACGCCATCATCCGCTCCACACCCTATCTGCAGCACCAGCACCGCCTCTCCGACCTGCAGGGCATCTTGCAGCGCATCCTGGGGGAGGAGGAGGAGGGCCAGCAGTGCCAGATGGACAAACTGATCATCTTGGAGATTTATAAGGAGTTCCCAGAAATCTCTCCTGGTACCAGCTAACCGCCCCTCAGCTTGGACTGGAGTTTGAACCACTTGGATCGACAACGTCCCTTGTTGACACTTTCTCCCCATTCCCTTCCAGTACAGCTCATACCTTATATCCCTCCGTGCGAGGCCTAAGGGTGGGACAGCGTTCGCCAGCCCTTTAGAAACGCCAGCGGCAGAAAGGGCATGGGGTGCCCCCGGGGCCTGGTGCTGGGGGGGAAGTCGGAGTGGGGTGGGCGCTGGCACGTGGTTTGCCTGCAAGACTCGGGCAGGAGGTATTTGTGGGGCTGGTGTTAGCGGGAAGGGCAGAGAGCTTGCGAGGGACTTAGCAGCTGGGGTGGCGGGTGTTTAGCTGCGCTGGTGTCCCGAAGAGAAAGGCCTTAGAGTGTCACTTCTTTTCCATGTGCATCTCTCTCCCTGCAGTGACCAAGTGGCATCCGCTGGTGCTTGGAAGAAGCTTTTGTAACATCTGTTTTGTTTTCTGCTGCTAGTGCCAATGTGCTGCAGCCCTGCCAAGGGGAGGTAGCTCGCTCGCTGTCTAACGCCTCGTCTAGTGAGCCTTTCACTCCCTTCTGGCCGTCAGCTTTGCGTCTGGGTAACACTCCACCTAGGGTCATAGAGGTCTTACCCCAGCAGCTGCTTTTTTCAATCTGCTTTCTATAGTGACGTTTAAATCTGAATTTCTTGCACACTGTGGCAGCCTAGAAGTAACAACCACGAGTGACGCTGCCCTTAGGAAGCGTTTGGCCCGGACACAGCGCAAAGACGTGTCCTGCCGAGTGAAAGCTGCCGCTTGCCACCTCTCCTCTCTCGCAGCGTTGCCCCGGGGCCCCGAGCAGAGGGGCTGCGTGTGGGCAGGCGTGCTCTGTTCGTGAAGCGTGTGGATTTCTTGCCTTGAGCTTCATAGTAGCTCTGCCTCGCTGCCCTCCCTCTGCACGTGGCAGCGCTCAGAGGCAGCGTGAGCCTGGTGTCCAGTAGCTGTTTGTGACTATGCACGAGTGTGGGGAACCCTTATTTATCTTTCTTCTAGGTTTCTAGCAAATGGGATTAACCTGTTTCCCTGTTACAGATAGTCACACACACTAACGTGGGTCTCTTAGATATTTGTATCTGCACAGTCTGGTCGCTCCCTGTCCCCAGCTCTTCCTTTGCAGTATCCAGTGTAGGAACTATTGGAAGGTGGAACTGGAAATACTGGGCACTGTATTTTGTTCTTTTAGCTTGAGGTGATGACACGAGCTCTGCTCTGCAGGCCCAGACTCTGAGCAGTGGGGCAGTGATGCTCAGGATCAGAGGGGGTTGGCCTGGCAGCCAAGGCAGGTGAGGACCTCTTGAAGTCAGCCTGGGAATGCCCAAGCTTAATAACCACCCTCGTAGAGAAACCTATTTTTCCCCTGTAAAAATGTATGAATGTCAAAAGGGATCCTGTATTTTCTTAAACACTAAGTGTAACATGCAGAGGAATAAAAATGTCTTAAACTGGACTCCTGTGAACGTAGCCCTGCCTGCCCCATCCTGTTGGGGGGCTGAAGCGGTGGGGGTGGCTGGGATGCCTGCTGCCCACTAAGGCAAAGCAGTGGGTCTTCAAACACGAGCAATGCAGTAGTTTTTCCCACACTTAGCTTCTTGCATTGTGTTTTCCTACCACACTGCTGGCAGGTAAGGAGTGGTGGAGGGTATCAGCCCTTGCTAAGGGCCACAGCCATCACCCCCAGGGGCCTGCCCAGCATCGCTGCTCCAGATTAAGGGTTTGGCAGAGCTGGACTCAGCAATTCGCTTCCCGCAAGGCAGCACAGCCTCAGCTGGCTCCCAGCAGAGCTGCCGAGGCAGCAAGCCCGTGTAGCAAGGGTTTAACGGTCTGTATCGAGTGCTAATGAATCACGCTCTGGCTGCGGGTGTCTGTTCCCAAACCTCAGCCCTGCATATGCTGCTTTGGGGGGTGCCTTGGATGACAGGGGCAGTGTGTGGTGGGAGGGCAGCAGGTGCTTGGTAGAGCACCGAGCTGGGAGCAGGGAAGCTGGTGTCTGCTCCTGGCTGCATGCTGGGGGGAGCCAGGGGGCCAGTGGGCTACAGCCCTGGCCAAGAGTAGGGGTGTAAATGCCAGGTGCAGGCTCTACCCCCTCAAACAGGGGGGCTGCACCAAGCACAGCTGCCTGCAGAAACATGGCCAGGGCTGTGTCCCAGCTCTTGCCTCTTTGGCTAGCGTCTCCTTGTCGTAGCCTCACAGTGTGTCGAGCTGCACATCTGGGGGGGAACCACAGTGCATGGGGGCTGCCATGCTGTGGCTCTGCTGTGCCCCCTTGCTCAGTGCACATCCCCCTGAGCTAACCTCAGCTTGCCTCTGGGCGTTGCTTGGGCTTGTTGTCGGCTCATGCCCCGCTGCAGCAGTGGGATGTTCCTCTAGCACTTGCCTTCAGTGACGCAGCCCGGGCTTTCCTGTGCCAGGCTGTCACAAGCCCAGAGCTCGGTGGAAGCCCAGAAGCAGGCAGGAGCCATGGCTCTGCTAGCCAGGAGCACAGCCTGGGCAAAGCCTTTTGTGACAGCACCCTGCCTGCCACGGGGGGCTGGCAGAGCCCTGGCTGGGCTGAGCCTGAACAGGCAGAGCTGGCGGGTCCCTTCAGCATCCCTGAGCCTTTGCTGTCCCTGGGGCTGCCTCGCCCCATGTCCCAGCTGCCCAGTGAGCGTCACCCCACCTGTACCACCAGTGTGCTGTCACTGCAGCCAGGGCTAGAAGATCTGGAGAGCAGCCTCACATGGGGGGTCCTGGGGGAGACCCACACCCACGGCCAAGGAAAGGCCTTCGCACATCACAGGGGAAAAACTGCAGCACCTAAACTCATTACCCTCAAGCCTGCTCCTTGGGGGTAAGGAGTGGTTCCTGCTCTGCACACGGGTGACAGGTGCAGAGAACACGCTTGTGTTGCCATTAGCCACAACAGGCCGCTGTTGGAGTGGTGTTGCCTCGTATCCGTGTGTTTTTATTGCGGTGCAGCAGTGAGGGGTGTTGGGGGGCTGGCGCAGGGAGGAGCGATGCGCTGCCTGTGACCTGCGCCTCTGCTTTATTGTCTGGAATGATTCAATTACTACTATTTTGTGGCAGTAATACCCCGATGATTTTCTCCTCCTCCCCTGAGCTGTCAGCTGGGTAATTAGAACAAATAAACTTGAAAGCCTTCATAATTTTTTAAAAGCATCGCCTCTCTCCTGATTGGGTTTCTTGGCTGCAAATCCCCAGTTTGAGGAGGTGTGATGTATAATCTAGCCAGCGGCGGGGGCTCGCGCAAAGCCGGCACGTTCCTGTCATACGCGGGTGCTGCACTGCCCTTTATTAGACAAGGTTTCCCGGGTAAGCTGTGCGCGGGGCCGGGGCTGCTCTGCTGGTCGGTGTAAGCCTGATGGTGCCCAGAGGGCTTGGGCAGGTGTGCAAGGGCCTGGAGGGGGAGAATGTAAATCCCCCCAGGGCACCACGCACACACGGCTGGCATAGCCACAGCCCCAACAGTGCTGGTGCTGGACCAGCCAAGCCAGAGGCATTTTGTGGTGGCTGAGGAGTTAACCGTAGCAGATTACCGATGTTCAGGAATCCTATGGAGTTTATAAATTAACGTGTCAGGTTCTCCGGAGGCTTAGAATTCCACACCCACCAGGTGTAAGCACCATGGCGATTTCTCTCCGGCACGTGCTGAGCTGTGCTAGAACCGCTCTAGGGCTTGCTTGATATTTCCCATGGTGGTCCTGAAACATTTGCTCAGCCCAGGCTGCCTCTGCCCACTCTGCTGTTGCCTGGGTGGTGGCCAGTCCTTGGCTTCTGTGTGGCTGATGGTGGTGGAAGGGAGGCACCAGCCCCGTACAGAGAACCACCGACTGTGAGGATGGTGCAAGGTGCTCTGGGGACCTGCTGGCCGTGTTGCAGGCCCTGCTTTGTGTTCGCTTTCCACCCTGGGAGTGGGAGCCTGCTTGCCCAAATCAGTGGGCAGCATGCGCTCTTCCCACCCCCTCGTTTACACTAACGATAATTGATAGGGGACCATCTGTCACCATCAGTGGAACCGAAGCCGGGGGAGAGTCATTTGGTGGTCATGGTTGGCAGGGGAGCACAGGAACATGGGACATCGGGCAGAGGCAAAGCGCTGGTGACACCAGGATTCAGCGCTGCAGCTGCAGCATGTGGGATGCTGCGGTCCTGTCCACAGCTGGTGCAGAGGGCACCACCCCAGCAGTGGCAGCTGGACCCCCTCGAGGTCCCCAGACCTGCTGTGCCCAGGGGTCAACACATCTCTGACCTCCTCCTTGCTGTGCAGAGGGCCTGCACGGTCCAAAGCAGTGTGCAGCTCCAAAGCAGCCACTCACATTTCTGCCAAGGGACCGTGGGACCTTGCCCAGCCTCGTTAGGTTTCCCGCAGGGTGGGAGCGTGTTTCGCTCCCCAGGAGCGTCGGAGACTGCGCGTGACTCCGGCAGTGCTGGAAGCGAGGGCTGAGCCGGCAGCGAAGCCCCATCTGCGGTGTGAATCCATCCCGCTGTTAACATTGTGTCTTTTTGGGAGCTACATAGAGGCTGCACAAGGGGTGCCGGCAGTGCCCAGCCTGGCTGTGGTGTAGGCACCCGGGGTCCCCCTGCTCCCAGCCTACCCACCCTGAACTGCAGCCCATCCAGCACAGCAGCACGAGGGGCTCCTGCAGCCCCCCCGGAGCTGGGATGTGCATGGTGGCACTGTGTGTCCCATGTACTCCCTGCCCTTCCCTACCCCATCCTAAATCTCCCCATCTCCCAGATTTACTGTGTTTTCCTCCCCGACATGGCTCTTCTCCAGATGCACCCCAGCCACCCTGCCTCAGGCTCCCCTCTTCTTCAACAGGATGCAGCCAAGGATGTTTCCCCCGCTGCAGTGAACTGAACGCTAATGAGGATGTAAACCCCTGTTATTCCTAAGCCTATTACAAGCTTCAGTGGATTAGGCTGCGATATTAGTTGATTGAGATCAAACCAACAGCTAAGTTGCAAGGCTGATGTGCTAATGAACCATCCTGATGCAAGGGCCCCAAACTGAATTTTCCTTGGAAAAACAGGGTTTTTTCATGGATGCTGGAAGAAAAACCTGCAACTTTCTTTCCAGTGTTGATGACTCACCTGGAGGGTGGGGTCGGCTGAGGTCTGCATTGGGGCACAGGGGAGGGCCAGCTAAATCCCTGCCACGCATGTGGGTGCCCGTGGGTGGTGAGGCTGGGTGACTGGGGCTGTGATGCTGTTGCAGGTGTCTGGGCAATGCCTGGGAGAGCTACTGCCCTGCAGCACCTGACAAGGGGAAGCCCTTTCTCATGTACGCGGTAGAAAACCCATCCCTGAAGATGCCAGACTCGGTGCTGCTTGCAGACGGCCACGGGTGGGCTGCGGAGCATCGGCAGTGCCTCCTGCCAAAACGCCGGTGTTTCCCTGCCTCACCCCTCCCGCAGCGGCAGGATGGCTAACCCCACGGTCTCTTCTTGGCACCTTGGGGAAGGAGCCTGGTCCTGGAGATGCTTGTGGTGGCACAAGGACCGCGGTGCTGCCCGGTGCACGGCAGTGCCGCAGCAGCGGTATCGGTGGGCGCAAGAGGAGCTGCACACTGAGGGCCGCCGTCCATAAGCCCCGGGATCCCCGCCTGACAAGCGTTGCCTTCGGCTGGAGGCTCTGTGTCCCCGAGGCCCAGGCAAGCGTCCCCGCGGCACCAGGCAGGACGAGGGGCTGGCTGGGATGCAGCTCCTCACCGCATCCCAGCGGACAAGCACCAGCCCGCACCAGGGCGAGGGGAGGCCAGGCCGCCCCACCAGCAGCCATCACCGGAGCTGGCACTGCGCACCTGGAGGCGCAGCCATGGCGGGTGGCTGTGAGCCGGCGGGGGCAGGCGGGCTGTGCCGGGGGGCAGCTCGGCCGGTGCCCCCACACCGCGGGCTGGCGTGCCGGGCAGCGCCCGTGAGGGCTGGTGTGGCTCCCGCCAGGGCCCGCGTGCTCCGCACGACGCGGCCGCGCCTCGCACCGGGGCAGACGCGCGGCACATGGCGGCAGCAGCCCCGCGCGGCGCCTGGCGCGGCTGACAGCCCCGGGACAGGCGCGTCCCTCACGCCGTGCCCGCTGCCCCGGGGAGGCGGCACTGCCGCGGCGCGCCCGGGCAACCGGCGGCTTCCCGCCCTCCCTCAAGATGGCGGCGGCGGCGGGGCGGGCGGGGGCGCGCGCGGGGGCGGGACGGGGCGGGGCGGCGGGAGCCATGTTGGGGCTGCGGGAGGAGCCGCCGCCGCCGCCGTCGCCACCCCCGGCAGCAGCAGCAGCAGCGGCGGCGCCGTAGCGGCGCGGGGGGCGGCCATCGCCGCCGCTAGGCGGGGGCGGCGCCGAGCCCAGCCGCCGTGCGCCCGGGCCGGGCGGCGGCCGCCGAGGCACCATGGCGGCGGAGGAGCCGGTGGCCGCCCCGAGCCGCCGCCGCCGCCGCCGCTGCTGCCACCACCACCGGGGGCCGCCGCCGCCGCTGCTGCTGCTGCCGCTGCTGCTGCTCCCTTTGTTCCCCCCCGGGCTGGGGGCCGCCGCGCCGCCGCCGGGCTGGGGGGGGCCGCCGGCCCGCGGAGGCTGCCCCGCCGCCGCGCCGTGCTGGGCGGCGGCGGTGCCCCCGGGGCTGCCCACGGCGCCGCGCCGCCGGTCCCCGACGCGCTGCCCGCCCCCCGCCGCCCCGCCGCGCCCGCTGCCCTTCCCGTCGCTACCCCCGGGGCGGCGGGGGCGGCGCGCAGCCCCCAACCGCCACCCGCTGTTCCCCCAGTACAACTACCAGGCGGAGGTGGCGGAGAACCAGCCGGCGGGGACGGCGGTGGTGGCCGTGGCGGCCCAGGACCCTGACGGGGGCGAGGCGGGGCGGCTGGTGTACTCCATGGACGCCCTGATGAACAGCCGCTCGCGGGAGCTCTTCAGCATCGACCCGCGGGCCGGGCTCATCACCACCACGCAGGCCCTCGACCGCGAGAGCATGGAGCTGCACTACTTCCGCGTGACGGCCGCCGACCACGGGGCACCCCGGCTCTCTGCCACCACCATGGTGGCCATCGCCGTGGCTGACCGCAACGACCACGACCCCGTCTTCGAGCAGGGCGAGTACCGGGAGACCATCCGGGAGAACGTGGAGGAGGGATACCCCATACTGCAGCTGCGGGCCACCGACGTCGACTCCCCGCCCAACGCCAACATCCGCTACCGCTTCGTCAACGAGCGGGCCGCCCACGCCGTCTTCGAGATCGACCCCCGCTCCGGCCTCATCACCACCAGCGGGCCGGTGGACAGGGAGAAGATGGAGAGGTACTCCTTGGTGGTGGAGGCCAACGACCAGGGGAGGGAGCCGGGGCCCCGCTCTGCCACGGTCAAGGTCTACATCACGGTCCTTGACGAGAACGACAACACCCCTCAGTTCAGCGAGAAGCGCTACATTGTCCAGGTGAGGGAGGACATACGGCCCCACACCGAGATCCTGCGCGTCACTGCCACAGACCTGGACAAGGACAACAACGCGCTGGTCCACTACAACATCATCAGCGGGAACAGCCGGGGCCAGTTCTCCATCGACAGCATCACTGGGGAGATACAGGTGGTGGCCCCACTGGATTTTGAGGTGGAGCGAGAGTACGCCCTGAGGATCCGGGCCCAGGATGCGGGACGCCCTCCCCTCTCTAACAACACTGGCATGGCCAGCATCCAGGTGGTGGACATCAATGACCATGCCCCAATCTTTGTCAGCACGCCTTTCCAAATCTCTGTCCTGGAGAATGCTCCCCTTGGCCACTCCGTCATCCACATCCAGGCTGTGGATGCAGACTACGGCGAGAACTCGCGCCTGGAGTACAAACTGACGGGGGTCTCGGCTGACACGCCCTTTGTGGTGAACAGTGCCACGGGGTGGATCACTGTCAGCGGGCCCTTGGACCGGGAATCAGTTGAGCACTATTTTTTTGGGGTAGAGGCTCGGGACCACGGTTCTCCATCTTTATCTGCCTCTGCCAGTGTCACTATCACTGTCATGGATGTCAACGACAACCGTCCCGAGTTCACCCAGAAGGAGTACTTCATCCGCCTGAACGAGGACGCAGCTGTGGGGACCAGCGTCCTCAGCGTCACAGCGATCGACCGGGACGTGAACAGTGCCATCACCTACCAGATCACGGGAGGCAACACGCGGAACCGCTTCTCCATCAGCACACAAGGCGGGATGGGGCTCATCACTCTGTCTCTGCCACTGGACTACAAGCAGGAGAGACGCTATGTGCTCACCGTGACGGCCTCCGACCGTACCCTGCGTGACAACTGCCACGTTCACATCAACATCACCGATGCCAACACGCACCGGCCCGTGTTCCAGAGTGCACACTACTCTGTGAGCATCAACGAGGACCGGCCCGTGGGCAGCACCGTGGTGGTGATCAGTGCCACGGATGATGACGTGGGGGAAAACGCCCGCATTACATACTACCTAGAAGACAACGTCCCTCAGTTTCGCATCGATCCAGACACCGGGGCCATCACTCTCCAGGCAGAACTGGACTATGAGGACCAGGTCACGTACACGTTGGCTATCACCGCCAAGGACAATGGGATCCCCCAGAAAGCAGACACCACCTATGTTGAAATCATGGTGAATGATGTTAATGACAACGCCCCCCAGTTTGTCAGCCCTCATTACCAGGGCATGATCTCTGAGGATGCACCTCCCTTCACCAGCGTGCTCCAGATCTCTGCCACCGACCGGGATGCCCACACCAACGGGCGAGTGCAGTACACCTTCCAGAACGGGGAGGATGGGGATGGAGACTTCACCATAGAGCCCACCTCGGGGATTATTCGCACTGTCCGCAGGCTGGATCGTGAGAACGTTCCCGTCTACGAGCTGACTGCATACGCTGTGGACAGGGGCATCCCTCCTCAGCGAACTCCTGTCCATATCCAGGTTACCATTCAGGATGTGAATGACAATGCCCCTGTCTTTCCCGCTGAAGAGTTTGAGGTCTTGGTAAAGGAGAACAGCATCGTAGGCTCTGTCGTGGCCCAAATCACGGCTGTTGACCCGGATGAGGGACCCAATGCCCAGATCATGTACCAAATTGTGGAAGGCAACATCCCTGAGATATTCCAGATGGACATCTTTTCTGGGGAGCTCACAGCCTTGATAGACCTGGATTATGAGACAAAACCCGAGTACGTGATTGTAGTGCAGGCCACCTCTGCCCCTCTGGTCAGCAGAGCCACAGTCCACATCAAACTCATTGACCAGAATGACAACAGCCCTGTTCTCAAGAACTTCCAGATCCTGTTCAATAACTATGTGTCCAATAAGTCCAACACCTTCCCCTCGGGGGTCATAGGGAAGGTCCCAGCTTATGACCCCGATGTGTCTGACCGCCTCTTCTACACCTTTGAGCGGGGAAATGAACTGCACTTGTTGATTGTAAATCAATCGAGCGGGGAGCTGAGGCTGAGCCGTAAGCTGGACAACAACCGTCCGCTCGTGGCCTCCATGCTGGTGACTGTCACAGGTAGGGTCTGAAAATCATTAAATCGTTAAATCTTTAGTGCAGTACCTTCAGGGGGCTCTGCATGGTCCCCTGCGGGGGATGGGTTGGGGACTGGCAACAAGATTTGGACTGGGAGTCCTTTACAATCGGGATAATAGTGGAGGGTCCGGGAAGGGTGGCAGCGGGGGGCATGCTGCAGGGGAGCGCTCTGTAAGGAGGCCAAGGCCGGAGGTGGTCTGCAAGAACAAAGCATCGTTACTCAGCTGTGAGGATCGCTTGTAGCTGCTAGCGAGACACCTTTGGAGGTGCTGTCACCAGCAAAGCTGTGATGTGTGCTGTAAGGTGCTTCCTGGGCAAGCAGCCAGTTTCTGGGGTGGCCAAGCTGCTGGCCCAGGGACCGGCACGCCGCTTCACTCCTGAGCCCGGGTGGCTCTTCTCTCTGCTGGGACGGAGCGCTTCCTAGCTGTGCTGGGAGGGAGGGATTGAAGTCCGTGTCACGGGAGCCCTTTTAAAAATGCCCATCTGCTGGTAGGAAATGGTTCAGACTGGTTTCTGGCTGTGGCACCTACCGACACCTGTGCTCGGTAGTCTGGCTTCTTAAAGCTGGTACCACCTTTCTTAGCGTTGCAGGGGACAGCTGTGACCAACCTCGGAGCGCGGTGCTTAAAACTTGCATCGTGTGTGTTGCCGGAGTATCCAAATGCAGATGCTAGCGGTAGCTGCTGGGGTGGCTTTGGGGAGTGTTGGGGTTCCCTCCAGCCCACCTGAGGGCAGGGCAAAGATGGACCTCGGGGCTTGTCTGTGAGCAAGCAGGGTTTCGACCTGGAGCTCTCCACTGCCTGAGCTTTGCCTTCACCATCAGCCTTTCTTTGCTCGCGGATGCGTGATCTGAAATGGAGGCATCTGTCCATCGCTGAACCGAGGAGCGGCTCTGGGGGAGGGAGGGCGAGAGCCCTCTTTGGAGGGGCCAAGCGCCAAATTACCAAGAGTGCTTGGGGAGCTGTACATTAAATTGTGATGGTCCCCTGATCCTTGGCTACCAGCTGCCCTCCCTTTTCACCTCTCTCTATCCGGCTTGTGCAGTGAGGAGAGGATTTCCTTCAAAAGATAGAGAGAGGGCTTTAAGAGGAGACCTGTTCAAGGCAATCCTGCATGGCCAGCACCAGCCCCTCAGTGGATTGGGGCTCTTTGGGGGTTAATTGTAACTGCAGGGCTGACTGAGAGCGGGTGCAGGCACACGCATGGTGGGTGGTTTTGACCTTTCCAGCTTCTGCCCGAGTGTTTTTATGCAAGCCTTGCCTCCTTGCACACTTAACCCTGCACAAAGGCAGGAGACAATCACGTCCTGAAGTCCTGTGTCGAGCCGCCTCGCGGCGAGGGGGCCCTTGCAATTAGAGTGTCGTCATCTTCCAGCGGGAAGGGAGACTGGGAGAGGTGCGCGCACGAAGGAGGGGAGAAGATGGAAGGGGAAGAGCTGTAACCGGGGAGGGAAGTCAGACGCTGGAAAATGGGCCTTTTGTTGGCTTTGATATTGGCTGTGGAGGTGGAGGTCTGGTTTGGGTTTTCCGTCTTTATTGTTCAAAGCCCCCCGCCCAGCTGGCAGCTCCATCGGCCCCATGCTGTCGCTGTGTGCAGGGGGAGAGTGGGCGGGAGGGTTTGCGGAGCTGGCGGCCAGGACATTCAGACCCAGCTGCATTGTTTGCCAAGGCGCAGTGCTGTGCCGGAGCACCCTCCTGCTGCAGGAAGGCAACAATAGCACCTAGGTGGATGCCCTGAGGGTCAGCATCCAAGGAGGGAGAAGCTTGCCTGCCTGTGAGCGTTATGATTCCTTTGAGGGAGGTTGGATCCCCCTAAAACATAGGGCAAGGGCCCCTTCTGCCTGCCTGTGAGCTGTGTTTTCTCAGCACAGGCCCTTGTAGGAGGCAGGGAAGACTTGGGCCAGCACAAACCTGTGCCTTTTCACAGGGACTGACAGCCTCAAAACTGACCCCAGCTCCTTGCAGACGTGTGGGCACCTATGGCTGATAAGAACTGTCCTTGTTTTGCATCCTCAGCGACCAGTGGGGTGGTGGGACTGTGTCCATGGCCAGCCGCAAGCACAGTGTGAAGTCAGAGAATTGTAGGAGACTGATGTCGTGTTGACTTTAAACCATTCCAGACTGGTTTCACTGGGACAGGCTGCTGGGCTGGTGGCAAGGGTGGAGGCTCAGCTGCGCTCAGCTGTGACTGTTGCATTGCCCCCGTTCCCCTCAGGCTCTTTGTACACAGCTCCCCTCGGCCTGCAGCCCAGGAGCTTGCCCTGGTGAGGGGACCCATTTGTCCAGGATATCTCACCTAAAATCCCATCCTGGCAGGGAAGACCCCCCCTAGAGCACATTTGTCCTGACTCCGATGTCTGAACACATCAGAACCATCTTTTCAAGATGGGTAAGGGTCCCAGGGCTGCCCTGGCCTTTCACAACTTGCATGTCTCTCCTCTCTTGAGGAGCCCACTCTCAGCAGCTTCCTCTCCTGTTGGGTCCATCACAGCTGGAGGTGCTGACCACAAAGTTAGGGTGGGAGACTTAAAGATTTCTGTTCCTGGTTAGGGAACAGTTTTGGAGTCTTCTTGGTTCTTATATTTTAGTCCCTGTCTTTAGAGCTACATTCATACTCTATGCTTGGTGAGGGGAGTCTGATTTGCTTCTGAGATCTCTTAACCTGTCAAGTATCATCAAAGTCTTGAGAGGTCTGCCAAAGCCCTTCAGAAGTGGTGAAGAATGTTCACCTTACCCATACCTGTCTCTTCCCTTCCTGGCTTCTGTCTGGAGGTGTTTTACTGCTCCTCAGCTGCAAATGCGAAAGCTACCTGTCTGTCCCCAGAGCACCCTCGTCATCTCTGGGGTGGCTGCTCAGGGTGTTGCAGTCAGAGCGGTGGCTTTTGCTCTCTCAGAGACTGGCTCTGCCGCACAGAAGAGGACAGGTGGTGATGCACCGGAGCCTGTTTCTCAGCTCCTGGTCCCCCCACGTGAGGGACAGGGGTGCATCCCTTCAGGGAGGCCATTTGAGCTGAGCTGCCTTCTTCCCGGTGCCTGGAGCTCCCAGGGAGGCTGAAGGCCAAAATGTTTGCTGTAGGGGAAGGGGAACCTCTGCTAGTGACTCCAAGGCTCTTGGGGTGGGAGTGTTGATTAGAGCCTATGCCTTGTGCCACACAGTGGGCTGGGGTGCTGCCCAGGGATCCAGAGAGCCTCTGGCAGCACAGGGGGACAAGAGAGATGGGGTCTGGCAGACCCAGGAGACTGTTGGGCAGCAATCGGCGGCCCTGCTCCCCCCCAGGTGGTTTCCAGTGTAGGCCTGGAGCTTCATTCCCAGGTGGACAGCGCAGCTCCCCCGGAGGAGCCGGCTGCATATCTCGCTCTCTGGTCAGAGCTCTTCTTTCTGTAGTTTTGCTGCTTTTGAAGCTGGCAATTGTCAGTCTTGAAAGTGTAAACACAATGACCTGGTGCTGCCCAGCACGGGGGGGTGGGGGGGTGGGGGGGGGGGGTGGTGAGAGCCCCTTGCATCCCTTGTCCCTGCTCCTTTCCCTGTAGGCGTGTTTCCAGGGCTCCTCGCTCTGCTGCATGAATATTCACCAGGCACCAGCTCTCCAGTCACAGGATTTAATCAGAAAGGCTGAGCATTCGTGATTAAAATGCCTCCCAGGGGGGTCAGTGCCTCCAGCCAGCTTTGGGCTTTCTTTTGGTAGCTTTTTTTTCCCCCTGTTTGCAGAGGGTCATTCTCTTAACCATCTGCTTCCCCTTGCACAGAGCCGAGGGGGGAGGCAGACCTGGATGAGATGCTGAGGTGGGACAGCATGTTATGGGGGAGTTTACCAAGGAGGGCTGTGGAGCTGGGGTTGGCTCCGCGTTGCTGTGGGGAGCTGGGAAAGGGGCACCTGGGCTTTCCTGCCATGGGCTGGGCAGTGCCAAAGGCGTCAGGCACCCTGCAGCCCACCTTCTTCCCTGGCCACAGCCTCCTTGTTCCTAGGAGGTGTTGCTGGCGTCCAGCATGCCCCAAGATTGAACATCACAGCCTAATAACAGCCGTAAATCAGGCAGATGTCTGCCTGCCTATTGCTGGGCACTGAGCGGCCCTCACGGAGGGTGAGAGCTTTCCCCTGGGCCTCGTGGCTGCTTCTGGGTGAACCATGAGCCAGAGAGAGGAGAGCAGGAGGCAGCTGGGCTCAAACTGAGCTCATACTTGGCCAGAGAAGCAAACTGCGAGGAGGGGACAAAGGGAGAGGAGAGGGAGCAGGGACACGGCGCTGAGAAGGGAGCTGGTGTCAAAGTGGTGGCTGGTGCTGCCTCACCAGGTGGTCCCTCAGGGAGGGATGCCAGGCTGCTGGTAGCTTGGGGAGCATATGTGGCTGAGCCAGGCTTGTGGCTTTCCCCTTGCTCCTTTTTCCCCAGGGCTGGGTGATCTCAGCAGCCCATGAGCCTCTTGCAGAGAGAAGGTGCCTCGGGGGACACAGGTGATGATGCCAGTTCCTTGTGCTGAGCCCAGGCAGTTCTAAATCCCCTGGCACATCCAGCCAGGAGCTGGACGGAGCTGTTTGGTAACCGCTGCTAATGCTGCCCTCCATGTCAGAGCCATCAGTGTGTCACACAGAACAGTGGTTTCTCACCTTGCTTCCATATGGGGCAGAAGCAGTTTGATTTCAGAGAGAAGCAACCCCCACTTCCTCCAGGAGATTAGCTCCTGGGTGCCTGTACTGGCACCGCTGCTCCCCCAGCCCGGTGCAAGCCTTATCTCCAGAGCACCAGCCCCGGTGTGCAAGCTGGTGCTTGCACGGGAATTTGCAGGGTCACCAGAAAGCTTTCACCTTCTGAAGAGTAGAAGAGAGAGGGAGGGAAAAAAGGGAGACATTTCAATCTTTAAATCCTCCTGCACTGCAAACTTCAAACGGTGCTGAAGGAAATCAAAAGGCTTTGCAGCGCAGCAACCATGGGAAGAGAGGAACAGTAAAGACAGCTTTGCACATGAGGCTTGGAGCTACAGCACGGGTCAGGGATGGGGAGCTGGCATTTACACCCCTGGTCCTCGTCGGGGCAGGTGCTGACTGGGGTGCCAGGAAGCCTGCTGCCCCTTGTGCCACCTTGCACTGGGTTGCAGGAGATGAAGCAGTGCTGAGCAGGGTTTGCCAGGCTTGTTTCACGTGTGGCCTCGACACAGGCTGGCCAGGGCTGCCTGGTGGCAGTGATCCGGTCCGTTAGTCTGTCCTGTGCATCCTGGCAGCAGTGCTCATTTGTAACTGCCCGAGTTACATCTGTGTTGGGGAGATGTGCTGTGCAGTTACATCCCGCTTGCTTGGCAGGGGAGGTGTGGCGGCATGGGGCTGTGCTGCACCTTCGCATGGCTCAGGACAGGATCGCCTCGACAATTGTGGGTCGCCTCCCTGCTCTGAACAGCACAGGGTGGTGTCATACCCAGGCCGAGAGAGGGGCAGAGATTAGTGTGTGAGTAAAGGAGCAGCTCTCCTGTGTTCACACCAGTAAAGCACTGTGGTCCCTCAGGGGCCACCGCGGGCTAAGCCGGGCCGTGGCACATTTGGCACAGGGTGCTTCTAATGGGGTGGTCGTGCCAGTGTGCTTGGTTATAACCCACATGGCTGCCCCTGGGGCTGTGAACAGCCAGAGCTGCTGAGGGCTCGTCCTGCAGCTTTCTGACTGTGAGGTGAAGCAGCCCAGCCCTGGGCACCTGGTTTGCCCACGCCAGCGTGTGCTTGGGCACGGGTGAGGGCTGGGTCAAGGCAGAGGAGGCACTGCCCTCGGTGGTGCTGGGGGCGTCTTTTCTTTAGATGCTCTTCCTCTGAAGCAAGATCCACCCTCCTGCCTACCTTTTCACAAGCCCATCTCCCATGTCAGTGTTTAAATTGGGGCCCAGAGTGTTGAACCTGACATGGATGCCCAGGAGAGGATGCATGAAGCTGTCTCTGCCAAGCTGATTTGCCTGCCAGGGGTCAGCGTGGCAGACGGGGAAAGGGAAGCATCCCAGAAAACTCCTTGCCCATCGTTCAGGTGACCTTGCCTGCAGGGAGGCACAGGCAGCCGAACCTGTTGTCCCCAGGGGAAGGGGGTGGCTTGTGTTTGCCACTCATTGGTCACATGTAGGGGATGTTACAGCAAGGCTTGGTACCCTGGGATAGTCCTGGGACTCACTATCGAGATGTGCTGATGTAAATGTTGTCTTGGTATGATGATGGAGAGCCAGGTTTCCAAGGAAATGTGGGGGTTTGGGGCTCTCAGGTGGATGGGGAGTGGGAGATGGGAACAGCAGGCGACAGCCATGTGCTGCTGAAGCCCGTGGGGCACCAGTGTTGGGGTGCTGACAATGAGCTGGAAGACGGATTGCCCCATTTCAGCAGGAGCAGTGAGGCTCTCAGTGAGCCTCATCGAGCGTTTCTGGGGCCACAGAGGTTGGCATGGTCCTTGCTTCACCATGCTGAAGGCTGGTCTGCCTGCTGGAGCCTGCACTGGAGGGGGACTGGGAGAGAGGAGGCATCCTGGAGCAGCAGATGGGCTTCTCCCCCCTGGGTGCCCTGGCCAAAGCTGCTAGCCAAGGTGCCTGCGGTGGTCTGAGCAAGGGGGACATTGGCAGGCTGCTTTGTGGGATATCTCCTGGCAAAGCCACAGACTGGGGTCATGTGGAAAGGAGAGTTAATGACTGAAAAATAAAAACACTGCCCAACTTCTGCCTGGGCAGAGTGACAGCCCCAGCAAAGGGCCAGGCAGCTTGCATTTGGGCAGTGTAAAGTGGCGAGGCCACGGAATGGGCTGGGGCAACTGTGATCTGGAAGGGACCGGTGTGAGTTTTATCTGGACAAGGTATAGGGCTTGCTGCCTGGCGGGTCCCCAGCTGGAGTAATTACCATCTCTGCCTCGCTGGGAGGGGTGCGATGTGCCTGCTTGTGCTTGTAGCAGGGTTTCCTAGAGGAATTAGGAACATGGTCACATCTGTCTGTCTGTCCAGCTTCCATCTTGGCCAGTGTTTCATAATTTACAGCAGTGTGTGACGCTCCAAAGTAGCAGGATGTGTTGGGTTTCTGGGAGCTGAGTAGATGGGGTGCGGCAGGGGACCAAAAATTGCATGGCTGCTAGGGTGGGTGCTGCAGTGGGAGCTGCACCATTGCCTGTCCAGGCTGGTGCTGTGCTGCCTGCACCCCTGAAGCCTGAGCTGCTGGCACGTGAGTGTGCCAAACGTGGGGGTGAGATGCTGCTGAAGGCCAAGGACCTGGGAGAGCAGGCAGGCATGCTCCAAGTGTGTGTGCACACTCCATGTTCACGCCTGGGAGATCACTCGGGTGGTGCAGGGTCCCAAGAGGAGGGAGTTTGTTTCCAAGGAAAATAAAGATTAAAGAGAATTAAACAAAACGGAGATGGGCCGAGGGAGGAAGAGACGTGGAGCAGATGGTGAGAAGGGGGAAAGCAGGGAGACCGGCACAAAGCTTTGGAGACCCTGGAGGAGAGAGGAAGGAAACGGCAGGAGGAGAGCACAGGGAAAGGCAGCGTGGGGGAGGCAGACAGGGCGCAGCGGGGAAGCAAAACACCCCCAGCCCTGGCATCGGCTCCTGTGTTTGCCCAGCCTCCTGCTGGGACTTCCTTCTGCCCCAGTCTTACCAGCATCTTTGTTCCTGAGAGCTCAGTTTGCTGCCGAGATCCAGGATAGGGAGGAAACGTGAGAGCTGTCTCAGTGGAGAGCCTGAGGGGATGGAGAAGGTGCAGCCGCACCCTCCAGCCCAGGTGGCACCCTGCTAGCCTCCGGGGCTGTGGCTCCAAGCTTCCTTAGCCAAGAACTTGGGCCTTTTGGGGGCTGCACTGGGGTGTAGGGCTCTGCCCCGAGGTGGGAGGGAGGAGATCCTCCAAGCAGCAGGCAAAGACCTGCAGTGTGTCCCTGTTCCCTCCCACAGATGGGATCCACAGCGTGACGGCCCAGTGCGTCTTGCGGGTGATCATCATCACGGAGGACATGTTAGCCAACAGCATCACGGTGCGGCTGGAGAACATGTGGCAGGAGCGCTTCCTCTCCCCGCTGCTGTCCACCTTCCTGGAAGGGGTGGCCACAGTGCTCGCGACGCCCAAGGAGGACATCTTCATCTTCAACATCCAGAACGACACGGACGTGGGCGGCACGGTGCTCAACGTCAGCTTCTCGGCGCTGGCACCGCGGGGCGGGCGCTACTTCAGCTCGGAGGAGCTGCAGGAGCAGCTGTACATGAAGCGCATGGCGCTAACAGGTGCCTCCATGCTGGAGGTGCTGCCCTTTGATGACAATGTCTGCCTGCGGGAGCCCTGCCAGAACTACATGAAGTGCATCTCTGTCCTCAAGTTCGACAGCTCAGCCCCCTTCATTGCCTCCCCCTCCACCCTCTTTCGGCCCATCCACCCCATCACTGGCCTGCGATGCCGCTGCCCGCAGGGTTTCACCGGGGACTACTGTGAAACAGAGATCAACCTCTGCTACTCCAACCCCTGCCTGAATGGTGGGATTTGCACCCGCAAAGAGGGGGGATACACGTGTGTTTGCCGCCAGCACTTCAGTGGTGAGTGCCCGGGGCTGGGGGGGCGGGTGGGTGAGCGGGTCCCTTGGCGCTGCTGTCACCATGGCAGGGTGCTCTTCCCAGTGTCAGAGCCCCTCTTTGCCCACAGAGGTCCGGCTCTGCTCCTGGCTCTCCGTGTTTCCATGGTGCTGGATGTGCAGGGCTGAGGTTGCCATAGAAATCTGTCTTGTAGGGAGGTGACATGGAGGGCTCCTGGGGACCCTGGCCACTGCCTCCCAGCCTTTTTCACAGAGTGGGAGGACCAAGCTGGGCCATGCCAGGCTGGGGCACAGAAGGCTCCTCAGCCCTGCCCCATGCCAGTGGGGTAATGGGCTCTGGGGCTATCGGAGGTGCTGGTTTCAGCCTATGCCAGTCTTCAGCTGGTCTGGCAGAGGTGTGGAGCCCATGCTGGCCCCACATGCAGTGGGTGAGCTGCTGCCCACCCAAAACAGAAGGGGAGGCTGGGCCTAGCTTCCCCACCAGGCAGGATCTGATCCAGGCAGATCTGCTCCTAGCTGTGGGGGGAGTCCCTGGGCTGGCCAGTGTCTTGTTAATGCAAGTCCCCAGCAGACTGTGGATATCCATGCCCAGCCACTGGCAACCTGGGGGTGAGGGAAGGTGGCCTGTGGCTTCTGGGGAGGGAGCCCCTGCCTTGCCCTCCCTGCCAGGAGGGAGTGTGGCAGCAGATGGCTGCCTTGGAGCTGCTCTCCTGTTGGTGGCTCCTGGTGAGATAAGCAGAGTCAGTGGTAATTAACCCCCGGCATTTGAAGCGTGAACAGCCATTAGCAGATGGGTTAATGAGCTCGTTTCCCTGTCACTTCATGCTGTCTCCTCATCCTCCTTATGTGCCATGGAGCAAGTAATGGGAGCAGGGCCTGGGGCATAGGACTGCAGCTGAGCAGTTCCCTGTGTGCTGTGGGGACAGCATGGAAAAGGGGCTGGCCAGATCCCCTGCACTGCACCGCTGAGCTGGCTTGGGGCATCCCCATTACCGACGCCAGCGAGGTGCAAGGATATTTGGTGTCCCTCATCTTTCTGGTTTCTGCTTGGCTTTTGCTCTTATGTCAGGCCTGCACGCAGGGTTAGGAGGCTCCTGGTGCTGTGGGTGAGAGTTTCATAGCTATTGGCAGGGGAACTCAGTGGCACTGGGCTTTCTCCACACCCTGGAGCCAAGGCTGCAATGCCTGTCCCAGGCCTGTACCGTGGCAGTGTCCAAGGAGGCACTCGGCATCACCAGGACTTTCCTGGCTTGTCCTTGCCTCTCCATCCTTAGGACTGTGCAGCCCAGCTGTTGCCAGTCCCCTCCTGTCCCATTCCCATGCCATCCTGGGTCCAAACTTGCCCCTTCAGCCGGAGCTGGCATCCCATCCAGCCCAGTGGCTCAGGCTGCAGGGCTGGTGGTGGCAGCCAGCTTGCTGGCTACTGTGGGGAACACCTGGGTGACACCTGGGATGTCACATCCTTCACCTGCCCCCAGCCACCCCACAAACTCCTGCGCCTTGGCTGCCCTGCCCCAAACCTGGGCTGAGGTCTGCACTCCCGAGGCAAGGAGTGGATGAGTGGCCGCTGCGTGTTTGCCCTCAGCCAGGATGTGTCCCAAGCCTCTCGTCTTGCTCCCGCCAGGTGAGAACTGTGAAGTGGACAGCCGCTCAGGGCGCTGCGTGCCTGGCGTGTGCCACAACGGCGGCACCTGCACCAACAGTGCCGACGGGGGCTTCCGCTGCCAGTGCCCAGCGGGTGGCTTCGAGACGCCCTTCTGCGAGGTGTCCACACGCTCCTTCCCACCGCGGTCCTTCGTCATGTTCCGGGGCCTGCGCCAACGCTTCCACCTCACCCTCGCCCTCTCGTGAGTCCTCTCTTTCCTCCACTGGACACCAGCACCTGCTGGTTCACCTGGCCCTGCTCTGGTGGCTCTTGTGCACCCTGGGCCTGTCCAGGGACTCGCTGATGCTCTCCAGACCCCTGCATTACTGGCTTTGCCTCACCATGGGGCTGCCCTAGTGCCTTTAGCAAAGGGCTCTGAATCTGCACTGGCATGTCTCCCCTGGCATCAGCTCGTCCCTTCCTTCAGTATCTCTGCCCTTCCCTGCTGCCAGCTCTCTGCCTCCATGCAAGGCCCCCATGCTCCCAAAGCATCTGCTGGATCAAGCTCCCAGCCCCTTCCCAGCTGAGCTTGCACCCAGGGCCAGGCCCGGGTCTCGCCCTGTCCCTGTGCTGGGACACTGGTGCATGCCATGGGAGAGCGGGGATCTCTGCATGCTCTTTGTGCACACCCTGCCCTCCTGCTTCCTCCCTTGCCCCAGGTTCAGCACCGTGGAGCCCAGCGGCCTTCTGCTCTACAACGGGCGCCTGAACGAGAAGCATGACTTCCTGGCAGTGGAGATCATCCAGGGGCAGGTCCAACTGAAATACTCCACAGGTAGGCTCAGCCCTGCCTGTTGTAGGATTTGTGCTGTGGGAGCTGCAAGAAGGCCTGCTCTGAGCAGGGAGAGCGGGGTGCTGCCCTGGATGGAGCCCATGCTAAGGGAGACAGGGTTGAGAGAGGTGTTGGACAGCGTCAGTGGATGGCACGGGGGACGAGTGTGTGTCTTGGGACCCTCCCTAGGCTTAGGAGTGCAGGTGCAGCAGGAGGATTGTGAGCACAAACCAGGACAAAGCCTTTAGAGGCCTCTGCTGCTGTTCTGCCCCGTTATATCACCACAGGACCCTCCTGCTCCCAGGGTGTTTGCTATCCTGTTGGTCTCATCCCTGCTACCTTGTGCCATTGCTGTGCCCATCCTGTGCCCATCCTGCCTGCCCCAAGGGCTGTCAGGATCAGCTGCCAGGAGCCCTGGGTCCTCGTGTTAACAACTGGGGCTTCCCTCCCATCCTGGGTCCGGCACTCCTCCCCTCTCCCCTCCACGCAATGCCTGGTGGCCGTTCTACTACTGCTCTGGTTGGGCTGATCCCCTCAGGGCAAGGCCCAGCAGAGGGCAGCTGGCAGGGGGTCAGATGCACAGTGCCAGGGCACCCCCGGCAGTCACCCTGGACAGAGGAGCCATCCTGGGATGCTGGCTGACAGTCCCAGGGCTGCAATTCCCCCTGGCACGCTCCTGCAAGGCTGCAGCAAGCAGAGGCCAGCGTGCTGAGCTTGTATCCCTGTAGCCCTTCTCCATCTCAGTACAAGACCATCAGCACTGCAGCAGGCTTGGTGCCTGCAGGGGGGGTGGGCATGTCCGAGGGCTGTCCAGCTTCCTTCAGCGTGCCATCATTCCTGTCTCTGCAGGAGAGTCCAGCACAGTGGTGAGCCCCTACCTGCCGGGGGGTGTGAGTGATGGGCAGTGGCACACACTGCAGCTCCACTACTACAACAAGGTACGTGTGCCCCAGCTGTCCCACCACATGCCTGGGCCTTTCTCCCTGCCAGACGTGAGCAAGCGGCTCTGCCTCTCCTGTTCTTTGGCTCTGCCCCATGGGGGAGGCTAGTGGGGGAAGGTAGAGGTGGTGTTCAGCCCTTGGGGGTGGGTGCAGTGGAACAGACGGCTGGGTGCAGGGGTGATTGACCCTCAGGACTGCACTTGGAGGCTGCAGGAATGCACTCCACGCAGTGTCCTCGCCCATGTCCATCTCTGGCGCTGCTTGCTGGGCTCGGCTGAGATGTCCCTCCTGCTTCGCTCCCACCTCCAGCAGCGCAGCGGTGCCTGGGCCATGCTCAGGCCCTTTCCTTGCTGTTGTGCGAGCCCTCAGGTGCCTGGGTCTGGAGGCAAGTGTGCTGCTAACACCCTGCCTTTGGTTTCAGCCCAAGGTCAGTGCCCTGGGGGTGGTGCAGGGCCCCTCCAAGGACAAGGTGGCGATCTTGACAGTGGACGAGTGTGATGCCTCAGTGGCCCTGCAGTTTGGCAGCGAGATTGGGAACTACTCCTGTGCCGCAGAGGGTGTGCAGACCAGCTCAAAGAAGTGAGTTCCTTGGGGACTGCTGGGCACTGCTGTGGTGGGGAGAGGAGCAGGCCACTTGGGTCCCCTGCGGAGTCAGCCCTTCACATGTGGGACCTTGGCTGTGTGTGCCTGTCCCCAGCTGGCTGGCTTGAGGCTGCTGTAGCTCTTAAAGCCCTTCTGTCTTTTGTAGGTCCCTGGATCTCACAGGTCCCTTGCTCCTCGGAGGGGTCCCCAACCTTCCGGAAAACTTCCCTGTCACTCACCGTGACTTTGTGGGGTGCATGAGAGACCTATACATCGACAGCAAACGCATTGACCTGGCCTCCTACATCGCCAACAATGGAACTGCTGCAGGTACCAGTGCCTCTGCTCCTGCCAGCCCCTGCCCTGGGAATTGCCTTTCCTGCTCACACAGCAGCATTGCTGAGCTGTAACAGCGCCATGGCAGCATGGCTGGAGCTGAGCATCTTCCCATCAGAGAACAGGGCCTCCAGAGCCCCCTAAATGAGCCAGTCCCCACCCCAGCTAATGTTTTGGGAATGTCCCCTGATCCCAAGCGCAGAGCCTGCAGAGCTGGCCTGTCTGAGAGATACTAGATAGTCAGTCCAGCTCCACAGTGTCTTTCTTCTGGCATAAGGAGCAGCAACAGCCTTGGTCCTCATCCCTGAGCAGGCAGGGTCTGTGCAGAGAGGCTGAGCAGCTGGGCTCAGGCATCCCTCTGGCAGCCAGGGAAAGGGCTGGTGGGCAGTGGTCCTTCTCAGTGTGGGCTGGAGGAGGTGGTGAGCAGGTCGAGGTTGATGTGGGTGACTTTGATACCTCCAGGCTGCCATGCCAAGCACACGTTCTGCGACTCCAGCCCCTGCAAGAATGGCGGCACCTGCTCTGTCAGCTGGGGAACCTACTCCTGCCTCTGTCCTGTTGGCTTCGGGGGCAAAGACTGTCGCCACCGTGAGTGAGCGGGCGCTGCTGGGCATGGGCAGGGTGGGTATGTGCAAGACTGTGCTGGGGTTGCTGCGGACGCAGAGTAAGGGGTCCACGTGAGATGCACTAGCTCTGTTGTCCTTGCATCTAGTGCTCCCTGTGTAGTCCCTATCCCTTCTCCTCACCTCCAGTTTCCTTTCCAGCCATGCACCATGCCCACTATTTCCAGGGCAACAGTGTCCTGACCTGGGACTTCAAGACAGATGTGAAGATCTCAGTGCCGTGGTACCTGGGGCTGGCGTTTCGGACACGCCAGCTGGACGGGGTGCTTCTGCAGGCCCATGCTGGCCAGTACACAACCCTGCTCTGCCAGGTAGGGCCACAGCACCATGCTTCAGCCTCTGCTGGCGTCTGCTCCAGGAGAGCAGGGGGACCCTGCCCTCCATGTTGACTCCAGCCCAAGCAGAGGGTGGTTGTGGGGAGAGGTGTTTAGCAGGGCTGGGTTTCCCTCGCTGTGCTTAGAGGAAGGGGAGGCTGGAGGCAGCCAGAGTTGGTGAGGCCTTGGATCACTTCTGCCATTGCTGGTTCCCTCTGCAGCTGGCTGGGGGCCTGCTCTCCTTCATGGTGAGCAGGGGGTCCGGGCGCAGCACCAGCCTCCTCCTGGACCAGCTGCGGCTCAGTGATGGGAGATGGCATGACCTCCAGCTGGAGCTGCGGGATGTCCGCAGTGGGCGAGACTCCCGCTACGTCATCACCCTCACCTTGGACTTCGGGCTCTATCAGGTAAGTGCTGCTTGAGACCCCGGCACCAGAACAGGAACTGTGGGGGTGTTTGGCATAGATGGGCTGGGCTGGGCCTCTGCACCCTCGGAGAAGGCTGGGGCAGGGCTGATGCCAGTTGCCCCATGTTATTCCCTTTCCTTTTGCAGGATACGGTGGTTGTCGGAAATGAACTGCATGGGCTGAAGGTGAAACACCTGCACGTGGGGGGAGTCCTGGGCTCTGGTGAAGTGCAGAACGGGCTGAGGGGCTGCATACAGGCAAGTCCGTTGCTCTGAGCCTTCCTTTTCCGGTTACCTGGAGGGCTGGAAACACAAGCCTGGCAGCTGCTGCCAGCATCCATCGTGCTGGTGACACTTCCTCTGGTGACACTTCCTCTGAGCGTTCAAGGCTCTGGGGTGCTGTGGGGCAGCCATAAATCAACACGGCAGGGGTGAATGCGGGGGTGACTGCCCATGGGGGTTTGTGGAGGGCAGGAGGACTGGAGCCTCGTGTGTCTGTCCTAGCTTCACTCTGAATTTGTCACCTGCATTGCAGGGTGTGCGACTGGGTGACAGTATCACCGGGACCGTGCTGCCCAAGCCCAGCCATGCCCTGCGGGTGGAGGCTGGCTGCAGCGTGCCAAGCCCCTGCGACTCCAGCCCCTGCCCAGCCAACAGCGTCTGCAAGGATGAGTGGCAGAGCTACTCCTGCGTCTGCCAGCCAGGTAGGGCCTGCAATGTTCTGCCACCTCTTTGCTCTCCATGCCTGTCTGTCCTCTCCCCTTGTGGCTCCCTCCTGGCCTGTAACTGCTATCCTGTCCACCACTTGGGCAAGTCACATCCCTGTCAGACACTCATTAATTTTTCTGGAGGGCAGAATCCCTCCTGAGCCTGCTGAATCCACTCCTTGGTGCTCTGGCACCTCTCAGGGGGAAGGTGCTTTACACAGTGCTCTCTGCCCACACCTCAGGGTATTACGGAGGGGACTGTGTGGATGTGTGTCACCTCAACCCCTGCAAGAACAAGTCGGTGTGTCGCCGCAAGCCGGGCTCACCCCTGGGCTACGTGTGCGAGTGCGGAGGGAACTTTTTCGGGCAGTACTGCGAGCACAGGTGAGACGTGGGGCACAGGGCAGGGCCATGGGCTCCATGCCTGGCTCTGTGCTGCCCTCTCTTCCCGGCTACGTGACCAGGGACCTCTCAGTGCCACCTGGCTCCTTGGAGCTGCTGAGCAGTTGGGCCAGTGGGAGGAGAAGGCCCGGGAGATTTGGTTGCTGTAACAGTGGAGGTATTTCTCTCCCTAGGATGGACCAGCAGTGTCCGAAGGGCTGGTGGGGGAACCCCACCTGCGGGCCCTGTAACTGTGATGTGAACAAGGGCTTTGACCCCGACTGCAATAAAACCAACGGGCAGTGCCACTGCAAGGTGAGGGGCAGCTGTGCCCATGGGGACGTGGCCCATGGCTTGCCTGGAGCCCTGCTTGTCCTTGGTGCTGTTCCTTGTCCCCTCCAAAGGCCTGGCAGCTGCCCAGACCCTGCTTTGTGTGCCTGCTTCTGGGCCAGATCCCTACTCAGCTGTTCTGTGCGGCCCTTCTGCCCCAGCACAGTGACAGTGGGGGCAGTGGGAGTGCATTCAAATCAGGAGAGCCTGGCCCTTCTCTGCCCTGGCTCTGGTGGTTCCCCAGGCACCATCCTTGGCTGCTGTCCCAGTGGGCTGGCTGATGGCTGTCCCTGTCTCCCCTCAGGACTTCCACTACCGCCCCAAAGGCAGTGACACCTGCCTGCCTTGCGACTGCTACCCCGTGGGCTCCACCTCACGCTCCTGCGACAGGGAGACGGGCCGGTGCCACTGCCGGCCCGGGGTCATCGGGCGCCAGTGCAATAGCTGTGACAGCCCTTTTGCCGAGGTGACGCCCAGCGGCTGCGAGGGTGAGTGTGGGCATGGTGGGGAGCTGGTGCTGTGGGGCTTGGCATCAGTGGCCCCTCTGTGACCAGCCCCCCGGGGTGCGTGTCTCCACAGTGCTCTATGATGGCTGCCCCAAAACCCTGAAGGCGGGTGTGTGGTGGCCCCAGACCAAGTTTGGCTTCTCAGCTGTGGTGCTGTGTCCCAAAGGCTCCTTGGGTGAGTGGGGGATACGATGGGGAGGGGAAGGGGCAGCCTGGCTCTCCTGCCAGGGGCTGTAGCAGCCCCAGCAATATCACTTTGTTCTCATGCTGTCCCAGTCCTGTTTAGCTGGGCTTGAGGGCTGGGAGAAGGAAGTTGGAGGAGAAAATGCCGCAGCCTGGGGGAGAGCAGAGGGGTTGGGCCATGGGGCTAGGGCTGGGAACAGGCTGTGGGGTCTAGGCCCATCATTCAGCCCCCGGGGCTGTGCTGTTGCCTCGGTCCCCACCTTCTCCCTGCTGCTTTTTGATTTCAGCAGGCTTAAGGCTGGGGTCAGGCCTGGCACGGTAGCTCAGTGCCCCAGCGCCTTGCTACGGCTCTGCAAGCCCCGTCCTCGCCGTGTGCTGCGAGGGGAGCAGGGCACAGCATACCGTTAGGTGAGCGTCTCAGGACCCGAGCTGGAGGAGGCCGTTCTCAGTGGTGGCAAAGGTGTGAGCAGGGTGTCTGGGACTGTAGGGCAGCGCAAGCCCCAGGGGACGATACAAACCCTGTCCTTCTCCAGCCGTTCGCCCCAGGAGGAGGCAAGTTCGGCTCCTAACTGTTGTCGCTTCTCTCCCCGGTTCTCTCGCCCTCCGTGCTCAGGCTTGAGGGGTGCAGGTAAGGTTGTTCCCATCTCCTTCCCCCTGTGCTGTAAGGGCTGTGCCACATGGCTTTCCCTCCCTGCTCCCTGCCTGGCACCCTGCACACCCCTGCGCTTTCCCTGCTGCTTCTGGAGCTGCCAAGTGTCTTGCCAACGCTTTGCCTGGCCTCACTGCTCCTACACGCTCTTCCCTGCTCCCAGCACACTAACCAGCACAAACCTGGCTGCAGCCGCATGCAGCTCCTGCCACCCGCTTTCCTGAGCCTGCAGCGTTGGCTCGGGGCAGGTCCGCGCTCTGCTCCCCGGCTGGGATGGATCCTGGCTCTGCCGGGCTGGTGCCATGGGTGGTGAGGCCAGGGAGGCCATGGAGGAATGGCCGTGGGGTGGAGGAAGGGGGGAGCTGTTTGAGAGGGGGGCAGTCGGATGGGGGCAGGAACTGGTGGGCATGCACAGCACAAGGTCTCGTTCCCTCTGCCTGGCTGGCAGGGGGAGGCAGAGGGACCCAGGGGCCAGATCCTGCCCAGATCTGCAACTGAGCTGATCTCTGTTTGTTGCCGGGGCAAGGCAGCAGTGTGGAGGTTTCTTTGTTCTCCCTGCTCCCAGCTGCAAGGGCACTGGTCCCTGTGCTTGTGCAGCTGGGAGAAAGATGGTTGGGGAGGACAGCTAGGAGCTGGAGATGGTGGGAGGGGCGCACTAGTCACTGGGGCTTTTCTGAGCAGCAACTGGAGTGTGATCCAGGCTCCCTCTCCCCACCCTGGACATGCTGCTGCCCTCTCCCAGCCACATGCACCTGGCAGGGCTCCCTGTGCCCTGGTGCTGTCCCCAGCAGGGCCTGGTCCACGGTCCTAACAAGTACACTTGGGGTCACCTGGGTTCCTCTTGCCCAAACTGTGCGTGGAGAAACTCCCAGCCCAGGACACTGCTCTCCGTGTCGGCTTTAGCAGCGTTTTTGGTGGTGGTCCCATTCACTGCTGGTATCTCCATTGCTGTGCAGTAGTGCTTGGGCCTCAGCCAGGGACTGGGGTCTTGCGCTGGCTACTGAACCCACGCTGCTGGAGGGGTTCCCCCATTCCACTTGACTGCAGGGGCTCGTCTCCGGGGTGGGTTTGCCAGCCCCACCGCAGGGCTGTTGTTCTCCTGGGCTGACTTTGCCCTGTAGAGAGAGGCAGGGCCTCAGCAGGCATTGCAGGCTGCCAGCCGGGGGGAGCCTAGAGCTGCATGGGCTTCAGTAGTTTGGGGTCAGATGTGCCCTGAGGACACAGACTTCCCCACCAGGAACCAGGGACTTCCCCAGCCCAAGTCCTGCCAAGTCACTTGTTCCTCTTTGCAATTCTGTGTGATGGCACTTGGTGTGATGCAGCCCAGAAGCACACACAGGAACCCAGCTCCTGGAGGGAGGGGACAGCCACAGCTTGCCGAGGTGATGCAGACCAAGGGTGCAATGGGTTGCAGTAGTGCAAAGCAGGAGGATGGCCCTGGGGTGTTATAGGCCCTCCCCATCACTTGCTGGTGCTGCTCTTTGGTATTAGCTGGTGCAGAGGGTCCTACTGAGGGGGATGCTGCAGGGGAGACATGTATCCTGTGCTGAATTTCAGACATATCCTTCCTCCTGGCTTTAGGTGCAGCTGTCAGACACTGTGATGAGGAGAAAGGCTGGCTGGAGCCAGATCTCTTCAACTGCACTTCACCTGCCTTCAAGGAGCTCTCCATGCTGGTAATCCCCTCTCAGCTCTGCAGCTCTGACAGGGCAGGAGCCATATGAACAAGGGCTCACGGCCAGGTTTCAAAGAGCTCAGCTCTCCATGGGCACCTAGAGTAGGAGAGGGCCTTGCCACAGTGCTCAGCACCTTTCTCTTCTCATCTCCTGCCCTCAGATCCATCCTGTGGGAGCATTGGTCTGAGCTGAAGTTCACTTTGTTTTAGTCTGATCCTTTGAGTGTCCCCATCAGAAACAATGTGTGTTGTGCCTCAGTATTTAAGAGGAAAGCAAATAACTGAGCAGGGCTGAATTGTTTGCAGCTGGCAGGATGTCTGCCCCACGGGACATCTGTAAGCCCCAGACCCTTCAGTGACAAATCCCTTCAAAGTATCCAGGCAGGTCTATTGAACACTTGCATCCCACCAAGGCTGAACTGTAGCTGAAACCAGGAGAGTTTCCAGGGAATTATCGCTAGATGCTTGCCCTGTTCTTTCATCTTCTTGGCCTCTGTCAGGTATGGTACTGGGTTAGCTGGGCCCGGCCCAGTGCAACTCCTGGTGTGTTGCTGGAGGCTGGTTGTCTGCCAGAGATTCTCCCTGTTCTAGTGACCACCACTGTGAGTGTCCCTGGCTTATGCTGTGGTTTCAAAAATCATGTCTGGGTCCGGAGTGCCTGCAGCATCCCAGTTTTCCAGTGAGGAATCTGCTTAATTGTTTAATCCCCTCCTTTCTCTTCACTGGCAGCTGGAGGGCTTGGAGAGGAATGAAACTGAGCTCAACACAATTGAAGCCAAGAAGCTGGCCCACCGGCTCAGAGCAGTTACGGACCACATGGACCACTACTTTGGCAATGACGTGCACATCACCTTCCGCCTGCTGTCCCGCCTCATGGCCTTTGAGAGCCGGCAGCGTGGCTTTGGCCTGACAGCCACCCAGGATGCCCACTTCAATGAGGTGAGTCTTTCACCAGATCAGGGTGGCTTCTGATGCTGCTTCTCTTTATCAGCCACCCTGAGCCTCGGTCTCTGTTGGGATCGAGATGTTGTGAGACCATGTCAAAGTACAGGACTCCCCAGTGCCACACAAACCCACAGCAGCGAGACCTGTGGAGGCCACCTGCATGGTCAGGGCTGGAGCACAGGGTGAAAGTCTCTGCAGGATGCTGGCTGATGAGCGTTGAGGGTGGGGGCCCATTGTAAGAGAAGGTATCCCTCTTTCCTGAGCCCTTGTGCAGCAAGCTGGACAGAGAGCACAGTGCTACAACCTGGGGGTGGTCAGGATGGGGCCCAAAGGCTCTGCTTCCCTCACCCCCTGCCCCATGTCTCTCCCATGCAGAACCTGCTGCGTGCGGGCAGCTCCGTGCTGGCACCCGAGAACCGGGAGCACTGGGCCATGCTGCCGCACAGCGAGCATGGCAGTGCCAGCCTCATGGAGCAGCTGCGGGACTACTCGGGCACACTGGCCAGCAACATGAAACTCACCTACCTCAACCCCGTCGGTGTCGTCACCCCCAACATCAGTGAGTAGGATCTGGCTGGTGGCGGGGCCTGGCTGGGATGGTGTGGAGCCACTCCTCCGTCACACCCTGTCCCCTTCTCCTTGTCTCACTGCACCTCAGCAAGGGTGCTGAACAGGTTCTTCACCTCCTTGGTGGCTCTCTCAAACACGGGGAGGTGTTTGGTCTTGGTCCCATCCCTGCCTGAGGCAGCAGACACACCCTCAAGAGCCAGCAGAGCCAGGAGTGTGCTGCCCTCTCTGAGTTACCCCCAGTCAAACCTGAGTCTGTAGTGAAAAAGACACTGGTCCCAGTGGCAGGAGTGGCCTGTCCTACGGCAGAGCAAGGGCTGGGAAGGAGCACTGTAGATACTGGGATCTCATGTCATGCCCAACCACGGGATACATCTACAACCCAGCCTGTGGCTCATATGGTCCCTTCGCTGGTGACTTCAAACCTGGGCTACCCTGGAGCATGGTTGCTCTCCAGATGGCCATCCTAGAGCTGGTTTTTACTCCCTTGCTCCTCCGCAGTGCTGAGCATCGATCGCATGGAGAACCACTCCCATATCCGCCGGCGCTACCCTCGCTACCACAGCAGCCTCTTTCGTGGCCAGCCCGCCTGGGACCCCCACACCCATGTTGTGCTGCCGCTGTCAGTGCTGAGCCCCCCGAAAGCTGAAGGTGAGCATGTGAACATCACTCGGGGAACAGCATGGGTGGGCGTGGAAGGGAAGATGTGCCCCTGCTGAGACCTGGCTCTGTCAGAGGTCCACAAGTCACCCCTGAGAGCTCAGAGCTTCTGACTTCACCGCATCCCAAAGGCTCCTTGTGGGTTCACAAGCTGCCTTCAGAACAGCGTGTGTGTGTTCTCACCATCCCCTTGTGTGCCTCAGCTGCCTCCACAGCAGTGCCTACGCTGGCTGGGGGCGAAGGGAACTACACTGTGGAGAACTCCCCGAGGCAGGCGCTGCCGGAGCCTGAGCCCGCTCTCACTGTGATCATCCTCATCATGTACCGCACCCTGGGGGGGCTGCTGCCTGCACGCTACCAGGTGGATCGCCGCAGTGTCAGGTACGTCCTCCTCCCCTTTGCTCTCCACAAGCACCAGTGGAGAGAAGCTGGCTGGACTCTGCTCTGCTCCCTCTGGCAGTTGCTGTGTCTGTCTGCAACAGCTTGGGTTTGGTTCCCAGTCTGATGGTCTTGCAGTGCTCTGCCTGTTGCCACCTTGGCCTTGCTCTGCCCCATGTTTCCTGACCCCTTGGTGTGTGCTGGGCAGAGATATTCCTTCTAAGGCGACAGTGCAGGGCATCTGGGAAGTCCCTGGAGGGCTGCAGCTGCCAGGCACGGTGATGGCAGAGCTCCATCACTCCTTGCAGGCTCCCCAAGAATCCCGTGATGAACTCCCCCATTGTGAGCGTCTCTGTGTTCAGCAATCACACCTTCCTGCGAGGGCCCCTGGACACCCCTCTTGTGCTGGAATTTCACCTGCTGGAGACAGCCAACAGAAGCAAACCTCTCTGTGTCCAGTGGAACCACTCCAACCCGTGAGTCAAGCATGGCTGGGCTACTCTCTTTGAGCTGCTTTCCCCAGGCACCTCCTTGCTCCATGAGTCTCCCAGGCCATGATGGGCTGTGTGCCTGGGCAGCACCGGGACATGGGGGGTTTCCACCCTCTCCCAGGGGGTTCATTCCCACTGGGAGGGCACAGCAGAGTCCCTGCGGGGCTCTAGCTGCAGTACTTCAGCTGTAGGAATGCAGTTGTGTCTGCTGGTAGAAAAACCTTACCAATCACCACTCTTCTCTGCAGTTTCTTCCCCACACACCCCACTCCATCTGTCTTCTCTCCTAAGTGCCCTCTGCTTTTTGGTGGCTGCAGGACCAACCCCTCCGGCTTCTGGACAGCCAGGGACTGCGAGCTTGTGTATCGAAACACCACACACGTCCACTGCCAGTGCTCCCAGTTCGGCACCTTTGGGGTTCTGATGGACAGCTCGCACCGAGAGGTAACCTTGGGTTGCAGGTAGGGCGGGGGGGTGTTAGCCACTGGGTCCCAGAATAAGTAGGCACAGGCAGAAAATTCCCTGTGGGACACAAGTAGAGTTTGAGAACTCAGCAGGCCTCCTGCATCTCCCCCTAATGCCACCATTTGCGTTTGGTTCTCTGCTGCTGCAGCAACTGGAAGGTGACCTGGAGACATTGGCAATTGTCACCTATTCCTTGGTGTCTCTCTCCTTGGTGGCTCTGCTGCTGACCTTCTCCTTCCTGACCTGCCTCAAAGGCCTCAAGTCCAACACACGTGGCATCCACTCCAACATATCGGTCACCCTCTTCTTCTCTGAGCTGCTCTTTCTCCTGGGCATCAACCACACCGAGAACCAGGTCTGTGGGCTTGAACGAGCATGCCCATGGCAGTGAGGGCAAGGCATGGGCAATGCAGTTAGTATTGGCACAGTGGGACCATCTCTGAGTGGGTTTTGTCTCCCCAGTTTCTTTGCACTGTGATTGCCATCCTCCTCCACTGCTTCTTCCTCTCCACCTTCGCCTGGCTCTTCGTGCAGGGCCTCCACATCTACCGCATGCAGACGGAAGCCCGCAATGTCAACTTCGGGGCCATGCGTTTCTACTATGCCATCGGCTGGGGAGTGCCTGCCATCATCACTGGTAAGAGCTGCTCGTCCTACAGCTGTGCCAAAAGCGCTGGTTCTCAGCAGCCTCCTGATCCCCTGGTGTTACCTGGCTCACTTACCCAGTGAGAAGGGCTGAGGGTGGGCTTGCCATGGCCAGCAGTGCTGGCAGTGAGCAGTGCTGTGGTGGTCAGCTGGCGACCGTGTATCAAGGGCTCTCGTCTCACCTCCTGGAGAGAAGTAATTCCTCAGCACATCTCCCCCTGGCTTGTTCCATGGGCACGGAGCTGCTGCTGTCCCCAGGCTTGTGGTCGAGGTCTCCTGGTTTCCCAAGCCTGCGTGCTTGGGTGACCCGTGGCTGGCAGTAAACCTCTGCTGGGCTGGGCTGTGTCAGGGACAGCTGGAGAAAAAGAAATAAAGGCCCTGATGCTGGGGCTCGCAGTCCTGGCTCTTTCCCCTGTGGCAGGGACACCTGTGTGCAGGGCAAGGAGCAGGGAGAGAGCACTTTCATGGCCTTCAGTGCTGGGATGGGATCGACATGGCTTGGGCAAGTCCAAGGCTGCTGGATCTGGACCTGACCTCTCCCTTCTTCCCACAGGGCTGGCCGTTGGCCTGGATCCTGAGGGCTATGGGAACCCCGACTTCTGCTGGATTTCCATTCATGATAAGCTGGTCTGGAGCTTTGCAGGCCCCATTACTGTCGTCATTGTGGTAAAACCCTGTCCTGTTTCACCCACAGCCCTCTCCTGCCTCCCTTTTTCACACCGTGGGGCCCCTTCCTTGGCTGCCCATTGCCTGCCCCATTCTTTGTACTCTCCTTTCTCAGTTAGAGGCCCTCTCTCTGTCCCTCCTTGCTCCAGCCAAACCTGCGGGAGGCCGTGGCTCGGGCATGAAGGGAAAAGGAGGGGATATTCGCGTGGGCCTGGCGGACCTGGAGTCTGCCCATGCTCTGCGCTGGGGATGTCAGGTCACCAGCCCTTGGCACAGCTTCTAATCAGTGCCAACACTTGCAGATGAATGGGGTCATGTTCCTGCTTGTGGCCAAGATGTCCTGTTCCCCAGGCCAAAAGGAAACCAAGAAGAAATCGGTTCTGTGAGTATTAGTGGCCAAACTCCCATCAGAGCTCCTGTAGCTCGAGGTTTTTAGCATTTTCAGTGACCATCCTCCCTCTTTCATCACAGAGCGCCCCTCTGTGCATCAGTGTCAGCCTTGCAGCCACTCTCCTCTCCCACACCTGTCAGCCACATTAACCCTTCCTAAACTTTGTCCTTTCCTCTTGTTCCTATGTCCCCATCTCCACACTTTCTGCCAGCCTGTCCCCCTTCACCGCCTGCCCTCAGAGCCACCCTTCATGTCTGCTTGGACTCAATACTCAGCTCTTGTCAACTGTCAGCACCTGCTTCTTCCTCTCCTACATGCTCCTTCTGAGACCTTTCCTCACTCCCTCCTGGGCCAGCCCTGGAGCTTGGCTCAGCTCTGTTTGCCTCCAAATGACCTGTGTCGTTTGGGCCCCTGTGTTTGCCATGTGTGATCCAGAAGGGAAGGCCTGGGAGTCAGGGGGAGCTGAGCCGCTGTGCAGGGATGTGCCCGCCATGCTGGGCGCAGCAGGGAGGGCTGGGCAGGAGCACACTTTCCCCTCTGGATCTCTGTCTGTGAGCACTAGACTGTAGATTAACAATACGCACTAACCTCTTGGTGTGTGTCTGTGTGCCTGTCTGTCTGTCTGTCTCTCTCTCTCTCCAGCATGACGTTACGGAGCTCCTTTGTTCTGCTTCTAGTTATTAGCACTACCTGGCTCTTTGGCCTCTTGGCTGTCAACAACAGTGTCCTGGCTTTCCACTACCTCTACACTGTCCTCTGCAGTCTCCAGGTAACTGCCCGCCTCTGCCAGGGGAGGGCATGGGTCAGCCCAGGAGAGTGTCCCTGTGGTCCCCACGGCCATCTGTGGAGAGCGGGTGCCCTGCGCTGAGCCCCCAGCATCTGCTGGGCTCCTTGTCCCTCCTGCTGTCACCACTGTGGCAGCACGTGACTCCTGCCAGTCCTCGCTGCTGTGCCTGCGGTGAGTGGTGGTCTGGAGCAGGAGGTGGCTGCAAGGCACTTGGTTCAGAGGTGACATCCAAGGGGCAGCAAGGACCATCTTTGGAGGGAAGGGGCCTCCATGCTCTCAGAGGGTGGAGCAGGAGAGCGGCCTGCAGCATAGGTGTCAGACACCCCAAATATGACCCACAGCAGCACCCCGCAGACCTCCTGCCACCACTGTGGCTGGTGTTTCTTCAGAGGACCCTGCCAGCCAGGAGGACACCCCACCCTTTCCTCTCTCACCCATGGCCACCATGGGGCTTAGCACCGATCAGTGTTGCGGGGGTCTTTGGTGCATCTCAGTCCTGCTGGCCGCCTGGGCCGACATGCTGGGCTCCAGAGGAGCCAGGGACTGCCCTGGTGCTGGCGCTGCAGGTGAGCAGGTCAGCTGGCAGCAAGGGGCTGTCTCTCAGGTGTCTCTCCCCGCAGGGCCTGGCTGTGCTGGTCCTGTTCTGCGTGCTGAACGAGGAGGTGCAGGAGGCCTGGAAGCTGGCCTGCCTCAGCAAGAAGGGGCAGAGCGAGGAGGCCACGAGGAGCACGCAGGTGGGCGAGAGCAGGAGCAGCCTATGGGTCTGGGGACGGGCTGCCTGTCTGGGACAGGAGCTGATGGGGACATCCCTGATTCCTTGGGGGGATGGCAGATGCTGGTGGGAAGGCCATGCCCTGGGCTGCCGCAGCACCTCCTTAACCGGGCACGTGCCTTCTCTCCCCGCCTCGCCAGGGCCCCAATGCCTACAACAACACAGCACTGTTTGAGGAGAGTGGGCTCATCCGCATCACCCTGGGGGCCTCCACCATCTCGTCGGTGAGCAGCGTGCGCTCTGCCCGCACCCACTCCAGCCAGCGGGCTTATCTCAGGTAGGGAGCGGCACAGGGCTCCGGGGTGCCGGGAGTGCCCAGGCAGAGCCAGGGGCTCCTGCCGCTGTGACCGTGCGGGCCTCCTGTCTTTCAGAGACAACATGACAGCACGTCAGGGCTCGGTCCTAGATCACAGCCTGCTGGCTCATGCCGGCCCCACGGACATCGACGTGGCCATGTTCCACCGTGATGCTG
The DNA here is from genome assembly GCF_031877795.1 of Strix aluco. Lineage (NCBI taxonomy): Eukaryota > Metazoa > Chordata > Aves > Strigiformes > Strigidae > Strix > Strix aluco. The sequence continues at coordinate 13,957,435 of NC_133941.1, read as the reverse complement.
GGGGAGGTAAGGCTCAGCCCTGTGCCTGGGCTTGAGGCCAACCCCGCGCATCCCTAATCAACTCTTGGCTCAAGGAAATTCTTCCCGGTGCAGACTCTGGCTGTGTGGTTACGTTCTCCACCCCGTGTTAGCTGTGACTTCCAGACATACTGTGGACAGGAGGGAGAGGCAGCAACTGTGTCATTTAGCACAGCCTCCTCCCAGACACGTGGCAAAGGGCATATCCAGTCTCTGAGGAGATGAAAGGGAGGAGGCAAGGCCGGGGGCATAGGTGTCACAGGGTCCCTGGGGACACTGGGCTCCCCAGTACAGCACAGACATTTGACTCGCTGGAGTGAGACCAGCCGGGGCCACTCGCGACTGGGGCTAGGGTGTGGGACGGGCAAGCAGAGGCTGAGGGAGGGGGGTTTGCTCAGCCTGAAGGAACAGGAGGCAAAGGGGATCTTACGGCTGTTTGCAACTGCCTTATGTGGAGGTGCAGTGAGATGAAGCCAGGCTCCTCTCACAGGCACCTGGTGATAGGGCCAAGGGAGCAGGTGCAGGCTGCTGCCGAGGGAAGGGCACTGAGGGTGGTTGCCGTTGGGGTTGTTCTGCCTTCCTGGCCCTGCCACCGGGAGTCTCTCCCACATACACCATGTCCCTGCAGACCAGGATTCAGACTCGGACAGTGACCTGTCTCTGGACGAAGAGCGCAGCCTCTCCATCCCATCCTCGGAGAGTGAGGAGAATGTACGCCTGCGGGGCCGCTTCCAGCGCCAGTTCAAGCGGGCGGCACACAGCGAGCGCCTCCTCACTAACCCCACCAACACCACTCCCAAAGGCAAGTCCTGGGGGGTCTGGCAGGGAAAGGGGTGAGCTCAGGTCCCTGGGGGCCAAGCTATGTCTTGTGATGGCTTTGATTGTTGCTCACAGAAGTATTCTCTCCCTCTTCACTGGGGCCTGTTTTGCTTTGCCAGATGTCGATGGAAACGACCTCATGTCATACTGGCCGGCTCTGGGTGAGTGTGAGGTTCACCCCTGCTCCCTGCAGAAGTGGGGCTCCGAGCGGAAGCTGGGATTCGACATCAACAAAGATGCAGCCAACAATAATCAGCCAGACCTGGCCTTGACCAGCGGGGATGAGAACTCCCTCACCCAGACCCAACGGCAAAGAAAAGGTAACGGCCTGGAGCAAGCGGGCAAGGGTGGCCTTGCCTGTCTCAGGTTGACATGGCCCTGAAGGTTCAGCATCAGATCCATCTTGTCGTGTTCTTGGGGAGGTATGGCTTATCTCCCCCAGCTTTCGTGCTCTTTTCACTGTTACGCAGAGATTTGACTTCTCTTTCTGTCCGGTGCAGGGATTTTGAAGAACCGCCTCCAGTACCCTCCGACTCTCCAAGGCCTGCCGTCCGTTGGCAGGATGACCAATGAGTTGACATGGTACAAGACCTCCACGCTGGGTCACAGGGCTGTCCCTGCCGCCTCCTACGGCAGGATCTACTCTGGGGCGGGCAGTCTGTCACAGCCAGCCAGCCGGTACTCATCGCGGGAGCAGCTCGACATGCTGATGAGGAGACAGATGTCCCGGGAGCAGCTGAGCAGACACAACTCAGGAGAGTGCTTGGAAGCCCTGCCCAGCCGGCATGGCTCCAGGGAGGAGCTGGACACTATCCCCAGCAGGCATGGGTCTACTGAACACCTGGAAAGTATCCCGAGCAGACACGGGTCTAGGGAAAACTTGGATCTACTTGCTGCTAGGCCCAGTCAGAGAGATCATGGGAACACGCTGCCCCGGAGGCAGGGCTCCAGAGATCACCTTGACACTTTACCCTGCAGATTTGGGTCAAGAGAGCAGCTAGACTGTGGGCCAGTAAGAGAGGTCACTAGAGAGTGGCTAAACACATTGCCAAGTAGGCAAGTGTCCAGAGACCGAATAGACACATTGCCAAGTCGTGATACTTCTCGAGAACAATTGGATTTGCTTTCTAGAAGACAGCCTTCAAGGGACCAGCTAGCATCAGCTAGACAAACTTCAAGGGAGCAGCTGGACTTTCTGTCCAGAAGATCTAATTCCAGAGAGCCTCTGGACACAGTGCCTAGCAGGCATCCCTCGCAGGACAACCTGGGGAGTCTCTCTAGGAGGCAGCTGTCTCGGGAAAGCCTAGAGCCACTGTCGAGGAGACAGCCTTCTAGAGAGAACCTGGAGGCTATTCCCAGCCGACATCCCTCCACTGAACAGTTAGATATCCTTTCTTCCATCCTTGCTTCTTTTAACTCCTCCGTCCTGTCCTCGGTGCAATCTTCCAGCACGCCTTCAGGCCCCCAGACCACCGCCACCCCCTCTGCCGTGCAGACCTCCTCGACGCCCTCTGCAATGTGCCCCTCGACACCTCGCTCTGCCACCTCCCACAGCATTTCAGAGCTGTCGCCAGACTCAGAGTAAGTGTGTCCCTTCCTCATCCAGGCCTTGTTCAGCTGGTTTTGTGCATCGTCCTCCTGCCTGGCTCCTTCCCAAAGCGAGTTTTGTCTGGGGAGAGAAGGCTGTGTAGGAGTGAGCCCCCAGGGTGTCTCCTGGTGCTGAATAGTGACTGGGCAGGGAGAACCCTCAGGTGTGACAGCTCTGGGCACTTGCAGTGCAGCACGGGCTGAAGCGTCATTGATGTGATGGCCCTTACCTGTGGGCTGTGGGGGCTCAGGGAAGATGCTTTGTGCAGCCAGGCTGACCTCACGGCTGGTCTCCTTGCTCAGTGCTGGCTGTAAGTCCCAACGAGCAGATGTATGTGAGGGCTGGGCTGGCTGGAGAGGAGGAGGGGGCCCAAGTCCTGCAGGAGCCCTGCCTGCCCCAGCCATGTTTCTCCCCAGGGACCCCATTCCAATCTCATTTCTTCCTCTCCAGCTCTGCTCCCTGGTGGTACTGCTGCCATCCCATCCCATCCCATCCCATCCCATCCCATCCCATCCCATCCCATCCCATCCCATCCCATCCCATCCCATCCCATCCCATCCCATCCCTCCTTTCCTCTTCCCTGAACTCAGGGATTTGGCAACAGTTGTTCCTGCCTTGACACGGGAGTGGGTTTCTGCTCTGTCCCTGTCTGGCATAGCTGGGGGAGGCAGCTGGAGCCCAGGGGACATGCCACAGTTTAACACTCTTTTTCTTTCTTCCGAGAAGAATAGCAAGAAACGAGGGCCATTCCTGAGGGGCCGAAGCTGTCCACAAGAGAGACAGAAGAAGCCGGGCCCTTTGCCTAGCCAGGCGCTGCCAGCTGAGGTTTGGTGTCCCCAGGGGGCAGGGGCCAGAACTGATGGTGGTCAGAGGCCCAAAACCAACCCTGCCTTCCCCTGCCCTCCGGGCTGAGGGGCCGGCAGCCCGCACCACCCACTGCTAGGAGCCTCCAGGCTCTCGGCTGCCGCCGTGCTCCCCGTCGCCTGCCCGGTGTGACAGGTATGGCAGGAGCTTGCTTGGGCGAGGGTGGCATCGCCGAGCTCTTCCTCTGTGAGCCGTTTGTATGCGGTGTGTGCGTGTGTGTGCACGGAGGGCGGGCAGGGGCAGGGGGGACGGAAACAGAGCCCAGGATGTGGGGGTGGGGGAGGGTTTTTCTACCTTTTTGTATCTTTGTAATCAGAGAGAAGAGAAATTTCTATGGTTATTTTTACGGATGGTCTGTTCCCAGGACCTGGAGCATTTATTTCACCAACAGCCCTTTGCCAGCCTTCCTGGGGGTACCAGGGACTGTGATCCTGGTGGACTGGAGAGACAGTGCCAGGCAGCCCTTATGGCTTTGCCAGCACTGCTTCGTCCCATCCGCACTGCGGGGCAGCTGGCCCCGCTGCCCCTCGCCCTCCCATCGTGCAGCTCCACCCGTGTCTCGATGTGGCCTTTGCCTGGCATCCCTCAGTCCCCTGCAGCCATGCTGGCCCTACAGCCAGGCCCCCCTCTGCCCTCCCGTAAGACCCCCCTCGGGGCTGCCCCCCGTCCATGAGCCAGGACTCTGCGCCAGCGAGAGCGCAAACAAGCGGGGCAGTGAATTGAGCGCCCGCTGAGGGAGGAAGCAAACTTTGCTCTTCAGTCCCATCGTGTACCAGGGTGGTCCCACTCCTATAAGCGCTGGTTTCCTCTGCTCAGCAAATGAGCACTGTTTGTACCCACTGTATGTTGTGCTCTTTAACCTGTCTGTTATAGAGCAAACCTCTGTTGGTTTGTGGGTCCAGGCAAGGAGCTGAATGACCCTGGCTCTGCTCAGCAGCAGGCTAGGCCGTTCCCAGAGCCAGCGCTCACTCTGCAGAGGATTAGCATCTGCAGGAACATGATGTGGCTCCACTCTCAGGGTCCAGCATTGCCCACAAAAGTTTTATCTAGCTGGTTCCCTGTGGGCTCTGTGTACATACGCACACGTCCCTGCGCTCTCTGGCTGGCAGAGGACCCCAGCTCAGAGTGGCCTGGATTTTGGGAGATGAACAGCACTTTGCCCTCTGGAAATCCAGGCTCCCCTGATGGTTTCTCTGCTCTGCTGGGAGTCAGGCCCTGGTCTCCCACTGGCCCTGCTGCAAGGCGACACTCCTCTGTGCCTACCCCAGCCTCGGACCAGGAGCATTCGGCTCAGGGGGGATGGCACGCTCCCTTTCACCTGCCGAGCGTGATGCCTCTGCTCGGCTGCCCCCATGGTGCTCTCGGGGCTGCGTGACAGCATGCTCCTTACTGCCTTACTACCACACTGCCGTAGCATCTTACTGCAGCCCAGCCTGACATGTTTACAGGAGGACCTGTGCTGCTGTCCTCCAGGCCCCCAGGGAGGCTGAGGCCTCTCGGCTACCTCCCTGAGTCAGCAGGGAGAGTGTGCAGGGAACTGAAGGGCCGGGTGATGGGGGTGCTGTGGGCCTGGCAGGGGCTGCCTGCCCCAGCACAGCCCTGACAAGGCAGGCTCGCCACCACCCTTCTCCCAGGAATGGGGCAGGAAGGGCCTGCTGACATGTTTACATGCCATTCAGGACCAGCAGCACAGAGGGAAAGCGAGCCCGCCCCACATGCTGGGAACAGCCGGGCCCCTCCATGCTGCCTGTCTTTGCCTTTGGGAACAAGCTCGTTTACATGTTTCTCTCCGGCTGTGCAGCACTAGTGCTGGAGTCCTGGGGTCCTGTCCCTGCTACGCTGTAGGGCCCATGTTTCTGCCAAGTTGGGCATAGGGGCTCTTTGTGCTCATGCCAAATGGAGAGCAAGTGACAAGTGCCAAAAAGTAGAGAGCAGCGGAGCTGGTGGCTGTCCCCACAGAACTGGGATGGTCAAGAAGCAGGAGTCAGTCTGTGGCTTGGTCCCCGATTGTAGTGCTGTGGCCTGGGCTCTGGGGAGCATCCTCCTTGGGTTTGGGTTTGGGTTCGTTTTGTTGGGGGGTTTGGTTGGGTATTTTTTTTCCTCTCTCCATCTCCCAGTTCTGTGAGCAGGGAGCAGGGAGATGCCTGCATCCCCCCGCCCTCGGCTGTGTAAAAGTGTGTCATGGAAGCGCCAGATTTGGAAATAAAAGTCTATAAAATACTGCTGGTCTCTCTGCCATATCTCCCTGTGCTCGGAATCCGTGGCTGGGGCCGCGAGGGCAGCGCTGGGGCTCGAGGTGATGCTGGAAGGGGGGCTTGGGCAGGAGCTCGCAGCCAGCTTCTGGGCTGAACGCTGTGGCCTGGGGCAGGGTGACCAGGTGACAGGGACTTCAGATGCTGTCAGTTGCTTGAACTTGGTTGTGTTCCAGCCAGTTCACCCAGTGATGGGGTCAGCTGCGGTGGTGCCAAACGACCCCGGCCCTGGCTGGCAGGTCTGCGGTGCCGTGGTGGCTGTGGTTAACCATGGGGCCCATGTCTGGAGCAGCCAGCACCCCCGGCCAGCAGCCTGGGCGAGGCCAAGGGGAGAAAATTGACTGTCTGAAAGCAGCGCAACCTCAGCAGGGGCGATGTGAGCTGCGGACAAGGAGAGAGAAGCATGAGGAGGAGAGGCCGAGCGTGATCCTGGTGCCTTCCGTCCCTCCCTTTCTTGCTGTTGGAGGGGAAAGAGCAGGTGAGCAAAGGGCAGTATTGATCCACGGCACCCTGAGCAAGGGTCACCATCAGTCGTCATCCCTCAGTCCTTCACGGTCTCTGTCCTTAGCTCTGGCCTGAGCCTGACCCAGCCTACGGTGGCCTCTGAGCACTGGGGGGCTGGACAAACAGTGGCGTCCAGGAAGTCGTGTTGGCGTTGTGGAGAGCTGCGGTCCTGTCCTGCAGCCCTTCCCGAGGCTGGCCTGGGGGTGAGGGGCCGCGGAGAGCTGGAGGGGGGCGGGGTGGCCGAGGGGGAGCCACAGGCACAGCAGCTGGCCCAGGGTGCGGGTGGGGGCCTGGAGGCTGGAACACATGGAGCAGCGACGCAGGCTGGGGACAGGTAGCAGCGATAAGGAGGCAGTAAATGGCACCCAGTGCTATCAGTTGCTACCAAGCAGGAGCCCTGTGATGGCCTCTGCTTCGGTGCCAGGTGAGCAGATAAACGATGGGAAGGCACCAGCCACGTGCGGGCGCCTGTGTCGGCATCGGCGTGCCGCTACCCAGCCACAGCGGGACTGATGGACGTGAGGGTGGGACAGCGAGTGCTGGGGATGTGCGAGAGGCTGCAGGGAGTGGGCTCAGCCCCACTGCTGAAGGGCAACCAAGGAGTCTGCATGTGGCTGCTGTGGGACCCGGGTCATACCAACCACGGGGAGAGCCAGGGTGGCCACGGGTTGCCCCTCACCCAGCCAGCAGGGATGGGAATGAGTTGTTCTGACCCTGGAGAGCACGGCCCTGGGTGTCACCACTTGTGCCACTCACCAGCCCCATCCCACCACCCAGGGCATCTAGGACTCCCCAGCACCTGCCCTGCCCCGGCTTCACCTTGCACCCTGGCACCAGTCAGCCCAGCCCACAGGTGCCTGGATTTCCGCTGCCATGTCCCCATGGGCCTGGGCCAAGCGTGACTCAGAAAGCTCCGAAACCAATGGCAGTACCAGGTCGTGGTGGAGCCCAGGAAGGTGTGATGGGTTCAGCGGGACTGGTGCCCGCTGGAGACCTTTGGAACAAGATAACAGCTGGGTCTGCGCGTGCTGTGGGAGAGCGGGGCAGTCCACAGGGCACAGCACACCCCTTTCCAGCAGGTAAGCAGGGGCCAGAGCCTGTGGAAGATACCCTGGATTCCACGGCTGGAGGCTGCGGGTAACCCTCCTTGTCCCAGGCACAGCTCCTGCTCCAGGACATGGGGTGGAGAGGGGATGCTCATGGGAGCCCTGGGGGCACAGGAGGGTGATGGTGGGACCCCAAGCAGTGCCCTGGGGAGTTGAACACCCAGCAGCTCTTGGCAGGGGGCTGGCACCAGGATGTGCCCAGCAGCAAGAAAAACCTGGGGTGCACGGTGGCACCCAAGACATAGCTGCAGGCCAGTAGCTGAGACTGGCCAGGACAGTCCCCAGGATGGGATGGCCCTGGGGACAGTGATGACAGCCCTGGGCCTGCCACAGCTGCAGAATCCAGCACAACAGGGCACCAGGGGAGCATGGTGGGTGCTGTGCAGCAGCGGGGCTGGGAAGTGGGCAGCTCCTTGGCAGGCCAGGAGGGAGGGCAGGAGGCAGGGAGCGGTGTCTCAAAGATCACGGGCTGGTATTAATAAATAGGAGGGAGCAGAGTGTGCACCTGGCTGGTGTGACCAACTTGGGCACAGCAGGTAGGAAGGCTGGGGGCAACGCAGGGATTCGGGCTGGCACAGTGGCTGTGAATGGCTGATTGCAAGAGGGTGAGCATCTCAGGACCGGCCAGGGCCACCAGCCAGGTTATCCGGCAGGATGGTGGCAGCTCTCAGCTCGAGCCCTGAGCGAGGCCGTGGATCTGTACAGAGACACCTTGGTCCCACCGTTCCAGCCCAGCCCTGCTTCTCCATGCCGATGGGCTCACCCTCTGCTCTGCAGTGCAGGGGGCTGGGGAGGGCGCTGGTGGAGAGATGGTGAGCCCGTGACGCTTGCCGGGCGTTGACATTCCTGCTCCCCTCATGTGTAAAGGGACAAAGTCTGCAGATGGGGTTGTGGGGTGGCTGGGGCTTTGCTCGGTGGCTGCGCTGGCCTGCTGCCCTGGCTGCGCTGTGGTATATGGAGGAGGAGAGTGGTTGGCACTGAGGTGGGTCCTGTGTGGGCAGGCAGAGGGGGAGCCCCCCTGGGGCAGCTCTGCTGGCAGCCCCCACCCATGTACCCCAGCGGGGCGGATGGGGCTGGCACGGGGCAGGAGTGGGCAGCGCCGATTGCCGAGGCCTTAGCTCCCTCCCTGCCCACACACCGGCTGCCTGCTGCTTTCCATCATGAGCTGCTGCTGCTGCTTCAGGACTCCCAGAACTCGGCTCACTGCTGACCTTGGGCCCAATTCTGCATGCCTGGATGGGATGGGATGGCCCCGTGGGGCGAGCAGGGCTGCAGGAGGGGCTGCGGGGTGGGTAGGGTGCTGGGTGCCCCCGGCTGTAGGGACATGGCTGAGCTGTCCCTCATCTCCCCGCAGTGAGCTGGTACGTGGAACGGCCGGGTAGCCATGGTGGCGGAGATGGCGCTGAGCCACCGGGCGCCCCGCGAGGTGCTGAGCGAGGCTGACCTGGAGGAGGTGGCCCAGCGGAAACCTCCCGCTGAGCCCTCACTGCGTGGCTGTCTCCGCAAGACCAGGTAGGACTGCGCTGGCCAGGGGGGATGTGCCTGGACCCCACCAGGCACTGTGAACCCCAGTCCCACTGCCACGGGGAGCCTGGCCCTGGCTGTCCCAACCCCTGTGGTAGACACAGTGCAGACCTGGGGGTTGGTTCCCCCAAGCCCAAACACCCGTGTCCCCACTCTGTCCTTCTGCCTGGAGGAACACCTGGCTCCAGTGGCTGGAGCCGGGGTTCCCATGGGACCCATTTCTTCCCACGGGCCCCCACCCACCCCCCACTGATGTCCCCAAGCCCCTGCGCTTGTGCTCAGCCCTGGCTCCTGCTCTTTCCCCGCCAGATGCTCGGCCTCCACCGCCAAGTCCCTGCTCTTCCGGTTCCTGCCCTTCCTGCACTGGCTGCCCCGCTACCCAGTCAAGGACTGGCTCCTGGGGGACATTGCATCGGGCTTCAGTGTGGGCATCATGCACCTGCCCCAGGGTGAGTGATGCCATGTCCAGGCTGCTGGGGGCTTCCTGCAGGTCGGGGGGGGGCAGGGCTCAGCCATCCGTGACATGTCTCCCTTCTCCACCATGTCCAGGGCTTGCCTACGCACTGCTGGCTGGGCTGCCGCCTGTCACCGGTCTCTATTCTTCCTTTTACCCCGTCTTCCTCTACTTCTTCTTTGGGACATCCAGGCACAACTCTGTGGGTGAGCTGAGGGGCCACGTGTTCCCATGGGGATGGTGGGGAGGGAGCGAGGATGAGAGGTGCAAGCCTTCATCTACAGCACAGAATTGCCGCATCAGTGGCTGGGGGAGGACCTTTCTTGCCTTTACTTTACCCCACCAAGAAAGTGCTTGTCCAAACCAGAGCCAAAGCACAGTGGGTGCACTTTGAGACTAAGCCAAGGGAACAGGTGCCTGTGAACCTCAGAGAGGTCCTGGTGCTGACCTTGGGCTCCCTGCCCACACCCTGCCTGTTCTCAGGCCCCTTTGCCGTCATCTCCGTCATGATCGGGAGTTTGACAGACTCCCTGCTGCCCAGTGAGAATTTCCTCGAGTCTGTCAACGGCAGCAACACAACAGTCAATGAGGCACAGCGGGATGCTGCCAGGGTGGAGCTGGTGGCCACCATCACTGTCCTGACGGGCATCTTCCAGGTAAGGGGGCCTCAGCCTAGCCCGGCAGGGAATGGGGAGCCATGGTGTCCCAGGGCCACAAGCTGCGGGTCACTTCTGCCATCTCTCCTTCCAGGTGGCCCTGGGCCTCCTGCAGTTCGGCTTTGTGGTGACCTACCTCTCGGACCCACTGGTGCGTGGCTATACCACTGCTGCCTCTGTGCATGTCCTCGTCTCACAGCTCAAGAATGTCTTTGGGGTCTCCCTGGGCGAGTACTCAGGGCCACTTTCAATGTTCATGGTGAGTGGGGGCTCCCTGCTGCCCAGGACCCTCCAGGCACTCACCTGTGGGGCACATAGAGGCCCCCAAAAACCTGCCAGGGAGGCATCTGTTTTCTTGAGCCTGTCCCCTCCTCCTGTGTCCTCTAGACCTTCATTGAGATCTGCCAGAAGCTGCCAGAGACCAACGTGGGCACCCTGGTGACGGCCATCATTGCCATGGTGGCCATCTTCATCGTGAAAGAGCTCAACCACAAGTTTGCTGCCAAGCTGCCCATGCCCATCCCCATCGAGCTTATCACGGTACACAGAGCTGCCCCAGTTCCCTGTGCAGATGTAGCCCTGTCCCCTCCAGGGTGGGGAGGGGTGGGATGGGGTGCCTTGGCAAGTGCAGGTCCAGGGCATGCAACCCCTCCTCCTCCACCATGGTCCCTGTGCAGGAAGACCCTGCCTCACTCCAGCCATCCTCCCCCAGATCATCATCTCCACCGGCATCTCCTACGGTGTCAACCTGAAAGCCAAGTTTGGCATCTCCGTGGTGGGCAACATCCCCAGCGGGTAAGCAGGGCCGGGCGGTGAGGGTGGCTGCGCTGGGGCACCATGCTGCCCATGGGCCCCCCCTTTTGAGCCCCGTCTCCCTGTCTTGGCTGTAGGTTGAAGCCGCCCGTGGTCCCTAATGTCAGCTACTTTGGGCAGGTGGTGGGTAATGCCTTCGCCATTGCCGTGGTGGGCTATGCCATCTGCATCTCCCTGGGCAAGATCTTTGCCCTGAAGCATGGCTACAAAGTGGACAGCAACCAGGTGATGCTCTGACACGCAGGGCGCCCCTTCCCTTGGTGAAAACCAAGCTTGTACTTCTTGCAGCCAGGGGAAGGCATGGTGCTCCCCTACCACCTCTCTGTCCCTGCAGGAGCTGATCGCGCTGGGCCTCTGCAACTTCCTGGGGGGCTTCTTCCAGTGTTTCGCCATCAGCTGCTCCATGTCACGGAGTCTGGTGCAGGAGAGCACAGGGGGCAACAGCCAGGTGGGCCTGGGCAGCGCTGCCTCCCTCCACAGGGCTGGAAGGGGGGCAAGGGCTGCAGCAAGCCATGTGGGGCTCACCTTTCACCTCCCACTCTCCTTGCTCTCAGGTAGCCGGTGTCATCTCATCCCTGGTCATCCTGGTGACCATCCTCAAGATCGGAGAGCTCTTCCGGGACCTGCCCAAGGTACATCTGGTCCCACAGCCTCCATGTCACATCCCACCCTTGCACCCATCCCATGGCAAGGTGGTGTGGCAGGGGAACAGCCAGGGGCCCTCCTCAGACCTGCCCTCAGCATCCTCATAGCTGCAGGGACTTCTCTCCTAGGCCATCTTGGCTGCCATCATCATTGTCAATCTCAAGGGCATGTTCAAGCAGTTCGATGATCTCCGCATGCTCTGGAAATCCAACCGAGTGGACCTGGTGAGGCACTGATCAACCCCAGGGCTTTGCTCTTGTCCCTGGAGAGGGTTTCTCCAACCTCCCTGAGGCTTGCAGGTGCTGGTGGGGAGGCTATGCTGCAGCTGACTGTGTCCCCCCTCCAGATGGTCTGGATTGTGACATTCGTGGCCACCCTCCTGCTGAACTTGGACATCGGCCTGGGGGCCTCGGTGGCCTTTGGGCTGCTCACTGTCATCTTCCGTACCCAGCTGTGAGTACCCCGGGGCTGGGGCTGGTGTCACGTCCCAAGGGCAGGGGAAGCCCATGGTGACCTCAGCCCCTTGTTCTGCTCCCCACAGCCCCCACTACTCCATCCTGGGGCGCATCTCCGACACCGATGTCTACAGGGACGTGGCTGAATACCAGATGGTAACAGCACTGGTGGTGGGAGAAGAGCCACCTGCGATGGGGGGGGGGGGGGGGGGGGGCAGTTCAAAGCACCCCCAAGGGCTGTTTGCTGGAGAAAGGAGTGGGGGGCATTTCAGGGGAGGGAGAGAAGGGGAGCAGGGGCTCTGTCCCTGGGGTAGTACCCTTCTTGTCTGCCCCCAGGCACAGGAGGTCCCTGGTGTGAAGATCTTCCGCTCCTCCTCCACTCTCTATTTTGCCAATGTGGAGCTGTATGCCGAGGCTCTGAAGAAGAAGGTAGAAGAGCCACCAGCCCCCACCGGTGCTCCCCGTGCTCCCCCCCCCCCACCAGCACTGGGGTGGCAGTGGGGTGTCTGGGGACACGGGGCTGCATTGTTTTGCAGAGCGGCATCAATGTGGACCGTCTGATTCAGAAGAAGAAGAAGGCCCTTAAGAAGTTGAAGAAACAGCAGAAGAAAGTGGAGAAGGAGAAGGCAAAGAGGAAAAAGGTGCTTCCCTGCCCCCAGGAACGCCTTGGGGGCCACTCTGCACCTGAGGCCTGGCCCCAGCCCTCCTGCCCGTGCATTTGCCGGGCTCAGTGGCCTGTGGGGCTCCCAGTTCAGTCTGGGGTCACTGGGTGAGAAGGGGCAGGGGGGCAGAGCTGGCCCACAGCATCACACCCAAGGTCAGTGGGGAAAGCCGGGCTGTTAATGATTAGGTGGTGGAGCCAGTGAGTCATTAGCCATTTGGTGAGTTAATCAGAATTAAGAGCAAGAGCAAAGGCTGACCTGGTGCCAGCTAATGAACCTGGCTCTGGAGAGAGTCACTGGGGAGAGGGGTGGGTCTTGATGCATCTGGAAAGAGCGCAAAAGTGAGTGAAAGTGTGAACAAGGCACCCACTTCCAGGGCCACCCACTGCCCGTGCCCTAATGCAGTCAAAGAGCCTCGCCAAGCCCCACTGTGCTACAGGGCAAGGTGAGCCCGGCGGGGGGACACTGCCCAGCCAGGGGTGCTGCCAGCCCCCGTGCAGTGCAGCCAGCTCTCCTTCCCTCCCCCAGGACATGGAGGATGGGCACAATGGTCCAGGTGTGGCGGTGATCGAGCTGAGTGGGGCAGAGGGCGGCACACCCCCAGAGCCCACCCTGCACACCCTGGGGCTGCCCCAGCCCGGCTTCCATGCCATCATCTTGGACTTCAGCCCCGTCAGCTTTGTGGACACCGTCTCCATCAAGATCCTGAAGAATGTAAGGGGCCGGGGGAGCTGACAGCCTGGCAGCCTCGCCAAGGGCATCCCCAGGGCCCTGCGGGGTGGCCGGATGGCTGCTGCCTGTCCATCTTCACGAATGAAACTTTTTCTGCCATTCGCAGATCTTCAGGGATTTCCATGAGATAGAAGTGGACGTTTTCATTGCCGGCTGCCCAGGTGAGGAGGCTCTGCAGAGCCATCAGTCCCAGCCAGGCATGCCCACCCCTTCGGGACAGAGCTGCTGGCCTTGGGCTCCCTCCATGGTGTCCCCATCCCCAGGGGTTCCCCAGGGGACAGGCGCTGCAGATTGTCCCATGGACCCAGTCTGAGCCCCGCAGCCCCTGGCGAGGCAGCTGGATCCCTGGTGATGGCCCCGGTGTCCCCTGCAGCGCAGGGGGGTGAAGCTGCTCCAGGGTCAGGGGGTGGGCTCAGCCAGGTGCTGTAGCTTCAGATGTTTCTCCCTCCACACAGTGCCCGTCCTCGCCCAGCTGGAGCGGGGCAACTTCTTCAGCTCGACCATCACCAAGCACTGCTTCTTCCCCTCGGTCCATGACGCCGTGGTCCACATCAGCGGGGAGCGACGCCGGGCCACGGTACGCGCCCAGTCTCACCGTCCCCATCACTGTGATGGAGGGGGTGCGGCCAAGCCAACCCCTCCCCGTCTGTCCCCCTTAGGTGGACGTCAGCACCAGAATGTAGCCCTGCAAGAGGAAGACGTCTCCCCGAGGAGCCGGGTGGGTGAGGAGGGATTTGCCATGCTGATGGCACCAGCTCACCCACCCCAGGGCCCGGAGGACTTGGACCCCCACCAGCCCCTCCGGACTCAGAGCTGGGGCCCTGCCCTGGCCGTGGGCTCCCCCCGCGATGGAGCTGCTGCGGCCATCACGCCAAGGCACCCGCTGGTGCCCCAGCTCAGCCCCAGCACGGGCCTGTCCTGCCGGGCCAGGCCCTGATTTGGGGGGTGGCAGAGGGGCCCCCGCACACAGCCATGGGGGGCCCGCTCTCAGCAGCGGGTTGGCGTCGCATCTAAAATGGTGTAGCGTTTTTCAGGCTTCATTTTAACACAGTTTCCTCAATAAAGGTGACCTCTGGCAGGGCCGCCTGGCTGCACCCTTGCACTGGTGGGCACTGCGCGGCCAGGCCCGGGCCTGGCACTCGGTACGGGCAGGCTGGCCCGCCACCCCCCTCCCTCTGGTCCTTTTGTGCCACTTTTCCCCTCGACCCGCTCCGGGCCCGTCGGGCTGCCGCCGAGGGAGCGGTACGGGCGGGGACCCCCCCACCCGGGCCCACCACCCCCCGGGGAGCCCCGCTGCGCCCCGCTGCCCCCGCCGCCCCCTCCCCTCACCCGCCGCCAGGGGGCGCCGCCGGGCCCCCCCCCCCCCGCCCCAGTTGGCGCACGCGCTCTCTCCACCCGCGCGGGTCGCCCCTCGTGCACATGCGCGTGTAGCGGCTGACGGCCGCTCGGCCTCGTGCGCCCGCGCGGCCCCGCCCGCAGGCCCCGCCCCCCTGCGCAGGCGCACTGCGGCGCGCGGGGGCGGTGGCGACAGGGACGAGATGGCGGCTTCCTCTGTGTGCCGGGCGGGGTGCGCGGCCGGGCGGGCCCTGCTGTGGGGCCCTCGCCCCTCCGTGAGTCACCGCGGCCGGCGGCGGGGGCAGTGGCGAGGTGGGCCGGGGGGAGGCCGGCAAGGGGAGCGGGAGGCCCTGCGGTACAGTGGGGCTGTCGGGCCCAGGCTGCCGGCCGGCCGGCTGGGAAGGTCACGGGGAGGCGGCGGCCGGTGCGGGGCGGGCGGCGGTCGCCATGGAAACCCCCTGTCTCCGGAGCGGGGCTGGGCCGGGCGAGGGGCAGCGGTGGTGGCGGCCTTCACCCATAACGGGGCTTGCCGGGGGCCTGCTGTCCGCTCCCTTCTTCTGCTCCGGTTCTGGGTTTTGACCGGTTGGTAGGACTCTTCCCTGGGGTTTTCGGCCTGCTCGAAACCTTTGGCACTGCGGAGGGTTTCTAGCTCACCGGTTCACGAATAGCAGGAACTCCTCAGTATACACGTGAAAGAGCTTGTCTGGCCTGGCTTTGGTCAGCTTTCTGCCCAGCAGTCTGCATTCTGGAGGTCTGCCGTGCAGAGGCGAGTTGCTGGTTAATGGTGATGACAGCCTTTATTTTTTTAGGCACCTTTATTGACTTTGACAAGAAACCGAGGTGCTGCCACCTATGCCCAGACACTCCATAATATCCCGGAGACCCAGGTCACCACTCTAGACAACGGTCTCCGTGTAGCTTCAGAGGAGTCCAATCAGCCAACATGTACGGTAAGTTTAAGACAGTTACTTGAAACGGTCAGCCTTGCCTAGTCTGTAGCTGGCCTTCCAAAAAAGGATAAACCCCTATTTGAACTGAAGCTTTTAACAGAGACCCTACCAGTCCTCTTTGTTAACTGATGGGAGTAATGTAACAGTAGAAGGCCTAGCCTGGCTTTGTATAAGTCTGTAGTCGAGCGTTCACACTTTACAAGTTTTCTTGGCCTTACAGTTTTTGTGTAAGCATTAAGTGACTAGTAGTAGTTATATATCTGGAAAAACTAGCAAAGGCTTTTGCAAAGCTGCTGGATAAAAAGCCAAAATGTGTATGGGAAACAGCTTCTTGTGCTTGCTCTTATTTTGGTGCTACTAGTGCAGTGTCTGTGGAGCAGCCTTCTTGTCCCTGCTGTTACATTTGTGGCATGAGGCTTGAGCGTGCTGTTTGTTTTCTTTTTTAATATGTGTACTTGATGCTTTTGCCATTAGGTGGGTGTGTGGATCGGGGTGGGGAGCCGCCATGAAAACGAGAAGAACAACGGAGCTGGTTACTTCCTGGAACATCTGGCCTTTAAGGTAAGGAGGTATGGTAGGTCTGGTACAGGACTGCATGGAGAGCTGTTCTAAATATTCATTTATATATTGCGCTCTCACTTCAAAGGTTGTAGCTGTTAAAACAGAATGTAAATCAGGTCATCTGAGTCCTGGAGACTTTGCACATAGTATAAAAATAAACTTCAGAATGTACCCAGCCTGTAATGTGCACTTTGTTTGAATATGTGGCAACTTGCAAGCATGCACGAATTAAGGCAACTCTTACTTTCTAGTTGGTATTTCTCCTCTTAAAGGAAAAAAAGGTGTAAGTAACAAGTGAGACTGAGTCTCTGATGCTGTGGTTCCAATCCCTGAGCCACTGTGTAGCGCACGTACAGGACTATATTATGAAGCATGTTTCTTCAGGTTAACAGGCAGACCTCAAAGCGGCATTTCCTGTAACCATTTATTTTTCTTTGGTTTTCTTAGTGGACCAGCAAAGTTTAGAGGCTACAGCCCTTACTTTTCTAGTAATGTAAGTGTCTGCTGAACAGCCCTAAGGCAGAAGGCATCTAAGCCTGGGACTTGTTGACTTGAGTCCAGCCTGTGCCATCATAGGCAACTGCAGCATCTGGCTTGCTCCTTAAGAGATGAACTCTGTATTAGAAGTAGTTTTCTGCTCCTGTTCTGGCTGCTTCTGAATATTGCTGCTTGGATAGCTAGAAACCTGCTTATTTTTGGTTTAGGCTTGTTCTTGGTTTACTTCCATGGATATGATTGTCAGACACTGTTGTCTCTTAGCATGGGTCTTCTCTTTCCCTGGTGAGTTCTTATTGGTCTTTCAAAATACACCTCAACCATCCTTTAGCTAGAGTAAAGAAGCCAAGTTTTAAATCTCTTGCTTCTTGCACTTGCTCCTGGCTTTTATGAATCATGTGACAGGCTTTATTGTTTTAGATTTTTATTGTTCTTTTCCTTACTTTTGCTCTGCCTGAGAGGGAAATCTGTTCATTTCATAATTGTGTTTGTCTGCTTTCTTTTAGGGCACAAAGAAGCGTCCTTGCGCTGCCTTTGAGAAGGAGGTGGAGAGTATGGGTGCTCACCTGAACGGGTACACCTCGCGTGAACAAACAGCCTATTACATAAAAGCTTTGTCCAAGGACATGCCCAAAGGTAGGATGGCCAGTGGGCAAAGTTCTGATTTGGAGGTTAAGCAAGCACAGGTGCTTGTGTTTCTCTCCCACCAGTACCCTTTCTAACAACAGACCAGGGCATGAAGTTGTAGCTGAGCAGTAAATTGGAGGTTCTAGTTGGTAGTTGGAGAGCACTGCCATGACATGGTGCTTCAAGGCTGCAAGTTCCTGTGTTCCTAAAACCAGTTTTGGAAGGCTGTTGTTCTGTCAGGCTTCACTATATTGCCAGGAGGGAGGGGGTCATTCAGTAGTCTGTGCTTGTTTCACGGAGCTGAGAAACTGAGGTCAGTGACAGCTACTGTGTCAGGAATCCTCAGTGCAGCTCTTGTGGGTGTTGGTTGTGCTCTGTACTGCCATGTGCAGACCCCTCTTTGTCCAGAGGCGGTGATTTGAGTCAGAGCTATGGGCCCTGCTGTAGATGTGGGCTACACTGTAGATGTTGCAAGCTCTCTGTAAGGAATCAGCATTTCTGCAGCAGTACTCTGCTTCTGACATGCTTCACCTTCTGCAGTTGTTGCCTGCTTTCCCCTGGCAGTGATGAGCTGGTGGTGATGGTTGGCAAGCTAACTTGGAGACTTCATGCTAAACCAGTGTTGTTTGTCCCTCCCTGATGCTGTGGGGATGGATAGTACTCTATTATGTTGCATCCCCTCCCCAGTGTGACTTGTTGATCTCTCCTCTTGCGGTGCCCCTGCTGCCTGTGTGTTTTCTCCTTTCAGCAGCACTGGATAGCAGTCAGGCAGTGGGTTTGCTAACATAGGAAATATGTTGCAGTTGTAGAGCTTCTGGCTGACATTGTGCAGAACTGTGCGCTGGAGGAGTCTCAGATCGAGAAGGAGCGTGGTGTCATCCTTCAAGAGTTGAAGGAAATCGACAGCAACTTGACGGATGTTACCTTTGATTACCTTCACGCCACTGCTTTCCAGGGGACTGCGCTGGCCCACACTGTCGAGGGGACCACAGAGAACATCAAGTGAGCAGCAGGCTGGATGCAGTACACAGCCCCTGGGTTCAGTCCTTGGGGTGCAGGACTGCTGCTTCTCAGTAGTGGTGACTGCACGAGGAAACCAGTCCGTACACAGAGATGTCCGTGGGCTTCTCGTTGTGTCTTGACTGGATTTTCCCTGTTGGCACTGGTGAAAGCATAATGCTGCACACATTCTTTAGAATCCCCTTCACACTAGATGTGTGGTTGGTAGGACCAGGCTGAACCTTCTCCCATACTTGTCAGTTTGACACCATTAGAGAAATAAACAGCAAGGGGTGGGTGCTCATCAAAGCAGTGGCCTTGAGCATACACACCTGTTAGGGTACTGGTAGCACAGTGACTAGGGTCAGGACTTTCTAGTCTATATTGAAGTCTATCCTTAACTCTCCATCTTGGCCCTGGTTTCTGTTGTCTGTGTTCTGGAACTAGAGCACAGGGAAAACACAGACAGTGCAGTCTTGCTTCTGAAAAGTATTGTTACCCCACAACTAAGAGAATCAACAACATCACTGCTATCTGTGTGCTGTGAACTTGCTTCTCTTAAGTCTGTCATCCCTCCAGCTCAGAGATGCTAATATACTGGGTCTCTCTGTGTTCTTTGTAGGCATATGACTCGAGCAGATCTAGCTTCATACGTTGATACTCACTTCAAGGCACCTCGTATGGTCCTGGCAGCTGCTGGAGGTAAGTTTTAGATTCTTGTGATTCTGGGAAGCCTGGGTATTTTCAAGCTGGTGGTCAAACTCCTGTCACGCATCTCGAATGTAAAACCAGATTATTTTGTTAAATTAAGCTGTTTAAGACTGCAAATCTCTCTCTTTCCCATTGCCAGGTATTTCCCACAAAGAGCTGGTAGATGTAGCTAAGCAACACTTCAGTGGAGTGCCTTTTACATACAAAGAGGATGCTGTGCCTGTCCTCTCACGCTGTCGCTTCACAGGGAGTGAGGTAAAGTTGTTTTGGTCCCAAACAAAACAAGCAGCTGTTGCCAAACTGTTGCATGAATGTAAAACCAGTTATAGCTGCTTCTGAGAGGAAAAAATCTGTTTGCATCATCAGCTTCTCTGAGATAAACAGCATCTTGGCAGTGCCCCTGTGTTCTGTTCTTGGAACTTATTGCCACAACGTGTTGGGTTTTAGATAGGACCCAAATCCTTTAGGAGTGTGAGGCTGTTGCTCACATCATCTGCCAGAAAACTCGTATCAGAGCAGCTGGTTTGTACTCAGTAGTGCCTGAGGCTATTTCATTTCACTGGGATAATATCAAGTCCCCCAGTTTGTCAGCCTGGCATTGCAGCAGGCTTCCGACAGAGCCACAGTGCTCATGCAATTCTCCCCTGCTCCTTGATGATTTTCTAGATCCGTGCCAGGGATGATGGTCTGCCCGTTGCCCATATTGCTCTTGCCGTGGAGGGGCCAGGATGGGCTGATCCAGACAACGTTGTCCTCAATGTGGCTAATGCTATCATTGGACGCTACGACCGCACTTTTGGAGGTGGTAAGGTAAGAAGCTTGGGAGTGTGATAAGGAGAGCCTGGAGCCTTTTAATAAGTAGTATGGAGACACTGGGTGAATGTGCTTTATGGGAGGCTGTTGTGGTTAACTTCCAACTGTGAAGTGGTTAGGAGTCTCAAAAGTAGGATAGAAGTGTAATCGAGGCTAATCTGGGACAGTTCTTGAAAGGTTATGCTGGGAGATGAACTGAGCCTTCTCTGCTAAGTTTGGAAGAGGTTTAGCTGATGAATTCTCAGCAGCTTATTCCTGGCCTCACAAACTAACCACTCGGGGTGGTGAGGGAAGCAGGACAGAGTAGTCTATAGTCTCGTGATGCAACCTTGCCTTACAACTGCAAAGCAAGTGGAACTTGTTAAAAACGCCAGTATTGCATCCATTTTTGTCTGGAATCTGTCTGGCCTGCATAACTGTGCTAACCCCTGCTACTGGGAGACCTTGCATGTCCAGTTTTCTCCCACTCTACAGTGGTATGCATACCAGCTCTTCATCTGCAGCTGGGAAAGGAAATGGTTTTGCTGGATGGACTCTTAGGCCATTGTCTGTGGCTTTTCCACCAGTGAATCTCATCTGTTGACCACATGAAGGGTCTAAATTAAGCTCTCCTTCAGCAAAGTGTTCCGTTCTGTCTTGTTTGTGGTCTTTGTGAAAACAGCTCAGTTGGAAAGAATTTGAGCTGTGAGGAAGCTGTAAGACTGAAATGGCTGACAGTATCTACTTATTTACAGAATCAGTCCAGCAGGCTGGCTACTCTTGCTGTAGAGCATAATCTCTGCCACAGTTTCCAGACGTTCAACACCTCTTACTCTGATACGGGCCTCTTCGGTTTCCATTTTGTTTCCGATCCTCTGTCCATAGATGATATGATGTATTGTGCTCAGGGGGAGTGGTAAGTACAGCCTCGGCAAAAGTTCCTGCTTAAGATCTGACCCTCTTGTGGAAGACTGAGCTGGTGGGGGGAGCATTTTAGGTCTTTGGAGAGCTGTGTCTCTTTATGAACTTCTCGGTAACTAGCATTCTGGTTAAGCGATCCTGTAAGTGGTTTCTGCAAATGTCTTAGGATGTGGCTTTTGAGGAGCTATTTTAATCCCTTAGGGCTCTTTGGGTCTTTTATTCATGTTTCCAAGTATTAGCACTGAGGCTTTGTTATTTTTTATATACAAGTGAGATCATTCCTTAGAGACGAGGCTTTCCCAGGTGCCCAAGAGACACATCTCCATTATCTTGTTAAGCCTGAGCAAAGCAGGCAGAGTTCCTGCCTTTCAGACTGTTGTTTTGTGGCTGATAAATGCCCCACTGATGGAATCGTGCCAGTGTTTGGGAGCCTTTCTCTGTCTGTCTTATTGTATATGTGTATATCCCAGTAATGGTCCGAGGCTATATCTGAGATGCTGAACTGTGCTGTGTATGGAGCAGATGGAGTTAGCCCTTGCCCCAGAGATGTTGCAGTTGGCAGGGGAGGAAGGGATTTAGCAGCTGGAGTCCAAACAGACTCTGTGGAACTGTCTTGTTCTTTCAGCATCAGTTCCCATAGCAGCTTGCCATGCATGGGAATAGCTGACACGCCTTCCTTCTCTTGTGATAGTGTACCACAGACCACTTGCTGCTGTGCCTGATGGGCAAGCTGGAGCCAGCACCAGGGCTGCCTAGACCTTTGTGAGTGTAACTCAGCGTGTAACCTGCTGGCTGATAGCCCCTGCCTGTAAGATTGAGCTCTTGCCTTCCACTGTTCAGTGTTCCCCAGTTCTTAGCTGCTCTGTGGTGATCAAGAACGAATCTCAAGCCTGCAAGACAAGTGATGTTGATAATAGCTTATTTCTGCAGAGGCTTAGGAAAGGGAGGAATTCACTTTGAGCCAGACAAACATCTTTAAGAGCTTTAGTGGTCTTTCCATCTCCTCTCCAGGATGCGTCTGTGCACTAGTACCACAGAGTCAGAAGTGAAGAGAGCCAAGAACTATCTCCGAAATGCCATGGTGGCTCAACTGGATGGTATGTTCTGGTTTATGGTTTGGCCACTGTGCAGCTTTCAGAGGGTTACTGCTTATGTCTCCTGGGGAGCAGGAGCTCTGCTAGACATTGCAGTACTGCTGGCAGACACTGGGCAGAACTTCCTTTCCCCTGTTCTGTGTTCCTTCTGCCATGTTGTCAAAGCAGCTGACCCCAGCCTGCTGTGCTCCAGGCTAGCTCTGACTCTTAAGCTTCTAGTTGTTCTGTTGCTGATTGAATAATGTGCTGCCTGGTGAAGTTAGAATTGAGGCCCTCAAACTGGTCAGCCTTGGCTGTAACACTTGGGAGGCTGGTGAAGCAATCTCACTATTGCTTAACTCCTGCCGGAGCTGCTTAAAATGGTAACTACAACTGGTACTTCATTAGAAGCTGGTTTAATGGCTAGAGTTTCTTCTCTCTGCTTTGATGATCAGGCTGTGCGATTCTGGAAGGCTTTCTCCTATGCTGACCATGTGATATCTTCTTCAACATCTAGGTACTACACCAGTGTGTGAGAATATTGGAAGCCATCTCTTAAACTATGGACGCCGTATCCCACTGGAGGAGTGGGATGCCAGGATTGCTGTAAGTATCCATTTGTTTTGGTTGGGGTACCTGAGCGTGGTTGGTGTCAGTGTTTTCTGGCTTTAGTTTGCTGCAGTAACATAAGGTTTACTTATCCCTTAGTCAAGCTGCCTGAAGTCCAGGTGGTTAGCTCACTGACGCTGATATAAATATGTCAGAATGTCTGGCATAGACTCAGTGTATTATCTGTCCCTGTGGTGGGATTTAGTCCATCCCAGAAAGAGGGCACATGCCTGTGTGAAGCAGCACAACTGGAAATTCCTTTAACAGTTTCCCTAGAGGTGCCAGCACCTAGTTTGTTTAATTCTGCAGCCATTGTATCCCTTGGAAGGCTTCAGATTTTGGACTGCCATGTCTTCTGTACCCTCAGAAGAATGTGCTGTGTAGAACGTTAGCCATCCTTGCAGACAAGAGCTGGACAGTTGGTGCAGATGGTCCCCAAGGGTCTGACTATCTTATAATGATCTTAATATGTAATGGCAACAGTAATTTCAAACTTTGAGAAATGCAGATCTGCTAGAAGGGTCATTAATTGCTTGTCTGGTATTTATTAGGCTGTTGATGCAAGAATGGTGAGAGAGGTCTGCAGTAAATACATTTATGACAAATGCCCAGCAATTGCAGCAGTTGGTAAGTCGTACGCGGCAATTAGTACACGGTAGTTCAAAAACCAGGAAGGGGTCAAGAGCTGAGTGGAAGTGAGCTGCAGGCAGTTTTCATGTGTCTGTTCTGGGCTCCTAACCACTCTGGTTCTTTGCTGGTATCCTCCTACCTCTGCACATTAGATGTGCCAAGGCATATTTGCCAGGAGATCAAACCTGCAGGTGATGGAGACACAGTGGCAGTGAGCTGCTGGCTGTCCTCCCATCTCTCTACTTGCTGTTGAGTCGTGACTAAGACTGGGAGTCCCATAGCTGGGTGTGGGCCCAGTGGCGTCTGCCAGGTGTCCTTACCCTGGGGTCATGGTGGTTTATGTAAGGGAAGTGAAGGGACCTGTGCTGCTCTGGCATGTCTGTCTGGCCGAAGACAAATTCCTCCCCAGAAACCTGCCTGAGCAGCTCAGCTCCGCTCTGCTGTCTCCTTCC
This sequence comes from Strix aluco, assembly GCF_031877795.1. Lineage (NCBI taxonomy): Eukaryota > Metazoa > Chordata > Aves > Strigiformes > Strigidae > Strix > Strix aluco. Next base: position 13,934,188 of record NC_133941.1, on the reverse strand, counting down.
TGCATGATGTGGATTCCCCTCCTCCATGCAGCTGTTTCCTCTGGCCTTCAAAGTGGAGCAGCTTGGAAGTGGTTTTTGAACAGGAAGTTGGAACAAACTAGCCAAAATCTCCGTGACTTGGTGGCTCCCTGTATTTCATACCTGTATGTGGAGCTGTACTGAGCATTGTGGAGCAGTGCGAGAAAACAACTTACTCTGAGGAAACAAGTAACGGTTTCTCTGTCAGGAGATGGTATCTGCTGGTTTTCCTGATGCAGGTTTGAGCTGTAGTTGTGTGGTTTTGTGCACAGCTGCTCTGGATTGTGAGCACAGTCTGCTCTGCCACCATCTGCTTAAGACCATGGGAAACTGCAGAGGGATTTTAACCACGTCTCCAGTGACTAACTCTTGTTTTGTTCACTCAGGTCCCATTGAACAGCTCTTGGATTACAACCGTATCCGCAGTGCCATGTACTGGATCCGTTTCTAGGACGTGTCCCTGCAGGTTGGAAATAATGAACCTGTGGACTGTGACAGGTTCCCTCTGGCTCTGAATGTCTTGTGCACCAGGGGCAAGATGAGTCCTATCAAAACGGCTGATTTCTCGGTGTTAAATATATAAAAATAAATATATCTTATATGGAGTTTGTTCTGCTGGGAGTCGACTGTGTCTTGCTGAGTTGTGTATGTAGACATGGTTAATCTTGCCAAATTGGTGAGATATTGGACCAATCAATCTTGATTTGTCAGAGCTCATGCTAGAATCTTTCCTCTGTGTCTGTCTGCAGCCCTACCTCCTCTGTCCTGAGCTGGCAGTGCCTGGTTCAGAGGTCTTGTCTTTAGGCTGGTTGAAGGAAGTCTTTCCACCAGTACGAGGCTGCCGGGGTAGCTCTGGCTATTTCTGCTGTGTCCTTCTGTGCAGGTAGCAGTGTGATCAAGCCCGAGCTGTAGCAGTGCTGTTTGTGCAGACCTGAGAACCAAGGGCCCTTGTCTGAGGGCACCTCTGTGCTCTCCTGCTCATCAAGGAGATTGAAATGTATCTATGGAAAGTTGGTCCTCTTCCTGTGTGTGGGCCATGGCATGGGTGTTTCTGGCCCGGCTGCTTGTGGCCCTGTAGTTGGAGTGACCACCTCTGCAGCAGGGACAGTTTGTGCAACCCCTCTCTCCCTAATCCCTTATAGACAAAACTGGTAGGCTGAGTTCCCACCACCTATGGAAGCTGGTGAAGGTGATCGGCCTGGCCTTGCCCAATGCTTGGTGTGATTGAGGCAGTTGTCTCTAGCAGAGTTGGGGTGGTGTGAAGAGCTGGAGCTGTCGCTAGACAGACATCTTTCCAGAGCCTATACTGGGATATGTTACTTCTCATCTTGAGCTTCCCAGTTACCTGTAAACCAGCTCAACAATGAGCAGAGATTGTTGTGGAGTATGTTGGTGTTGGTCTATCTTGCAGGTGAGCTTCCATCAATCCAGTCTGAGCTATGCAATAGCTGAGAAGCCGCTGACTGACGTATAGAGTGACCTGGCCTATACCTGGAAGATAATCTCTAGGTCTGAATAGTTGAAAGAACTACCCAGCCCTTTCTGCTTTTTTCTGATGTTAATTTGGTTGTTGCTCCCTTGTCTTGCCTCCGGGAAGCTGGAACATGGAACGGAAGGGATGAAACTGAGCAAGGGGGGATGGAGAAAAGCTTCCCACCAGGTGGCACTATCCTGTCACAGCTACCCTGGAAGCTGCGAGGTACTCCTGTTTAATTTTTGTCTTTGGGATAAATCTCTCTGGGATTCTCATTTAATTTCCAGGTGCTGCCCTGACAAGTGGGTTTTAAAAATAGTGTAAAAGTTTCTAGGAGTTAGTCATTATACTTGAGACTAATCCAGTGTACTAAATCATTTGTGCTGAATCTGGATTCTTGATGAGAGAGTCAGTGTGTCTGAACTCATTGCATATTATACTAGGCAAGTTTGAAACTGTTAAATGTTCTTGATGCAATTTGGGTTTAACTATCGTCGCAAGCTCTGGCTCGTTATGAGTGCACTGAGGGCTGAAAAACTAAACAACCTCACACGCCTCAAGCCTTGTGGAACCAGTAAATGATTCTGTCTTGGTTTTGTGACTGCAATCAGACTGTAATCCTCTTTTGTCTTCCATTGCTGTGTTTCCCCCCCCCCCCCCCCCCTAAGGTGAGCTTCCAGGGTGTTTTGCAGTTGGTGAGAAATACAAGGAAAAGGAGATGTACATCCTTGCTTTAGCATTTCCTACAAGTTTTCTTCTCTGGAGGTATCTGCTCAGGAATGGTTGTTTTTCTTGAGTAATTCCCCAGGCCCTCCTGCACTACTTTGTACTAGGAACAGATTCAAACCCCTCTGCAGCTGCTGCCTTCCAAATTGCTGTTTCTCTGCAAAAGCAGCAGGCTGGCTGTGCTGAGCAGCATGCTCCCAGCACTTCAGCAGGGACTAACACCCGCTCCCTCCTGACCAAGAGGCTGCAGCTCTGCAAAGGTGGCTAGCTCATGCAGCATTAGAAGGTATTTTTGGAGATGCTTTTATCCATGTAGAAATCCAAGTATCTGGGCTGATCTAGACTAGGAATGGTGCCCTGGTGAGTGGCATTGGGTGCAGAGTGCTGTTGGGTGCCTGCTAGCAGCTAGGAGTTGAGGCTGAGCCATGCCCAAGATGTTGGCATCTTCTGGCTGCCATTCTGATGGCACTCTGCCTTGTAGTGCCTGTCGTGTTTGGGTGCTGTGGCAGTCCGTACTTCCAGAAACACAGGCATCTCACCAGCTCTAAGGACTGAGCGGGCTGTGATGTCATTTTTCCTTGGTAAACAACAAGCAGCCAGACTGGGGATCTAAAAGGTGGGGAGGGGAAACCCATTCAGGAGTCGAGAGCATTACTGCTTGGCAAAGACACCCGTACTCTGAGACTCAGTGAGGGGCTTGGGGAGCGTAACCTGGAGTTGGTGCAGAGTCGTCAAGCATTTGGCAGCTGAATCCCTCGGTGCTGGAGGAACTGAAGCTCTAATCTCGTGGGCAGGTCTCGTGCTGTTTGAGCTGTAGGGGTGTGTTTCTGTTCCTCCATTGGAGCAGCCTCGGTCTGAGGAATCCAAACTGGGAAATGTCTGGCATGACGGAAGTGTGCTACCTCAGTGCTTTTCCTGAACCTTGAAAAAGTGAGATCTTTTGCTAGACCTCTCCCCTCCCCTTCCTGCGATTTCCGCTGCCCAGTGAAGGACAGTGGCAGTACCAGAGGAGGGAGTTGGAACCATCCCTAGAACAGGGCAATTTCGCTGAAACTGGAGATGGCCTGGGTGACCTAATAAATCTGTTTCCTGGCTCCTTGGACAATGCAGGATTGTTCAGCGGGGCTCTTTGACCAGTCTAGTTTTCAATGGCTTAAGTGTTTTATTTTGCTACTTCACTTGGAAGGTTACTTGGGATCCCATTAGACCAGGCTGATAAATTTAGTCTGGTGTATTAATTGGCCTTTGCTCCCTCCGCTTCTGCACTGTCTTATCCTCTGCCGGTAAAGTTCCCTCTTTGAAGCTCGCGCCCTCCACCTACCTCTAGGCAATTGCTTTCCCTCCCTGACACCTTGGCACTCTCTCTTGGCTGGAAGAGAGAAGGATTTGGAAAGGAGGGTACTGTGCATTGTTCTGTGCACCCTTTGCGAGGCTCTGCAACGCCACCTGCACAGTGCTTCAGTGACTTTCTTCCACCATACAGAGGTATTCCGGGTACATAAAATCTAGCTGGGAAAACAGGGAGTGCTCGCTAGAAACCTGTGCTGCGCGCTCCATGTTTCCCTGGTGTCTCATCAGGAAAAGCTTTCGGTACCCCCGGCGTGGAGCTGCAGGGCCGGGGCAGATGTACAGGGTGGATCTGCTTGTGGAGCAGGCAGCCCCTTTGATATGTGAGCTGCTTGTTTGGGATTCGGGCGCTTGCCAAGAGAGGGGCCACAGCAGCCAATTGTCAGTAGTTGCCTCACCTGAACTAATTACCCACCCTGGAAAGTACAGTTGATACTAATCATAGGTGCTGAGCCAAGCCTGTCCTCGGGGAAGCAGGGAGCTGCAGAGAGGCTTTCACAGAAATGAGAGGCTTGGAGCTGTGCCGCTCTTCGGTGCCAGAGAGCTTTTGGGAGGAGAGCCCGCAGCCCTCCAGGCCTGCTTCTCTACCCGCTCTCCTGCCGAGGCTGGTGTGAAAATGGCAGCGGGAGCAATAGGTGAGTGGGGTTTAGAAGACGGGGCAGAAGTGCAGCTCTGCTGGTGTCTCATGTTGCTGGAGCCTCGTGCTACTTGGACCCCTCGGTGCAGGGATTGACCGAGGCATCGGCGTGGCTGTGAGCAGGGGTCTTTTCCCCCAGCCAGCCCCTCTATAGTGCAGTTTGCTCAGAGGAGGGCTGAGCTCTCCCTGTGGTGAAGTGTCACCCAGCAGGGTTGCAGGATTGCTGGCGTGAGGGTGGTGGCTGATGCTTGGCAGACTCACAGGCTTGCTCTGCCCAGGCCTCCTGCTCTTCACCTTGCCCTTCTGTGCACTGCTGGAACTTTGTACACCAGGAGAGAGGAACAGTGAGCAGCGGTATCTGGACACATATCCAGACATCCCATTTCCTATCTGGAAAAGGAAACAGTGTATCTAAAGCTGTAGTGTATTCATTGCATGGAAAAGCAACGGACAAAGGGCCCATCCAGGCCTGACCGCCAGCTACAGCCATCCCGGGCTGCTGGGAGACACGAGGCTGAGCAGGGCACCACGGCAGGACTTGTCATCTTTGTCTCAGCTCTTTTTTCAATGGTGTGTCTGAAAGTGGGTGAGTCTGAGCTCTGAACACCCTCATTAAAAGCTGCTTTACCCCACATGCCATCCAAAGAGGATCAGTGGTTCTCACTTTTCCCTGTGTCTCTTCTTTCCAGCTCTTTCCCCTTACACATTTTCCTTAGGGCTTTGGGGTTTTTAGTGGGGCTGCCAGGCTGAGGTTTGGTTTTGCTGCCCATTGAGCCCATTGCTGGGGATGCCCAGAAAAGCTACAAGAAGTGTGGTGCCTGAAGGAGGATCTGTCCAGGAACAGAAAATGGAGCTGCTGGCCCAGCACTAGGCTGCTGGGGGTGGCAGCCTGGGGAGGTCCCAGCCCTGGTCTGTCAGAGCAGGAGGGACTTTTTTTGTACAAAGAGGTGTCGATGGGAATGGTACCTGTGCTGGCTCATGTGCCAGGTACTCTGGAGAGTGCTCCTCCTCGGTGTCCCACCACCCATTGCTGAGCCTCCACTGTGCGCAGGGCTTATTTAAGGCTCTGTGTGCTGCCTTGGTGTGAGAACTGCATAGCACAGACAGCACAAGGACAGCGAGGGAAGCTGGTTCGAATGCCACATGACCTGCTTTGATCAAGGCTAATTATGTAATTAAGATACTGAAACAGGAGCCTGAATATCTGAGTGCTCTTCCTAGTTTCGCCAAGAGCCTGCAGTGCAGCGTTGAGCATTTAGCTGTTCTGGGCTGCCATGAATGTGAGTACTGACACTCAGTGCAGTACACAGAATAAAGCTGCTCCGGCACACGACAACTCAAATGTGCAAAGTGTTTTGTAAAATAGCCCCAGTACTGTGCACTGTTCTCTACTTCACATGGAACTTTTATTCAGAGTAGACATTTGGGTAGAGCTGAAAAAGGAACATGCTGCTTATCTCTTATTTGTTATATTTAGGGAAGAGTGAGCTGACTCTTTGGGGGGGATTTTTTCTTCCTTATTTGAATGTTTAATCTAGGGAATTAAAGTTGTGTTGCTTTGAGATTTAGAATTTGGCGTATATTCAGCTTCAGAAAACTCTATTCTGAGCTTCTCGGGGTACAGTTTAGCATTGTACAGATTCATATGTACCAAAACCTCTCCACTGAGACTGCATTGCTCTTGAGTGATGTTCGTAGTAATTGAGAAACAGACTTGGTTCTAGTGATGAAACTTGGAGGGTGTGATTTCCAGGTGGGGATCCGTGAAGTCCTAATTGCCCACGGACACGGCAAGCGGGGCTGGGGCCTCTTGGGGGAGGCTTGGTGAGCAGTGGCTCTAGGCAGCGGAGCAGCAGGCACTGCATCTGTGGCAAGATCCTGCCTCCGCTCCCCTGGCACAGAGGCTGCCCCGGCGTGCCGAGGGCGTCCACGAAGAGGCGGCGGGTGAGCGTGCTTGAGCCCCGGGCATCTGGGCTCCACATGGCGGTTCTGCATTTATTTCCACCCCTTCCCCCTACCCGGCTGCTGCAAGGCTGGAGGTCCCCGCTGCCCCTGGCTGCTCTCTGCCGTGATTCTCCAGCTTCCCCTGGTTTGTTTACAGCTGTTCCAGATGTGCAGCACTTGGCAGGAGCCCCAATGACATGGGAACACAACTGTCTCCTGTTTCTGCCTCGCACGCGCGGCGGTGACTCACAGGTGACCTTGCCCCAGCTGTGCTGAGGAGGATGGAGAGCGATGGAGGTCCCATGGTCCCAGGCTGGTGGCTCATGAAGGTTGCAGGGGACCAGAGGCAGGATCCTGCACTCCTCCCTCTTCGATGGCAACAAGGAGGGGTGCAGAGGTGCTGGAGACATGTTTTCTGCAAGGAGCAGTCCCTGTTCCTCGGGGCATGCGCTGCGTGGGGGCAGGCTGTACCCCGTCCTCTGCAGGACCCTCACCTGGGCTGCTCCGCCTTCCCCCCGGTGCTCTGCAGCGTCCTGCCCCGTGTCCCCTGCCACCAGCTGCAGAGGTCCTCGCATGAGATGTACGTGTCCGCCCGCCCTGTGCCATCCAGGTGACGCATCCCTCCTGTTCAATGGAGATATGAAGTCATCCTGGGGGGGTCTGGGGAGGGAGGAGTTCCCATGGTGACAGACAGCGACTCACCCGATGGGGCAGGGCGGGTTCTTCGTCCTTTTTATTCTTTTCTTCTGGAGTCGGGCACCCAGCCAAAGAGCTGAAGGAGCAATGGCACAGCCTCGCGGGGGAGAGCTGTGAGGACAAGTCTGGTCTCGTGAACTGCACAAATCCCTCCGGAGCACAGTCCCCCACTGCAGGGGTGCTCCCAGCTCCTCCTGCAGCCTTGGTCCCCTGGGTGCTGGCACCCCACCTCCCCGGCTTCCTCACCCCCCCGCCAGTGGACTGATGGCCGTGGCTGCTGCATAAAACATTCAGGGCACTGCACTACAGCTGCTGGGGATCCAGCACCCTTAGCTGGTGTACCCCTGGTACAGAAAGGCATGGCAGTGTCCTGCAGGTAAAGGAGCTTGTGCCATCCATCTGCCTTCACCAGCACCCAAAGACTTGCAAAAGCCCCTTCCCTGGAGGCTGCAGCATGGTCCTGTCTCTCCGGCGGTACGTACCCGCTTCTGTGCCCCGACGTGTCCCAGGGTAGGGCTCCTGCTGTGCCTTGGTGCAAGCTGTGCTGTCCCCTCCCTGGCAGAGCCCACACGTCTCCCACCAGCCCCGGAGCTGTGGCTGTGCTCCCCATGACTCTGCTGGGTGCCCCTTGCGCAAGGAGTGGCCGAGCCCCGTGAGGAGGGGGACGGGGGCTCTTTCATCAGCACTGCCAGAAATTTATATGGAGCCGCAGGTAGTTTTTAAGGGGTGTTGGTGCAGATTGTGAAACACTTGAATAGAGGCACAGAGGGTGCATTGAGCAACCACCCCATCCTCCCAGCCCCCAGAGCCACATTGCAGATGCAAGAGTGGGGAGAGCAGGATCAGCTGAAAGGGGAGCGAGGGGCAGCCTTTCCCTGGCACAGGAGTTGCAGGAGAGCTGAGGTGGGAAAAATCCCTCTTGCAGAGCTCCAGAGTGGGTCCCTCTGGCCAGCTGCTTGTGGTTGCAGGCCGGTGTGCTGCTCTGCCAGCGCTGGCTGTCCCTCTGCCTGCGGCTCAGCAGCAGGAGGACTTGTGCACGAGTGGGAAGTGGCTCGTTATTTCCACCTCTTGAGAAGGCAATGACCATCCACTGCGAGCCCTGGTGCAGCAGCAGGGTGCTGGGACAGTGGTCCAGCATGTCCTCACTCCTGTCCTTCGGGGCTGGGATAGGGGCCCCCGAGGGCCGGCTCCTCAGACTCACAGCTATTCCTCTTGGCAACACTCCTCCCCTGGGAATACAGCTGCCCTGAGCCGCTGCAACCAGGGAGGCTGTTGCCGTTGAAGGGAAGAACAAATACTCCCAGCCCCATCAAGCTGTGTGAAACCCCCTGCGAGGAGCAGCTTCTTGCAGCACAGCTGGCAGCATCCCGGGAACGGCTCCAGCTTCCCAGGCCCGCATGCTGCCTGCCTGCCATTCCTCCTCCCTGCCTGGCGAGTGGTTGCTGTGTGCCCCTGCCACCATGCTGCTGCCCCGGACAACCCCTGCCACGCTGCTGCCTGCTCCTCACGAGTCTCTGGGGTCTGTGGGGACTACCATGGCCGGGTTAGCCCACAGCTGGCCTTGTGGCCCTGGGTGCCATGCTGGGAAGCCAGGCAGCTGCCGTTTCCCACCCCTGTGAGGGGGAAAAGCTTGATGTCAGGCAGCAGAGCAGCTCCCGTGCACAGGGAAGGTGGCAGTGCCTACTCCATCTTCCCCTGCACCAGCTGCTTCCAGCTCTGGGGCTGGGGGAGGAGGGATGGAGCAATTATGGCTTCATGGTGCTCATCCCCCTCTGATGGGAGGTGGAGGTGCTGTGGGGTTGGGGAGCCAGCGGGCAGCTTGCCCCCACATGTGGCAAGGGTGCCCCGGCTCTGCAGGGCTGGGCTCTGTGTCCTGGGCTCCTGCAGACACCCCTGCTCAGCTGCTCCCTGGGTCAGTCTGATTTGAAGCAGGGAGCGGTGGTACCATCCTGCCCGCGGTGCTGGTGAGTATTCCCATGAGGTCCCCGGGAGCAGTGCTGGGTTCCTATGTGTTCCTCCAGTCTCCTGAAGCCATGGTGCTCCTCCTGCCCTGCTCCTGGGAGCCAGTTGTGGTACAGAGTGGCAGGCACTGTGCCAGGCCACAAGCAGCCCTGGTGACAGCCCCCCCCAGCATCCAGTGGGGGCTGAGCTGCCCCATCTGCCTGCACACCTTCCTGGAAGGATGCTGGTGAGGACTCGAGGCAGCCAGAGACGTGGCACCTTGGTGTTTGCAGGTAAGACAATCTCCTTGCCTCCCCCGGCGCTGCAGGGAAGCCCCAGTGACCTGGCCTTGCCCCGAACCGCTCTCCCAGGGGACGGCTGCAGGAATGTCACCTTTCACCTCTGCATCCCGCTGTCTGGCCCGAGGCGCTGCACTGCCCACCATGCTGGACCTGGGGACCCCTGCAGCTGCGCGGGGTTGGGCAGCCAGGCCGGGCGGCACCGGTGGGTGCAGGCACCCGGTGCAGGCGGGCACGGGCTGGCTCAGCCGCCTGGCGTGTCGAGTCACGCTCTGCGCACCGCGGGCCCAGCCCGCACATGCCCTGCGCGCGCGCCCCGGGCTGGCAGCTCTCCCTTGGCTTCCCTTCGCCCTCTCCTTCCTGCAGGCATCCGAGGGGAAACCGCTCCCTCTGCTCTGCCAGGCCCTGCTCTCACACTGCGACGTGTCCCTGGGTCCCCCTTCGTGCACCCCAAGCCGGACTGTGCCCCAGGCGCTGCCCTGCTGCCTGCATACCCCACAGCCAGGGTTGGGCTGGGAGTGCCTGAAGCCATTGTGCCCCCGAGGCAGGCAATTTTTCTGCCCCTACCAAGAGGCAGGAGTTTCCCTTCTGTAGCAGCTTGTGCTGGGCTGGCTGGGGTATCTCTAGGGCACATGCATTCCACAGGGCTGTCAGCACAGGGAAAAGCAGCACTGGCCCCATGTGGAGGTGCTGGGGGAGCTTTGCTGCACCCAGTCCCTGTGTTTCCACCCTCTCCTGCATCCCCATCCTCGGGGGAAAGCCAGGCTCGTTTTCCAGAGCCTGGTCCCTGCTGCAGGTTGGGGCCACAGGTCCAGGAGCGAAGGGGAGCAGCAGCTCATGCCTCAGCCAGTTGAGAAGCTGGATTCCTGCAGGATGAGCCAGGCCGTGTGAGTGGTCACATGCAGCATGGGGCACATCACCTCCAGGGGCACTTCAGCTCCTGTCTCCCCCTGTGTCCCCGACACCCAGCCCCAGCCACTGTGCAGCCCCTCTGGACATCCCCAGCATCACCCAAAGCCCAGCCATAGGATGCAGCTGATGAACGTAGCTTGTTAACTAGGGATTCTCGAGCCTCACACAGTGCTTCTGGCTCCTCATCCTGCTGCCATCGTCCCCACCGTCCCCTTTCTGGCACCCTGGCCCCATGCCATTGCAAAGCACCGCCAGCCCTCGGCAGAGCCCTGGTGGTGCCTGGCTTTGCCTCGCTGTCCTGAGAGCTAGCTCAGCCTCCACGGGTGGGCTGACCAGGGCTGCCTTCTCCTGCCTGACTCAGCCAAGGGGAGTCACGTCCCTGCAGTGTCACCATTCCCTCCCTGAGCCCTGCATGCATGGACAGCAGGGCCTGGCCACAGTCCAGCGCAGCTCCATGAGACGCTGGTGTGCGGCCGTGCTGGCAGCAGCCTCCAAACACAACAGTTTATGAGCAGAAAAACTTCCCATCCCTCCGCAGCAGCTATGGGGGGGATCCAGGGCAAGTGCCCGTCTCACAGGGAGCCCTGGCACGGGGGGCATAGCAAGCTCAGCCCGACCCCAAGCCTGGCTGCAGCGGGACCACTTGCCTTCATTCTCCTTCACCCACCCTCCCTGCTGCTGTGTCCGCAGCATCCCCCTCGTTTTGGGCATCCCTAGAGCTGCTGGGCAGAGAGAGCAGCTCACCAGTCACAGGTTCACCCTGATGTGATACTTTGCTTCCTTTCCCATGTGGGTTGGGACAGCAGCAGGATGTGGTGCTGCAAAATATCCCCTTCAGCACAGAGGAGCTGGGGGTCTGCTGTCCATTCCCCTTGTGAAGCACAGCTTGGAGGGTTGGCATGGCTGTGTCCCACCCCAAACCCCTTGAGGCAGGTCAGCAGGAGGCAAGGGGTGACCAGTTCCCAGCCCTGGCCCATTCCGTGGCCTCTGGGCTTGCTGGGGAGCCCTGCGGAATGGCACAGGGGTCCCCCAAGGCTGCACCATGAGCATGATGGTCTCCCCCAGCTGGCTGGTGATGGCAGTGGGGGTCCACGGGCCCCTTTCCTGGGATGCTGGGGGTGAGCGGCTGGGTGCCATGGCAGGGAGCTGGGAGACGTTCCTGGAGCGTGTCCCAACCGGCCCCTGCGGCAGGCGAGGTTCCCCCTCTGGCTCCAGCCAGCTCCTCCTCCCCTTGCCCGCCTCAGAGCCAGCCCCCCACTGCTCCTCTGCCTGCAAGCCCCAAAATTTAAGAGGGCCTGGCGAGGGGCAGGCGCGGAGCTGCCCCATGCATCCCTGCCGGCTGGGGATGCCCACGCTGTGCCCAAGTGGGGAGCACTGCCGGACCACCGTAGTGTCAAGAAAGTAAAAAACTGCAAGGGTTATGCTGAATCCCAGCCTGTGGAGGATCGGTGCTGAAGGCAGCAGCCGCGGGATGTGGAGAGGGTGGGCAGAAGATGGGGCGCAGGACCCACGGCACCGTGGTTGCAGCTGGCTCTGCAGCCCAGCACACATCTCACTGGGCCGTGCCTCACTGTGCGCGTGACTCATCTTTCCTGCCACCCGACACGGAGCTGAAACCTCACCTGGGGCTGAAGAAAACAGATTTTCCTCTTGTTTCCCACTAAGGCAGTGGTGAGGCCGCCTGCCTGGTAAGCACAGGGTAGGGAGAGGCTCAGCTCTGGTGCTTCCCACATGCCTGCTCTCAAACTGGGGGGCTCCGGTCCCTGGGGCTGGTGTGACCCCCTGCGCCTGCAGCCCAGGGCAGTGCCCTGCAGGGATCAGGGCCAGTGCGACCTGGGGAGATGTTTTGGGGCTTCTCATGATCTGAGACTTGTGGGGTAGCAAACACTGTGCCACTGGGGGTGTGTGGCCAGCTGGTGAGTGGCATTTGGGTACCAGGGTGGCATGCACAGGGCAGGAAGGGATGAGGGGCTGGGGTTAGGGTCAGCCCTGCAAGCTTTGATGAGAGTCAGTGGAGAGGAGTCAATGCCCTTTGGGGCCAAGCCAGCTGGGAGATGGGGAACCCCAAGCCTGTGGAAATAAGGACTGGCGGCCTGGCTGCCAGCCCACCAGGCTTGGGAAAGGGCCGACAGCTTTTCGGGATGTTCCCGGAGGGACTGGCGTGCAGCGGCGCGGGGCGGCTGCGTGAGTCACTCGCACCTGGTGCTCTCTCTTCGCTGAGGCAGCACCGTCCCGCGCCCGGGGCCGTGGATTCCTTCCCTGGCCCTGGTATGTGGGGGAGAAGCTGGGAAACACTGCAGAGGAGGAGGCCCTCTGGTTTTGGGGACCCAGCACCCTCACATGCCCCCCTTCAGTGCCAATGCAAGAGGGGTGCTGCTGGCAAGATGGTCAAGATGCTGCTGGGCTGCCCATGGGGGAGAAATGTTTGGGGATCACCCCACACCAGTCCCTGCCGTGTTCCTGGGTGCTGAGGTGGCAGGCAGAGCCCTCGGCACAGCTGCAGAGCATCGCTGCGCCAGTGCCCCTGGCTGCGGTGCCGGCTGGGCGATGCTCACTCCAGCGTTGCCCCCCGTTAGCCAGGGCGACAGCCGCCCGCCCGTGCCCTGCTGCCGGCACCGCACCGTGGGGCTGCTCTGCCAGCTCCGGGCCTGGGGCCAGCCACAGAGCCCTTGGCAGAGCCCTCCGCTCCCTGTTTAACGAAGCCCCTTGTCTAATTGGGACAGGCCGCCCTGCGTTCATTAAGCAAGCTCCAGTGGGAGGAGGGTTTGGGGACAGCCCTGACCTGGGGATGCTGGACCCACAGCCAGACCCACAGAGCTGGGGCAGGCTGGGGGAAACCCGTGGCCACAGTGAACTTTGGAGCCAGCCAGCCAGGTTTGGGGGCCAGGGCTGGGGCCTAACAAGAGGAAGGCTAATGAAGAGGAGGGGATGCACTGCTTGCTGCGCCTTTAAGAAGAGTGGGGGCATCGCCGCTCCTCCCCTGCTTGGGAACAGTGTGTGCCTGGGAAAGTTGCCTGCAGCCGGCCCTGGAGCATCTTTGCTCAGTGGCAGGTGGCCCTGCCCCGGGCCCCCAGCTGTGAGGTGGCGCTGGGCCCCAGGGACCCCCACTGTTGCTCCCCTCGCTGCCCACAGGAAGATGCCCCTGGACCTGCCCACTGCGCCGCCAGGAGCCGGAGGGGAGCCCCTGGGCCGGCGTCCGGGAGGGCACAGGTATGCGGGGTGCTGGGGACAGGGGGTTGCAGGGTGACCAAGGGGACAGAGGGGAGGTGGCATGGGGCACATGCTGGGGCCATGAGCTTGGGTCAGCCCCAGGTAAGCACAGGCACCAGAGGGGAGGATGGGGTGCAGTGTGATGTGCCCCAAGGAGCAGTGTGGTCCCACAGGGTATCCTGGGGGTGAGAGGCACCCTAAGGGTCAGGGCCACACCCTGGGCTGAGGAAGAGCCCCAGGGGACAGTCCTGCCAGTCGCTGGGTGGGCAGGGAGTGAGACCAGGGCAGCGCAGGGTCCCTGCCCACCTTGCTGGGCATCCCCTCCCACCTATGGCAGCCAGCAGCTTCCCAGCAAGTTTCTCCAGCTCCAGGGTAGGTCTTGGTCACCAGTCTGCTCTGGTGGCTGCTGGGAGACAGTGTCCAGAGCAGGGCAGGAGGATGCCCCACAGCTGGTTCCAGGGCAGTCCCCATACTTGAGCCATGGGTGCTAGGGTCCCACGTCACGGGTACCATGAGCTGTGGGTGCAAGAAAGGTCCTGCAGCCGTGTGGGAGCTGTGGTGGCGTGGGGAGCAGCCCTTCTTCACCACCATCGTCCTTCCCAGGGCTGGTGCTCAGAGCCAGGCTCTGGCCCGGAGGGGTCCAGGGCTCGGGTCCCCATGGCAGCTCCATCCAGCTCTGCCCAGGGCCAGGCAGTGTCCTGAGGTCCCTGGGGACACATTCCCCCGAGATGGGTGGAGGTGCGTGGCCGGCTCCTGGCTGGCAGGTCCCAGAGCCTCTCACCACGTTCCTGGGACATGGAGGATGGAGATGCTGGAGGGAAAACTGCCTTGAGCCCCACCGGGGCCCACTCGGCCCCGCACCGAGGTCTCCGTGGCAAACGCAGCAGAAACCCTTCCTGGGGGTCCAACCCCTCCTGCTTCACCAACCCCTGCCCAGGGTGCAACCAGCGGGGGAGCCAGCGGCGGCACTTTGGGGGGGAACTGCCCGAAAAGCCACTTTCCTCCCTTCCCCGGGGACTGGGTAGGAAAAGTTTGTTTTGGGGGGCTGGGCTGGGCGGGGGCCGCGGCGCTCCCGTTCCCCCCCCACGTGCCCCCCCCACGTCCCCCCCCACCCCGGCACCGCGCTCCGGGCCGCCCTCAATAAAGGGGCGGGAGCGCCGGGGGCCGCTCCGCGCCGGCACCGCCTGCGCCCGGCTCGGCTCGGCTCGGCTCGGCACGGAGCGGCTCGGCACGGAGCGGCCCCGCGGGGGGCGGTGGGTGAGTGTCTGCGGCCGGGGGGGGGCTGTCGTGGGGGTCGCGGTGCAGGCGCGGGGCGCCGCCGGGCGGGACCGAGCTCCCACGAGGGCACCCGTGGGCGCCCGTTCGCCGACCCGTGCCGGGGCTCGCTCCTCCTGGGTTCAGCCGTGCCGGGCTGCGCTTGGGCTGAGACCCGGCGTGGTCATCACAGTGGTGTCAGGCCGGGTGCCCCCCGCAGCCGGGGACGTGGGAAGCGGCGGGGCGGGGGGGGGGTCGCGGGCAGGGCTCACCCAGCCTGGGTCCCCAGCTCCCTAGAGCACCCCGCTTCTGCCACTCTTCCCGGGGTGGTGGGGAGCCCCTTCAAGCTGGGGGCCGGTTGGCAGGAGCAGCCGGGGTGAGCGGCTGGTGGTGCCGAGGCGTGGAGCAGGCAGGCGGGAGGCAGGCAGGAGGCAGGCAGGAGGCAGCGGGAAGGGCTTGTGGAGGCAGAGCCCGCGCACACCCTGCAGCCGGGGCTGGGGCACGGCTCCCCGGGCGCGGGGCAGCGAGTGGGGCCGCGGGGAGGCCCGGCCAGGCTGACCGGGGAGGGCTGGAGCGGGGCCAGGCTGCCGGGCACAGGCCACGCAGGCGACCGTGCCCTCCCGCGCCTGGCACCACCGCCAGCCCCTGCCCTGCCGTGGGGCAGCCACCAGCACCGCTCCCACCTGGCCAGACGCAGGCCGGCCACTGCCCGCCCGGCACTTTTCGGTGAGCCGGCAGAGCTGGCATGCCGTGTGGGTGCTGGGTGCTGCTGGCTGCTCCCCTGGCATGGGGGACGCCTGGTAACACGGCCGGGCACAGCCCCGCTGCCTCCCTGCCCCGGCCCAAAGCGGGGCTCCCCTGCGCCGCGGGGTGTCAGCGGTGGTACCCAGGTCGGCGCTGGCACCTTGTCCTTCCAGGCGTCCTGACACAGCACAGTGCTGGGACCTCCTGGACCGAGCTGCTCTGTCACCGCTGTCCCCAGAGGCGTGGGGCTGGTGTGGGGCGGTGGTGGCAGCATCCTCTCCCTCAGGCTCCCACGATGAGCGGCCGGCTCCTGCTCCTTGCCGTGCTCCCCGCGCTCTTGGGCCCCCCGGCAGCCACGGCACAGAAGAGGAGCCAAGGTGGGTGCTGAGCACGGGGTGCACGCAGTGGGGGAGGGCGAGAGGGGCCCAGCAGCACCATGCCATGGTGCTAGTCTGTGCCCTGAGCGCTGTCACCGCCCCGCAGCGGTGTGCAAGGACGTGCTGGAGGCCGACATCGCCTTCCTGGTGGACGGCTCGTCCAGCATCGGCAGGAACAACTTCCGCGCCGTCCGCACCTTCATGGAGGACCTGGTGGTGCCCTTCGTGCAGGTGGTGGGCGAGAAGGCAGTGCGCTTCGCCGTGGCACAGTACAGCGATGAGCCACGGTGAGCCCCGGGGAGGGGGTATGCGGGGTGGCGGGGTGGCAGGGCTGGGAGGTGACGTGTCTCCTGCGCCCCGCAGGGTGGAGTTCCCCTTCTCCCAACACACGGACGGCACAAGTGTCCGGAAGGCCATCCAGCAGCTGAGCTACAAGGGTGGCAACACACGGACCGGTGCCGGCTTCCGCTACGTCGCTGACAACTTCTTCAGCCCCACGCAGATCCGGCCAGGGGTCCCCCAGGTACGTCCTGGGGACACCCCGGGGGGATGCACTGGGTCTGTGGGCCCCAGGCTGGGTCTCATGGCTCTCGTCTGGCCCTGCAGATCTGCATCCTCATCACGGATGGCAAGTCCCAGGATGATGCCGAGGGGCCGGCAGCGAAGCTGAAGAGCCAGGGCATCAAGGTCTTTGCTGTGGGTGAGTGAGGCTTCAGCGCTGGCTAAGGGGGGTTCCCACTGGGTTCAGGGTCCCTGCCCTCACCCATCATCCTCATCCCTGCCAGGGATCAAGAACGCTGACCACAAGGAGCTGATCCGTGTGGCCTCAATGCCCACTGAAGCCTTCTTCTTCTACGTTGGTGACTTCAAGCTGCTGGGGACGCTGGTGCCGCTGATGACACGCAGGGTGTGCACGAGCGTGGGGGGCACCCTGCGCCTCCTGGGTATGGGCATCCACCCTCCTCCCTGCAGGGTATGGGTGCTGGCAGTGCTGGGTGCCAGGCTGCGCTCACCCTGGGTGCACGCTTAACACCCATCCTCCCCAAAATATCCTCCTGGCTTGTACTGTCCCACCGGACACATGGCTGTGCCACCCTGGCAAGGTCTCCCCACTAACGCATGCACCCTGAAACTGATGGCCCCTATGCTCCCCCACAGATGGGACGAGCCACACCGGTCCCTCCAACCTGGAGATCCTGGAGCGAGGCCTTGACCAGCTGCGGATCCACTGGACGGCAGCCAGCGGCCCTGTCACCGGCTACCGGGTGCATCACGTGCCGCTGACGGGGCTGGGGCAGCCGATCGTGGCAGAGAGGCAGGAGGTGAGTGCTCACACCTGCTTGTTCTGAGTCCCCGGGGGTACACGGTGGCCCCGTGTGTGGCCTGGGAGTGGTGGGGGGTGACACTGTCCCTGCCCAGGTGAGCCTGGGGCCACGGGAAACGAGCACTGTGCTGCGGGGACTGCGCACGGGGACAGAGTACCTGGTCACCGTCACTGCCCAGTACGCCAACAACATCGGCGAGTCGGTGTCCGGCCGAGCACGCACCCGTGAGTGTCCATGCCCATGGGGATGGGGACGCAGGCAGGCGCTGGGTGTCCACAGCACATGGCGCTGGGGGCTCATCCCTGGCTCCCTGTGCCCCCAGAGAGCCGTGCCAGCTCCGTGCTGGATTTCCGTGTGGTGGAGACTGGACCGACCTTCCTGCGGCTGGCCTGGCAGCCCAGCCCTGAGCCCCCCCAGGGCTACAGCCTCGGCTACACCATGCAAGGTGGGGGGACGGTTCCTGAGAGGGGATGGCCCTGCCTGGATGCCCTGCCTTTGTGCAGCCCCTGGGCTGGGCAGGACGTGGCGGGAGGTTGCCTGGCAGGGTGTATGCATGGTGGGGTGCATGCTTGGGGGGCTGCCTGCATGGGGGTGATGCAGGGGGCGCATGCCGAGAGCACTGTGGGTGTGTGCATGCCTGCCTTCACCGCGGCAGCTGCCGCTCGTGTGCAGGCAGTGGGGCACGTGTGCGTACAGAGGCGTGGAGGCAGCGTGTGTGTTCCTACACCCGGAGGCTTTTGTTCCCGGGGCTTGAAGTGTGTGCATGGGTGTACATGATGGCCGAGAGCCCCATGTGTGCCTCCTCCCGGGACTGAGAGCGCGGTGGCTGCATGTGGGGGGCAGGCGGCAGACCCCTGTCCCAGCCGGGCGCTGGGATGGAGCTGCACACCTGGAAGCCCCTCCCTGGCCCTGGGCGCTCTGATGGGTGCCCCTGCCCTGGCCGCCATCCCAGCCTCTCCCAGCGCTCCCCACCCCTGGCACCGCCTGGCATCCCTGGGGCAGGGTGCCAGCCCACGGACACCCCTTCCCTGCTGGGCCCGGCATGTGCTGTGCCCCTGCGCCCACCCTTACCCCTCCACTTCCCCCTCAGGAGCAGCCCAGCGGGAGGAGAAGAGCCTGGGGGCCAGCGCACAGTCGGCCACACTGAGCAACCTGCGCCCCGACACCGAGTATGTGGTGACGCTCCAACCCCGCTACGCGCAGCAGCCCGCCATCCCTGCCACCCTCACCGCCCGGACACGTAAGCACCGCACCCAGCCCTGGGCTCAGCCGGGGACAGGGATGAGTTCCCAGCCCAGGGACAGCCCTTCCAGTCACCATGCCCCATGGGGATGGGGCTGCCTGGCCCATTGCAGCTTGGGGGGGCCGGGATGGGGATGTGGGTGAGAATGACTACAAGGTGATGCTCTGAGCCCCAAAAGGTGCTCCCGGAGGGGATGGAGCACAGTGTGCTCTCCCAGCTCCTTCATAGCCTTATGGGAGTGTTTCCTCTGGAGCTTTCCCCACGTGATGTAAAAAATGTTGACCGAAAAAATGCAGGGTTTTTTTTTATAAATTCAAGCACCGTGCTCTTTGGGGGGAAAGCACTGTTTCCGTGAGGGTGGTGGAAACCATTGCTGGGCAGGAGTGGGGGTGAGGCCCCGGGGCAACACATTTACAAGCCTCAAATTTTGGCAAACCAATTCCTTCAGCTGCCCCAGGCAGCCTTAACCAGCAGAAAGTATTTAAGGCATTAAGAGGAAGGCGTTTGAGCTCCAGTTTGGTGGAGCTGGGGTGCTTTGAAGGAGCCGCCCGGGTGTGGGCTGCACTCAGTGACCTCAGCGCAGCTCAGCATCCATGAGCAGGGGCAAGGGGGCTTCCCCCCTCCCCAGAGCAGGCGGGTTTGCAGACGAAGGTGCTTCCTGCTGCCCCCTGCCCCGTTCTTGCGTGGGGGATGAGACAGGCACCTCTCCCCCACAGGGCGCCCGGCGGGCGTGCAGCACTTGGCCATCCACAATGTCTCGGCGCAGAGCATGCTGCTGGCCTGGCAGCCCGTCAGCGGTGCCACCGGCTACCGGCTCTCCTGGGTGACCCTCACAGGTAGATGTCCATCCCAGAGCTTGCTTCCCTTCTGCCGGTGGCCCCAGGGAGGAGGGACAGGAGGGGGGTGGTGGCATCCACTGCCCAGACCCCCCAAGGGACTGCTGCGCCGGCTCTCATAGGGCAGGACAGGCACAGGGTGGACCTGGATGCTGGGCGGACGTCACACGCACTGGGGGGGCTGCAGCCCAACACCGACTACGTGGTGACAGTGGCCCCACTCTTCGAGCAGCTGGAGGGGCCCACAGCCACCATGCGGCAGAGGACGGGTAGGTGGTGGGTACGGGTGATGCCATCCTGCCTCTGGCCTCTGACTCTACCCCTGGTGCCATTGCCACAGGATGGGGTGGGGACCATCCCACTCCCTACCCTGTTGTGCGGGGTCGGGGACACGCCGGGGTGAGTGGCCAGCAGCAGAGCAGCATGGGGCAACCTGGCCCATGGGGTCGCTCTTGCAGAGGCAGGTGCGGAGCAGACGCTGCAGACCAACATCCTGGGCCCCACGTCCATCCAGGTGCTCTGGAGCGGCACCCGTGATGCCCGCGGCTACCGCCTGGAGTGGAAGAGAGCCACAGGTGAGCTAAGGGTGCCCGGTTGCCCCTGCAGACCCCTTGTGCTGGCAGTTGGTGGTGACCCTCCCCTCCCCACAGGACTGGAGCCCCCCAGGACAGTGTCACTCCCCAGCAGCACCAACACCTACCAGCTGACAGGGCTGCAGCCAGGCACCGAGTACCGCATCACCCTCTACACGCTCTACGATGGCGGGGAGGTGGCCACCCCTGTCACCACCTTCCAGACAGGTGAGTGACTGCTGTGGTTGTCCCTCAACCTTCCAAGCCGTTGTGATGGAGGGACATCCCACGTGGTACTGCTCAGCCCGGGGACCCCCTTGGCCATGAGACCCCCCAGCTCTCCCGTCATGGCCCAGAGTGAAGGTGGGGGCCATGCTGTCTGGGCTGCGTGGCTCCAGCCATGCCTCACCGCATTCCCTTGCAGGTGTGGAGGCACCCGTGGGCACCGTGTCAGACCTGCGGCTCATTGAGGAGTCGGGCAGGCGGGTGCGGCTGGGCTGGACTGGTGTCCCCGGTGCCACTGAGTACAAAGTGGTGGTGCGCAATAACCAGGGTGAGTCTGCGGGCAGGGGCGCAGGTGGCACCTGGGTGACCCTGGCTGGCCGGTGCTGAGGGTCTGCGGCTGCCCTGCTCCCCACAGATGGCACAGAGAGGACGAGGCGTGTCCCCAGCAGCCAGACGGGGCTGGAGCTGGGTGACCTCCGGGAGGGCATCGCCTACCTGGTGCGCGTCTCGGCGCTAGCGGGCAGCCGGGAGGGCAGCGCTGCCACACTCACCGTCCGCCTCAGTAAGTCCACACCGGGGTTTAGCACCAGGAGTCCCGGTACTGTGTTTTCCCCCCCAGCATGCATTTATCCCCTATCCCTCTGCAAGCCCTTGGGATGCTGGGGTGGCCATGGGGACCCTCTGGGCACCCCGAGGTGACCCCACGGTGCTGTGGGGTGGTGCAGAGTACCCAACAGTGGGCAGCATCTCAGAGCTGCGGGTGACGGAGGCCGGTCCCAGCCAGCTGCGGGTCACCTGGCGAGGGCTGCCAGGTGCTGGGGGCTACCTGCTGACGTGGCGAGGCAGCGACGGTGAGTATGGGGACTGCAGGGAGCTGCGGCAGCAGTGCCGGAGCCCTTCCCATCCTGGCCATCTCTCCTAGGTCTGGAGCAATCCCGCTTACTCCCCGCCAACCCCACTGCCTTCACTATTGAGGGACTGCGTACCGGCGTTGTCTACACCGTTGGCGTCTCTGCCATTGTGGATGGCCGCGAGGGCAGCCCCGTCACTGCCACGGGGCGGATAGGTGAGGTGTCTCCCCACCCATCAGTGCTGGCTGGTGCCTTTTGCTGCGAGCCCCTGTGACAGTGGCCCTCTCGGTGTTGCAGCACTTGAGCAAGTGGGGACGGTGTCCCGGCTGGAGGTGCAGGCATCCAGGAGCAATGTCGCCCGCGTCACCTGGGTTGGCGTGCCGGGAGCCACCGCCTACCGTGTGGTGTGGAGCCGCAGGGATGGTACCTTGGGACAGGGACAGGGGCGGGCTGTGAGGGCGGCAGGGTGGGGGGCTGATGCCACGGTCCTTGGCAGGGGGCTTGGAGAGCAGCCGGAGGGTTCCCGGCCACACCAGCTCCTTCGACATCCCGGACCTGGAGGGAGGTGTCTCCTACACCGTGAAGGTGACGGCGCTCATTGGCAACCGGGAGGGCAACCCTGTCTCCATTGTCGTCACCACCCGTGAGTACTTGGGTGAGGCACAGCACCCTGGAGTGACACTGAGCACCCCTACCCCTAACACCTGCCTTTCTGCCCCACAGCGGAGGCAGCCCCGCTGCCCCCCGTCAGCAGCTTCCAGGTGATGGAGGCCTCGGAGCACCGCCTGCGGCTGGCCTGGGTGCCAGCGACTGGCAGCACCGGGTACCGCCTGGTCTGGCGCCTTGCTGAGGGTGAGCGTGGCCGGCTGGCATCCCTGCATCCCCACCAGCCCCACGCTGCACCCCTTCATCTCTCTCTTCCCCTGGGCAGGGGGACCCCAGCGCAGCCAACAGCTCCCAGCCACTGCCAGCTCCTATGACCTTGGGGGGCTGGAGCCAGGCCGGCGCTACCACATCAGCATCACCAGCCTGGCTGGTGGCCGGGAGAGCGAGCCAGTCACTGTCACCGCCATCACTGGTAAGGGACTGTGTGGGATCAAGGGGCATTGGATCCCTGGTGCGGGGCTGGAGCCCAGGGGCGCACCTGGGGACTGGGCTGCCCCAGCCCTGGGCTGGGGAGGGTGATGGTTGGGAGCCAGGAGCGGGATGGGGGCTGCCCTGTGGGTCTGGGACACCCTTTCCTCCTCCTCTTCAGCAGCTGCCCCGGGCCACATCACCAGCCTGCGGGTGACAGAGGTGCGGAGAGACTCAGTGACTCTCACCTGGGCTCCAGTCCCCGGCGCCTCTGGCTACATCCTGTCCTGGAGCCCTGCTGCAGGTGAGATGGGTGGGTGGCCCCAGGACAGGGGGCAGCATCCCCACAGGGTCCCCGCCAGTCCCCCTGACTCTGTCCCCTGGGCGGCAGCCGGTGGGGAGACAGGGCGGACCCTGCCCGGTGCTGCCAGCTCCCAGCAGGTCTCCGGGCTGCGCTTGGGCCAGCGCTACACCTTCACCCTCCGCCCAGTCCTGGGGAGCGTGCCGGGTGCCGAGACCTCCATCAGCGAGCGCACAGGTACAGTGGGGTCACTACAGGGACAGGCTGGGCTTGTCTCTGCTCCGGTGGTGGCTTCACCCCTTCCCTGCCTGCAGTCTGCAGGGATGCCCGCGGTGACATCGTCTTCCTGGTGCATGGCACCCGCGACAGCTCCTCGGGTGCTGATGCCGTCCGCACCCTCCTCTCCAACACTGTGTCTGCCCTGGGGCGCCTGGGCCCTGAGGGCACCCAGGTAGGGTGCTGCTGTGGTGGCGGGGGGCCCAGGGGGTGCGGGCAGGCAGTGATGCCCAGTGCTCCCCTGCACCCTCGCAGGTGGCTCTGGCCACGTACAGCTACCGCAGCCTGCCCTGGCTGCTCCTCAACCGCTCCAGTGACCTGCCCGCCGTGCTGGAGCAGATCCGCACCATGCGCTACGAGGAGCCCAGCGGGAACGCCATTGGTGAGGGGCTGTGCCGGGAGCTGGGGCAGTGGCTGGCAGGACTCTGCTGACCACCCCCCTCCTCCTCCTCCCTCCCCAGGCGCAGCCATCACCTTCGCCAGGACCTACCTGCTGAGCCCTGGTGCGGGGCGCCGGCCCAGCGTGCCGGCGGTGCTGGTGGTCCTGGCCGACGGCCCCTCTGGGGATGATGCCATCACCGCAGCCAGGGACATCAAGGCTGGGGGTGAGGATGGATGGGGTCCCAGCAGGGTGTGTGGGGAGTTCTGTGGGGTGCTGAGCGTGCTCTTGGCTCAGGGGTCCAGCTGCTGGCGGTGGGCTTGGAGGGGGCAGACAGGGAGCAGCTCCGGCGCATGGTCACCAGCGAGGACCCGCGGTACATCTATCATGGTGGCAGTGCCCTGGAAGAGCTGGAGGGAGAGCTCACCGACGACCTCTGCACCATCATCTCCACCAGGGTAAGGGCAGGGGTGCCCCAGGAGCTGGGGAACGGGAAGCAGCCCCACGGGGGCTGGGGTCTTCTCCTACCCTGAGGTTCACATGGGCTTCCTTTGTCTTGCCAGCCGGAGCTGGAACCGAAGCCGAAGCCCTGCACTGTGCAGTGCCCCAGGGTGAGCATCCCCACGCCATGCCATGCTGTGCCAGGCTATGCTGCACCACAGGGCTCAGCATGGATCAGGGACCCCCCAGCTTGCTGATGGCAGCAGTGCAGTAGGGAGCCAAGCATGGGGGTGCAGCCCCAAACCCCTTCCCTCTGTCCTCTTGCAGGGCGAGAAGGGAGACCGCGGCGAAGCAGTAAGTGTTTTGGCATCCCCCCGCCTCCTAGCTGGTGGCTTGGAGGGGGGCTGTGTCCCCCAAACTGTGCTGATGCCAGCCTGCAGGGGGTGCTCACTGCTGGCATTGTCTCCGCAGGGACCTCAAGGACGCATAGGGCCACCGGGCCCCCCTGGCGAGCCGGTAATATTCTGGAGTGGGTTGGGGGGAGGTGGGGGGCAGCTCTCTGGCAGGGGTCCCTGCATCCCCTTGTCCTGCTGGCAGCGGGTGTGGGGCAGGGACCTGTCCAGCCCTTGCTGCAGGGACTGATGGGAAACATCCCTTGGCCACCACCCGCCACCCAGCTCATCCTCTCCACTGTCCCTGCAGGGCCGCCATGGGCTGCCTGGCTCTCCAGGACCCCCGGGGCCACAGGGTCTGCCAGGAGAGAGTGCTGAGCGGCCAGGCAAGAAAGGCGACAGGGTGCGTACCTGTGACCCCCTCACCCAGGCACTCCAGGGTCCCTGGGCACAGTGACCTGGCCCCACAGGGCCCCTCTCTGCCCCTCGTCCCTCCCTTGTCCTGCTTCTCGCCCAGGCTGAAGCAGGGGATCCCCCTGGAGAGCCCCAGTCCAGCCCCACGCTGCTCCCTCACACCCCAGCTCAGCACACAGGGGAAAGGCACCCCGGGACCCGGCTCTGTCATGGGGTTGTCCTGGGCTCCCAGTACTGGGACCAGCACTGTCTGGCGCACTGGGGGGGTCTGGCAGTGCCAGGGTGCGCTAGGTGCTGGCATGATGCTTCTCTCTCCCACAGGGGTTCCCCGGAGCTGATGGGACACCGGGAAGCCCTGGCCGCCCTGGGAACCCTGGATCACCCGGCCAGCCAGTGAGTGGGGGTGTCCCTTGGGTCTGTTGCTGCATGGTGGGCTCTTCCCATCGCCCTGCCTGCCCTGCCTGCTCCCTGAGCCAGCCTCTGCCTACCCTTTCCGTGTGCCAGGGGGTCTCCATTGCTGGCAGGGTCACTACTGTCCTCTGTGTGTGTGTCTCAGGCCAAGTGTACTGGTCAGGGACTGTCCATCCCTGCCTTGGCTGGAGCCCATGTCCCGTCCCATCCCATCCCATCCCATCCCTGTTCCCCTGGCTGATAGGGACACACGTTCATCTCCTGAGCTGTTATTTTCCAGGGCACCCAGGGCATCCCTGGCCCCCGAGGGGATCCTGTAAGTACGGCCCCATCCCTCCCCAGACCCACTCCCCTCCCTGTGCCCCCCACCTCACTCTTGTCTTTCCTTCCCAGGGGGCACGGGGGCCAATGGGGCTTTCTGGCCCGAAGGGGGAAAAAGGCGAGCCGGTAGGTGATGGGCATGGGGCTGCCCCACGGGGGTCCCTGGGGGGCAGTGGGGACCCTGGCAGGCACATCTCAGACCCTGGCATCTCCCAGTGCTTGATGTCTGGGTGACCCCAGGGTCTCCCAGTCTCCCTGCTGGGCTCCTGGCCTCACAGCACCATGGCCTCTGTCCTGTTGTGGGGACACAACAGGGCACATGGGGACACTGATTTTTCCTGCCCCTCCTCATTCAGGGAGAGCCCAGGGTGATCGTGGATGGAGGACAGGGGCTGCCAGGCCGGAAAGGGGAGCCGGGCACGCCGGTAGGTGTGGGGACAGCAATGCCAAAGGGTCTCTGCCAGATCCCCAGCCTGTGTGCTGCAGCCCCAGATAATGGAGTATCTCTGTCCTCCAGGGCAGCCCTGGTCCCCCCGGGAGCCCTGGCCCACGGGGGCCATTTGGTGATCCAGGCCCCCCCGGTCCACTTGGACCCATGGGGCCAGCAGGACCTCCGGGAGAGTTTGTGAAGGTACATCCCCTCCGGTGCTGCGCGGGGACAGCTGGGGGGGGTGTGGACGGACAGACAGATGGAGGAACATCCAGCAGCTTGAAGCTGCTCCCCTGTGCAGTCCTCTGGGTCCTGCTCATGGGCTGTGCCCCCCACCAGCTTCGCCCCCCACCAGCTTCACCCCCCACCAGCTGTGCCCACACACACACACATACATGTACATGAACTGTTGCTGACGCTGGGTAGTGTGGGAAGGGGCACATGGCATGCACATGCCCTGATACCACTGATGATGGGCTCTGTCCGGCATGTTCCCCTTCTGTTCAAGGGGGGCATGGGAAGAGCCCAGACCTGCCCTTACTTGCTTTTTTTTGTCCTCGCAGGGGGAGAAGGGTGACCGAGGGGAAAGGGTGAGTGGCTTTGCATTTCCCTGGCTCCTCTGCCCTCCTGGATGGAGGTCCCATGCGTGCCCAAGGGCACTGCACCCCTCCCAGGGTGCTGGGAAGTACTGAGCACCCTGGAGCCATCACACAGGAGCTGACCCCTGTCTCTGCAGGGTCCCCCTGGTCTTGTGGATGGGGCAGCGCCTCGAGGGGAGCCTGGCCCCCCGGTGAGTTTGGCCCCTAGGCCAGTGGGGACAGCAGAGGGGAGCAGGGCTGCCGCGGCCATGTGTCCCCAGGGCTGAGCTGCATCCCCAGGGGCTGAGCTGTGCTCTCTTGCAGGGCCTGCCTGGGGACCCTGGGCCCCGGGGACCTGCCGGGCCCCCCGGCCTGAAGGGAGAGAAGGTAAGAGGGTGGTGGGGATGCTCCATGCTGGGGCCGGACCTCACACCGCTCTCCAGCAGGGATGCCCATCCCCATCTCATGGGCATCCCCATCTCATGGCATGGCTGTTGCCTTTCCTAATCCCCAGGGTGATGGCCAAGAAGGTTTCCCAGGGCCGCCCGGCCGCCCCGGGGACCCAGGAGACCGGGTGAGTTTCCTGAGAGAAGGTAAGGCGGGCAGGAGCTCACCTCACTGGCGAGCCAAGCCCTGAGGGCACCCTGGAAAGTTCCTGCTTCAGACAGCCTGGACAATTGCCCTGCCATACCAGGTGACATCTCCATCCTCCTCTGCAGGGCCCTCGGGGACCACCGGGGGAGCAGGGCAGGAAGGTGAGTGGTGTAGGGACCAAAGGGATGCTCTCGCCTTGCCTTTGGCGGGGAGAAAAGTGGTCTGGGTGCCACGCTGGGACCTATGCCATGCCCCGTGCATCCTGCTGCCCCTGACCCCATCTTCCTTCTGTGCCAGGGAGACCGTGGGGCGCCAGGCGAGCTGGGAGAGTTGGGCGAGAAGGTGAGATGATTGCAGAGTGGGATCGTGCCATTCGGTAGCATCAGTGGCCCTGGTGTCCCTACAGCCCTGTGGTGGCTGTGCCCCAGGGTCACTGTCAGAGCCTGGTCATCTCAGATGGGATTCAGGGCTGGGCCTCAAAGGGCTCTGGGGCAGTGGCCAGTGTGGCGAGGAAGGCTCCCTGAACTCCTCCTCTGCTTTGTTCTCCAGGGGGACCGTGGCATGCCGGGCCCCGAGGGCGAGAAGGTAGGTGGGTTGGGGTGGCTGCGGC
Organism: Strix aluco; assembly: GCF_031877795.1. Lineage (NCBI taxonomy): Eukaryota > Metazoa > Chordata > Aves > Strigiformes > Strigidae > Strix > Strix aluco. The sequence goes on along the minus strand of NC_133941.1, from coordinate 13,907,336 downwards.
CATGAGGGGGCGATGCCTGCCCTGCCCTGGAGCAGCCACCCTGGCACAGGATGGGAGGGTGCCCTTGACACCTTCTTCTGCCTCCCCTCCTGCAGGGCGAGGTAGGAGCCCCAGGGCGCCCAGGACCGCCGGGCAGAGAGGTGAGTCGGGGCAGTGGCCACAGTGCTGTGGAGCCAGCACCCCGGGAGCAGGGGGCTGCCATGCCCTGGCTGTGTGTGTCCCCACACCCTGCCAGCCCCCTGAGGTCTCTCCTCTTGCCACAGGGAGCTCCGGGACCAGCCGGCCCCCGTGGGGAGAAGGTGAGGGTGAAGCGGGATCCCGGTGGGCTGGTGAGGGGCTGCTGGGGAAGGGGCTGGCAATGACACCCATCTTTCTGCAGGGCGATCCGGGACCACCCGGCAAGCCGGTAAGTGATGCTGCCCGGTGGGTCCATCTCTGCCTGCCCCAGCCCCGGGACAGGGAGCTGGGGGCAGCGCCCAGCACAGTCCCCTCTGCTTCTCCCCCAGGCTCCCAGCGTGGCCGGTGTTGGAGGAGAGAAGGTAACCCTGCCCTAGCCGTGCCCCCTGGCCCCACGCTGGCACCCCCTGGGGCACGGCCATGGGCTGGGGAGGGGGGACAGCACAGGTGGGCATCAACATGAGGGGATGCCCATGCTGGTCCCCAGACCTGGCTGTCCCCAGCTGCAGTGGGGTGGAGGGGGGTGGTTTGGAGGGACTGATGGTGCCATTTCATCTGCTCTAGGGTGACAGAGGCTTCCCAGGACCAGAAGGACCTCCTGGCCCCAAGGGCGATGCAGGAGATAAAGGCGCCCGTGTGAGTATTGTCTGGGGACAGGGGGCACAGGAGGTGTGGCACAGCCCCCCCTGACTCATGGTGCCCCTGCCATTGCTCCAAGCTGTGTCCCTTTGTGTCTAGGGTGCCCCTGGCCTGAGCATCCCAGGGCCAGCTGGTCCCAAAGGCGAACAAGGCGATCGGGTGAGTCTGGGTGCGCCCCGGGGGCTGGGGCTGACCGGGCTCTGCCCCAGGGGCACCAGCTCACAGCCCTGGTCCCCACCCCAGCACGGGGCCATGCTGGTCCCTGGTGACACATGCTCTCCCTCTCCAACAACCAGGGAATCGTTGGCCTCACAGGCAGGAGTGGCCCAAAGGTAATGTCGCTGCAGGAAGCATTGCCCCTCTGTCCATCTGTCTGTCCATCCATGCATCTGTTAGGCTCTGGAGGGGCTGTCCCTGCAGGCCATGCTGTGATGCTGCTCCAGGGAGTGGAGGGTGCTGTACTGAGCCCCTTCTCCCCCTGGCAGCCTCTACGCTCCCCCCATGCTGCCCTGACATGTTGCCCCTTCTCCCCCTTCCTAGGGTGACCCAGGGGAACCGGGGGAGAAGGGCGAACCGGGCCGAGCGGGCGCTCCAGGGCAGACGGGGCTGCGTGGCAAGGAGGTAGCGTGGGACGAGGGGTGTGGCAGGACCAGAAGCCATGGGGCAACCATGGTCCTGAGGAGGTGGGGGGCTAGCAGGGAGCAGGAGGACACTGGTGACTTGTGCTTCTCTCCCCCTGGCTGGTGCCCGCTGACCTCTGCCGCAGGGAGAGCGTGGAGAGAAGGGTGATGAAGGCACCCCGGTGAGTAAGGACCCCCCAGGACCACTGTCCCCCTCCCCACTGCCCCCCACTCACCCCCTTTCTCCCCACAGGGTGAAGCGGGTCTGCCTGGCAAACCTGGAGACAGGGGCCCCCGGGTAAGTGCAGGGCAGGCACGCCAGGACACACAAAATGCCTAGTGGCCTCAGGGTGTCTCCCACTAACACACACCCTCCTTCTGCCCTCCACCCAGGGCCTCCCCGGCTACCGTGGCCCCCCCGGGGAGAAGGGCGACTCAGGGGACCCAGGTCCTGAAGGCAGGAATGTGAGTACCACCTCGTGTGCGCTCACTGCCCCACAGGCACCCACCCTTACCCCAGGGGTACCATCCACCGCCTGGGACCCACCACCCCCCGGGTCCTCCATTTTCTCCTCCTCTCACCCCATCCCTCTTTCCTGTAGGGCAGCCCCGGAGCACCAGGGAGCAAGGGTGACCGTGGGGAGCCGGTGAGTGACGTGGACCCCCACCCCAGAGCCAGCCTTGCCCTCCCTGGGGCCGTGCCAGCTCCCCTTAACCCATTTCCCTCGCCCTTCTTTCAGGGGCTTCCCGGACCCCCAGGACGAACCGTAAGCTCTGCCCCCACCCCTCTCCCTGCCCACAGGCTGGTGCCTGGCCCTGCGTGCTCTGACAGCCCCTCTCTGCCCCACAGGTTGATGTGGGGCTTGGAGGAGCAGGGGAGAAGGGTGAGAAGGTAACGAGTGGGTCCCCTAGGATGCTGGGGGTGGGGTGCCCTGTGCTGTCCCCCACTGGGCTCTGCCTGTGCACTGGGATCCTGGTGCACCAAGCTCTCCCTGCCCAAAACAGCCCCTGCCACGTGGAGCTGATGCGCACCATGGCTGAGAGCCATGTGGGATCAGGGGGCACATGGGATCCGGGGGGAACATGGGCTGATGCTCCTGCCTAGTGCTGGGAGGAGGATGCCAGGGTAGGACAACCCTGTAGGGCTGAGGTCCTCAAAGGAGCCAGGATGTTCATGGCTCCCCAGCCCCACAGGGATCCCACAGCAGTACCCCACGCTCTGGGTGTTCTGCTTTTACGAGCCAGCTCAGGCTTGGGGCAGTTTTGGCCACAGGCTGTGCTGTGTGCTGGATGGCATCATGGTCCCTGGCCATGGCTTAGCTGGCTCCTGGCTCAGAAGTGCTAATTGTCGCATTTCTTCTGCGACCACTATCTGGCCACCCAGGAGCTGCGTTGAGCCCAGCAACCTCTATTTTCAGCCTTTATTTGGAGACCTTTGCTATTATCCCGCCCTTAAACCATGCAGCATAAGCAGAGGTGCTCAGCATGGGCTCTGGCACGGGCTCCACACAGGCGTTTGCGCCAGCGGTGGGGCAGTACCTCTAACCGCAGTGCCATTCCCTGGTAGGGGGACCCTGGGGACCCTGGCGAGGACGGTGCGAAGGGCACCCGGGGCGATGCTGGCTCCCCTGGCCTGCCTGGAGAGAGGGTAAGTGCTGGGTCTCTGGTGTGGGAGGTGGTGGGACAGCAAGATGGGCGATGTTCTGCAGGAGAGCCGGGTGTCCTGGTGTGCAGGGGGCAGTGGACAAGCACCCAGGACCCCTCCTTCCCCCCATGCCCCACTGCTGAGCATGTCTTTCTCTTGCAGGGCGTGGAGGGCCCTCGTGGCCCCCCCGGTGCACGGGTGAGTGCCCTTTTCCCCACGGGGGTCTGAGTGGGGGGTCCATGGCCCTGCTCGGTTCCCCTTCAGGGGGGACAATGCTCACTCCTCTTTCCACCCCACAGGGTGACCCTGGGGACCGAGGCCTGCCAGGAGAGAAGGTGAGGGGGCTGGGGGCTGGGGGGGCTGCCCCATGGCACCCCTGTCCCGTCCCACAGCTCCAGCCCTCCTGCCATGCTCTCTTACAGGGGGACCGTGGCCCACCAGGGCTGGATGGCCGCAATGGACTGGAAGGCAAACCTGGGCCCCCAGGTCCTGCCGGGCTGCGGGTGAGCATGGTCCAGGGAGTGGGGCACGGCCACCCCCCAGGCACTGCGGGTGGGGGCTGCAGGATGGAGGGGTGATGGGGTGGGAGGAGCCACCCCCCCAGACAGCCTCTGCTCCGGGCTGGGGTTGCTTGTGGTGGGGCTGTGGCAGGGCGGGGTGTCCTTGTCCCTGCTCTCACCTCCTCCTTGTCTGCAGGGGGACTCGGGGAAGCAGGGGGACCCTGGCCGGGATGTAAGTACCTCCAGAGAGGGCAGGTTTGGGTTGTGCTCCCACTGGGGCCATCGCGCTTGCAAGGGAACGATATTCTGTCCCCAGTAGGGTGCCACTGTCGGTCATGCTCCCTCCTCCCAGAACCGGCTGGGGGAGATGGGTGCCCTGCCGCCCTGTGCTCCTCCTGGCTCCTTTCCCCGCAGGGGCTGCCTGGGCTGCGTGGGGAACAGGGACCACCTGGCCCCGTGGGCCCCCTGGGACCACCCGGCGTCCCCGTAAGTACCAGCCACCCTGTGCCCTGGGGACGCATCCTGCCCAGTGCCCTCTGCAGTCGGTCCCAGCTGGGTCTGTCTGCTGGGGCTCGCCCCATGCCCAGCTCCCCCTTCTCTGCACCCTGGGGCCACGGTGGGGCCTGGGGACCCCTGACTGATGGTTCCCCAGGGGAGTGCGAAGGGGCTCTCTCACTGCCTCTGCTTCCTCCCAGGGCAAACCCGGAGATGACGGCAAACCCGGCCTCAGTGGCAAGAATGTGAGTAGGAGTAGCAGGGCTTGGCTTTGGGGCTCACTCGAGGGTCCCGAGGGCTGGTAATCCCAGTACAACATAAAGGCGAGGGGGGGGATATGGCAAAGAGCCCCATTGCTCTGAGCCATGCCCCTGGTGCCTGTCCCCATCCCATGCCGTGCTTGTGCCGGGGTGGTCGAGTCGGGTGCTGACTGGCAGCCTGTGTCCTCAGGGAGAAGATGGGACACCAGGAGAGGATGGGAGAAAGGTAAGGAGCTGAACTCCAGGTGGTCCCTGCATGACCCCTGCATGGTCCCCACCCTGCTGGGTCCAGGAGCATCATTTTGGGGCATGAGGATGGGGCAGCATCCCTCTAACTCCTCTCTTCTGGTTAGGGAGACAAAGGTGACACTGGACCCCCTGGCAGAGAGGTGAGTACCACCCCGCAGAGGAGCGTGGTGATGGGGGGTGCTGGGTACACACCCCCACCAGGGACAGACCTGGGCACCCAGGTCCTGGGGGTGACACTGCTCTCTCGGCAGGGCCGCAGTGGTGCCAAGGGCGAGCAGGGGGACAGAGGTGTGCCAGGCCCCCTCGGCCCCCCCGGCCTCCCTGGTGTCCCGGGGCAGGTTGGCCCCCCAGGCCAGGTGCGTAGTCCTCGAGCCCATGGTGCCACCCAGCACCAGACCCTGGAGTCTGGGTTGCAAGAAGCCTTGTCCATGGCTCCCTTGGGGCACTGCCCCATGTCCATGGGTGCTGGGTGCCATTGTGTCCCCTCTGCATCTTCCAGGGCTCACCGGGCCTCCGTGGGGTGGCTGGACCGAAGGTAGGTGTGCTTTTGCCCCCGAGCCCCCCAAGGCAAAGGTCTGGGGGACCCCATGCTAGAGGGGAAAAATCCTTGGTGGGACTCTCTGCCCCCAGGCTGGCAGGGCTGGACCCTGGAGTCAGCACTGGGCAGCCTGGTTCTGCCTCTCTTGATGCCTTTGCTGTGTTTCAGGGGGACCCAGGGGAGCCTGGACTGCGAGGGGAGCCGGTGAGTACCTAGCACGAAGCCTGACAAGTTGTAAGCACCCCAGGGTGGTGGCAAGCACAGCCCCTGCCCGGGCAGCACAAGCGGTGTTAACTCTGAAACCTACTGAGGGCAGCATCGGCACTGCTCACCTCATCTACCGCACCTCTGTACATCTTTTCATTCCCTCTTTCTCTGCAAACCTAGGGGCGACCTGGTGACCCTGGAGCACGCGGAGACCCCGGGACTGCAGTGGTGAGTCCCCCCCCGACCTGCTGGGCTGGGCCATCAGCCCTGGGGGATGGAGGACCCTCCACAGACCCCATGGTGGGAACAGGCCAACACCTGCTTTGTTTTTAATGTCTTTTTATTGCAGAACATTGAACGTAGCTTGGAAGCACTTGGCATCAAGGTATGTAGTCCCCAGCTGTCAGGGGAACACTGAGGTGGTGGGAGACCCAAGCGACCTGGGATGGGTTGGTGAGGCCATGGGGTGCTGCCACAGCTGGGTTGCACTGATCCCCTGACCGGTGACTCTTTCCTCTCCCAGATTTCATCCCTGAAGGAGCTCACAGGTGCCTACGACGGGAGCTCGGACTCATTTCTGCCGCTGTCCGAACGGCTGCGGGGCCAGAAGGGCAGCCGGGGGGAGCCAGGAGAGAGGGGACCTCCAGGCCGAGAGGTGAGCGGAGCTGGGCATAGTGCCATTGCCAAACACGCTGCCCCGCTCCCCACCTACCCGGGGGGCCATGCAGTCGGCTCAGCCCTGGGATGCTCAGGGAGGGCTGACAGCCCCCGGCACAGGGCTGGCTCTCTGGCAGCACGGGGTTATGTTTTGCAGGGCTCCTTAGGCTTTCCCGGTGAGCGAGGACCCAAAGGTGACAAGGGGGACCTGGGCGCCCCCGGCCCCCAGGGCCCCATGGGCCGGGCTGTGGGCGAGCGGGGTCCCGAGGGGCCACCCGGGCAGCCGGGGGAGCCTGGCAAGCCGGGCATCCCCGGGGTGCCGGGCCGGGCCGGGGAGCTGGGGGAGGCTGGGCGGCCCGGTGAGAAGGTGAGTGTGTGCGGAGGCGCGGGGTGAGGGCTGGGGGACCTGGTCCAGGGGCTTGGGGATGGCCCTGTGACAGCCACTGCCTTGTTTTCCCAGGGTGACCGGGGCGAGAAGGGTGACCGGGGTGAGCAGGTGAGCCGGGACGGGGACATGGTCCCCTCTGTCCTCCCTGTGCTCTGCACCTCTTGAGGGGATGGGGGGCTCTCCGGGAGGGATGGGAATGCCCTGCGGGGGCCAGGAGTGGCCATAACGGGATGGCTCTGCTCCCCCATGCTCTGCTGTCCCTTTGATGCTCAACCTATTTTTCTCCTCTCCCAGGGCAGGGATGGCTTGCCTGGCGCCCCGGGGCCCCCGGGGCCCAAGGTAGGTGATGGCTGCTGCTGGGGACCATCCTCAGGAGGTGCCAGTCTGCACCTCCGGGGATGGATGGCCACATCCACTACCTGGCACAGGGGCTTGCAGAGGGCTGTACCCCTGGGGAGACCTTCCTGGGGTCCCCCCCGGGTGCAGGCCCTGACTACACCCTGCCCGCAGGCAGACGTGGTGGAGGGCAGCCTGATGGGCTTCCCGGGCGAGCGTGGCCCTGCTGGACCCAAGGGAGTGAAGGTGCGTGGCTGGGCAGAAGGGAGCAGGGGGGACTGAGCTGGGGACAGTGTGATGGGCTGGGCTGGGCTGGGGACAGCAGCAGGATGGGTGTCCCCAGGGTGGCAGTGGGGGGCTGATGCCATTTGTCTTCTCCCAATGCAGGGCGAGCCAGGAGCCGAGGGTGAGCGGGGACCCAAAGGAGATAAGGTCTGTGGTCGTAAGTCTCCCGCTGCCAATGGGGTGGCCCCATGAAGCAAAGTCCCAGGCAGGACTGCTGGGGGCACCCCTCTTTGGGTGTCAGCAGGATCTCAGAGGGACGGGAAGATCCCTGCCTGTCCTATGACCCTGCTTCTGTCCCTGCTGCAGGGTGAGGGTGGCCTGCGGGGCGAGCGAGGGGAGCCTGGCGAGAAGGGCAGGGATGGTGCCCCGGTGAGTACTGCACTGTCCCCCTGCCTGGCGCTGACCCCAGACCCCTGCCTGGCACTGACCCCATCCCTGTCTCTTGCTCCAGGGTCTCCCGGGTGAGAGAGGGCTGGCTGGCCCCGAGGGGAAGCCGGTGAGTGGGGACATGGTGGGGGGATGTGGGCTGGGACAGGGGGAAGGTCCTGTGGTCCCACACCAGCCACCACCAGCACCAGTGGGAGCATTCACAGCTCGTACATCTCCTTCCCACCCTGCGCAGGGCCCACAGGGCTTTAGGGGGCTTCCCAGTACCCCCTGTAAATACCCCAGGCTGGGTACTGCATGCTGGGAACGGGAAGCATCCCTGGGGGGCAGGCAGGGCTGCGGGGTGGCAGGCTCCCACTCACCCACCGGCTCTGATGTGGTTCTTTGCAGGGCTTGCCAGGCTTCCCCGGCGTGCTGGGACGCCCGGTAGGTGACTGCGTCCCCCCATGTCACTGTGTCCCCCCACCTCAGCGTGTAGCCAGGCACTTCTGGCTGCAGGCGCTGGGTGAAACCGTGGGGGCCACCCTGCTGCCTGGGTGGGTGCTTGGCCCCAGGCATCTTGCCAGGAGCTGACCAGGCTTGTCCTCACTTGGTGTGGGTGCTTACCAGAGCTGCTGGCACTGTCTGGGTCTCCTCTCCCAGGGGATACCCCATTCACCCACCAGGGAAAACCCATCCCTGCAGTGACCCCATCTCTTCCTCCCTTCAGGGCAGCCAGGGAGACCCAGGACCCCCAGGACCTCCGGTAAGGAGCCACCCCACACCACATGCAGGGAACTGTTATGCAAGGGGGACTTCAGCCCGGGGAGGCATCCCCCAGAGGAACAGGGGAAGGGTGGCAGTGCTGGGACAGTGCTGCCCCTCTGCCCCCTCCCCAACCTGTGCCACCAGCAAGCACTGCCAACATAATGTCCCCTTGTCCCCCACAGGGCAGCACTGGCCCACCAGGGACCCAGGGCCCAGCAGGGACCAAGGTACAGTATCAGCATCGGCATCACCACGTCCAACCTTGCCAGATTTGGGGGACCTGGAGGGAGGGCCACGTTTCAGGATATTTTGGGATGGGGGGAGGGACATTTTGGGCTGGCTCCTCTCTCGGATCCAGCTGGCCCTGGGGAACAGCCTCATGGTGGGGTGGGGATGTGTCCGTGACCATGGTGGCCATTGGGTTGGGGTGATGGGACAGACATGGGCACTTTCTTCACAGGGCGATCCAGGGGAGCCTGGCTCCGGCATCCGGGTGAGCACCTGCACCCTCCCCACCTGGCCCCCCAAAACCATCTGGCCCCACCAAAGCCAGCTGGCCCCGCAGCCACACACCTTCCCATGAGGGCAGCTGAGCTCCTGGTTGTTCCAGGGCAGTGCAGTGTCCCCTCTCTGACGTGGCTGTTTCCATTGCAGGGCTTGCCCGGTCCCCAGGGCAGCGTGGGGCTACCCGGCCCCCCTGGTCCCCCTGGCCCAGGGGTAAGTATCTGCAGCCCCCCAACCTGCTTTCTGGCTGTTTCTGGTGCTCAGCTGCTGCTTGATTTCTGCTCATGTCTCCCTTGCAGGGCCCACCGGGTGTCCCCGGGCTGCCAGGACAAGTGGTGAGTGTGTCATCCCTCCCCTGCCCAGCTGCCATCAGTGTGGGTGCTTGGGGCTGCTTGGGAGGCTGTGGGACCCTGGCACCCCAGCCCTGGTCTTGCTGCCCACAGGGGGAGAGCGGGAAGCCGGGTGTGCCAGGCAGGGATGGCGTGCCGGGGAAGGACGGCGAGGCAGGGATGCCTGGGAAGATGGTATGTTGCTGGTCACCCCGTCCCATCCCAGCGGGAGCCCCACAGGGGTGTCTGCAGCTGAGGCTGAGGGCTGTGCTGTTTGTGCCAGGGCGTGCCGGGACCTTCGGGCCCTGCTGGTCCCAAGGGAGAGCCAGGGGATGCCGGAGCCCCAGGGCAGGTGAATGCAGAGCTGTCTCAGCAGCTGGGAGCTTCCCCTTCGTTCCCAGGCTGGGATGAGGGGGAGCATCCCCATGCAGCCCTGCTCACCTGCCCCCTCTCTCCCCTGTGCCTCAGGCTGTTGCTGGCCCCCCCGGTGCCAAAGGCGAGAAGGTAAGGAGCCAGGGTGCAAGGCTGGGGGACCCCCACCCCTGGGTGCTGCCAAAGTCCCCAGGGTGGGCAGGGGTCTGCAGAGCACTGGCACCCGCTGCAGACACACCTGAGCACCTGTGTCACTGCAGGGCGAGCCGGCGCTGCTGGAGGGCATGCTGCTGGGAGAACCTGTGAGTTGGCCCCGTTAACCTCGTCCCCCCCATTAACCTCATCACTCCCTGCTGCTACCCCATACCTTCCAGGGCGCAAGCCAGCCCTGTGTCTGCCCCCCTCCCCTAGCGCCTCTCTCCCCCTGGTAGGGCTCCAAAGGCGACCGAGGCTTGCCGGGCCCCAAGGGCGAGAAGGTGAGCGCTGCCGTGGGGGGCTGGTGGGGAGGGAGCTATGGAGGCCCTGGGCTCCCCAGCTGCCTGCCCATGGCAGGGGGGGGTCCAGCTGCAGCGCTCCCCCTGCACATTGTCTCCCAACCCTGCTTTTTGCTTGTTTCCCCCTGCCAGGGGGAGTCGGGAGGATTCGGGGAGCCGGGGGATCCTGGGGAAGATGTGAGTAGGAGTCACATGGGGGGGGTGGAGGGTGGGTGCTGGGGGCAGTGGATGCTGTTGGGGGGGAATATGTGCCCCCACCACCCAGCCCTTCCTGGCATCTTGGTGTCTTTGCAGGGAGCCAAGGGGTCCTCTGGAGCCAAAGGGGAGAAGGTAAGTGTCCCCTGTTCCCAGGGGAGTGGGGTGCTCCCCAGCCCTGCTCTGGGTGGTACGGTGCCTGCGGCACCCCCGTGCCTGCCAGCCCGGGGACACACCGTGTGCTCTGCCATCACACAGGGATCACCAGGTGTTGGTGTGCGGGGACCTCCAGGACAGGATGGGCCTCCAGGCTTGAAGGTAACCCCTGCCCGCATGTCACCCTGACTCTCACCATGTCCCAGACATCCAGGTGCTGCCCTGGCTCAGCCAGCCATGTTTGAAGCATGGTCCTGGGGGCTGTTTCCCTGAGCCGTCCCATCTTTTTCCTCCCTGCTGCAGGGTGACATCGGCTTGCCAGGACCACCAGGACCCCCAGGCTTAGCAGGCATCGCTGGAACACCAGGACAGCCTGGCCTGAGAGGGGACAATGGGCAGCCTGGACCGCCTGGTCCCCCGGGAGAGAGGGTAAAGGCTATGGCCAGTGCTTGGCCTCACTGGGATGGGTGACCCAGGACCCTCAGGGAGTGCAAGCAGGGTTTCTGCAAGCTCTGCCAGCTCCTGGCTGTGGTCTCTGCCCACTCACTGTGTTTCCCTACCAGGGTTTGATCGGCTTTCCTGGGAGAGATGGCACCTCCGGACCACCAGGACCTGCGGGGCCCCCAGGGCCAGCTGTGAGTACAGGGCTCTGCTGTTGCAGCATCCTTGCGGGGTACAGGCTCTGCCCGGGCTCCCCTGCCAGCTCAGGCAGGGTGATGGGGCCTCACCCTGCACCTTCCCAGCCCCAGGGGCTCCAGCACAGGGCAGGACCCACTGTGGGAGCCTCAGGGATGCTTTGCAGGGTGCCTGGTACTGCCTTCCTCCTGTGGTTTACTCACCCCTCTCCTTTCTTCTAGGGCATACAAGGGGCCTCTGGCCTGAAGGGTGACAAGGTAGGATGGGAGCAGCCCTATAGCATGAGGGGTGTGGGGCTACTCCTCTTGTGGGGTGTCCCTACTGCAGCCACCCCCTGGGTGATGCTGAAACCACTCTGGATGGTGGCACATGGGAGCCTGCTCTGTGCCGCCTACCCGGGACAGTGGGGGCTCTGTGGGGTGTCCCCTGGCATGGGGGGGGACGTGATGTATCTGGGAGGAGCGGTGGGGCAGCAAGGACAGGGACGAGCTCTTGCCTTCCTCTGGCAGGGTGCCCCAGGGGCTGGGCTACCAGGAGCCAGAGGCGAGCGTGGAGACCCGGGGCCACGGGTAGGTACCACCACAGGTATCCTCGCTGCATCCCCACTGCAGACCCCCATGTCCCCACCACCAGGGATGGGAAATCCCACAGCACCAGGGCCGAGGGGACAGGGAGCCAGCACTGCACCTGTACCCAGGGTGGGGTGACACTGGGGGTGTCCCCATCCCAGGCCCCCTTCTCACATCCTTTTCTTCTCACAGGGTGAAGACGGGCGCCCAGGGCCAGAAGGCGATCGAGGGCCTGCGGTAAATATCCCCCTTCCCAGCTGCACCCCTGGCCAGGACCCTCCCTGACCACACCTCTTCCTCTCTCCTGCAGGGCTTGCCTGGGAACCGGGGGGAGCGTGGGGACAAGGTAAGGGACCCTGGGGGCTGGAGAGCTGGGAGGGGTGAACAATGCACCCCTAGGGATTGGGGTGCCCAGGGACATGCTTCCTGCTCCCCATCGCGCATCCTTGCAGCATCTCACCATCTCCCCTTCCTCTCAGGGAGACACTGGAGCCCCAGGGCCCAAAGGAGACAAGGTGAGTCCCTGAGGCGGGGGACAGTGGGAAGGGGGACAGCAGCACTGGCCCCCCTGCTCACCTCCCGCTTCCTTTGGGCATGCAGGGTGACACTGTGGTGGTGGAGGGGCCTGCTGGAGCACGAGGCAGCAAGGGGGAGCCGGTAAGAGATATCCCCATCCTCCCTGTCCCACTCTGAGTCATCCCTCTTGTCCTGATGGGCCAGGGCCCTCCTGTCCATCCCCCTCCCCAAGGCCCTGCCTGCCCTGCTCCTGGCCCAGGGCAGCTCCCAGCCCTACGGGTTTGATCCTGCATCCCCTCTCCCGAGTGGCACACAACAGCCCCACACACACCTCTGCCTGCCAGAGGAGTTGGGGGTCTTGCTGCTGAGGGACCCTGTCTTGCAGAGCACATTGTCTCCTCTCCTTCAGTCACTCCACGGACCCCTGTGTCCCTGCCCCAGGGGGGGTCTGTCCTACCCACCCCAACGTGCATCTGACCATCTCCATCCCCTGACCCCTCCCTGTGTTTCACCCTTTGCAGGGAGAGCGTGGTCTGAAGGGCATGGAAGGGGACAAGGGGGACAAGGGGGAGCAAGGCATGCCTGGAGAGAAGGTACGGGGCTGGGGGGACCTGTGCTGATACTTGTGGGCACCCTGGCACAGTGCTTGGCACCCTGGAACAAGGGGAGCTTCCAGAGCTGGCCTCAGAGGCCACTGTGGCCATGCCATGGCCATGCCATGGCCATGCCATGGCCAGAGCTCTCCCTCCTGCCCTGTGTTGATCTGGGTTTCTGTTTGCAGGGGGCAAGGGGCGAGCAAGGTGAGAAGGGCTCCACAGGCTTCCCTGGGGCACGTGGCCCTGGTGGGCAGAAGGTAAGGAGCTGGGCACCCCTTGCTGCTGGTGGGGTGCTGGGGCAGTGCTGGGGAGGTGCTGGGAGTACCATCCCCCTCGCCTGCCTTGTCCGATGCCTTTGCCTTCCCCAGGGAGAGGTCGGAGCGTCGGGAGAGCCTGGTGAGCCGGTGAGAAGCTGCGTTTCCGTGCTGCTGCCACCCCACCACAGGGCAGGAGCAGACCCCTATCACACTGTGTGCTCTCCTGCAGGGCCAGCCCGGCCGTGATGGGATCCCTGGAGCCCGGGGAGAGAAGGGGGACACAGGACCCCTGGGCATGCGTGGCCCCAAGGTCAGCTGGCCCTTCTGCCTGCCAGTGGTCTCCTGGCCAGGACCTGTGCTGGCTCAGCAGGGCTCTGACTCCCCTCCTCATTCTCGCAGGGTGACCGGGGCATGAAAGGCGCCTGTGGCCTCGATGGGGACAAGGGCGAGAAGGTGAGTGGGTGCCCGCAGGGTGCCACAGGAGCTCAGATGGTGCCTGGAGGCTGTGGCCCTTTGGATCCCCTCTGCCAGCTGGCAGGAGCAGGGAGATGGCTGAGGCCAGAGCTTGGCCCCGCGGCAGGGGCATGGGGTCCCCTCCTTCGCCTGCAGTTCTGGGGTGAGCATTGAGGGACACAGGACTGACTGCCCTGCCTCTCTCCTGCCTGCTGTAGGGAGAACCGGGGATCCCGGGACGCTCGGGGCTGCCGGGAAGGAAAGGCGAGCCGGTAAGCACCATGCTGGCACCAGGGAGGGATGGGAACACATGGCCAGTGGCTGATGGATGTCTGCTTTGTCCCCCAGGGAGAGCTGGGTCTGTCGGGACCACCGGGCATCCCTGGGAAGGAGGGGCTCATGGGACCCAAGGTAGGTCAGGGCTATGCTGGGAAAAGCTGTGATGGCACTTCAGCCCCTTGGCTGCCTGCCCCCTGCTGCCAGCCCCCCGCTGCCTGCCCCTGGCTGCCTGCCCACCACTGCCTGCCCCTTCCTTTTCACAGGGCGACCGGGGATTCGACGGGCAGCAGGGAGCCAAAGGAGACCAGGGGGAGAAAGGAGACCGGGTGAGCAGGCTGGAAAGGGATGGTACACATTGCACCACGTTGCTTTTACCAGGATCCGGCCTTGGTCCGAAGCCCGATGCTCCCAGAAGAGCCATCTGGCACTGCTCTAAATTATGTCACTAAACCATAAGTGACAACAGATCCCTGCTCTGGACAAGAAGGCACTGTTGCTGGTGCTTTGGGGATGCCCAGATGTGGGGTCAGAGGATGCCCATGGCACCTGCTCTGGGGTCAGGGGCTCCAACATCCCTGGCCTCACCCTCTGCTCTCCCACAGGGCGCCCCAGGCATTATTGGTGGTCCTGGTCCCCGGGGCAGTGACGGTGCTCCTGGCCCTCCCGGGCCACCGGGGAGTGTTGGCCCCCGAGGTCCTGAGGGCATGCAGGGCCAGAAGGTGAGTCCCCACCATGGGTGGCCCTGTCCCTGGAGTGGGAGAGGGTTTGGTGGCATCAGGAGCCATGTCCCAGCTCTGTCCCTGCCCTGCCAGCTCACTGGCTTTGGGGTCCTCCCTTGTGTCCGTGAGCCCAGGGGATGAGAGTCTGGGGGTTGGGGACCTTCTTGTCGTGGGGCTGGACTGGACCCATCCCCATTCCCATCCCTGTTCCCATCCCCACTTGCACAGGCATCCGCGGGGTGTGGGGACAGGGAAAGCAGTACATCCATGGTGCTGGGGAGGGCAGAGAGGCTCTGGAGCTACCAGCCAGACCCTGAGCATGTGTCCTTTGCAGGGGGAGAGAGGCCCCCCTGGACAGTCGGTGCCGGGGGCCCGCGGCGTGCCCGGCGTCCCCGGCGAGAGAGGAGAGCAGGTGGGTGAGCAGGTGCCCAGTCCTCGGCGGGTGAGCCCCAGCCAGGGCCAGCCTCCCACCTCCCCTCTGCTTGTCCCTAGGGCAGTCCTGGCACCCAGGGGCTCCGTGGGGAGAAGGGGGAGCCAGGCATGACGGTAAGGAGCCGGGAGGGAGCTGGCACAGGCTTGTGGCACTCAGGTCACCAGGGTGGGATGGGGTGCTGGATCCATCCCACCGCCGCTGACGGAGGGGCTCTGCCCCACCACATGGGCCTGGGAGAAGGGATTTTCCTCCTCTCTAATTACACCATCCCCCATTGCGACGTGGGTCCTCTGCCCCTCTGCGTGCCCGGCAGGAGGATGAGATCCGCACCTTCGTCAGGCAGGAGATGAACCAGCACTGTGGTAAGCATCCCCCACCACACTGCCCTGGGGCTGGGGGTCTGGTCCCCACTGCCCCTGACCCCCTATCCCATCTCTCCCACAGCCTGCGGTGGCCACTTCCCGCGGCACCTGGATTCACGTGAGCACTCAGGTTGCGGCTCTCCCTTCCTACCCCCTGCCCCTGCCCCACATGTGTGGCACTGAAGGGGTCCTGGCACCCAGGTGTGCCACCGGTTTTGGGGGGGCTGGAGGCTGCTGGGACCCTCTGAGACCTCCTCTGTCAGGGCTGGCATCAGTGTGGGACTGTGTGCAGGGAGGAGGGATGGTGCATGGCAGAAGTGATGGCACAGCAGGGATCCCCAGGGGCAGCCGGCTCAGGATAGTGCCCGTGGGGTCTGGGTGCTGCCGGGGTCTGCCCAATCAAGAAAGGACCATGGGGACTGCACCCCGTCCATGCTTGGGTGCTGGAGCCGGGGCAGGCGGGCTTGCAGGGGCCAGGACTGCTGGAGGGGAGCATGGACTGGGGTAGTGGGATGGAGTGATGGAGGCAATGGGGGGGCTGGGATGAGGTGGGTGCTTTCTTTCCAAGGAGGCTGGGGGGCTCAGGCCAGGAGCAGCCTCCATTCTGCCCTGGGAGGAGGAAGAAGCATCCGCCAGGAGAGGGAGCATGGCCAAACAGGTGATGGAGAGCCCGGAGGACCTACAAGACCTGGCCCTGTGGGCACATGTGCCTCCCTGTGCCCATCATCATCCCCATCCCCATCCTGCTGGGCTCCCAGTGGGCACTGTCTCACTGGGCAGCAGCTCCTCCTGCCTGTCCCCCCTCTGGATGGCCTCAGCAGCCCTGGTCTGCACTGGAGAGAGAGGAGGGGGTGTCCCCAGGTCCCCCATCCCTGGCCGTGAACCCTGGCAGGCTGCAGCAGTGCCAGGGAAGCACCCCAGGTCCCCTCACCTCGTCCCTGATGCCTGTGCCATGTCCTTCCCCTTTGCAGGGCTCTTCCCCACTCAGCCATTCCCGGTTGGCAGCGCTCGAGCAGTCCCTGTGCTCAAGTTGTCACATGCTGAGGAAGAGGAGGGTGAGTGTCATCCCTGGGCTTTTAGTCCCTGTCCCCCTTTTCTCCTGCTCCATGTGTGTGACTGGTCATGTCCCTGCCCTCGGCTTGCAGGCACTGAGGGATAATCCGATCCCAGGGGGCTTTAATTAAAGAGCGGAGAGAGAAGAGGGCAGCAAGGAGTGTGTGTGCATGTGTGTGTGTGCGTGCAGGCGTGCACAGGTGTGTGCTGTGTGCGTGCAGGCATGTGCAGAGCAGGGGCTGTGGCTGGGGGGAGCAGGATGGAGGGTGAGGCAAGAGCTGCTCATGCCCAGTGCTGTCTCCCAGGGCAGGACAGGCAGGTCATGCTCGACACCGATGACCTTGAGTATGATAGCGTGTATGGGGAGGAGGAGGACTACGATGAGGTCCCGGAGATGGACAGCTCGGAGCAGCCTTCGATGGATGGTAAGCTTCCCTGCAGCCGTCTGGCACTGAGGATGGAGCCACCAGAGGCAACCGCGGGGCTGCCTGGGCTTTGCTGGGGTGACGCCTCCATATCCCACCTGGCAGCAGGTCCCCATGCCCTCTGGCTGGGGGGATTTGGGATTTGCAGCCCTCTCACTGGCACCCAGGTGGGGTGCACGATCCCCATCGCAGCACTGTGCCATGCATCCCATGAAAACCTCATGCTCCATCCCCCTCACCAAAGCTGTCCCTGGTGATTTGCTGGGTTGGTGGGACCTGCTGCCCCTGGCAGGTTCCCTGTGCTCTTGGTCATGAACTGCAGGAGGGGATCCCAAAGCCCCCAGGAGAGCTGGGACACCCCAGTGGCAGCAGCAGCATGCAAAGGGTCCCTCTGGTACACTTCCAACGGATGCTGTCGTCGTCATGTCCCCGTGCCACCTCCCTCCCGGCTCTATCTCCAGCCTTTGCTGGGAGCTGCCCCTGGGACATGGGCAGGGCAGAGAGATGTCCCCTCAAGCCAAACCCTGCCTGCGCTCAGCTGGGAGCTATCCCCTGCCTTCCCCTTCTGGGGTTTCTCCTCTGCCAAGTGGGTCTGGCTGCCTTCACCACCGCTGTGCTGCCAGCTCCTGCCTGCCCTCACCATCGCTGTTTGCCCCCCACAGCTGAGCCCTGCAGCCTGCCGCTGGACGAGGGGGACTGCCAGCACTACACGCTGCGGTGGTACTACAACCAAAGAGTCACCGAGTGCCGGCCCTTCGTCTACAGTGGCTGCCGGGGCAACCTCAACCGCTTTGACAGCAAGGAGGAGTGCGAGCTGCACTGCAGGCAGCGCCCAGGGGCAGGTGGGCAAGGCATAGCACAGCCAC
Organism: Strix aluco; assembly: GCF_031877795.1. Taxonomy (NCBI): domain Eukaryota; kingdom Metazoa; phylum Chordata; class Aves; order Strigiformes; family Strigidae; genus Strix; species Strix aluco. The sequence continues at coordinate 13,889,992 of NC_133941.1, read as the reverse complement.
TGGCAGCGGCAGGTCCGGCAGCATCCCCGACCAGTGCCGTGGGCTTGGTCAATGCAAAGCTGGGGGGATGATGCTGGTCCCCCACCTCGGCTCTGACACTGCCTCGCTTCTCTCCGCAGATGCTCATGGCATTGCCAGCGGCAAGGCAGGAGAGCAGCCAAAGGCGTAGGTGTGGGCAGTGTCTCGGCAGGCAGGGCTGCCTGGCAGCTGGGCCCGGCTGACACCCCGGCCGGATCTGGGCTGCCCACCGTGGTGGGGGCTGCGTGCCCACCAGTCCCCAGCAGGAACCTGGTGCTATTTTCTAACGTGTCTTTTTGCTGCTCATGGGTTTTTCCTTTCATATCAGTTTTATTGCTCGTTAAGGTGAAATTTATATCAAATGGGAAACCACCACCCCCCAAGGCTCTTAACCCCCTTTCCCACCTGGAGGTTTCCTGAGTTGTTCACAGTTTGATTTTTAACTTATTTGCTGCCAACAGGATGACACTTGGCCCTGTGCTGCCTCCCTGGTGGCCCAGGAATAGAGCTGGGACTTGGCATGGTTGGGCTCCCGTCCCCTCATTTAACACCCTCATCCCCTTCCCTGCCCCTCCACAGACCCCCAACCCCCCCCCCTGCTCCCCACTCTCTGCTGGGGGAGGCTGCCTGAATCCCTGGGCCAGGCAGTGTCTCCCTGCACAGCATCACTCAGCCCCCAACCCTGCAACCAGCTCCATCTGAATACATTTCGTCTTAACCTCAACTGGGGTCCGGTTCCCCTTTTGTGGCTGCGATGGTCTAGCAAAGACCTATGGGGAGGCCAGAGGCTTCCTCCCTGCGCTACCCTCCAGCTCGCACACCTGTCAGCAGCACATCTGTCTTTAATCCAGGGGGGCTCTCCTGTACCCCCCAGCCTGTCGGGGAAACCCTGAGGATGGTGCTATGTTAGAGGAGGTTCCTGCTCACCTACGCTCACTCTCAAAGGCTTTGTGAAAGCCATGTCAGCTCCCGTGGGTTTGCAGCCCCTGCCTTCCTCCAGCCCCAGGGCTGAGTGGGACGTGTCCCCCTGCCACCCTGGGGCCTGGGGGGCTGCGGACTGCTGGGCAGGCTTTGTGGCACCCATACGTACCGCTGCTCTGTGTATATCTGTATACAGCGAATGTATATGTGTACCGATGCAGGAGGGGGCTGTGATATTAAAGCTGTGCTCACGGGGAGATGCCATGCTTCTTGGCGCGCCATCGGAGATGCCTGTGCAGTTTGGGGCCAGCTCTTGAGCCAAGCGTGCCCCCTATGCACCCCAGGAATGTCCTTCTCAGCTGCTCATTGCCGGGCAGTGCTGTCTGGGGGTCCTCACCCCCAAGGGACCCCAGTGCCCTGTCCCTGTGCCTGGCGCGTGCCTAGCTGACGCAAGCCAGGCCATGACCCCCCAGCTGGGCCGTGACATGTCAGCACGTGGGGCTGTGGTGCTGCATGATGTGCTGGGTGAATCAGTGCCACCAGCTAATTTTGGCTGCTGGGGTTGAGTTCCTGGCCGTTCCCCCGAGGAGGAACAGAGCTGGCGTTATTTTCTCTCCCTGCCCCCGCCGGGGAGGCTGGCATGGGACGGGTCACCCTGCGGCCACGAGGCTGGGTAAGACCCCCAGCGGTCTGAGCACCAGCCCCAGGTGCCCTGGCTCCTTGCCATGGCCAAGTCTATGGGCTGAGCACCCACCAACTCATCTCAGGTGCTTGCCCAGCCTGAGAGCCCCTGAGTGCTCCCACAGCTGCTAAGGGGGGCATTTGCGGCAAAATCCTTCTGTGTGGGGCTCACCCTACAGCAATGCCTACAGGCTGCTACCCACCATGGGCAGCTGGCAGAGGGGCTGGACTGGTGCAGGTGGGCTGCAAACCAGTGGTGTCCTGGTTGAACTGGTGCAGCTGGCTGCAAACCAGTGGCCCAAGCAGCACTCAGGGGTTGGCACAGGAGGAGGAGATGTGTCTCTAGATATATCCCCCCAGCTGGCCAGGGCCAGGGTGTCCATCAGGATGGCAGCACCAAACTGGCACCGGGAGATGTCCAGGAGCCTCATGCGGCACAACGCCTTGGGGGCTGGCACTTGCAGCCAGTGCCACAGATGCCAGCCAGTGGCGATATGCACGTGTGTTTTCTCTCTTCCTTAAGTGATTAAACAAGGCTGGCAGGAGCAGGAAGGCTCAATTAGATGGAGAAAAAACATCTCACGAGTCAGATGTGAGATGATTACGTCTGAGCTGCCCTAGGTTCCTGGAATCCCCTCCAAATGCAGCTGATGGAGCTGTGAGGGGGCACACACCCACCCACGGCCCGGGATGATTTCATCTGCTATTAGGCAAAATGTATTAATAACATTGTGTCCCCCCCTCCCCCGCATGTCACCGTCACCCCCTCCATGGGTTGGAGGTGGAGCTGGGGGCAGAATAAGAGCCAGGGCTTGGTGGGGAGCAGGGCAAACCCCCAGCTCGTGGTCCCCGCACCCTGGGACCATTGCCTGAACATCGGCGGGACTAGGACCTGCTGGAAATGGTGAGGCTGCGCCCTTCGGTGATGCTTTCCAGGGGGCTTTTAGCTGGGAAATCGATTACAGGGGGTTGGATGCTTTTCACTACCCACTTCCCAGCCCGTTAAACGGCCTCTGGCTGCCTGCTCCGGTACTTTCCAAAGGGTTTCACACGGGAGATGGGTTGCAGGATGTTGGATGCCTTTCACTGCCCTTCTTCCAGCTGGGAAAACCCTGCTGGGCAACTGATTTAGGGGAGAGGCAGCCATACAGCAGGATTTGTGTGGGGGTTCCCCCTGCATCTGCTCTGACACCCACCCCACAGCACAGCACCCTGACCCCCACTCTGTGGCACAGCACCCGGCATCCCCCAGGGCCCTCCCTAGGACCAGGGTGGGGGATAGGGCAGAGGAAGATGCTGAGGCTCAGCACAACTCAGTGCACATGGCCAGACGTGTGCCCTTGCCACCCTACTGCAACCAACCCACTGTGTATTTTAGGCCAAGCGGCTCGTGTCCCTCCTGGTGGGTTGGCTTTTGCCTCAGAGAGCCCGGTAGCCCCGTGGGGGATGGCATCTGCTGGGGAAGGCGTGGGAGGAGGAAAGCCCCACAGCCTGCACGGCCCCAAAACCCTGGGCACGTCAGCTTCCCTGGCCAAAGGGCAGGTCTGGGCTGGGGAGCAGCTGCTGTCTCCAGGTAGCCACCCTGCCCCAGGTCGGAATGTCCCTTCCCCTGAGTGGCAAAGGGCTGGAGGGTGTGAAGTGGAGGGGATGGCCAGCGTCCAGCCAGGGGCTGTGGGAAAGGATGGGGACACCCAGCTGATTTGCTTCTCACATCCCCTTCAGCCTCCCCAAAACTCTGCTCCATGCAAAAAGGTTAAAATCAGGGTGGAAAACTGAAGGGTCCCCAAAAGGGAGGTGAGCCCCCACTGCCAGGCATGGCCAGCTGGTGGGGGGAGTGGGGAGGGTCTGCATGTGGCACCCCAGCGGGGACTCATCCTGCCTGGAGGGCTGCAGGGCCATGGCAGCATGATGCGGGGGATGATGCTCAGCACTGACGGGCTGCTCCCCACAGGCGCTCCCAGCCAGGCCGTGCTGCAGGATGCTGCTCACCTTCCTGGTGGTCCTCGGGGTACCGGCAAGAGCCTGGAAGGGGCTGAGCCCTGAGCGGCTCCTGCTGGGCCCCCAAGCCAGGGACGGAGGCAAGTTGACAAGGCAGGAAATCACCGGTGTTAACGAGATGGTGCCAGGTATCCCCGAAATGAGGAAGGACGACCATGGATCTGGGGCAGGGTCTCATCCGGACACAGCCAGCCTGCCGCTGCTAGAGGGGTCAGCAACAAAAGCACTGCCCTGGCCGATGAGCCCGAGTGCCAAGAGACCTGCTTCTGCGAAAAAGGTGAGAAAGGTGTCCCTGTCACTTGATGTCCCCACCCACGTACTGAAAATCCTACTCGACCTGGACAGAGAGAAGGAGATGCAGGCCAAGGCGGCCGCCAACGCTGAGCTGATGGCCCGCCTCGGGCGCAGGAAATGAACCTTCCCGGCTGGGGCACGGCTTCTCGGCCAGGGCTGGAGGGGGCACGGGCGGAGGGGAGCAGGGGGTGGCATTGGTATGCCCACGAGGGGCCACAAACACGGCACCTTGTCCCCCGGGTCCCAATGCCCATGGCAAAAGCAGCAGCCATGGGAGGATTTGGTTTACTAACTGTCACCTCAGCACCACTGGAGAAGATACAGCTGGGTTTGCCTTCGCTGGGGCCAGTGCCAGAGCACAGCCAGGTCGCAGCCCTGGCACCACCAGGATTTCTGTGCCTTACTTCTCTCCCCTCTCACCCGTCGCTGGGATGTCTCCAAAAGGGCTGCATCCAGCCAGGCAGGTTTTCCCTTGTGCCGTCTCTCTCTGGGTGGCTGCAGCACACAAAATACTCCACGAAGCTCAGCTGAGCCTCAGAATCATAGTTGGCAAGCTTGCACAATAAAACGTGGCATCAGACACGACTTGTGGTGGTTTATATCAGTCCTGCAGCCCTGTAGACCCCCATTTCATGTTCCCTCTCCCCAGAGCTGCAGTGGGGGCACATCCCAGGCCAGGGCCGGCACCAGAGTTCGTTAAACCCCAAATGAGAGGTGTCAGCCCTTGTACCAGCAGCAGGGCTGGCCCCCAGCCCAGGGTTCCCACAGCTGCTCTAGGCCAACGGGGACATCACGTTGTGCCTCTGGAGCCGCCGTCTTCGTCAAGACTGGGAGATAAGAGCAGTGCGAAGCAGAGTGCGGCCGCCCCGTGCAAAGTACAGGGCGGCGCAAGCAAGGCAGAGCCTGGGGGACGCCTGCCACACAGGCCGCTGGAGCTGGTGGGGGACATGGCCATGCTCTTTGAGGATTACCTGCTGCAGGGTGAGTGCAGCCCCTTTGTCTTGGAGCAGGTGCTGGCTTTGGGAAGGGGGCAGAAGCAATCGGGGTGACCCTGCGCCCCATGGGAGGGACGTAGTTTTGTAGCCATTGAAGGGATGTGCCAGCAGGTGGATGGGTTGGGGTGAGGTGGCGGGGTGGGTAACAGGTCCTTTGCCTTCCCCACCTGCCCCAGGGCCCAGGCGATGCCCGGGCAGCGCTGGACCCCAGGGACACCCCGCTGCAGCAGGTGGGTGCCGCGGGGCCGGGCTTGGGGGTTTGGCGGTGCAGGGTAGAGATGGGGTGCCGGTGGCAGTGGGGACATGGAGCACAAGAGGAGCTGCCAGAGACGGTGTGTCACAGCGGGGATGCTCCAGGGCAGGCAGTCCAGGGGACAACTGCCCATCCGCAGGAGGGGGTTCTCCCCCACCATCCCCCTCATCCCCCGGGGCACTGAGCCCCTGCCAGGATCTCCTCCTTCCCATGTCCTGCCACATCTCCCCTCCCCGAGTCCCAGTGTGCCCCCCTTTGCTCCAGTCCCCCTCTGGCCCCGGTGTCCCCCGATCTCCCCAGTGCCCCACTGCCCTTCCCCTCGCTCCCAGGGTGTCACCCTGCCCGATGTCCCCCCAGGGATCCCCACGCCCAATCCCAGTGTGTCCCCCCATGCTGTGTCTCCTACAGTGTGTCCCCTCATTCCCAGTGCCCCCACTGCCAGCCCTGACCCAGCTCCAGCGCTGCCCCCAGGCCCAGACTCCCTCCTAGCCCCGCCCCCGCCTCCCCGCCAATCAGATCGCACCCTTCCCAATCGGTCCCCGCCCCCCCTCCTGTCAGTCACCGCTCCGCGCCACACCCCCGCGGCTCGGGCCGCCGCCGGGAGCCACGTCGGGGGGCGGGGCCGCGCCTGCGCACTGTGGCGGGCGGTGGCAGTGACAGGCTGGCAGGAAGGGGCGGGGAGCAGGAAGGGGCTGGCGGTGGCACCGGCACCGGGCTCGGGACCGGGACTGCTACGGGGTGGGAAGGGAAGGGCCTCACCGAGGGGCCGCTCGGCAGCACCATGCTGAAGAAGTTCGACAAGAAGGACGAGGAGTCGGGTGAGGGGAGGCGGGGGGGAGCCGGCCTGAGAGGGGAGAGTCCCCCTGTGGGTAGGGGCGGGAGCTGTGAGGGGAGACCCCTGCTGTGGTTAAGGGGGGAACGGAGGGGAGACCCGTCCTGTGGGTAAGGGGGGAGCTGAGGGGAGATCCTGCTGTGGGTGAGGGGGGAGCTGTAAGGGAGACACTGCTGTGGGTAAGGGGGGAGCTGAGGGGAGACCCTCCTGTGGGTAACGGGGGAGCTGAGGGGAGACCCCTGCTGGCGGTGAGGGGGGAGCTGAGGGGAGACCCTCCTGTGGGCGAGGGGGGAGCTGTAAGGGAGACCCTGCTGTGGGCGAGGGGGGAGCTGTAAGGGGAGACCCCCGAGGGAGGGAGCTGTGAGGGTGCCACACAGCTTTGCAGCAGGGCTGGCTGATGTGCTCAAGAGCGCAGTGGTAAGCAGTGTGGAAGCCCTAGAGCAGTCTGCTGCCGTCCTCTCAGTGCTGCAGCCAGAGGCTAAACCAGTTGCATTGGCCCAGCACACCGAGGTGACCTGCTGCATCACCAGGTGTGGAGCCAGAGACTAAATATTGAACATATTAGCCCTGTTCACAGTTGCCCAACTCTCAAACCAGGTGCTAAAGCAGGGTAGAATCCAATTTGTAGTTTCTGGTGCTTTTTCTGACACACCTGGTCTGCTCTTCCAACAAGATCACTGCCACTTTCAGTGGGTCTGAAAGACTGAGAGCACTGAAGAAACATGAAGTGATTGCTTGGCCTTTGAAAACTTTAGGCCTGAGTAGTAAGAAAGAGATTGATATTTTATGTGGTGTGGAATTGAATCTAGATATGACAGTGTTTACGTTCATGGTTGTGCCTTGTGGTATCTTTTTCATCTTCCCTGTGAAGCTTTCTGCGTAGCTTGTTCTGCATAACAAGTCAGCGTGTCCTGAAGCGAACTGATTCAGTGTAAATCTTAGTGATTATTCTGTGTGACTCTGCTTACTTTTTATTTTAATGTGCATTAAATGCTTTGCCCTTGTTTGCCTTGTCCAAAGCCTCCAGTGACATCTTGATATAAGTAGAGGATTTAGTGATGCAACTGTTGGAGGGGAATCGCTCTTGACTTTTGTTTTTGGGGCTATTCTTCATTTGCACCTGCCACATGCTTCAAGGTATTGGCGTTACCTATGGCCAAGGCTGGCAGGAGGTGCACTTCCTTGTATGATGGTGCTGACTCTTGTTGATTTTGTTCATACCAAGAGCTCACAGAGCTCTCCTTTCTTCTTTCTGCCACTACTGCTTGCATGCTTCCCAACATTTTTCTTTGCTATTGGATTCACTTCTCATCCCGTTGCTTGTGTCTCAAATGAAGATTCCTAGCATTTACTGCAGGTAAGAGAAAGGCAGGTGCCTTTTTCTTGTGGATTGCGTATATGTCCAAAATATACAGCCTGAGTGCTTGTCATTCTCAGTATTAGGTGGAGCGCATCATCCATGAATGTACAGGCCTTGGATACCTATTTTTTTCCCTGTAAAGGCTAACAGGACAGTCTTTTTGTTGAGATGAGTGTGTCCACTTAATTGGCTTCTGTGTCTTTGCTTTTCATGGATGGTGTAGGTAGCCTTGGATGAGCTGCTTCCTCTGGCTCTCAGAAATGCACTTTGAGATGTTATTTTGGGCATATAATTGTTCTGAGATCCTTGCTCAGTTGGTGGCTATTTCTCTGCAAATCAGTACAAATTGTTGTTAGTCATCCAATACTAGGAGCTTCCTGAACACACAGCCTCTGCCTTCCCTGCATCTTTCTCCTTCTCTGATGGAAGAATACTTTGACACAGGGTGCTGTGAGGTCCAAGACCTCATGTACAATATATTTCAAGATCCTTAGTGCTATGAAAGGTGAAGAGGTGGTGCTCTGTTGTTCATGGCTGATTTAGGGACTGTAGACATTCAGGGCCATGGGAAATATGGTGTTGCTGGGCAGGTTTTTTGGAACACATTTACATGCTCATACTAGAACTAGTTCATATTCATACTAGAGATGTTTTTGTTCTTTATCCTTGTTTTTTTCTCTCCTCAACCCCACATAAGTATCTGCACTTTGTTCAGCCACCTACTGCATTTGCAAACTTCTCCTGAGCCAAAGGAGGGCAGTTCATGAAGCAGGAAGGAGCCAGAGTGCAGATGGGTTTCCCTTTAAGTATAAGACTTACTCTTGCAAAGGCTCCTGGCACTAGTGTAGGATGCTTCGAGCCCAGGTCAGATCGGAGCTGCGCCCAGGAGCTGTGCTCTGTAGCAGATCAGGCTTGTTAAACATTGGAACAACGCTGGAGATGGCTGTGTTTTGTCCCAGGGCCAGGCTGAACATAGGTACTAATTAAAACCTGCTTATCAATAACTGGCAGCTTTTGAAAAGCTGCAGCTCACAAATGCTTTGGAGGCGAGCTAATAGAGACCATGCAGAACCATAGTGCTTTTCCCTCTGATTATTTCATCCTTAATTGGCGAGGTTTTTAACAGAATAAATTATATTAAACAATTAAGTGGAACAATGAAAGTTACTCTGTGTCCAGACTCTAGTCCACTGTCTTGTTCTCTTAATTAGTGATAGAGCCAAAAATACTTTACTGGTGGATTCCTGATTGGTTTATAAAGCACTCCTGACTCACCAGTCTGGCAAGCGATACCTCTTTTTGTCTGAGCTCTTGTTTCTAGGCCTGCCTTATTGATGCTCTAACTGTCAGCAAGCTCCCAGCCCCAGGGATGGAAATAGGTCTTTGGGGATAACAGTGGAGCAGTTACTTTCCAGCTAATCAGTCCACCTCAGCTCATGGCTAGTTACTTCTGGAGGGGATGACAAATCAAGGAATGTCCTGTCTGCTCAGCCTCCCCTAACTGCTCCGAAGACATCCAATTAATATTGCTTAAAAGAGGGAGCTCTGTTTGCTTGGTATTCATCAAACATTTGCCCCAAAACACTCAGTGTGTTTTTAAAATATGGGCATGGTTAGAAAGTTGCTTTCCCATAGCACTATCCCTGGAAAGACTTTGACTCTCTTTATTTTGCAGGTGGGGGTTCCAACCCATTCCAGCACCTGGAGAAGAGTGCAGTCTTGCAAGAGGTAAATCCTCAGATGATCTCCTCTGTGTACCCCTTTCTGAATAAAGTCTCTCCCTCTTGAGTAGGTCACTGAAGAACTTCAGCAAAGAAGTGGGGGTTTGTTACAGTCCTGCTAGCTCTGAAGGAAATGGGCAGCACTCCCGTTAGTTCTTATTTTATTGTTGGAGGGAGGAAGGGAGAGAGTTGAAATGGTCTCTGTGACTATAAATAGAAAAAGACTGTGAACTATATAAATAGTAATAAAATGAATAAAATTATCTGGGAAAGCTCACTCTAAAACAGGAAGGTTGGGAGATTGGCTGTGAACACCCCAAATGTCTTGCAGATGACAAAGTTAATGAGTGGGGTGTGACTGATTATTGAATAGTCTATGAATTTGCTCTGAAAAAATGCCTTTCTATTCACCAGTAGGTAAACTTCTTGATCCCTGGACCCTGTTGTTTCAGAGTTAACTGTTTGCTTGCAATGTGGTGAATGGTGTTGGCTCCTGTTAGCCTCGCAGAGCTCGCGTACATCTGTCGGAAGAGTAGTGTTTTAGCTAGCACACAATCCAGACTTGTGTGGGTGAAAGTGTGGTGAGGATTTGGCCTTTAAACCTTAATTGCACTTGGATTTTCAATCCCAGACTGTAGAACCAGCTGTTTAAGAAAGTTCCATGTTTAACAGGAATTAAGGGGAAATCTGATCCAAAGTCATTAAGAATCTTGCCATACCTGGCTCACAATGCATTGTTTGTATTGATGGCCAAGACCAGACAGGACAGTGTTTGCAAGGGGTGTTGGTGTCAGCATCCTTGTCTGTGCTTTATTTCCAGGCACGAGTGTTTAATGAGACTCCCATAAACCCACGAAAATGTGCTCATATCCTCACCAAGATCCTGTATCTCATAAACCAGGTAAGGGAGAGAAAATTTACACCTATACAGAGACACCTGCAGCAGGTCCAAAGCTGGTTGTGGTAACTGGGATTTCCTTCCTTCTTTCCAAACATCTTCTAGGGGGAGCACCTTGGTGTCATGGAAGCTACTGAATCCTTCTTTGCTATGACCAAGCTGTTTCAGTCCAATGATGTGAGTCTGCTTGTTTTTTTCTGCTGTATTTATCTGGTGGGACAAGTTGTCAACAGTGTCTTTTTCAGCCTTGAGATGTGTGTTTTTATACTGTCAGCTTTTCTGTCCTTCCTGGAGCTACGTGATCTGAGTGGGAAGAGTAGGATGAAAGTTTAGAAGCAGAGATCAGCTTCTTAGCCCTTCCCAGACCTTGTAGTAGCTTAACTGATGCATTCTCTGTTCTTGAGACAGAGATTCCTCCCTCTGAATTGTTGTTTAACTCTTGAGATTGTGCTAGGCAGGGATCAAGCATATAATCAGCTAAATACACTGTGCTTTGTGCCCAGCATAAAAGATCCTGCTTCCTGCTGAGAGTCAATGACTGTGTGTCCTGGAGGAGGCCAGGAATTAGTACCTGCCCACAGCAGTAGTACCATCACTAGCTGTCCCTCAAACCACAGGGCATTAAAATCATGAGACTGGTGTAGAAATCCCCAGACTCAGGAATATAAATTGCTGGCCTTCTTTCTTCTGAAGCATCAGGGTGCCTTCAGCTAATGATTTCAAGCTTTTCTCATTGGTCATGTGAATGATAAGTTAAAGATGAAACTGTAGATCCAGCTAAATGTGGTATTTCTGCAGCTTCACCCTAAGATTGGGGGATTTAGAAGAGGAAGGGGTGTTTCATACATCTTTCACACTGAGGCACTGGGGCTCTCTGAAGGTATCACGTTCTTGATCTTCACAGTAAAATCATGGAAGCAGATTGAAACTGAAATCCCTTTCTATCCAGTATCCTCTCAGATGATGTCTGTCTTCCCTCTTTCCTTGTCAGCCAACTCTTCGCAGGATGTGTTACCTGACTATCAAAGAGATGTCTTCTATTGCAGAAGATGTAATCATTGTTACTAGCAGGTCAGTCACTTCACTTTTCTTACTGTTATGTTCACATGCCCTCCAGTAATACCTGTCCAACCTCTTGGAGATAACTGTAGTCCCTAAGCAGGGTGAGGATAGGGAATGCCCTTGGTGAGGAAAAATTTTTCCTTTAAAAGAGGCTATTAAAATACAGACATTGAACTCCTAGTGATGTATGTGAAATATGCTGTGTCCCCATATCCCATGCCTATGGGTGTTTGGATTGTCTCTTCTGGTTACGTGATAGGGCAGCATTGCTGTGTTTTCCCCTTTGCAAAAAGCGGTTTTATTAACTCCTACTTTCCTCTCTGAATGCCTTGAAGTTTTTTGTAGATTTCTGGCGTAAATCTCAAGGCTTTCAACGGGTAGACAAGGATTTACTGCACCTGTAGCAGCACAGGATGTGACTTCACTGGGGAACAAAATTCCCTCTGTGAATCATTCCTGAATTGCTGATCATCCCACTGAGAGACTGGTGCAGTATGGGGAGACAGGAGCCTGGGGCTTTAGGGTCTGCTGAGGGCCGAGGCCATGCAGCAGGCAGAAACCAGCCCCAAGTGCTGTGATGTGATGAACTCCCATCCCCTCATAGATGGTCTCGTACTGACCAGGACCCTGGGGAAAGGGCAGGAATGAGCATTCAGTAAGGAAGGCAAATGCCTCAGGGGTATGTGTGCATGCTCCAGCCTCGCTTGGTGATCAGGAGCCCATGCAGCCTACCTGCCTTCCCAATCCAGTGGGACTTGCCTGAGGCCCACAATTGCCTGCTGGGCATTCAGCTGTGATGCTGGCTGCCTGCTGCTCTGTGTGCACAGTGTGTGCACCTGAGAGCTGCTGGCTCAGGAGTGCAGTATTGAGAGCTTCCTGTTTTCAACCAGCTTGACCAAAGACATGACTGGGAAGGATGACAATTACCGAGGCCCTGCTGTGAGAGCGCTCTGTCAAATCACTGATGTAAGTGCTGCTTTTCCCTGGGGGCAGCCCTAGGCCCTTCACCTTTCCCTGCTTCACCCCATCCCATCTTCTACTCTGCTTTTCATGCTTTTGCGTCTCCCCTTTCATGCTCCTAACAGCTTTTCCATATCAGCTGTTGTTTCCCTCTCCCTGCAGAGTACCATGTTGCAGGCCATCGAGCGCTACATGAAGCAGGCGATTGTTGACAAAGTGCCAAGTGTGTCCAGCTCTGCTCTGGTGTCCTCCTTGGTATGTACTCCCTGCAGGGCAGGCCTGAGGGACAGTTAAGCTGGGAATCATCATCTGTGGTGGGACTGGATGTGTTGGGAGTTTCAGGGTTTTGTTGTTGCTGTTCCTCTCCTTGTGAACTGAGGGACTGGCACTGACTTTGTCGGAGATCATCGACCTCTTGAGGCCGCAGCTGTCATGGCCAGGTCTCTGCATGCTGATCCCTTGCTCTTCTATAAGTGCTGCTGCCAGCACCCTCATGGGGAAGGCTCTTTGCTTCTTAATATGAGCTGTGATTCCCAAAGCTTCCTCCATCCTCCTCTCATGGGTTGTCCATGGCTTTGTCTCCCCCAGCACCTGCTGAAGACCAGTTACGATGTGGTAAAACGCTGGGTGAATGAGGCTCAGGAGGCAGCTTCCAGTGACAACATCATGGTGCAGGTAGGAAACCCCCACCAGCACAGGGAATAGCAAACACCAGCTGATTGTGGAGCAAACTGCTCGAGCTCAGCCAGGCACCTCTGAGCAACAGAGGGGATAAAAGTGGAAAGAACACACTGTGGGTTTGTGACAATCTCTTTCCCTGCACAGTATCATGCTCTGGGCTTGCTCTACCATGTGCGGAAGAATGACCGCCTGGCAGTCAACAAGATGCTCAGCAAGTTCACGCGCCACGGCCTCAAGTCACCATTTGCCTACTGCATGATGATTCGAGTAGCCAGCAAGCTGCTGGAGGAGGAGGCTGGCAGGTGAGGGGCCTCCCTTGCCCTGCTGGAAGAATTTCCTCAGGTCCTGCTTCCATCTCCTATTGCAGGCTCTCTTGCCATCTCATGAGGGCATTTATTTCCGCCTTTGAAGAGCAGCATGCAGCTTCTCCCCTCTTATTGTTGGGTAAAAGGCAGCAGAGAAAATACAGGATGCTTTCATCATTGTTATAAGACGGCTTCTGTGAGTCTTGTGTGTGTTCTTGCACATCAAATACTTTCTTGTTTCTCTGGACTGTTTTGCATAGCTGGTCTTCATTGAGGTAGTCCACTTCATTTTCTCTGTCTTCCGCAATTACTTGGCTACCATGTATGCAGTGTGTCTTCCTGGTAGATAAGACTTGTGGTGTGTACAATCAGCTCTCACTGTATGAGGGCTGAGGGAGATTCACTTTAGGCTGTAAGGCAGAGGGTGTCTTCTCAGAAGGCAGCCTGACTTCCAGCCCAGGTGTGCTGGAAGTACAGCGTAATGACCACTGCAAAATCTGGGGACAATAAGTCTATGGCTGGTTTTACCTTTCCATGGACTGTGGGACCTGCCCATTTCTGCTGTTGGATTCTTCCATTTCTGTTAGCACCTTTTGTTTTAATTCATTCTTCTGTTTTTTTGTCCCTTAGTCGCGATAGCCCCCTGTTTGATTTCATCGAGAGCTGCCTCAGAAACAAGCATGAGATGGTGGTCTATGAAGCTGCATCTGCCATCGTTAACCTGCCCAACTGCACTGCCAAAGAGCTGGCTCCGGCTGTCTCGGGTAAATGTGGCACTCGTGACAGTGGCGAGGGGATTATGGCCCTGCAGTGGCCACACTTGCTGATTACCCCAAGAAACAAGGACCTTGTGTAGTTTCAGTCTTGTAATGCTGCTGTACCTTTTGTTGCTTTATGCTGCTGCTGAGAGCCTGTGGTGTGTGTGAATAGCTTTGCTCCTGTAAAGGTATTTGCCTGGTGTGTTCAAGTGTGGGTTACTGGAGGGGTCCTTTCTTCCTGTGAAACAGGGCTGAATTCTAACTGATAAATCTCCCTGCTTTAGACTCAATGTAACCGTGCAAGAAACCAAGGTGGTGGGGTCCTGCCTTCCCAGCTCAGTCCAGTCCAAAGGTTCTCCTCAGCTGGGACTGTTGCCAGGTGGGGAGGCTGTGTGTTGCCTTTCTGCACAGGGAGGGTGCCCTTTATGGGCCAGCCCTGCAAAAGGAGCAGGGTTTGCACAGAAATGGAGAACAGTAGTTCAAATTGACTTAATAGGAAAGATGACATGGTGATGAAATTGGCTTTCAAGAGGAGTGAAGGATAACAGCACCATGGAAAAAGAGGGAGGTGGGTAAGAGCTAGTTGTCAGCAGGGATGTGTGGCAAAGGGGACAAGAGCAAGGAGGGGAGGAAGCTGGTAAATTAACAGTTGCTTCTTAAGCATGCTTCTAGTTACCTTGTGTGTGCAGCTGTCTCTTCACTGAAGCTCTTGCTTTAGGTATGAAACACTTCTCAATAATAGATTGCCTAAATGTCTGCCTTTTGTTGGTTTTCCCACCTTGCAGTTTTGCAGCTGTTCTGCAGCTCCCCGAAAGCAGCACTGAGATATGCAGCCGTCCGTACCCTCAACAAGGTAGGAGCTGGTCTCTTGGGAGCTGTGATAGTTTCTCATGTGCAGGGTGATGCAGACTTCAGAAGAGAAAAGGGGCCAGGTTATGTGATGATTTTGTGTGAATAACCTCTATCCTGGGCTACAGCCTTACATTTCATTGCTTTCTGAGTGGAATAAAACCTCAAAGAACACTTTACAGAAGGAAAAAAAAAACCCACAATCATTTCACAGGTCTGTATAAGAGTGTCACTGGTCTTATGTGTTACTACTTTCCCTTCTGAGCTTCCTGTGGTGAAGGAGCTACTTGTAAAACAGGCATCAAACTCTGATGTTGCTTCTTGCCTGCTCCATGCCACTCTTTGCTCCAGCTTTGCCCTTGACCTTGTAAACTAAAAAAGAAAAAGACAGAATGGCAATGTCTAGTAACTGCTGTGCTTCCACCCACAAAGCTGTTCTGCACAGCTAGGCTCGCTGAATTTTTGCTGGGAGTTCATAGCTTTCTTTTCTTAATATATAGAGGAGAATGAGAGAGTTAAAAATAGTAAGAGATCATTTATTACTACTTTTCCAGCAAGAGATGCAATTCTGCAGAAGAAAGAGCTTGTTTCTTTAACCTCAGTTCAGTTGTTTGTCTGAGATGACCTTCATGTACAGTCTGTAGCATTTATTTTTACAGAAAGGAGTGAGAGCTAATAGAGACTTGGTGGGTTTTACCATCTGGGCCTTTTGCATCTGTTGAGTGATTTCCACTCTTCCTTCTCTGCTCTAGGTGGCCATGAAGCACCCATCTGCTGTGACTGCCTGTAATCTAGACCTGGAGAACCTTGTGACAGACTCCAACCGCAGCATAGCCACCCTGGCCATCACCACGCTGCTGAAAACTGGCAGTGAGAGCAGCATTGACCGGCTCATGAAGCAGATCTCCTCTTTCATGTCAGAAATCTCTGATGAGTTCAAAGTAAGGAAGCAGGAGGAGGAGGGACACACAGGTTCCTGGTGTTTGCCCATATTTGTGTGTGCACTCTGAAACCTGCATGGAGCTGCTCCCAGGAACTGGACTGCAGAGTATTTGCAGGGAAGAGAAAGAATCTGAGGCTATCGGCCTAAGACATGCCTTTGTCATACAGCACCCAGCTCCAGAGTCACATGCTCTCTTCTGGGGAGATGCCTTTTGAGAATTAAATCTCTTTTTCTTCTTTCCAGTGGGTGTGGGCTTTTGCTAGGGTCTGGCCAGGGTATAAAGATCAGTCTCCTCCAATTCTTAGGATTGTACCTTCTGGAACTGCATTTGTTGGATAAGTAAAGGCAAAACTGTAGCTTCCAGTCTAGGGACCAGCACAAAATTGACACAATTCAACTATTCTTTTTTTTTTCCTGCCTGGTGAGACAGAATCCTTTTTTACTTGCCCCGCTTTTCCTGCAGGTCGTAGTGGTGCAGGCCATCAATGCGCTGTGTCAGAAGTACCCTCGCAAACATGCTGTCCTCATGAACTTTCTCTTCACTATGCTTCGGGAAGAGGTAAGTTTGCAGGACAACTACTTTGTGTTCCATGTTTGTATGCATGAACTGCAGGACTGCACAGTGGCCCTGTGAGCGTCAGGCTTTTACTGATAATGCTGTGCAGTAAGAGCCTCTCTCTAAAAGGCTTGCAGTCTAACTGACAGAAATGGCCAGCTGTGCACAATAGTTACACGCATACTGCCAGGCATATTTTGAATGTGGTCTTCATTCTTTGATTTTTCTGGGGGTTTATTAACTCTCAAAGCAAATGCAGGCAACAGCAGATCTGTTGGCAGTCCATGTGTGTTTCACATTTGAACCAGCTTTCTTTTATACTTTGACAGCAAATTCCAAGAAGTTTTGTCTTGTACACAAAGATTTGATAACAACCTATTTATTGATGACACGGGACCCCTTTTGTTCTGTTCTCTGTGCTGTGGCAGTGAAGGGATCACGAGTACCTATAACCATTCTCTGCATTCAGTCAGACATAAATTGCAGAAAGACAGCTTTACAGAGGTTTGCTGAGGCTGTTTCTAAATGAGCTAACATGCCTGCAACACAGCTGGCACCACTGCTTGCTCTGACATCACTTTTTGCCAATTACAGCCTCTTGTTTGGGAACAGACCAGAGCATCTCATTTTGCTCCTGTGAAAAATGGACCATTCTCCTTTCCCAGATTTTCTGTGGGTGGATGATATAATTTTGAATGTGGTTTTGTAGTTCAAACCATTCTGTTTAAAAGCTTTTTAAAATCCAAAGTAGCTCCAGAAAGATCCCCCAAATGCCCAGCACTGTGCATGTAATCGGCAGAGGATAGTGTGCAGTTTAATCCCCTGGTGTGTATCGAGGACACTAGTAAATAATGTCTGAAGAGAACCAAGCATTAACGGCATGTCAGGTTATGGGGTGTGCCTAGGGAGGTATTGATTGCCTGCCTTCCCACACTAATGGGCTATTTGCTGGGTCCTGCTGTGGCAGATATGATCCTAATATATTGTGATTCATTCTCAGATGTCTGGTGCTAAAGGGGAGAGGGTTGGGTTTTTTCTCCTCCCATATGGCTGTTCTTATGTACTGATTCTAGCAGCAGAGGATTTTGAAGGAGATGTAAACCCTTCAGGCGGATGGATTCTTCTACCCTCTTTAGGTCTTGTTTTTATCTTCACTGCAGCCATTCTGAAGGGAGCTGGCAAGAGAGCTTGAGTATTAGCTGGCCCTCTGAGTGTAGAGAGGGTCAGAAGCGGGGGCAGCATTACTGCCCTTCTCCTTTCAAATACAGATTCAAAGCACTAAGTGCGAATGACCTCTTCAAAGGAAATTCTTTCCTGTCTGGCTAGTTCAGAGTCTCTAAAATACTGAGATTTTCAGCTGAGCAGTTCCCTTTTGCTCCTTAGGGCGGCTTTGAATACAAGCGAGCCATTGTGGACTGCATCATCAGCATCATTGAGGAGAACTCGGAGAGCAAAGAGACAGGCCTGTCTCACCTCTGCGAATTCATCGAGGACTGCGAGTTCACTGTGCTGGCCACTCGTATCCTCCACCTCTTGGGGCAGGAAGGGCCCAAAACCAACAACCCCTCCAAATACATTCGCTTCATCTACAACAGGGTTGTCCTGGAGCATGAAGAAGTCCGGGCAGGTAAGAGACACACCTGGAAAACTGTCAGCCCTATGACAGACCTTCAGGGAGACATAGTGTATGAAGACCTCTGCTTCTGAGAATTGTGATTTGCTCTAGTCCTGAGCAGATCTTTTTACACAGCAAAGATCCTGCAGTAGTATTGATGAAAGAGGTGGCCTGCAGCTGAGAAATGGGGAGGGAGATGCAGTGACTCTGAATCTAGACAGAGGAGGTTTGCAGGCACTTCGCTGTAATACATCTTCCTCTTTCTAGTCACAGTAATGCTTTATACTAGTGCTAGCATCTCTGACGTGGCATTTGATCAAGGCCAGGAAATGGAGGAAACTTCAGCTGATTTCTTTGCTTTCTAAATCTGTTTTCATGACTGGTGCTACAGGTGCTGTAAGTGCCCTGGCCAAGTTTGGAGCCCAGAATGAAGAAATGTTACCCAGTATCTTGGTGTTACTGAAAAGGTGAGTTGTACCTCAGAGTTTCTCCACATCCTGAGTCAAAAACCCTGTTCACTTGAGAGCTTGTTAGCTTCCCCGTGCATGTCTAGTATCTTCTAGTTGTGGACCTGAGAAAGTGCAGTGAGTCCCCAGGATCCTGTGACGGGCTCACCACTGCGTTCAGCACCACAAAGTGGACAGAAGCCAAGTGTGGCTGGTCATTGCCTTTCTAATACAATTACTAGTGGATTGCTGGTTGTCTGCTATGGCATGTTCTTTCTCGCCCTGTAAGGTGGCTTAGTTACTCATTTTCATTTGCGTGGACTCTGCTGTCTTGCACTGAAGAAAGTTTTCCACTTTTTTCTCAGGTGTGTGATGGATGATGAC
Organism: Strix aluco; assembly: GCF_031877795.1. Taxonomy (NCBI): domain Eukaryota; kingdom Metazoa; phylum Chordata; class Aves; order Strigiformes; family Strigidae; genus Strix; species Strix aluco. The sequence goes on along the minus strand of NC_133941.1, from coordinate 13,871,462 downwards.
AATGAAGTGAGAGACAGAGCTACTTTCTACCTGAATGTTCTGGAGCAGAAGCAGAAAGCCCTCAATGCTGGCTACATCCTGAATGGTAATGCAGGAATTCCTCAAAACAAGTCTGCACCTCTTTCCTGGTTTAACAAGTGACAAAAGAGGTGGCATTATCTGTGGTTTCAGTGACCTGTCCCTTCTGTCCCCAGGTTTGACGGTGTCCATCCCTGGCCTGGAGAGAGCTCTGCATCAGTACACCCTGGAGCCCTCTGAGAAACCCTTTGACTTGAAATCTGTTCCTTTGGCAACAGCTCCTATTGTCGAGCAAAGAGCAGGTGAGGAACAGTCCCCTGAATGCTGGTCCAAACTGACAGTAATTCCCTTGCAGCTCCAGTCCTCAGACAGGCAACTGCATTGGGCTTGCTGGGAATTGCTGAGCTCCATTCTGTTTGATTTTTGTGGGATTACATCTCCTGTAAAGACTAAGGCCAGCAAATCTGGTTGTTCCCACATTAGTGTTTCAGTTTAGTCGAGCTGCTAATAATAGTAATAGCTGGTAATCCTCACTGGAGCTGCTGCAATTCCAGAGGTGTTTAGGAAGCTAAATACGGGTGTCTAGTCCATAGCAAGATGAGCAATGAGCTCCCTTACTCTCTTTAGTCAAATCCCTCTCCAGACATTGATCTGTTTTCTGATTTAGTTACTGCTTACTCTTCATCTTCGAATCTTTTGGGTTTTCTTTCTTCGTTTTCTTTTTCTTTTGTAGAAAATGCCCCTGTTGCTGTAATCAAGCAGCCAGAGAAGGTGGCAGCAACACGGCAAGAAATATTCCAAGGTAAACTGATGCAAAGCCTCTCCTATGCCTGTGTGTGAGAACAACATAGCCACCTCTTGCTGAGCCTTCCTTAGCCCTTCTGGCTTTTTCCCATCTCCTTTCAGAGAGTGACATGGGCTCCCAGCTTTGTCAGCTGTTCACTCCTGGGGGTTGGGGTTGCCTGCAGTCCTGTTCTTTCTATCTTGCAATAGATGTGGGATGACTCTGCCTTTAGTTTATGGATGTTTGTTGAATAGTTCCTTGCTGCAGCAGCTTCTGGCAGCTTAAACGAGGGCTTTGAAACTGCTAAAAACCTTCCTGTGGGTTGGGGAAGGCAATAGTTTGTGTCCTCTGTTTCAGAGCAACTGGGGGCGATCCCAGAGTTTCGGGGACTGGGCCCACTCTTCAAGTCTTCCCCAGAGCCTGTTGCCCTGACAGAGCTGGAGACCGAGTACGTGGTCCGTTGCACCAAGCACACATTTGTCAGCCACATGGTGTTCCAGGTGGGTAGCTGTGGCACGTGGTGCTGAAAGAGGATTGGAAAATAAGCTCCTGACCAGTTTAAAGCTCCACTGGGAAGAAATAGCTCAGGGATATCTGTGTTCAAAGCACGTCACTGCAATGAGGAGTCCTTAGTTTCTCATCCAGGGCAGCAGAGCCCCAGAAACAATTAATTAGGGAGCGTGTGTGTGTGGCTGAACAATGCTTAAATGTACAGTCAAAATAAATGAAACAAGCACTAGATGGGGCTGTTCTCACTGAACAGTCGGCAAGGGCAGCTGTGTTCTTTCCTCAGGGTTCCCAGGCACGTGGTTTGGGCATAAAAGAGTGAAACTTACTGTATCCGAGAGGCTGAAAAGGGTACCCAAGAAAGGGGCATGGTGGGGGAGAGCTCTTCATCCCCTGTGTTTTATTTTAGACTGTGTAGTACAGGGTTTTTTTCTGTATGTCTTGGCCTTGGCTGTACCGCCCTGCTGCTGCATGTGAGATGTTAGGATTGATGCGCCAGCATCTTTGCCTGGGCCTTGGGGAGTTCAAGGCACAGCGAGTCCTACGCTAGCCTGTGAGCAGCAGTGTTTTGTCCTTAGCCAGCTCCTTCTTCAAAAGCTTGGAACTGCTTACACAGCCCCCATAGGGGTTGATCTTTGTTTCTGTTGTCCATCCACCAGATACAATTGTATGAGGTTAAGTGGCTTGTCATTGCAGCTGGAATGAAGTCTAATCAGCAAATTTAGACTTGCCAAAACCATCAAGGTTGCTGAAACTTGCTCAAACTCCCCCTAGTTTGGGCTGTGCAAAGGATCACTTTCCCATCTGTTGTGGGGCACTGTGTCCCTGTAGCATCAAGTGAGAAGATGTAGGCAACACAGCGCTCGCATTTCCATACAGCAAAGAGTTAACCTGGGAATTACTGTCCAGGGAGAAAGGACAAAGTACATTTAGAGGAAAAAGTTCCATACAACAGGTGAACTGAAACAGGCAGAAGCTGACACATCCCTGTGCTCACTGGATTTGTGCTCCTGCCTGGGTTGCAGAGGGCAGGCATTGGGTAGTTGTGTGCTGGTTCAGTTGTTTCCTTTTAAAAAAAAAAAAAGTTTGCCAGAGCCCTGGAGTCCCCTGCAGGGTTTTAGTTTCTCCCTCGAAGCATTTAAATGTGTAGCTTGTAGTCACAGTTGTTCTGTGACTAAACTGGAACGCGTGAGCCCTGTGACTAGCCAGCTGATAGCGAGGTGCACTATGAAACACAAAGAGCTAGGGGTTCACAGCTTGACACCCTGCTCCCACTCTGCCTAAAGCGAGTCTGCTATTAGATCTGTAGCGAGCAGCTTCAAGATGTTGCTGCTTTCCTCTTCCCTGTTTAGTTTGACTGCACGAACACCCTGAACGATCAGATCCTGGAGAATGTCACGGTGCAGATGGAGCCAACGGAGGGGTATGAGGTCATTGGCTACGTACCTGCCAAAACCCTGGTGTACAACCAGCCAGGTACCTGCTACACGCTGGTGGCACTGTCTGAAGAGGATCCAACAGCAGGTAAACAGTTTGCCCTCTGTTTTCCTAACATCCCCCAAAGTAAGCGTACTGTATTGCTTGCCTCCACACATTCTACCTTGCGTCCTAGACAGGTATTTATAGCCTGGATGTGGGTGCAGCCCTGAGTGATGCTGAGCATGACTTCTCTTTGCTGTCAGGCCTCCCTTCTCCTCTTCTGGTTCCCTTGTGCTGTAGCATTGTCGAGTCAGGCTATGAGAGCTGGCAGATGAGCATTCAGCTCTCTGCTGAGTTATCTCCCATGCACAGTCCTTTAGCCTGTCTATTCTTAGTGTTAGTATGTGAGGAGGCTGGTACTTGTGAAGTGCTGTGAGTGCCCAGGTGCTCTGAGTAGCACAGGGTTATTTCAGACAAACCACTAGAATTTCAGGGATGTCTGTTGGAACTGAACATTTATCACTGTCCAGAACATGAGCCAGGCCTTACCTATGCTTTGGTCTCCCTGGTTTGTGTTCTGGGGCTGCTCACCTCTGTGGTTGCTGCTGTTCACACAGCAGTGCCCATGTTAGGGTTGAGTCATCGCTTCCCCTCTCGGCCGGGTGGTATTAATCAGCTGCTGTGCTGCAGTGCGAGGCGGCTTCATTTCGGAAGTGCATGAACTGATCCCTAGATAAGGATCTCGCCTCTTCATGAGGCGCTGGTGGGACATGTTTAGTTACACAACTTGAGACTCATTGGTAATAGCGGTTGATCTGAGGATTATGGTCTTGTACAACCGTCATGAGCCCATCTTTATTACTGTTTGCTAGCCTTAATATTACAAATAAATACCTTGTTCTTGAGAGACGGAAACTGTTGGAGACCCCCCTCTAGGTCGCTGGCTAAGCTTGTGCTGGTGACAGTAACGGGGAGACCCCAGCTGCCCCAAATCTCCCAGCCCTGTTCTGCTGCAGGGGAGTGCGGATCTGGTGGTAACGTGGGCTTTGCCTTTGCCTCCCCTGCCTCCAGTGGCCTGTACCTTCAGCTGCATGATGAAGTTCACTGTCAAGGACTGTGATCCGAACACAGGAGAGACGGATGACGAGGGTTACGAGGATGAGTATGTGGTAAGGAGCTGGGCGTGTACCTGATCACAGGAACTGCTGGCATTTTGAGGGTTATTGTGATCTGTACTTAGATCCCTGCAAACAGTGATGTGACCGCTGACACTGATGTGGGCAGGATCGCCTGAAGAGGGGGTTCTTGCTGTCTCCGGTGTCTGTCCCAGGATGCAGATGCGGGTTTGCAGAACTTGCTTTGTCTCGTTTGGAGCATCCTCCTGTTGCTCTCCAGGCAGACACCTGACTGCAGGATGCCTGTGTTTTGGGAGGCCAAGGTGTGTCCTCCAGCTTTGGCTGGCTGTGCCCTATGGGCTCTGGCAACTGCACAGTCAGGTTTGTGGAGACAGAGGGCCTTGGACATCTATTGTTCTCCGTGAGTTGCTCTCCGTGGTGGCACAGTTAATTGCCTAGTGGCTTGCCTGATACAGGGAGATTGCCATCCTTGTTCTTGCTCTGGGGAAGGTGGGCTTTTCCCTCCACAGCACCGAGACCGATGAAAGCACCGATGCTGCAGAAGCACCTCTCTTCCAGGCTTTGCCATTTACAGGCAGGCTGTTTTACCACAGAGGAAGAAGCTTGAATTTAATGCTTGGTCAGAAATTGAGACTAGCTCGCAGAGGGTGGTGCTTACCCTCTGCAGAGGAAGGGATGTTGTGACACCACCTCAGCTTGCCCTGTTAGCTCCAGAGGCTGTTTTCTATGCGTTGCCTGTCACTGCTGTGAATCTGATTAGAGGCACTGCTGTGCAGTGAGTCACTGAGGATGTAGCATCCTCCCAGAAGGAGTGGGGAGAGTTTTTCCCAATGGAACATGGAAGGTTAACCCCTCTCTCTGCTTCCCACCCAGGGCAGTTGAGTGATATTTAATCAAACTCTTCCGGGTGTTTCAACTAGACTCAGGAGGAGACTCTTTCCTGCAGCAGTCGCTGAAATGAATGCAGGCTGGTGTCCGGCCAGCTCTGGCACTGACTGCCCTTCCATACATGCTCTGGAGGGACAGGCCCGGTTCTGCCTCACACAGACACAGTCACAGCAGCAGTTCGGCTAAGCTGGCAGGCAGCGCTAGGTGATAGCGAGCATCTGCCAGTGTCTCACTGTACTCTACCAGCCTACAAAACAATAAGCCAGAAAGGCAAAATAGAAGCTTATGTGCACCCTGGGAAAGCAAATGCTGCACCTGTGTGAGCACAAGCAGTTTTTTCTTAGGTTTTGGTTGTTCCTCTGTTTTGGACCTTGGTCCAGTGGTTTGATCTCTGTCAGGCCAAGGGCTGTGCTTAGAACAGAACCTGCTGTGTGAAATGGCTTGGCCAGTGGCTTTCCCAGGCCTAGCAGTTGCTCAGCCAAGCCGTGTTTGCTCAAGCAAACCAGAAGAGGCAGGGCTTGCTCTGACGTATCCATGAGTGAAAGTGAAGGCTGTCTCCTACATTCACCTGATCTCAGGAAATCCAGTCTAAAGTTCACTCTGGAGAGAGCAGGGTTAAGAACAACCATGTTTCACTTGAACCTCTTCTACTGCCAGCTTGAAGACCTGGAGGTAACAGTGGCTGATCACATTCAGCGAGTTCTGAAGCCAAACTTTGGAGCAGCCTGGGATGAAGTGGGTGACGAGTATGAAAAGGAAGAGACCTTTACTTTATCTGCTATTAAAACCCTTGAAGGTAAGGGGGTGTCTGAGCCCAGCAGAGCTCTTAACATTCCCTCCAGCAGGCAGAGTCCGGCCGCACAGTCTGGCTCACTTTAGATCTCTCACAGAAAGGCTAATGGGGCAAAACCCTTCACAAGCTATTTCACTGAAGCTGTTAAATGCGGAGCTACAGTTACTGTGATAACAAGTTAGTTCAGGTTTCAAAAAAACAAATGAGTATTCTGGGCCCTGTGGAGACCAGGCTGGGTTGTGGGAGGCAAGAGAACATCTCGCTTTGCTCTCGCACCCTACCCTCCCAAGCAGACAGACCATAGCTCAGCTGTGAGCTCCCACTTCCCTTCTTGAGACCAGTAAGAAAAGATGCAAAGAGCAGAAGACATGAGGTTGGTGGGCAGGCTCGTGGTGTAAGCCCTCTTTCATCGTGTATTAGAGTCCTTTTATTTTTCCTGAGAAGCCTGTAAAAACAGTCTTTTTGATGGCTTAGAAGGGTGTCCTTGTCCTATAGCCATCTCTGGGCTTCCTTGCCCAGCCCCTTAGGATTTGAAACACCCTCCCTGAGGCCTCTTCAAATTCCTCCTGAAGACCTGTGTCTCCTGCAAGATGTCTCCTTCCTTCTGCGTCTGTCCCCAGAGAAGCAAGCAGGCTGTCGGGGCTGTGCAGTAAGTGTGCAGCCAGCTGCACTCCCCTACTTCCGTAGTCTGACTCATTCACCCTCTTCTTTCTTTTGCACCTTTGCTGCATCAGATAACAGAACTGCCGTGTGGCGGTGGGTATTTTGTGTGTTGCCTTTGCCTCCCTGGTGACCTCCAAAAACACTATCCTGGCCAAGTGTCCCTCAAGACAAGGAGCATGAACCCTAACATATGGGGAGGGCTTGAGTCACCTTCAGGTGCTCTTTGTGTGTCCCTGTTAAGATACCTGCAACATGGAGCCTATTTTATCTACTTTTTCTTAACAGAGGCAGTTAGTAATATCGTGAAGTTCCTGGGGATGCAGCCCTGTGAGCGATCGGATAAAGTGCCCGATAACAAGAACTCTCACACTCTGTACCTGGCAGGTGAGCTGTGGGGTGAGGTCTCTGCTTGAGGAGCAGCTCTTCGGGAGGTTGCACAGAGCTGCCTGCTGAAAATCAGGGCAGGAGTTTCTGATGGAGCCCGCTGCACTCCGGGTAGGATTTGGAGGCTTTGGTGGCGCGGGGAGTGTTGGGATCAGCCCCAGGCTCTGCTGGGTGCAATTTGCTGTCTTCATGGCCTGTGGCACCTCGTTTGGAGTGAGCCTGTGGGGGGAAAGTACAGCACCCGTGCCCAGCAAAACGGATGTGCGCTGGAGCTGGTAGTCACAGAAGGGAGTGCCTGGATCTTTTCTCAGCTGGAGTTTATTTTACACTTTGCTCTCATGAGTTTTACAGTAGCAAGAGGCCCAGGTATGTTATAACGAGTGAGAAATGTGCTGCTCGAGGGTCTCTCCTAGCCCAGTGCTGGGGATTGGCCAGACTACCTCCAGGAAACCTGCCCTTGCCAAGCAGTAGTGTTCAATTCTGGGCTTGCAGGGGAGGGCGGCCTGCAGCGCGCTCACTCCTTCCTCCCACTCTCCCTTCCAGGCGTGTTCCGGGGTGGCCATGACCTCCTGGTCCGGTCTCGTCTCGTCCTGACAGACACGGTGACGATGCAGGTCACCGCCCGCAGCAGCGAGGAGCTCCCAGTGGATGTGATCATGGCCTCCGTCGGATAAACCGCCTTCTCCAGGACTGTCCCCAGGCCGAGCCCCCGCGGGCAACGCTTCTTTCTCTGGCAGCAGCGTAGGGATCGCGTTCACCACAGCAGCTTTTGTGTTCTCTGCAGTACAGCTGTACTGGGGCTCTGTCTATAAAATAACGATGTTTTCAAGGTCTGGTTTCGCGAAGCGCTTTGTCCCCGCACCGGCCGGTTCCGTAGCGGGTGGCCAGACGGCGCCAGCCGTTCCCTGTCCTTTGGTGTCGTTCCAGTAGAACCAACCCCCCGTCGGGGCTCCCCGGGGGGCGGGAGCGGCGTTTCCGCGGTGCGGGCCCGCCGCGGCCCCCGCCCCGCCCCTGCGCGGCCGCGCTCCGCCCTCCGCCACCTCCCCGCCGGGGCGGAGCGGAGCGGGGGGCTGGGCCGGCCCCGTCCCGACCCGACCCGTCCCGTCCCGTCCCGTCCCGCCGCAGAACCGGGCGGGCGGCGCGATGTGCGGGCGCACCGCCTGCTCCCTGGGCGCCGACAACCTCCGCCGGGCCTGCGCCTATCGCGACCGGCAGGGCCGGCGGCGGCAGCCCGAGTGGATCCAGGCGGAGCGGTACCGGCCCTCCTACAACAAGGGCCCGCAGTCCCGCGGCCCGGTGCTGCTCTCCCGCCGCCACCTCCAGCAGGTACCTCCCCCCCTCCCGCGCTTTGCGAACCGCCGGGGGCGCGGGGGGGCCCTGGCTGCCGCCCGCAGCAACCCCGCGGGGCCGCTCTGCATCCGGGGGCCTGAAACCGAGGGCGGGCGGGCGGTGGGGACGGGGTTGTGCCCCGGGGGGGTGGTACCCCCCTCTGAACTGTAGCGGCTTGGCTGGCCTCTCCTCGCTCGGTGCAGGTGGCAGGTATTGAATTTTCTAATTGAAAAGGTGTCTGTTCTTGCTGTATGTACGTGTTCCTGAGGGGGGCGGGGAGTCAGTACCATGCGTCCAGTGTAGTGTTGTATTTTCTGCAAAAGATCATATACAAGTGATTAACTGCGGTAGAAATTTTTCCCAAATGCCTATAATTACTCTGCTGGGTTTGTTCTGCTTTCCTGAGGCTTTTTTTCATTTCATAACACTGCTGAGAGTGTCCAGGTCTCATTGCTAGGGGAGGGTAGAGGGAAAAAAAAAATATTAATCTCAACTTTAGAGCTGTAGAATAACTGTACACCTGTGGTGACCGTTATCCCGGCTAATTTAAGCCTCACCAGACCTTCCCCAGACAACCTGAGCAGCCTGTACAACTGCGTGTGCATCCTCTTTGGTCTCTGTGTAAGAGGGTGCCCGGTGAGCTGCCGCTCGTTGGTGTTCAGCGGGGTGAAGCGGGGTGCGCTGAATTGAAACACCCCGGCCTGGGCCCCCTCCGCTCCTCCTGCCCTGGCCAAAGGGGCAGCCGAAGGGGCTGCTGCGCTTCACAGCCATTACCAGCACAGGGGAGGGGGTGGGATGCCTCGGTGGGGCCGCTTTGGAGTGCTGTGGGCGATGCCATCAGGCATCCTCATGCCCTCCTTTCCTGCCTTGGGGTCCCACATCCCCCCAAGAACAGCTGGTGGAGCAGGGGAATACAGGGCTGGGGGCGTGAGGCAGGTCCAAGGCAGCCACGTGCTGGGTTGTCCATCTCTTGTCGAGTCATTGGGACAGGGACACGGCCTAAGGTGCCACTTTTTGCTGCTCCTCATCTGTGGGAGGCTCTGGAAGACCTCATGAAACTGGGCACATACGCGTCCCTATATAGATGCACCTATAGTAGGTGTGTATATATATGTATAACTAGTGCAGTTCTTTGGGGCCCGCTCGCCCCAGGTGTGTGCTGCCTGGAGCTGGCAGCTGCGGGCAGAAAGCGAGAGCGAGCTGGGGGAGAAGTGAAAGCCACAAGCCCTTTCCATTGTCCGAAGGCAGATGATATGCAAAGCGCAAGGAGTGAAAGTGAACCAGGACAACAGAAATCACGTTATTAAAATGAAGGTGAGGCTTACACCCTGTGGCACGCTCGCTGTGAAGAGGAACGGATGTTTTGAGGACCTTAACACCAGCCTGACACTTTTTTTTTTTACTTAAGAGCTGGGGAGTTTGTGTGCCCAGGCACTGCCCGTTGAAGTAAAACTGCATTTATTCCTCTCGAGAGTTGTCTGCCGAGCCTTGCTGAGACACTTAGTTATTTCTGCAAAATATTCTTGTGCTTTCTGCTGAAGGTTAATTCTTACAGGAAAGCCGTTAAGAATATGCAAAGGGTTATAGTTAGTGGCTATTTCTGCATGGCCTGTGAGCGCGTCCCTGCAGCAGAGCAGAGGCAGATTTGGTGCTGGAGGGGCCGTGAGCCCCAGCTCCGCTCTCAGCAGAGACGCTGGCCTGTTGCCCCCCATGCAGGGGGAAAAGCCAATTGTGCATGAAGCCCCTCTCTCAAGGTGTGGGGATGCTCCCCACACCCCCGCCACGTGGCTCTGACCCGGGGTGTTTTTCTCTCATTTGAAAGGATGCTGACTCCTCCGAGCGGGTCCTCATGGACATGCGCTGGGGCCTGGTTCCCTCCTGGTTCAAAAAGGACGACCCCTCCAAAATGCAGTTTAATACCTCCAACTGCCGCAGTGACACCATGCTGAAGAAGTCCTCCTACAAGGTGAGTTGCTGCTGCCTTTGTGTCCAGCTTGAAGAGATCTTGCAGTCGGCAAAACCAGAGCTGAAGCATCTCCCTAGCGAGTACCAATCACCGTTTGCCTGCTGCACAGGGGAGTAGGTCCCTGTACTGCAGAGCTGGCGGATTTCATAAAATAGAACTGAAAAGGTAGTTGCTGGTGAAGCTCATCTTTCATCACAGTGCTGGTGGTGGCGTTTGTGCACCCTGCGGGGCAGTTTAGGGGAACCCCGAGAGGGAGTGAGCAGGCTGGGTGGTCCCAGGAGCCCCCATCCTCCCTTACAGGCTGCCCAAGGCTGCTCTTCATCGCTCACTCGTGCTTTCTCTCCTCCAGGGTGCTCTGCTCAAGGGCAAGCGCTGCGTGGTCCTGGCGGATGGCTTCTATGAGTGGCAGCAGCAGAGTGGGGGGAAGCAGCCGTATTTCATTTACTTCCCCCAGACCAAGGACACCGTGGTATGTAGAGTCCCTCGCCATGTCTGAACGCTTGCGCCCAGCTCTGAGCCCCTGCTCTCTCCAGCTGCCCTGGGAGAACCCCCTTCCCTCCAGCTGTGCCCATCTCTGGGGGTCTCTCTTTTCCAACTGGGCTTTGTTCTGCGGTGGGCTCGGCACTCCGACATCCTTCTGGCCAGCAGTCCCTTCCACTGTGGTCCCTTGGATACAATCGGTGTCGCAGCGTCCCCGCCGTCACGCTCGCTGCTCCCCACATGCCAGATATTTGCATGGGTGGGTGATGCATCTCGCAGGGGACTGTGCTGGGAGTTTCACTACCTCTTTCCTTTGGCCGGGATGTTCAGAAGGGGAGGAGGGCGCTGGCTTACCTGTAGAACGATGAGGCTCCCAGTACCTCGCCTGGAGTTACCTCAGATTAGTAGCAGGGCTCCTGGAAAGCCCTCAAATCAGTGCAGTTCATGACTTAGATGTGAGTCGTTGACCTGCTGCAGCACTGGCCAGTCTGCGATCCTTCAGCTGCCCATGGGTCGGCACTGACTGGGGCGATGGGGCCTCTCCCCTGCAGGACGAGGGGAAGGAGGGTGATGAGGAGTGGAAAGGATGGAGGTTGCTCACCATGGCTGGGATTTTCGACTGCTGGGAGCCGCCGACGGGAGGAGAAACGCTGTACACTTACACCATCATCACCGTAGATGCCTCCAAGGACGTGAGCTTCATCCATCACAGGCAAGTGAGCGGGCAAGGGGGCTGCAGGGTCGGTGGCAGGGCGAGGGAGGAAAACTGCACCTTTAAACACCAGTCTGGCAGCACGCAGGCAGGGAATCCTGCTTCCTCCTGATGCCATCAGAGAAAAACACTACAATGTTACCGGCTTGTTTTGGGTCACTGGCTCATGGCCTTTTCATAAATCACCATCTTTGTGCCCCGGTGGGTGGCAGAGTTGGATCGTGCTCTGCCTGACTGGAGCTTGGCAGTCAACCCCTCTGCCTGTTCCAGTGAAGCAGCTACTGGGGCAAAGCAAATGCACGCTCTGCCTTGCGGAAGAGCATCCTGCTGCTTTGGTCTTCCCCCTGTTTCCCCCCACACTGCCGGCTGCTTGCTAGCTTACGAGCCTGGCTTTTGTCACCACACTCTGCCATATCGGTGCTGGGCTTTGGCTCTGACTGTCTTGTCCCCTAGGATGCCAGCCATCCTGGACGGGGACGAGGCCATCAGGAAATGGCTGGACTTTGCTGAAGTGCCAACCCAAGAAGCGGTTAAACTCATCCAGCCCACGGAGAACATCGTTTTCCACCCAGTGTCCACCTTTGTCAACAGCGTCCACAACAACACACCTGAGTGTCTCACACCCATCGAGCTGGGAGCCAAGAAGGTGAGTGCTGGCAGGGGAGAGCTTGGTCACGGTGACATCCCTGAGCAGGGACAGTGCTGCCAGGCTGCAGGAGGGGCAGCAGCAGGCAGCGTCTGCAGGGCATGCCTGTGCTGGATGCTGGAGTGCAGAGCCCTGAATAGATTCCCTTCCCTCCACTTCCAGAAATAAACTGTCACCCCGTGCCAGGATTTCTCTGCCAAATGAGGCAAATTCCATGTGAAATGGGGCTTGGAACAAGCCTGTTGCAGCAGCCCAGGGAATCTCCTGCAGATGTACCTGATTGCAGGCAGGGCTGTTGCTCCAGCCTCCACATCCCGCTCTGGAACAGCTCTCGCAGTCGGCTGCCTGCCCTGCTCTTGCCATGCTTCTGACTTTTCCCACGCTGTCTTTTGTCTCTCCAGGAGGTCAAAGACACCCCAAGCAGCAAAATGATGCTGGGCTGGTTAAAAAACTCCCAGGAGGGCTCTCCTCAGAAGAAAGAAAATGATTTACCCAGGTGGACAAGTCAGTTCATCCACAGCCCGTCACCCAAGAAAACCAGCGTGGATATCATGCAGCAGTGGCTGGGGAAGGAGGGAGAGCCGGCTGCGAAGAAGCGCAAGGCTTAGGCACTAGCTGGGATGGCTGGCCATCCTTTTTCCTCCTGATTTTCCTAAGCAGAACGAGGAATGTTTTTTTGGAAGGCTTTGCAGACTGGTGTTTAGGTTCTCCAAGCCTCTCAGGTGTTGATCTGGCGCTCTAGATTGTTGTCTCTGTCCTTCGTGTTTTGTTAAAGGTTGGTGTTTGTCTTTAAAAGTTTTGGTTTTGTCTTGTGCTGACGGGAGTGAATATAACCTGCTGTCCTCCCTCCCTGCCACTCGCTTGTGCCCAGCAAAGATAAAGCCCTGAGAAGCATCTCAGCCTGCCTGTGAGGAGTAGCTTCTGCCTTCTGACAGTGTTCATACTTCATGTCTCCTTCTGTTTTCTCTTCTTTTCCCTTTTTTTGGTATTAAACTAATACCTCTTTTCCATTTAATTCCCTATTGATTCTGTACAAATTGCTTTCTAATACTCTCACCCTCAAAAGATGGCTCCAGGACAGAGGAACATGCAATAAACGAGGAGGAAACCCCAGGCCCAGAAGATCTGCCAGAGTCATCCCACTCTGCATCAGCGTTGCCACATGCATTTGTGGCTCCTGAACAGGGAGATGTTTAAGCTGTGTCTGGGAGGAACTGGACTTTGCTTGGGTTTTCCCTGCGGGCAGCGGGGTGGGACAGCATGTATTGGTCACGTTGTTTGTACAATCATTTTGTTAATGGGATTTGAAGACTTAGAGAGGATTTTCTTGATCTGTGGAGGGATGTGCTCTGCCTTGTTCATAAAGGTCATTCATTAAAGCCCAGATAACCAAAGTGCCATTACAGAACAGCATAGGGTAGTTGTTTTTGCGGTCAGGGATTTTGTAAACAGAGGCAGATGTTACAGGCCAAAAGCCTTACACCGTGGGACCCTTGCTGGAAAGTAGGACTTCATTTGTATTGGGAACAATAAAATGGAATTAACTGGTTGACTGCACAGTGCCCTTGTCTCTGTGTGTGTGTCTGTGTCCCCCTTGCCCCCCGCAGCCCCCTTGCTCCAGTTTCACAGGCAGAGCTCATATCTCCTCTCCATCTTCTGAGGGGGAGACCAGCTACCCGCTGCTGAACTCTCAGGCTACCAGCAGGGCCCCGTTGCTGGAGCATTTCCATTCGCCAGTGGAAAATATTCCCCAGTGATTTATTCTGAGGTTCCTCTTGAATGATCTGTCACTGGGGAGTTGCAGGGGCGGCATAGCTGGGACTTGTCCCTGGGGAGGGACAGCAGAGCTGGGGCAGGAGCAGCAGGATGGGCACCAAATCCATCTCCGCCTCCCTCGCATGCTATGGATGTGACTGAGCCCAGATCTCCTGGTTTATGGGAAACGGGTGGGATTAGGATTTCCAGCCAGAAAGCCTGTTGCTAGCTGGTTCCTCATTGCTCCCACAGTGACTTGAGTGAGGCAAGAGAGTTGCTGCATTAGCAGCTCCTGGCAGAATAAATCGATCTTCAGGTGCTGGGGCTGTCACCTCCACCTTGCTGGAACCATAAGGGAGGTTCTTCTCCCTGCCTGGCCATCACTGCTCAGCTGCCCTGCCCTGCTCAGTGCTAACTGCAGATGAGGCTTTTCCAAAGGTCACAGGCTCATCTCAAATTCGTTTCAGGTCTCCAGTTGCTGTGGAGAGAGTGAAGATGCTGAGCATGAGTGGGGGACGCTCACCTTTCCCTGCTCTGGGGAACATAATCCTTTCCTTGGGGAGGCAGGGGTGATACAAAGACGAAGGGTACAGATTATCTCCCTTCAGGCTGTGAGCATCAGCAGCGTCATCACCCAAAACCCCCTACGCTGAGGGTTTAGCGAGGAGGTGTTACTGCTGAACTACCCCACCTTTAAACTGGACCCTGGCTGCTCACCCAGCGCCGTTTGCAGTGGCCGCTCCCACCTGGGGAGGAGATGACCGCACTCAGCCCGGTGCGACCTGGCCCCAAAAGCTGGTTTGGGAGAAACTTTCCCCTTTGAGGCATAATGATGCTCTGGCAGGGAGGGCAGCACCCGCAGGCCCTGGCACCCTCCCAGGAAAAGCATCCCGCTGGCCGGGGAGGGGGCTCTGCGTTTGGGCAAGGCAGAAGGGACGGCCGATGAGGAGCAGCGCAGCCGGGACACCCACGGGGACTCCGGCCAAACCCCCTCCCTCCCTCCCCCATCCTCGGCCCCGGCGCAGCCGGGAAGGAGCTACCCGCGCTGCCTGAGGGCGGGCTTGTCCGGTTGGGAGCCAGGAACCCCCGGGGCGAGGGGCAGAGCCGGGCCGCTCCCCGCCGAGCGCTGCCCTCGGCCCCGGCCCCGCGGCAGAGCCGGGGCGCTGCGAGCCCTATGCAAATCAGGGATCGAGGCGGCGACCAATCGGCGCCGCGCCGGCCGCGGCGGTAGCCAATGGGAAGAGGCGGACGGCGGGGCGGGCAGGGATATCCGCGGCGCGGCGGTGACGGCGCTGGCAGTGCGGCGGCGGGAGGCGCGCAGGGCGGAGCGGCGGCGGCTGCGGGTAAGGGAGGCGCGGCGGCGGCAGCGGGCGGGGACGGCGGGGCCTCGGCGCGGTGTAACGGCGTTTGTCTCCCTGCAGGCGCCGGGACCGTCTGTGCGCGGCGCTTCTCGGGAGGCGGCGGCGAGGGGCCGCTGCCTTGCCGGCCATGTCGGGCCGGGGGAAGTCCGGCGGGAAGGCGCGGGCCAAGGCCAAGTCGCGCTCGTCGCGGGCCGGGCTGCAGTTCCCCGTGGGCCGGGTGCACCGGCTGCTGCGGAAGGGTAACTACGCGGAGCGGGTGGGCGCCGGGGCGCCGGTGTACCTGGCGGCCGTGCTGGAGTACCTCTCGGCCGAGATCCTGGAGCTGGCGGGCAACGCGGCCCGCGACAACAAGAAGACGCGCATCATCCCGCGGCACCTGCAGCTGGCTATCCGCAACGACGAGGAGCTCAACAAGCTGCTGGGCGGCGTGACCATCGCCCAGGGTGGCGTCCTGCCCAACATCCAGGCCGTGCTGCTGCCCAAGAAGACGCAGAGCTCCAAGAAGTGAGCGCTGCCCCCCCCCTCCCCCCTCCTGGCCCCCTTCTCACCACTGCCCTGTCTCTGCTCCCGATGGGGCTGGGGTCCCCCTTCCTGCCCCCCAGCCCGGGCTGGGTGGTGAGCAGCGGCAGCACCCTGCCAGCCCTCCACTAGCCCCCCCAGCCTGGTCTGCGATGGGGTGCTGGGGGAGCATGGGTGAGGTCAGGCCCCGCTTGTGCCCCCACCCTGCCCCTCTTCTCTGTGGAAGAAGTGTTTTTGGAGGAGGCAGCTGGATCACAGCTGGTGGTGGTGGCATCTGGAGCCGTATAGTTGGGTCACGGTGCAGAGCTGCTGGTAGCTGCTGAGGATTGTTTTGGCTGACGTGGGGATGGACACGGGCACCCCCGGCTGCCTCTCCCCTCTGCCAGCCCTGGGGCTGTGCGGGGCCCCTTGGGCTGGCCCTGCTCGCCCTGGCACGAGGATGGGACTCACTGCTGCTGTGCCCCCCCCCCCCCCCCCCCCCCCCCTCCCCACACCCCGCCCCCAGCAACGCCATCCCGGCCGCACTGCAGCGGGGAGGGCAGAGGTCTGGAAAATGTGAAAAGGAGGAAAAGTTTCTCCGTTGGCAAGAAGTGACTGTTAGTCTTAGTTTTGTTCATGGTAGTGAACATAGTGCATTGTGCATTGCCTACTGCATAGTGCTCATAGTGCATTGCCTACTGTAAAGAAGCTCTGGTCCTAGTTATTTTAAGGTCTCTTATTTTGGGGTACCTCCCTGCAAAGTCACCTTCCGCAGCTCCCTGGCTCGGTGGGTGCTGGGGGACTTGGTGGTCCCACATGCCGTGGGTCCCGCTGGCGGGTGGGGTGGAGGCTGCAGTGACAAATCCCCTCGGAGAGCGTCGCAAGGTCAGGCGCCCGCCGGGAGCGGGAGCTGCCATCTTCTGCCGTGGCTCCCCTCCTCTCCTGGCTGCAGAAGCCCTTCGTCTCGCTGAGAGCTACCCTGTACCCTGGTTGCACTTCTGGAAATTACATGCTGTGTCTTTTTTTTTTTGTTGTTGTTTGTTTGTTCAACACTATTTCTGGTTCTAAGAAATAAAGTGATGATGATATCTGTTAACTGTAACCCTCGATGGATTAATATTTCTTTTTAAAAACAACCCTAGAGTTTGTATAAACCCCCCTTTTAGCTAGTTCCGTATTTATTTAATGGCTGTGTGGCTAACGTGCGAGCACGGGGGCAGGCTAGCTGTCCCGTGACACCTGGAATAGCTGATGCAGAGACAGCTTTCCTCGCTGCCCAGAGCAGCCCGCTTCTGTGGAGGCCGATAGTCGTGTGCATGCGACAGTGTCTAGGCAATCGGACCGTAGACCTTCATAACATGTTTTTTTAAGTAAAAAAAAAAAAAAAAAAAAAAGAGCAACTTCTATTTATGTGCTGTAAGTAGCATGTGTTCAACCTATTGAATCAGCTGTTAATCTTGTGGATGAAGTAACTTACCCTGGCTCTGAGTTTATGATTATCTATAGAGTAGATGAACCTGGATGCTCGTCAACTGGTTTCATGAAGGGGTTTTTCACTCTGT
This sequence comes from Strix aluco, assembly GCF_031877795.1. Lineage (NCBI taxonomy): Eukaryota > Metazoa > Chordata > Aves > Strigiformes > Strigidae > Strix > Strix aluco. Next base: position 13,854,561 of record NC_133941.1, on the reverse strand, counting down.
TGTGGAACGTGGAAGCGGTGTGTTCATTAGTGTCGTGCTGAGGGGGGTATGGACATGTTATGGTGGGGTACCCTGACCTCAGCACGGACCCACTGGGATCCCTCTTCCTCCTGTAAAGTGGCTGTTTTTGTCAGCGAGGTGGGGACGAGGGGTTTCCACTGCCCAACGCGGTGGTCAACGTGTCTGTATCTGAGTGTCTTGTTCTCTCCCTCTTGTCTTCTCCAGGACCAGCGTTCTGTACAACCCCCGAGTGCTTTGTATTTCTTAGAAAAATGCAGAACATGTGATACTGAAAAGAACGGTGCAAACCCAATATCTGATTAAACTGGTTCCCTGTTGAATGCTGTCAGATGTGCCGTGTCTTGTCACCTCACCAAATCTACTGGATCTGGCAGTGGTCTGTGGCCGCAGCTTGGTGTCTGGGCTCGGTTTTCTCCAAGGGGGGCAAGACTAGTAAAACACCAAATCTGGCCTAGCAGTGCTCCTGCTTGCCCTTCATTTGGACAAATAGTCTTTCCCTACTCCTGGGTGCACAAACTCCTTCTTTGGCTCTTCTCCCCGCTGTGGGAATGCCTGAGCTGCCCCTGAGCTGGGAGCAGCAGAGGAGGAGCAAGGCCCAGGACCCTCTGGCTGTGCTGGAGGTGTTTTCCCACGGGCTGCCCCAGGACCCACCAGTGGCTTTGCAGGCGAGTATGCAGAGGTGGGCTTCCAGGGTCAGGTGGGAAAGGCTGATTCCTGGTGGGGAGGGAGGAGGCTGTTTCTCACTCTGACACCCTCTCCCTTTGGGGGACATCTCACAGTTTGCTGTCCTGGTGTGCAAGCCAGAGTTGCTCCCAGCTTGGGTTCCGGGGAGGAAGAGTTGTGGGAAGCTTGGACAACTTCCAGTGTGGTCAGGGTTGGGTGCTGGCCAGGCTTGGGCTGGGCTGTGGAAGGTGCAGGTCAGGACTGGAGCTGCCGGGCTGGGCTCCGTAGGGCAACGTGCTGCCTTCTGCCCCACCGACCGTGCTGGCCAGAGCCGTGGCGGAAATGGGCAGCGAGTGGTTGGGGGTGACCCAGGGCAGGGACCCAGGCCAGGCCAGTGCTCTGCACACCTGGGGCCGAGTGGCTCTGTAGCCACGGTAGCTGTTGTGTGGCTCTGCCTGGGCTAGTAATGCAGCTGTAATGAGAGGGGTGGCTGGGCGCTGGTGGCACATGTAGTGCCCTTGCCACAGAGTTCCAGCTCGTTCTGAACTGCTGTTGGCCACGTGACGGGCCAGCTGGGAAAGCTGGGCTGTTGCAAGGCAGACCAAAGGAAATCCTGTGCGTCTTGCCAAGCGTTGCTAAAGTGCTTGGCCTTTGTGTCACCTCCGAAACTTCACATCTGAACATCGTCACAACCAGGAGAGTGGAAGTCTTGGTTTTTATTAGAAAGCTGGAATGGACTTTGTCACCTTCAAGTCCGCAGCTCCAGAGATGGGTCTCATGGCTTTTTGGAGCTGTGTTGCTGGTCCCAGCTCTTCTGATTGCTTTGTAGCACCACAGCAGTTGAGCTCAGGAGATGTGAAGGACTTGGCTGAGTAGAGCCTGAAGGGGTGTCTGTCAGTCTTTGCCTCCCTCCAGGAGAGGGTAGGGGGGCTGCAGGGCTCTTCCCCCACAACCCGTGGGTGGGATGAGCGGAAGGTCTCTTCTGGAGGAGGCTGCAGCATGCCTCGCCCAGTGCCGCCCAGTCCCCACCAGCCCTGTGCCTCAGCTCCAGGACTGGCTGCGTTTGGGTGAGGGGAGTCACGGGCCCTTGGAAGCCCTCGGGTCTTGGGTTTCCCTCCAGAGCTCAGCCCTCACGCTGGCAGCACCCACAGGAGCTCATGGGGAGATGCTGCAGCATCACAGCTCCTGGTGGCCTCAGCCTGGGGGGCCAGATGCTGCCAGCCCCTGCGACCAGGAGCCAAGGGCTCTGCCTGGGCTGGCACGGTGTGGCCCCCTGCGGCTGGGCAGCCCGAGGCTCGCTGCCTGCCCCTGCCCGTGCCTGCCTATGCGAGCGCCACGGGTGGTTTAACTTCCAGGTGAAGCTTCTTAGCCAGGGCTGGGGGCAGAGCTGTGCCCTTGCTGAGCCGGGTTTGGTGGGACCCCCCCCTCCCGGGGAGTGGGGACACCCCCCTGCCTGCAGCTGTGCCTGAGGTGTGACCTGCTGCTGCCTGTGACATCGGGCTGTGACACCAGCCAGGCCCGGGGGTGACATCCCCTCCGACCCTTCGAAACCTGCAGTGTCATCTGCTGACGGAGGAGACCACTGCAGCTCAGCCCAGCTCAGCGCAGGAAGGCAGCGGTGCGCTCCCTCCCGGTACCGTGCCGGGGGTGCAGGCAGGCGCCCAAGCTCGGCGGGGGGCCTGCGCGGGCAGCTGCCGGTCCCAAATACAGATGTGGGAGGAGGCACAGCTGGCTGCTCGCGCTGAACTCAGCCGATGGACCTTTTTCTTCAGGGAGCAGAACTTGGGGCCCTTCTCCCTGCGTGTGCTCCCAGGGGCGAGGCAGCCGCCTGGGGACTGGGCCCTGGGGGAGGGGGCTGCTCCTTTCCCTGTCCTCACCCGGGCTTGTGGCCATCCCCAGGCACCGGCTGGCTGCTGTCCCTCTGTGCCCCCCCCAACGGGGGCCTTGTGCGCTGGGCCGAGCCGTGCTGCGCCCCCGGGCATCGTCGATGAGAGCATCGGTGGCAGCGGCTCTGGGGTGATGCCCCCGCCCGGTGACTCTCCTCCCCGCTTACGGCGGCAGCCGAGCGGGTCCCTGGCGTGCGGCTGTTACCGCCGCGGGCTGTGCCGTGAGCTGCAGCCCGTCCCGCCCCGCTGCAGCGCCAGCCTGCGGGTCGGGCTCCTTCCCCGCCCCCGCTGCAAGCCGAGGCTCCCCGGCGTGCGGAGCTGCGGGCTCCTCCCTCGCCCCGTGCTCCCGCGGTCGGCGGAACAAGATGGCCCAGATCCCCGGCAGGGCTTTACGCAACCTCGCCGGTGTGGGCTATAAATAGGCGCAGCCATGGAGGCGAGGGGGGGCGAGGGGGGGCGAGGGGGGGCGGGGGGGGGAAGCTCCGCGGGGCGGGCGGCGGGCCCCGGCTCCCAGCGCCCTCCCCGGGCTGTCGCGCAGGCCTGCGCGCAGCAGGAGCCCCGGCCCCTGAGGGAAAAGCTCCCCCCGGGGGCAGGGCGCAGGCGGGAGCTCTGCCGCAGCCCCCCTGGGCCCGCTCTGGCGCAGCAGCATCTGCACGGCCTCAGGGAGACGGGCTCCCCCCGCCCCCCCCCCCCCGCCCCGCGGCGACCGACGCTGCACGGCCGGGCCCGCCCGCCTCGCCCCGGTGCCTGCAGGGAGCACACAACAGCTCGACGTTTTTTAACAATTTATTTGAAACGACGATAATAAATGAAAAAAAGAAAAAAAAAACACAAAAAAAACCCCACCCTCCCAACAAAAAAAATAACCCAAAACCGATTTAAAAAAAAAAAATTAAAGGCCATTGAAGATGCGACCTGAACCGGCGGCCCGAGGGCCCCGCAGGCTGTCCCGCCAGGGGGCGGGCGGCCGCCCGCGAGCGCTGGCCCTTTAAGAGCGCCCCGACGCCGCGGTAGCCAATTGGCGCCCAACGGGCCGTTGCCATGGCGCCGGGGCCAGGAGCCAATAGGGGGCGCCGTGGCTTTTCGAAATCGCTGCGAGCAGGCACGGGGCGGCCGGCGGGGGGGGGCGGGGCGGGGGCGCGGAGCGGGCCCGGGCGGCGGGAGCCGGCCCACGTGGCGCGGGGGGCAGCGGGGGCGCCGCCGCAAAATGGCTGCTATGGAAACCGGGCGGGAAAAAACCCTGTGAAGCACCGGGGAGACTGGGCGGGGGGTGGGGGAAGGGGGGGGGGTCGGGAACCGTCTACACGCGGGGAGGGGCACGGCCGAAAACAAAAGGGCGCGATCGGGGAGAAGCCGCGGGGTGGGGGTGGGGGGATGGAAAAAATAAGGCGTCGGAGAAGGGGGAAGGGGGGGCTGGGGCAGCCGCAGCCCCGCTCACCGCGCACGGCGGCGGCTGCGGAGCCGAGTCAGCAACACAAAGACAAAGCGGGTCCCCTGGGGTCCGTCCTCAAGAGCAGTCTGTGCGGCGGGGCTCACAGTCCGGGGGGCGGCGGGGGGCTCCCTGCGCCCCGCTCTCATGCCTTCCTGCTCTTGAGTGCCTTGGGCTTTGCGGACTTCTTCACCTTCTTGCCCCCGGGGGACGCGGCTCCCTTCTTGGTGGCCTTCTTGGCTTTGCCCTTGTCCTTCTTCGCCGCCGCGCCGCCGGCTCCTTTCTTGTGGGATTTCTTCTCGGGCTTCTTGCTCTTGGCCGCCGGCTTCTTCTCCGCCCGCCGGGACGTGGAGGCCGTCGCCTTCTTGTGGGACTTGTGGGCGCTGCTGCCCGCGCCCCCGTCGCCGCCGCCTTCCAGCTTCTTCCTGTTGAGCTTGAAGGAGCCGTTGGCGCCGGTGCCCTTGACCTGGAGCAGCGTGTCGTTCTGCACCAGCGCCTTAATGGAGTACTTCAGGTAGGTCCTGCCGTTCTGCTGGTCGAACCAGGCCACCTTTTTGGCCTCGTTGTAGATCTTGGCCAGCGAGGAGCCATTGCGCTCCCCCAGCTTGCGGATCGTCTCCACGACCAGCTGGCTGTATTTGCCCGGCTGGTTCTTCTTCTTGTTGTTCTTCTTCTTCTTCGACGGCGACAGCGAGGAGCCGCCGCCACCGCCGCCGCCGCCTTTCGCTTTCTTAGCGGCCGCTTTCTTCTCCGGGGCGAGCGGCACCTCCTCCGCCTCGGTCAGAGGCAGATCGGCTTCTTCCAGCTCTACCGACATGGTGCCGTGGGGGCGCGGGCCGCAGGACGGAGGCGGGCAGGGGCAGCCGCGGCGTGGCAGAGGCCCGGCGCGGCGCGCTGCTGTCTGGCTCCGCTCCGCTCGGCTCCGCGCCGCCGCCGCGCTCTGGCGGGGCGGGCGCCGCCGCCGCCCTTTATATGGGCGCGGGGCGGACCACGTTGAGAACAACAACAGCCTGGTCCGCCGCCAGCTCCAACTTGTGCTTCTTGGGGCCCTTTCGCGGGGCTCCCGCGCCGCCGCCGGGCCCCCCCGCGCCGCCCCGCCCGCCTGGCGCCCCGCGCCCCACCGCCCCCCAGCCCGCCGCCGCCCCACCGCCCCCCGCCGCGCGCCGCCCGCCGCCCCCCGCCGCGATTTCGGGGGCGCGCCCGGCGCGGCGGCGGCAGCGAGGAGGGGGGCGCCCGGCGCGGCGGCGGCTGGAGGCCCCCGGCGGCCCCCCCGCGCATCGCCGCCGCCGCCGCCCGCCGCCCAAGAGGGGCCGCCGCGAGGGGGGGGAGGCGGCGGGCGGCGGGGGGCGGCGGCGGCGGCGCTGGCCCCGGGTTCTCCGGAGGGAACTAACACAGGCGACGCCCTCCCGCGGCCGCCGGCAGCAGCGCGGAGACGCCGCGACGAGGCCGGGGGTCTCCGCCCCGGCGACGGGGGCCGCCCCCCCCCGACCCCCATCCCCGCGGCCGCCCGGACGAGGCCCCTGAGGGGGGAGCCCTGCGTGTCCGGTGTGCCCCCCCCCCCCCCCCCCCCCGGCGGGCATCGCCCCGCAGCGGAGGATGGGCGCAGCGCGGCGGGTCCGGGTGGGTCTGCGGGGAGGGGGGAGTGGGGGGACCCCCGGTGTGGCACAGTGAGGGGGGGCGCTGTGAATCGCTGTCGCCCCCGCAGACCCGGCGCGCCGCGGGGTGTGGGGGGGCGGCTCCTAACCCCGCGGCAGGCCGCAGCTCTGCATGGGCTGGGGGAGGCAGCAGCGGTGCTATGATCCCCCCCCAATACACCCCACCCCCCCAAATCCCACGGGGGGAACGAGGCTTCCGGGGGGGCGGGGGAGGGGGCTTATGCACAACGCCCCCATTGCAGAGCCCCGGGGCCGGGCGTGGAGGGGCCCCTCTCCCCCCGCACCTGGGAGTGGGATCCCCCGTGGGGGGTTCGGGGCTGTGAGTGTGCAGGGGCATCCCCGCGGCCGGCACACGCGTGCCCGGCTCGCAGGCGTGTGCCGAGACACGGGGCACACGCGCAGGGGTGTGCACACGCGTACAGCGCCCCCCCCCACCCGCACACACTCTCGCACCCCGCCCCCTGCCCACGCACGCCGCGCCGAGCCCGCACGGCCCCGCCACCTCCCTTTCCTCCTCCTCCTCCTCCTCCTCCTCCTCCTCCTCTCCCCATCCCCCGTCTCCTCTCCGCCATTTCCCTCGCCCGGGCCCCTGCAGCCCGCCGTGCTGGGGGTCCCTGGGGCCGCGTGTGTGTCCGTCCGTCCGTCCGTCCCCCCTGCATTGGGGTGCCCTGCCCCCCCCACCCGAGGACAGAGCCCCCCCACCCCAACAGCGAGCTTCTGCCGCCCCCCCTATGGCAGCCGTGGCCAGGCACCCCTGTGATGAGTTGCGTCCGGCCTCTAGGAGCTGCAGCGTGCTCGGGCAGGACGGGGGTGTCGGCCCGGACGGGTGCAAGGGGGCCTGCGTGTGCCGGGGAGAAGGGGGGGGACACCCCCCCCCAGCGGGAGCCCCTCGGCCCTGGGGCGGGCAGCATCGCACACCCACCCCCGGGACACGGCCCCCAGTGCCCCGCCTGCACGGCTGCGACCGGGGTGGTGGGGGGGGGGGGTGTAGGGGGAGGTGGGTTGGGGTGTGTAATGTCTATAGGTGTGCGTGTGTGGAACGTGCGAGCATCGAGTGTCTGCGTGTGTAGATGTAATGCTGTAACCAAATGGGAACACACGGCAAAGCTGGCTGCGGGGTATGGTTGGACAGGGGCAGTGTGTGTGTCATACGTGTATTATGTGTGTCCAATATACAATTGTATTGATTGTAATAGCTATATGTAAATTTAAAAGAAATGTAAGTGCACGCATACACATAAACACCCGGGTATATATTTTTTAAATGTTGACATAAACATATCAATATTTAAATAAAATCTATCTGGGGAGGTGGGTGTGAGAGAGGCCGGGCTGGGATGAGCTCACGCACATCAGTGTGGCTGTGGGTGTGCAGCGAGCACCGTGAGGGACCAGCACAGCCCCCGCAGGGCACCCGGGGTGTCCCTGCCAGCCACCCCCCCCCGCCCCCAAAGAGGTGGTAGGAAACAAAACACATGTATAAATATATGAAGATTAAATATTTGAATAAAATCTAAAGGGGGAGGCTGTGTGTGTGTGTGTGTGCGTTTCAAGAGAGAGATACACAGAGAATGGGATAAAATAGCCCCAACACACACACATTCTCTCCCTATATGTACATATGTGCTTATATAGACACAGAGAGCAGGTCTTGTTCACATACACGTCTCATATACATATACAACAGAGAGCTGGTCACACATACACACACGCTTCTCTCACATGCTCTGTATATGCATATATGCACATATACTGACAGAACTGTTCTTACATAATTACTCTTGCTATATATACACATATAGGCATATATGCATACACTTCTCACAGTTCTATCAGTATATATATGCATCTATACATATATACAGTGAGAGGTTCACACACAGTTCTCTGTTACTATACATGCCTATATACATATGTAGACATATAGAAAAGGGGGGATGAGATCGAGAGGGAGCATGCTCTTCAAATACACAAACAATAGTCTCACTGCGCACACGTGCACACACACACACACATGCATAACGCATGCATATATACTGCTGTGGGGGCGAGAGACCTGTTCTCTCTCTCCCTGCCCCCCCCGACCTCTCTGTAAGCACATACATATACAGACATGCTGAGAGAGCGAGTGTGTGATATTTCACACACAGACACACGCTACCCCCCCTTGATATACAGAACTGCACAGATACATCTATACTCAGCGGTTCACACGTGTAAGCAGAGATACGTGCATGCAAAGGGTGAGCAAGAGCTGTTCACACACGTTCTTTTGCTGTCTTTTTCTTGAGAGAAATATATGCATATATACTTGAGAAAAAGAGCGAGAGCTGTTCTCTCACACACATGTATTTTCTACTATTCTCTGTCTCTCCCCACCCCATATCCATGTATAATCTCTGGGGTGCATAAATGCATGCATATATATATATGTGTGTGTGTGTATGTTCTCTCTCTGTATGGGTATACACATGTAGAGAGCGCGCAGGAGTTTTTCTCACACAGACAATACCGTGTCTCTCTAGATGCATATATACATGTATACTTACATATAGAGCGAGGCTGTTCACACATAGTTCTCTATATATGCATATATACATATATAATTAGAGTGCTTATACAAACACTCACTAGGCTCTCCATATATACTGAGCTGTTCTCACACACACAATACTCCCTTCTCTTGCTGTATGTATATATATGTGCATATATACTCTATATACAGAGTTGTTCACACAGTTCTTTTGCTATACGCACACACATATCTGTATATGGGGGAGGGAAAGACCTGTTCACACATGTAGTTTGCTCACTACCTGTATATATATACATAGAGTTGTTCATACACAAATACTCTTGTGCTATATATACACATACACACTTACATATATTTGGGTATATAGAGAACAGTTCTCTCTCACACACGCTCCCCCCACCATATGCACATACACACACTTGCATGCCTATATACTGTATGTATATATACAGAGAGCGCTGTTCTCAAACACATAATTCTGTCTACATATTTACACATACGTATAGTTAGGGAGAGAGAGAGCTGTTCACACACACACACAATTCTCTCGTTATGTAGAAATATATATAGGCATATATGCATACATACTTGCAAACATACATACACACACAAAGCTGTTCACACACACACACAATTCTCTCTCTATTAAAAAATTCATATATAATGAAGAATAGACCTGTTCTCTCACAAACACTTCTCTCTTGAGCAAGATATATATACATATATATGCATATATATACAGAGAGGGAGTGTGAGAGATGATCACTCAGAGAGCTCTCTGTCACTGTACATATATACAACACACACATACTCATACAGAGAAGGGGGAGAGCTGTTCAAACACAAGTCTCACTACACACACACGCATACACACACGTATGCATATATACATATATATGGTATGGGGGGAGAGAAGTCTGCTCTCTGACAGGCACATGCACACTTTGTCACTATGCACATATATACAGAGAGAGAGAGCACCACACACACACCCCCCCCGAATATACGCACATGTATATTCCCCTCTCTCCCCCCTCTCTGCAGAGATACATATGTACAGAGCTGTTCTCACACATTCTTTCTCTTGCTATATCTATATATTTAGAGATATATATGTAAGAAAACGAGTGAAAGCAATTCATATGCACAAACACATTTTCCATCACTTCCCCCCCCCCATAATCTCTGGGGTGCATAAATATATGCATCTATATGTGTATATGTATATTGATATATTCCCTGTATGTATATGCATAAGTAGAGATAGCAAGAGCCCTCCTCACACACACTACTCTCTCATCCTATATATATGAATATATAGATGTATATATACATATATGCACACACGTAGTTGTCACTGTCTCTATACATATGTGTATAATTCGAGCGCATTCCGTTTACACAAACCCACGCTATTCTGTCCATATGTATGCATACATACGTATATTCTGTGAGCTGTTTTCACACACACTACTCCTCTCTTGCTATATGTATACATACATACACAGATATACATATATGCACTCTATAGAGACTGCTGTTCACACACACACTTCTCAGTACATATATATATACGTAGAGCTGTTAACACTCACAAATCTCTTCCTAGATACACACACTTATATATTTATATGTATATATATATGTATACACAGACAGCTTTTCACTCACACAATTGCACGATTCTTTCTTGCCACACACATATAGTTAGATATTGGGGAGGGGGGAAGAGGTAACAGGTCTCACTCTCTTCCCCCCCCCCCCCCCCCCCCCGCATATATACATATATGCTGAGAGAGCTGTTCAGAGAACTGTTCTCACACACACAGTACTTTCTTGCTATATATACACACACACAGAGGCTGTTCACATGCATACAAATATAATTCTCTTTTTATATACATATATACATATACACACACATATAGGCATATATACTGCAAGGGCCCTGTTCACCCCCCCTTCTCAGTCTCTGTCTGTAGACGTGTACATACGCATATACACATGGAGAGGGCACACGCACACACACACACACATACACACACACTTTCTATCATTCTCTCTCCCTCCTCCTGCCCCATGTATAATCTCTGGGGTGCACGAATATATACAGATGTATGTTTATATATTGATACATATTCTCTCTCCGTATATACGCATGTAGAGCATGAGTGATAGCTGTGCTCACACACACACAATACTCTCTTGTTATAGATGTGCCTACCTATATAGATGCATCTATCCATACGTACTTACATATATACACAGACTGTTCACACATATAATTCTCTTTAGATATATATACATATATAATTAAAGTGCAGTTTACACACACACACGTATATAAAGAGGAAGAGCGTGCGAGCTGTTCACACACACATGTATAGTTCTCACTGTATATACTCACTTCATGCACAAATTCTGATATATATATACACACGTGTATATACAGAGTTGTTCTCACACACACACACTCTTATTTCTCTCTTGCTATAAATACACACACAAACACATATATATGCATATATACATATATACTTATATATGGAGGGGAGAGTGAACCATACATCCACCTTTTTCCCTCTCTGCATATATACATAGATACTCACCAAGAGAGAGAGCACTGTTCACACAGACACACAATACTTCCTCATTATATAGATATATATGAATATCTAATTTTATATAACAGATATAGAGATGTTCACCCACACAGTATCCCCCATCTATACATATATACTTAAAGACACACAATACCCTCTCTCTCTGCATGCATGTATACATTATACTGGCAGAGTGTGGGCAAGAGCTGTTCACACACACTTTCTCTTGCTATACACACACCTGTGCATATATACATATATGCAAGAGAGCGTGTGCACTATTCACACACAGAGCATTCCCCGTATCCCCTGCCACATATACTTTATTTAAGCGTTTACTTATATATGTAACTACCTGTGTGTGTGTCTGTATTTGCTATCATTGTCTTCCCCTCCCCCCCCGAGAGAGAAAAAGACACAGAGAATGGTAAAACATACCCACCTCACATCCTCCCCACCCCTAAAAATGCATGTGGAGTATCTGTGTGTGTGAGGCTGCGCTCTCTCCCACCCTCTCTTTTGCCCCCATATATAATATCTGGGATGCATATACATACATACATATGTGTGTGTGTGTATCAATCTTGATATATATTCTCTGGCTGCGTGTGTGTGTATATGGAGTGAGAGCCTGAGGGAGCTGGTCGTTCCCTCCCTCCCAACTCACACGCATCACCATATCCACCTCTACATCGAATTTATTTAAATATTTATTTACATGTCTGTATTTTCTTTCATTTTCTCTCCCTGCCTCCCTCCTTCCCCCTCTCTTTCTCAAAGAAATATGAAAATAGCCAAACTACACACACATACACCCCCCCACGCACACGTGTATGACCCATTTCTATATATAAAGCACACAGAAATATATAATCTATAAATATATACAAAATTATAAATAATATATAAAAATATATATAAAACACAGGGTATAAATATAAAAAAATAAAATATGGCAGTATCTGTGTCTGTAGACAGAAAGACAAAACACACATGCACACATACACGTATATAAGCATAAAATAATTTAAAATGTGTCTGAGTGTGTATGATCATCTCTGTCTCTCCACATACGGGGGTGATAGATAATACATAGACATCTGTATGTGTGTACATCTGTATCTATATATTCATATTTAAATGTTTTTATATAAATATATAAATAAAATACATGAGGGTAGCCATATCTATGTGTGAGGCAATTTTGTTTTGCTGAATATATATCTATATGCTGAATATATATATATATGTATGTTGCATGTGTGTACATTGGTAAGCCCGCAACCACATATGTCTCACAAATGGAAAGCTGTAACTAAACTCACTCGTGCTCTCTGCCTTGGAACCTCAGGGTATGTGTCTGTGTAAGTATGTGTAAGTGCTGTGTAAGTCTGTGTAAGTGCACACACACTCCACGTCCATACTGTCTTGTTTGTGCTCTTGTGCCTCCTTGCTCTTTCGTGCTCTAGCTCTCAAAAGATGTGTCTTGATAAATACACACATCTACACATTGCTGCGTGTGCACATGTAAACCACATACACGCAGATGTTTAGCTAAAATTATTTCTCTGTATCTATAGAATCCTGAACACATTTTTGTGCTTATATCACACCTTTCCCTACAAGCACCCCGGGGTGCGTGCCAGGCAGGGGTCTGCGCACACCTGGGTGCCGGGGGGTGGCGGTGGGGGCCGGTGGCGGCCGTTTGGGGTTCCAGGTGCGCAGGGTGGGGGCTGGCACCCTGCCCGCCTGAGGTGGCTGCGGCAGCGGGCGCTGGGCTGCCGGGGGGTCCCGCTGCGGGGTCGGGGCAGGTGGCAATGCAGGACACGACCCGGGTGCCGCTGCCAAGGCACGCACCGAGATTCCCCGCCCCGGGCTTCGCAGCTTGGCAGCTCCGTGCTGCTTTCCATGCGCCAGCGGTCGGTGTTTTAATTTCTTCGACGCTCCTCCCCCCGCCCCCAGCCCCTGCAGCAGAGATGCCGTTGTGTGATTCCCCAGCTTTTATATCTGCACCAATATCTCACAAAACACAGCTGCCTTCACAAACGGCTCCAAGCCCCCCGCAGGGAGCAGCCACAGCCACCAAGCCCCACACCTGCCTGCCCTGCCACAACCTCATGAGGTTTTACCCCCTGGCAGGGGCCAGGATCACAACAGTTTGCAAAGTCATTGCTGGTTGTAGCCTTTTGTTACACTTGGTGTGAGCTGGGGAACCGACCCCCTCCCCTCATGCCACCAGCCTCCTTCTTCAGGTCTCTCCCTCCTGCCCAGCCGGGACCTGGGCAAAGAGCAAAACCAGTCCTCAAGCTTGGCTGCCTCGGTGCATCGGCTGAACATCTCAGCCTCCTCCAGGACAAGGTTTCCTCTGCAATTTGCCCAGCAGCAAGTCACCCTCGTACACATCATCATTGCACCTGCAACTCATTGGGCCAAAAGGCCAGCACAGAAGTAAAAGTCACAAGGCCTCACTGATGCTAGGAGGGGTTTTGAAGAGCAGTTTTAAGCACACTTGCACCCTGCAGGGACAATCAGTCCAGCCAGCTTCTCCAGACCACAGTGATGACAAGTGAATCTTGCACAAACACCCATCCCCATCTGTGACACCATCAGCACCAGCACTGAGCACAACAGGAGGGCACCAGTTCCCACCCTGCTCCCCTCCTGCACTGATTTTTGTACCTATCATATTCCCACCTGCAAAACCATCAGTTTGTAGGTGGCAAATGGAATCCTCCTCTTTAGCATCCTTAACATCCTGTGGCAAGGAGCTCCCCAGCTATCCTACCCCCCGTGGAGCACTCCCCCTTTGCCTCATGTCACTGACGGTTTATTTGATGGGAGGGAGATTAAACACAGTGGCTCTTCAGGGCTCATCACAGCTGCACGGTGCAGCCATTGCAGCCCGAGCTCCACCACCCAAGGCCAAAGCAGCAGGAGACAGGTGCAGAGTTAAGACCCAAAACATCACTTTATAGTTATTGCTCCCCCCCTCCCCCAGCTTGGCTTTCTCCACACTAGAACTTTATCTACAGAAAACAAGTGCAGAGTGATGCTTTAACTGGAGATGAGCAGAAGGTCCAAGTCTTTCAAAGAGATGCAGACAGGAAAGTGGTCCCACCAGGACACACTGCTATTGCAGAGTAGTTATTTGAAGTTGATGTGGACAGCAAAAGCCCAGTCAAGTGAGAGAAAAGCATGACAGGACAAAGCCATAAAATAGGATACAGAGCAAAGACTGTTAGAAGGCTCTTGAAATAACTGGCCTCATTTCTCTATACTTTGTTTTCCATCATCCTGTGGGCACAGGAGTAGTGAGCTCAGCCTTGCTGAGTGCAAGCAGAGGGTCTTGGCCAGCATCTAGAAATTAAAGGCTTAACCTTGACTAGGCCTTAACTCACTCCAAGGTACCTTCTAGGCTAGCCTTGCCTCTCCTCCACCTGAAGCACCTAACTGGTAAGCTGGGAAGGGCTGAGCCTGCTCTTCTCACCACCCCCTCCCTGAGGAAGGTAGGCAAGAGCTTTAACAGCCCTGCCCTCCTCTTCCCACATCCACAAAGGTTCTCATATGCCCAGGACAGGACTGAGGGACTATGCTCATAAAGAGCAATCAGATCCAGCACCACTCCTGTCACTGCAAGCAGCCTCAAGAAAAGCAGAGTCTCAGGTCAGCCAAGCAAACAGGGCCTGCTCAAGGCACTCCTGAAAACCAATCTGTAAGGCACAGACTTTGTAGTAAGGAGGAAGTACAAACATCCTTCAGTTAGCAGGCACTGGCTTGCTAAAATGGTGACTAAACAGAGGAAAGAGAGCATGTTAGTGAAGGAAAAAAAAGAGAGTCAGAAACAGGAGTAAACAAGAAGGTTTGTTCTTGTTAAGTTTATTGGCATCATGTTTGTCTCTTTACATAAGAGCTCAGCCTACGTACTAGAATGTAGACCTCTGGAAAACAGGTAGAAGGGCTCCATTTAAGCAAGCTACAAACGCAAGAACAAATACCAGGAAGAAAGGAAGAGAGGAAAGGGACTAGATTGCCAAGTTTTTCCATACCAAAAATCCAGATTAGCAGTCAGTAAGAAGAAAGGGAAGATTCATAGTCCAGGTCTTTCATCAGGAAACAGCTACCATAACCCAAGGTGGGAGAGGAGCTCCTTCCACGGTACAAAGAGCCCCTGGGACACCTCAGCTCTGGCTCCTTCTCACACTCGCTCCAGGATGTTAGGAGTTAAGCAGTAGGGGAGGTGAACAAATGAGGTCATTTCATAGCTGTATTTAATTTTAAATCCAATAATCCAGTGTGCATATCAATGCTGTTATGCAAATTGAGAATTTAGATACAAGGAAGCCAGACAGATTCTTCAGAAGATGAAGCCTTTTTGGCCTCAAAACAAGAAGGCTTACATAGTTCATCTCTACTGTACAGAATACTGCCTCTATCTGGACTTTGTGTTGCTAGCACGCTGCAGTTCACAAGTGTCCTCCTCACTTTCTACACAATCTGTGTTTCAGTACTTGAACATGTAATTCAGGAATTTTACACTAATTTATACATTTTTAATTGGTTGCATATATTAACATGTACTATAAGATTTTTCCTAAAGAAGCATTACATAATACATGGATACTGTAAAAAGATCTGATTAGTTAAAAGTAACAAGCATTAACAGAGATACATACAAAACTCAACCTAGTTGGACTGAGTGCTGAGCTTGCAATGAACTATGGGTAATCAGCCTTTCCAGTTGCAGCCTTCACAGGGGAAAAACACGAGACAGTTAAAAATGTATGTAACTTGTTACACAGATTACCTGTAAACAGTTTCTCTCCGTTGGACACCTGGAATTAGATTCAGTTCCAAACATACATAAGAGTTTCCATTTTAAACTAAGAGAAAGGTCTGTTACCATGAAGTGTGATGTGGATGGTGTGGGGACGTGAGCTCTGAAGTGCAGGACTCACAGATGCTCATGGAAAATGGGTGGATTTTGGCAGCTGGAGATGGAAATTTTTTTTAATTTCGTTTTAAACACAGAAGAGGGGCTGTGTGTTTGAAGGCCTAAGTGTGATATTCGTTTGTGAAGGACTGTGCTCAACCCCTCCCTCTCCCCTCAGCAGCTGCAGCTCTCCGCAGAAGCCTTCACTCGGTCATTCTTGTCTAGTTTGATAGGTTCAGGGAATTCATTGTAAAGCTCCACTTCAGTTTCCTAGTGGGAGAGAAGGAAGGAGTTAGTGCCACAGCTCTGCAGCCAGCTCCTAGCATGCAAGGAGCCATTCTTGGCTGGGGAAAGCTGTCGGAGAGCCCGAGGCTGCCCGCAGCAGCTGAGCTCAGCAGGCAGGACCGGCCCTGGCAGAGGGCACCCACCGGCCCCCTCCCTACCTGTTTAAGTGCATTTCGTGCAATCGTCTGGAAAGCTTGTTCCACATTAATGGCCTCCTTGGCACTGGTTTCAAAGTAGGGGATGTTGTTTTTACTGTAGCACCAGGCTTGCGCCCGTTTTGTGGTGACCTGGGTGGACAGAGAGCAGCAACACCACCTTCAGCTACACAGGAAGGGGGTTTTATTTCCAGGGCAAGGCCAGAGACCCCCTCATATCCACCCTGAGCTAAGACAGCAGTTCTGACCTCATCAAAACTACAGCCTTGATACAGAGCACAGGAAACTGCTGCCCACCACCGGGTACACAGCCCCGGGGCAAGGAGCACCATGCCTGAGGAAGACGAGACTGCAGGGCACAGAGCGCTCAAGCACCTGCAGAGCAGGGACTTGCTCCCATAGGAGTTTCCCAGCAATTCTGAAGAAGAATTCTATCTACCCAGGCTGCTGCTGCAATCCTTCCACCAGTGGGCAGGAGCATGCTGTGCACAGGGATTCTGACCTCTCCTGGCAGGAGAAACTCTTCCCCAGAGGCACACAACAGCTGAGCCACGCTCAGGCACCTCCCACTCCCGTTTCTCAGATAACCCTCCTGTGTTGCTACAAGGAATAGCAATTTCCTAAGAGGAGGCTAGCAAATCCCAGTACTCACTTGTCTGTTTTCTAGGTCAATCTTGTTTCCCAGCACAACAAAAGGAAAGTTCTCAGGATCCCTTGGACTGGCCTGAATGAGGAATTCGTCCCTCCAGCTGTCTAGGGTTTTGAATGTGTTGGGGGCTGTGACATCAAACACCAGCACACAGCAGTCTGCTCCCCTGTAGAAGGCAACTCCCAGAGACTGAAATCGTTCTTGTCCTGCTGTATCCCATATCTGGAGCAAAAAACAGGGCAGATAAACCAGCTGTACTCTGACAGAGTCCATCCACAACTATGGCATTCATTTCAGAACTCCCACCAGGCATCTACAGCCCCCAGCTAGCCAGAGAGAAGCACCTGAAGGCTTGGGAATTTCTGTAGGCACTAAGTATCAAGGGCCAGAAATACCCTTCTAAAGATAGTTAACCCTTTTTGTGTTCAACCTCAGCAAGGGACATATCCTTGTCCTGGGCAAGCAGGACTCTGTTATTAGGGTCAGCAGGTGACCTGCCTGCAGTGCTTGGGTACCAGCACAGTCCAAACACTCCTGATGGCTGCAACAGGGCTTTTGCTGCCTTGCAGTCAGTCTCACCATGGAGAGATGAAAGCTTCAGATACCGGAGACATAAGCAGACTGGCAGGTTAACACTACCCACAGGACTCAGGGCAATGCAAGTAGGTGACCTGACTAAAGAGTCCTTTACCAGCCCTTTCCGGTTCCTGAACACTAGGGAAGTGCCTTTTTAACAAGGTCTAGTTTACTGACAGTACCAAACGCTGGTTTTTAAGTTGGGCCTGGCAAAGCTGCTCTTAGCTGAACCCAAACTGATCTTTGCCTCCCCTTGTTCAGCCCATGCACAGATTTCTAGAGAAAACCAGCAGCACCTATGGCCAAGAGCAGTTCAGTGCAAACAAGATTCACACGCAGTACACAGACCCCTGCACTGCTCTGGACTACACTGGAGCAGATACTTCCACACAAGTGTGGTCTAGGCAGCCTGGCAGCAGGGAGCAGAGTCACTCCTTACCTGCATTGTCACTAGCCTGTCATCCACCATGACCTCTTTTGTCAGGAAGTCTGCACCTATCGTAGCCTTGTACTGGTTACTGAATTTCTTGTTCACATACTGGTTCATGAGCGATGTCTTTCCCACCCTGCACAGAAAGACAAAAATGACTAGGTAGGCTGTTTCTACAACAGTGTTTGAATTAATCACCCTGAACAGAACATCCCAGTGCCCTTTGCCTCCCACCATAGCCTCCTGGCCTTTCAACCAGGGAAAATGCACCCACCTCTGCAAGAAGGGGCTTTTACAGCAATAGATGCTGAGGCAACATGCTGAGTAAGAGCATTAGCTACCTAAGGATACAATCTTGAGAAACCCTGTTTCCCCATCAGTAATCTGATCCTTGGTAAGGAACATGCATCACGTTATGATCATGAGGGCAGTTTTGGTAGAAGGTGAAGTGCCCCAGAGAAACCCACCAGAAACAGTTATCTTCAGCCTCTGCTGAAGGAGGAGGTGGAGGAACAGGTAATCTCAGCTGGCAACAGCTCACATACACATCTGCTGGGCACCCAGAGGTGGAGATCCTCCCCAGAGAGCCAGCTTAGAGGTTCACATGCCCTCTCTGTGGCTAAGAAACACTCCCTGATCAACAGCTTGCTGGGCACAGTGGTATAAATAAGCCTTATGTCACGGGAATCAGGTTACAACCTGCATGGCAAGTAACCTGTAAGAGCAGAGCAGACTCCTTGCTCAACAGCACACAGCAAAGCCCTTCACTCCAAGGGGCAGGCTCTAGCCAGATCACAGAGAAGCTAAGCAGATGGCTCAGTATAAACTATGTCTCTGACAGAGGCAAAGTTTTAGGAAGTCACCTAAGATTGCTTACTAGCATTTTGGGGATTTTGGTCTTTTGGTTTTTGTTTTTGTTTTTGGTTTTTTTGACTGAAATGCTCATTTCAACACCACATGTCTTCCTTGCAGAAAGGCTATCCAGTTCTGCTACTGAAGTGGTCTGCCCACTGCATTTCCCCTATTTAATATTGTGGCAGGACTTCCGAGATATTAAACTGTGGGGATACATTCAGGACAGAGGGCGGTGAAGAGTTCTTAAATCTATAAGGTAACACAGCTATCTGGGGCTTTAAAATCTCTCCTCCTGGCACTGCTAGTTTCTCACAGTATATCCAGGCTCCCACTAGTCAAGAGCACTTCTCCAGCCAGATGCAGATTGGTAGTTTAAAGGCTTCTCCACTTACCCAGAGTCTCCAAGGATGATGACTTTCAGTAACACTTTCTTCCTAGAAGTCATCTTTTACACTAGAAAGGAAGAACAACTCCATCAGATATCATTAGCATGTCATTCCTCAAGGCAGAAAGCAGCATGTTTGCAGTCTGAGAAACCCAACTCCCAGCAAGGAACCAGTAACAGGGAGGGCCCAGCGCTCCTGAAACCAGACTCCTTCAATTCAAGGCTAGACTTGAGCACTAACCAGGTGTTTGCCCATTTCCTAGGCAGGGCCACATCAGACCAGTAGTGGCAACTTAATATGAACAGGTAGATAGCCAAGCACTTGTCCTTTACAGTACCAAGTCCATTTTGGACCCTATTTCCAGGCCATTTGTGGGTATACTAGCCTAGGCCATCTCGCTTAGCCTCACTGGAGGCAGTGCAGTAAAGCATATCAGCCAACACACACTAATTCTTACACACGCTACTAAGCAAGATGTAAGTAGAGATGTGTCTAATACCACACAAGTTTTTTTTATGCTGGTTCAGTAGTTTCCCAGCAGAAAAAAAAAGGGGGCTTCCTGCACCTTTCAGGTTCAGCTTGGAGAAGCAATAGCTTTCTCTAGCAGCTGTGCTTTGTGAAAGTGTCAAGTCCCAAGGATATGCTGTGGTTGAAGTGGTCACAACACAACCACACAGGCCAGCTGAACAGCAAACTGCTACCAGACTCCGCAGCTTTGCTGAGAGCATAGGAAGCTAACTACTGCCACCTCACCTTCGGTGGAGGGACAAGGCAGGCTACAGTGGCAAAACTCACAACTTTCAGTCTATTGCTCTGTTAGATGAGTTGTTTGTTCAGTGGCACCCTGCCATGACTCCAGTCCACTTTGTAGGCAGGTAACTCTAAATGGGCCACTAATGGTCCATCTAATTAGCAAGAAGGAGACTTGAGCTCTAGAGATCCACACTCTTACTTGCTCCCAGGTCCTCTTCAGATTAGTGAAGAAGCTAGAAGTACATCAGCTGCAGCAGGTCTGAATACACTTCTGGATGTGCTTCAGCCCAGTGAAAGCAAGTACAAAGTCTTACTATTAGTGGCTGAGCTGCGCATGCCCTTCCTTCCACGAGGCCCTTCTCCCCACCTCTGGGGAGGGGATGGGACAAACCATTCTTAGGTGCTCAGACCTGATCAGATCACACACCCTAGTTTGTTACTGACCTGGTCCACAACACAAGGACTCCTTGGCTTTCCCTGAGGAGCCCTGCAAGTTCTGTACAGCAAGAGGAGCCAGAAGATGGTTATAGCTATGCTACTTGAGTTCAAAGACCCTTGACAACAGGCTTCATGTATTAAACCCTTATATGGGGACTCAGTTACCCTAAAATTCCCATCCTGCTACACCACATTCATTGCCCCACACAACTCCTACTCTTCAGGAGCTATTCCCAACTTTCACAGCTAAGGAGGCCTTCACTTCTACAACAGCATGGATACATGCACCTTCTGAGCAGCTCAGTCCTATGTGTTTCCTGGGATATGCAACAGCCTAAGCTGCTAGATAACTGCAACCTGTTTCTTCCCAGTACTACAGGAAGTAATATGCTCCAAGCTTTAAGAGTCTCTTACTAGATAGAGTCCAGTTGCAAAACGTCTTAATCATCTCAAGCTTTGAGTGTTAAAAGACAAGCAGCCTTTTAGACTTTGTCACCAGTGAACGCTGCAGAAGCTGAAGCAGCCCTCCTGCGGCTGCTGTAGGTAGTGGTGCACTTACAGCCACACCTTGTTGGCCTGCACCCACCTCATGCATCTGGTGGTACATCTAAATGGGAAACACTGTCGAGAAGATAACAGCCAGAGGCTGTTGAGCAAACAGCAGTGACGGGCCACCTACAGAGTTCATGCTATCCACAGATGCCAGAGCGCCTGCACAGGACAGTTTCTCCATGTGTAAACACCTCTCCATTCCAAGGCCGTCTGTGCTGGACTGCATTGCTCAATCATCCAACTGGCAGCCCAGCTATACCAGCCAAGATATAGCCAGCTGAAAGTTGTCAACAACCCCAACATTTAGTCCTGTTTCTGCTCTTGCCAAGATCCACACTCTATAGCTCGTCTCTATAGCCGTAGGGAGAACAGACCATATAAGCTCCTTCAAAGCAGACTGCATCTCCTGTGTTTTCAAAGCATGTAGCACAAGCGACACTAGTGCTAGCCAAGCCAGAGACTTCTGTAGCACAATCAGACCAGATGGAGCAAGAAGCAAGGGAGCAGAGCTTTCAAACAACTTAACAGCTGTGTCCACTGAACTGTCGTGGAAAACATCTGTATAGGTTCAGGTCCAGTGAGTCACCTGTTTTCCTCAGGACAGAGGAAAACAACTCACCCTGAAGTGACTGTGCCAGAACCCAGCATGTACTGCTTCTATTCTCCTCCAAGTGTTTTCAGTGTCACTTGCCACTGGCTGCTGCAGCTCAGTGCTTCCTGGCGTTTGAAGCAGCTTTGGACAAGCTGGCATTCGTTCTCATGCTCAGGGAGGGATTTGCAGAGCCCTAAATTACAACACTAAATCACACTGGATGCTTAGCACCCAAGTTCAACACCGCCTGAAGTCCCACTATGAAGAGAGGGGAAACTGCCCTGTCAAGTCTCATCACCTTGGAAGTAGCTCAGCTGAGCAGCCACCTGCAGACATGGGAAGTGAGTCCGAGTCAGATCTGACACTGCCTCCCTGTCATAGCTGACAGGCTACCCCATCAGTGTGCAGAGCTATTACTGCCTCATGAACACCAGTCAGGTGAGACACTCAGCTTCCATCCCAGGTGATGCAACGGATATGAGCCATGGCACTGAAGCAGCTGCCTCAGCTTGGTATTTGGTTTGAGCCATGAGACAGTGAGGAACTCCAGTCCTGCCAGGGGCCAGCAGTGGACACTGCCCAGAATTTCCCATCCCTGTTCTACTAGGCTTGATCAACGCTGCTTTGAAGCCTAGTCAGTTGATGGGCCAAGCCCTCTCATTAATCTCTCATTACAGGTATAAACTGATCAACACTTCTGAGTTATTCATTGCCCAGTACAAGAAAAGACCTTTCCTTTGGAGAGAAGACCACACCTCCAGGTCTTGGAGGAAGTACCAGTGTTTGATCTCCTGGAGACTTCCTATAGAAGGAAACCCCTCTAAGTTTAAGCAGCAACAAGTTACTCCCTACAGCACCACCTTTGCTATTTCTCTTATCCTTACCATGTTCTGTGTGGCTGAGTAGGTCTCCGACAGCAGCTCCAGCTTTAAAGGAGCTATTTGTGCTAAACAGAGGTCTGACTGGTCCTAGTGAGATCTTCAATCTAGAAGGACTGAAGACATCCCTGTTACCTTAACCAGGGTTTCTTATGAAGCAACCCAAAGGGTCAAACTACTCCAAGGACAGGATACCATGCCTCCCCCAATGTTTGCTTCCAGTCACAGCGTTTTAAACAAGCTGAGGTACTGGAAGTGAAAGACACTAGTACTCTCTGAAGATCCTGTAAGTGAAGCCTTACTACAGTCTCCTTAACACCATGCAAAGAATTTTTTTGTGACTTCAGCTCATACTAAACCAACAGCAAATACATCTGCATGGCAGAGGATGCTTCCACACACTGCAGTTCAAGTAAGCTCAGAAATACCTCAGTCGATCCTGGTTACAGCATGCTATTTGCTGTGTCAGTAGAACAAGGTGCAACCAACCAATCCTGGGCCAGGTTCAGTACTCAGATTTGCTTGCCTGAAGTCAGAGGCAATTTATGATTATTCCCTTGTTAACAAAGGCTGTTTCTCACATTATATGACATTGAGTAGGTTCATTACCACCTGATGTCCCAGAAATGGAGCCCACATACATGCTCTAAGCTACATAGATCTCATTTCTGGTGAACCTTGCTAGTACAAAATCAACTAAGGGAGACCAAGGAGAATATAGCTTTAGCTCACAGGCAAAACAGTTTTGAATACCTGAAGGAGCAGTTAGTTCACATGAGAAATTTCTCCAGTCACACCTGCAAGAAACATTAAGTTACTGAGCTAAGCCGAGATGCAGGCTGTGCAGGGTTTCCCCCATGCTCTCGCAAAGAGCAAGCTCAGCTTGAGTTAAGATCAAAATTGTGATACTGCCGAGTCAGTGGTATCCAAGTCTAAAACTATCTTGCACTAGATACGCAGCCTGTCTTGCTTTATGATATTTGGTATAATTACTCTGGAACAGCATTCTGTAAGAGTCACATAAGCCCTTAAGATGGCAGTGTGCAAGCTAACACAGGGCTCATATCCAGTCCCAGGAGCATTTCTGAACAAACATTTCCTTTTTCAGAGATACCATGAAGAAAAACCTGTTCGTTAAGATTTGATCCAAGACATCAGTTCTGTTTTACACTGTGTGAAGTCTGTTGGAGCAAGGTCACCTGCATGACTGCTCAGAACAGAACCCACCAGCACACACAGAGCTAGCCCTGCTCAGAAGCCATCAGAAACTTCCCGTCAATCAGAACACCAGTCAGCATCATTCCTCCTCCTGGCTTAACTGGTGACAAAGGAATGATACAGCTGCCTGTAATACAGGAGAGGAGTCCTTCCCCTCAATTTTTAAGGCCTGTCCCTCTAAGCAAACAAACCGTTAACAGTATGTTGACCCTCATGAGATTAAGCCTGGTATAGCATGCTCTCTCCCACAGTAGCATTACTACCGTTGTAAGGCTGGCCTGCTGGAGCAGCAAGGGAGAACCCCTAACATCTGACCTGCGAGTGTTACTGGCTTAGCTGATCTGAAAGGAAGAGTCAAAAACTGTCCTATGAAGCTCCATAGTGCTACAGCTCCTCAGATGCAAGTGCAAATAAAGCCTATGCCAAATTTAATTAGGCTTCCCTTGGTGCTTCAGAGTACATTACAACTGCCCTTTCACTTACTATATTGAGACAGCTGCTTTAACTCAAAGCAGAAATGGATGGTTAAGGATTCCTTAGAGATGTTCACATGTGTCAAGTCACAATGCAGGCATTTTAATATTAATTAGGTTGGTACAAGCAAAGAACAGTAGGAGCTTGCATTGATGGCCCACCAGATCGCCTAGATTAGCTATCCTTTAACAGAAGTAGGCCTTGTGATACAATCACCCTGTTAAGTTGCTAAAATGGACCATTTTAGTATGAAAGCAGCCAGCTTGGGGCAGGGAGGGCAGGAATCTCACCTCCATGGAAGACAACAGCTCCCTAAGCAGCAGCATACCCATATCAGTTCTGAACCTGCTGACAAGCTGCTGGAGCAGTCCTTACTCTGGCAGCTTTGCTATTAAACAGTTCAAGTTGCAATCCTAACAAAGGAACAGGAACAAAAGCATGTTTATGCAGAGGCTGGAAGAACTGGGACATATGACCAGGAGTTCTCTGCTCTTCTACCTACCAGCCTGCGACCTGCATCTTCTGCTAGAAACCAGCTGAACACTGAAGCAAGACTGTTGGACTGCACCTCTCACCTTGCGTCCTTTGGCAGGGATGTTTCACACTATGCCAAAAAGGCACAAAGCTGTAGGTGAGCAAGCCTCAGAGCTAAACTCACTGCAGCCCTTATGAACACCTTGTTCAGTTCCCCTGTCTCAACAGGCAGCACAAGAGTAGGTAGGTGTTCCACAAAAAGGCACATTTGAACCTGAAGCACTGCAGGTCTGTTCTGGGTGCTGTAGCTGATAAGGAGAACATTCACTTCACTATATCCCAGGACCTTCAGCAAAAACACCCAACCATTGAGGAAGCCAATTTGGATAGGCGAGTACTCCGTTAGGGGATACCCCGCACTGCCGTGGGCTCACCACAGTGACCAGACCGAGCAGAAGACAGCCACACTTGAACATTGGAAGAACCTTCTGTCCTGAAATGGGGAAAAATGTCCTGAAACACAGCTAAGCATGTTTTCAACACAGAAACACCACCTCTGCTCACTCTTCTCTCGCGTGGGGGAGGCTACAAAACATTAAGTCTCTGTACTACACTGAAGAGCTATTTTTATTCCCCCCCTCAATAGTTCTGCATTTCTTCAAGGAAGCTGAAGCTGGAAGAATGATTCAAGACCAGCTCAGTCAGATTGAACCAGTTCCTTCCCAGAAGCAGCAAGTTCCCTGGTATGTTTGACACCTCAGGGGGTTATGTCTGCTTAGACCTTCAGCCACTGAAATGAGATGCTCACTGGATGTTTATCCTGTTCTTACAGGATCAAGCACAGACTGGCACATATCAATTGCCTCATGGTCACATTGCACCTTGCCATGATTTATCAAGCCAAGTTTAGCTGACGCTTTGAGTAGACACATGAATTCATTTCAATTCATCTACACTGAAAATGCCAGGCCTCATCCTGAGGAAAGGCAGTCAGTCTGCAATTGCCATTAATTGACCAGGATCACAGCTCCTGCTTGCAGAGTGCCCAAGTGGTCCAGACACCCTTTGTATTGAAGCCTCAAGCTCCAATTGCAGCAGGAGCTCAAAGTGGAGCTGAAGAAGTTTTACCAACACAATTTAATAACAGCAACTTGGTTCCAGATACCTGGTCACACAGACGTTGCTAACAAGGTGTCTGCTAACGCAAAGCTACAAGCGACACCCTGAGCAATTCAACATGAATGCCCACCTGAGACCAATGGGTATCAACCTTCAAAATCCCTCACTTGTATTCTCCTGAGAGTGGCACAGACCATGAGCAAGAGCAGACACCCTGTCTTTTCAGCTGGGAGAAAGCTGAGCACTAGCCAGAGAACAATCAGCAGGGGCTGTTACTTACATATGAATACAGCTTAAGAGGTGCCAAACTGCCTTTAAGGAATAAACTAGAAATAAACCTGTCCTTGATTTTTTTTTTGACTGCTATAGAACCTGCATATTTTCCTTACCAAACCTGAGTGCTCTACAAGTGGAACAAGTGCCTAGCATCCTTGCACTGAGGACAGCTACCGTAGCACATGAAGTTTTAACAGCAATTTGTCTTGCACTGACAAGGGCTGCACAAGCAGGACAGGAGCCTCTTCCACTCCCATGACAGGTCTACTAGTAGCTCAGCTTCCCCAGCTGACTGGAAGATCCCATCTAGGAAAGCCTCACATTTAGTGGGGACATGTGCTGGCTTTGTGCCTAAGAAGCAAATTAGGAACATCTTGCCATTCAAGTCGACAACTTGCAAGAACTGCTCTCTGTAAATGGGTTGCTTTAGGGCAATGGGCTCCTAGAGTCCATATAGACAACAGAGGTGCTTTCTCAGGCCTCACTGATGCACCACAGAGAAGCAGTTGAAGTGAAGCCCACACCAAAAGCAGCTGGCAAGATATTCCTGTGAATAAGATATTCCTGAGCTTCACAGAAGGGCACACTCTAGCTGCTGCTGCACCGGTAGCATCTCAAAACTGCTTTCCACCTCCTTCCTCCCCACACGTTTATGTTGCTGTTCTAACCAACATATTCCCTCCTGCTGGTACCCAGCCAGGAGCTCAAGCACAGCTCATCGTTCCCTCCTCAGGAGGAGCAGCTAGGCTGCCTGCTACTTACTGCAGTTTCACCAAGAGCAGGCTTCTGTCCAGTTGGTACCTTTCCCAGACAGCCCTGTGAGGCAGGAATTACCTCTGCTCAGGGAGCTGGGACACTCAGCTACAAATTAATTTTTGATACCTTGTGTAAAACATGATATTGCAAGTTGTCAGGTGTGGGTATTGCTGTCCAGCGTCTCCCACCCCCACCCGAGAGTCCTAAGCCAAAAGCTTCACCTTCTTGAACAGCCTAGAGCTTTAGATGCTTGCTAGCACACTGATATAGCTCAGATCAAAATAGAATCTTAAAACATGTTTCAGTACCCTGAAGGAATTGGTTTTTTAGACTACAGCTGTCTGCATTAAGTTTCCACCTCATTCTGAGGGTGGAGTTTCAGCCTCCAGTGCTGGAGAAGCTGCTCTAGGACCAAGTGAAGCTCAGGAACCAGCCAGCTACAGCTCAGCCACATGGCCTTCAGTTCAGTTCATTGGCTGCTTCAATGTGAGCACCAAACTGGTGTGACATGGTGCTGATAGCCAGCTGACCAGGTCTGTGAGCTAGCTACCAGACGGATACAACACCAGGCCCACCCACACACTGCGCTGCATCCTCCTCCTGGATAACGTGCTCTTAAGACAGCCTAGTGCTAAAGGAAGACAATGATGGGCAACATGCAGCTCGGGGAAACATGCAGAAAACCCAGCGGGAAAGCAAAAGCCTTGGAACAGTTGTGAGAACAATAGGCTCTTGGTGTGATCAAGGAAGCTCCAGAGCTGGTGCTAGGGAAGACACTCCTTTCAGTGGCAATAAGTTTTTTGCTTGCCTCAGAGATACCCTCAATCCCCAGCTGGAGGGTCTGGGACACATCCCTGCTGTGAGCAAGGGCTCAAAGAGCTCCTTGGAAGAGGATATGCCAATGGCCAGTCTGCCAGAGTCTCCAGATGACACAGGGAAGGCAGAAGCAAGGTAGGAGCCACATCTGCTGTGGAATCACAGGACTTGCACATGAGAAGGGGTCTGTCCTGCCTGAGGTCTCGGCTCAGCTGCAACTCTTAGGGTTGCAAGTGCTGAGATTTGGAGAACCCTGCATTCCTGAGAGGCACTGATGCATATGATCAGTCAGGCTCAAAGCACAAGTTCTCAAAGCCAAGTTCTCCAGTCCAAGCCTGATTCACAGCCCTGTTACACCTCCCGGCACTTCTCCACATCAGAGCTGGTTTATGCCTGCACAATCTTTAAAGTCTAGACGTGGAACTGAACAAGTTTCTTGCTCTAAAGCTGCCATTATGAATTGTGACTCTACCCTAGAGAAGTTCAAACTACATGGGACTAGTCCCCAACCCCAGATCCAGGAAGGTATAAAGCTTAGAAACTGATCTCTACCAGTTTCGATATCTCCTCAAGAGAAGGTGGCTGCTGTGGTATCATGTTGATCTGACTACATGGTTTGAAAGTGGGAGCAAAACAAGCACAGAAACACATCTGCTTACAGTACCAAGACAGATGTGTTTCTGCATGTTTAGTCAGACCACCAGTGTGCTTAAGAGCAGTGGGAAAGGTCTGGAGGTCATCTCTTGCTGTCTACAGGAACACTACTTTGCCCAGACTGCCATTTAGCCTAAGATTACTGTGGCACATGTAGGCTCTTCCAGTTGATAAATGTCCTGAGCCAAATGGAGAGCAGAAAGTGTCCCCAGCAATGCAGCCAGCTATGCTGGACAGCCACCCTGGATGGATCACTTTGCCCCTCAGCATCTCCAGTATGATCACCATCATCTCCACAGCAGGTAGCAGGTGTTTGGAGACTGCAGCTGTGCACAAGACAGGAATGCAGGGAGGCCCTTTTAGATGTAATGTCACACAGTTTAACAAGACCAGGATTCCCAGACAGAAAGCCAGGGCTATTGAAGTGGTAGTCTTCAAGTTACAGGAAGACAGCTCTGAAAAAACCATACCCAGAAGCTTCACTGAAAGCTGGATGTTTACAGTCATGAAGCTTCTTAGTCCACCAGTTCCTCCAGCAGCTGAAGGGCCCTTATACCACAGGACATCCTTCTCCCAGGAATGGGCAAAGATATACAGAGCCCTAACAGGCTGATAAGGAGACTGAAGATCTTCAGCCACCCTTCTTTTGAGGGCTCAAGTTACACTGTCATTCAAGAATCAGTATTGCTGTGTCCCTACCTTCCAGGAGGAAGCAGTTCCCCTGAAATTCTACAGGATTTCAGGTAGTTCCCAGTTGATTTTCCCCAAGGATCAAGCTGCTACAAGAACAGGCATGCTTGCTTTAACACCCCTCCCCCTTTATCAGATCAAGCTCAACTTCCCCTATTCTGCCCTGGGGGAGACAATCTCAGGATGTGGGAGGAGAGTTGAGCACATTGCTGGCTGCTGGGAGACACTAGGCAACAAGCCATGTGTCTTGACTAAGGGCCTTGCCTACGCAAAGCATTTCAGCTATACCAGTATAGCTTCCATGTTGCCATGCCTCTACCAGAACAGTCTCCTCGGTGGAGAGCTTTCAAATCAAGCAAGACAAATCTTATACTACTAACTGGAACATAGCTACAGTGCCCATACAGCCTGGTTTATACAGTCATGCCTGTCAGCCTCTTGGCACTCAGCCACCCAACCAGTAGAGCCAACCAACAGTTTCAGTAACCCCTATATGAATACGAATAGCCCAGCACAGTTCTCACATCAGGCCACCCCACTGAACACTATTCCCCCATTCCTTTCTATAAATCAAGCACAGCACCAGGGGCAGCTGGGTTTTAATCTTCATGTCCAGAAGATAAGACTGACTAGTTCAAAATATTGCAAGTTAGCCAGGCCACTAAGAAACAGTAAAGTTGTTAGATCTTTACCATATCTGACAGTATTTTTCAAGTACTCTGATTAATTTCTAGTTTTGTCTGCAGCTTCCTAAGGTTTCACACATTCCTGCCATGCTTTCAGTTTTAGAAACACAAATAGGAGGTGTTAGATAACCTTTGCAGTGGTAAGCAAAGCACAGATCTTAGACCTTGTCAGTGGTAAACAAGCCTTGTTTATCCACTCCTGGCTGCTACCTTCCACCAGTTCCTAGAAGCTGGGCAGGAAACAAGTGCCTGAAGGGAGACTTTGACCAATGTTCAGGCCTTCAAGTCAAATAATGGCCCTCAGGAGGCCTGCCAGACCCTGTAGCTTACACTTGAGGTTCAGATCCAGGAATGAGTATTGTCTCTCCTTCAGCACCAGGAGCTTGATAGAAGAAACAGGACAAATACTGATGGGAGATCCTACTGCCAGACAAGTAGATGTGGAGAAGGACAAGACCAACACTAAGGGCAAAAACCTTACTCCTATACATCTATTCCAGGAGGTCCTGTTCCTAGTAATGAGTCTTCTAGAGAAGAGGCCTCCTCTAGGGACAGGTTGCAATCTAAGAACTAAACCTTGGTCTGAGAGCAGAACTCCTGATCCTACATACACTCAATACCTCTTACTATGCTAATGTAATTTGCAGAGCAGGAAGGACAAGTATTTCAGTACCAGTCCCAGGATGGGAGTGTAACAGGTAGCTTGCCATGACAGCTGAGTCAGTGCCTAACAAGGAATTCCTACTGTGGAGACTGTTTCAGACTCATACTTCATACCCTCATACCCCTTGCACAGATCCTGCATCAACACTTTACCAGCCCAGCTATTCTCTTGATGAAGCTCCACAAAGGACCAAAATAAATCTCACTGAGGTGACTTGCATGGTCAGATTAAGAGAGCAGTGCTGACAAACAGAATCTTGTTAGTGGGGAAGATCAGGCCTAGGCATGCCTCAGTTACAACCATCTCACTGCTCATGCTTGAGACGCTGTTGGTACTGTGCCAGTTTGGACTTCAGATATCATTATCTATGTCTGGGAGAGAGAGGAAGAGCATGCTACAGAGCCAAGTGACTCAGCCACTTGAGGGAGACAAGCACCAAGCAGGTTACTTTTCAAGAGGATGCTGCTTCCCAGCTGGAGAGAGATCAAGGGTTCAGCACAGACTCATTAGATAAACTGGTAGCCCCAGCAATCAAGGTCTGGGTACTCCAGCCAGGTAGCCTCTGAAGGCAGCTCCAGCTGCCTGCCTTCACCAGTGCACTTGTCTACCAAGTGACCAAAGTTACAGTATGCAGTGATATAGGACAAACTCCAGAAAAATACTGTTTTCTTACTTGACAATACAAATATCTACTCAATTAAGGAACTTCTGCTTGAAACTCATGCAAGGACAGTTAGATACAATTAGTCACCTTAAGTGGACACTTTAAGTAGTTACTGAGAGGCAAGAGCAAATCACTTGCTACATCAAGTGCCTTTAAATT
Organism: Strix aluco; assembly: GCF_031877795.1. Lineage (NCBI taxonomy): Eukaryota > Metazoa > Chordata > Aves > Strigiformes > Strigidae > Strix > Strix aluco. The sequence continues at coordinate 13,823,639 of NC_133941.1, read as the reverse complement.
ATACAAATAGGAATCTGTGCCACAAGCTTACACTTCAATCCCATCTCAAAGGCAAGACACCCCTCCTGAAGTTTTACTGCCCTGTGAAAACACCCATAGCCTCAGGAATAGGTTCCGTAGCAAGAGAAGTCAAGGCTATTTGAGATCAGCTGTAAATCAACACACTCCAGTGGCCTTGACAAGCTTGTTTCCCTCCCCATCACTGACCGTGAGTTAGCAACAGCAGTGTTAACACAGCTTCCCCCATGGACGGAGCGCTCATTGCTGGCACCAGAGAGGAGGAGCAGTCTCGCAAGAACAGCGCTAACAGAACAATGACATCACCACGGCAGATCTCCACCGAGCAGAAAATGCAGCAGCACACCGGGTTCGAGCGCTGCATCCCCGCGAACACAGCGCAAAAGCAATGAGCATGCTGGAAGCCGGCGAGCACCCATGTGATGAGGGGTATCCCTTCACTGTCTGCTATTTCTGAACAGCACATGTGGAGTCACCGACCTTGGGCACTCATTTGGAAGTTTTATTCAAGGTGCATTTAAAGGGAAATACGATCTTCAATAGAGCAGCTAACTGCAGAACTGAAAGTGGTATATTAACAAGGGTCATTCAATTAATGATCCATACGTAATTCAGTTTCGAGATGCACAGCTCACGTTTGGATTGTCACTGCAGAAAGTGACCCTTTTATCCTCACAATCTGCTGTCACAACTGAACTACGTCTGAAGGCAGACTATATTACAGCAACTACAAGAGATCATTTTAGGAAGCTGCAGGGGGAAGCCAACTGAACTCCAACTCATCAGGCAATTAAACTGCAGTTATCAAAACAATGTTGTGCAAGGATGAAGTACTTCAGCATCTGAAGGATGCAGGGTTGCTGTCAGAGAAGCAGCATGCAAACATGCTAGTGCCCAGCCAAGTTCAGCATTTAGGTAAGGTCTTATCCAGGTTCCCTTCCATCAAGGCAACAAGCTTTAAATTACTCTACAGTTCCACAAGGGAATCTTATGTCCATCAGGCCCTAGTAAGAAGGGCTTAAGAGCAGTTCAGGTCACAGCTGAGAAGTCCAGAAGACATTAGGAAACACTGGCAGCATGCAAGGTGAGGGTTCTGTACTTGTTTATCAAATGCTGGGTTTATTTCAGTTACTGAAGAAATTGTTATATTATAGCAGCAGGGACAGCTACCAGTAAGTATCTGTGAGCCTAAACATCCAATAGTTTCAGAGAATGCAAACATCCAAGTGCTCTATCCACAGCCCTTATTCCCAAGCTAGGGCTTGCCAGACACCTCTCTCACGATGCAGCATTTAAAAATGTACCCTAATCAAGCACAAGCAATTCTGTTTACAGCCAAATGTTAAGTTCTGCATAAATGAGTCTCATTTTCACAGAGAAGTCAGACCAAAATCCCATACATGTTAGAGACAGCTATTTATAGTTTTGCACAGATGGTTTGATTGTAATTGTCGTGTTTCCTCAAGGACAAGCTTTGCCAAAGATTTGCTCCAACAGGTAATTCACATGACCTTCCAACACAAGTCTTAAAACAGAAGCTCCAAGGAGGCGCTGCAGAAATTGAATCTGGTAGCCCTCCTGCCCACAGGCATTCATTTTGGGTTGTAAACCAAGCAGAGTGGTATCTTCCCTAGGTGATTTCAGAGAGCCTATAGCAGAGCTTGTACATTTTCCACTTTCAGTTAAGGATTCATCAATGTTGTAATACGTCTGTGCTACTCAGCATAGAGCTTGATTCACTGGCATTGGTAGGAGGGCAAGGATGCCTGTCATGTAGTCTCTGCAACACAGTTATTTAAATTCTTAAGTTGGCACCTTTACCTTTAAGGTACAACTTTTAGTGTGCCATGTTGAACTATCAGTAGGGTATTTGAGGACATGGACCACTACATGACACCACAGGGAAGAGGAAAGTTTAATGTAGCCGCTGCCCTGCATCTTATCAGTTACACTTCTCACTGCAGGTTAAAAGAGCAAGAAACTGCTATTGGATTTCAAAAGTTTTCCTTATTGAGGGGTCAGATTAACGCCTTTTTACAGCTTTTCTACACCAGAAGTACAGTATTAACATAATAACACACACACAAAAAAAGGGCAGCACTTGAAAGTAACAGTATTAGAGCTGCTTTGGATTCTGAGGACTCAGGCCAGGCATGGTGGGTCTACTCATTAGTTCATGGAGGGCAAGTCATGTGTTCAGTCAGCTGTTGGAAGTCACAAGGAGGAGGGGGGGGGGGGAAAAAGACAAGTATACTTGTTCTTCCTGAATAAGTACAGCAATGAAGCCCTGATTATTTAACAAGGAATATTCAAATGACTCCACCCACTTTAACCTCAAGTACAGCTACTGAGAGAACAGGGCACATTGACTCCAGCAGCCTGGCTCTACTGGAAGCACAGCAAGGCTGCAGCTTCTATCACACACTACTAGTACCACCGCAGCCCGTGAACATGGTATAGCCACAAGTAATCCTTTAAGTCATAGCTAGCCAGACCCTGTGGCATAGCTGGCTATGTACCATTCCCCGAAAAAGGGAACTCTCCACTTCCCCCAGCCCCAATTCCCACATGGATACACAGAGTACTAGGCACAGGCCAGAACTGGCCAGCCAGCAGCAAGTACTGGAAGCTTTAAGGCTTCTATATTGGCAACTGTCAAACAAAGAACAGCTTGCTTACAGTTGAGAGGACTTTGTTCTGTCATGTGTTCTCAGTTTACATATAAAAAACCCCTCATACACACATATCACAACAGCTCTGCCTATCCGCAAGGTTTTGTTTTTTTTTTTTTTTTGTTTTCAGGGAGATAATACTGAGAATTCCAGCTCTGACTGAAAGAGTTTGGAGTTACTGGGTAAGACATACTCGTTTTGATGCTGAGGTTCCCTATTTTACTTCAGATTAAGACAACCATTTTACAGTTGTTTTACTACTAAAATATTCCCTCTACTTACAGGGAAGACAGTGCAGTTGTCTTAAGTACAACAATTAGGTATTTCCATATTTATTAGTCTATATATACCTAGAGACTAATAACGTATCTATCATTTAATTTACCTTATTATACACTCACAGCCAAAAGTACTTCTAACATCCACTCTAATACTTCTTAGAACTGACTCAGGCTTTACACATGCTGAGAGCTACTTTCGCAATAACTGCCAGTCTCTTCGGCCGCCTGTTTTGTCACATTAATTGCTCCCAGGGCAGCCTGCTCATCTTAAAAGCGATATCCAACGACCACCCAGCACAGCCTTTCACCACCCCAACCCAGCACTTCCCTAAAAACCAGTGCTCAGGCCACCTTCGGCCACCAGCTGCCCCAAAACCCCTTCACGCTTTGAGAAGAAGCCACAGCAGCAGCAGCACATGTCACAGACAATACGCTCTCCTCCCTGGGAGGTACCACTTCGGGCCTCTTTAAACCTCTCAGGAGAGGAGGCTCCCACAAAGGCCTCGAGAAACGCGCATCTCGGGAAAGGCCTGCGAGTCCCCACTCCCGCAGCGCTGCGCGGAGGGGCCCTTTCCCGGGGAGACACCCACGGCCCAGCTCTATTGTCCCGGGGAAAGCGACGGGACGGGACGGGCCCGGCGCGGCTCCGGGGAGCTCGGCACCCGGCGGCGCTGGCCGCCTGACCCCGCCACGGGGGCAGGCAAACACCGCCCCTCCCCAGCGGGCCAGGCCCCGGTGGTGGAGCCCTCCCAGGGAGCACAAAGACAGCGTCGTGTCCCCCCCCCCACCCCCCGCCTGCGGGGAGAGCCCCGGCGGCACCCCCACCCCAAGCCGCAGGGAGGGGCCCCGAGCGGCGGCGCCCCCCGCCCAGCGGCTCCTGCGGCCGGGGCGGAGCCGCCACCCCCCAACCCAGGCCGCGGCCTGAGGAGATCCCCTCACAGCGGCGCGGCCCCGGCGCCCCGCCAGACCTCACCTGGTGCGTGTGCCGCGGCGCCCGCCCGAGACTCGCTGCCACCCCCCCGCTCGCCTCGGTCGGCTTTAATGGGCCCAACCGCCTCCCCGCTTTCACTTCCGCCTCCCCCCCGACAACTTCCGGTCACGGGGCCCGCCCGCTGTCCCTGACGTCAGCACGCCGCCCGGAGACCGGGCCGGGCCGAGGGGAAGGGGAGTGTGGCCCGCGCGTCATGTGACCGCGGGCTCCGGGCCGCCATCTTGAGTCGCCGAGGGCGCGAAGCGGCCTTGCCCTGCACCGGCTGTGGGGCCCAGGGGCCTCCGCTGAAACCCGGCGCTTATGTGGGAAGACGGGCCCGGCTAAGCACGCCCGCTGAGAGTCCAGATGTTGCTTGTGGTACTATACAAGCCGCTACACCCCCACAGGCACAGGGGACCAGCCTCCTCTGCGGCCGCCCATCGCACCACAGCAACAGACATCACACCGTGCCTTTGCGGCTGCCCTGCTGACTGCCACCGCCCTCCCGCACAGGTCTGAGGAGAGAAGGAAAGGGCTGCAGAAATTGTCCTGATTCATGCTTTCAAAAATAAAGGATGGGGACACAAGGGCATAAATCTGTTCTTTGGGATCTTTTTATTTGCAGCTGTAATGTGGAGTGAGGTAGCAACAGTATTTGTCAGGAAAAAAAAAAGTAAAATATGACAAAATACATTCAGGTTGATTAGTCAGGCAATTACCAGTTCCATAATCAATACTGCAGGCAAGTAAAATGGGACTATAAACTCTCTGGCACCTTAATCCATGGGATAATAACCACCCTGGGTGGTACAAAAGAAATCTATATTTTCTGCTCTGCATGTTGGCAGCAAGTTCATTTTATTATTCAGGAATTACTTGAATATTCTCTTGCATTCATCCAAGTCACATGACTATTGTGGGTTTAGTTAGCCCATGAACTCAGGAAAGCAACCAAGGAAAAAAATGTATTTTTAGAGCTAATTAAAGAGAGAAAAGGACCGAAGCTACTTATAGCTACATTAAAAAGAAAATCACTTGTGAGCAGTACACAGCAGACTGCTTCCAGCTCTCTAAGAGACAGGGACTGATATGCAGGGAGACTGCGGAACTGGCAGTCAGAAGACCTTCGCTCTTCCTTCTGTCCTGAGACAAATCTGCCACATACCATTAGGCAAATCGCTTGCCTCCTCTGTAGGGTAACACGGTTTCCCTGTGTGTCACCTGGAAACTGGAACACTCACCTCAGGAAGATGTCACAACATTTGATTCATTAATGCTGGCAAAGCAGTTTGAGATCAATAGCGTAAAGGTAGCGCAGCATAGCAAGTGTGCTGGTAAAGTCACTGTTCTGTCAGGCCTGGCCTGAATCCCTTCTGAGGAGTATCTATCACAGAGCACACAGGGTGTCCTTACAGTGTCCCTCTTCAGAAAAATCACACAACAGTAGTGTAGGGGCTTGAGCCCAATTCAGCGTCTCTGCTGCCCAGAGAAGCCCGTGTGCTGTCTGTAGCAGGAACCATCTCTGCTCCAAAGGGCAGCCCAGCCCAAGCCAACTTCAGGTACTCACCGTCACGCCCTCCCTCCCGTACACCAGTGCCAGCTCTCAACTGAGCCTGCCCTGAGTCACTTTAGTACTAAATCTGCTGATAATTAGCAACAAAAGCAGCATGGATACATTTTCTGCCAGCTTAGTGCACTGAACTGGCTTGGTGCAGGGCACACCTCATGCAAGGGAAGGAGTGGGTGAGGCTGGACACAGCTGTGGGTCCTTGGGCAGGTTTAAGTTGTGGAAGGGAAGGTGGATGGGAGGCAGGGCTCCTGGGCTCTCCTCATATGATGCCAGCAAGTTCATTATCAGTTTTGTACCTTCATTTCTCCACCTGCAGGATTGTATCACTGTTACCAACCCATCTCACAAGAGAGGAGAGCCTGTGACATCTAATTCATTCGTGCTCTTGAAGTGCTGCACCAGATGCAAAGAGCTGCAGAAGATCCCGGTATCAGTTAAAACATGGACTTGACAAAAGAAGAAAAGCTTTGATTAGTGAAATGATGGGGAAAACTCTCCCAAACACACATGATTTCTTTGGATGGAGAGGAAAGTATCCTCTCAGCTCAGCCCCAGGACTGTGGGCCCTGGGCTGGTGGGGGCAGAGCACTGGCTTGCCCCAGTCCATTTCCTTTAACAGGAGACCCACATGCTGGGCTGTTATGAACAGACATTAATGGTGAGTTACAGTGTTCCTCAGCTCCCTTTTCCTAAGAGTTCTTTTTTCTTTTTACACAATATGAAAAGCAATCAAAAACTGTGGGTGAAATTTCCTCCTTCCTTCTCTACCACAGAGCAATCCTGGAACCATCTCAACATACCTTTGTTACGCAGGGGACAACCTCACACCACATTCCCATGACACTTGCTAGCTTTCTTGGCATGACCAACAGCTGTGTCATGAAATAGCTGTCAGTGATGAGTTTCTGTTCCTCTGTGGGAATGCAGCATTTTCTCAGACTGATGAGGCAAGTGCCTCGCTGCTTTGAAGAACATATGAATCCTGGCACTTGGGAGGACCAATGTCAGCAGAGAGGTCCTTACTATCCAGGCTGGACGCTTGTCTTTTGGCGCTGATGAGAGCTACATTCACAGGGGCAGAATGAAAGCAGAAAGACAGTGGTAAGAAAGTGGCAAGTATTGACCTGTGGGTCTTGAGTTTTTCCTGGCCGTATGGACATGCACACACGTACACCTCCCCACCAGAATAAATATGTGGCTTGGGAGAAACCAGAGTGTGGTGCAGTGAACAGTCCAGCACACTTAGTTTCAGTAGCCTGTGACCACTTATTTGATAATATCAAACCCCAGTGAAAATCCATAAAAATGGATCAATTTGAAACCCAATGCCAATCATTCCCAATCACTAACATTGCTCTGAAGAAATCCATTCTCTATCCTTGAGGGACCTTCATACAGGTGAGCGGATCTCTAAGGTTAATAGTGACAAGTCTTAAGACATTTACCAGTGCAGAAACCTCAACCTATTTCATGCACTCATCCCTCTAAACCAGGAAGTAAGAATGTCTCTAGCTTTAATTTTCTTCCCTTTGTGACATCTAATCTCTATTTACTAATCTTCCTGATCTAATTAGAGACAATAAAACATGATAATGTCTTACACCACCTCTTTTCTTTTGTCCTGGGACCAGAAGGGATCCTCCCTTTCTCTTCTTAGTCCATAAAATGGCAGAGTGAACAGGGATAACCTGCTGGTGGCTGATTTTGGAAGGGTCTGAAGAGAGGTCCAGGGAGCATATCACCTTAGCTGTAGTACCTACAAATCCTTGACATTAACTGTGAGTGTCTGACATTCCCCACAGTGCCTAATGCATGGCCACACAGCTACCCCACCTCTGGCCATCTGTGACATTAAAAGCTCGGGGAGGGCCTGCTCATCCCTCTGATACCTGTCCAGCATATTTCAGCTCTTCAGAATCCTGCAGTCCCTCTTCCTCATTGCTGGGCACAGCCCTGGGACCCTTCTTTGCCTCTGTGCCCAGAAAGACGTAGCACCAGCCCACAGTGGCTGTACTGCTCAGTGAAAACTGACTGTCTGGAGATCCCTACATAAAGCTGTCCTCTCTCAACTAGCTATGCAACACTTTCCTCTTGTCACCTTTGGCTTTCCAGACCAGCTTCCTCAAATTATCATTATAATGATCTAGCTTACTAAAATAAAAAAAGGGGAAGTAAAATGCAGTAAACACACAATATCTTGGGTTTGTACTCCAAGCTTTGTCATCCTTCGATTTATCTTATCTAAAGCAGATTCACTCTGCTTCTGCTGGCATTTTGTTCGTTAGAAATCTTCTGCTATTGCATGACCACGTATGCATTTCCACTGGCAAGAGTACAGCTGTAGTCTTTTGCCTGCCCTCTTCTCTAATCCCTGCCTGCAGTACAAATACCGCTCTGGTAATCTACTAATGCTTTCACCTTGCCAATTCTCAGCTCATTTCTAAGTCATACATCAGCAACACATGAAAGCAAAAAGCTAGCTCTGGACAAGACTTGATCATCAGATACCAACCATAGGAAGCAACGGCAATCATGTTATCGCATGGCAGATCTCCAATCCGAGCTTCTGCTGAGGTGCAGAGGACGTTGCATATAGCACGAGGGATTACCAGCATCTGTATTCACTGATAAAATGCAGCTGCTGGAGGTTTAACATTTTTAAAAAATGAAGCACTGATAAAGGGTCTAAATGCAGCCACTGAAGCCTGAGCCCCACACAGTGGGTGGGGGCTGACCTGCAGTGCTGCAAAGCCTAACTCTGCCACATCCCCTCCCACCAGACAAAGGAGACACAAGCACCTAAAAGAAATGGCTTTGGACTTAACAGCTTCCTGCTGCTCAATAGCGAGAGCCACAAAACCACTGCAGAGTTGTGATCTCTTTGATACCGGGAGGTGGCAATGCTGGCACCTTCCCTTAGATGCCAGCTCACTCCCTGAGATGTGAAGGTCCAAATCTCTCCCTTGCTCTGCCTTTGAGTCACAGCCTCCTACAGAAGCTATGGACAACATGCAGAGCACAGGACATATCCCCTTAGACAAGTGCCTACGCTGGCCCTGACAAGACAGGCAGGGAGAAACAATCACATGCTGCTGGGCCATGGTGTAAGACGGGAACCACACAGCTTTGCGCTTATCCATTTGGCACCACCGTAGTTACCTGGAGCCTCTACTGGTGAAAGCCAAAGCCCATGGAACGTTCAAGTGTCACAGGGCAAAGGCGTGTTTGATGGTCCAGACTTTGGGCTCGTGGGCAGAGAGGTGCCTACATCCTATTTATGATGTTAATCCCAAGAGACTGTCACCCAAATAGTGACAATCACCTGAGTCCCCTACAGGACTCCCAGCTGGCCTCCTCAGCCACAGAGGTTCTCCAACAACACCAACATCTTCCCACTTTTACAGCCACTACTAAATACCAGCTAATTAATTTTTTACAGCTGCGTTGGAGGTATGCCGGGTAATTTCATATGATTGTTCTCAGTACTCAAGCGGAGAAGATGATCCAGGGAGTGAAGTAACTTCCCTGAGGCCAGAGTGAGTCAGTTACTTTGTCAGGTCTGGGTCCCTCTAAACACGGACATTTCTGAAAGGTCATTTAAGCCATAGGAATGGTATAAAAATAGGTACAGAGAGAGGTGCACACAGCCAGCACAGAACTGCACAGCCCTTTGCAGAACTGGCCTTTCTTCAAAATTGAGGTTTTGTTAGAGCAGTGTGTTACCAAAGCAGCAGGTTCTGCAAGCTGTTCCCAAACTCTGAAGCCTGCACAGTGAAGGTCTGGGGTGCCTGAGACCTCTCAGCTCATGATACTAATGGCTTTGAAGCCATGGGGACAGGCAGGACAGGCCAATGGCTGGCAGTGCCTGGAATGCTCTGCAGGACCCACAGGTTGTGTGCCACCACTCCTCTCTACACAGGGCGTTGTGCAATGGGGTGGACCAGCCATGTGAGCTCTGCAACCAGGCGTTTTGTGGCAAAGGTAGCCATGTCATGCTGTTGTTGTACCCAGAATGTGTCATGGGACAGAAGCCTGGTGCCACGTGACCACTGTGAGCAGGACACTTTATGGGACAGGTGACTCAAACATTGCTTCTTCCTTAGCAGTGAGTCAGTGCCAAAAGGCATCCCAAAGACATGGGTAGGTACCAAACTGGCTGCATGCATGCTCTCCAGGATCTGCAGGTCCATCCTGGAAGCGAAGGGCCAGGGGTTTTCTGCAGAGGCCCAGGAAGCTCTTCTGGGACCCTCCCTGGGAAGGACATAAGACATCTCCCGCAGCGCAGTTCCCACCTGAAACACCAGCCACCTCTCTGCAAGCACAGGGTGCTGCATATTAGCTTCAGATCTCTCTGCTCAACTCTTTCAAGTCACAGATTTTCGCAATCCCCTCTTGTCTGCTCTAAAAGGAGAGTAAATTCCGTATCAATGGCAACCACAAGAAGCCTCTGTAATTTTGAGTACATGTTTTCGAAGAGGGTGACAAAGATACTCAGCCTTGAAGGATAAGCGTGTGTGGGCAGCGAGGTTTGCTTTGCTTTTATCTTGGACAACACTTTTCAGTGCCTGGTGCCTCAGCAGCTGCATTTTTAACCCCAGGGAGTTATGACTCACTGTTTGCAAATCCCTGAGCCACCAGATTGAAGGTATGCCCCGCAAAGCACAGTCGCCTAAAACTGAAATGGTTATAGGTGGGTGTTAAAGCTTCAATTACTCTGTTCTAGCACTCAGGCCTGGCTCCATATCCCTGCCTGAATTTCTGGCAAATAGAAACCAGCACCTCTTACTTTGTTTAAACGAATAGGATCTCTCTGGGTTTGTCTCCTTCAGTGACATCCTCAGCCAACCTGCGAGCAATCAGTCTACAAAAGGTGCATTATCCCATCTACCCCAGCACAACGCTAGCCTGGGGAACATCTGCTCTTCCTGATCTGCACTCCTGCCCTCTGCCAAATTGCTTCAGGCACCAGGGCCACCCCACCATCAGAGCTGGGGCTGACCTGCTGGAGTACAGGGCAGAGGCTAAGGCTGCCTTTTAGCCTGCTTTCCGCGTGACCTGTGTGGGGCTACGTGCTCCACTGCCTGCCATCCTTTCTATTGGAGTAGATCAGTTTGCTGAGCAATACTTGCGACTCAGGGAAAAAACGTATCAGGCATTTCTTAGCAGGCAGGTAGGAGAGCTGTGTGTGAGGAGCCTGAGACCCACCAGTAAAGATAGATATAAGAAAGAATGATCTTTTATCCTCAAATTTCTTTTTTTCCTTGATCATCAGTGTTTTTCGTATCAGTAAAGAGTGATTGCATTCACCCTGCAGACCAATGCTGTTCACAGGGCGTTAACGCTCCCTCTTTTTGGGTCACACATCAAACAGCCTGCAGTGGGAAAGAATCACCACCAGCCATCTGACAGGGCACGATGGGATTGTCTCTGGGGAAGGGGACACAGCAGACCACCATGTACACACCTACCCGAGGTCCATCAACAGCCAGGCTGGGGTCAGAGGTTTTGATTGAGCCTGACAGGGGCACAGGGGCTGCCTTTGCAGGAGAAATGTAAATCCCAGCTGGTACTTTGCAGAGCAACATCCAGGGAAGTCCCTGCCCGCAGATTCCAAAATATACTAACCTGGTGAGAAATTTGCATTATCTCACAGCAAGCACAGCACAAACACGAGGCTCCTTGAAGAAGCAGAAGGCACAACAAGAGCTGTCAATCTGCAAATGACCCCCTCTTGCTGCTATTAGCAGAATCCTCAACTTCCCACTGTCTGTGGCAGATCCTGCAAAACTGAGGCTTTAAATCCAGGTTTAAACTCTACGTGAACAACGGGCTTCCAATGTAAATGCACCAGCAAGCGCTTTCCTTTCCAAAAACAAGCTGAGAAAGAGGATGCATGCAAAGAGGATTCCATGTGAAGATGGAAACTCAGTTATTGTACTGAGAGGCCCGTAACGATTCTTCGCTGGGCTTCACTGACACCAAGGACAGGATCGTGGCGCTGGGACTGTGCTGTTGTGAGGTGGGTCCTGGCACCACATCTGCAGGACTGTAAAGGTCAGAAAGAAAAATGCGTTACCACTTATCTGAGAGATTGGGCGCTAAATCACACCACAGTCCCAGGGCAGCCGGGCGCCACGTTACTGCACAGCCTTCTCTCAACTGGGGGAGACCTGTGCCACCTCTCCCCATCCTTCACCCCGGGGACAAACATGCAGCAACCCCAGGAGATGCTCTGAACGCCTCGGAGCCTGGCAGACTGACAGGATGGCGACGACACCATGACAAACGAAGCCCACTGATCCCCGCAGTGGATCCCCGCAAGGTGCTCCGTTACCCCCACAGATTTGGGTGACTTTTGCCCATCGCAAACAGCCAGGAGATGCTGCCGCATCGGGGGTTGTGCCAGGAGCCTGCGGGAAGGGCACTGGGCCCTCCCTTTCATTAACTGTTATTACTAGTATGAGAGCTGCAGTGCGCCGGGCCTCCTCCCCGCCCAGACATTGCCCCCGAGCGGCGGGCAGCCCCTGCGCCACCTGCGTAGCGTACGCAATCGCCAAGGGGCGGCGCTACGCTACCGCGCCGGCCCCGCCCCCTCGGCCCGCCCCGGCTGCCTGGCGCCCCCTGGCGGCGGCCGGCGGGCACACGGGGACCCGACGGGCAGGGAGCGGCTGGGGGGGACCATGGCAGGGTGGGGGTAGGCGAGGCTTTGTGCCGCCCCACAGAGCTAGGAACTAGCTCCAGCTCCCAGCCCCGGCGGGGCAGAGGTGGCGGCGCAGCTGCAGGGCCCCTCTGTTCTGGCAGCGCTGCCTGCAGGCAGCAGCCAGGACCCCAGCACACCTAGTTCATGTCAGGGAGCTCGGCGCCAGCGTGGGTGCTCCTACCTTGGAGCATGTGGGTTTCCACTGGCCGCTCTTTCATGGCATTTATCCCCGTGTTTTTGTGCCAAACGCGGATGCCGTTGCCTCCGCTGCCAGCCCTGGGAGGTCGCAGCGCTGGGGCAAACGAGCGGCTCACAGAGGTGTGATCCGGTGCCAGGCCCTGGAAGGAGGAGCTGAACACAGCCCGTCTGCAGCGCAAGGGTGCGATTCAGCCACTGCCCCAGGAGCCAGCATCTCCCCTCTCTGCCCATGGCGAGGACCCCCAGCCTCCTCCTCCCGAGTGTGGAAAGACAGCAGCTTCCCAGCCCTCCTCGTTCTCTGTGAAAGGCAGCATTTGTCTTTGCAAACCACGATTTGCACCCCATCCTCCTTCCGCCTCCTCTGGCTTTGCAGACACTGATCTGCCAAAGGCATTTTCAAGCTGTGGTGCGAGGGGCCGCTTTAGGGCTGGTTTGAAGGGGGTGTTGCACCCAGGTCCTGTCTGCACTGGGAAGTACTTGAGTGACAGCCCTGATCACAGCCTCATTTTCTGGTGGCAGTTAAACCAGCGCTGTTCCCTCTATCCAAAGATGCTCCTATCCTGTGACAAAACCCAGGCCCACCCGAGCCGAAGCAGGTCCTCTCGAGTGGGCAGCGTGCCCATTCCTTGCTCAGGCTCTGCATCTGAACCACATGTGTAGCAGATTTCTTCCATTAGCAGCCCATCAGTGCCTGTCTATGGCTATTTGAGTTAAGTTTCCAGTAAGATTTAAAAACAGTTAAATACTTTTTATAGTGATGAAGTGTCCTCCTTGCTGCCATTTTTTCCTCCCTGTTCCAACAATACCTGTCACACAGGGGTCTCACTCCCTTACAAGACTCACAGACGCTCTCCCATTTTCTTGCAGCAGGTTTTCCTGTGTGCTTCCAGATGCTTCGTACGGTTGCTGTGCACAGACAGTTTTCTCCATTAGTTTTTCTGAGTCTCATGGTCTAATGTAGGAAGGAACACATTTTTTTAAACCTGGGAAGAAATTATTTTAAAGAAAGGTGAACATTGTAAGGGCGGCTACTGCAGGTTCCTGAAGTAAGTTGAAGAAACCCCAGAGAAGCAGCCCCTGAGCAGACAGTGCCCCCTCAGCACCATCTCTGTGCGAAGGTGGGACACATTTTCAGGGCAGCTGAACAAAGCGCAGGAGCTGAGCCCCAACCAGCCCCCCTCCAGGCCCACCACTCCCATAGAAATCACAGGCGAGCCTCAAGCCAGAATCACAGTGTGTTTTGCTTGGCAGAGGCTCAGCGTGAGTTTTGCTGACTAGATGAAAAATGAGGTTGTAAAAATAACAAAACTGGAAGACTTCCTTTTTTTTTTTTTTTTTTTTCCCTCAGCTGCTTTTTGAGGGCCTTAGCAAGGTTAAGTAAACTCTGCCATCACTCAGCCAGGTTGTATCTGTGCTCTCATGGCTGTGAACTGTAAAACCTCACTCTGGATGGAATACGGAGAGCAAAGTGCCCTCTCCCTCCCACTGGCAGGCAGAAGGCTGCCTTGATTTTACAGACAGGTTTAAAACAGTGAAACACCACTAAAATCTAAAGCACGGAGTTTTATCTCAGTTATCACGACAGCCATGTGCCTGTGTTTTTATCAGGATTGCTGTTAGATTTGTATTAAAATCTGCAGGTTAAGGTGTTACCAGGATGACTTCTGCTGCACATGCATAGCCCTGCTCAATATCTCCTGCCCCTGGCCTAGGCTCCTCAGAGAGCAACACATTATATCATGGTCCCTGCATATTCCTAGTGCAAGCTCCCCACTGGTATGAGGATCACACTAGGATAAATCCTGTTACCTACTGCTACAGGCTTCACTGTGTGCTCCTGCGGTCACAGCCAACCCGCTCCTTCAGGAAAACAACTTCTCCTTTCCTCTCTGACAGCAAATTGCTCTGACAGATGACACAGCTCTTAGTTTGGCATCAGCCCTGTAAAAACAGAAGAGCGTAGGGTTTTTCCTGGGGTGCAGTTCTCTTCCTGGCTTATCCTGCCAGAGGTATTTATTAGACCACTCTCATCCCTCAGCCTGGCAGACGGCTGGGCTGGCACCAGCTCCATGGCAGCTGTTGCCCTCCCACTGCTCGGTGTCCCTGAGGGTGACATGCTCTCTCCATGGCAGATCACCAGGACGGAGCATCACATCAGTGCCTGGATGGCAGCAGGGTCTGGTAACCTCTTTCATGCTGCTTCCCGAGCTGCAGCTCTCTGGGGCATTACTGCTGGAGGGGTTCCTTGCAATGTGAGAATTTAAAAAGAAAAAAAACAACAACAAAAAAAAAACCAAAAAGAGAGAAGAATAAGCAGCTCTGGACTGCTGGCTCTTGCTGCTGCTTGGCACCAGCCCTGGCTGACCAGATCCACACACAGGCACCACAGCCTGGGACAGTGAGGAGGCAGCAGGCCCTGCAGTGCTCCTCACCTGCAAAAGCAGCCTCTCCCTGCTCAAACACGGCCTGAAAACTATCCATGAGCTATCCCAGCCACGATAACCAGTGCATCCAGCCAGGGGCCCGCTGCCAGCTGTTCGCTGAACCCATGCACAAAGGAACAACAGCCTGGCACAGCTCAGTGTAAGCTTAAAGGTCTACACAACACACAGGACAGCACCGAGAGGGGCCTGCAGAGCCCAACTCATCCTTGAAGCAAGCCTAAAGGCGCAGCTTTTCAACCCAAAGATAAATTTAGCATACATGGTAGGGCTGAAGTCTTGGAACAGATGCTGCACAGGCTCGGCATGACTCAATTATCACAATTAGAAATGGATCTGAACATGGGGTTAGCATATAACAGCCTTATTCAGAGCTCGCCAAGGGCCTGGGATGGGTCAGATGTTGAAACTTTTGCATTCACGGGCAAGCTCAGATCTAGGCTCTGGGCTGAACCCATCAGAGAGCAACCTTTGGCCCAGGATGTAACAACTGAAGCCCAATTATCTCCAGATACAAGGGGAATGTGCATTTATTTCTTTCCCTTCTGTTGCCAGGAGAAATTGTCCTGAGGGAGAGAGGGAAAATAAAAGCTGGAGCTGCACGTGTTATTAAAGACACAGCCTGGAGTTCATTTAATCCCTGTGACAGGGAGGCTGGGGTTGAAGAAAGGACAGTGACAGTCACTCCAAATGTTACTGTAAAAGCCAGCAGAGGAACTCTCTAAGACTCATTTTTGAGTTTTAGAAAGCAGGCACACTAGCAGAGGAACTTTCCACAGCAAAACCAACCTGGACAACTGACGGGGGTCCCCAGACGCAGCACCGCTGGCCAGCCTCAAATTAGAGATGGCTTTTTCACTCAGCCCTCCATGTTTCACAGTTTCTCCCTGAACCTGTCTACCCAGTTCCGAGGCCCCAAAGCCTGGCTCTTTGGAGAAGAGGGCCAAGATAAACATGCTTTTCCTGGAGAGCAGATCTCTATCTGGAACATTTCCCTAGCTGGAAGCATAAGGTTGAGGAGGTGGACAGCTGCCCCTGACACCATCCCCTGCTGTGCTGCTGGAAGATAGCCCTGCTGTCACCCAAAACATGGTGACAAAACGACCCACTTGTGCTAGGATATGGTAGTGGTGCCAGCTGCCAAATTCACAGGTCTGGTGCTTAAATAAATCAAAGGGAAATTGAAGTAATTTTCCAAGAAAATTTACATGATAAGAATTGGGGGGGCATTGAGGGGAGAAAGGGAAGGCCAGTTAAGAGGTGATGCTGTTTTGAACATAGCACACCAGGAGACTTTCCATTTTATTTAGCTTTTGCCAAGGGGCTATTTGACTTCAGATCCAAACTCACAACATTTAGGAAACCCCCTTCTGATAGTTGGATACTTGGCAATCTCAGGCCAATTCAAATTATCTCCATGACTTGTATTAGGATTTTCAAGAAAGGTCGAGTGCTGGATCACATTATGCAAACATGAAAAGTCTGTTGTCCCACAGGGCTCACAGGCAAAAGCCTGGCTCAGGCAATCACAGCAGACAACATCCTTCCTTGCTTTTATCTGCTGTAGATGTTTAGGAATAAAGTGTCAATCACCCCTTTGCCAGTCATGTGTTAAACCACTAACATTTTCCTTTCTCCAGCTCTCTTTGCCTAAGTTAGTTCAGGGCTGGGTACCATGCCTTGGCTGCCTGCAGCACTTAAACTCTGGCATTGTTTAGCTGTCAATTATCAGCGTTTTTTAGCAGAAGATTTGGATTCAGTTTAAAATCTCCTTGTGCTAAACCTCACCTTGCAAACCAAGAGCAATCTGTGTGCCAGACCGGCAAGACAAGCTGTCCCAATTTGTGGCTCATTATTTCAGCAGGGTTATCAAAAGCACTAACTCCATCTCTGCACAGTGCCCAGTGCTAAATACCAGCCCCGCGCTGCGTGCCCTTCTCCAGTACCATCCCATGCCAGGTGCTACCACCGAGTTTTACACTTTTGGCCTAAACTGCCGCCGTCAGAGCCCTGGCAAGAGCCGACTTTTGCTAAAAACGAGGAGAAAACAGAGCTGCTTTGTGCATTGGCTGGAGAGGAGACTTAAAAGCACGTGGGTGCCCTGAGCGTCACAGATTATTTGTTGTGAAACGAAGAAATTCACTCAACAGTCAGAATCCAATATAACTGTTAAGCAGGTATTTATTAGCAGCGCTGGGGTCGCCCTGGGGATTCTCCACCATAAGGGCTCCACCAAACTAGCAAGGGACATCAGTTTACATACACAAATCATACATATTCACTAGATTTCCTGGAAAGGGGTGTCTTATGATAATGAGTTCCGGAATTTATTTACATAGTCTGAGCATGTGTAGTAAAAATAGAGTGAGGGTCTTGGTCGAAGGAAGAAGTACATGATCTTCTTCACTGTGTTGGCTAGTTGACCTTCTTTCCAAAGCATGCCCTGGGAAGTAAAGTCCAAGTGTGTTCTTCCTAAATCGGCAAGATCATCCTCCCTAGATTGTATCTCTGTGTCCTTTTATTCGAGTTCCCCCTTATCTTAGTTTGCCCAAGTGCCCATTGAAGGCTGCCATCAGTGAGTTATATAGGGAGCGTTTTACTTTTGTCTAGACAAAGAGGCCTAGGGAAAACAGTTGAGGAGTCCTTGGGAAACAAACACAAGCAAAACTTTCATGCAGCACAGCTTAGACTTAATCAGAAATTCACTGGTTTGAGCCCTTTCAGTTGTAACTGCTTTTTGCTCCTCTTCAGGGCCCGCAGTGGTTTTCCACAGCAGGGCCCCGGGAATGGCTGCCGCTCCTCTGGCGCTTGGCCGGCTCCGTGGCCTGGCCAGGCCTGGGAGCTCAGCAGGGGCGCGGGCTCACCCGCACCGCCGGAACCCCCGAGCCTGCCTGCCTGCCTGCCGCCCGCCCCTGGGCACCGGAAAGCACCGGAGAAGGGAATCGGCCGCCCGGGGCTCTGGAGGGGCCCGCCCCGCCGCAGCCTCGCCTCCAGCCCAGCCTTTCTTCTCAGGCACTGCTGAAGCCGCCCTACCCCGTGGAGGGCCTCAAGCGCCGCCGGGCGCCGCCATCGTGAGCCTCGTCCCCTGCTGGGCGCCGCCATCTTGTGCCCTCCCCGTACAGCGCGGGCGCCGCCATCTTGTGCCCTCCCCGTGCGGTGTGTCGGCCATGGCGGGGCTGCTGTGCCGCCTGCTCCTCTGCCTGGCGGCCGCCGGGGCCGCCGCCGACCTGCTGCTGGAGGAGGCCCGGCGCTCCGTGGACCTCAGCACCCACCTGGCCAAGGTCTCGGCCGAGCTCAGCCTCGCCAATGCGGCGGGCAGCACCGCCGCCTCCGCCTTCCTGCTGGCGCTGGAGCCCGGCCTGGAGCCCCGCCTGGCCTACCTGGGCGTGCAGGTGAGCGCGGGCCGCGAGGGGCAGCGGGGGTCGGCGCCCCGCTCCACGGGGAGGGCCGCGGCACGGCCTGGGGCGCTGCCCGGGCCCCGCCGCCCGCAGGGACACGTCGGCACAGCGCCGCGCTCCCGGCTCCCGCCGCCCTGCGGGCGCGCCGGCCCAGCCCCGCGGCCCCGGGCGCTGCCGCCTGTCGCCCTCCCCAGGGGCTTTGCCGGCAGCCGGCGTGGCGGTCGGGGGGAGGCGTCCTCGCCCGGCGCTGGCCGGCCACTCGGGTGCCGCCGGGCGCGGGCCGCGCAGCCCCTCCAACTGCCTTGTAAACAATGAAGTTAAGGGTTTCAGTCGTTATATGGAACAAAGGCGGGCGAATGGCCGAGGTGGTAAGGTCTGGGAAGCGATGGGGGAGGCTAGAGGGGTGCTAGTTAACGCCGTTACTGCTGTAAGGAGAACAGCCGCAGCCCCTCGGTCCGGTGGATCCCCAGGCTAGTGCAGCCTCGGGGATGGGGTCCAGCCTCCTACCCCGTGGGATGTACGTGCAAGGGTTATTCCAGTCCCAGAAGTATTTGCACTGATCTTACCTTCATGTGAGGGTTTCTCCAGTCCCAGAACTATTTGTACTGGTCGCTTCTTTCCTTGCTGGCTGACCAGGTCAGTTCCTCATGGCCTACTCGCTCCTCAGCCACTGTAGAAAACATACAAGAGAAATCACAAAAGCAGTTGTCTGAGGTGCTTATTTGCAAGTTACAGGGACAGTGCTGGCTTGGGAACCGAGTTGAAGGAAACTTGAGTTATTAGAAATCTTCAGTACCTGTTGTTGTATGCTGACCACACTGCAATTTGTGTTCATGAAAAACATTATAAAAGGGCATTTTTTTTTAAATTATAGTGATCTATCAGCTTGTACTTTCTGGGTGGCATCTCCCTAAAGAGTGGATAGGGACTGTGTGGAGTTTGTCCTAGACACATGAAGACTTTTAAATAGCAGCACACTGATTAATCCATTGTTTTGGAACAGGTGAAGGGTGAGGAAGAGGAGGAGAACACCTTGGAAGTGAGAGAGACTAAAGTTAAGGGCAAAAGGTGAGTGTCACCCTCTAACATCAGTACCTAGAGTTGTGCATGGGGCTTCCACCATTATCCTCATGGTGGAGCAGAAATACTACCTCAACTCCACATACCTAGGAATCCTAGTCTTTTGTTTCTGGAAAGATCCACTCTGTACTCAGACTGCATCCTGGGGTGCTATAGAGCCTAAGAGGCCCCAATACAAGTTATTCCCCTCCGTCAGATGCTCATTCCTTGGGAGATAGCTCATGTGGCTTTAGATCTGTGCACTGAGCCTAGCACACAGCTACCCATTTGTCTAGTGAGGGGAAAGCCCTATAAAGGAGAGAATCTCTCCCTTAAATGCAACTCAGCTGTGCTTGGTTTCTTGTACTCACTGCCTTAAGTAATGCCCTGTTCCTTCATTAAGGGATATCAGGTAAGAGAAGTGTTATAGCTATCATCATGCTCTTGTCCATTGCTCCCTTTTGAGGTCTCAAATGATCGGCAGTGGTGATTGCAGAGAGACTAAGTGCTCTTTGGCCGCGTCCCCAGAGCACAGCTCTTAGTCTGCAGTGGGAGTACCACAGTGCACTGGATACCGTGGCCCAGCATGGGCTGGTGCCTGCTGCAGAGAGGGAGGATGCTGTCTTTAGCATGAGGCTCTGCACTGCCAAGCTTGGGATGTCATACATACACTGCAAGACTGGGCAGGCAGGTGCTTTCTGAGCCATGAGAGCTGAAACAAAGGCTGCTCGTAAAGTGGGTCAGAAGCACAGTGCTGCTGGGTTTCAGGAGGACAGTAGCTGTGGAGTTAAGTTGCTGAGGTAGACCATGGTTTCTGACATATCCGGAGGCCTCGTCATCCTGCCCTTGGGCCACCAGGCATGACCCAGTCCATTCACTTCTGCCATCACCTCAGTCCATCTGGTGCATTCTTACAGGTTTGGTGAAATCTTGATCCTTTCTGTAGAACCTCAGTCCAAAGCCATGCTCATTTTCTGGCTGTTTCTTAGTTTCAGATCCTGTGGGCAAAAAGCTGAGAATGAAGAGACTTTGTGGGAACAGGTGCTTAAGATGTTTGTGATTTGTCTTCTGGACATTTGAACACGCTTCCTCTGATGCAGATCATTCTTGTCATCTGGAGAAGACTGGAAAAACCCCTGCTGAAGCATGCTTTATAAATGCAGGACTAGGGAGGGGAGTGTATCACTATTCCCCTTCCAAAATGGGAGCCAGGTGTTTTTGTGAAGCAAAGATTGTAATTGTGTCTGGGCACAGTTCACCCTGTGCTGCCTCCTGTCCTGCTTCCCCAGCCCAGAGTAAGCACACCCTCTGGGACCAGATGTCTGTACACCTTGGAGGAGCAAATAAAATATTGTCCCCAGTCACACACAATATATGTGATATATGGGCTCCCATCTGCAGGGGATGTTGCAGGGGTTGGATCTGATTGCTCTCTCAGGGGAGATCTCACGTGACTTACCTGTTCTTCTCTCCTCCAGTGGAAAGTTCTTCTCTGTGAAGCTGCCATCTCCTTTGGCACCAGGAGCCAAAGTCCGTGTATCTGTTGAAATGGTTTTCACGCACGTCCTGCAGCCCTACCCCACCCACATCACCCAAAGCGAGAAGCAGTTTGTGGTCTTTGAAGGAAACCACTATTTCTACTCACCATACTTCACCAAGACCCAAACAACCCGAGTCAAACTGGCCTCTAGGAACGTGGAGAGTTACACCAAGCTGGGCAACCCTTCCCGCACTGAAGACATGATTGAATATGGTCCCTTCAAGGATATTCCTCCGTACAGCCAGGTAAATGTCTGTGCAGAGAGGTTGTGGCTCTGCAGAGAGCATCTTGCAAATGTGGCACCTGCACCTCAAGTTGGAGAGTGGGAAGCAGAGACTTCTGTGTAAGACTCGCAGGTCAAGCCTGAGTTAGCCTGTGTGCGGGCTGGGAACATGTGCTCCTAGTACAGACGTGATTGCTGGCCACTGCTCAGTGTCCACAGAGCAAACCCAGACAGTTTGCGTATGGCTCTGGCAGGGGTGTTTTTGCAGTGGGGAGGACTGCATCTCTAGCCCCCTTGCCGTTATAACTCAGCCAGACATGCGGGGTGTGACCTGTGAGTATACCCCGGGTACCCAGTGCCCTGTGTGAACTGGGCTGGGGTGGCTCCCACCTTCCCGTGCAGTCAGCTTCACCTCTGCAGTCTGTCAAGGAGGTTTCTCTGAGGGACGTGGAGACATAATTGTGAGGGAAGGTTGCTCCTTAGGTCTAACAGTTTATCTTTTTTCCTTAGGACACTCTGAAGGTGCACTATGAAAATAACAGTCCATTTCTGACCATCACCAGTATGACCCGAGTCATCGAGGTGTCTCACTGGGGGAACATTGCGGTTGAAGAGACGGTTGATTTAAAGCACACAGGAGCAGTGCTGAAAGGGCCTTTCTCCAGATATGACTACCAGAGACAGCCAGACAGTGGGATCTCTTCTGTCAAATCTTTTAAGGTTGACATTTGCCCCTTTTTTTTTTTTTTTTTTTTACTGCGGCTTCCCCCTTTCTTACATCCCCAGAGGGAAATACAGTTGTCCTTTGCCTTTTCTTGGTAACTGTATGCAAGTAATAAAGGAATATTAAAGCTCTGATCTATTTTCAGAGAAGGCTCATGCTAGATAGGAATAGCTTTTGGAGACAGAATTAGGAGGTTATGTGCTTTATTGCATCTGTTGGCCAAACTGCATACATGAGGGCATGTAACATGTGTCCACACTCCTACCCCTCCAGTCTCAGGGACCCTCTCAAACTCTTAATCCCTGTGCTGACAGCTCTGCTTTCAGTTTTCCACTGTGCAAGGGCCATTGGTTCTGTCCCCACCCTCTTATTTTCAGAGTTGCCTTCTCTGTCGTATCCTCCCCATGTGGAACAGTATTAATTGGAAAATCACCCATTCATTCCTTGCTCAAAAAGCACTCAACAAGAGTTAAAGCTGTGGCTCTGCTAGCTAGATGTGAAAAGTATTATGTGTTTTCATCTGAACCAAAACCTTTCTTGCTGCTTCAAGCCCTTGGGATTGATTGTTGTAATTCTCTAAGGTGGTGCAGCCAAACAGAAATCTCATTTTGCTGAGTGTAAAGCCAGCAAGCTCAATGAGCCAGGGCAGCAGACTGGAGTGAAAAGGGAATTGCTGTCCTGGTGGGCATGATGAGATCCCTTGCTGTCTGGGATATTTGAAACTGGGCTGGAGAAAGTACATTCATTTAGAGGCCAAGTGATTTTAGCACTGGCAGCTACTTCTGTGGCTGATTGCTTATAATAGCACAATTTTACTACTCAGTGCAACCGAATGGCCATTTTGTCATCTCTCACATGGGAGCGCAGTTTCTCGATGCTTAACAGCCATTATTAGTTTTTCCAATTTCACTTGAAATAACTCCTAGCCGATGCACTGACTGTTGCTTCTCTCCATACAGACCATTCTCCCAGCTGCTGCTCAGGACGTCTATTACCGAGATGAAATTGGAAATATCTCCACCAGCCACCTCCTTGTCCTGGATGACTCCGTGGAGATGGAGATCCGTCCCCGTTTCCCACTTTTTGGGGGATGGAAAACCCATTACATCATCGGCTATAACCTGCCTAGCTACGAATACCTCTACAATCTTGGTAGGTGGCACAGGGGATGGGAATAAGAAACCTTCTCCTCTGTATTTAAAGGTGGTTGCTGTACAGTAAAGAATTCAAAGCTGCGGTATGCTGCACCTTAGCAACAACAGTTGCTAGCTATTATTTCTAGAATATGCAAATCCACCTTTTCTGTGCTTCCTTCAGGTTTTTGTAGACGTATGGTTAAAATATATTTGTGTGAGCTAGTGCCCCCTGCTGCACAATGTATCCATCTGAATTCTGCTCTTCTGTTAAGAGCTGAGCTTCCAGGTTGCCTCTTGTTCTTTGAGGAATTGTAACCAGCTTCTGGTCTGCGCTCTCTTAGGTGATCAGTATGCCCTGAAAATGAGGTTTGTGGACCACGTGTTTGATGAGCAAGTTACAGACTCTCTGACTGTCAAGATTGTCCTGCCAGAAGGTGCCAAGTAGGTGTCATTAATCCTGGCTCATTACTGCAGACAGTGCTGTGTTGGTGGCAATTCTCCAGCCTACTCTAATGGCCTGAGGACAGTGAAACAAAACCATGACTGTGCATGTGGAGGAGACCTTGGAACAGAGCTTTGCTTCCTTTTAGAGTGTTGTTTAAACTGTGTAATTGACCTTGTGCCAGCCAAGTCCTAGGTTACATCATCTCAAACACTGTAGAGTCATATGGGACTGTCTGGTTTTATCCACAGGAATATCCATGTGGACAGCCCCTATGAAATCAATCGTGCTTCAGACGAGCTTCACTACACATACCTGGACACTTTTGGACGTCCAGTTATTGTGGCACACAAGAGCAACCTGGTGGAGCAGCACATCCAAGACATCGTGGTGAGTGTGGCCTCTGCGTGTGGTTTGCCTGAGCAGTTGTGCCTCTTCTGAATTCAGCAGCACACCCAAAACACCCATATTGGGTTCCACAAATAAATAGTTTCTGGACTGCATGGCCAGTTCTGTTGCTGCCTGAGGAGAGGAGTTCTCTCCCGTAGTAACATGGGTCACTGCTCAGTGTTTCAAACTTCTCTTCTAGGTTCATTACACCTTCAACAAAATCTTGATGCTGCAGGAGCCTCTGTTGGTGGTTGGAGCCTTTTACATCTTGTTCTTCACTGTGATTGTCTACGTGAGGCTGGATTTCTCCATCACTAAGGTGCTGTATGATGAAGGGCCCTGTCGGAGCATTAGTGGCTCACTCAGCTGATGATTGGAGATTTTTCATACCACTAATTTTTGCTGTATGTTCCTGCCAATTGGATATATTCCTAGATGCTAAACAGAACCCTGGTTTTATGCTACCTGAGCATTGATACTCCTGCAGGATTTGAACTGGTGTGCTAAGGCTAACCAGAGTTTTGCTTTCTGGATAAAAGGGAATCCTGCCCCCTGAGAAGCAGGGATGTCTGCAATTCTGCTTCTGCAATGTTTTCACTTTTTGTTAAGCTATTTGTTGGGCTAGACTGAGTGTGGAAAGGTTCTTGCCCTAGTCAGTACTTGTACCATTCACCTAATTACTGTCAGTTGATTGCAAAGGGAGCAGTTTCTGTAACAGTCCTGTGGCAGATGGCAAGCATGGCTTGTTGCAGGTCACAGATACGACTGCTTTGATCTTCCCTTCTGTCCTCTTGCAGGATCCAGCTGCTGAAGCTAGGATGAAGGTTGCCTGCATTACAGAGCAAGTGCTTACTCTGGTGAACAAGAGACTTGGGCTGTACCGTCACTTTGATGAAGCAGTGAATAAATACAAGCAGTCACGCGACATCTCCACCCTGAACAGTGGCAAAAAGTCTTTGGAAACGGAGCACAAGGCCCTGACAAATGAAATAGCCTCTCTGCAGTCTAAACTGAAGACAGAAGGCTCTGACTTGTGTGATAAAGTAAGAAATTCCAATTTATTTTTTTAAGCTCTCATTCTTGGCTCTATCAAGTATTCTAGGTGAGTTTTAATTTGGGGTTTAGTTTCTGCAGCCTGTATTTTTTTTTTTCCTCTGAAAATGGCTTGATCCCTGTCAGGGGGTGTGAAGAATAGTTTGTTGTTTTTGCAGTAATCTTGGTTATGCAGCCCTGTAAGTGCTGCTGGTAAGCAACTGCTTGTGCTGTTTCTTAAACAGCCTGTGAACCAGCTGCATGAGTACAGGATTGTGTTACAAAAGCATTAATCTGATGCCTCTCATTGAGCTTGTGGCAGTGACACTTAAGCAAAAATGGAAACTGTCAACACACCAGCCAAACCAAAATTGTCTCCCTCATCTCTTATTCTTGCACATGTGAATTTGGTGCTGACAGAATTTTGGTAGCATGATGCTCCTCAGGGGCTATTTCACTGTACCATGTTGAAACCCATGGCACAGTGAGCACACACCCACTTTCCTTCCTCCACTATATTTCAGCACTCCTGGAACAGACCCTTAACTCCCAGTAAGGGACACTTTAGTCTTTAAGGTGCACCTTGCTTAATCTGTTATTAACTCAGCTCTGCCATTGCAGACCTGCTCCTCACACACCATTAACGTTGACTGTAGGGACACAGCTTTCATCTGTCAGAGTTGTGATTTAGCTTGAAGCCTTTAAAATCTGTCATTAAACACTCTTTAACAGTCATTGCACTTGTCTCCTGCCAGTATAGCTCCTGGGTTCTCAGAGCCCCTTTATCTGCACTGCTTAATTATCCGTTCATGAGATATTCCTCATAATGCGATGCCAAAAAGAGGTGATGGCTCAGGGCGCAATATTCAGGGATTGGAGACTTTTCCACGTAGCACTGACTTCATTTTTTGCTCCAGCTTTACCATCTCTTCTATTGCAGCTTCACTGTAGGGATGGTTTTTTGTCTCCTCTAATACTCCCTGTGCTTTCCACCCTGTAAGGTAAGTGAGATTCAGAAGCTCGACGGCCAAGTCAAGGAGCTCGTTCTGAAGTCCTCCATTGAGGCCGAGCGACTGGTGGCTGGCAAACTCAAGAAGGACACGTACATCGAGAATGAGAAGATGCATTCCAACAAGCGCCAGGACCTGGTCACCAAAATCGACAACATCCTCGACGCACTGTAACTCTGGTTTAGTGACCAGGTGAAGGGGAGAGGTATGAAGGGAGATGAGAAGCCTGGGAGTGGATACACTTTGAGCCAAAACTCCTCAGCAAAATTAGGGGAAAAGGTGATGTGAAATGTCTGAAGTACATCTTGGTTTTAGATTTTTCTATAGAGCCTGTCCGCTCAGTGACACGTGCTGTGCAAGGGACCACAACATCATGCTGTTTGGCTGGGTAACAGGGTTTCTTTACCAGAGGTGAGACTCAGCCAGGTTATAAAACAGTGTCCCACTTTTGGTTTTCCCTGTATAGATGTGCCCTGCCTAAACGCGCACAAACAGCCAGTCTGAGCACAGACACGCTCATGGCAAATCTGAATGTTGCATCTCTGGAAAGAATAAAAGACACCTTTGTTCTACTTTGAAATAAAACCGCCACTGCCTCGCCTTTACGTGTTGTGCCGGGCTGGGGGGAGGCTGAGGCGCTGGTGCAGGGGGGCTGGGTGGCTCTATCCTGCCCACAGCCAGGCAGTGCAGTTCCCTGAGGAGCAGAGTCCAGCCCTGACCACTCCTGCCTCCTGGCAGCTGTGTGACTTGAAGGCAGAGCTCTGCCACCCTGCAAGGCCCTGACCCAGGCAGGGGAGAAAGCTGAGCCCTTGTTCCTTAGGGACATACATGACCTACATCCTCATGGGGAGAAAAAACACAGTGTGACCCCTCCTGCTAGCCTCTCCCTGCATCCCACATGCTTTCCTGCTGTCTGTGACAACAGTCCTGCATCCCTTGTGCTGCCCAAGTAGGCTCTTGCTCACAGCTGAATACCCTGGGGTGTGCATGCAATTCCCTGCCAATTTCAGTCTTGTCAAAATTTTTTTTCCCTGTGCCTCTCTGCTTCAGTGCACTGCTAAACACTCCAGAGCTGGTTGCAGGGACAGCAATATAGGTGTTTCCTACTGCACTTGCTTAGTTGTTTACTAAAGTGGTTTGAGATCCTAATACAGAAAGAACCAGAAAAGAGCAGAATGGGCTCTTAATTTAAAACTGTAACCGCTTGTCCTACCACCACATCCACAGAAGGCAGTTAGCACCCGATTCCAACTGTTTAACATGTCTAGTATATTAAAGGATCCTGGCATACTGAGGCAGAAGTGATTTAGTTCAGCATTTCTGGTGTATGTTTGTCCACCTCTAGACTTCCCTTAAAAAGTATGTGTACATCATGAAGCACATACCATTTTCAATGCAAAACTCGTTAAGTACTAACTATTCGGGAGACCTTTTTAAATTAAAACGTTAAACCAAATTTGATTTACTTTAGCCTCTCTTCCCATTTGAGTTGCAAACCAAATGGATGAAAGAACCAAAACTTCAATAAAACACTTTCAAGAACAGTAAGTTGCATGATTATCAGAATTAGCTGGCACGCAGATATTTGGGTTGGCATCAGTGAACTACACTGGCATCAATCACTGACAAAATCCTAAAATAATTCTTTTTGTCCATATCAACATGAGTTTAAAAAGAAAAGGCAATCTTAGCTCTTACTGTCATTATACTGCTCAGGGAGTGCTTATGGTACAGTTTGCCCCAGTACAGAAAAATAAAATAACCCATGTTACTCCTACAATCTCTGCTCTAGGATCTTTACAAAACAACTATTCAATCTATTTGAAAAAATAAGCTAGATCTCTGCCCTTGGCACAGTACAGATAATTTCAAAACCAGCATTCTCATTATCTTATTTCTGAGCAATGGCACTGAGGTAAAAGCCATCTAACAGAAGTTGGGTAATTACCTGGGTACGTGCTACAAGTGGTTATCCTAACCCAAATACTGCAGCCGATGAATGCCAAGGTGACCTAGCCAAGATGCAAGGAATTACTTGACAACAACAACAACAAAACCCCCTCAGTCAAAAGCCAAAGTAAAGCATGGTTTTTTCTCTGCCAACTCCAATCCAGTTTCTCTTCACTTGGTAATGTTTCCAATAAAGTTGAGAACTTCACCAAACTCGTCTTTCTCCTCAGAGCTCAGCACCCAAAAGGAGGAGTGGATTCTCACAGGGTTGTTTTGCTTTACAACATTCCTTTATGCACTCAGTTACAGTATGACAAAGCACTCTTACATGACCTGGAGCCATCACAAAGACAAATATTTATGTCCTTAAATTTCATTTGGATGGGAGGGCAGCAGGGGAGGAGGAAAGGGAAGAGTGCACTTCTGTGTTAGCCCCAAGTCATTCACCCAGGCTTCCCAAACCAGAAGCTATTGGGGAATTGGTCACCATTCCAGTATTACGTAAGTGCCCACAATTAAGGTTTCTTTCATTCTGCAAATGAATATGCTTATTTGTGGTTCATTCTTACTAATAATTTGAGATAATGAATATTATTTTTTTTCAATCACATTAGGAAAAGGCAAATGCAGCCACCACAGAACTGACCTTCAGCTGTAATCAATCTCCCTAAATTGAAGAGGATGCAGTATCACTTCTGTTTTCCAAAGCCGTTAAGAAAAGTAAAAGTTGTCTTCTTCCACTAATTTGAAATTATTACTCACATGTGAAAATGAAATAAGGTGACTAATTAAGCTACAATCAGCGCAGTTCCTGTGCAAAAAAAAAAAAAATAACGTCACATCAAAGAAATAACAATCAAGAGTCCTTCAAAATAAGCAACTAGTATTTTATAATGACTTTAAGTGTTTATAGATTAGGGAAGTAGAAAATACCCAGTCACTTCAATAGTTCCCCAATCTAAAGAATGATCTAATGCTTTAATTTTTTTTCTTTTCCTGTAATGGTACTTCACTAGACTGGGCTTTACAAAACCAGGAAACTCCTAAAGTAAGAAACAGACTAAAAATATCTCATCCTCATCATTTAAAGTTTTTCAAAAAGATTCTAACAATTAGGATCCCAAAAATATTTCAACAAATCCATTCAACAAAGACATACCACCTTTTTTTTGTGGTTCATCCACAAAAGCAGACTTGGAGAGGGCTCTTCAGTGACTGCGCTTTTCCAGGGCACAGGGTGTCCTTCACAGTCATTCCGAACAATGGGACAGCAGCAGGTTCATTCACCTGCTTGTGTTTTCTGTCTGAACACAGCTGCACTTGTCGGCCTTCTTCAAGTTTTGGAATGACATGGATGCTTCTTGAGGGGCAACTGGGCCTACACGCCTTCTACGCTGCGGGCTGTCAGCCTGGGCTTCACCTGGTGGAGGTACCTCCTTTCCAACCACTCCCGCTCCCGACATTCCCAACGCTCCGAGGGCCTTAAGGCATGTTAACTGTGGATCGCTGACCCTTTGACTTCTTCCTGTGATCCCCAGCCTGTGGTTCTCTCAAGTCACACCTGTTTTCTGTTCTTTGCATGGTATTTACCTCATCGCACTCAGGTTTATTTTCAAGCTAGATAATAAATGAAAAAGTCTAGTTGTTAGTAATATGTTTAAGCAGTTCTGAGCAACTAAACAGATAGGATGAAAACTTTCCCTCCCCTCCCACGAAAGGGGAAAGTGCTATAGAACTGCAGCTAGCCAGTACCACAACTGGAAATGAGTAGTCTGATTCCCTACAGTTTTGCTTTCATCACACTTATGCTTACGATAAAACACATCAGTATTTGTCTGCCTGAATGGAAGTATTAAATGACCATCAGACACCACAGGATACTAAATGAGGTTCAGACAACATTATTGAATTATACAGATTAAAAAAAAGGTAACTAGTTAAAGAGGATACAGTTGGTTTTGGCCAACACAAAACACAAACTCTATGTATGTTATGGTTTCATTGCCTCACTTGTTAAGATAAAAATCTGTCTTTTAGAAAGCTTGACAGCATATAGAAAGCAAGCAACTACAGCAAGAGAAGCAAAAAAATAAAGTAGCTCTGCTGCAACAAAGGATTTTTACATCAGCTTTAAAATAAAAAGTGAAGTACTTTCTCAATCTGTTATGTTGATTCCTGCAGTTTGTTGCAAGAACAGGAAGTCCAGATTTGAAAGACTTCCACAAAGAAAAGTTACTTCATGCCTATAAATAGGAGTGACAGGAACAACTCTAGAAGTCTTTGAAGGGAACAAATGACATCAGATTGCTCTCCAAGAGTTATTAACTGGTAAAAAAGGAAATTATGACAGAAACCTGAAATTTTCATTTACACGTGCTTACCTACAGACTTGTTTCAAGTACCAGAACTCAAGACTACAAGGTAGCAACGATAAAAGTTTTGCAGTACTGAATGATGGCAAACAATGACACTACATACTTGCATACATACATATATTTGAAGACTATGACTAAATCTTCGTGCATTTAGACACAGATAACCATTAATTGATAGGGTTTAGCAAAAACCTTAAGTCACCAACAAAAATTCAAAGTATTAGTATTGTTGGCTATTGCCATGAGTATGTCAAGCAAGCGAAGTCTGACTATGGGTCATTCTTTGGTCTTAGCAATTCCCAGGGAGAATGCAGCAGGGTCAGATTCCTTTTTCTGCTCTTACAGGAACAACTTTATCCATCATAAGGGAATAAAGAAGAACATGAATCCATTCCTATACTTTGCAAGTTATTTTTAAAACCAACACTTGCCAGTACTCTATAAGAAGTGCTAGGAACATAACAGCCACACATTTAAAGTTTCCTTGTGAAACAGGATGCAAACAACTTTCATTTGCTTTGTACAGATGTCCCACTTCAGATCACTAAATTAAAACACACCAATAAACAGCATGTTGCTATAGGATAAACCTTTGTCACCTCATCCCAGCACTCCTGCACTCACCTCCTACACTCTGGTTCTTCCAGCCAGGAAGACCATTTGCTTTTTAAAGCAGCTCGCTCTCTCATCCTGAAATCCTAACTTTGCTCCTGGAAGAGGCCCTTCAGATCAGCCACCCCTCCCCCAGAGGCGCGCAGGGACACACACCCATCGCACCGCGGCACGCAGCCCCTGCTGCGAGGCTGGGTCTCCCGCCCCACTGACTCGCTGCGCAACCCCAGGGACCCAGGAGTGCCCCCAGGCAGCTGGCGAGGCTTGGGCGGGGAGCCCTGCGCCCCGCCATGCCCCTGCACCCCTCACACTGGGGGCCCGACCAGGGGGTCGGGACCCGGGTCGGGACCAAGCCCAGTCCGCGGCACCTCAAGGCCGAGCGAGGAGGCTGCCCCTCAGGAGATAGCCCCACCCCCGAAGGCGGGACCTTGGGGACAGCCCTGGCGTCGATTGGGCGGCCCTCAGCAGCCCCTGGCGCCGATTGGCTGTGCCGGGCAGGAAAGGCGGGAAGGGTGCCCCGCCCCTAAAGGCGGGACCTTGGGGACAGCCCTGGCGTCGATTGGGCGGCCCTCAGCAGCCCCTGGCGCCGATTGGCTGTGCCGGGCAGGAAAGGCGGGAAGGGTGCCCCGCCCCTAAAGGCGGGACCTTGGGGCCAGTCCTGGCGCCGATTGGGCGTTCCCCAGCAGCCGCTGGCGTCGATTGGCTGTGCCGGGCAGGAAAGGCGGGAAGGGTGCCCCGCCCCTAAAGGCGGGACCTTGGGGCCAGTCCTGGCGCCGATTGGGCGTTCCCCAGCCGCCGCTGGCGTCGATTGGCTGTGCCGGGCACCCCGGGAAGGGCGGGAAGGGTGCCCGCCGTTCGCTCCTCTCAGCCCTGCCGGTCCCCGGCCGAGCCCTGCGCGCCGCGCTCAGGCGGCTGCGCCGGAAAGGGTCAGCGGTAATGGGACGGGCAGAAGCACGGTGGGGGTGGGCCGCGGGCTTTGGGCTGGGCCCGCAGCTGTGAGGGCGCGGCCTTCAGCCTCTGCCGCGGGGCGGGAAACGCAGAGGAGGCGCTTGGGAAGGGACCTGGGCTCTCCTGAGGGCTTTTGTAGCACGCCTTCTCTCAGCCGGACAGGCTTTAGTAATTAAAGGACTTAACGCGAGAGAGAAAAATGTATCACTTGGGAATGCTGCAAAAGCCACATGGGCTGTACTGTATGAGTTACTACAGCTGAAGGACAGCGGTTTGGGCAAGGGCGTTGTGCAGAACAGCACACAAAATTCAAAATAACACGTTCGATTGAGTGCAGGGTGGTGTATGGCCATGAGCATGTCATCGCTGAGAACTGTTATTACGCACTTAGGCACGCAGCCATGCCGTTTTGTCTTCTACTTGCTTTTCTCCTTTCCCAGCCTGTCAAACGCACCCTCCCACAAATGCAAACACCGATTTTTCTGTGGGGCTCAGCAGCTCCTTTCTCCCTGTCTGATGAGCCTCTCACCCAGCTGGGGACTAGGGTTACTTATTCCTGGGTGAATACATAAGAAAAACACTACGAATACCTTAAGGTTTTCTGAAGAGTCAACAGCATTGCACAGAAAATACTGTAGTTGTTTTCTCTGAGTGATAATTTTCTCCTGTAGCAATCATATCGAAATACTTATTTGATTCTTTCAACTGCAGGTTCAAGTTGTAAACACAAAAAGATTTTACGTAATAATAATGTGTATAGATTGATGTCATGGATCGTTGGATTGTCCTTGTACACTCCCTTTACTGGAATGCTCGAAGGTGTAGTCCAGTCTTTCAGTTTAGGGACATTTACCATTTACTTTAACAAACAGCAGCAACTGTCTAAGAAATAGCACCAAGAAATACAATTCATCAAACGTTAGGAAATGCGTCTATTTTACTGTGGCCTGGAAAACCCCCCAAACCTTACCAGGTGTTGGAAGCTGTGTATTTTACAGCATGGACATTTCATTTTTAAATAAAAAACTGTTCTAGTTCAAAGGATACATAAGATACAATCAATGGTTACAGAAAAATTTGCTAGTTTGTAACCTAGCAATTAGTAAGCTGGAAAACAGCAATGCAGCTTTCTCCACACTCTACACATTGAAATGCCTTCCTGGTTTTGCTACTAGACGTGATGCTTCCATGTTTGTATTTATTCGCATTATTAAAATTAAACATACAAGAAAAAATAGAATGTGTCAATGAATTGATAATTCTTACTATTAATCAACAATATAAGATGGTGTTCAGCCTCCAGGTTTTAACAGCACCTTTGAGAGGTGCTAATCTCCAAATTAGTGTTACTTGCACAGTTCTATAACAACTATATTTAAAAAGAAAAATTATATTCTGTGCCCTTATTCTAGAGTTCATGGATAAAAAAAAGCAGAGCTGTCCTTCATTTTTGACAAAGCTACAATATTTTAAGGATAAAGGATACTATAGATTGTGCATCTAAACAACAATAAAAGTCAGTTGTATCTCAGTAATTCTCGTAATTATTGATTTTAGAGTGAAATTCTCTAGGAACACCTCAAAGGAAAAAAATCAGCTATTTAACAGTGAATGAATACTGAATAAACATGTTTGTACTGATAATTACTAATGATTAGGTGTGTGCAAAGAGACCTTGAGCTGCTTCCCTATAAACACAAATTTACCTGGATAGGGTGATTGAGACACATTTTTCTGTGCCATAAATCATGAAAAAGCAGGCTATAAAGAAAGGATTTTTTTCAGTTTTTTTATTCACAAATGTATTAGTAAATAGTAATGTATAAATTGCCAAATTGAGATTAAAACATACATTGTACTGACTAGCCAAGTTATGTACCCGAGTATTGTAAGACTACGCAGTATCACATAAGTTACATTATATACTCACGTAACTCTACAAGAACATGTATATCACCTCAGAATATTTTGAAACTAACATGAAACATGGCAAAGAGTAACAATTTCATTTTGACTTCAGGAAAACAAAACCTTTAAAGCATTTTTGTGAAACAGAACTGTGTCTACATTACGTTTCTCAATTTAAAAGACTTAGGTTTTCCATTCAGCTCTGGGGTGTGTCTATGTGCATTTCTTCCTGGGGGAGACCCAAGTATTTGCCATGGACCTCCAAAAATATATCCATGAAAAACAACAAATATTAAATTTTCAGCACCATAAAGTATCTCAATTAAATCTTATGTAGAATTAAGCAATTATTGACCAATCTGAACATATTCAATGTCAGTACCAATGCTTTTTTTGGTTTGATTCTGATAAAATAAAAAAACCTGACACCGGCAGATATACAGACAGTATCCAAGGCACTTATAATTAAGGAATTTCACCAGGTTTTAGTGTAGAAATCAATTTGATGAATGTGTAGATGATTCTAACACTCAGGTCTTTAGTTAAAATACTTCTACTTGCTCGTAATAGTACCTACAATGAACTAGGTACTGTACAAATATAGAAGATGTGAGGCCTTACTCGGAGACCTTTGTGTAAAGCTAGAAAAACTATATTATTATACAATTCCAATGAAAAGAATTACATATAAATTCATATTTTTTAAAAGTATTCCCTGAACTCCATTGTGAATTTTAGCCATTTGTCAGGCCCTATTACCTGTGCTAAGGAGGCAGCAGTCACCTGTCCACAAGCTGAGCTGCATGTTCCAATAGTTCTTTTTGTTTACAATAAACCTGTATTTCCTCAGACTGCCCAAGAGTGGAATATGCTAACACTATTACAAATAATAAATAGTCATAACAATAAAAGTGGCACTTTCTTAAGGGCGCTTTCACTTGATAATAAATATGACAGCACACAAGTTCCTACTGGTTTTCGTTTAAGCGTGATCACCGAGGCTGACCCCAAGGCTGCTAACACTGGGTAAGCCAAGAGACACAAAACGATTCTTCTCTGAGAACAGGTGGCAAGCGTGTGGCACCATCAACAGGTCCACTTACTAGCTCATCTTTCACTGATTCTTTAACCCATTGCTAAATAAATATAACAAATGAAATTTCAAGTCACCTTAACAAAATTAAAAGATATATTAAATTAAAATCTTGTCCCTAATCCAAAATATACAACAGTTACCATGTGAAACACAATGAGAAACCTTAACAACATGTAAAGGACACTAAGAAAAAAATAATTTCCAAAAATACTCTTATGAAGTATTAAACACTGTCTCAGAGCTCCTGAAGTGAAGCTTAAAGGTCAGACTTCAAATGGTGTCCTCTGTATTTATGTAGTAGAGCAGCTCATAGAGTACACTAACACGGCTTAAATTCTTTACTGACGACTCTGCTCAGTGCAGTTCAAATTGAGATTGAGTCATGTACAATATATCTGAGAACTTGCATAAAAATTCCCCTCTGTGGTAATGCAGTGTTTTTGAGAACGTGGACTAAGATTATATGGAATAGGAGAGATTCATTTGAAAACTGAAACCTACTCCAATCTCTCTGAAGGTTGCTGCCTGCTTGTGCATGGGGGGATAACAATAAAGGGTATTGCTAACTAGTTGCTGATCAGTGCTTGTCCTGTAACTGTGTTTTTTAATAAGACATACATTATATGTAGATGCTTTCTGAAATACACTGCAAAAGGATCATAAATTATTCTGGCAGTTGTCTGTGTTTGCCATATCTTTTCACATTGCAGATGAAAAGGAGGAAGGCATTTCTGTCTACAGAGCAGCATTCTGCTTTCATCTGCTTTAGAAAAGATATCCTCTGTTTCTTCTCAGGGCAATCACTTTTGTTTTCTTCAGTCAGGACTGATGTTTCTGATCCAAATCTGCTACTTAACCTTCCATGAAAGGTACACTTTTACCATCTTTAATGAAGAGACGGTCCTTATTTCTTCTGAGCTGGCCACTGCTAGTAAAGCCCTCCAATTTATGATTCAAAGAGTTCAGAACTGTTTAACTTGTCTTCTTCATACAGCAAAATTTTTTCCATGAGCTTCTTTTTTTGATCATTTATCTTTATTTTCCAGGATGTCTCTCTGGCTAACGCTGCAAAACAAAAAAAGCCCAAATACTGAGAAAAAAAATGCATCTATTGTCTAAGGAATAAATGATAATTTTAAATTTAAAAAAAACCCAAAACTGTCTTAGGAAAAAATCTGATAGAAAACCAGAGAACATTTTGTAGATTTATTAGTAAAATCATAACCAAGGGAAAAAGATTGATTGAATTGTGTTTAGAAGTAGGAAGAAGAACCTAAGCAATTCTGGAGAAGAGGGTAATTTGTCCCTACTATCAGAACACTAGAGCACTTTTACAAGGACTTTGGTTATCATAGCAGGAGCATGGGCAGTTTTGCCAAAACAGCTTGAAGATCATGTGCGTTTGCACGTTCGGCATGCACCCCTCAGATTTATCTAGATTTACCTTGTGAAGAACATGGAGAGTCAAGGTCTGCATTTTTTTGCTGAAAGGTGCTCTGTGCAGTAGATGCTGTTTCCAAGTCGCCATCACTTTTGGTGCATGCTGCGTTTCTTTCCTGGAGTCCATTTGCAGGTTTTTCCTGCTTGATGCTGTAATCAGAGGCTGCCATGTTTTCTGAATTGTTACAGCTGTTGCTAGATAGCTCATCTGCAGATTTTTCTGAAGGATTCCATATAAAACTACTGGATTCATCTGATTCGCAAGGGACCCTCGACATGTGTCCGCAGTAGATGTCAGGCGAGGCAGCTCCCGTTAAAGGTGTGTGTGGGCTGGCACCCGTCAGGACCGCTGGCTGTGCGCTGGCCTCCTTCGTCTCCCCCGCAGAAGGCACGTCCACGCTGAGACTAGTGGTCTCATCATCAGTTTCTTCTGGAGTGTTCATGGAGAATCCAGAAGTGCTGCCTCCACAGATGTAATGCTCTCTTAATTTTTTTTCAACCATTTCCATAATTTCAAGCACCTGTTTTTAACAACAAAATCTGTGAATGCAGAATAATTCCCATACCCCTGCTTACACATATTCTCCTATGTCAACACTCAAAAAAATAAGTAAGGCATGAATGTTGTAGCTTTAGACCTTGCTGTCAAGAAGACTAAAATGTTGGTCATGTATTTAAAATATTACCTCTGCTATGTTAGAATTCTTCTTTCTCAGACAAAGGCATATGGCTGAGGCAAAATCAACAGCAACCTCTTCTGGCAAGTGTCCTGCTTTCCTGTCTAGATATTTACGGCATATTTCCTTGGCAGCTAGCTTTTCAAAGTTTTTTACTTTGGAGTGTGAACTTTCTTTTGCTATTTGTATTTCATCAGAAATCATATCTTTCTGTTCAAAGGAAAAAGATATGTTAGTGAAGGCAAAATTAACACAAACATTTATTTCTATCTGAATCACTGAGGATAGGAGTCTTGTCATAGATTTGTTATTATTGCTCCTTAACGGCTGTTTTACAGACCGAAAACCTTTAAGAATCTCCATTCATGCAAGTGACAGAAATGTTTGTTTTCACAGGAGAGAAAAGGCCAAAGGTTTTCTCTGCATGTGTCTAATGCCAAATTCACTAAAGCAGACCCAGCTCTTCTACGTTTAGGCCCATTTATAGGAATGAAAAACAATCAACACCGTACACAGCAGCATTCTTGCACAGGACTTTTCAAACATTTGTTAAAGAAATCAGAAACCTACAATCCTTTATTTTCTGAACCCTTTTGAACATTGCTGAACTGCTTGGAAATAGTAAGTAGGAATACTACCACTTTCCCTTCAAAGGCTTTAACAAGGTGGCAAATCAGGAGCATATCCCATAGAAGGAATACAGGTGGAGTCTGTTTTCATGGAGATGGTGTTAATAAGCCTGGCTTATTATCTGGTTGCTTGTGAAAGTCGTTTGTGTAGTTCTAATCACAGCTCGGGCAAATTGGCCAGGATGTAAATTCCAGACACCAGTGCAATACATAAATGCCTGATCAACATGATGATGAGCAGCTGCAGTCACCGCCTACCCAGGTTTCCCCATTCAGTTTGGCTCATAACACCTCTTTCTGGCACATAAAAACCATGTAAGCAGCATTTCAGCACAAAGCCTTCTCTTTTAAATCAGCGTGTATTTAAACACCAATTATTCTGGAGTATCTCCTAATATAATTAGGCCAGCACTCCTGAGTGTGGTATGTGAAATGGGAATGTATATTCTGCTTCTGTCTAAAGGCAGGTAGGCTGCTGGTGGTAATGGAACCAGGATATGGCTTCCAAACACCCCTTCTTCAGGGTGTGTACAGTAGACTGCAAATAACAAACTGTATTTATATAAAATGAGAAGTCATCTTATGATAGTAACCCCATTCACTTGTGTTGGTATTCATTATTCCTGCTTTTTCTTACCAGATAAATAGGGTGTCTTCCTTCATCCAGTGCCTTAATCCCTGTCAGTATCTCTGCTAAGACCTAGAAAGTATATTTGAAAGATAAAACAATGTGTTCAGCATTAATTCTATTTTTAAAAATTAAGTTTTGTAACTAAAGAAATATTAAACTGTCAGGGCACTTTGAAATTAGGTTTTTACTTCAGATGGCTTAACAATGCCAGATCTGGGCAATCTTCATGACAATTTAGATCTACCTCCAGAGCCAAGTCCAAATTTTATAGTTAGATACAATAAATATTGTTGAAACAAAGGATGAGAAGAAAGTAATTCTAAATCTAGATAAGAAATCCCACTGAACAGAGTGACTTCCTATTTAAATGGAAACACCTGGAGACAGGTGACATCACAGACTATCAGTTGGTTTAGCTGAAATTCCAAATTAACAGGTAATGTTTGTAGCAGTTCATGGGGCAAATCTGCAAGAACTTTGAGAACCTAACTGTAGTCTTTCTGCTATTCTTTTTTTTTTTTTTAATGATCAGCAGTAATAACTTTTTTGCCATAAGAAACAATTTTGTTTCTGTTGTTTAAAAGATTCACCTCACTTTCCCACCAACTGAAGTATATTTGGAGTGCAAACATAATTAAAACCAGGATTTCAACACACTATATAGTCAGCAACTATGATATGAAATTGCGGGCAAAACCACTCTATGAGGCACGTGCTCTTATATGCAATTTCCTGTCTAGAAGCACCAAAGAATGCAACAGAACATGGGAAAAAGGCAACGTACCACACCACAGCTGAATATATCAACTTTTTCTGTTAACTGCCCATGTCTGATAAAATCCTCCGGCAGATAAGTAAGAGAAGCTTGTAGGACTTTGGTTTTCATCATAGCATATTCTGATTTTTTATCAACAGAATATAATCGCAGACCTGAATGTCCAAGCTTTGGTGTAAAGTTTTCATCCAACAAGACATTTGAGCTGTGATAAAGACAGACAAATAACAATATTGATCAAGTAATTACTTTAACTTGTGGTGATGAATTACAGTTTTACACTTTTAAAGTTTCCAGCATTTGGACTGCTGTGTATGAATGAAAGGATAAAGAATGGTAGAAAGGGGGAGGGGGAAGAAAAATCACTCCAAAAATTACTTCAAAAGAATATACTGCCATCATTTAGAAAAGAGAGATGGATTAAACATAAAATGGTAAACATCCTACAGAACAAGAGACAGCAGAAAGATACTGCAAATGGTTTTCAAAATTTCATAAGCTTTCGGCTGTTATTGTTAAAGAAATCCTGGAATTAACTGGTGACCAAGGAAGTGCTGATATGCCAAACCCCTCACCTTTTGATATTCCCGTGAAGAATTCCAAAATTATGTAAATACTCTACAGCTCGGATGAGTCCTATAGAAATGCTAATTCGCATCTCCCAGGTCAGTGGAGCAGGATCATCCTGCAAGGAAGTGAGGAAAAAAATGGTGGTTTCCACCATGCAATGCAGATTCTTTATTACTTTAAAAATCTAAAGGCTGCACAGCAGAAACTTCCTGTTGACCTGATCTGCTTTGCAGTAGAAAAACTGGAGAAGAGCTGCAGCCTTCCAGTACTACCGCATCCGCAGTACTTGCAGTCAAGATATTTGGGCACTTTTTTTTTTGCCTGTTTCTCAGAATTCAAAGCAATGCGACTGCTTTTTATACAATAACAGGACAGGACTTGTAATCACAGATCAGATAACAGACGCAGATTATTTGCTTACTTGACACTGAAGTTTGTTTTGTAGTGATCCATTAGGCAGGTATGGATATATCAGACAGTGCATTCCAGTTTCTACTGAGAAACCCAGCAGCTGCAAAATGTTGACATGACAACACCTGCAGGCACAGATCAGCAATGATTTGCAAATGAAATAAGAGCAACCCAGAAAAACACATTCCTGAACTGAAATAAATTCCTAAATTGAAGGCAACTGGGAATTGTGTCCTGCAGCTGGAAGCATGGAATGGCCCTGAGCGGAACGGCAGAAGGCTGCCTGACCTAGCAGCAAGGAGAGACTTAGAGCGCAGCCTGGTGTGAAGCAGCAAGGAGGGATACAGAGCTCCAGGTTTGCTCAGCAGGGACTCGCAGCGTCGCCAGCAGTCGCCAGCACGCTGCTCCCCAGGGCTCCCGCACAGGCTGTGCCTAAACCCACTGTCCCCAGAACGGCACAGTGCCTGGGAGATGGACACATCAGTCCCAAACTAAACACACA
Organism: Strix aluco; assembly: GCF_031877795.1. Taxonomy (NCBI): domain Eukaryota; kingdom Metazoa; phylum Chordata; class Aves; order Strigiformes; family Strigidae; genus Strix; species Strix aluco. The sequence continues at coordinate 13,783,311 of NC_133941.1, read as the reverse complement.
GGCAACGGGCCACGTGCAGGATGCGCACAGACTGCGTTTGAAAGCCAACCGCTTACCGAAAGCAAATCTGTACTTCTGTGTGAAAGAATCTTTGGGTGGAATTTGGGTTTGTGCATTCTATCTGAAAGATGAAAACATGCAATAGAACGTCAGTAGTAATTATTAAGGTGTTGCATTTGTACAGATCTTTTATTCTCTAGATGCCAGTAGGTAAGTATCTTTACTTTAGAAAACAGGCAAGTATCACTGATGGCAACTTTGTGTCAAAGGCAGCAATTAATTGGGAACTAGAACAAAAAACAGTGTAAAGACACCTCTGATCCAGTCATCAATGCAGGTAGCTAGGCTGCAGGCTACTCCCATGGAGAGTGTTAATGAAACCACTCACCTGAGGACAGTCTCTCTCATATGTGTTTGCTGAATCTAGATTTACTTACTTTACATTATTTCCTTTTTACCTCTCCTCACGTGTAGTCATTCTGTTTCCTTGCCCATACAATATTAAACAAGAACTGCTAATGTTCTAGAGATACTAATAACATTCCCCCTTCGAAGGAAAAGAAAAGGCGGAGTACTTGCCTCTTTCAGTCTTTTGATGACATACACTATGTTGTTTCTCTGACCTTTGTAGACATCCGCAAAAATACCTTCACAAATTCTGCTCTTGTCACTGAAACCGTTCGTGGCATTGGTAACTTCCCTCTGGGTCCACAAAAGGCTCCCGCTGGGGAGGTCAGTCATTGTCTCCTGCTGAGGAGTAGAAGAGCTGCAAGGCTGGACATTTTTAGAAGAAACAAGTTTATCTCATGAAAATTCATACGCTTTTTCCTTCTTTCAGTTATCATATTTTTTTCCCCATGATTTAAGCAATCACTGTGACTATTGAAAGAAACCGTGAAAGGCACTGTGCAATCCCTCATTAGGGTTTCCCTTTGTAACACCTGTCTTGATGTGCTTTGCTGATGTAAAAATTTTGCATAGTAGAAACGACTTGAAAACAGTTACCAATTTGCATTTCCACCTTTCCCAGAAAACAGTTTTGTTTAAAAGTCCATATATTTATCTGAAGTGATGTTAGTTTAAGTTACAAAAAATATTAATCTTTATGCCTGGGGCATATATTAAGAAACAGTTAGATGAGAAAGCAGGGTTCCTCATAATGTATTTATGTTCTGGTAGGAACTTCACAGCTACTTCTGAAGCACCAGGCCTCAGCTGCACAATAATTTGTTGCTTCCAGTGTGGCAAGTCCTAATGCCAAGTGTTATTACAGTTCCACTGTAGCCTAATCACGCAGCTTTCACAACCTTAATGTGCTCCAGACTTGAGAAAACAAAACATTAACTCCCTCTCAAGAAACTCTGAAACTGCTGCATTCTTTGTAGCAATCTTCTCACTGGTTCTCTTCAAACACAATCTTCTTTTAAAAAACTCGAACAAAATAAGCCAAAGAAAACAGGCCAAGACAGAACCATGATGGGATCAGAGTGTGCACATTGATCTGGCAAACAGCCTGGGAACCCACAGGACAGGTCTAGCTAGACTGTCTTAAAGACAAGAGAGCTACAGGGAGGAAGGAACTGGAGACTGGGTGCTGAAATCATTAGGAACATGAGAAAAACTTTTCACAGTGAGATGGTTAAGCACTGGAATGGGGGCTCAGAGAGGTGATGGAACCTCCATCCCTGGAGATTTTCAATTGTCAGCTACACAAGGCTCTGGGCAACCTGACTTAAATTTGATACTAGCCCAGTTTTGAGCTGAAACCACATTTTAAATATAAAATTAAACTAAAACAAGTACGCCATACTGACTGGCCAGTGGTATATATTGCACTGTCCTATGATCACACTAGAAATGTTAACTCCTCTGTAAAATCTATACTGGAAATTCCTTCAAAATTATATTTGCTATTTGTGGGGATGTTACCCATGCTGAGCTATGCAGTATGCAATATTGTTAATTTTTTCCCTCACTGGTCCTTTGCTGGCAAAAAAAGTGATGTAAACTGTGAGTAATCTAACCAAAGCATTAGTATTATATTCAGTCCAAATTTTTTCACTAGATCTGTATTTTATACAAGTAGAGGGATAAACTTTAATTGAAAAACCACAGAATGTCATAAAGATGATTTTCATTGTTATAATCAATGAGTACTAAAGGGATTTACCTTCACACTTGATGAGACAGGAGGATTTGACTGTAAGGATTTCAAAAGGTCTCTAGGGGGAGGTGGTGGAGAAGGCAGTGAATACAAGGCTCCTTCTGAAACAGCACCTGAAATTGAAATAACAGCATTGAAAATACACCTTATATTTATAATACCACAGCCTGGGACTAATTATGAAGGTCTGGGTATTTTGTTGAATTTCCTAACCAGGGATAACCTGTGACAAGCTCTCAAGATGTGGAATACTCTATGAAGATAGCGAGCTATTTTCCTGGCTGCTCTTTGCAAGATGACTACGCAGGTCTCTCTGGTCCTGGCGCGGGGACATAGAGCTCCCTATGTCCATACCATCGGCCAGAGCTCTCCTCAGTGTGTCCTGTGGTGCTGCTCCCTCCCTTCCCCAGGCAGAGGGGGATGTGCATGGCTCTCCTCCGGCCCAGATTTATTGTGCATGGAGAGAGGGACAAGGGGCAGGAAATGTATGCACTGATCTAGTCTGAGTATGGAGCCAGGATGGGACCGGGGTGTCCACAGAGCCCTGGGAAGCGTCTGGAGATCCCACAGGATAGACATAGCCAGTATCTCTCAAGGCCAAGAGAGCTGTAGGAAGGAGGAACAGGAGGCTGTTGCTAAAGTTAGGAATAAACAGCTCAGGAGACAACAGCGCTAGGAGAAAGGCAAATATTCAGATGTGCCCATTTTGAAGAAGAATATATCCATTACACTGTACTGAGAGCGCATGGGAAGCAGTCTTGTCTGTATGGTCATTTCAACATTAGACCAAATTCAGAATCTATTGCTTTACTTACTGCCTGCTGGTGGTACTCCCAGATGTGAAGAGTCCGGTGATGGCAACAGACTTATCTCCTTTTCTCTCTCTCTCTTTTTGTTTTCTGTGGGAGCTAAAGATATGTTCTCCTGTTTAGGTGGCTCTACCAGCTCTTCTTTTTCAGAGTTGGTAATATTAGAGGCTGATGTCCCTTCAAAAGAGAACAAAGAAAAGAAGATTACCAGGGAAAATAGAGTCTGACTCTAATCAGTTATCAGAAAATAATCCTAGTCAGGAAAACAGTAAATTAACATGAATATTAAAATAAGCATTCAAGGAATTTATTGTTAAATTACTGAAATACTATTGGTATTTAAATTCAAATCATCTTCATGACATCTACTACTGAAAATTAATAAGAAGTGATAGCTTCAAACTAATACCAGTGATGACTACGCAAAAGATAGTCTCTTACAGTACAAAATTAGCCATAATAGTATATTTACTTTGTCATTTTCTACGTAGCATCCTTCAGGCAATGATCTCAAATCACAAATATCTCCCAGCCTAAAGAAGGCATCTAGTTCTTTCTTAATTGTCACGGGACTGACAGGAAGTTTGACAGAATTGTATTGGTTTTAGACAGTTAAATATTTTAGGACTATTTTCAATTGTGTGGTTTTAGTGTAATGACCATGCCCATTCCCAGAAAACACTTTCCTATATAGAATTATTTGCAATAAAGAATCATACTACTGCTTATGAACAGAAAGAAACAAACTGGAAACGATCTAGGGAAAACACAAAAATGGTCAAAGGTCAAGACTTACTGATATATAAGGAAAAATTAAAGGCCAAATTATTGATTCACTACAGCTCTAAAAGATCCTGTATTTTATACAGCTTGGCAAGATCTCAGAATCATGCCTGAAAAGCAGCTTGAAGTCTGGTTAAAAGAAGTACAAAGATGCTTTTAGCATAGAGGGACTTGAAAAATGTGTACATCTTAGAGGGAGTTATTAAAATTAGATTAGGCTACAGTTAGGATGGGGAAAACATAACATAAAAAATTTCAAGACTCTGTTATAAATCTCCTGTCAAAGGCTGAAGAAGCAGCTGAATTCTTATCCACGAACACGTTTAAAATTAAGGTTGAAAAGGAGATTGGAAATGCCCTGTGTGCACTAGGGGTGATGTAAGGACTTCCTATTGCCTGATAACAACATTTTCCTGGTTGTAGTTCTAAACTTTTGTTTCTACCTGGCACCTTTTATCAGCAACACATTCAGCATTTTCTTAAAAATCACAGTTAATGTTTTGTTTTTATATAAAAGAAAATAAGCACAAGTATTAATATAAGGGGTTTTTGTCATGGTTTTATCAGTTTTGTATCTTAAGCATGGTGGTGATCTTGGGATCAAAAGCCACAGGCCTCTGTTTGCATCTGAAATCAGATAATAGCTTTGTGTTTGTTTTGTACAAGCAAGCAGGGGAGCATCTGACACAAGCAGGAAGCGGTGTGTTCCATTTATAATCTGTGCTACCTGTAATAAACCAAGATTCAGTAGAACTGTGTAAGAAAAGACAAGCGGGGACAGTTTCAGCGTACTAAGTGTCCTGAAGAGTAGGAGTTTATGAAAAGCAGTAATGGTAGAGTGGGCATGTTCACGTCAGGCAAGTTTTTTCCTTTGACCTCTGGGGTGTGTATCCACTTCCTTCAATGTCACCTATGAATGCAGGTTTGAATGAAACTAGGTCTTAAAATTAAAACTCGGAAAAATCAGGTATGGTTCTTTATTACTGTGTCAGAATGCTACGAAATCCTCAGTTTTATGGGTTTTTGAAATTAGCTATTGAACAGCCTGCAGGCCTTTAGTCAAAACTGACAGTCCCTGTATGTTGCAGTTGTTGGCTTTTCCCTCCTGTACTTTAACCTAGAAGTCTCTAAAATTAGATTCACTTCCCTCTTTCAACTTATTTTTCAGGGTTTTTCATGAGTTTTGCAACTTCCTGCACATCAGGCAAGTCACAACTGAAGCAAAAGAACTGGCATAAGAAAAAAATTATTATTATGGACATTCAGAAGTGGGACTAGAGTAGAGAAGAAATTGTTGAAGGGAGGTAGAATTCTCCTGGAAGTAATCCGCCAGCAAAACATCTGCCTGTGTGTTGTGTCTGATTGCTTTAAGTCAGAATGAATAGAATTACAGTGATGTAAGGACCACTTAGCTTTCTAAAGTGTCCAACAGAATAAGCAATGTATTCTCCATATCTGCCCAAGAGGAATCCCCTGATTAAGCATATTCAGATATAGATAAAAAAGCAGAAATAGAGGGTAAAGAATCTAAACCTAAAAATATCCTGTTAGAAATCACTTCTGCTTATGACTGAGCACACAGTGGAATGCACATATTGGGTTTATTCCAGAAAAAATTAACCACTTCCACATGGCAGAGCAACAAAATAATCCAGACTTTCTGCCACTTAAATGAATAGGAAGTTTTGCTATGGACTTCAATATAAAAGACAACTATAAGAGGTTTTTTAAAATGATCATTTAATTGTAGTTTTGCAATTTATTGCCTTTGAATTGATCTGGACAAAAAAGAATATTGATCATCCAGAAACATAACTGATAATTGATCATCCCACAGGATTTGTCTCTTCCATCTTTTTTAAGCCCTCTTTATCTAGCCTTCATACCACTTTACAGAGTTCAGAGTCAGAACCAAAATCACTTCTAACTCCTTATGAAGCCCTTCACAGAACAGCCCAAGATTGTAGCTCACCACTGTCACACAGGAAATCAGAGAAACAAAGGTATGTTAGATCTGTTACATCAGTTCTGTGTCTTAATGAGCTGAACTGAGTATGTTCTTACCATGATCTCTTAATATTCACTTTGCCAATTTACTATCTAGCCCACAGAAATCATTATAAAGACTCCTGTATATTTGCATCAGCCAACTACAATTTTTAGAAACCAAGCTTTTCCTTAGAAATCACCGTGTACTGCAGCCTGGAGGAAGTTGATTTGGTTTCATTTTTAACAGGGGGAAAACCCTCAGTTCTTGCAGCTTGTGGCAAGTGAAGTTCAAAAAGTCTCAGAAATGTTTCTGAGAAAGCTCAAAAAAACCAAAAAAGGTAAATCACTGAAGCACAACAAGACAAAGCAGGTAATCCCCAGTTGTACCAGAGGCTGCAGTCAAGTGTGTATTGCACAAGCTACAGTGGTATTTACATACCACTTAAAAGCAAACCAGTCAGACAAACAGAAGGATAATGAATGTTTCTGTGCAGTGATGATGATTATTTTTGTCTGTGTCTTATCTTTACTTTTAATGGCAATGTTGCTGGAAGCTGCTCCTGGCTTGGAAGCCTGATTCTTTGCATTGTACGTATCGGAGAGAGAAATCTCACTTGGTCCTTGTGTAAGCAATCTTGTCAGGGGCTTTAAAACGCTGCCTCTCAGGATTTGATCCAGTCCTGTATTCTGGCCTTTGCACACAGGACCAGGTCTAATGATCAGAGATCCTCTGGGCAGCTCTCTGAAACATGAAGTTTGTCTTGGAGCAATTCACCACTGCAATGTGCTGAACTAATCTCAGTTTGAAATCTGCTCATGGTCTTGTTTTAAAGGACTGTAAGAAAAGAGAAAACCCTCTACCTTGGGGTAAAAGCAGCAGCATCTCGGTTGTTACAACAAGTAATTCTTTTAAGGTCTCTGAACTCAGCTTTTGCAAAAATGGCAAAATTAACCCTCATGAGAAGGAAAAGGCCTCATACCTAACTGAACAAAACCAACGTTTTCCATGACAGATAAAAATTATGTTGAAAATTGTTGCTGCTGTTATCTTTCAAATTTTTCAATTTCAGTTTTTATGTTTCTCAGAAGGAGAATGCAGGGGTATTTTTATTAAATCACAATGTATAGAGCAGGATTACAGAAATGTCAATGAACTCTGTAAAGGAATACGCCCAAATTAGGCAGCCATAAACAAAGGCAGGCCCCAGAACGCGCTCTGACAGGGAAAGAAGGCAAGGACTGTAACTAATTAGAGTTTAAGGTGAGGTAGGTTATATTGTGTTATGTAAGAGCACCCAGAAACTCTCTTTATGGAGTAGGAATCAACTGTGTTAAAATACTGAACAGGCACAGAGCAAAAGTGTCATCCCGTCATGGAAGTCACCCTCTACTCCAGAGTATCGTAAAAATACAGTTACCAGGGAGCCAGGCTTACTGCATTGCTGATATCTAGATCAGACTTACTCAATGTAGAGATTTTAAAAAATAAAAATAAACCAAGAGTTTTGTTTTCAATCCTGTCCACTCAGACTGGACCCTCAAAGTCACAGTCACTGTGACTAAATTAACAATTGGATTACCGATATACAAATTAAAACAGATTTGAGTTTGCTTTCCTGTAGCTTTGTTTGCTTTGCTGAGGAATGAGGAGTAAGAATCGTTCTGGTCTCCTAAGTGGAATGCTACGACTGAATTCAGTCAGAAAGTGGATCTGCTGAATCAAAAGGCTGCACGTGAGTGATGCCAAAATCAGTTATATTAGCCGAGCAACGCTCTCATTAGGGTCTGTGATGATTGTGTTTGATGTACCAAGACAGAATTTGCTCCAAGGTCACTTGTGCTGTAGTACTTAATATTTCTTTTTTTTTAAAAAAAAGAGAATAGAATCTAGAATACTATCGTTAAAGATTTTTTTCTGCCATACCAAAATAAAGGTTAAAAGTCACACCAGTGCCAGGGAACTGCTGAAGAACAGCAGTGCTACACAAAGTGGCAAGAACCCCTTGATGCATGGCTGGACTTTCCATGAGAACTGCTGCTGGGCAGCGGATGCCACCTCTGGCTGTGGAGGCAGGCTGCTCTGTCGCAACAGCCGCTGGGTGGAACTCAAACCCACCCCTGCCGCTGACAGTTTCCTTCTCAAGGGATGTGAAGAGCAGATGGTGCTCCCACACATCTTCCACCTGTGGAAGCGTACGCCCTCATGAGCTCTGAGTGTTTCCCATATGCACCTGGATAGTACTTCTCTAAGCATTCTTGGCCACGTAGCAAAAATCTGTGATGTTTCTTCCTAGTAATTCTCTATGGAGAACTGGCAAAATTCACTCAAACCTCTCATTTCCAGAAAGTAGATTTTGGGTAGGAATATGTGTGAAAAGGGGAATGTGGTCCACTCCACTTTTTGGGGCAACTCAGAAAGACAGTGTGTTGTCTCGGGTTCAACAGATTTGATGGTAGAACCAGAATAAGGTACAATGTGGCTTACAAAAATGGACAGCTGCAATTGAAACATTTAATTTTCAATGGAGAAAAGTGGAAAGGAAAATTATATTTACAAGTGTTGTGATTTCTGTAAGGCAGTGGTTTACCTTAACTAGGCACGCTGAGTTCAAACACTAATCATCCTACCTCCAAAAAGATAAATCTGAAATAGAGCAAACTGGAGATACGTGAGAACTACATGCAAAGACTTACAAAAGACTACAGGAGAACATATGATAGGAATAGAGGAAATACGAAGTGTGATAAAGAAATGGTAATGTAGGTAGTGCATAAACCATTTCTCATTTTCAAATCTTATGGTGCAGGAAAGCAGGCTGCATAGGCAAAACTGATTATATGTTTTTCTACTCTGAGGTTTTTTTGACAATTAGAGTATAAGTACAAAATTTCATGGAGAAACAAGAATGTATGAAAAATTAAAACATTCATAATTAAGCTCTGTTTTGAAACCCTGCCTGATGCATGAAAGTACCAGCCCTGGTTCAGAGCACAGCCAGTCTCTTTGGCACCTCTCAGAGCATCTAAGGTGGCCACTACAGAGGTGGGATGATGAACTAGAGGGACCAGTGATTCCTCCTCTATGTCATCTCTTCCTTTCCCAACACAAATTTTATTTGAGAGAGTAGAAAATCAGAATCAGTGGAGAAATTTTACAGTTTGAGCATGAGACTCCTAGCAAAAAGTTTCTTTGGCTAGCAAGACAGGTTCACTGGATTGGGTCTGGGTGCTCTAAAAGCAGCACAGATGCCCCGCGGGAGGAAGGGGCAGTTACTCACAGTCCAGAATGACCTGAGCCGCTCGGTAGAGCTGCAGTCCATGCAGCAGGTCCAGGAGCTGCTGCACTGTTGCCAGCCGCACGCCCCACCACCACATGAGCTCTCTTGTTATGCTGATCCCTGTCTTCTCCATGCACTTGATCTTCCGTAGCTCTGTTTGATCAGTTATCACGTAGGAGGCTGGTGGGAGACAATGGATATTTCTGTTTAAAAATTAGAAAAAACAAGCGAGCTCAAGCAGGGAAAGCTAAGGTGTGAGACATGCTTTTTCATTTGCACAATTTTAAAGGAAGGATCACAATAGATTAACTATGTGGACATGAAGAAAATTCAGTTCCTAAAGTACGGTATTCCTTTTATTCCTTTGACTATTCTGGAAAAAATCTTGTTATATCAGAGACCCAAAAAGACAACCCAGTCACACTTTTCAGCGTATCTTCCCCATAATCTTCCTTCACCTTAATACTTTGTACCAAAATAAGTTCAGATTAAATTCCTGGTGTGATTCTCCTGAAATAGGTAACAGAAGTCAGTGGTGAGACTGCACTCCTGTCTACATCACTAAATACCAGTATTACAGTAAGCCAAATAGTACCTGAATCATCTGGGTGTTACTTACAGCCAGATAAACCTGTTGGTGAAGAGCAGCCATGTCTGAGAGCAGGAGAGCAGCCATTTCTGAGAGCAGGAGATGCTGTGCCACAGCTGACCCTACATCATCTGTCCTGATTCCTGAATGCGCACGCACGCTGGTCACCCCTCTGCCCCTCTGGGCTGGCTCACCAGCACATAATCCACCGCCCGCTAAACCCGACGCACCTGGCCACAGCCTCAGGGCTGGAGGAGGGCGAGGGGCGAGAACCCTACAACAACCCATGTGTCCAACACTGCGCCGCGTTTGGGATGGGGGCATGTCACAGTTTCCCCACCCTGCAGCACCTGTCCGGGGCAGCCCTCAGCCTGCTGCGCTCTGCGGGACGGGAGGTGGCAGCCCCGGCTCCTTGGGGCGTGGGCTCGCGGGAGGGAAGCCAGGACAAGCTGTGCTGCAACAGCGGTTTGTGACACACGGTTACCTCGTCACCCCAGCCTGGGATTCTGTGTAAATTCAGCTGTGCTCATTTGTGGTCTTGGGGGGCTGGTGGAGGTACCCACTGAAATCCTTAAAGTCAACAATTATGTCCTTGAAGTCCTTAAAGTCAACAATTTTTCTAAACTTTTAGTTTTTCTCTTTTTTTGTACTTAACATGCTTTTGATAAAAATTTATAATTAATTAATTTGCCAGTGTACATGCTACAAATACTTCTGGCAAAATGATCTACTCGGAGAGCCTTACAGCAGCCGCGGTGCTGCTGGCTTAGCCGGAAGGAGAGGGGCTCGCGGGCTGGGGGGTGTGCGTGTGTGAGCAAAGCTTCCCGAGCTCACACCCTGTCTGGCTTTAGAAGGACGTTAGACACAGTTTTATGCAGCTGAAGATAGCGGAGATGAGTCCCACCCTAAGTCAGCAAGTTTAACCACGTAAGAGTTTACTCAGCAGGCAGAGTTAGTTGAGCGAAATTAAATCATGTTAAAAAAAGGAAGATAGGCCAGCTAAGAAAAGATTCAGGTTAGAATTGTTTGGACTGGCATACAGAAAAAAGAATAAAAAACTCAGGGACTACGTTTTCTGTACTTACTAACTGGACACGGCCAGGTCTGAGAAAAATAGGGGCAGTTAAGTATGAAGAAATATATGTGAAGAGAAGGAAGAAAGAAAAAAAAATAGAACATCTAAGCACATATGATGGATGCTGTGAAAACAGGCGAGTGCGTAGCAGAAGATAAAGCGCGAACAGAGAGGGGAGTGTGAAAGATAACGGAGAGCGAGGGGAGGGAGCCTGGCTGCCAAGGGAACGCGGAAGTCTGGAATTCCACCTATTAATCAGAGATTTCACTTGATCCCGAAAACAGACTGGTGCATGGGAATTCCCTCTCTACAGGATATGCTCTTCGGAGCACTGGCGAGCGACTCGGCCAGAGGCCCTGCGTGGGGTGGCCGCGTACCTCGAGCCCTTCCACCCCACGTCCCGACCGCGCCACCGCTCCGGGTGTCCCTGCCGTGGCGGCCCTCTCTCACCGAATCGCATCCAGTCGTAGTCACTCAGGCAGTCCATCTTCTGGCAGAAATCCTCCAGCACCCAGGCAGGCATGCTGTGGATGTACAGAGCCGGGGGGGAGCCCCCTCTCAGGGCCGGGGGTGGTTGCTGCAGGGTCATTGCTTTACAGTCCCTCTCCAGGGAGCCCTTCGTCCCCAGCGCGGCCATCAGCAGTGGCTATGCATGGTGCACACTGCGGCCAGCGACCACAAAAGCAGGCAGTGGCGCTCACCAGCCTCTGCCTACTCTGCCTGTTGCTGAGGGTTGATTTTCTCCAAAAAGCTTCCTCTTCTCAAAGGGGCTGGCCTCGACAGCCTGTCCCCCCCCAGCCCGACTTGCTCTTTGCTGGGGGAAGAGCCGAGTGACACAGGCGAGCGTTTCTTGGCAGGGTTAGACCACACTCCACTGCTTCCTGCTGACGTCAGGCCCCGGCCCCACATGCAAATCAGATTTTCCTTTCCATGAGCGCTTATTGCCCCAGCCTGGTTGCCAAATTACAAGTTTCATGCGATGGAGGCGAACGATGCCTTCCTGCGTGTTACGCACAGCTGGTATTGCCGACAGGCTGTGCAACTGCTGCTGGCAGACGGACGCGTGCAGGTCAGGAGCTGTGCCCAGCAGAGCCACTGGCCTGCGCAGCCCAGGCTTTGGCCACCTCTCCAGGGCAGGCGGCTAGCGGTTTGTTCGCCCCTATGGGTATATTTAAGCATAGGCACCCCTAAGAGCTGCACCAGCCCTGCTCCCTGCTGCACTGGGCACTGTACAAGTGGGGATCGAGAAAGTTTCAAAGATCTTGCAAGATCTAAGGAAGAAACACACCAACAGAGAGGGCAGTAAAAAGCACAGCCAGCGAATACCAAGCAGTGACCCTGCTGCCAGGATTTTACAATCGTTGCAGCACACAGGATTTCACTTATTACAATATGTAGTGCGGTAGCAGATGCAGGGAGAAGGAAAAAACATCAGAAGTGGTGATACGGCCAGGTCTCGCTAGTCAAGGATTAGGTTTAAAATACGTTCTTAAAGTCAACAATTTTTCTAAACTTTTAGTTTTTCTCTTTTTTTGTACTTAACATGCTTTTGATAAAAATTTATAATTAATTAATTTGCCAGTGTACATGCTACAAATACTTCTGGCAAACTGATCCACTCGGAGAGCCTTACAGCTGTACCTCTGCCACAGCGGGACAGTTTGCAATACGTAATTGTAACCCATTCCTCTTTCTGTTCTTTTTGTTCATATTCAGCCCTAGGTCTTTTGTATTAATTGGAAACAGTACTGTAAATTTTGAGAGCTTTTAATTTACTAGTTCTTTATAATCCGCATGTATTTTACTGTACAGATAACTCTTGTTTTCAGTATCAAACTTTCAAACTTTGGCAGTTTTCTGTATTTCTTGCCTCAAAAATCATGAGCTTTTCAAGTACCGTTAAAGTAACAATGACTTTCTTAAACCCACTGTGGCAAGGAAAAGCTGAAAAATGTGATATTAATGTAGCTATAAGATCAAAAGACAGAAAAATATCCAAATTGTGTTATTATTTAAAATATTACAATTCATAGATTGCCTTGGGACCTATCTGTTTTAGCAGTAGTACTATTTCAACAATAATAGTTACATTTATGTTTTTTTTCCCGTCCCTTTTCCCCGTTTACTGTCCCTCTGGCACATACCTAAATTCTTTGTCATGGGAAGATGATCAGAGCATCTCTGAAAGTCACGTAAGATGAGATTGAAATCTGTGTTGCAAAGAATTGGGTAAAAGCAGGAGGAAAGGACACTTCTTTCCCTTGGGTACTGGGAAGAAACTGTGACACCTTTTGGACTGTTTGCCTCATGAGAAAACAAGGGGAAAGAATGCATCTAACTGTGTATGGGTTCAGCTTTGCCCTAAAAATGGTATGTAATAAAAGGTTTTACAAGGGAACTGCAATTTACTTTTTCAGACAACCTATTCCTGCTGTTCTGCCTTCATTTTCAAATAATGAGCTATTAGGCAGGACTCTGTACTGCTGTGTGTCCTCCTTGAGCCCTTGGACACCAACCAAATGTCAGAATAACTGGTTATTTCTCTGGAGTTTTTCACCTTCAGCTGTGACTGGCCACTTCCTGCAGCAGCACATTGCCACTGCCCCGCACTCAGCTGTTGTGTCGAGCTGGAACTTTCAGCCCAGTCCCAACCTCTCGCTCAACTTCCTGCTGCTCCCACGACTGTCAGGTGGGACGTGCTGTGACTCCGGCTGAAAACTACCCACATCTTTAATGTAGTTGTCACAAGTAAATGACAATGCTCACTCATTACTAACCGAGCTTAGTAACTGGTAGGAGGCTCCATTTTCCAATGTTCATGTCTTAGAGCCAGCTCTAAGACTTTCTCTCTCTTTTTTTTTTATTCTGACCCAAAGGAGCACTCCAGAAGAGAATTATACTTTCTTGCATATATTGAGCATTTCTCCAGAAGTTTACCTGTCTATAACATTTGGTTTTGTTGTTTACTTTTTTTATCAATAGGAGTTCTTTAATGACCAAAACTTGCTAGTACAGCATTTATGCACCTGCTTTAACAATTCTAATTGAATAGGCTTTTATATCAATTACTTACTCACATCTGTCAGTGCCTTGCACTTTGAATAAATATTCAAGTCATGGGTTTGGCTGCAGTATGAAACCCAAATTATATCAGAAGTATTATGAGCTATTGCATTCCAATGACAAACAATATGTAATCAAATTGGTTTCATGCTAGAATGCCTCTAAGTAAAAAAACTAAGACACACAGCTGAGCTGATGTTATTACTAAACTAGTCCATGGTCAGGTCTTGCGAGCATTTGATAATGGGGCTCTTATGACTAGCTCAGCTAAACACGGGTGTTACTTAGCACGCTTACAGTCACTGCCATGGTGGTTAAAAGGGCAAAGCAGGTTAAAAAGACCAGGTTAAAAAGACAACACCAGCAAGACCTGCAACAGTACTGTCAGACTGTGGCAAGACAATCAAATGTAGTATCAGGGTGACTCAGTGGGCTGTAAAAACAAACCCTTGTCAGCTATCTGTGAGAGATGTTTTAAAGTGCTTCTCATCTTAGAGAGGAAGTTGTGAAGTTTTTTAACCTGACATATGGAAAAAAAGGTATTTCATTATTTGTCAACAGGAAAATCAACACTTAGGTGGTATGTGAGAGCTAAAATTAGCGAAGTAGTTACGGAATTCACATCACAAGAAACATATCCACACTGCAAGAAAACAGCTGTGGGAGGAATAGGGGAGGCAGCTGCATGAACCGGGTTCTGCATCAGACTTTGTAGTGCTGGTGTCCCTTCCTCTACCAGACTTTTTGCATAACTTTGGAAAACTTGATTTCATCTGCAAAATGGAAGTAGAATTTCCTCTGTTATCTTGTCTAGGGAAAGTATTAGATTTCAAGCATGGATTGCCTCTTGCTATACATTATGCAAGAGGCAATCATTATTCTAAGAATAAGGTACTTCCTACTCTTAGTGGCTATGCAATGAGTAGTCAGCTATTGTTGGCAGAATGATGTTATTAAGTTGTGAAGCCAGATCCAAATAATGTACTTTGGTACCAAAAATCAGATGCTACAGTGCCTAATGTAGAGACAGCTGCCTCATGTGAAATCTAGAAGTCCCTGCCTGGTCTCTGTTCTGCAAATGAGGTGTTTGCCACCTCGGGACGGGATGGAGAGCAGCTGGTCTGCTGTGCAGGGCAGCATCTGTGCTGAAGAGAAGTGCCACAGAACTGAAGCAGGTTTGTAAGATTCCTGTCCTAGGACTCGCGTACCTCAAGGTCAGGGAAACGTCACCTTCTGGTGGGAATTCCGTGGGTAAATGCACAGACTCTTCCAAAGAATTAAGTAAGTTTCACTTTTAAAACACAAATTGATGAGGGTGAACCACAGCAAATGACACAAAGCATCCACAACTAATTGTTGCCTATCAGGAGCTGCTCTTTAGCCAAGGGTTTAAGTTGAAGTGGAATTCAGTAGGTGTAACTAGAAACTAAGCAAAGACAGGATGCTCCTGTGAGCAATGAGATCTTGAGGTAGTTTTCCTGTTTGGTTCTGGCAAGTTACAGATACGTAAGTATGCTTTTCTGTCTGCTAACATGCAGGAATCCAAGGAATCTGCTCCATTAGCAGTGATAAACACTACTAGGGAAGTATCACCAGCTGGCTGTACACTGAAAGAAGTCACAGACTCATGGAATAAACGTGAAGTATTCTAATAAGCAACAGAAGAGATCGTAGACCCCACATAAATAAGAAATACTCAGAACATGTGTGGTATGTACTGATCTGTTAAACCTAAGACCTAATACCTACTACATTAAAACTCCAGGGTGAAGCAGGCCAGTTTTCTGCAAGTGGCTGGCAGCACTGCCAGGTTAATCATCACGTGCAGCACTGCAGGGGCAGCAGGAGGGAAACTCCTCCAAGGTACTGCAGGACCACACCTGCAGAGCACAGCACAGCACCCTCTAGCCGAAGTGCTCCCTGGGAGCTGGGGGACTTCTGATGTCTGCTCCCGAGGCCTGCACGGGCTCACTTTCCTCTGAAAGAGACCTGCAAAAGGCAGCAAGAGCAGAAATTGTTCACGGACAGACACTGCCGAAGCTGCGACTGCAGTTTATGTCAGCCACGACACGGTCCTGCAGCAACAGGGGGCTGAACGGTTTGTAAACTCAATCCCAAAGTATCTGTTACTGATCCAAGCAGAGTGACTTTCAGGGGTACTGCAGGAACACAAGCATACAGTCACAAGCACAGTGAAGTTGTTTGACAGAATTGGAGTAAAAAAAGTTAACACAGATTTACATTTTTATGACAAAGATCAATTAATACACTTCCAGTATGTAAGAAAACAAGTCTACAACAGGGGAGACATTTCATACTTACAGAATATGTTGATATTCTCAGTTTCACAGCTGTGTTTCTTAGAACATTTAACTGGAAAGAAACGTATGCCATAGAAATAACTGCTATCATCTCCCATCAATCTGCTTCCAACATTGAACAGCACTACATCTGTTACTCGGACAATTCATGTACCTGCTACAAACTATGCTGCTCTGGAGTACGTGAGTACAGCCACGCAAATGCACATTCTATTGAAGTACAGGGGGAAGAGGATACAGGTAAAGAAATGTTTTCTCTGCTTGCCTAGCCTGTAATAAAGTGTGGATCTGTCTATGAGCTGAACCTAGCAGTAGGCCCGTAGGAGCTGATGGGAGGCTGCGGTCGGTTCCTTAGGAGACACAAGCAGTTGGAGTGGCCCATGCTCCTGAAAATGCCTCCCACTATGACCTGAACTACTGCATTGCGATGGGAAAAGGTACAACTCGGAGCATTGACCTTCTAGGAACGCTACCTGATACGCCTGTACTGGGGAAGCAGCTGTGGAGGAGGAAGGTGCCCCAAAACTAGGATCCAGTCTATATGGCGGCCTAGGTTGGATCACCTTGAGATCAAGTAGGCAAGAATCCAACCACGAAGGATAAATAAGGCATTTGGGGTACAATCTGTGTAAAAATGTGTCAGCTGCAAAGGTCGTATGACATAAAGGTAAGAGGCAGAAAAAACCCCAAGCATTTACATGTCATCTTTCCACCAACATAACATTTCAGGTCAGGCCCTCAGGAGGTGGTGATGGAAACCCTCGTGTACACAAACACCCCCCATGCTTGGTGATTCACAGGCAAGTCTGGGCTGAGTGTGAAAGACTGAAGTTCCACTGAAAACAAACTATTCAAGAAACACTGGTGTTGGTCCGCCACTTATAATCATGAGAGTCTGGATTAAATTAATCCTTGGTGTAATTTACTTTCCAATACAAAGAAAGTTGATCTGTACGCATATTATCCAAAGAGATGACCTGATCTATGTCCCTATGCAGTGTTCTGAGATACAGTCCAAATAACACGTCTCTGAGCATCACCTGCGTGAGGCCTCTAGAGTCATCAGTTTGCAATACGCGTAACGAAGAACAGAACTGAACCATCAGGAACCTGGCTCCTGGTGCACTTCTACACGCCGTTTAGTCCTTTGGGTCTGACTTACCATCACAGCAAGTTTTCCACAATTTGACTGAGTTTATGTTTCAGAATTTAAAATACAGACATCAGTCCTTGGCATGTTTCGCAGTGACCATCCCTGCTGCAACTCGGTGGTTTGCTGTTTAAAGCGTCTGAAGTGAGCAACTGTTATTCCAGAATTCCGTTCTTCAACGTTTCACTTCTCTCCAGAGAAAGCCTCTGAAGATCCTTCCTAACGTCAGGATGATCTTCCAACTCTTCATACAGCGACCGAACAATGTCCAGTTTCCTGTAGTCCATCGGTTTGACCAGACTGCGAACAACCTGCAGACATCTCTCCTTCAGGGTGAACACTGAGGTTGAAAACAAACACACACACGATCTCGTCACAAGGGCTCTCATTGACTGCTGCCGCCAACCCACGAATACAGAACAGGACACGCCGCAGCGTCATCCACAACCCACTAGGCTTGCGAGAAAGAGAGGAAAAAACCTTGTTTCTTGTCACGAGGCGCCCTACGGAACCCAGACATCTACAAACGAGAGGCATGTCCACAGCTCTGTTCCACACACCGCCTCTGCTCTAGCTAGAAACCCACCCCAGCTCTTCCTATCTTTGAGGCAGATTATTCAAGTATGTGATTTCTCACTAGATCACTGAAGTCCAAAGAGATCAAGCACAAAATTCACGGGTTTCCATGCAGCCCTGGTCTGGTTACCTGGCAGGGTGATGTCTGCTTTATTCACGTTGGGGGCCGCTACAAACAGCTCCTGCTGATTGACGAGGAGTCCGTCGTTCGTCCCCGCGTCCCGGAAGAGCCAGAGGTGACCTGGGAGAGAAAACGCCGCAGTTACGGCAGTTTGAACGCGCGGTTTTGAGGGAGAACCGGAAGGAACCGATCAGCTCCGCGTTTAGAGGCCGCGGCCCCGGCGGCCCTGCGCGATCGTGGTGGGGGTGTCACCGAGGTGGGTGGCGGAGAGGAAAGGGGGGACCTGCCGGCAGCAACTTCCCCCCCCACCCCCGGTACCCACCCCGGTAGCTGTGCATGATCCTCCCGGTGCGCGGCTGCAGGACCGGGTAGCGCTGCGGCCTGCCCTCGAAATCCACCCAGATCGGGAGGACGGAGCGGGGGCTGCGGTTGTTGAAGACGACCTCGGAGAGTTCGCGGGTGTTAACGGAGCGCAGGTACGGCCCGCCCACACCCGGGCCCCGTCCCCCCACCCCCGGCCCGGGCCCCGGCCCCGGCCCCGGCGGCGACATCCCCGGACCCGCTCCCTCCGCCCGGCGACGCGCATGCGCGAAAAGGGGCATGGGGACAGGCCCGCCCCCTTGGCGCATGCGCGTCGCCGGGGCCTTGTCCGCGACATGGCGGCCGTGAGGGGCGGACCGAGAAACAACCCTGGCTGCGCTTCTACCCGAAACTAGGGCACTAAACGGAACGGGGCGTGGCGGGGGAATTTGTGCCACGTTAAAGAGGGAAATGCGCTTCTAGGACCTCAGTTACACCTAGGCAGGTCTTGTGAGATGTGATCTGCTGCACAGGGACGTTCTTCCCAGCCATCCCGGCCCTGCTGAAGCTGCCCTGGCAGACTTCTGGCAAAACCTTTTAATCTGACTTCAAACACCGAAGGCTTTAGGTCTCCTACACCCACAAAAGCATTCAGACCTTCTGGAAAAAGGGGTAAGCTTTCTCAGATGAGGTTTTGCTTTCTCAAGGATGTGACAACAGAACCCCTTCAAAACAGCATTTCACACACCAAGGCAGGTTAGTGTATTTTTCACCATAGTACAGGTTACAGCGCTCAAAGTATCAATACAGTGCCTTTTCCTTGTGTCTCAACACCTATCAGCTTTTTCTTTTAGAATACTTCACGTTCTGCAACAAGACTTAGATGAGGGGTCCTTTTGTAATTTCTGGACTGTCCCTCTAGCAGCCCTTGAGGGAGAAGTACGTAAATTGGTAGAGAATGACCCAAGAGAAGCCATCATCTGTCAGTTACATTTTTTTCCAAGCACAGCTGAACATGTAAGAACTGTTGGGGAGGTGCTTGCTGGCCCTTGTTCAAAAGAAGTTGCTTCCCCACTTTCCTTCTATGAGAGGAAAACAGTAAATTCACACCGTGGAAGAAGTACGTATTTCAGATACTTACTCTGAGAAACTGCAGCATTGTGGGATTACACAGCATATATAACCAAAGAGGTCACTGTCTTAACTGGAAAAAGCTGTTCTTTCTCAGTGTCTGGTAGCAATGATCCATAAAACCGGAAGTACAATCTTTTAAGAGAAACTGCTTTAAATTGCACAACTCATAGCACCGCTTCACATTTGTAAGAGCAGAGACACACATGTATCACTGTATGTCTTCCCATTCCTGCCTCAAACTCATGGTTTCCTATGACATACGACACAATTATGTGAGGCCATACATTTTAGTGACAAGTACTGAAAATATAAATTCTCTGCAGCAGTCAGTAATCTTGGTTCCCATCTCCTGGTGTTAGTTAAAGCTGAGTTTGCTGTGTCATGTCAGTCCAATTTGAATCTATTTAAGGTTAGCTGTGGTTTAAAAAACAAAACATGACCCTATAACCTTCCAGGCCAAAAGGGATGACTGGCATTTTACTAAGCTCATTCTAATTAGAAAGCCACCTCATAAAACAACTGCGTGCATCACCTTGACACTGTCATGTAAGCCATGCAGTGTGGGAAAGAAATGGATGCTGTTGGCACTACATTTACTACAGAGTAGTCTTTCTGGATAAAAAAGGACTGCATCATCCTTCACTGGACATGGACCAGAAAAAGAATACAATTAAGACTTATGTCCTATGCAAAACTTCTAAAACTTTAATACTTGTTAATTCACCTCTGAACACTTACACATACTTAGCATGAATACACTTTAATGAAAATGGCAAACCGGTAACTAGTGTTTTCAGTCTCTGATGAGCAAAGAGTAAGAGGCCTGAGAAATCACAGTACATTCACAGAAGAAAAAAAATATTTGCCACCAAGTTATTCAACAGGTAATATATTTTCTGTAAATACTGTGTCATAACTACAGCAGTTAAATCACCTAATAAATTTAAACATATTGCCACCCTGATGTGTCTACAGCAGACACTGAAAACACAAACTTTTTAAAGTAATTGCCAATAGTATCTGTGTTCTCAGATCGTAACTACAGACAGTATGCTAAGGCTGCGTGTTACCCCCATGGCAGTGGTACATTAAAATATGTATTAGATATTTACTAATAATTAGCACTAAATTAGGGTAACAGGTAAGAAAAACAGTAGCATCAGCATACTCTTTACTAATTGGCATTTGCTTAGCAGGCCATAAAAAACAGATATTGGTTTATTATCTTAGTTTATGTTTAGGCAATGGTATAAATTAGAAAACTTCAATTTGGGAAAATCCTATGTTAAAGAGATACTACCTCTAAACCCTTCAAGATGACAGTCTTGGTAGTCCTGTTAGTCATTTTAAAGATAGATACACAATTTCTACAGTCTGGGAAGTAAATTAACTGTTACGTCCGAAGCTGCTTCAACATGTTTTCTACTATAAGCAGAGGAAATACACATTTAACTGAGAAATACAATGGACACGGTAGAGAAGACTCAGGCAAAGGAAAGCATTACTAATTCCACTACTGAATTTCAGTTTCGGTGGCAGGGAGGAAAGAGGTGATTTGAATAACAAGGTTTCAGAACACTTAGTACATCTGGTAGCTCTCAAGTTGATCCCTGGTTTAATATTTGTGTTAGACAATTTCTACATGTGTTGTTTGGTTTTTTTTCCTCAGGAATTGACAGACCTGTGCTCTCAGGTGTCTGCTTTACCAGACTGCCGTTCAGGAAATTCTGGAGGTATTGCTTGTTTTCTTCCACGCAGGTTACCAGAATGATCTTTTTTCTTCTGCTCTTTCCCAGGTGCGTTTCAGAAGATACACTGCAGCGTGAAGCCCCCCTACATTCACCCATACAGTCTGACCTTTGCGCCAGATGTGTCCCATTCGCGACAAGGCCTACAATCCAAAGAAACAGCCAGAGAGTGGTGGCAACCTCCAGATAAGATAATATGGGTAAATTTGCTTTAGAAATTATTTTTGCTTATTCTAAATCACATCTGAAGGCAATACCAAATTACTCTTTAGGTCCCAAACTGTGTTTAAATGTTACTAATTATTGCTCTAAAAATAGATCATCTCCTGTAATGAAGTCAGCTTACAATTTTTTCCTCAGTATCTTTTCAAACGTGACTAGGTTTGATTTTCTCCCAGAGCACATACCTTGGCAAAGCATTTCTTGTCCTGCGTAAGCAGCGCAGCCCTGCCTGTCCCTGGCGTGCAGATCCGGCCCATCTCTGTCAGGCAGGCTGGATAGAGATCCCAATTCTTCTTCTTTGACCCTATCCTGCAAAATAAATTAGGATCCCCTTTGTGATCACTGAAAAATAGTTAACTGCTGGTCTTTCAGATGTGGATTAGCTCATTCAGGACCACATTTACTGTTAATTTCAACCTGCATTTTTAATACAGAGTACTTCAATACTTAGGTCGGGTTAAGTACCAAACCAGAGAGAACCCTAACCCCGGCCAGGCAAGCACAGGCAGCAGTGGCAGGTAGGCAGTCACTTCAGTGTCACCTCACCTCTTTCCAAATGGCATGTCTGTCACAATAATGTCCACAGAACCAGTCCGCAAAGGGAGGTTGCAGATATCCCACTGAATGATGTCCAAGGGTATGCCCAGGGAAGTGCTGCTGCAAGTGCAAAGACGTTTATCTCAGATATGGTTTACTGAGAGTATTTTTAAATTGAGGAGCTCTATGTTAACAAAAGAACAAATAGGAAAATATGAACAAGGTGGTCAAATGCATCAATGCAAAATGGATTTCTTTACATACAATACTACAGGAGAGGAAAATCACCTGTACTCTTCTCACCTTTCCTTATTCTCATTTTTCTTTAGTAAAGAACAGATGTTGTTTGCTGCTCTCTTTACAGCCTGTGGGTTGTTATCACCAGCAATATGGTAGCAGCTAGGCCATTCTGTAGCTCCCTGGAGAAAATATTGATAATAAGCAACATTAGCATCAACACTACTTAATTGAAAACAAAACAAACAGAAGAATTACCCAAAGATGACAGAATACAACATAGCAACCAGAAGTGGATGTCAAGGATTTTAAAATTCTGTAGCAGGTATCTGTTACAGGTATTATGCACTTTAAAAAGCTCAAAATACTTTTGGATTTAGTTTCTTCCTGCTACAGCTTTGGGAAGAAAAATGAGGCCATTTACAGAAAGTGCATTTGTATCTTTTTAGAAGTTGCTGAGATACTTGTGGAGTTCACTATTCAGTTATTACCAAGAAAACTTACACGCATTATTCAGTTGCAGATACTGTCAAGTTTTATTAAGTTAAAAAATAAAGGAAGAATCACCTCTATTGGTATTGCACCTGTACCACACATGGGATCAACAATGATATCTGTGGGCTGTGGATCACAGAGTCTGAGGAACAGAAGAAAAGATGGTCAGAAAAGTCTTAAAAACGTGAAATTCTATAAAGAAGGAAAACTGAATTATATTAATCACTCTGATTCTACCTTTTTAACAAAAAAACCTATATGAGAATTTTTTCCTTTCATTAATTAGCATTTTATAAGCAGCAATACAGTGAAATACTTTAAAGAATGTGATAGAGTATTTTGAAAATTGGCTAACACTGCAAATGTTTACTTCGCTGGAAAAAATTCACTGTTAATTACAAAGCACACTGTTTTGGCACCTATGCTTTTTTTTGCTTTTTCTTTTTTTTTAAGAATTAACAGAAATGGTTCTTAAGGAAGCAGTGGGGGGATAAAGGGTCTAATTTCTGAAACAAAAGGACTCGCTAACTGAGAATAATATAATACTATGCAGTCCCACTGACCTAAGCATGCCATAAGCGAGAGTTGAACGAAGAGTTGTGGGTCCAAAATGTGTAATGTTTCTTCTATGAAGACTTTCTTCAGTTAATGCAATACCCACAACCACTTCATTGTTGTGAATATTCAGAAGAACCTAAAGAAAAACCCTGAAATCAATTTCAGGAGTAACAGAAGTTTTTCGTAGCACACCTGTTATGAGAACCTTGGACGGTAATTTAAAACACAGGAGCTATGTATAAAAAGCATTCTTGGGAGAAAAGCAACACACTGTTTTAATGGCAACAATGGACAAAGTTCAGGAGAGCATTCACACAGAACAAGAATAAGCATTCTATCATGCACACAGATCTTTTACACAAGACTTCAAAAAGTGCTATAACCATTATGCTGACTTTTAAAAAGTTTTGGTTTAGAAGTATGGGGGAGAACTTGGGCAATTCCTGCAAGTCACAGTGAAGCATTTGCAAAGCAACAATAATAATCCTATCACTGGTCCCCTCCACCATATTAATTTGGAAGGTAGAAACACTGTCACAGGACAATGGGCCAGCCCTTAATACACTTGCAAGGAAAACTTTGTTTTTCTGCCCCTCGAAAGCTGTGGTGCCGCTGCACTGGGTGCAGTGATGTTTATCAGTTAACCTGAGGAGGAGGCAACTGTGTTTGCAGAGCAAAAGAGGGACCCGAGGAAGAGGAGAGGTGCCCACACTGGACCACAAGAGATGATTATTATGATAGCCAAAGCACTGGCAAGTGGTGGGGTCTGAGGATGCACATAATGTGCCAGTGAAATTAATGCTTCTGAGGCAGCCATGACTTCAGCATTACCAGTTTTCAGGTCCAGAGTCATCTTTCAAAGGCATTTTGGAGCTCTCTAAGCATCAGAATTAAGAACTGAGAATCTTTACAACAGAAATGTAGGTATTTCCAAGGCACAGCACTATACCTCTACATCAAAGTTAGTCATGTCAGCCTTCCACTGGAAGTGCTCCTGCACAGCTCCACCGAAGTCTCGCGCGGCCTCGTTGGACGTGAAACTGTGCTTGTCTCCTGCTCTATTGCATGTAACACGGAACTTCAACACCTTCACCTCTCCTTCGCTTGTCTTCCCATCGCCAGCCTGGCTCGCACTCCCAGAACCTGCCTGCGATTCGCCTTTAGCATCCGATTGTTCATTATCTTCCCCTTCCTCCCCATTTCGGGATGCCACTCCTTGGGTCTCTTCCATATCCTGGCCGCTAGCGGGTTCTACACCCGCAGCGTTTTGGGCACAGTCCTCCCGTTTACCAGCATCTTTCTGATCTGTTCCTTCCTCTTCTCCATCCTCATTCAACTTCTCTTTGCTTGCACCGCTCTGCAGATTATGTTTTTTGCGTTTTGTCTTTTTCTTTTTTAAGCTGTTGTTCAGCTCCCAAACTTTCAACGGATCGGTCCAAGGCAGTTTTTTAACCAAATCTTCCAAATCCTTTAGAGCATCTTCCTTCAAAAGACAAAAAAAGTTGTTCTTTGAAGTCATTCCATCCCTTTAAAAACAATCCTTTTTTAAAATCTCTCAAATTAGTTTCCTAAACGTGTAACCCACTACACATTTATGCAAAGCTTACAGGTTTTTGTGAGATTTTTGCCATAACCAAACTAAATTGCACTTAAAGTCACAGGACCCATAGTATTTCACCATTTGTCTTGTCCAATAAACAGCTAACACTACATTAAATGACCCAAGTGGTACTTTACTGTCCCGTGCCTACGTGTGTCCTACGAGCACGGTATCAGCTCTCATCCTAGATTCTGCCGATGCAACATATTTAACTGATGATGTGAGACCACGCGACCGCACGAGCCAGATTTTACAAGTCAGCCAAGAGGAACTGTGAGAGTATCACAAATAAAATGAAAAAACCTTGTTAATGAAACTACTCTTAAATTTAAAAAGCCACTCCAAACCCCAGGACTGATTGAAAAATGAGGAGTAACTCACCTTGTTTTCTTTAAATTGATAGTCTTTGAACTCCTGAACAACAACAAATAAGTTATCCACTGACCTTAGGCGATGGACCTAGAAGAAATGAAACCACAGCGGCACGTCACTGATCAGGTACGCCGAGGGGACTGCGTGTAGTGTCGTTAGAATTTGGCCGTCTACACCTAGAGTTAAGAGCACGTTTTTCCACTCGTGTTCACGTGGGGGCTGTCGCTTTACGCGCAGAGCCGGGCTCCTTGCGCCGACTTCAGCTGCGTCTCTGCCTTCATCTACCCTCGCCAACCCAGCCTAAAGCCGGACCTGGCTCCTGAAACCCAGCCTGCCGAAGCGCAACTCTGACGCGTTTCTCCTAACGGCCGCCTCGCAGACGAGAGCCTCTGGCTCATCCAGGGCCCTGCCGTAACGCTGCCGCTCCCCGGGACACAGCCGCGGCCGGGCCCCGCCGGCGGACCGGGGAGCCCTCACGGACCTGCGGCAGGCCCCGGGCCGGGACCTCGAAGTAGATCTTCCCCCGGTCCCTGCTGATCCTGGAGGCCGAGCCCAGCTTCTCCTGCACCTCCTCGGCCGCCGTCAGCTCGAACCCGGTGGGCACAGTGGCGCCGATAACGGCCGCGAGCCCCGCGCCCTCCTCGGGCGGGCCCGGAGCTGGAGCCGGACCCTGGCCCGCCGTCGCCGTGTCCGCCTCCGGTTCGGCCATGCCGGGCCGCCGCTGGACAGTGACCGGTGACCGCCGGGCCGAGCCGCGCCGGCGCCTCCCGCCGCCCAACCGGCCCCACGCGCCGCAGCCGCCCCGCCCCTTCCGCTTCCGGGCCGGGCGCGCGCTCCGCGCCTGCGCACTGGCGGCAGCGCCCCCTGCTGCCCGGCGGCTGCGTGCAGGGCCCCGCTGTTCGCTGCGGGCGGGAGGCGGCGCCCGGGCCCCGCAGAGCGCGGCGGGCTCGGAGCGCACCGGGCCCGGCCGGCGGGAACGGCCCAGCTCGCTGCCCCCGCCCCTCCACCGGCCGCTTGTTTCTGCCCAGGCGCGTCAGTGAGGCAGCTGTCGCCGGTGCCGGTGGCCCGGGAAACATTCCTGCCGGGAGAGCGGGCTTGTGTCTGACACCCGGCTGTGAGAAAACTGAGGTAGATTTTTGCCCTGAGGGGTAGTAAATAGGAAGCTGTAACCAAAAATCCCAAGGGAAGGGGGAAGGATCCGTGCAGGCCGCGGGTCTGTGCGCGTTTCCTCTCTTCTCACACGACACCGGCCCTGGACGTTCTCCTCGGGGAGCGTTCACGGAAGGGAGCCAGCGGGTTACGCTTTCGCAAGGTTGCAAATGCAGTTTCAGGCCATGGTCCCGGTGTGGGTGGGTGGCCAACAGCTCCCCTTGTGCCCCTGAAGCCTTTTGGGGCCTGGATGCAGAAATGTCCGGTGTGAGGGTTGGGCCGCGCAGGTTTTTGGCTGAGCAGCTGGCCGGCTCTGCCAGCTGAGCCCTGACGCGGCACCTGAGCCGTGACTGCCCCAGGATTCACTTCCCTTTGGGTGGCAAGCCACGGGTGGCCATTTCCTTTTTTTTTTTTTCCTTGTTATAAAAAGTACTGGATTTCCTTGATCTTCTGGCTATTGTCTTTGGCATGTTTCCAGCACTAGAATTGATTTTTAAATAAAAATCTAGCCACTAAATGTTTTCTCAGGAGGCACAGAAAGAGAGATGGGCCACCCCAAACACCTTCCATGGCCATGACTGCGTCAGTATGACAAAGTGTGAACTGCATGAAGCTGAAGAGGCACCGTTTCCCCTCCTCTCTTCTTCAAATCCCGTAGTCTTTACCTTTTCCCAGCATTGCATTTATAAATGTAAACACAACTTGTCCCTGCAGCTCATTCTTCTGCAGTTGCAGTGCGTACTGGCAACAGCACTGTTTGTTTTCGTTTTCCTGCGTACTTTCTGATTCCGCTGTGACATTTTAATAACAAGCAGGATGCCTGAAGTACTGCTCTTGCCATTAAGCCTTCTGAAGCATCGTTTTGCTTTCACAGGAGAAGTGTGTGTGTGAGAGTGTGTCTCTGAGAGGGAAGGTGTGGGTTTCATTCCATCAGTTTATTTTTAATGTGTGATTCGAGTCTGAAAATACAGAATTAAAACCTTGGAATTTGGGTCATAAACATACAGGAGAAATTTTCTGTGAAATGGCTTCTTTGATGAGAACTTAAAAATAAGCTAAAGCGGAGAGAACCACTGGGTTCAGCTTCTTCTGAACCAGAGCTGGCACCTTGTGAGATCTTTTCAGCAGGGTGACAGTGCCACGATGCAGGCTGTGGGGGTGGCCGCGCTGGCATGTATCCCCAAGCGTTACGCCCCTGGTGACTGCTGCAGCAGCCCGTGACACTACACCTTTACTGCAGCATTTTCTAAGTTGTAGATAAAGTCGGGGTGGTTTGCCGGCATCCTGCTTGCAGGCCTCTGCCTGCGGAACAGTGAGGGCCGGCTGGGGCAGCTCCCGCACTCATCCCGCTGCGGCAGCAGGGAGCCTAGGCAGGCCAGGGCCCACGACGTGTGTCTTGCTGCTCGCGTTGATTTTACAGCTTTTGCTTACCTCTGTGCTGCCACAAGGCCTGTAGCAAGGGAGAGCGTTGTGATTCAAGTAGGATAAACTAACTCAGCTTGCTGAGCTGCTTTCAGTAGCAGAATTTTCAGCATATTTTGATAAAGGTGTTTGCCAGACGCTTAAATTAATTCCATATGTCTGGCCTAGCAGCAGCAGCTCTGACCTTTCCTGGTTGGTCTCAGATTGAAAGGTGAGAACTGGTAATCAGCCTGCTATGCTTCAGCTCTTGAAATGTGTCCAGGCACCACTCGCAGAATCATTTCCTGCCAGTGGCCAGGTCCTACATTAGCTGAAGACATCTGCTTGTCTGATACCTATGCGAGGCTGTTTCTTAGAATAACACCACACTTTGCTTGCAGGTTTCCTCCGAACATCTCCTGACGTGCTCTGTAACTGTAGAGCTGAAGCATCCTTCACTTTGAAGAGGTGGAGACGTTACCTTTACAAATGGCAGACGCAGCACCGCATGGCACAATGCGTGACAGTGGGTGCAAGGAGGAATTTTCGCCTAAGGATTCAGGACAAACCCTCCCATGTGGGAGGCACGCTGGCAGCGTAATACGTGTGACTGCGTTAACGTTTTTGTTAAGATCTTATCCTGAGTAGGGCCCCATGCAGGCAATTAGAGGATAATCCTCCCATGTGATCTGGAAGGTGCAGGCTCAGCTGTGTGAGTGTCTGAGTGTCCTCAGCTGCCACTGAAATTGCTGTATTTATTGAACTCTTATGAGAATTTTGAGGTTGCATTCAGTGGGAACGTGGTGGTGCACTGTGGTGATGGCATCTGCTCAGCACTTCATGAGACAGAAGAGAGTTGACCCTGGCAAAACTCAGAACGGTTTCCATGGAATCTAAGTATTTTAATTTTCATCCTTTGATCAACCCTTGCTTATAGAAAGCTCCTGTATATTTCAAAGCCTTCTTGAGTGACTGTGAGGTTAAAAACTGGTTTTCAACTGTGTATTATTTCTATCTCTTTCTGTAGAAGCAGACCATAGATATATTGGTAGTTGGTGCTGCATAAATATGTAAGCTGGGACATAGTGTTGCAAATGTTGGTGGAAAAAGAAACTCTTGCCGTGCTATCCTGTGGGAGTCGGTGTGTGTTGTCAGGGTGGTACTAGCATACGTATTCTCATTTATCCAAGCAACCAGTGTATTTTTTCCAGAGTTGTATTTTGATGCCCATTATGAACCCCTTTTTCAGAGCCAAGAATTCGAATTGGCTCCCGGAAGAAGAAACGTTCGGTCAAAGCAAGAAGGTACTGGTTGGGTAGATCTGTTAGACTCGTTTACAGACAATAGCGCTTCCTGATGAGCTGGCAGCATCGATTTCATGGCTGGTTTAGTACCTCCCTGAAGAAGAACATTGCTGTCCATTTGTCTGGAAGGTTTTGAAGGCTGGGTGAGTTGGGTCTGTCCGTTTGGAAGGCATGCTTCAGATGGCAGGCTGTACCCCGGAGGGCACGGTGGTTTTCTTCACTCCTGCTCTTCAGGGTTAATCAATAGAATTGTGGAAACAGCGATCGTCCAACTTAAAAAAGTGTCCTAATGTTATCCTGGAGTAAATTATTTGTCTCATAATATTGGCACATAACTGAAGAACATTCACAATAAACCTAACTTACTAAACCCAATAACTTATCCTATAATTAGGACTATAGGATGAATATAAAAAAAGAACAATCTGGATTTTATGTCGTCATGTACCTCAGAATAGGCACATGACTGTGCACAGCAGCTGGACGGTTGGTTTGGCACTGACTTGCTGTGTGACTTTGGAAGAGTAACATAAGCATAATTTGCCAATTTGTTTTAAAAAAGCATGGTTCAGATCTCTGTATGATGAATTGGGGTTTTCTTTTAATTTTTATTACTAGCTTTCCACATGAGAAAATTCTGCGTTTCTGGCTTTTTTGGGTGTTTGAGTTTTTTTGAAGGTGACCTGCTAGACAACTGGATGGATTCTTTCAGTTCATACCTAGTAAGGCAACTTGAGTGACAAATCTTTCAGAAGTGTATGATTTTCCAAAAATGTTGTTTGACTACAGATAGTGAAGCAACCAACCAAACAAAAAGCCCAAGAGCCTCAAGCAACTCAGCCAAGTACTTTCCTTTCTCAGAAGTTTGGCTGCCACTTTCAGACTGCTTCTGTACCACCACTCCCCTATTTTGCAGGGATCAGAGTTTTCTCCGGAAAGTCTCTGGAGTCCTTTGGTGAACAGTTGTGAATTTCATAAGTAAAAATCAAGCAAATGAATCCCTGGTTGGCTCTAGGACAATGTGAGAAGGATGCGCTGTGTCGGGGACAAGATGCGAGTCAGATTTCAGCACAAAACGTGGGGCTGGAGGAGTTTTTAGCACGGAGTGTGACGGGTGGAGATGACTCTGTGTTTGCAAACCGCTGTCAGGCAGCTTGGGAGAGCGGCTTCCCCTATGTGCTGGTGGTGAGGGGCTGCCACGGCTCAGCTCACCCTTGGAGCAGCTCGAAACTGCAGTGCCAGCCTTCCAGCCCGCTCGCGGAGCGGGAGCGGCGGGCAGCGCGGTGGTGCGGGCTGTGGAGGCCTCGCAGCCTCCCTTCCTGTCGTGCCAGGCTGGCAGAGCACCGGGCCGGGAGGCAGGGCTGTAGGCCGTTCAGCAGCAGCACTCTTTGTGGAGTTACTTCACTTTTCTTGAGATTTACTATTTCCATCTGTGGGAGAGAATATTGTATAGTGTTTGGGAATCTCCAGCTGAAGTATAAAGTAACATTATTTTGAAACCCAGAGATCAGAAGAGGAGGGACTTGGCAACTCAATGGTTACTGGATGGGGGAGAATTTGTCAGTACTTACTGTAGGTGAGCCCTCAGCCTGAGTCAGAGGAGGTGTGAACTGAGGCTAGCAGGTGATAAGCCAAGGCAAACAGTTAACAACTTAGAGTGAGAAATTGTATCACAACCCCTTACTGCTGGAGGTATTCTGTTAACAAGGGGACCTCCTGCCTTTCCTGTCCCTCGTAGATTTTGCACATGAACAAATAAGCTGCAATTAGCAACTTCTGTAGGGGCAGCAGGAGTGGTGGCAGAGCTGCCTGCTCCGGAAAGTCAGATAAGTGATAAGACGATACAAGAATGAGAAGCTCACACTACAAAACAAAAGATGTGCTTAAAATATCAGACTGATGAAGCCGTTCAGTGCTGGGTCACGTACACCTCTGCCCAGAGAAACCAAGGTTTGTCCTCTGTACGGTTTGTTAATGAAAACTCTGCTGATGGAGCCTCATCTAGCAAGAAAATGCGCACGTAGAACTTCACACCACGGAGAGTTTCATGAAAGCAGTGAAAGGTGTCCAGAGATCTTGCTTACCTTGGATCAGAGGAACTGAAATTAACTTACTGCTAAGCCTGGAGTGCTGGCTGGGAAAAACAGGCATCCGTGGCTCCAGACATACTGTCCCTAACTTTGGTAGCAGAAGAACTAATATCTTCACGATTTTATTTGGGGTGTTTTGTGGAGACTTTATGAGTTAAACCTCAGGGCCAGCGGAGCTGAATACCTGAAACATCCTTGAATGGAAAGAAGCATTTCAAGCATCCTAGAAATGATTCTTTGGCAGAATGACTGAGGAGGAACCACAGTACCAAGGCCGATGAGACAGCGAGGAAGGAGAACATAAATGGATTAGGAGTACTGACATGGGGTAGGATCAGGGCTCCCCAAACAGTCAGCACTCTTGTCATTCTGGGAATTACCAGATAACTGCTGGTGAATTCTGCATCCTGCAGAAGCCGCATGCTAAGCAGCAGTGCTGGCGCTAGCACCACGCTGTGGCCTTTATTTGGTGCTATAGTGGAACCTGTGTAGATCTCACCCGGGTTCAGTACAAGTCTGTTTTGCGTGGGCTTTTGCCTCCAGCTCGGTGCTGCATGAGACCTTTTTTGTTTCTGGCAAGTCACAAATATATAACATTTTCCAGCTGTCTCTGTCCTTGTACTAGTGTGCCACACTGCAGGACAGGGCAGGATTATCTCTTGATTGTG
This sequence comes from Strix aluco, assembly GCF_031877795.1. Classification (NCBI taxonomy): domain Eukaryota; kingdom Metazoa; phylum Chordata; class Aves; order Strigiformes; family Strigidae; genus Strix; species Strix aluco. The sequence goes on along the minus strand of NC_133941.1, from coordinate 13,751,578 downwards.
GTGACAAAACATTTTAGATCCAAGTCTGTGAACAGGAGAAACACAGTTCCACACATTTTCTTGTGGAGATGAAGAAAAGCACACATTTATGTAAGAATGACTGGCTTTCTATATTCTGCTTATTTAACCATAGCTTCTTTTAAAATAGTAAGTGAATTAATTTCTGGGATAACCTCACTGGCTTCACTAGATACATTTGAGGCTCATCTCAAGGTAATCCTGGGTTCACCGTGATAATCAAAATCAGAAGAAACTCAAGAAATAGTAGTCTTTTAGTCTATTTCCATCTCTTCCTACATCCATAAAGCATCCTCCCTCTGATGAGCTATCTGAGATTCCCATATCACAGATCATATCAGCTTACTGCTAATGAAAGTTAGTGCCCTGCAGCCCACCAAGGAAGCCCTGTATTTGGGTCTTGCACATGGACAGGAAATTACTGCACTGTCTGCATGACTGTGAAGAGAAACGCCAACAAAATTGTATTCATATGATGCTGAATGTTACTAAAAATGGCTTCCCAAGGTATTCCAGACCTGTGCAGATTTTTATAGATCATGCTCCATTTGGCAGTTAGAGGGTAAAAAGGAGGGGTGGTTGGACAGCTGTAGTCACAGGTAGCTGAAGCCTGAAGCCTTATTTGAGTATGGATGAGCAGGATCCCATTATTGTTAAGTTTTCCTTTGATTTTGGAGGAATATATATTTTAGAAAATTAAATCCTTTGAAGAGCGCACTCAGGAAAAGAGTTGCTTGTTATTTCAGCTAATACAGAGCTGGATTGTATTTTTGCCTCTGGGAAATGGATTGGGCTGGTCTTTTGTTCAGAGAACAGGGCAGTGGTAACTCCCAGCTCCAGCCACCCAGTCTCCAATTCTTGAGGAACCATTTTCCTTCTCTGAGAATGTGTGCAAGTCAGTCTTTAGGCATCCCAATCCACTTGTCAGGTGCCTCCAGCAACTGAAAAGTCTTGTCTACTCTTGTAGGTACCTAAAAGCCGTGGATACCTAAATTTCTGTTAGCAGACATGAACATAACTGCTGAATTCCTGAAGCTGTTCATCAGCTTGTACCCAAAGCCTGGGAGGATTGTCAGACAAGACCTTCTCTTTCTCCAACTGGCCCATGGAAACTGATCCAGAGATATCAACCTCTTGCTTAAATCAAAGCGTGTCTCCCCTCCACCCCAACCCCTCCCAAAAGAAAGATGCTGAGACCTTTTAGCTTTATGGGCTGTCTTTCATCTTGTCAGTCAGGGGAGGAAGCAGGTCCATCAGAGCTCCTCTTCTGCATGACCTGGAGAAGAAGGCTTCTTCCAGGGTGTCCTGGCAGTTTGTTTCAGCCTGGGAGGGTTCAGTTTCTGCTGTTGCAGTTAGCTCTCCAGGCCTCAGCACTTACTGGACCATCAACTGTTCTGGGAGCTGAGGTGCTTCCCTGAGACAAAATGGACCTGCATTCCAGCTCCACCTCCAAACCTGGCAGGGCAAGTGGTGTAATCCAGCCTGTGGGGCGGGGGAAAAGCCATTTTTCTGAACAAAAAGATGATTTGTCTTACATGCCGCAGGCCAGGCAGGGAATTTTGAGTGAAAACTCAGAAGTGTCTAACTGCTCTGGGGCTTGAGCCATACCCCTCCTCTCTGTGTCTCCTGCCTAGCCTAGGTTTAGATGGCTTTCTGGATCCCTTGTTGACTATTTAACCATTCCCTTCTGTTGTGGCAGTGTGAAGAATCTGGCTGCACGCCCCTGTCTGAGCTGTGGATCCCCCTAGCAGCAGAGCATGCACACCTACACCATCCTGTCGTAAAGCAAGCTACCCAAAGCCCAAATTCCAGTGATTTTCAAAGAGTGGTGAGCTCCAGTGTGATCACGCACTGTAAATGGAGTCTAGCCTCTTACGTCATTTAGACATAGCTGAAAATATTACCCTCTCTGTCACAGTGCTCCACCTCTGAAACATCTCAAATAGCATTCCTCTACCTCAAGAGTTATGAGAAATTCAGGGAAACTATGAGGCATGCAAAAAGCTGTGGTAAATAAATAAATGCCCAATGAGAAAGAGCAAAAAGGTGTTTGAACTACACCAGCAACTTCTATGTGTTCGAACCCTGAGTAGCCCAGAGATGCCAGACACCCTGATAAAACCCGGCAAAGGGGCCGGTGGCCACCATGGCTGGCATTTGGGGCAAAGCAGCTGTGGGTCCCTCCTGGAAACCTGTGTGATTTCCACATGTCCTCCCTTTCTGTGCAGTCTGAAGCTAAAAGTGAATCACCGGCACTTTGCTGGACAGCACTTGGAGCGTTTAAGTGAGCTCGTGCTCTTGTAGAGCCTTATATTAAACACTGGTGCGACCTGCAGGAGAGGTGTGCCCTGGGGGGGACACTGCAGGGCCACCCCTGGGCCCCCACACTGGGCCAGCACCTCAGGAGGTGCTGGAGTCGGGAGGGACACCTACCCCTGGGATCTGCGCTGGAGCGGGGCGGTGGCACTGGCCTGTGCTGGTGAGCTGGCTCAGCGGTGACATTAACCTGACATCCCTCAGATGGTAACTGCTCCACTCATTCATCACTAAAGATCCGATGATTAACAGGTGAAGAGCCCACCAAGATGAATTCAGCTTTGACAGGAGGAAGGATACTTCCCACTTCCTTAGGGAGAATTAGACTAGCTGGTAAAAGGACTGGATTTAATTGGATCAGGCTTGGGTTTTGGGGCAATGGAAAGCAAAACAATACCAGTTAGGGAAGAAATTTCAGAAATGAAATGGGGTTCAAATATAATTTAGTAGATTTCTTTTCCTAAAAGTTAATGCCAAACATTGCATTCTGCTTCCTGGCAGTTTTTCCTTTCTTTCCACTGCAGGCAGCCTGCATGCTCTCTCACCATAAACCTGTGACCTGAGGAAGGATCTGAGCTGCTATGGCTGTTGGTTTATGGGCTCAGTCCTCAACAAGTACAAGAATTTAGAAGAACTTGGAGAAGGTGAATTTCATTTCCAGCACTACCAAATCCATCTCTGAGGTCTTGTGACCATTGGCCTCAGAGAGATAATTTTCAGAAATACAGAGTAGATCGTCTGTGGTTTCAAATTTCTTCTCCTGGAGCCATATGTGGTGTCTCAGAGGGCTGCCTCCTGCCTCCAGAGGGTGGTTTTTTAAAATATATTTATGTTTTAACAGCTTGAGGCTATTAAACAGGTAGTGTGAGCCGGACTTTTCATTGTTTCAAAGCAACACCTCCACTGGTCCTTGACTGACGTCAGAAGCTGGCACAGCATGTTCCTCATCAAACTGCCTAATTGGGGCTCTTGCTAGCTGCCTGGAAAGTAGGTTTTGGCTTAGTCAGCCTCATCCTGGAAGGACAATTCAAGGTGTGGCTGTAAGAGAATAGATGCCTCCAGTTTGATTTCTGACAGGATAGACCCCTTAGCTGGTTATTTTTATTGGGATCCTTAGTGACACAGAATGAGAACTGTGTGGGATCTTTTAGACAAAACCCGAGTTCCTTCACTACTGAGATGAGATGTTGATATATTCTACAGCTGTCTGGGTTTGGCATACTATGTTAAAAACAACGTAAAATTCTTTGAACTTTGGTTTTAAGGAACCACTTCTGTGACTTCTGGTCAGGTCTGTTACATGAAGCTCCACTCAATAACTCCTGCATCCAACCTCTATCTTCCGTTTGCCTATAGCATAGCTTTGAAAAAATGACCTTTATGTAAAACCATCAACTGGAAGAGAATCCTTCATGTGCAAGTTAAACTGCTCCCGTGATTAATTATTCTTACTGCTTTTTGACAAGGACCCAGTATTTTATAGGTCCGTTAAATACAGTGCACGCCTGATGTTACTTTCCAAGGCTTTGGAGCAGAGTGTGTTCTTGTATCTTGCTGGGCAGAGGCCAAGTTCTCTCCTTGAGGAGTGATTTTATATAGAAAGGAGAATGTTCCAGCCAGAAAAGCCACCCCCTGGATTAAGACTGCAGAATTCCTGATACTGGATCAGGTTATTGGCCCTGATAAGTCAGATCTTTTCTACAGAGGAACATCTGATACAGCAGAATGTTTGTTCTCATTCCCCGTATGAATATATTGCCAGGCCCCGACACGTGGCAGAGAGATTTCTTTCTTCCAGCTCCTGTAGCTGATCAGATTACAAGTTTAAACCTGAGGAAAAACACCATTATTGCTTCACATCCACAAATGTTTCTAGTCCTTGGGAACACTGCTAGGCCTGGTTTGGAGAAGGACATTCTGGATGTCACTGGACTGCAGTTCCTTGTCTTGCATGTGACCTGGCAGTGCTTTCTGTCCCTTCTCCATCTGGGGGGAGCCGTGCTGTTCATTCAGGCATTGCTGCCAGTAATTTTCATGTAGCTTCTTACTGGGAACAAGAAAGTTCTCTGCAACAACAGCAAGAGTAATAACCACGGTGAGACTGGGAGTGTGGAGGGGAAGTGTCAGTATGGAAGGGGACATTCTGCCCAGCGAGAAAGTCTGACACAGAAATCATAGTAATTAGGGTATGAGAGAGCAGAAGTAACAAATTGGCGGCAGAGGACTGCTGGCCCTCATGGAGGGCAAGGAACAAACTCTTCCTTTGAGTGATGTTTCATGTTGTTGTATGCCAAGAGGCGCCAGCACCGCCACACCGGTTTCGTGGAGGTGTGTGCAGGTTGCACCTGTAACACCGAGGGAATCAGAGAATTCTGGTCTTACGAGTGACCGCAGAGACTCACTGCCTGCTGATTCACTTAACTCCCCTTGTGTTCGTAAACGTGAGTGATTCATTAGACCAGAACTTAGGTTCGAGTAATGGATAGTAAAGAATGGCAGGTTTGGAAGATGAAATGGACGATGATAATACCTTCATTGCTGAACAGAAGAGGGGAGAGTAGCACAAAGCCCACAGCCATGCTCTGCTGGGACGAAGCTGAATTGTCCTGGTCTTCTTTTTGAAATAAGGTCTGTTTTTCTGCACAGGAAGACTGTGAAAGAAATCAGAAGCTAAACTTTACTTGCAGCTTCTTGCACAATAAGTTAGTAGCTAAATTAAAACCTGTCTTTATTGCTATGACGTTGATTTATTGATATATAAACCAAAACCATTATCTCCTCTTTCTTCCATTTCTTCATAGCTAAAATGTCTCCAGAAGGAGCAACCAAAGTCTCTGGGGTGTTCTAGGTCCCTTGTTAGAAACTGCCTGGCTGGTCTCTGCATGTTGATGGATCAGAGTTGATCCCAGGTGCTGGCCAAGGCTTGAGTGTTTCGAGACCTGCTGAAGATCATACAACATATCACAACAAGGCTCGGATTCCTCTGGAGTAATAGCAAACTTGCTGGCATCTGGTTTTGTATTTAAGTAGATGCATTGGGAAGTGAAATCAAAAGTTCGTTCTTCCAGTATAAAAATGTTCTGAACAGTATGAGCTTTTTAGTGAGAAATGCACATGAGGGTGTCAGGCTCTTTCCTGCTGTAACCTCTTTAAGAGAGTGCAGCTTTCAGGGGACTTTGGGCCATAGCAGCTTTACTGCTTCCTCTTCAAATATCACTCTTGCTGCGTGCTTGTTAGTACTGGTTCTTCCTCCCTCTTCGGTACTTCACTGCTACCTGGAAGGTTGCCATGGATTTACCACCAAGGTGTGGGTCAAGCACTGGGATTTGTTCAGATAACCTTTTAACCTACAAGCATCTACTTGGTAACTGACTGCCAAATTTACTTTGAGATAACTTCCTGAAGAGAAGATTCTTATGCACACATGAATGAAAAAGAAGGCAAAGATGAAGTAGTTTACAATTCAAAATTTTTCATGAGATTGTAACCTCAGATGGTGCTGGTGAGGCCTGAATGAAGCACAGGTAGATGGCCTGTGGTGTCAGCTGCAGACCAGCCAGCCAGGTCTAATCAGATCCAGAGCTTTGTGCTGTCTCAGTGGTCTGTGTGGGGAGGAGAAGGGGCTGCACAGTTCGGGAGCTCTCGCTCTGCCAGCCGGGGATACAACTTCAGGGTACTGAACCCCCTTTGACATCCAGAAAACGGGGATTTGTCAGAGTGCCTGCTGAGCTAGCACAGGCTTTAAAGACTGGAAAACTAGTAATCTCTGAACCAATTTCTAACAGCTCTGGAAGCAAAACCACCATGTGTTTCTAAGATTTTCTGTCTTTGTACCTGGCTCACTTTCCTTGGGGAAGGGAAGGGGGGAAGGAGTGGGATACATGCACATGTGTGTTTCTTGTGATAGGACACCCTGGGGTGGGATCTTTGAGTAAACAGGGTCATCCACACCCCACCTTTCGAAACCCAAGGCAGCTCTGCACACTGTTCAGTCCATCTTTTGTTGAAACTGCCTTCACTGGAGAGCAGCTGTGATGGCTTCCCTGCCTGTGACCGTGCTGAATGAAAGTCCCTCTGCATAAACTGCCACAAAACATACCCAGGCTTCACTGTTGTCAGTAGAGATCGTGGAATTACTGCAGGGGATCTGCCGTGCCACTGCCAAGACTTGCCTACATTTGTAATATGTTCTCCATTAATGACAGAAGTTTGTCTCCTTAAGAATTTTTAGTGGAAACAGCAAAACATCATCAGGTGGCTGCTAAGAGAAGCAGCTCCTCATTTCCTTGGGCTGTCACATCCTTCCATCATCAATCAGAACTTCCCCATACAACCAGCACACGTGGCTGGGAAAAAGCCAACGTTTGAGCTTGATGTGTTCCCGTAAATGGTGTTATGCAGCTGCAGCACTGTCCACAGCACTCAGAAGTTACTAAACACTCTGTGTACATGTGCTGATTCTTTCAGCATTCGTGGCCGTCTCCTGCTGGCACTGGGTTTGTGTACTGCTGGCCTTGCCGTGACGTCCTGGGTTTCTGCGCACGAGTGTGTGCAGGGTGGCAGCATGTCTCGGTGCGGAAGTGGAGGTGGAGGTGTTGGTACGAGGAGCACGTCCATGGGGCCGTGCTCGGAGCCTCAGCCCAGAGTGCTGGACTCGGTGGCTCAGTCCATGCTGACCATGGGCATGGGCATGTTCCACTTCTGTTTGACTGGACAGACCCGTTCCCCCCACAGCGCGGCCGGGGGGCTCTCAGCACACTGCCTCTGCTTCCACCAAAACACGATCTGGCCATTACCCGCTTGCCCACGTTCATTTTCATGTGTGGGAGTGTGTGTGTATAATAGAAAGTTGCTTTCTGCTGAGAGGCCTGAATCAGAAGGACTTTTCGGATCCTTCCTGTGGCTGGGGGTTTTTCATGTCTGTTTCGGCTTCAGTCAGCATTTCAGACTGAGCAGGCTGCATTCACGTGTTTTAAATAACGCAGCGTGATCAAGAAGACCACACACAAGAGAATGGCTGCAGGAAGAGGCTGTTGCCACCGGCCGATGGATAATTTAAAGGAAGCAAATCTTCTGCTTTCTCTCTGCCACTTTAAGAAAGTTGTTTAATTGAAAGGGAATTGTAATAATGAGAATCTAAAAGGGCTATCTGCTTGTCCCAGTTACCGCTGTTCAAATCGCAGCCTCCGGCTGCTCTAATGAATGCACCATCGCAGGCTATGGACATTGCTGAAGCCAAAGTCTGTTTGAAGGCAAAATATTATCAGTTGGTCTAATCACAGCTGTAGTGGGAGGAGAGGGGAATAAAGTCCATGGCAACTTTTTGTTTTGAATTTTACCCCCTGCCTCTTCTGCCCGCTAATAAAAGAAATTCTGCAAAACCTATTAAATCTTTAGAGCTCCATCTTTCCTCCAACTCCACCGCTAGCTCTTCTGCAGCCCCCTGCAGCTCTGGCACAGCTGTGGCATTTGGCTGTTTGAAGCTGCGGTTGCCGCAGGCGCCAAGGTGCTGTGCCAGCCGTGCTTGGGTGCAGGAGATGAGTGAGGAGCCCCATGACCCTCCTGAAGGTCCAGTCCCAGTACCTGGCCACCCCCCACCTTTGCCTACTCGGGGGAAAGAGCGGCACCGAAAGTTCTTCTGAATGACAAAGGACCTATTTGGCTCCCCAGGGCCCTGCTGGCGCAGCAAAGGCAGTGGAGCCGGCCTGCCAGGCTCTCTCAGAGGAGACTTAGGTATTTGTAGAAGAGAAATGAGCAGGTTTGGAAAAACCCCACCCAAACCCCAGTTCCCTGGACATGACAGTAAAGGTCCTTTCACTGACAGCAGCGGTTTGTCTCAGTGGGGGGTCGGGTGTGCCGGTTAGTCTTTCCCCACCCCGACTGGAACAGCCGTGCTGACCTCGCTCTGGTGCAGGCCAAGCCTGGAAGATTCCTCCTCACCAAAACACTCCGGCCCTACATGACATTTCAGAATCGTAAGTCACTGTAAACGTTTTCAGTGACCAGAACCAGACAATTTTCTAGCAGGCCAGGAAACCTCACGCTTTTTACTAATTAGGTTGATTTCAGCTGTGAAGCATGAAATTCAGTCTCTTTTTTAGTGTCCACTTTTATTTTTCTTTCTGCTCTTTTTATTCCAATAAATTATTTTGAGTTTTGCTGAGTTTTTTCTCTTCTAATGTTCTTTGACAATACTTTCCTCAGTCTGATTACATATTAAGGAGTTAGGGAGCACATTTTTTATTGACTGTTGAAATTTGCAACTGCTTTTTATTTATTTATTTCTTATTTATTTGTTGGTTTTGTTGCTGCCAGCATCATGAGCTTTCATTCTGCCCAACTTTGTCTCTGGAATGTTTTTTTTAAAATATATTTTTATACCTTAATATATACCTTTAATACCTTATATACCTTAATATATACCTTTTATACCTTTAATATACCTTCTTCTTTTGCTGCTGAGGCTAAACAGTCCCATTTTTCTCTATTCTTCTAATGTCTCCTTGTCTTTTTCTGAGTCCCTCTACCCTTACAACACTTCCAAGAAATAAGCTGCCCAGAGGGCGTGTGTTGCACCAGGTTTGTGTTCCTTCCCTGTGCCCCACGGGCACGATCTGAACTCCACAATACCTTATTTTGGCCTGAATTCTGCTCCTGGCTCTCCCATCCCAGGGTGATTCTGCTGCTCCGCGATCCTAGAGCGGGTGTCTGGCATTACGTGACAAGAAATGTGAGTGCTAATCGTGCAGCAGAGCGGCTTGTGTGGCAGAGGTGCGTAACCCCGGGACGAGGGCTCTGGCCTTGTCTGTCACACAGTAGACGTGTGAGAATTGCGTGGCAGGGGCTGGGTTGTGCTGTACGGGCACCAGCTCAAGGCTCCGTGACAAGGGTGGGGATGCACCTGTGAGGTCTCTCCGTCCGTCCAGCCCAGCGTAGTCCTCATTGTCCTCCATCCAGGCTGTGTGGCATCCCACAGTCACCCCCTCCTGCGTTGCTAGCTCTGTTCAGTATTTTCATTCATGGTTGGGATGATAGAGACAAGATTTTATTGGTTTTTCAGACGACGCTGAACTTGGGGGAACTCCAGGAGTGTTGGAGGAGAGGATCAGGATTTGACATGAGACCAGGGTGATGAGCGCGAGGGCTCTTCTCGGTGCAGTGGTGAGCCGGCGCTGCTGGGGAGGCTCTGCGGGAAGGAACCTGGGGATGGCAGCGGGTCACGAGCTGGGTGTGAGGGAAAATGGGCAATCCTGTTTTGGGGAGATGAAGAGGAGGGTGCGACCAGCAAGCAGACGATGCAGGCTGCCTGCTCGTACCGGCTCTAATGGGGCCTCGGCTCTTTCTAGATTTGCATGTTGCACTTCCCAAAAATGGAGAGTATTCAAAAGGTGAAAGGAGCATGGTCTAAAAAGCATGACTTCTAAGAGAATTTGACCAAACTGGAACTGTCTTTTCTTAAAAAAAAGAGGGGAGAAGGAAAGGGAGGAGGTGTGTGCAAAGATAACACAATTTAAAAATACTGTAAGGCTAAGAGCAAAAGAACAATCATTTGCCTTTGGGCATAGCACAAAGGTCAAAACATTATTTCCTTTAAAGTGCAGCTATAAATACTGAGATTAAGTGCCAGAAGTTAGTTCCCACTCTTCAGCCATGCTGAGGCTAAAGGTGCACGGGGCAGAGGAGACTTTCCTGACAGGCAGGTACCTAAACTCCTCTGCTGACACAGGACCTGTGGAGCAGGAGTTCCTACTAGTCCCATTCCTCTTTCTTAATCCAGAATTCTTAATTCTTAGTCGTAATTCAGAAGGGGGGGGATAATCTTGTTGTGGCCCTGCAATGGGCATCATTATGTTTTCTGTTACACTTGACGTGTCTGATTAGTTACTGAGTCCAAAAGGATGCTGATGCTACATGAATGTACAACTTCTGTGAGACACTGTGGATACTGATGAACATCTTCATAGTTTGCGTTTGTGTTTTACTAATACCTTCCATGTGAAGCTTTGTTTTCCCAACAGCTAATTTATTAGTGACTAAATTGAGACCTGCCAACTATCACTTAGGGGCCTGAATAGAGTAAAAAAGAATTATAAAGCCTCTCCCAGAAAAGCTATCTTATAAAGTCTTTTAAATTATTCTCTAGGATGGAATCTTACAGGTTCTATAAAGTATTGCAATATCAAAAGAGATCTATTAATTTACCTGCTGTTGAACTCTCTGTGACCCTGCTATGGGGATGCAAGGATGTGTAAGACTCTGAGCTGTTGTTCTAACGTCTGTCGTGTTAAACCATACGTTCAAAAGGTGTATTAGATGCGCAGTAATCCTGCCATCTCTGATATTTGGAGCTGAGAAAAATGGTTTCATCTTCTTTTCTATGGAACCAGGCTGTTGTATTCAGCGTGGTGGCATGTATGTGCTTTGACCTCTTTCTTTCTCTGAAGTCATTGTAATAAGCACCTGTCAGTAAAACTGTCCACACAAAAAAGCTGTTGTTTCAGACCTTCGCTTGTGGCTTGTCAATTGTTTCCAACTCATCGTTAGTCATTTCTGTGGTAGAAAAAGCAGAATTATTTTAGTGCATTTCAAATAGACTGCACTGATGTTTGAGGTGGTGTATGGATTGGGCATTAACAGCGGTGTGCGTGGCGCAGCGAGGCTCCACTGACTTTACTGGGAAATTACAACTTCTTAAACAGCAGAAGCTTGGCAAAAATTTGAGTGACCTTCGTGACAATGACTCTGCTGAGAATTATCTTGGCCTGCATATAACCTGTATGGGCACTGCAGCTGAACTCGACTGTGAACAGTTGGGCTTAATTGTAGTCTGAGTTCTTCAAATATGTCCTACATAAAAGATCTAAATTATGTTACCAAATGGAAATCCTTCTGTTAAGAATATTTGAAAGAAAATTGGCACACACTTACACACTTAAAAGACCTTTTGGGGAGCCTGGGGTTTGGGGTTTTATTTTTAAAAATCTGTTAAACTGATCTACTAGTAAAAATTCATTTCTATTTTAAACATAACTGCTTTTAAGTGGGAAGCCTGCGCTGTCTTTTAACATGTGAAACAAAGTTTGATCACCTACTTGAATTCTATTTTGCACAAAAATGTGCCTTTGCAATCATATCTCTGTGCTTTTGATTTCGTAGAGTAGACGAGCTGCTCAGAAGTGCCTGTAACCGGAGTTCGTGTTGACAGGAAGCTGGGCTTGCTCTGAGTCACTCTGAAAGGGGGTTTCCATGAATGAAATGACTGAATCTTATTTATTCTTTGTGAGCCTGTGTGACACACATAAAGAAACTAGATACAACGTTTTCAGTGCGAGAACTCTCCAGATTCATCTGTGTCTTTTAATGGGATATGGCCAGTACTTAATTTGCTCCAGTGAACTGTGTTCATTTGCTGGCAGAGTTATTTTCACCTCTTGGAGCACTAGCGTGTGCAAATCAGAAATCTCAAGTAGAAAAGCATGTTTCAAGAGAAAATATCATCTGGACAGTGAGAGGTCTGAACGCTGCAGATGTGGACATAACCAAGGTGAGAACAGCGTGCGATGGAAGGACTTGCATGGAAGTTGCATCACATTGGCATTAACTTGGTGTTCCTTTGTGCTTTGAGATTGCTGGATGCAAAAATCCACATCTTTACAAATAATTTTTCAGGGTATTTGTACATAAAGAAAGTGAAAGCAATATCATGATTCAGGTGATGCTTCCACCTGTGCTTCACTCCATTCTTAAAAAGAAATTATTATGTGGAGAGAATACTCGACTCCTGCACATGGAAAAACAATTGGAAGAGAGTAAGAAGTGGAAAACTGTCTGTGTGCTTCCACCTTGCTGGGCAACGTGGGGCGGAAGAAGAAAGGCTTGTGGGGTTCTGAGGATTCAAAATGGTGATACTACAAGAAATTGTGGTTCTGCATCTAGGTGTGATAAAAAGAGGAGCTGCTAAGAGATTTAGCTGGCGTTGTGGCTGCTGCCAGACTTCTGAACAATTCTGAAAACATTCTTGAAAAAAAGTGCAGTACCTTCACCCCCATTGTAAAGATAGAGAGTGGGGGAAATGACCATTTTAAACTGAAAGAAAAAAAAAAAAAGTTGTGATATCTTTCTCACTTTTTTTTAAAACCCACCACCTACACGTGAATGATTTTGGAGCCTGCCTGCGTTTGTTCTGAGTTTGAACATGTCTGCTGCAGTGGGATTCCTGTTCCCATTGTCTACAGCGGCACAAGGACTTTGCAACTGTGCTCTCTGCTTGCGTTTTAGATTAACAGCTTTGAATTACTGCTACGTGAATTCTGGCTTAAACCAATTAAAAAACCTGAAGAAAGTGTCCAGACCTTGGTTGTCTCCCCTTGAGCACTTGACAGAAAATGAGCAGACAGGGCATCCGAGAGCTGGACACCCTGGACAGTTGCTGCTTAACCTCCTCGGGGCAGCCGGGGTGGGGGGACACAGCCCCCACTGCAGCGCGGGCTCTGGATCTGCCTGCCAGATGGGAGCTGCCCGTGAGGCCCAGCTGGAAAGCTTTTGGAGCAGTTGAGGAAAATCTGTGACTGACTTTCCCCTCCCATTCCCTCTCCGCCGTGTTTATTCTACGTGCTGGCAGTTGCTGCTTCAAGCTGTGGCTTGAGTCGTTGCACGTGCCTTGCCCCGGGACCCTCCTCTCCCTCCCCGCGGGCTGAGCGACCTTTCCATCAGTCTTGTCTGTGTGTAATACTGGCATCGGGAAGGTGCCTGCCTGCAGTGCGGTGCCTGCTCTTCTGGGAGTGTGCGGGGGGCACCGTGATGAGAAACAGCAATGTGTAAACCCAGCGTTTTCTGCTGTCTGTTCTCCTGCCAAACTCAGCAGTTCCTTTGGTCCTTGGTCCCTGCACAGTTCACACCATGGCTGGTAGAGAGTCATACATGCTGCGTGTTACTGTGGGGGGACAGACCTTCCTCTTCCAGGAGAAGAAGTAATCCCAAATAACACGTATGCTTATGCTGCGCCTTCATCTGTAATCACTTTACAAAGGTGATGTAAGTAAGAAAGATGAAAACTCAGGTTTGATAATTAAGGTTCCATTCCCAACCTCCAGTCACCGTCAGGGTCTCATGAAGCACCACCAATCTGGATGAATTCTTCATACATTCACGTGCTCTTTTAGGCCGGAAACAAACCCCTTGCATGTTCTGGTGTGCATATGAACTTTCCGATATTATTGTGCTGTGATGAATGTTCTCTTTAAGCAGATACCTGACTGATTACTTCACAGATTCTGCATTTTTAAGAGGCTGAGGGGAGATGCCTTCTGAGTTAGATATCGTTGAACTCAACCTGTGAAATCAGCTGTGGGGAATCCAGGCTTCATTTGAGCCCCAGTTATCTGGCATCAAATTATGAAGGTATTTTAAAGTGAAAATGGGAAAGTTTCGCAACTCTACAGGGAGCAGGGTCTAAAACGAACTCCAGGTTTAAATTTTCTCACTGTTTTTCTGCAATTTAGTGATTTGTTTGTTCTATAACCATGACTACGTAGCTGTTAGAAGCAGACTTTTTTCATCAAATGTGGCTCATATGAAATACTTGCAGTCCTCACAGTAATTCCTGGCTCATTAGTCTCCCGGGCTGCGGACACCAATCCTCTGGCAAGGCCGCCTCGCTTTCTAATGCTGCCCCGCCAGTGCCGCGCCCTGTGCTGGAGGGAATCTCTTCAGTGCAGGACAGTGATTTGTCGTAGCTACAAAACAATGAAGAGAATCAAGACGCGTTATTTTGGAACGCTGAAACACGACGGATCATCCAGCTCGTTTCACAGGGCCAGAGGATGACCCCTCTGGAGTAGTGAATCCAATTTACTGCTGATACAGGTCATTCCCCCAAATTCCCATCTGTGGGTATAAAAAAAAACTTCCACAGAGTTACACCTGTTACTCATGTGTGTTCATTGCTTTTGCCACTTGTGTGTGGTGTGGTTTTTATTTAATGTACATGTGATACAGTTTCCAGGGACCAGTTTCCCTGCATTTTGGGGAAGGCTGCAGTGAAAAATGACCTGCAGTGTTATGCTACAGTATGTCAGATGTGGCTCCCAAATGGGAATGAAAAGTGGTGTTTAATCAGCTGTGCATTATTCTGTGGGGTAAATCAGTGGAAGTGAACTTTAGGAAGGTGCCAGTGGCTTTCCTTGCCTGTTGAAGTGCTTTCACATTGTGGGAGAGAATGGAGGGGTCAGTCACTATTTCTGCCGACCTGGTTCTTCTTTTTTAACCTGGATACTCCATGAACTGGAGCTGTTTTGGATGAGAAGTGACAGTCAAGGGCACAGGCAGCAACAACTCTCCCCCCATGTTCAAACCTGAACCGCACTCATAGCAAGCCTTTTGTGGATTAGTGATATTTAAGTTCGTGCAGAATGTGTTAGAGCCAAAATCTTGTTGTGTTGATGCAGAGTTTTTGTAGCATTTTTAAAACCTGTGCTGTTGAAGGGCTGCAGTGTTTCGCGTGCTGTTCTTCTGTGGCCTGGCTCAAGTTTGCTGGTTATGAAACGAGTGACAGTGCTGGGTGATTTTCTCAGGAAATCGGTCTCCCTCTGCTCTGGCCCGCTCTCTGCGCATGCAGCATATTCTCTATGAGGCTGCAGCAGGCTCTGGTGCGGGTGTCAGCTCCATTTCCTCCTCTTAGGTGTGTGCCAAGGGCTGGATGCCAGAAGCTGGCAGTGAAACAGCTCTGGGAAGAACCTCGCTCAGGAGACGAAAGGGGACATGGGAAGGATGCCAGGGCTTGCAGAAACAAGACACAGCAACTGTCAGGCTGGTGGCGGAGAAAGGACCGCATCTCCCGGCACTGTTTTCCTTTGTCCAGTAGAAGGGAAAGGAGCTGTTAATGCTGGAGACAACTTTTAGTCTTCTTCTGTAAATATTTCTGGGCTATCTGCATATCTGCCTGGGGAAAAAACTATCCCAAATCCCAGACAAAACCTCTATGCAAACACCCTGTTCCACAGATACTTCAGAGCGAAAAGAGAATGAGCAGCTATTAGATGAGAGGGGCGGTGGTGCTGTTTGGTGACTGGGGAAGGGGGCTGCTGCCGTGGTCACGAGGGTGCTGCAAGATCCCGCGCAGCTTGGGCTGTGTGCCCGGGAGCAGGAGGAGGCGGGAAACGCGTTTGTAAGGAAAGCAGGGGGGACTGAACAGGTCCTTCAGCCTGTGACATGAGAAGAGCTTTGTAAGTGGCTCTTTTTGGGTTATGGGAGAGGGAGGGAGGGAGGGAGGGAGGGAGGGAGGGAGGGAGTGTGAGAGAGGATGGTAAAAGTAATATCCCGAGTGCAGGTAAATCAGCATCTTGTGACAAGAATGAAGTGTGGGCTTGTATGTACGACTTGGTTGACATTTAATGTGTCATACAGAAAGTCAGACTGCAAGCATTAAAAAATCACGAGTTAGTTCTTGAAACCCATGATGCTTTCTTTAGAAAAATGAAATTACAATTAAAACAACAGCAGCTGAGGATATCGCTCGTCTTTGATATTTGAGCCTTTACTATGCTCTTGGATTATATTTTCCAGGATTTTTCTCTGCAGCTTTGAGGCAGGGAAACTTAACTAAAAACTGAAATGAAAGATCAATTTGTTATCACCGACCGCCAAGGCCTGCCTCAGCCTTGGTCCCGGGGCCACTGCTGGCCAGTCACCGTGTCTTGCTGCATCTCCTGGGCGGTGCAAGGTGCAACCCGCTCCTGGCCTGGCCGGTGCACCAAGCGGCTCTGCGTTAGGCCGCCGTGGGAGGCAGACCAGCATGGTCTTGAGCTCAGTGTGGATGAGCAGGCGTACATCCCTCAGCGAGTGCATGCCAAGTGCCATTGGCCCTGGGCAGCCTGAAGCGGGTGGTGTGGACCGAGGAGCAGCGGGTCTGGGACCAGTTTTGGGCTCTGCTGGCAACGTGCTGTGTGAGCTCTAGCGAGTTTTGTGTCTTTGTTTCCTCTCACCTCATCCTATCTGTTCTGAGTTTCATTTTGTCAGGACAGGAATATCAGGATTATCTCTTTCTCAAGAGCTAAGTGCCTCTCTGAAGTATTCTAAATTAAAAAAAAAAAAAGGAAGAGCTCTTCTCTCTTCACCCTAGCCTTTATTTTAAATTAAAATTCCCCCAAAACATTGCCTCTCATACAAATGAAAATACTGGCCTTGAATCCCTGTGAGCAAGCAGGCTGTAGTGTTGTTTGTGTTACTGTTGAGGTTGCCAGTTAGATCTGACAGCAACATTTTGCACTGATTCTGGGCACATGGACAGCTGGCAGAGCGCTGCTGGGTTCCTGTTTTACACGTGTGTTTTACTCCACTCCTCAAGTTTTGGAGCTGTTGCATCCAGAGCACATCCCTGCAATGCCAGGGCTTAGGCACAACTGCCCCACAACGCGGGGTTGGGTCCTCACCCAGGAGAGATGTGTTCTTACGGTGAGAGCCAGCTGGGCATCGCACCTCTGCAGCGCTGTGAGGTTCCAGGACAATAGTGCACAGATCCCTCTGAAGCCTGAGGCAGGTACTCAAGGTCGCTGCCGTGTTTTCTAGTAGTGAGATGAGTAAAAAAGCCCATCTGGCTGTTTGAGAAGCTGTGTCTCCACTTTGCCTTTGGAGATTGCTAACTCGAGTTTTTGCTCCTGATTTTCAGAGGTCATGCCTTGATTTCTGGGCTGTGTTTCTGGAGAGCCCTCAGTAAATGGAAGTTTTCCTTTTCAGAATAGTACAGTCCTGAGAGGTCTTCTGTGCCTTGGGAACACTGCCACTGGGGAACACTGCCGCTGGCCTACGGACCCCATTACTTCCCGTTTCAGAGAGTCTGTAACTTGGGTGAATTAAAAAATGGCAGCCCAGTTTTGGCAGGTTTAGTCCTCGGCTGGAGCAGTGCGGTGAGCCGGGCCACTGCGCTGCTGGAGGTGTCTGCTGAGGAAGAGGATGGTGAGGAGGGGTGAGGAGGCAGCAGGGCAGTGGCAGGGTGACGGCACGAGGCCACGCTGATGGTCTGCTGGCTCCACACGAGGCCTTGCTCGGGTGCATCTCTCGTTGAGGGGCAGCACATTTGCTTCGCCAGGGGAGTAGTTACGGATGGCCCCGTGCTCCTGCACCCCTTGATGGCGCAGGCCTGGCTCAGCTCTAGGACTGCCTCGCTGAGCAGTGTTTCGCTTGTTTGGGAGGGTGGTCTTTTTCCTTAAGACTGGAAAACACAGATATTAAAAGCTCACAGGAATTTACAATAAATTTTCTAGTATTGTTTAGCCAGTCTTTTATTATACCATGTACTTTTTATGTCTTGTGACAAAATATCTTTTGTCCTCTTTTCCTCCTCGAGGTGTTTGAATCCAAGTACATTTAAGCATCTATGAACCTGTATACATATAAAAAATAGCTAATGGATATGCCACTGTCACCATAAACCAGATTTTTCTTACTGCAGTGATTAGAGGGAGGGTAGGAAAAGGAAATATATCATAATGATTGGCACATGAGAAACTAGTGTCAAATCAGCGCCAACACAAATTAATGCAGCTTTCTCTGTGGGAAGTGGCCGTGGCCGTGCTTAGAACATGCCAGGGCATTCCTGATCTCGTCCAAGAGGAGGGATTCACATGCACCTCACCCCACGGGAGGCACCAGCCCTGCGGTGGGCACGGAGGGCGCTGCTCAGCTCTGACGGGCAAACCTACAGTGCTTCCAGAGGAACAGCCCGCTGGTGACAAACACGCCGTTTCTCTGCCCGCCTTCGTGTTCCACAGAGCTGCAGAAGCAGCGCAGTCAGTCAACACATGGCGAGTTTAAAAAAAGGGGAAGGAGAAACCAAACATCAGGGTGTAACTGAACAACAGCAGGGCTGCTATTTTTGTCAGGTCTCTTGGAGCCTTCCTGACACAGTCCCACGCAGTCGCTGCAGCTCTAGCGAACACAGCGCTTCATCTTTGCATAGCGTAGCTCTCCACGAGGAGAACCTGCTCCAATACAATTGATTTTACTGCTATTGTTGAAAATCCCTGCTCTCCTGGGTCCCCCTGTTGTGAAAGCTTCCCCAGCTTATAAATAGCGTCTCTATTATGTGACACTTGTCTTTACTCTGACGCTCTGGCAGCCACGGCTGGGCAGCCTCTCATCACACAGTAAATCTGCTTTTAACTTTGTCGGAACAAAAGCGTAATGTAGTGTGCAAAACAGAAAGAGGGAGACAAAAGTGATAAAAATCAAATTAGATTCACTATGCACACAAATTTTCAAACCCAAAGCACAGCGATGCTGGGAATTCAGGGAAGAAGCCGGAGCTTGACAAACAAGGCATCAAAGCAGGTTGCTATCCTCGCCTCCCTTCTGGAGTCGCGTTGCGTTCTGCGGGCAGGGCTCAGGCAGGCTCGCCCACAGGTAGTCACTGTGCTGGGTTGCAGGACTACTGCCTTTCCTCACCGGCTGGCCGGCCCCAGCCCCGTGGCAGCACGAGGGCTCCGTGAGGCCCCTCTCCATGCTGAGCCCAAGCTGCAGCCTGTGCTGAGGTGCCAGGACCTGCAGCAGGCTGGAGGGAGGATTGCTGCCCTCGCAGGCGAGGCGATGGACCCAGAGACCCTCGGCAGAGGGGGGACGCACAGGGCTGGGGCACGGGGACACCTCTTGCCGTGGGCGTTTGCCCAGGCCCTTCTGCAGACCCAGGAAGGGCGCTCGGCCAGTTCCAGGCATGCTGGAATGGTGTATAGGAGCAAAGTTCTTATGTGGCTTCAGCTGTTCCAGGAGAGTTTGATCGACGGGAAGGAGCCTTTCCTCCCAATGGGGAGGCACATCTCTATCAGCACAACTCTGTTGGGTTCAGGTGTCCCTTCTTTTCTGTTGTTCCCTCCAGCACGCAGGGGTGGAGTGAGCTGGCAGTGTCTTCACATGGTAAAAAAAGAGAACATGGGTAATTATTACTGTGATTATACAGTGAGATCCCAGAATTAACCCCATTGTGATGGATGGCTTAATGTGGATAAGAAAAAGATGGAGAGGAGAGGGGAGGAGAGGAGAGGAGAGGAGAGGAGAGGAGAGGAGAGGAGAGGAGAGGAGAGGAGAGGAGAGGAGAGGAGAGGAGAGGAGAGGAGAGGAGAGGAGAGGAGAGGAGAGGGGAGGGGAGGGGAGGGGAGGGGAGGGGAGGGGAGGGGAGGGGAGGGGAGGGAAGATGAGAGCAAGAAAGAAGAAGAAATGGGAGGCAGAGGTAAAACAGAAAGTACCTGGTTGCCTGCTCCAAGGCTGTGGGCAGACCTGGGAGATGACGTGCGGATGGGGCTGAGGTGGGGAAGAGGTGAGAGCCCCTGTTATGTGAACCTTGTGTGAGTGGGCCAGGGCAAGTGTGTTTACCCAACCCATCATGGTGTGTAGGTGGACAGTTACACTGAAATTTCTCATTTTGATCTCTTTGCTGCACTTCTCTTTCTCATGGTTTCCCCTTTATCAATGCTTTTCACTGTCCTAAGCAGCACTGAAGATGTAATAAGAACATGGTCTCCTCTGTTTTAAGAGATGAAATTATGGTAATAATAATTAAACAGGTGAGTCAGATCCTCTGTGATCATTCTTTCTCAAAACAAAAAAAAGCACGGACCACTCTGCTTCCCCTGCCTGTGCAGGTTTGGAGAGCTGTACGGCTGAGCTGTGGAGGAGAGGAAGGGCTTCCTCCTCAGGCGTGTGTTACTGAGAGGGGGTGCTTAAAAAAAAACCCAAAACTTTCCACTCTGCTTCAGGAAATGACACTGTCGTGCTGGAATTTACAATGAAGTTGTGAATGTGGCTGGAGCCCAGGGCTTCTCCACGAGAAGGCCCCTTGGCCAGCTGTATTCAGCTCTAATGAGAGGGCTCAGTTCTCCCTGAAAGGCGCGTTTTCCATTTGGCCCCTTTTCCTTCATCAATCGCTGTCACTTTAGACAGGAGGCCCGGCACGCTGCTTCCCTTGGGCCTGCGTGCCGCCCCAGGGCTGCGCTCCGCAGAGGACAGGCTGGCCTACTAAAATGCATCACTGAGCCCCCCGAACAATAGCGCTTTGTGTGAGCGGCACAGTGCAGTCTCAGTTTCCCAGGCTTTTCCTTTTCTCTGCTCCTCTCCTGGGCTGGAAGCCCCCGGCGGTGCGGGAGCGGGCAGAGGCTGCTGCCACACAAAGAGGTGAGGGTTGAGGGGGCTGCCAGGCAGTGCGGTGTCCCCTCCTCCCTAGCGCCTGGGCCCAGCTGCGGGTCCCTGCAGGTCACTCAAGTACAAAGACCTGAGTAATTTCAGCCAGAAATGTAACCCAGGGTGCAAACAGGGCTCTAACAACAGCTGGGCACAGGCAGCCCGGGGTCGTTTCGGTGAGGGCAGCGTGCAGTGGCGTGCCATGACCTGCTGCAGCGTGCCAGGTGCCCGGCTGCTCGCTGCGAGAGGCCTCCTGGTACTGGGACTCACTATTCTGCAGCGCTGTCCCAGACAGATGAAGATGCTGGAGTGAAGAGCAGCAGGGTGGAGTTTAAAAAAAAAACCCATAAAAATAGGCTGAATCTCCACAGCAAGTTGATGGTGCTCGTTAGCACAGACAGGACAGCAGCAATACCTGGCCCACACACAAGCTTTGCATCAACACACGAGACTACCCCCAGAGGAAAGCGGGAATGCCAGCTCCAGTCAGACCAGGAAACGGGGATGCGCAGGGCCTCAGTGTCCCAGATCAGACCCCATTTCTGTCCCGGTGGGCCCTGTGCCCACCCTCATGCTCCTGCTGCCTCGTGCCCCTCACTGCTGCCAAACGATGGGGGCTGTTGGGCACACCGGGCCCTGGTGAGGCACAGGCTGCCGAGCGGGGAGGCTTATCAATTCTTAGTTCTGTGTGTTGTTGGCAAATGAAATCAAGTGCCATGTGAGGATGTGCCGTGCTGTGACTCTGTTTTGTTGCAGGGACATTTGGGGAGTGCCACGCCCAGGCCGGGAGGGTGCTGGTCCCGTGGCAAAGGGGCTGCTTCAGAGGGGCACGCAGGGACATGCGCCCCATCCCTGGGCAAAGCTCTGGCGTGGCTGCACTCCAACTGTGACTGAAGCAGCTCCAGGCTTTGACCATCCTGCATGTGTGAGATCTGGATCCCAGAGTGCCTAAAAACACGATCAGGGGGTTTCATAGAGCAGATGGAGAAACGGAGATCGTGTGTGACCAAATTAATTGCGAACGATAAATAGCAGGTGACCCAGATGTCAGAAAGCAAGTCAGCGCCCGACAGCCACTGACAGGCTGGAGCGTTTCGGTGGCGTCAGCTGGACCCGAGGCACGTGGGACCCCAGCCCCAGAGCTGCTGCGGCCGATGCCCCAAGCCCTGTCCTCAGGCGCTCCTGTGCTGTCTGCGTTGGCTGGAAAGAAAGTGGTAGGAAAAGCTGCTTCTTATTTATAGGGTGCGTGGTCACAAGCAGTCCCGATCTGCAAGGCGCAGAGCCACTGGTGATGTAAAGGGATCGAGGAACGGTGACATCTCCCATCTGATAAAAATGGGCTCAATCCTACAAAAGAAAATTGCTGTGGTACAACCTACAGAGAGGAGCTGAAAACACAGGTCTTTGTGCACCGGGCTTACTATCTGCAGGATCCAGCGTTCGGCTGCAGTCACTGATACTGCTGGGTGCGACTGATTGTTCATAAACAGTAATTCAGGGATGATAAAAAGATGTTGTTAAAAGAGCAGCAAGCTCCTCCTCTAGTGCAAGTTCTTTTTTTGGTCTGTTGCTACAGCAACTCTCTACTAAGAACAAAGATGACAGCAAGATATTAAATTTTTCAGCAACTCAATTGACTCTTGATTTGCCTTCTTTTTTTGCCTTCAGTAACTGAATCCTACTCCACTAATTGTGTTAGTTCTCAGATAGAAATCATGCCTTCCTGCGACAAGAATTCCTGTGTTTTTTTTCTCCTTCCCCTTAGAAACCAATTAAATCAAATTAACTTATTTAAATCAGTGGGTGATTATAGACACTAGATTTCTTGGCTTTCTTTTGCATGTGGACATCATGTATTTTAAGCCACAACTCACATTCTGTACCAAAATCCTCAAAGCCTTAATATTCTTTAAGAAGAAACAAACAGTTCTTGGCAAGTTCAGTTTTGACAAAGTTCAATTTATGCCAATGGCGCAGATCAGAAATGTATAATCTAAATTACTGTAACAGAGGTCGTCTGAATTCATGAATGTTAAGATTGTTTTTCAAACACTACTGCATTTCAGTTCTTTTCCCCGACCCTGCGGTGTTTCTTTCTTATCGGGCAGACGATGAGGCGGCCGCGGGGTCTGTACCTCTGGGGGTTCACTTCTGCACATACAAGGACACCCCGCTGCAGGGGGACGGTTTGGCAAAGGACCCGCATGGCTGTTGGCGGGACCCACATCTCCAGAGCCCCAGCACTGGGCTGGCGGAGGTCAGGGGCTCCTGCGTGGAGACCGTTAGAGCTGAGCCTTCGGAGCGGCTGTTCTGCGGTGCTGTGTTGGACTGTGCCCACGTGTGCCACGTGTGCCGGGCGCTGCTCCGGGCAGGGCTAATTCTGCTCATCCTGGCGGGAGGTGGCTGCGAGTGGGGGAAAGGCCGGTGAAGTCTGTCTTGTTGACACAAAACGTGGGCTGCTACTAAAGCTGTGATGGACTCCTGGGAGCAGGTAACCAGGGGAGAACAGCAGCATCCCAGATGGGCAAAGCGCGGGTCACATCACATCCAAATTACAATTCCAGCTGCAAGGAGCTGAACAGGTCAGTAGCGAAGCCCTGATGTCCTTGGGGAGCCCGGCTGGAGAGGGCTTGGGAGGGGCTGGACAGCGGCAGGCACAGGGGGAAAGGGAAATGGGGAGGAACATCAGTGTGCAGGGAAAGGGGGGGGACTGTCCCCTGTGGAGTATGACATATTTAGCTTTAATTATAACTAGCAGTATAGCTCAGGCAGCTCCAGCTTCAGCATGGTGTGTACCGGAGGGACTGGCCCAAGCAGAAGGCTGGGCCACCACAGTTTTAGCACAAGATTAAACTAAGGAAGTAGAGCAACGGCGTGAACCAGAAACAAGGTTCCTGCTGCTTTTTCCCTGAAAGCTGTTGTGCAAGAGCACTTATCAATGGACTTAAGTAGTCCAGGGCAAAGGACTCCAACCTGTCCTGTGGATGGGACTTAAAGAGCTACCTGGATTGCCGATGCATACCCTGGGTATTAACATGCACATGGCAACGTTGTGCAGGGGATGTCCTTCCTGAAGAGCCTGGGACAACAGACCCCCCCAACCTGTCGCAGGGGCAGCTGTGGATATCCCAAGAGGAAGGATGTGGGTCAGTTTGGAGGCTCCAGCTCTGAAGACGGGTGTCTCCAAGCCCCTTCCACCACGGCTCGGGCCCCTGCACCCATCGGAACGGGCGCTGGGTGCCCCTTCCCTGCAGCAGCGGCTGCACAGGCACCAGCAGAACTTGCAGATCGCAGCAGAGAAACGAAAGCACAGCTTTGACTGCACGGTCTTGGTAATCTCCCCGAGGAAATCAGAGGTAGCAGATCTCTAGCAGGAAACTGTCAGCAAGAGACCTTTCACAACCGCTTGAGCAATGTGCAGTGCAACTTTGGCCTTGCGCAGTTACACCAAATTCTGAGTAGATCGTGACTCAAATGCCTTTTACAGGAGAATTATAGCTACTGGGAAGAATTGCTGTTGCCAAGTTGTTTATCATAATACCTCGCACTTCCAGTTACCAGCAAATATTCCCATTTCTTACAGTGACTTGAATTATTGACCAGCGTAACGCTAAATTCTACCATTACTACAAAGGCTTAAAAATGGTAACAGTAAAAAAGACAGGTATCCAGGTGGGCTCATATTTTTAGAGTGCTCTTCTTCTTCTCTGAATATTAATGTCTTCAGAGATACTACACTCATATTTTTTGAAGTTATCCTTCTACTTACAACTGAGATGTTGGAAACCCAAATAAAAATAAAAAGCAAACTTCTAGGATGCTTTACCTGAAAAGGAACATGCTTGCTCTCCAAATTACATCCTCCTACGCGAACTGTTTGTCAGGCAAAGAAGCCCTCTTTGCTAAGAGTTCTGAGTAAAAATAGGCTTGTTACCTGTGGACATTAGTGAAGGTAAACTGCAAATAACCTGGAGAATAGATGGTGGAAGTTGCTTACAGTAAATTTGCTGCACCCAGTCTTGTCTGGTGCTGTCCACAGCAGATCACTGTTCCAAAAGATTCCCAACACTGCTGCGTTGGCTCAGGGCTGTTGTTGCAGGACACAGGGCGAGCTCCAGCACAGATGAGCCCCTGGCCCTGCCACCAGCTTCAGCACCACAGCTCGTGCTGAGCGTCACTTCCAGGACTGCTAAGGAGGGAGTCCAGGTCAGCTCACCTTGTCCTTGTAGATCTGCACTGGAAAACCCACGTAGTGTAAGAAAGCCCGTAGATGGAAGTGACAGCAACTGCTTCTGGTTTCCTTTTGTTCCCCTCACAGTTGCAGCTTTTCTTTGTTCATGACCCCATGGACACCGCTCTCTCCCGTGCTGTTCGAGGTGTGCTCTGTCCCTCCAGGATTGCAGTGAAGCAGTTACAGGTTTGGGGCATTTCGGTGCATACTGTGGGGCTGCTGGGAAGGGCCATCTCCAGTCTCCTGGTGGGAGAGGGGAAGGGGAGGAATCTGCAGGATATGTCCGGGAGTCAGAGCTGTAGTTGGTGATGCAGAGTGCAGTAGGCAGGCTATCAAGATTCGTATGAAGCACGGGCAGAAAGGGGCTGCTGTTTCCTGGGTCTGCTCCCTAGTTTGTTCTTCCAGCTCTGTATCTGGCTAAGGAACCATAACAGTACCATCCTAGAGAAACGCAACACATTTTTCATCTGAGTATCTCAAATGGCTCTGGAATGTCTCAAGCCTTGCAGCCTCCCAGAGTTTTCATACGGAAAATCTAAGGCATATGGAAATCAGGATTTGTCTCTGGATGCAGTTATTTTGGGTGTGAAGGCAGGATCCATCGGTATAGGTATGTCAGTGCCGAGTTACAACGGCACTTCACTACGCACAGACAAAAAAGGGCACAGAGGGAGAACTAGTTCTCTTGTTAATATGACAAGATAACAGCACTTAGCTGGCAGGAAGGAGGATACAAAGTTCAAAAAAACAAAGGTGATGTAGCGCAGCACAAACATGTCTCCAACCCGTTTATTCTTACAGTGGGAAACATGTACGTGGAAGTCTTTCCAGCGGTCCAGCTATACTGATGCCCTGCGACATCCGCAGAGCAGACACACCATCAGGGCTGGATTCATGTTCCCTAGTTCATATTTTGTAGATTTCATTCCACAGCTGATCCCCCTGAAGCTGAGTGCTCTCTGTATGAGCAGTCTCCCTGAGGCTGGCTGCTCTCGGCCATTTGCTGCAGGTGACACAAGCCTGAGGAAGAGCCCACATCTCCTGGCGACTCCTGAGCCCAGCCCGGAGCAGTTGCTGTCATCAAGCAGGGGGCTGCGGCAGCTTCCCAGGTCGGTTGCCCAGGGTCCTGCGACAACCTAAGGTAAAGGTTGTCCCCCTTCCCCAACCCCTCACACCAAGGTATGGTAGAAACCTGCCTCTCGAAGATCTCAGGAAGGTAGAAAGATCAAGGAAGAGCTGGAGTCACGCAGCGTGAGCTGCCGTACTCTGGGATGGGTCACGGCGGCAGTGCCGCAGCTGTTCACACTTCACGCGCATGAAGTTGTGGAAGGTTTTAGCCCACAGCTCCATGTGGGTATCAGCTGGGGCTCAGCACGCCCACCCAGCCTGGCTCCAGCCTGCCCTTCCGAAGCCTCCCTGATGTGGGAGCTGGTACCGCCACAGGGGCTGCCCGACTTTTGGTAATACTGTGCCAGTACCTCTGGAAATGGTACCTGCATGTCCTTCTAGGGCAGCCGTGGATATGTTAAGCATATTGTGAAACACAGGCTGAAGCTGGAAACAAATAGTGCAAGGCAGCTTCTGCCTAAAGAATTTTCCTTAATTTAGGAATTGCTTTAAGCAAACATTACCTCTGCTTCCTGAGCACACACAAGGCTACTGCCCTGGAAATAACATGCATTAGCCTTACTGGAGTGACCACGTTGCCATAGTTACTGTTGGTTTCTCTATACCTCAAGCTTGAAGTATTTATTATGATTAAAGCCCATCCCATCCCATTCTTCATTTAAAAATTCTGTGTTGGAAGTGTCACAAAGTGAATTACAATGTAATCCTTCCTTTTAAAAAGCTGTTTTAAGTAGAAATTCCACAAATGATCTTAGACATTGATATTTATTAAAGATCATTAATTTGTGATTTGATTATTTTTCCTCAGATATCACTGCTTGTTTATTCTTAGTGATATCTGAATAGCAGAAAATCCTGATGCTATTATATAATTTCACGATTGCTTTTTTTTTTTCTTTTACCACTGTATTGCAGACCAAGATGTTTTACAGCCTCAGATATTCAACTTTTACCTCAGAGGCAGCCAATCTGGCAGGAAAATCAAAATCTGTCCTACGACACAGCTTGTTATTAGAAAATTTTGGTATTTGCTCTATACTTGTGAATGTTACAAGGAGAAGTAACTGCTGCTGGGATTAATCTGTTACAAAATGGCCTGTGCTTCTCTTTTTCTGTTTTTGTTGTTTTTTTTGTGCAGAGAGCAAGCTCTGAACTCTAAGGCCCCAACCATACTGGCCTTTGCTGCAGAGGCACACAGCATCTTTATCCCAGTGTGGTTTGTTACAAGCACGTAATTATTATGCAAGTGAGCTTCCCTTGCTCTGGGACATACATTGTGTAGGACAGATCCTGTCACGTCCCAAGGGCACCTTCTCCAGAGACCCAACACTCCTGGAGGTTCATTCTCTGACACCCCTCAGCTTTCCTTGGCTCCACTCCCCAGCCCCGCTCCCAGCACAGCCCCGGGCAGTCTTTTTGCCACAAGGCTGACCCCAAGCTTAGGCTGGGACTCATGCAGGGCGTCCAGCCCCTTCCCGATTCCCTGGCAGGGAACGCAACCGCATTTGTTGCTTGCAGACAGCTGGGTTTGTGCTTGCCCGTGGCTAGTGCCAGCGGCAGCCCTCTGCCCCAATGTGTGTGAGGCTGCGGGCGAGGGGTTTCCAGTGGCATCACAGTCAGACCCCCCAAGGCCGACAGCTGTGGGACTGTCACTTGGCTTCCAGAATGTTTGTTATTATTCTTCTTTCGCACTAGAGTGGTTCTGCCAAGAGCTGCGTTTTTATGTGGAGCAAGATTTACTACCGAACTCATGCTTTTGGAGCAGCGGGTAAACATTTAGTGTGAATAGTGAGCATTAGTGGTGAGGATTGTGTGGGTCCTCTGTAGCGGACTGAGGTTTATCTCCTGACCCTTTTGTTTGATAGGTGATTTATTATGGCCAGTAAAATGCCTGAGACACTCCCATTTTCTCCTTTCTTCAATTACAATGTCCTACTATTTTCTTGTTTTCATGCCTGCACCCAGACACCCTGGGATCAGCTCCTCGCCTGGCTCAACCCGTTCCTCTCTTACGGCCTGTTACATGTCTGATTTTCTGGACAGAATCCCTCTCAATGAAAAATCTCGCCATGTTCCCATCAGTACAAATTTGTGTTATTTTTCTATTTTCCATTATCACAGCTGCTAGGAGCTTAATAGATCTCTGATCTTTTTTTCCATTTCCCCATGTCAGCTGTTACATTGCTCACCACCAAAAACTCCTCACCCAACCTAAGTAGAATTTTGGAGATAAGTTTGTCTTCCAGCCACCTCCCTGCACACAGCATTTTGACTCGTTCTTGTCTGCCTTTTGCATCGTCCATTCTACTACACAATAGCGTGCCGTACTGCTGGCCGGCTCATTTGTCCCATCCCACCATTCTCAGCACTGTGAAACTCCTCAGACCGATCTAAATTGTATTTCAAAGATATTTTGACACAAAACGTTAAGGGTATTGGTGAGTGGTGCAAACAAAACTGGAGCGAGGGGCAGGGCCGGTGTGTTCCCTGCACTGCTGAGGGTTTACAGCTGGTGGACAGACACGGAGTGGGCACAGCATCCTGGTTTCCCCATCCCAAACTAACAGCTTCCCCTCCCTCACCTCTTTTCTTTATCTCAGTTCAGCAATTGATGTTTTTCCTTCCAGTGAAGGACAACTGAGGAGTTGACACTCCTCCGCTTATGTTTCCCTAATCCCGCCCCACCTTCCTGGCTGAGGACAGGGAAGCACCTGGGTCCCTCCTGCATCCTTTCAGCCCACCCCAGGATTCCTCACAGCCTCTTTCTTTCTCCACTTGTTTCCTCCTGCCCCTTTCGTGCTGGCTGCACCCAACCCTCCCCCCATTCCTACCCCTTCTCCCCACTTGGCTTCCTTGGTTCCTCTGTGCCCGGCTCAGGGATCGGGGGCTCACCAGCGGCACCACTGCCTCACCAGGGTGTGCCGGGGCTGCCCTGCGCCCCGCTCCCGCCCGGCAGAGACGCTCAGTCAGGGACTCCAGTGGCTCTGTGGGTCTGCACACTGGCACAAAGTGAATCCCAGAGAGCAGCTCCACCGAGTCGCTTGCTCGTGTCCCTGTCGCTTTGCGCCTTGATGGCTGCCGTCCCCACTTGCTCACCTCCTGGGGAGGTTTGCTCCTCCGAACCCCAGGCTGTTGGAGCAGAGCATCACCCCGCTTCATCCACACAGCAAACTGCTCCTAGAGACCCTCACCAGCTCGCGGGCTGCTTCTGCCCCGCCACTAAAGGCTGACTATGACCCATGCTCATAGCCGCTGTTCCAGTGCCCCCTCCTCCCCTGCGGTCCCTGTGCCCTCCCTGTGCCCAGCAGGAGTGTAAAGCAGGTTGCTGTCCTCCCTCTGCGAAAGGCTGGGAGCTCCTCAGCCCTCACGGCAGCCGGGAGCAATGGCTGCTCAGCCCCACAACCCCGAGCCTTGGCGTTCCGCAAAGGCCGCTGCTTCCCCCAGCCGCGCTTTCTTTGTCTCCCTCCCCTCCGGGTCTTTTTATGGCTGCTGGAAATGCAGAATGCTCTTCTGTGTTGCCTGCTAGGGCTAGGTAAATTATTTGTTTAATAGGCTTGGTTTATTTTTTGTAAGCTGGCAGAATAACTGTGAATCATCAAATCTCCCTGAATTCACTCCACACAAGATGCCAACAAAAGGATTCATTATGCAGAGCAGTAACCGGAGTGTAGCTGGGGTTGGACAGAGAAACCATACAGTGGGGCTGGCTCCCAAGGGCTGGATACGCAGGCGCTGCCGGCGCAAGGCCTAGTGTGTGCCGCTCTGAAAACTCATTCCCGACAACACTCTCTGTGTTTTATCATGACGCTGGGTGTCCCAACTACTCTTTCTTACTTGATCAGCAATGTCCTGAAAAAGAGCCTTCAATAGTATTGCTGCTTCTGTGAGAATGAACATTTTTTCCTTTTTTTCCCCAACTGTTAACAAAAAATGACAAATGTATTCAAGTGCAGCCCCTTTCTCAAAACAACTTCCGGGTGAAATTGGAGAACTCAGTGGGATCAGACCCTTAGTTTGCAAAGGGGATTCCTCTCCCGTCCACCCACTCCCTGGTCCCTCGTACGTCACACCCTGATCTTGCATGGGGCTCCGCAGTGAATGCGTGTGCTGCAGTCATGTGCAAGGCTCTATTTCTGCAGAAATGGTGCCCACAAAGAGGAGATTTTCCAACTTTTACATCCCTAATTTAGCTGTCTCGGCTGCAAGCTTTCAGCTCCCAGCCCGGAGGGAGGGGAGGCTGCTCCCACGGGTGCTGGGGACCCCTGAGCGAGCCAGTGCCTGCCCAGAGCGGGTGTTGCTGCCTGGCTCCCCCGGCCACGCAGCATCGTCCCTGCTCCCCTGCCCAGCCTCGCACATCATGTATTTCCAAACATGATTTGCCTAAAATACATGTATTTCAGTGATTGCCCAAGGAGCCAGGGCCAGGGTTAACGTAACGATGAATTAAGAGAAGGGAGAATGAACCTCTACCTCCACGAACCAGCCTGCAGATGCACCACAGGGCGATGCTCTGTCAGGATTACCCAAAGCAGGACTTTCTCTCCTCAAAATGGCCTTTTACGTGTGCACTGGGCCAGCTCCTGGGGCTGGAAAAGAAAAAGCACACTTGTTTGTTTCTCTGAACAACAGGGTTTGCCGTGTTTTGGGACCTGGAGCTTTCCCGATGCGGTTTTAAAAGACAGCGCCAGTCAGAAGATAGCGTGGCTTGTGCTGAACAGCCCTTGAATTAAATGTACACCATCAACCTCCCCCGTGCCGCTGCGCTCGTGCCCGTTTCGTGCTGGTAAATCCCTCGTGGCCGAGGTTTTGGCCTGTGGGCATGGATCCGGTGTGCCTTTGTGGAGGCGAGGGGCGGCTGCGTGGGGCGGCGAGGACAGGGGTGCCTTGGAGGTGGGGTACGCTGTGGCCCTGGAGGCACGGCCCAGCACCCCTCTGCTTCCCTGCGGGGCACGTCACCCGGGTGCCTCAGCCGCCAACTGTTTTATTGTTAATCTTGTAATAGCTGACACTTTTGCTTCAGAGGAACAACTTCTCTAATACGGAAAGCTTATCCGTGCTAAGCCAGCGCGGGCCTTCGGCCCTCGCAGCTGTGACGGCGCGCTTCCCGGGAGGCTGGAGCACCCGGTAACGGTGACGGACCCCAGGCGCGGTGCGCGGCTGACGGGGTGGAGCGTTCGGGGGGTGCAGTCACCGCGCCGGGAGAGCGCGCAGGGCCGCAGAGCACCCCGGCGGGGCCGAGGCAGCGGCCCGGGGGCGGCGGGGACCCCCCGCCCTCCCCGCGCTCCCTCAGCGGGGCCGCCCTCGCCCCACGGGCGTCCCCGGGGTCGCCCCCCCCAGCCCGCAAGGGCCGGACCCCGCCGGGGGCGTGGGGCGGTGGGAGGAGACAGGGCGCGAGGCCGCCCGCCCCGCCCCGCCCCTCGCGGCGGCCCCGCCCCGCCCCGCGCGCAACCTGAGCGCGGGAGCGGCGCCAGGGCCCCGCCTCGGCTGGGCTCGGCTTTGCTGGGCTGGGCTCAGCGCGGTGCGGTTGGGCTGGGCTCGGCGCGGCGCGGCGGGTCCCGCCGAGGTCCGGGCGGTGCGCGGCGCCGCCAATGAAGGCAGGCGCGGGCGGCGGCGGGGCCGCGAGCGGCTGAGGCGGCGGCGGCTGAGGCGGCGCGGTGCGGAGGGGCGCGGAGCGGAGCGGGTGTCCCGGCGGAGCCCGCGCCCTCCCGCAAGATGTCATCGCAGGGCAAGTTCAAGAAGGACAAAGAGATCATCGCTGACTACGAGGCGCAAGTCAAAGGTGCGGAGCGGGGCCGCTGCATTGCGGGGCAGGGCGGCGGGGCCCGCCTTTGTGTGCGGGGCGGGCCGGGCCGGGCCGGGCCTGGCTGCGGGGTTCGGCGTCGCCCTTTCCCGCGCCTCCTCCGCGGGCCGTGGCCGGGGCGGGCGGCGGCTCCGCGGAGGTACCGGCCGCGGGTGCCGGGGACGGGTGGGGGGAGCCCGGCGTCCGGGGCGGCTGCGGTCGTTAAATCATTAAACCCCGAACCCGGCCCGTTAAAGGTGACCGGCGCCCACCTGGGCGGCGTCCCCGCTCCGAGCAGCCGCCGGCCGGGGGGACGGCCCGCCCGCGCCCGAGGAGAGGAGCTGAGGCGGGGTAGGAACGGCTGTTGAAAGGAGAAACGTGGGTTTTCTCGGTGTTTTTGTGCAGCCCCGATGAAGGCCTCCCTGGCGGGGAGGCACATTGATCTTGCAGGTCTTATGTAAGGAACTTTGCCGTGCGGCAGGCCCAGCGATCTCGGTCGTTATTATGCAAGTGCCAGTATTGCAGGGTGAAGACCTTTGAAGCAGACCGCTTGATTTCTAAATATTGCAGAAGAGTATAATTAAAGGTTATGTCTGTTGAGACCACTAAGCATCAAATGCCAGGCTCCAAATTAATTTTTATTGCAGCTAGTCTTATTATAGAAAAGTTGGTACCCTCTGAAACATCACAGATGTCTGCAGTCTAGTGAAAGACTGACTGTGTTAGAGTAGCTGTAGTCAGAAAAAAATTAGTCTGTTAGCCACCTCTCCATTACAAAAATAGGATTTTTAGTATCGGTAGCAAACTGTATTAACTGATGTTTTTGAATAACTTCAGTTTGTAAATCTACTCCTTATTGTAACAATTTCTAATTGTGTTAGTTGATGACAATTCCTTTTCCCACTTTCAGCTGGAGGATACTTAATGCATACTTAATGCCTTTTCATTAAGTTGCCTCCTTCGAGACCCCCTACTATTATATAAAATTGTCTCCAGTCTTCCTTTGGCTGTTTGTTTTATATAGGTATGCGTTCACCATTCTGTTGTGTTTAAGACAGTTAATGAAAAATATAAAATAGCTTTTCTGCAGCTTAACCCCTGAATGTGCAAACTAAACAGCTTTCCTATTTTCTCTAGAGGTCACTTAGCGTGTCGTCTCCTGAGCTCAGCTGGGTGATGTCTTATCTGCACGTACCCTGCTTTGGAGAGTGGCTGCTTAAGTGCTGCAGTGCAATGCCAGATGGAGGGATTTTGGGGAAGGGGCTGTCTGTTGATTCGGTGCCATTGTTTACTTTCTTGCATTTCAGTCTTTTGTAGTTGGCTTTGAAGAGTGATGTAACAGTCACAACATGCTCTGCTCAGTGCCAATTACCTTTCTGCTTGTGTGTAATTTGGGCAAATTGATGTTATTGCACCCTGCAGTTAAGCAGATGAAATATTCTTTTAGCCTGTGGTATTGTTCTGTTTTACGGGAGGGGATTTGCATTTATTGGTAGAGCCTGTCCCATGTTTCCACGTTGCTCTTGAAGATGTGCTGGGCTGGGTGGTTCCTGCTTCTGGGATGCTGGGGGCTGCAGAGGGGTAGCTGGAAGCAGGACTGGGTCTGATCTGTTCCAAAAGCTTCACTGCAGACATCTCCAGTACTTTTCCTTGTTGTTGTTTGTAACTGGAATGCTCACTTGCCATGATCATTCTTGGCCCGACTTCTGTAGCCTCATGGTTTCCATATGTGAGGCAGTTAATGCTGGGGTTGTATATAAGGGTATTTTATTGCACCACAGCGATCACGTTTTGGGCTGCTTTTCTGGGCAGCTGTAATGCAGACAGTTTGCTGATGGCCTGGTAATAATTTCCTTGATACTATTCTGTGCCTAATTATACCTCCAGAAATGTCAATTTTCTGATTTAGGTTATTTGGTCCGTATTTTCATCTGAATAAAGGTTAATTCGGATGTGGTCAGGGCTTAACTGTGCCTGAAGCTGGGGTGAGGCAGGAAGAGTCAGACAACAGGGTCTGCGTGTGCTGCCTGCCTGCTGCCTTTGAGGTGGTGGCAGCTCTGTCCCTGAGATGCATCGCGTCTGTCACAGGCCCAGCGTGGTCTCAGGGTGACCTCGGTGAGGTGAAGGGGCTCCGGTGCTCACGGCTGGTCCTGGCAGCCACCACTCTCGCTGTCACCTCCCTGCAGGGCCCAGGGCGGCTCGGACCTTCCTGCCTTGCTACACTGTCAGAGGAGGATAACGTCCGACTCCAGAGGAATCGGTGCAGAGGTCTGTTGTAGCCTGTGATTCGTCGTTAAATAGGGGCAGGGGAAGAAAATGTAACTGGGCAGAAAGGTTTAGTAAGAAGTCAGTGGTTGTTGTGTGTTGGTAGGGACCTGAGGGGGGCCAGGTGCCGAGGATGCTCTGCGGAGGGAACGGGGCTTTTTCTTTGATTAGTTGCGTACCACACGTGCAAACACCACAGATCTGTGTGTCGTCGGTGTCAGCAAAACCTGACATGGGGGAGGGTTTGTCATCATCTGAACCTGCTCCTGAGGCTGTGATGGTGACCATAAACACCCACCTCTGCCTCTGCTCCCCTTCTGCGAGGCCTCCTCTCGCTTGGCTCAACCTAGGGGTTTCATGTAGGCTGCCTCGTTATCCCAGATACCCTGCTTGTTTCCTTCTGGATCTGGTCGTTATTCAATTTGTATCTGAATCCCTGCTACCCTGTTGAAGACAGGTATGCAGGTCTCCAGAGAAAGACTAAAATGGAGAAGTAATAGTGAGAAAGAAAGAAAAGGGGGAGCGGTGGTGAGGAAGACTAATGGAAAGAAAATGTTGGTGCAGAAGAGCTGAGATATGAGGATGATAAAAGATGAAAACTTGAGGAAGTGATGTCCTGTTATGGAGCATGGGGCTGAAATCTGAATGCATACAGTGGTGGTCCCCGTGGTATGGTCAAGAAAATAGCAGGGAGAAAGGTGGAAAACTCTGCACGTGAACTCCAGGGAATGCATTGGCATGGGTGCCAGTGAAAGTAACTCACAGCAGAGGTGTGTTTAAAATGCATTTAAAGGTGGATGGCAGAGGGGATGGGGAATGCTCAGGGTGTTGGCCAGCGCAGAGGCTCTCGCAAGGCAGTAACCATCTAGCAGTGCCTGAAGTGCATAAAAAACCTAGAGGTGCCCCAGTATTGCTAGAGGAGCCTGACAGGCAACTGGGGATAACAGGATGGAAAAAAAAAAAAAAAAGAGATGTTGCTTAGACTGATCTTTTAGGAAAGTTCTGCTGAAAGCCTTCTTGCTCGGGCTGTTGGGAGGTGGAGTAAAGGCCCAGAACTGTTCAGGGACAGTCTGTCAGTAACTGCAGTGTGGGAGTTGAGCCCTGCCCTGACATCCCACGCGCCGGGGTGCTGCGGCCCCAGTTAAAAAAATCAATGAGTCCACGCTTTGTGTGGGGAGCAGGACTGGTGTAAGCAGAGCTTAACTGGTGAATAATCTTCCTGCACAGGGGTGATTTATCAGCCATAACGAGTGTGTATCTCCTTTCCCTCCCTGGAGAATTGTGTCTGCTGTTCTCATGGTGGGAAGGAGTTGTCCTGAAAATGCTTTGAGAAGATAGAGGCTGTGTGCGGGGCGTGTGCCTGTGTGTGCCGCACAGGCTCCGGCTGGGGGGCTGGGGGGGCTGGTGGGCAGGGTGACAGGGCGCTGGCAGTGACGCGGAGTGCCCGAGGCTCTGGGTCAGTGCCGCTCCATTTTGAGGAGTGGAAGTGCTGAATCGTTGGTGCCCATGGGTGCTGCAGGCTGGCTGTCCTCACAGCAATCTGCAGTGTTTGCCATCTGCCCGTGCGTGGGGCCTGCTCTCCGTGAGCTCTCCTGGACATGCGCCTGCCCATGGCCTGGTGTCTCCTGTCGGCTGTCGTGCTGTTGGTCTGTCCATCCTGCTGCTGCTGACCCGCATCCTCAAGCTGTTGGGAGAGGAGAGGGCTGTCCCCTGGACTGGCAGCAGATGCTTTCTTGATGGTACCAGAAAGAAAATATTAAGGATACTTTTTAGGAGGCAGTTTCTTATTTGCCTTTCTTAGATTTGCAGAGAGGAATGGTTGGCTTAAAAATAAATGCCAGTAAAGATATGGCTGTGTGTTTACAACTGCCACATTAAAGCTACTTGCGGAATACAGAGCACAGTAGATCCTTAGATGCATAATTTAAAGAGAGTGTTTTCAGACGTACAATTTTAATTGGTCTGTCTGGCCAGAAAGATAAATAAATGACTTTTCCTCATTACTGTCGAATGCATGATTTGTTGCTTTAATGCAGCAAAACTAAACAGTTTTAATTATGTAGATGCAACTGTCTATGGCACAGCTTTGTAAATCTTGCAGAAAATTGGGCATTGTGTTGATTGGCTGTTTAATTTCAGATTGTTTCCTGAAGCTGTTCTTTAACCCTGGCAAAATTCAGGTCATTGTACAATGGATTTGGCTATTGTTGGCAGGAAGACTGCTGTGAGTCACTAGCAGCATCTTCTGCTGTGTGGCTGGCAGGTGAAAAGCATCCCTGGTGATCCGAAAGATGGTCGTCTTTAAATGGTGCAGCTGGCTGCACAGTGACAAGGGGATGATTTCTTGCACTTTTAGGACTCTTAGTTGCTGTGTAAATTGATAAAAGAACTAGAGTTTTGATGGATTTAGCATATAAAGACATTAAAAAGGCTTGCAAACCTGGGGCCAAAGAAAACTAATGTGTGTTCTTCCATTTTCCTAGGAGAACTGTAGCTTAGGTTAATTTACCATTGCTTGTTAGCTTTGTTTTACTTTTCTGTTGCAGTAGCTGCATCCCTTCTTTTATGTCTGTTCTCGTTTCCTACCTATTGCTCTCTTTCCACTTTGCTCAGAAAATTTGGGGAAAATTCCCATACCAAATTATGTTCTGGGATTATGGCTTGCTCAGGAGGTAAGCTTGGCTCCCAATTGAAGGAGGCATTGAGGCTTGAAACGTGACAGCCCATTTAATAAAATGCTTCTGTGCAAAAGATGAGAAAGTTCCACCCCTTTGGGTGGGCTGGTAGGAAACTGCTAAATATTAATCACAGAAACAGATACAAAATTTCCACTGGCTTAATTATCTTGCCTCACAAAATGAGGGGCCGTGTGACCCGAGGGCCAGCTGGCATGCCTTGGCACAGCTCCGTCAGCTTCGGGGGAGTTGTCTGCAGCAGATAGCAGATCCTGATGAATCAGATCTAGTTTCTACTGTGAGGCTTCAGAATAACCGCTCAGCACTGCTCCTTGTTCGGTTGATTCCCATACAGATTTATTTGTTGTTATCTTTTGCTTACCCTCTGTTTCCTCAGTGGGGTCTGACAGCGTGGCCTTGACAGATGGGTTTTACACGAGACCTCCGTGAGTGGGACTGGGAGGGCCGTGTGAAGGGAATAGTGGAGAAGTATGTATGTGATTCATAATAAAGATTAATTGGCAGTCTCTAATGGAAACAAATTGAATCTATTGGAGATGTTTCCTGCAACGCTAAGGTCCGGAGCACTTTGATGGAGGCTGGGATGGTTCAACCGAGTCAGCAGGTTCCTGCATGCGGCCAGCCAGCCATCAGCAGCTCTACAGAGTTGCTGGTGGGATGGACCTTCCTAAAATGCCTCAGATCTGAGCCCCTCTGCAGTCAGACAGAGGGGAGAAGGAGTTGCCAGCTCGCTGAAATGCTCTGCAGCATGTGTACATGTGTGCTTGGGCACCTTGCTCTGGGTCAGATGCAGCCGGTACGTGGCCCAACGTTCTCGCCGCCAGCTCTGCAGGTTTGGCACTGGGCGGTTGGCCTCATGGCAGACAGTGGAAGCAGAGTGTGCCAAGGCACTGGGGCTGCTATTTCTTGTCAAGACGTCGCTAAACCCAAAGATTCCCTAGGTGCATGGCTCTGTTTCAATGGGGAGCTGGGTGGAAAGCCTGTGTGCTGGCCTTCTAGCAGAATGTGGGGTGATATTTTGAGAAAAAGACAGGTGACATCACTGGAGTGTTTGTTTTTTTTTCCTGGTTAGACACAGCTCTTTGGCCCCAGCTGAAGCTGTTTAAGCAAACACAGCAGAGTGGAGGTGCCTCTGGCAGGATAAGCAGGAAAGCATTGCTTTACTTCTAAAGATGGAGAAGCCAGCAAAGAGAGTGATCAGGGGACAAGCCAGGAACCTTTTTCAGGACTTGCTTCTGCTGAGTCTAGGTCGCTGGCTTCTGCTGCCAGCCTGGGCCTTGTCTCCCAGCACCTCATGGTGTACCTACGTGACATGATGGTGGATGCGGGAGGCTGTGCTGCTCCTGCTGCGTGGTGAGTGAGTGGGGAGCTGAAGCTCTGGGTTAAAGCTCATTGGTGTGGCCAGACCCCCGGAATGGGGCAGAAGGTGCATTTAGCAGCCATGGTTCCTAAACCCTTGGATTCATGTGGAAGCATCCATGTAAAATGGAAGCCAACGGCTGTTCTTGCAGCCAACAGCACGAGGCAGAGCCCGCACTTCCCACAGGGAGGCTGAAGGCGCGGCCATCAGGCTTTGGTTCAGAATTTTTTTCATTAGGGTGACTTTCTTCTAATGCATGAAAAAAATGAAATCCAGCCGTGTTTGGAAGCACGTGGTGGCGAAGAGGCCTCCTTTGGGCTTTGCTCTGCTTTGGACGCCCACTTTGTGTCCCTGAAGCCCTGCCCTGGAATGGGGCCTCGCCTGGGGACCAGGAATGAGCGTGCCTGTGGGTGCACGTGGCCGCAGCGCACTGCCCTGAGTGGGTCCGTCCGTCCTCAGCAGCTCCTCGGCCTTGTGTGCGTGAGGAGCAGGAGGGGGGTCTCCAGCCTCTCCTTACCTCTGTGCCTGGGGGGTGTCCTGTGGTCAGAAGTGCCGGACAGTGAGTCCAGCCCAGAGGTGGTGGCTTGTCCTTGGGAATGGGTCTGGTGGCGTGCAGGAGCTGGTATCCTGCAGTGCTCGGATGCCTCTGCGGAGAGCTGATTTCAATAGAAAAGAAGGGTTTCTTGATCCTTGTGAACCTGGCTATTTTTTTTTTCTGGTGGCTGGCAGGTACCTGGGTGCAGCAGGGGCTGTTTGTCAATCTACCCTTCTTCCTGATAATGGTAAAAACCTCTTACAACACTTATTCATGGCCTGTAGCTAGTCCTGGTTCCAGGTGAAGAGTTTTAAGGGCCATAAGAGTGCAGCACCAAATGCGCTTCAGGTGCTTAACAGATATTTATAAGCCTCTGCAAGGTGTGATATTTTAAGTTCTGTGTGCACAGTTTCAGCACCTGTCAGGAGCAGGATTTACTCTCCCCTTCTGCTGGCCTGCTGAAGGTGGGGGGAAACCCTCCCCCTGGAGCTCTTAAATTTTCGCATGCCTCGCTTTGGCTTTGTTTCAGTAGCTGTTTGTCAAGCTACCACCCACGGCTGCAACAGCAATCACCTGCTGAAATGTATTTACTGACTTCAGAGGTATTTATGCTCCCGAGAGGTGGCCAGTGACCGAGTGGTTCAAGCAGGCAGTGCCCAACATCAGGCTTGGGGCTGGAGAGGGGTGCAGCGGCCTGCACAGTCACGTCCCTTGTGCTGATCTCCAGCAAATCGGGCATGAAGTAATCTCCCCTTTCTTACAGCCTGGGTGGCTGTTTAATCCCAGGAGGATTTTGCTGAGCTGCCAGAGAATCTTTCTCTTTGAAAAAGATTAATATTTCTTACTAACAGCTATGGTGTTGTGTGTGCCCCACCTCTGTGTATTTTATTGGTGTGTATCATAGCAGCAAGGGAGGACATAGAAACGAGTAAACAGCGTGAGCCCACGCAGTGACAGTGCTAATAATGGTTTGTACCTGTCACTGATGACCTCCTTAGGGCTTCCAGTCCTCACCAAGCACCCTGCTTTGTGTCTGCAGTTGTTGGATGCACTTCAAACTGTTCACATCTCCAAGAGCCTGATTTGTAAACTTTTCTCTGAAAAACTGACCTGAGATGACTTATTTTGGTGTCCCTTTGCTCACCTCTGGAAGGCAGCTGCAGTGGTTTGGGAAGACGCAGGTACTGAACAGTGTATTGCAACGCACAATTTTAGGAAAGGGAGTATTGAAATAAAATTACTGAAGGAGTCTACGTTGTTGTAGTATGACTCCCTGGGCTGGGACGGAGTTGGTGTGATGGGGGTGATGTGTTCTTCACTGTGCTGTGGGATTGTTTAATGGCTGTGAGCGGTCAGCAGCTTGGTTTTAGAGTTCATGTGAAAAATGGCACCATCAACAGCAGAGCAGCCCTTGCCTGCCAGGCTGGGGAATATACAGCCTTGTTCTTTATCCCAGTGTTGTCGTTACTCATCAGTGAGGAGGCAGCTGTTAGGATCCCATCCATGCGGGGAGGGAGAGGTTTTAAATCATCCTCTTTGTTTTAAATCATTCCCTTTGTGTTAAAACATCCTCTTTATTTTAAATCTCCCCTTTGTTTTGAAAACAAAGATATGTAAAAAGGTGTGGTGTTACAATTCCATGCTTCTGTCCTACCCCCTTTGAGAAGGTGGGTCCCCAGATTTAGCTCTGTGGGCGCAGCCTCGTCAGACCAGAGCAACAGCAGCGCCTCTTGGCTGGTGCTTGTGTGTGTTCGGATGTGGCTGTGGTGTCTGTCTGTCTGTACTGGCGTGAGTTCCCCAGTTTGGGAACTCCTGGCCTGGGAGCAATTTGTGGAACCAGAGAACTGGAAACAAGAGAAATCAATGGCTGTGAAATTCTCTTGCTTACACATCTTGTGCTTTGAGCTGCCTTAAAACAATGTGCCTCCCTGAATGACAAAACTGTTCCTGTTCACTTTACTGATGTCCTTTCCTGACTGCTGAAGCCACACTGACATTCAGGGGAGGTTCTCCAGGAAGGCGTTTGGTGCTGCAGGCTGTTAGTCTGGGCGCTGGAGAGTTTGGGAAAACTGCGCAGCCTCTCTGTGCCCTACGGCACCACAAGGGAATTTGCATTAGTGTCTGTCACTCTCCTTTCCTTTGGAGCTGAAGAATAGCTTTGAAGAGAGGAAAAAAAAAAGGTTTTACTTTCCTTTTTCACCTAGGCCTTTGTGAGGAACAGGCATGTATGTGGCAAGGGATTGCAGTTGCTCTAGTGCATCTTGCTTCTCAAAGTAGCTCTATAAAATATTGCTTCTTCTTGTAGCAGTGGCAGGTATGCAGGAAAGCTCAGTAATTTTCTGTTGGAACAACTGCAGAGTTAAACTGTCTACAGTTTCTTGCTTGTGTCTATATCAGAGAGATGAGAGGGGAGAGGAGGTCGTTCCTTAGTTGAGCATCCCTGATATTTTAGCTCTGTCCCTCCTGGCCTCTGAGCCTCAGTGGCCTGTCTGTAAAACAAATAGAGAAGAGGCAATGCAGCTGTTTGGGTGGCTGCGAATCCTGCTGCTGCTGGGAACGCTCCAGGCTGCAGCTCTAGGGCAAGGATTTAATCCATATGGCTCTTACTTTGGTTATTATCTAGATAGCAGAGCTAACTGTAGTGATTAGGTGAGACTCAATGTTGTTTTACTGTCTTGTATTGTAAGAGTAAATAGTTTAAAAAGAAAACAGGATACAAAACCATGTAAATGACCAGAGATCAGGGGACCAAGGTCTGGCTTTCATGATTCCCACTAAGGGAAAAGGGAGGCTGGTTTTCTGCTGCCTTTCTCAGTCTGTTGGACCAGCTTCACCTCTGAGATCTAGCTTTGTGGAACAGTACCATGCATTGGAGGACCACAGCAGAAGTCCCCGTCATGGACTTTGTGAAACTGCAGCTTCCCCTTCACCATGGAAGAGCCCCAAAGATTGGTTTTCTTTCAGATGTTGTAGCACTGATTAGCTTTGTTTGAAGAGTTATTTGTGGTCTTGAGGCTCTTCTGTGGCGTGGTTAGAGCCCAGGCTGATGTTCTGCTACTTGGAACAGCTCATTTAGAGAAGATGACAGCAAGAACAGATTTCTTAGCTCAAGATCACCAGTTAGATAATTTTAGGTTGCTGGCCTTGTGTGTGTCTATGTAAGCTTACAGTGGGTCAGCCCCTGAGATCCGAGGGAACTCATAGCAACGAGTTACTTTATATATTGATGGTGTTGTTTAAAGCTTCCGGCTCAGACAAGATCCTACTGCAGTAGGTAGGACTTGCTGTCCAGCGTTAGTGACCTAATGGCTTTAAATGAACTGTTTTTTGGGAAGAAGTCTGCATTTGAATTTTTCTCCACCCCTCTTTTCTTTTTTACTTCATGGAAATTTAATTCTGTGGTGAGGCTATAATTTAATCATTGAGATTACAGAAGAACTCTTACAGAAGAGTAAGAACTAGAGATCAAACTGGTGGTGTGGCTGTCTAAAGCTTTTGTGTTGGCAAAGGCTCTAGAGAAAATTCAAGATTTTTGTCTGTGTGAAAAAAGGTTAATTGATATTTGGGAAGAGCCTAAAAGATGTTTAATTCAAGACAGCTTGTTACTGTTTGAAATTTTAAAGATACAAACTTTTATCTGATATAGAGAGAAAAAAATCCAGCTATCACTTTACAGTATTGGCAGTGTAGCAGGATTAAAGCTGCACGAGAGCTTGAAGGTTGGAGTTGTGTTGCTAGACAGTGATGATCAGGAGGTGAAGCCTTGCGCAGAGTTCTGTTTGGGAATGTAGCCCTGTGGCGGGAATGCAGTGAAACAGTGGGCTGTAGCTCAGGCCAAGATGGAGACGGTGCTGCTGACCTTTTAGTAAACCACTTTGTGTCCTTAATGGGAAGTGATACACTAAACCTGTGTGAGAGTGTCGAAAGCCACTGTGTTCAGCTGGTCAGTTAGGAAGAAATACTGTCTGCAAGATTATCCTGCCAAGAACAGAGAGTAGGTTTAGCTTTTTCTTAAACTCCCCATCTTCTGTTGTTTGCCCTCAAGTGCTGATTAGTTACCCCAGATTTATGCTGGTGTGGCAGCAGGCGACCCACGGTTGTTGTGGAGTTGTGTTTCTGGACCTTGTAAGCTGGGTGGGACTGTGTGTTCAGTGGGGGCTCTGGAAGGGTGCTGGGGGCCACTTGTCAGCAGTGGCCTCCGCTGCGAGGAGATAAGTGTTAGTTCATGAAGAAGTATTGGGTCTTCTAAGAAAATGTTATAGTAGGCAGCTGGTTTCACCTCGCTGTTATTTGGGAGGATGTGCTAGCCCCTCTGGAGAGACAGCGTGCCCTGAATGACCATGAAGGGGTGGGAAGGTCCTGCTCTGGCCAAAAGATAGAGACTCGGCCACTGTCAAACATAGTGCTGTGGGTTTGAAGCGAGTCGTCTTGAATGAGTGGGACATCCCCCGTTGACTTTGGTGTGTGGTGCTTCATGCCCTTGAGATCATGTGCTGCAGTCCCTGCCTGCGTGAGGGATTGTGCAACGTACATTGAAGGTTAGAGAGAGTTGGGGTGAATCCTCCACCTTGCTTTCTTACTGCAGTGACTGAAGCCTGTCTGCACCCATCCCTCCAAACAGGCAGTGGTGGGAAGTCTGGCAAAGGCTGTGCCCTTGGTGTGTCTCTTCCTGCAGGTGAAAGACCTCATTGGTTGTCACACTGAGTACTGCAGCAGTAATGCGGTGTACAAGAGGGTGCTAATTGCTTACTCAGAAGTTACTTGCATGTTGCTGCTCAGTAGGGTTGCACTCTACCAAGTACAGGCTGGAGTATCGTGATGTGTTCTTATTTTGCAGTGTTGCCTAATGATTATTTCTTTCTGGAGCTGGGCATGTTTTCAAAAGGGCTGAGTACTTTTACAGTCAATATTATGTACAGTTAAGCATGCTGAGGTCAGCACAATTGAATATCATGCTTCAGGGTGGAATGTGATTGCTAGAGAGATCAGAAAACAGTTTCTATCCACATGTAGAGCATTACACAATTGGCTGGATA
The DNA here is from genome assembly GCF_031877795.1 of Strix aluco. Classification (NCBI taxonomy): domain Eukaryota; kingdom Metazoa; phylum Chordata; class Aves; order Strigiformes; family Strigidae; genus Strix; species Strix aluco. Next base: position 13,708,049 of record NC_133941.1, on the reverse strand, counting down.
CATTACAGTTTCCCCTGCAGCATCAAAGCAACACTCCAAGAGAGGCTCATGGATTAAGTAACATTGGCATTTCTGTAAATACCTGTGTAATAGTTTCAAAATGTTAAATAAGAGTATTGATGATTTTATTTTCCCAGTGCTTCCAAGAGGCAGGCAGGAGCGTTCTGCCTGTTTGGCTGACGGGGTGATGCATAGGCATGGAGACTTGGGCTCCTAGTTAAGAGGAGGAGCAGAAGTTGGGTCCTTGAACTCTGAATCTTACACGAGGGCCAGAAACTGCGTGTGCACCGGCCGTTTGCTTCGGTCAGATGTGTCTTCTGTGCTGCCGCAGCAGCTGGGTAGAGTGTGCGCCGTGTGATTCTCCTTTAACCATCTGTTGGAAGCTTGGAGGTTTTGTGAGGTCTAAAAACCCGGCTGATCTGCTGATCTGTGGCGATAAGTGACACCGAGGTCCCTCGCTGCCTCTTGCCTGTTTTCTCGACTCAACCGCCACTTCCTGTTTTCAAGTGAGATTGTTGGCTCCTTGGGGCAGGATGAAGTGTTCCTCTGTCTCTGGTGCAGAAATAGAGGGATCTTCACCACCATGGCACAAGTAACGTGTAACTTCCCGTCTTGGAGATGTACTGCAGCTCCAGGAGAGAGCAAGCTGCAATCTGAGATTACACCCATTGTGGTGTAATCATTCAGGTGTTGCACAGAAGTACTGATAATGGGACAGAGAGCCTCGTTCTGCAGTGGAAACCAGTTTCTGTCACACCTTGGGGGAACCGAACTGTGTGCTGAAGCTGGGGCTGGGTATGTGCGTCAGCCAGAGAGAGATGGAGAGGGACGGATTCATAGTACATGTCATTGTGCAGCAAACGGCTTGTAAGTGTGCTGTGAAGGGGTGAGGTCTGTGCATGTCCGGTGTGGCACCCAGAGGAAACTAAGCCTGAGAGCCCAGTTGGAGCTCTTTGAAATGACTCTAACAATCATATACAGAAACTCTGCAAGATTAACCTTTTATTTTGCCAGATTTTCCTTTAACCATTCTACATTTAGTTTTCCACTAAATACACTAAATGTTTTGTAGGGACTTTTGTATTGCTCTGTTCTTTTTTACCACTAAAGTGAATGGGACTTCGACTGTTGTAACAAATGAAACGAAATCAGGATCTCCACTGTAATTGTATTTTTCGGATAGTTCAGGAAGAACCCAAGGAGATGTGGCAAAACCTGAACAAAAATAAATAGCAGTGTTGAAACAGTTTTAACTTGAACTGTATCAAGTGAATTGAGAAGCAGGCTGTCAGCAGCAGGTTCTTCCAAAGCATTTTTTGTTTCTTTTAACATCCTTGCTTGATGGTGTTCTGAGTGATTCATGTTTTTAAAAGCAGTTTTTCCTGCGCAGTGCTTCTATGCTCTTGACCTACTCTTGCTAAAATCCCTAAAGAAACAATAAGCAAACAATACTGTAAGTGAAAATGTCATATTATAAACCCCTGCAAGTGAAACCATAACAAAAAGAGTACTCATGTAGTCATTGTTCTTGTGGGATGGCAGTTTGAGATACACTGTTGGAATAACAATAATCTGTTTCATGTAAGAGGTCAGCTCAAAACTAAGGGTGAGTGGGAAGAAAAGATAAGAGAAATGCACAGTGTTTGCCTCTCCTCCTAGTCATACAGCATGTTCTTGTACATCTCATGGACTGTGCTGCTGGTGTAGTTGGTTACTGCTTTACAAATGCTTTTCGAATGTGGTGAGAAGACATCCGTGTCAGATGGGAGAGGAACGTCTAGCAGATGGCATACCCCTCCTGAGGCACCGGGTGGAAGGAGATAATTTTGCAGGTCACAAAACCAGAGAGTAACTTCTTCAGAATTAAACTTTCATTGAGGATTTAAAAAAAATTCAGGAACCTTTCTTGGAAACCACTTTACACAGATAGATAGATATGAGTGTTTGTTTGCCGTTTTCCATTTTCAGACCCAAATGTGCTCCCAATCACCTCGGAAGATGTCAAGCCAGGCTTCTGACAGCTCGTGGCAAATGTCCTTTTTGACTCTAGAACCAATGTAAGGTGTCCAGCTAGCTGTGCATCGTAGTGCATCCAAACACATCGCACCTCTGCGTGCCATGGTACTGCAGAAATGAGGGGAGCAGTGGACGTGCTTGGGGTGTCTCCTTGATGGTGGAGAACACAACAGGGACCCAGCTCTGCACTCCCGGCTCCTGTGCCAGGTTTGGGAGCAGACTGGCACTGTGACTTTGAGTGGTGAGGCTTCTTCACACCAAAGCTTCTTCACCTGGACAATGGGGTTAGTGATGTCTCTCTTGCACTGGGTGACACCCAAGAGATTTCCTAAGGAGGGACAGTGTTTTGGGGGTTTAAAGCAGTGTATTAAAGATGAGGCACACCAGCAGAACTGGTTCTTTGGTTTGAACATGGTGACACAGGACCCTTGTTTATCAGCTGTAGCATGTTCTTGTTGTGGAGGTAATCCAGCTGCTCTGGCAGTTTGCACAGAACTGTGGTGATAAGCTCCATGAGGGAGCAGTGGTTGGTCATGGGAATAGTCACAGGCCTTCTCCATAGGGGAGTTCCACGGCTGCATCAGAGCCAGGTGCGAACCCCGGCTGCCCTGTTGGTTCCCAGTGTGTGTAGTCTTATCAGCCTGCCAAGAATTGATGTGGAGGCTGGTCACATTGTCCCTGGTGAGTGTTTGGTGCAGTGTCCTTGTCCATGGTGTACCTCACAATGACAATAAAAAAGACCACCAAAATAACTACTGAGCCTGCAGAAATTCATGGTGGCAATATGACTTTGAAAAAAAGAAAAAAAATCTTCAGTGACCTCTTCCTTAGCTTTTTCAGGGGTCTTTACCAGACTGCACATGTCCAGAGCTCGCTGGAAAGAGCTCCTTGTCCCCAATAGCATCTTCATGTGAAGACTCTCAAGTTTCCCAGTAGCTGAAGTGTTCCTCATAAGCCTGCCATCCCGATGACTTGCCAAGATGGAAGGACAGCTGATCTTTGCAGGTTCTGAATTACCAAGGTGTTTGCTGTGGCTCCACTTGCAGCTGGAATGGGCCCGAGACATGGAGGAGGTGGCAGAGGCTCTGTTTTCTTCTGGAATCACGCTGGCAGTGCTGCTGGGTTTTCCTGTTCTAGCTGGCATCACTAGGCCCATCTCAGGATGAAACTGTTTGTGTATCATTGGTAGCACTTTCATCGCTCTCCTCTGCTTTTGTCCCTCTCGTAAAACCCATTCAGTGTTGCACACTGTGGGAGCTCTGTGCTCTTTAATTGTTGTTTGTCATTGTGGGAATTGCTTGTTCTAAAACCAATTACAACCTGACAAAACTGATCTGCCTTATTTACAAATACATCCATCTGGTTGTGGACTGCCTGATACCACTGCCAGAATAACATGAGGCCTTTATTGCTGCTGCTGAGTTATTGAAGGGTTCCCGTGCTGGCATCATCTGGGGCTGAGTGATGGCTTACTGCACGTATGTTCTTTGTAGGACAAAGGGAATTAATGTTTAAAGTAACAAATCCTATGTAAACTGAATAGAATTAGTGCTGTTTCTCGGCATCAGCTGGCATGGAACCTCATGGCATGTTTGGAGTGTGCAAGGTGATGGAGGGTGCTCACGTGGTGGCTGCAGTGCCAGGACTGCTGGCCAGCCGGGGAGGAGCCTGGTTGATTCCTAATCTTCCAGAAACTTGTTCGATAATTGAGGTAGGACTAGATTTGTCCTTGAAAGCTGCTGTCTCCTGGTAGGTTTTGTGTAGAAAATAGGCAAGAGAAGTAGGCAGGCGTCTGGGGTGTGAGACTCCTATTTCTGTGTGTGTTTCCAGAACTCAATTTTGAAAAGGCTCAGAAAAGGAGAAAAATGGATGACTGGTGTCAGGACATTGGATCTTAAAAGCCATCACAACTGGTAGCCAAAACTGTTTCAGACTATTTTCATTTTTCTATGAATGTTCAGTTGTAGCTTAAAAAAGATCCAAGACATTATGAATCAGTACTGATTTCACCCTCAGGCCAGCAGTTCAAAGCTGAATATAGTGAATTTTAGAAGCACTCACTGAAAGCCTCTATTCTGTGTTTACTATGTGAGTTATCCACAAAGGGTAGAAAATGGAGACATACGTATGTAAACAAATTTAGCATGAGGGAAACAGGGAAGAGTTGCCCCCTAAATTAAGTAATTCAAATTAGTCTGACTCGGTTTTGACATAATGGGAGGTGAGTGAATTAGTCATTGTGAATAATATATATGATAAATTCAGACCTATTTTTGTTTGCAGCTTATCTAGGAATGAGCTTTAACTTTTATATTTATAAATAATCACTCAGTTTTTGCTGGCTGGCTGAATAACTGAAAATTCATAAATCAGTATGAACTGGAAGTACAGAATACTGCAATCTGCATATGAAAACCTGTGTTTACATGAATCTAAGTGGGTTTTTTTTTTGATTCCCTGTCACCATAGTAACTGAACATTTTCTATAATGGTGAACTAGTCTTGCAATGTGAGTGTGAGATAGGGACACTTTCATTTTACATCCGGGGGCTGAGATGGTGGACCAGATTCTTGGGGTGCCTGGTACCTGCTGGTCCCTTGACATGAGCTGTGAAAATTGGGTGTGTGGAGTCAAAGTGGGTATTTGGTAGTGCTGTGGTGAGTTGAACCCAAATCCTCCTCATCAAGGGTGGATGCCTGGGTCTGTCAGTGCCAGGAAATAATCTCCAGCTGTTTGGCCAATTAAAGGTCTGTTTGAGAAAATACATTCCTGCCATAATTTTTGTGGCAGAAATGCACTGTAATGTGGTCCGGGCAGTGGCTCAGCAGTTGCAGCCCCACGGTGCTGCTGACTTCTCTCCTGGCTTGGTGGTCCTGGCATGGTGCTCCTGGTCCCCTCCATGCTCCCCAGCTTTGCTTTTAAGTAGTGTGAAGTTGCTCCATGGGCTCTCGGTGGCTGTATATCCAAAATGATGGGAGACCTGCCCCAAGCTGTGAGCATCATGGTACTGGCCAGCAGCAGCCTGTGGCTCGAAGTGACCGGGTTGGCGGTTTTGGTGACAGATGTTCCCCAAATGGATCAAAGCCACTCATGCCCACGGCAGCTGCAGGAGCAGGATGGGAATGGCTGCTGTGCCCGCTCTTGTGCTGCGTTGCCTGTTTTAGCTCAGATCTTTAGTATCACATCAGCATGGGCTTTTGGTGTTGGGCTTTTTGAAATTGGTAACAGCTATTGTGCTGAAACTAGTGTTTATGTTATAACCCATGGTTTCCCTGTCATTCTTGAGCAGTGCCTGTTTCCTGTTGCTGGCAGGACTGTTAAGAGATTTTTAATACAAAATTTTCTGAAATTAGAGACAAATAACAGCCCTTTGATTTTCCCCCCCCCCCTTTTTTTTTTTTCACTCTGTTTAACAGGCTGTAGTTTATTGCTAAAAATTGCAGATACAATGCTCCATGGGGAAAAATATTTTTTTGACAAAATGATTAATGTAAATACACATAGTTTACAGTTCAGTGTGACAGTTTGCTGGTAATCTGTTGGCAGGGGTATGTTCTGCAGTCCCCCAGCCTCTCTTTTAGCCCTTTATAAATATCAGTCAAATAAGGATGTACCACTGAGTACAGTGGACAGCTGAAAGCAGGAGAAGGAAAGACAGAGAGAAAGCAGAATAGCGATACGAAAAGAGAACTTGCATCATCTCTTGTAACATGAGCTTTCAGTATGCATCAGGGCTAAGCTCTTATGGTCACTGCAGCTGTAAAATAATGCTGTATTTTCTCTTCCTTCTCTCTTAGGAGAATCAGTGTGCCGAACGCGGCTGTGTCCTGCAGGCAGGGTGCATAACGCTGTAAGGTGGTTATGCAGATCTTGGCTAATGTCCTGTTTCTCAGTAGCTGATCAGCCTGCGTTGGCTTCAGCTGGATCCCTGTGGCCCTGTGGCCCTGCCACTGAGTGTGTCTGCTTGGGGGTCTTCTGTTAAAGAAGCCAGAAATGTGGAGATTCTCAAAAGGAGACAGATTTTACATTGTTATTAGCATGGGGGATTGATTTTTGTTCACTAGTGTTAAAAACAAATAGAAAATCATACTTCCATGATGATGATCTTTTCCTTAAAACATAATTATAGCTTTGTGTTATACAGCTGTTCTTTATCCAGCAGTTAATAAAATATCCTAGCTGGAGGCAACTTACTGGACATAATTTATATGTAAAGGGGTCTTCTGACATTTTTTGGTGGGAGGGGGGGAAAGAAAATAATCCATTAACACAGTAAAATTATTAGGATAAACCCCATGTATTTTAAAAAAGTTCATTTGCTTATAATTATTAATGAAATCTGTGGCTAAATTTACTTCAGTATTTGCACGTTGCTTAGTCTGGACAATAAAACAGGACTGGACAACTTCCCTACCCTGTTTACTTCAGTTTCAATGTTGGTTTGAGTCAAAGGCTCCTAAATTAAAGGAAGATTTTTTTCACTGAATTCAAGAGTTTGGAATTAATCCCTAATAAGATATAGTCACTTAACAGATAGACTGACATTATTGCCGGGAAATACTAATATGTAGCCTTCCACCTTTTCACTGAAGTGATAGTATTTTTATTTATAATTTACATTTTAAAAACTTTCAATAAAAGTATAAATCTCAATTGTGATCTTAAAATTCCCAGTGTTGTTAGAAAAATAAGATTGTTTCAAAGTGCCTCAGATGTCTTCTTTCATGCACTCTGCCTCTCCTGGTTGATCTGTCCCTGCCTGCTGCCTTCCTCAGCTTCAGCATATTTTACTTAATTAGTTCCCTGAAGGCCATTATGTGTGATTTTTCCCAAACAGGGAACGAGCACAAGGCCATCAAAATGATAAAGGCCTTGAGAGCTCTGGCTGCTGCTTTGTATGCTCAGATGAATGAGACACCCCCCTGCCCCTCCTTCTGAGAGGCAGCATGCAGCTCTTGGGAGAAGTTTCTTGTTTATTTCACTAAAATATTATCAGCTGTACCCTTTTGTACTAATAACTTATTTTCCTGTGTTTGTAAGGGGAGGTTTGTGGCCTGCCAGAGCCCCAGGCAAGCTGAGTGCTCACTGCCGGCGCGTGCCCTCAGCGGGGCAGGCCGACCCAGGGAGCCCTGGCCTCCTTGGCAGGTCTGGCCACCCTGTGCTGGGGAGGATGGAGAGGTCTCGACTGCCCCTGGCTCTGTGGAAGAGGCTGCTTAGCCAAAAAGACTTCAACCCATTTCCCTTTAAACTAATATTTTATCTATTGGCTTATTAAACCATGTATTATTTTCCCCAAAAAAGCTGTCTCTGTATCTTTAGATCTTGCCGGCAGCATAGACATCTTCGGCAGATGCTCATCTAATCTGTTGATAAAAATCTGCAGTGATGGGAGATCCAGCATCCTCCTTGGTTAGTCTGTTAACAGTTTCTGATTAGACCACTTTTTTTTCCCCAGTATGTAAACGAAATATTATCTTGTGAAAAGAAGCTGACTTGTTCATGTGTTTCCCTTGGTGCTTATAAAGACCAGTTGATCAGCCACCCTTGCACAACAACGCCTCGTGTGGGGGAAGACTGTTACCATGTCTTCCTCCAGTTCTGTCTTTCTCAGGCTGAGCAAAACCTCCCTCTTGAAAGGAAGCCATGACACGGAGCTGTGTTTCCACTATACTTTACTTCTACCAGTTAAGTGCACAATGGATCAGACCTCAACCTGTTTTAACTCTCCTGCAAATCAGATTGACATCTGTACTGCCATGTGCTAAACCCAGTAGACATCCTTTGTAAAACCCAATAGTTACATGGGCTAAAGTGTTATTACTTTACTTAGCAAAGAATTTAGAAAGTAGCATAAATCTCCTTTTATATCCATTATTGCTCTGTGAATGAGAGAGGGAAATGTGAGTTGCTTTTTCTGGACCTGATGAGTAGGTTTCAGTGTGATGGATGATGGGTGACGCTTTCACAACCCATCATTCATGGAGGTGCACAAATGGAAAAGCAGCGGTGCCTTGGCTCATCAGCATACACGTTTATCATATTGTTTAAGGCAGCCTCATTAGCTGCATCGGCTGTTGTGCTCTGTGCGCTGGGGTGACTTGGTAATAAGTGATGTGTGGCCTGGACTCAGCAATGGGAAATGACATTATAAAGAAAAACTGTCAGCTCTTAGACTAAGCCTGAACTTGAATAGAAGGGGCAGCACAGGGAAGCACCAAGACTTTAAAGAGAAAATAGCTTCAGAGCAATCATAAAACTTTTCTTGGAGTCCAATTGTATCCTAGGTGAAAAAAGCAATCATTGCAGCAATCCTCCACCTGAAATACTTGACTGATGCTTTCAAGGAAGTTGCTGTGTGTTCTCAAGTGAGAGGGGTTGATAGACCAGATGCTTGTGCTGCCATTCAGAGGGGCCTCGAAAGGCTGGAGAGAAGGGCAACGGGAGTCTTGTGAAGTTCAGCAAAGGGAAGCACCAAGTCCTGCATGTGGGGAGAAACACTCCCAGGCGCCAGTGCAGGCAGGGGACCGACCAGCTGGCAAACAGCTCTGCAGAGAAGGACCTGGGAGGACAAGAGGTTGAACATGAGCCAGCAATGCACCCTTGCAACAGAGGCCAATGGCATCCTGACTGCATTAAGGTCTTGTCCAGCAGGTCGAGGGAGGTGATCATGAGCCTTCCCCTCTGCTCAGCCCTGATGAGATGCATCTGGAGGGCTGTGTCCATGCTGGGCTCCCCAGGACAGGAGACACATGGACACACCAGAGCAGGTACAACATGGAGCCATGAAGATGACCAAGGGACCGCAGCATCTGTCACATGAGGAGAGACTGGTGAAGAAAAGGCTTGGGGGATCTTATCCATGTACATAAATACCTGATGGGAGGGAGTGAAGATGACCAAGCCAGACTCACCAGTGGCATCCAATAAAAGAGCAAGAGGCAGTGGGCAGAAGTTGAAATACAAATTCTGATTAAACATACTGTAAAATGTGGCATTTTTTTGTGTGGGTTTTTTTTTGTGTGTTTAAATGATGATCTAACACTAGAGTGGGCTGCCCAGAGGGGTTGTGAAATCTCCATCCTTGGAGCTGCACAGCACCTGTCTGGTCACAGACTTGGGCAGCCTGCTCGAGCTGCCCTGGCCCCCAGTAGTGGGGCTGGGCTGGAGAAGGGTCTCCAGAAGTCCCTGCCAGCCTCAGCTGTTTGGTGCTTCTGGAGGTCCATGAGGTACTCCCAACAAGGACTTGTCAGTCTAAATGGTTACTTGATTTCCTCCTTCTGAAGATTCACAGTCGATTTCCCCCTGATCCCGTGGCTCCTCCGTCACTGTACTGCCTCCCCGACACCGAGCCCTGACAGCCCCTTCCCCATCTCGGTGCTGAGCCACAACTGGCTCTGCCAGAGCGGGTAAGAGCAGATGCCTTGGGTCATCTGCGCCCTTCTATTTGGACATTCTGCAATTTGTACAACAGCTTCAGCTCCCTCTGGGCAGCCCACCTGGGCATTTGATCATAGTTTGAAAACAACTGCCCACGAAGTTTCCTCGGAGAAGGAGCTGCGGTGTCCTGCTGGCTGCTCTGGTGCTCCCCCTAAGCAATGTACTAGCTTGGGCAGATACCGGCATCTTCTGGCGTGCTTCACTGCTCTAGGTGAGACAGGTCAAAATTATGCTAATAAGTAGCTGTGAAGTGCTTCAATCCACTAAGAATACCTTCTAACCTGATAAAACCAGAAACATTAAATATCTGAGTAAACATGCTTTAAGCTACAAAATTGGTTAAATATGCGTGTAGGACTATATAGGTGGATCTCCCCATGCAGCGGAAAGCTGTATTTATGCCCACCCCTGATCATCAGTTGTTCTTTCCTAAAGAAAATAACTACAGATTACAAATGTAAAACATACTGAAATTGATTTCCTGCTTGCAGGTTTAAAGTGTGATTTTGAAATGGTGAGTGCAAATCCGTCTGCTCAGATCCAGACTCTTAACTTGCACACTTGCAGTTTTGTAGCAGAGTGTGTTTTCAGGAGGTGATTTTGGAGCCCAACAGGTGAGTGGAAGCTCCAGACAGCTTCTGAGACCTCGATTTTAGAGAAGGGAAGTGCTGGCTCTTAGGTCTTAGGTGTGGGGAAAGCGTTTGGGGAGGGGGGAGTGCTTATATACATACCTGGGTCAGAGAGACAGAACAGGGAGTGCTATCTAAGAGTGTTTCAGCATCCAGTAATTTAGTAATTACTGTCTGATTACTATCCTGCTTCTTGCTAATTTGACTGCATCATGCTTATATACATAGGCAGTGCAGATATGAAGGTTGCGTGTGTGGCTTTGAATTTTTCTGTCTTCTTTTCAAAAGATGGGGAAATAGCCCTTTTTAGATTCATTATACTGTTACAGGTTAAACTTCCTAAAAAGTGCATTAATAAAATAATGGTGGGCTGGACTCCAACTGGATTTAAAATGTTTCATATAATTCACTAATGTCTTTCCCATCATGATGCCAGAATGTTTGTCGTGACTTTGAGGAGGTAGCAAAAGCAATTTGGGGAGAATTCGGAACTGTTATTTATTTTAAGCTGTATCTAACGTCTTACTTGTAGAGCTTCCTACCATTCCTAAGAAGGCACTTAAATGTTTCTTCTTGTTCTTGTGTGCCATTTAATCCAATTAGTGTGCTGGAGGTCCCCCTAAATAGCGCTGTGTGAAGTTATTCAGTTTAATAAAGTTTAATGGAAATTATAAATGTTAAATGCTTGCTTGGGGCAATGTGCGGCACTGACTGTGCTGTGCGGTGATGGAACGGTGTGCTGCAGCCTGCAGTGTCACATTTTGTGGCAGTGCCCGTGCTGATTCAAGCAGTTCCTGCTCCTGGCCACTTGCCCTGGCCCTGCAGGGACCTGGTGCTCACTGGTACTGAGCTCTGCATGGCCATCAGAGGAGCAGGACACTGAGAGTTAATGACAAATATCTGTATGAGTACGACCTTCTGTTTTCTTCCGCTTGTTGGCAATATCTTCTTTTTCTTGGTAGTATCTTTGTCTTCCTCTTCTTGGTAATATCTTCTTCCTCTTTTGTCCTCCCCTGTGAGGACAGGCTGAGAGAGTTGGGGGTGTTCAGCCTGGAGAAGAGAAGGCTCTGGGGAGACCTTAGAGCAGCCTCCCAGTACTTAAAGGGGCTACAGGAAAGGGGGGAGGGACTCTTTATCAGGGGGTGTAGGGGTAGGATGAGGGGTAATGGTTTTAAACTGGCAGAGGGGGATTTAGATTAGATATAAGGAAGAAGTTCTTCCCTGTGAGGGTGGTGAGACACTGGCACAGGTTGCCCAGAGAAGCTGTGGCTGCCCCCTCCCTGGAAGGGTTCAAGGCCAGGTTGGACGGGGCTTTGAGCAACCTGGGCTAGTGGAAGGTGTCCCTGCCTGTGGCAGGGGGTTGGGACTGGATGGGCTTTAAAGGTCCCTTCCAACCCAAATCATTCCATGATTTTTTTGTAGGATCATGGATCTTTAATAATATAGATTCCTATAGGATTTTGCTAAGAGAAAACCTTCTTTGGTAAAATCATGCTTTAGACAAAAAGCAGGAGCTATGCTTCTGTCACTCTTTGCCATACTGAGTAACTCCTCGCTCTTGCAGTAAGGACACAGCTACCCTCCCTGTTCCTTTGTCTGTGGTCAGGAGGTACCCTTTTACTGGAGTGGGCATCATGGGCAAGAACTGTCAGTGCTGGTAAAACTTAGTGTTTTGTCCTATTTTGCATTTATTAGCATGCACTAATTATTCATAGGAATAATTAACCTTTACCAGTTCACATTAAATTAGATCAGTTTTGAAAAGCAAGCAAGAGGAGCAGGGAATGATAATACGTCAAAGTGAATAAAGGTATGGCACAAAAGAAATGTGGTGCATTTTAATGGAAGAGATCATATCAAGTCACTGTCAGCTTTTTCCTTCAAATGGCAGTTATTTGAACTCAATTTGATTGTTGGTGCTAAAGGCAATCTGTTAAATGTGCTCCCCACCTCAAAAGTCCGTTCATGTTCTACATCTCACTTCTGTATGTCTTTGACAAGGAAAACCATCATCAAAGTATGAAAATGGACAAAAAGATGTGCTAGGCCATTCTGGCATTAGTAAGTTGCTTGCCTGTCCCTAAACAGGTAGGCTTGAAGTCTCAAGTGCTTTAATTATCGGGGAGCACATGAAGCTTAGGAATACAACAAATTCTTGGCTGCCTTTGGCCACAGGGATGGGCACTGAAGTCTCCCTCATTGCCACGGTGTGTTTCTTCTTCTGTAGGGGTGGAGGTTTTGCCAGTACAGTCAGATCTGGGTGTCTGTTTAGAGGGTCACATGTCTGCAGTGCTGTTAAATGTTACTGCCTCTAGATCATTGTTGGTCATTCCTGACTTTGAACTGGGCAGTGAAGATGAAAAACCTAGTATCACACGAAACACATGGCCTAAAAATACTTCCTAAGGTTTTTTGCTCTGGGATACAGTGAGCAGATGCTGCTCTGAAAGCCAAATGTGATGTGATGAAATGAGTGTCTTGGTAGACAGAGACACTGAGTGAGTAATCCTTAGAGAAGGACAAGAAAAGGCAAGATGAAGTTTAGCTTAGAGGACAGAATGAGCAGTGGAGTGTAGATGGAGGTTTCCGTGGTCATGCGCATGTTGGAAGAGAAGAGTAATGACCTTATATTGGTTTACTGCTCTCTATGCTTCAGAAGTTAGAATCTTGTTTTCTCAATTCAGTGAGAGAAATCTCTTCTGTTTTTCCAGTGAGCTTGAAACTGCTCCTATGCGTGATTGCTGCTGGTGTTTGATCAGCTGGTGCTGCTCGGCAGAAACAGTCCAGTAGCTTCCAGTGATACTGGTCAATATTGACTGTTCGTAGCCAGCACAAATCATCTTTTATTGTGAGCATCTGAGAAAAGAAACAGTTCTTGCACAAAAAACAAGTACCAGTGAGTTGTATCATATATAGTTCCTGGATTATTTTGCTGACTGACAAAATTTTAGTACCTAAGAAGAAATCTCCATTCAGGAGCATTTGTCAGGGTATTGGTTACACACTTCACGTGCAGGAAAGGGTGAGTGTCAGTTTGATTAGACTCAGATAACGTGGTGTGTCGGTAGAGACAGAGTTGGGATGCTGCTCAGGCTGGTTTTGTGTATTCTGCTACAAGTCATTAATACGCTGCAGCACATTCCACATTAATTACTGACGGCTAAATAAGTGAGTCCCCTACGTTTATTTGTTCACTGCTTCATCTTTGTGCTGTCAAATTCAAATAAGGATGCGCTCTGTGTGCTCTATCTGTGTTCCACCACAGAGGCTTGTGTTAAAGGAAAAACACAGTTATAGTCTGATTGTAGTATTGATGGCAGGATGTAATCATAAAATTCGGAATTCATATGAGAAACAGTCACAGAATGTTGCCACCTTCATTTGCTTAAAATTTTATATTTAAAAAAGCCTGTCTACAGCATAAGGATATAAGGAAAATACAGTTTTCTACCAAAAGTGCTTCAATATTTAATTTGATTTATAAATGATTCGGTAAGCATAGATGTGCAATAGCAAAGGATGAATTGAAATAAAAAGATTGTGAATGTTTTCGTTTACTTTGGGATCCAAACCCATGAGATTTGCTGTCTGGGGCCTCAGGAATTGCTCTGACTGTGCTGCGTTTCCCCCTTTCCAGCAGCAGGTGCAATTCCAGGGGGGATTTCCCTCCGTAAAGTGCTATCTGACATTGATGGTGAGCTGTTCACACTGGCAGGTTTTCTCTGGCACTGCCAATTGGGAGCTATAACTCTCTTTAAAATAAATCTTGCATCAGGCAAGGGAGGGCTTACCATCGTTGCTTTGTGTCTTTGGGTTTGGACCACCCTTCTCCCGCAGCAGTTGGAGTAAGCTGGGGCTCTTCAGGCTCCCACCCTCTCACGCCTAAAGCAGGAGGGAAGCGGTGTGCTCGCTGCAGCCAGGACCCATCTGGGAGGTGCTGCTGCTCAGGCTGTCTGCTGGCCGGCGGAGCCACGGGCAGGACCCTCCTCGCTCTCCCAGGCTGCCCTGAGCCTGGCTTTTGAGCCCTTCGCCAGACAGAAATCACTGTATTACCTTTAATCTCATTCAGGAGGCACTGGGTGATGAATGAGACGTGAACAAAACCCAGTCCTCCGAGGTGCCCACTCTGCTGGTGCTGGACAGACCACTGAAGAGGCTGCTGGTAGCAGGGGCAGGAGGATGGACGGTCCCTTCAGGAGATGGTGGAGCGCAGCTTGGGGGGATGGGGGGCATATGACACAGAGCTGGGGCTGGAGGAGGGGGAACTCAAAACGATGAAAAGTCATTTTTAATGCTTTGCTGTTGCTGTCAGGTGCGGGTGTTGGATCCTGAGATGTCTCTTTGCTTGATGGAGACTGATGGCCCACGGTGCAGCGTGCCCGTCTTGGGCTGACGGTGGCTGGCAGCACCGAGGGGTTGCTCCGGCCTTGCTCTCCCTGGTGCTGGGAAGGGATCGCTGCCTTGCCGAGGGTGCTGTATCACTCGTGTTTCTGACTCTCTTGACAGTTGGTTTATAGTATGCTGCTCAGCTGGGAGAAACCTCAGATTAACAAAAATGGATACAAAGTAATTGGGTTTATAAGGACAGGTGGCTGCTGCTGGTATGGAGGAAAACTCCCAGATCATAATTTTGACGTTTGATCCTGATCCTGAAGTCTGTGGTGCCTTTATAGTAACGCGGTATTACCTTACAGCCTTGGGGTGGTGGTTTGAAATAAAGGTTTTTTTCTTTAGTATCCTTAGGATCCCATGACACTTGGAGATAAGAATATGCAGGGCTGAATTCTAAAGCCAGTACTGATTAGGGATTTATTATTTTTGATTTAGCATTACCGTGTCAATGGCAGTTGTAGGATGAGTTGTGGTTGGACTGATGGATCTTGCACCCTGAGACTTTCAGATGCCTGCTCTTCCCTGATGCTGGTCTGACAGGTACCCAAAAGCTCAGAGGCATGCCCTTCCTGCTCCTGTGTGGTGTCTTGTCCATCTTGTGTCTCAGTAATACTGAAAATACCCGTGATCTGTCAGTGGTGACTGGGGTGGGAAGAGTTCT
Source organism: Strix aluco (assembly GCF_031877795.1). Lineage (NCBI taxonomy): Eukaryota > Metazoa > Chordata > Aves > Strigiformes > Strigidae > Strix > Strix aluco. Next base: position 13,692,913 of record NC_133941.1, on the reverse strand, counting down.
GCCCAAGGGGGTGGGGAAGCTGCGGGGGAATGCTGACCCACACAGAACCCTGAAAGCAGAGGGCTGGGTAAGTGGGGTTTTGTCATGTGTTTATTAAAAGATGGTTCAAACCACAAAAATAGTGCAGTGGAGAAGGGAGAATGTGCTCCCTGTGTTGGGAGCTCTGGGTTTATGCCGAGACGGAGAAGAGACTGTTTAGGGACAGGGAGGAAGCATGTGTCCTGTGTGTGCTGAAATACAGTGCTGCAGGTGGGGAGTCTGATCTGAATCCCAAACCCACTGGTGCCGTGTGAGAGGCTGCTCTGGGGCTGACTCCTGCCCCTGTGCACAATGAGGAGACAGACCCACATACACCTTCCATGCTGCCTTTTGTCCTCCTCCCAGACACCTGGTTTGCTTGTTTTGCTCGAGAGACAATTGGAGGAGGCATTTTATACAATAATTACACGTTGAGTGGGGAGATGATGACATTTAGGCTTTAGTTTAGGTCTTAGCTGTTGAGTGAAGAGATGGTGCTAAACAAATTTCAGAATCACGTAAATTTGGGCAAGTTGATGTATGGGAGAGAATCACATATGGAGCAAAGCAAGGAAAGGATGGCCTTACAAGGAGCCTGGAGGATACCCATTTCTCGAGAGTTAATCCAGGCGAGTGGTGATTGGTATCTGAAGGGCAGAGGTTAAAGGTGCTACTGAATGAGCTGATGCACTTGCCGTGAGAACTGGGACAACGTCCTTTGTAATGCTGTTCACCAGAATAAATGATGACGACGTGATGCACAAAGGGAGCTCGGCTCCAGGAAAGAGGAGAGATGCAAGCTGGGACGCGATGGCGGGCAGCTGCTTGCTGGCCAGGGAGGAGCACTCACAAAGAAGCTCTGGTGCTGAATTCTGCTGTTTTAAGATGAGTAAAATTGTGGCTGATGCCCTCAAAACAAAGAGACCGGTTAGAGCAGAAAAGATAACATGTTTGGAATGCTACCAACGTACAATATATTCTTCTACATGTATAGGCTCAGGGAATTATGCTTAAAATAGCTGAGCCTACAGGCTACTTGGACAAGGCAAATATTAGTAACATTAAGTTGTCGTCTTGCTAAGCTTGACTTGCTGTTGTTATCAAGGTCATTTCATTGCGTGCTTTGATAATCATGAGGTACTTGTCTAACAACTTTGTACTTCAAAAAAATTTTTTACTTTAGAATGAAAACATTTTGCCAGATTTCTGTCAAGCTGTCAGTGGGGTTTCATACATGCAGGAACAATGAATAAACACTTTCAAAGTCATTTTACTACTTTTTTGCTCTTAGGCTGACAAATCAGGAGAATAAGCTTTTTTCCCATCACATAGATCAGGCAGAGGAAGAGAATAATTTTCAGAGGGACTACAAATGTGCTGCGCTGTTAAAGGAGGCGAGAGCCTCTGATCAGTCACTGCTGGGAGTGGACAGGGGAGGGTCAGTTCCCTGTGTTTTTAGAAGGCTGTTCCAGAGTCAAACCCAATCCTAAAAATGCGCTAGAGATTGTCCGAGGATTTTGACCCCTAGAGATGATCCTGGGACCAAGGGAAGCTCAAGATACCTGCCCAGAGAAGCTCAGTATTTCAAAAGGGGGTTCTGGGAGAGCTTGGAAAAAAATTTTCCATGTGGAATACAGACTCATACAATAATGCATTAAAAGATGATGATGCATGTAAGGCAGTGCTGCTACCTAAAACCTGTATGTTTTAACTAAGTATTAATACATTAATTCCTAGCAATTTCTTAATAGGTGCTAGCCTGTTAGGCAGAGGCCTTCTCAAAGGTTTGGGGACTGTGCTCCAGAAAAGGAGGTTGGGTGTTTCAGTATGAAGAAGGCTTGACTGTTGAAGAAACATCATTTCTGAACAGATACTTTTTTGTTATCATGATTACATGGAAAGTATAAATATAGATATAGGTTAAAAAAAATAGTGTTTGTCAATCAGTTCTAATTGGCCAACCTGTGGAAAATCCCTCATCTCTTTGTAACACGTTTCCAGTTCTTACTGCTTTCTTTAGTCTCTTTCCAATTAGCCTAAGTTAGTGTTGGAGATACCAGTGTAGCGTGAATAAGCAGCCTAAGACCAAATGAAAAGATATACAGGGGAGAGGATTGAAAAGAAGCAGTCTGTTAGCTCAAAATAGACAACAGCAGCTCGGTGCTTTCTGCATCTCTGCCTATAAATGCCCCCTGCGTCAAACCAGGCATGTGCGGAGTTGGCAGCCCTATGTGATCTCTCATCTCTTGCCAAACTGTACTATTTCTAACAGGTTTAGCCAGGTTCTGTTCCTTTGAAGTTCTGAAGGGGGTAGGACGAAAGAAAGCGCACCACAAGGAAACACCTGATACCCCCCACCCATCTGCACAGAAAGAGGCCAAGGGTGTCTCTTCTGTATCAGTTTTGGAAGGGTGAAGTGTCAGAATTACATGTTTGAGTGATAAATATGATATTGTCAAAAGCAAATTTAGTTAAAGCAGCTTCTAAATAAGCAAGGAACGATAGTGAATTGTCAGAGAGAGGGGATATAAATCTGTAGCTGATGCAGCAGCTGCAGCTGGGATGGCAGTTAGGGGAGAAGTGAGCCGGGAGGCTCTGGGGTGTACTGAGAGATCCGCAGGATATTTTGAGAAGCTGTCAGATAGAAGAGAGCCAGAACTAGTAATTACAAGGTGCTCTCAAGATGCATCGTACAGAGTTAAATGGTTGATTTCGTTTAAGTCCTCTGTTGGATTAATGAAAAAACTGAAATGGTGACTCAGACTTGTACTTCAGTTCTGCAGGTGGTGGAAGGGAGCTCACTCAGATTCCCGTGCCCTTCCCATGCACTACTGCAATGATGCTGTTGCTTTGCATCTGTATTTCCAGCACTCTGGAGGCAGAGTTCACAGCAGCAATTAAGCCCTTAATTTAACAGAGTCTTGAAAGAGAAAATCTACAGTGACTAGCTATGTGTGCTGTTTTTGAGAGGTGCAGAGTTTTGGGCCTGACTGCCTTCAGGAGGATGCACTCGGCTGCACCCGCACTCACCCAGAGCCAGAGGGCTGATGCCTAACGAGCAGGGCAGCAGAGGTCCAGCCGCTGTGGGATTGAAGAGGTGCCTAGGGCTGATCCCTGCTGCAAGTCTAACCTGAGTAAATAAAATGGGATGTGGAATCTTTTAACTATTCCTGGCAAACAGATGAGAGTGAATGGGAGAGATGTCAGAGAAGACCCCGCTGGGTTCCAGCGAATGTTGTCCGCTCTGCAGGATGCGTGCCAGGGCAGCAGCGCTGGCAGCAGAGGAGCTGGGCATGGGGAAATGGAGGAGAGGGCAGGAGGGAACGCCAGACAGGGACAGGGAGGAGAGAGCAGAGAGGGCTGAACTCCAGTCTCAGCTGAAAGGGGAGGGATGGATGGGTTAAAGGCTTCATTCCTCAATGTTGCCGTGCACAGTGAGCACTGACAAGGATGCTGGTGTCAATAAAGGTGGCAGGATCGAGAATTACCTGCTGCAAGGTTCTCGTGGAGAGCTGCATTTCAGCACTCACTCGTGGGCCCTGGCGTGTCAGCTCTGTGGTGTGCTGTAACTGGGGCAGTGGTGATGGGAAACGTGCGCATGGAGAGCAAGCAGAAACCTTAAAAAATAGGAATTCTTAAGTAGGGGAGAGGATTGGGAGGTTCACGAAGGCAATCTTCCCAGTAAAACACAGAGCAAAACAAGGAAGCATACAGAACATGAGATAAATTGGAATATTTTTGGCTAATCCTTAAGGCTTGGAATTTGTGTTTGCAGCTAGAAGGAGCGGGGGAGAAAGAAAGGGAGCTGTCTGATCTCCTGGAAAAATGAATTGGGGGAAGCTGGAGGCCAGGGATGAGGCATGGTAGTGCTGGGATGTGTCCTGCAGTGGCGTTCTCAGAGGCTGGACCCTGTCCTCAGGGACAGCTCGGATTTCTGCTGTAGCAGGCTGGGGAGGCGTAGGAATGCTGAAATGCGTTGGGGTTTTCTGTTTGTTTGTTTTTTGGAAGCATTGCGTGGTCTTAAACAGTAATGCATAGTGTCCAGACGGCAATAGCCTTCCTAATAGTTGCCAGGATTAGGGCAGTAGTGGTTTTAATGTCAGTTGTTCTTCCAGGGAGATCTGTGCTGGGGGAAGTCAGTGATGTAAAGAGTGCCGCTAATGCAGAGGCAGATAGCATTTTTCTCCCTTGTGTACTGAATGGTTTAATTTCTAAGAACTTGTCTGGAGGAAACATTTGCTTTTCTGTTACCCCTGCTTTGCTGTAGGGCTTTTCTTTATGGTGAAAGCATCTGCGCTGTTTATTCTTTTGTTGTTGTTTTTTCACCAGGTTAAATAGTTAAGAGTTGAAAGTAAGAACAGTTGTCCTTCTCCATGGGTAGGCAGAGAGATAATTCACCCAGGCAGTGACCCAGGGCAGGGTGAGCACCGCTGGCCTTGCAGGTAACGCACAACAGTCCTGCCCTGCCATGCCACTGCCCCTTTGCTGTGGAGGTGGCCCAAGTTTGACATGAATATTTGTCAGCTTTTTCCATTTGTGTGAGATGGTGTGTATGCCCACCTGCGTGCCAGTTTACGCGTGCACCGTGTGTATTTGCCATGACCGTGCAGCAACTGGAATAGGGAAGTGTGGACCTGATTTATGTATGGAGTCGCTTGGTACTCACCGAAGGCCCTCTGTGTGGATACAACTGTGCATGCTTTTTATGTGGCAGATAATTTGGAAATAAAGGGCTTACAGGCTTCATGTGTGAGTTTCCCCTACCTTGATGTGGTGGTGAGTCTCTGGTCCATGGGAGCATCACAGAGTTTAATGAGTGTGAAACATTTTGATCCTCCTGCGGAGTGGCAGATGGAGGAATTGGTGGTGGGATTGTGTTTGAAAGCAGAGGCAGAGCAGTGCTGGCTGGCGGAGGTTTTGGAGCAGCGTGCCTTAGTGCTAAATGGTGGGGATGCCTTGAAGGTGTCACAGTCACAGCTGAGGATTCAGAAAGATTAAAGGGAAAGTAATGTTTTGATGTGCTCTTGCTATTGAAGATTATTTGGTGACAAAGTCATGAAATGTGTTATGAGATGTTTATTTACAGAGAGATTTGTTTACATAATTGCTTCCTTTCGCCCCTTGGAGTGGACATCTGCAGTCATATCTTTTTTTAAACGAATGGTAGAAACCAGGGCTGACAGTTTAATTCATCCCCCATTTCCCCCACTACCAGGGGCTTGTGCCCACCAGCATGCTCCCTGTGTTTTCCCCACTCTGGCTCCAGTGATGCAGTGATGTGGTTTCTCACACTTCCTTTTAGTCTTCATTTTCAGTGCTCCAGGTAAAAATCTGTTGCTTTATTTGGAACCATCCCTGCGTGTCCCCCGCTTGCACCCAGAGCGCCGCTGCTGCGGGGTGGGCTCTGGGGCTGCCCCTGGCCGCGGGACCAAGCCCGGGCCCAGCGGCCACAGGGAATGGGCTCTGCCACCACGGCTTCTGCCAGCTAGGCAGGAGGAGAACGGTGGGCAGCTGCCTGGGTGCTCCGGCACCCTCCAGGCACACGCAGGCTCTGACACAAATAGCAAGTTCTGCTGATGTGCAGAAATCTGTGAATTTTGACCTCGGTTTGGTGTTCCTCCCTTTGCTCCACGTTGTGTTGTTGGGTCCCTGACATCCCTCTGAATCTCTAAATTGTGGGATTGCATCTTCGGAGCGTGGGGTGTCCGCACGGGGTGGCGGTGGCACAATGAGGGTTGCTAGTGGCCGATTTCACGCCTTCTGTCTCCTCTGTGTTTTGCTAAAGTCTGAATTTCAGGTGGGCGGGCAATTCATTAGTCTCTGCCACATCTATGCAGATTGCAGTCTAAGCTTATTTTAGAAGAGCAAAAATCAGGAGCAATTAGCAATCTGCTTCAGGAGGAACCTATTAAAAAAGCAGACACCAGCTCTGTCGCGTGCAAAGGACTGGACTCTTGGTTAACTTCAGGCAGCATATCCCCACGGCAGCCTGTGGGGCAGTGGATGTACATCAGTCTGACATTTACCTGCAAGTGTCTCTGCTGGCAGCCAGCAGTTGAAATAAAGCAGTTGCAAATAATTAATATGGGAGTTCCTGGACTTGCTTTTTTTTCCTGATGTATTTTAGATGTAAGGTGCAGTCTCGCAGTCTCACAGTCTCAGATAAAAGAAGGGAAATGTGACAGCAGGGCTATATGGAAGAGGCAGATGTGTCCACAGCCTGAGGTTCAAACAAGGCTATGAAACCCCCCGAAGGGCACAGGCTGCTGGAGGACGTCCCGTGGTGCCGTGTTGCCGTGTTGCCCAAGCTGCCAGTGGAAAGCCGAGGTGGGGATGCTGGGTCAGGCAGTGGCATGTGCCAGCTGACACTATGCAGGAGTTCAGAACAAAGGTTGGATCTGCTTCTAGGTAGGTAGCAGTTCAAATAAATAAAAAAATAAAAATAATTGCTTTACTCTGCTAGGATGACATGTTACTTTTTTTTTTTTTTTAAACTAAGTCATTATCTGATTGGTACTTCAGTCAACCTGAAAGCCCCATATTTTTACCTTGTTATGACCAGGTATGAATGCAAAGAATTGGAGAATTCTGCACATCTGAATGTGAGCAGAAAAGGAAGGTATTTTCTTTATTAAACAGTGCCTTAACAGAAGGAATGCTTACCTCCAGATCTTGCCTTTCTTGCATGGATGATAAAAGGCAAGCATGGCAGGAGAGTTCTCCAGAGAGACATGGCAGAAATTCTGGCTATGTGCATACCAAGGGAATAAAGTAAAATACTTGAGGGATTATTTTCTAGAAGTGACGGACACCTGCAGAGACAGCTGATTTGAGCCGGAGCTGTAGCTGTGGGGAGCACTTTCTGTTCAGATGGTACTTCAGGAGAAAGCCACATACATTGGTGCCCATCAGTTGCCTTTGCCTGCTGACTCGCTGCCTCTCGTGAGCTGCCGGAGTACCATTGTAGCGCCAGTGCCTTTTCTGATGTTGTGGGTGGAAATTTAACACCCTTGTACTACAACAGGCTATTTTTGTGTTTCATTTGTATTGTTTATCTATAACCATCTGGTTCTGCGTGCACTAATAATAAAGCCTGGAATGGTGGGGAAAATGGTGAGAGGAGACAATGTGCTTTACACTGATTTTCCCTCCTTTAGAAGGGAGTAATGTGATCACTTCATACCAGAGGATGTGATGACTCTCACAGAAATGAAGCAAGCGAAGGCGATTATCTCAACTTTGTGGGTGGCAGCTGCACAATCCAGTGATCCCAACACGATGCATATTATTAGCCTCAAGTTGAGCTGTCTGCAGCCTGAAACACGCTCCAGGTCTGTAGCAGATAATGAATTATGATGAAGTTGTGAATTATTTGGCTGGATCCTGTCTGGTAGGGAAGGCCCTTTGGACACGGTCTCCCCACAGCTGTTGGCTTCTCTGTTGTGTGTTCTTCACCTTCTGAATATCCATGCGGTCCTTCTGCTGTGCAGTGGTAAGGTACAGCAGGTCTTTTTTCACCCTAAAATGGAATTCAATTAAAAATAGACCTGTGTATGAGAATGGGCACCCAACCCAGCCCAATTTTGAGAGTAAAACAGTCTCATTGAATATTAAACTCCTGCAGAGTGCAGCACTGCAGTCTGTGCTGACTGTCCATCCTGGAGGAAGTTTTCCCCTTTGTTTAAAGGGTCTGCTGGTTTGGATCAAGAAAACCCATCAGTCATTTTTTTTAACTGCATCTCTGTGATAAGGACCGTGCTCGGAGGCCTGCGGGCCGTATCTGGTGTGCGAGGTGTCCTTTGGCTGCCCCTGACATCAGCGGCTGCCCAGAGCTGCAGCTGGGGACATGAGGGGTCTCTGTTCTTGCGTGGCAGTCGAGGGCTGGCCCCCACTCAGGCAGCACTGCTGTCCCCGCTGCCCGTGTGATGTCTGTACCCCTGGGATGAGCATTGGTTAGGGCCCCAATCAAAACCGTATTTCATTTGGTTTTACAAAGCCTAAAGCAGGTCTCTCCCCTCCCTCTCTCTCCCGTGCCGGAGCTGCATATGCTGGCGCAGTCTGAGGCTGGGTTCGCAGACATCGGGGAGGGCTGTGCTGGTTCTCGCCTCTCAGAGGCACCGAAAGGTGAAATTCCTTCTTATCTTTATGGTTTCTCTCTGCAGTTTCCAAGCTGGCTGGATCCAAGGACAATGTACTTTCAGTGGTCATGGCATAGTTCTCCCTTGCTATTTCAATATTATGCTTTTTCTGGGAATGGAGGAGGAGTGAAGAGGAGCGTCAGCCTTGGGCTGACGTTTGGCTGGTTTCTTCTGAGGCTTCGGAGGAAGCAGCACCGTTGACCCCTGGCAGCAGCTGAGGCTTTCCCATCCTGTGCTGATGAAGGCAGCAGGCACAGCACCCTGTGCTTGTCTTCAGCCCCTCTCTTCTGAGCTGGAATTGTGAAGGCACAGTGGGGATCATTAACTGGGAGGACATGGAAGAGCAGTGTTTCTAGGTGATCAGGACATGCTTCAAGTGAAGCACAGTCAGCCCCTGGAAATGCACAGGATGTTTTTGTCTGGAGGCATAATTTTCTTAAACGTGTCCCTTGGTACCATCCCATCCCAGGCTTTCCCTCTGTGCTCAGCCGTTATACTTCCAGGTGATTTGGTTTAACCCTTCTCCTGAAAGATACACCCATTACCTTCCTGTCTAAGGAGTCTGTGCTACAAAGCTGCTGATTCAGGCATTTCAGTGGGAGGTTTCACTTTAATTGAGATTCAAAGTGACTGCTCTTACCACTACTTTTCTTCCAGACTTACAGCACAGTGCCATAGCTGGAGAGCCTCGGGGTGATCTGGGGAGCTGCTGAGGAGGGGCTGGTCCCATCCTTGGCATTGCTCCTGCTGGTCTCTCCTCCTTGGTGCACAGAGGCGGAGTCCCCACCGGGCTCAGGACATGAACTCAGCTGATCCCACGCGTGGCCTTCAGCCCTTCACGGGTCATGGGATGTTGAAACTCTGAATGGGGAAACACTTTGGTGCCCTGAGGAAAAGTTGTTGCAGTCCTTGGGATCTGGATGAGCTGTGAGTTAATGCACGAGGTATCTATGCTTGCCACAGACTTGAAAACAACTGGGGTCTTGTGCAATTTGATTGGTATTTACAGGCAGCGTGTATATGGGGTGTTCGTAGGTAGTCTCATTCATTCTTTCACTTATAATGGGAAGTGTTGGGCAGCCTTAAGTATGTGTGGTGCTCCACCCACTGAGAATGAGGGATTGTATGGAGAGGCAAGTATATAAGATCTATAAGTTACCTTCCAAAGAATTCCTCATACCAGGAATCTGGAGTGCTCTGGTGGTTGGTTACACAGTCTGACAGTTAACCTTCTCCTGGGCAGTCCTTCTCAGGCTTCTCTACACTTCAGGGCTGCTTAAACCTCCCCTCTAACATGGTTTGCATGTTGACTTTCCCTGCGTTTTATCTTCCTCTTCTGTAGTGCTCTGTACTGGGCTCAGCCTCTGCAATGGGACCCTCGGATCCACCCAGAGCAGTAGGACTGGAGCACCGCTTTGTTACGCTGCGGCACGCTCTCCTCCTCATGCACAGCTTTGAGGCTATTGCCTGTGATTGTTTTTCTTTAAAAGTAATAAGCCTCTGCCCTAGAGAGTAAAGGCAGCTGATGCCCTGCCAAACTGCCTGGCCCCTGAACAAATGGTGCGTGGGCTGCTCGGTAGCCTGGGGATGCCTTCGGAGGAGCTGGTGTGTGCTCCGGCAGCCTTGCCTGTGCCCCTCCTGTGCCTGCAGCAGCTGACTCCACTGACCCTCCGGGGTGTAAATTTATTCTGCAGTCCGAGGAGCTGTGCTGGTCTATGAGCTGAGGATCCCAGCAGCAGAGACCAGCTCGCTGGCTGCAGTGGGTGTTAGCTGGGACGCACTCACCTGGAGCACATCCAATCTTGGCCTTGAACTCAGGAAACCTCACGAGCCTTTCTTAGCTAGGGTTGTCCTCAGCTAGGGTTGTCCTCTTCCTGACTCGATCGTGCTCTGGCGGGGGCAGCAGGAGAGGTGAGGCAGGCAGGCATCAGAGCTTGATAGGGGTGGAGGTCTCCCTCCACGGCCTAGGAAGGGATGTGACACCCAACGCGGTGGCACCGAGGTGGTGGCACTGGGGAGTGCTGGGCACGTCCGTGCTGGGTGCAGACTTTAGGGAATCTGTTGCCCGTGATATTTTTAGGAACATTAAATCAAGCAAATACAAGAAATTGGGCAACTGTTGTTGTCAGACATGCCGATTTCTACACACTCCCAAATTTGAGTCTACTGTTTTGCAATTCGTTTTTATTTGCCATTTTTTGTGTCCTTCTCAGATTGTAAGAGTGAAGTTCAAGCTCGTTTCCACTGCAGAATGGCATGGTGAGGGACAGAGCAGTGGCAGAGAAGTCCGAGGAAAGACTTTTTTTAACCTATCCATAAAATTAGTGTGGCTATCCTTCCCTCCTTCTCAGAGATTTTGAGGCTTATATGATTACAATTTATAGGATGCTTTGAGATATTAAATGAAAAGTTCTTTAAGGAATTATTATATATTTTTAATGCATGTAGAGGTGTAAAGCATTAGCCTGGAAGAGAATTGCTTCAGTGGATCCATGAATGCACAGATTTTTTCAGGCCAGAAGGTGCTGCTGAATAATCTGGTCTGATTTCTGTGTATAATATTTTATCCTGTCACTGCTGTATAAGAAGTTCGGTAGCTCCTGCGGATACCCAAGGCTAACTCTAGTAACTGACTGTAAAGCTCCGCTCTCTTAATGATCTGTGAAATCTTTCCATGTCTGGATTAAGGAATGTGAGGTGCTGGAGTGAACCATTTAATGATCTTCTCCTTTATTCCGTTTCAATGACTCAGGGCGTGATTCACATTCTTGTACAGCTCTCTTTCTTTCTCTGAGTTTGAATGCATTCTCCTTTGCATCTCAATAGCCCCAAAACACAGAGCTCCGGGTTACGTCATTTAGGGGCATTCAGTGTAGAAAAGACTTTCTCCATCCGATCCCACAGAGACAAAGCCCGCTCTGAATGCGCTGGGGTTTTCATGCTGGAGAGGGGCAGATAAAGCCTCTGGAGCTGATGGAGCCTGGGGCGGGAGGGCGGCCGGAATATCTGTTTTCTCTGGAGGAAAAACACACCATCTGTTTTAGTGAAACTTCCTTTTGTTCTTCTTAAATCTTGACCAAACACAACAACAGATCTGCTTGGCTCTTTTTAATGCTTTAACCGGTTCTTACTGATTTCTTGCATCTTCCTTGTATTCCTAACAGAAAATAGAGGAGGAACGAACCCAGGGAAGCCAGCTGTTTCTCTTTCCCGCCTGCTTAGGCAGCAGCTGGGGACAGGGCTCACTTGGGCAAGCCCCTGGCTGGTGGCACACAAGGTGAAGGCGGAGGCCAGATCCCCCCAGAGACCCGGGCAGCAGAGAATTGCCAGGAGCGTCTGGATGCTGGAGGCTTGGAACGGACCTCTTTGAAGTTTGGCTTGTTTAAAACCAACACAAACCAAAAAACACCAAACCCCAGACCACACCAAAGTCTTGTGTTGCTGAGTATTTCCTTGGGCTCACTCCACCTCAGTCCTATAAATTATCCCTCCCAGTGTATCAGTGTAATCAATACAGGGCTGTGTAGCCCAAACAACAGGGTATATCGGGCAGTAAATGAAATTTACTTCCTCGGTGTGGTTCATGGTCAGACAAAAGTGGAGACAGATGTGGCCAGTTCAGCCTGTGTGTAACTTTGCTGTAATTCCCAGAGGATGCTTGGGCTGCTGGTACGTGAATGCACACTGTGCGTTGTCAGGTTTTTATGCAGAACATCCCTTGGTGGCAGAGAATGCTCATTCTCCTTCATGCAGGAAGAACAGTTCCTTTTGCTGTGGTTTATGTGGATTTCTCCTTAGAGCTGGGTGCCCAACCCTCACAAAATCTAGAAAGAGGAGGACTAAAGGGAAGAAAATATGGAGAAATCAAGCAATTAGAGGGATCGGTTAATTAAATAAAGGAAAGAGTATAAAAGTCAAGTAGAGGTGCCAAGACAGTGACGTGCAGAAAACAGACTCTACAACTCCAATAGAGTTATAAAGCAGGTATGTTTACTAGGTGTGATTGGAATGGGTCATTAGCGATCTCTAGAGGACAGCAGTAGGGGGTTTGCTTACTGTTCTGGCTTTGTTCAAAATTTAACTAATTCATTGTGGTAGGCCGTATTCTTGTCAGTTGCACTTCGTCTTTATTTTGTTGTCTGTGCTTACAGGGTACCTATGGCGCAGCTCTGCTGACCTTAAGAGGTGTGCTGGGGGGTGCCCGGTGCTGTCCTGTACTGGTGTAAGGCCCTGTGGTTCATGGTCAGGTTGGTGCGGGCTTCTCTCCATGTCCCTGATCGCCAGGCACAGGACAGCCAGCCCTAACTGGGCACGGACACCTGTGCCCACGAGCAGGTTTGCAGAGACTTCAGAATGATCTAGGATTGGAGTCTGCTGCTGCCTTGGGGTGAGTGGCTGCTCTTCCTCGTGAGGGAAGTCCTATTGTGTGTGGGCTTTGACTTGAGGCTTCATTTTGAGAGCAGCTGACTCGGCTTCCTCTTACGAGACTCTCACTGAACAATTTCTTCTATGCAATTGCACCATTTTAACCTTCCTTTTTGCAGTAACTGCCCATTGCAAAAACCGGTGATATCGGAGTTTTGTGATGAGCATGACCTTCCTTTAGGCTGCCAGAGACTGCTGCTTCTCCAAAGAGTTTCCCTATTTTGTGTTCAGATAGGAATTTGGGGTTGAAAATGGAAGAAGCAGGGCAAGAGAGTTTTTTGCTTATGTCCATGTTATACCATTTTGAGTATCTCTTTTTGGGCGTTGTGGCCTGTGATGCTGTTGGAGCCTGTGATGGTTACATGTCAAGGGGTGGGAGCACAAGTGTGGATGCAACTGATGGGAAGAAGTCAGGGACAGTTTAAATCACTGGTGATGTGCAAAGATTGTTATGAATAGTGAGGGCAGATAATACTTTTTGTTTTTACGTGAACTTGGTCATCGTCTGCTCTCAGAAGACTCTCCACAAGAAAGAATTATCTGTTAAGAGTGGGTCTGTATGTTCATGGAGAGATTATAAAGTACATCCTAAGTATCCATGCTTGCCTAATTTTTTTTAGCTTTGCAACAGCAGACCTGCTTCTTAAATACTGCTTATCCCTAAATTCAGGGGACATTGTATGTATGTTCTTGCTCCTGCTTTCTTTAAAAGAAAAAAAACCCAACACAAAAATCTGAAAGTCCTGTTCTGAGCTCCCACCTCATCTCTTAGATTTGGTGTCAGGGGTTGAGGGCCTTGTGTCCATTTTTACATATGGCAATGAATTTCGTGCAAACTGTGGCCATGTTTTTTGATGAAAAGAGCCTGAGTTTTCATTTAATTGCTTTCTGACTTCCATGCAGATACCTCCATTTGAGATATGGCTTTTTGAGGTTTACTGACAGTGATATTATACCGAGCTTTATGTGGCCCTTTTAAAGTTGTTAATGTGGAATGGAGACTCTTTAGAAATCAAAGACATAGCGGAATAGAATGAAAACTATATTTTTATCTTTTTAAAAAGATGGAAAAATACCGTACTGAGTGGAGAGACCAGTCAAATTTAGCAATCTGACAAACATTTCATATCCCATTTATTTTTCCAACGGGCTGCAGCCTGTCTGGGTGTGTGCATCCAATTCTGGTCTTCCAAGGAGGGGTCCCAGTCTGGCTGGAGATCTGGGAGGTGCCATGCCTGGTGGCCTTGCCTTAGGGAGTGTTTTCATCTTGTTTTACTCTGAATGCCAGGGTAGAACAGAGCAGGACGCAGTGAAAGCTTTCATGTTTACTCTTCCTCTGGCATGCCTGGCCCTGCTGGTTTTCCCATTTACCTACTGGTTTTTCATTTTATGCTTTCTTAAAAGATCCTATGAAAGACTCCATGAAGAGAAGATGTATTCTTTTTAATTGTAGAGGGAAAACTGCAACTATAAATAACTTTAAGAAAAAGAATGATGCTAGATTTTCAGATTAATGATGCCAACTTTTGTTTCAGTTTTAATCAGAGATGTCTACATACTGTTAGCATAGAAGAAACAGCAGTTTGATAGCAGCTTTTTGTACAGACAGGAGCGGCCGAAGGGAAAGTCAACAGCAAATGCACTGTGGTTACATTTTCTGTGCCCATTCCCCCATTACAGTGCTTCTGGCGATGCCAATGGGGTTTTTGTGATCCATTGTCCACGCTCCAGCATTGCTTCTTTAGCTCGCTCACTCATTTATTGCAGCTTTCCAGGCTGTTGTGTCTGGCCCTGCTGCCCAGTCGCAGGCAGTGCTCTCGCCAGGAGGACGTGGAGGGTGTGTGACCGCGGTGCTCCCACTGTGTGTCTTGGGGAGTTATTCTCTGTCTCCTCTTTTGTATAGAGCTTGGAGATGGAAGACACCGCAGTGTTTGGCAGGCATGGGGCTCTAACTCGACCAAGAGCTGCGCTGCTCCTTCCCTATGCACTCCAGGGTGGTAGCGATAAAGGCTAACTTTGTTCAGTGTGCAGTGTCTGGCTAATGTATCTGCTGACATGGCAAAAACCACATGTGACCAAATAGCTTTTGCAGTTTTCTCCTCCTGGAGTCTTTCAGCACTTACCTCCACTATGGAGAAAGGCAGAAAAAGGCTGGAAGTCTGTCAGCACAGCCTGTGTTTTTTGGGTGCCGTTCCAAGGAGACTGGATACCTTGGCATGTGGGGTGCACTTTGGGCTGATTTCCTGATGTGCATCCTTGGTTGAGGGACCCACACAGCTTGGGGCCTCTGCAAGGCTCAGTTTATTCCCCGACCTGCCCTTGGCAGGCAGCCGCCGGAGAGATGGGGGCTGAGGCACTGTGAGTGCAGCCGTGTCTGGTGATAACCTGCTTTGCTGCTGCTCTCCGAGGAACCCTAATCCTGCTTCTGGCTGGTCTCCTTGCAAAGCTGGAGAAAACATAAAAATATGCATTTCTGCTGCCTAAATTTAGCCCCCAGAGCTTGTTTGGTCCCAGCGGCAACTTGTGGTAAACCACAGCTTGAAAGTGAGGGTCAGCCACATCTCCAACATCTCCCTGACAAGGACCTGGGTAAATACCTGCTGCGTGGACTCTGGCTGTGCACACACTTCTCTTCCTGGAGAGAGGAAGGGAAGAGAGCCAGTTTGGGTTAATTTGTTTAGTTTCTGTGGTACAGAGTGAAATAAAACAGACCCTGTGCTGAGTGCCAGGCAGCGCCGGGAGTTACCCCAGTCTGGGTCTGAGAAAGCTAGCTCAGATACCACGGCTAAATAGCCTGAAAAGTGCAAAGCTCTGCTGAAATTCCACTCTGTGGAAACAGGTTCTCCTCTGTTGCTGCAGATATTTTTTTTGGCTGGAGCAGGCTCCCCAGACCTGGTCCCCCCTGCGAACCGGGGCTGGCCGGGTGCCTCCTGGCCACGCAGCCCCTGAGCTGGCCAGGGCATCGTTTCCAGCAGAGCTGCCATCCGCACAGAGCCCCTGGGTTTGTTCCAGCTCTTGCATGCCAGGGCTGATTTCACTTCTCACTTGGTTCCTCCTTGCCTTTGCTTGTTTCCGTTTAACCAGTCGCGTCTCCACTAACTTATGTTCTGTACTGCTCAGAGGTGGCTGTAAAAAGGTGTATTTTAGGGGACTAGTTAAATGTGTTCTTGCTGCAGTTCCTTAGGGCTGGATTCTGCCTTCAGCAGCACTGGAGCGATCCTGGTGGTGGTTTAAGGTGGACTGTATCACATTTTTCCTGACTCTTAATGGTAGACCCTAGCTAGTTGCAGTGGTGAGTAAGGGACTCAGGGTATTGCATTACTTACTTATATTGTGATTTTTACCATAATTTCTATTTTTAATGCTTTCTGCCAAAACTAGTATTGACAGCGGCTGTCGAGTTTGTTACCTGGGTCCCATGTTTTCCTTGCTTCAACTGTGTATCTATGGCTGCTTCATCCACCGCCATCGCTGCTGTCCCCAGCACTGCTGTGAATCTCGTATATCTGAGACAGACAGACAGTGGAGGTCTGTCAGCCTCTGGAGGAGGGAGCTCTGGGGCAGCGGGCCCTTCACAGGGGCAGCCTGAACCATGTGCCCCACAGTGTGCTCCTGCGGGCCATCACCTACGGCCATTCTGCAGTGTTGCAAGCACTGTCCTTTCTCATTACAGTGGATGCCCTTCCTGGACAGATCTGCCAATCCACTGCCTATGCTTACACTGTAAATCTGGTCCATGTGCTCTGTCAGATGTTCTGCCTCCTTCTGCACATCCCAGGAAGAAGGGACACTCGCACACTCACTGGCACTCTCTTGTTCCTGCTTGCTATGTTGCAGTCTGGTTTTGAGACGTACTTTCTGTGCCAGAGTTTTGTTGCAAAATCCTGAGTCATTTCTGGCTAACTGATATGGCAATTTTTGTTAAGGAAGAAGGAAAATTATTCTCCAAACAGAATTATTTACTCTGAAAAGCCAAAATGTTCTACTTGGATAATTCAGTGTCCTGACCTGTTTTTTTAAGTTATTATGTGGTTGGCTTTCCTATACTGTTCACAAAACCTTTGGCCAAAACTTGTTAGAGACGGAAATTGAAGAGGAGACCTTATGGTGAAGGTAAAACTCATGTTACCATGCAGAATTCAACTGCTCAGTTGCTGAAAATTGCTCTTTGAAGACTGGATCTGCAGGTGGACCAGGAAGCAGAAGTTCTGTCCATCAGCCCTGGTCTGTAGGCGAGACTAAGCAAGGTGGGACCTATGTCTAAAGCTGGGCTCTGTGCTGAAGTCAATGTCTGTCCCCGCTTACACTCCTGTGGCTCTGACAGAGATCTGCTTGGAGGAGACGTGCTGCAAGACGACCGATCATTGCCTGCCAGCTCTGTTCTTGAGCGACCAGCAAAAACTGCAGGATCCTGCGTGTGTGTCAGAACAACTCTAACTCCCAGACGGTTCCAGTGGGAAGTTCAGATTCAGATGTGTGGATTTGGCCATCTTTTCCGTCAGTCCTTCCTGTGTCATCATCTTGCCTCTGGCGGAAGTGTCCGTAGTTACCCTGATGGGACTGGGATGTTTCTTCAGTTATTGGAAGACTAAATGACTAAATTCTGCTTTTTTTCCCTCTCCTCTCTAATAATGCTGAACATCTTGCCAAATTCTTTAGAAAACAGTGTAGTCATCAGCGCATTGAATTCATTAGGGGTTGATGTTTAGACAGTGTGTGAGAGCAACCGACGCCCCATGGAAAAATTTGCAGTACATGCACTTGAGGACCAGTTTTGCTTATGGATTTATCTGGGTGTTTTCTGTCCACACTTGAATTTGTTTGTCTTACTAGGAAAAGAGATTTTGAGTCTGGAGTTCAGCTTTTAAAGTTATTTTTTACCAAATAATTTCCCTTTGCTAATTTTTATAGGCAATATCAAAAGAGCTTTTTGTCTATGATAAAGCATAGCAGCCAGGTAGCATGAGCCATCCTGCTCCTGGCACGTCTCCTGTTTCCCAGCCTGCTTCGATGGCATGGCAGCCTTTCCTCCTCGAGTGAGGCTTTCTCCTGGGAGTGGGTTTGCCTTTTCCTTGGTCCCAGAAAGGACAGACCACGTTCTCCCCTGACAACACCCTGCTCCACACCAAGGGCCTCAGGGGAGGTGGCCGCTCTGCTGCGGTCGGTGTTCCCAAGGCTGGGGAAGCTGCAGCCAAGGGCAGAAGTGCCCGTGGGTGTCTGGTCTGGGTGCTCCCACCGCCGGTTCTCCTGGACGTTAGACTTACGCTTCCCATCTGGTGCGTGCGTGTGGTTTGAAGGCCTGTTTCTGTTTTTAAATGTAGCATAATTGCAACATACCATTATATTTGTCAGACAGTCTTTATCCGTGGAAAGTTTTGGTCCTGAAGCTCTAAAGTTAAGAATAAACACTGGTTTGTGTTGGTTTTTCTCCCTTTCCTGTCCATGGAGGGCATTGTTGTCGAGCTTGGCAATGATGTCTGCAAATGGAAGAAAACTGGGTGCTTTGCTTCACCCAAACACTTACTCTTCCTTGCTGCTGGGTAGTGCCTCTTCATGAGCCAGGCTGGCTACTTACAGATGTGCTTCCAGAGTTAGGCTGTAAGGGGAATGCGCTGTCAGTAACTTCTGTAGGTTTAGAATACAGAAGTTTGTGATGAATGCCATCACCTTGCCAGCTGAAGTGGCCGCCATCCTGTGCGTGGGTCAGGAGGAGAGAAAACGGGAGTGCATTAAGAGCAACATGTGAGATCTGCTGCCACAGTGGCCTTTGGTGGGAGAGCTTTGGCTCCTTGTTCTTAAGTGCTTGCCCAGCTTATTTTTAATTATTTCAAGACTTCATTGTCACCACCTCAGTTCTGATCTTTGTTTCAGGCATAGAGAAACTGCCCTCATCTTCCTTTGCTCTCTATGTAAAACGAGGGGCTGCTCAGTGGCTCGTGTGAGGAGGATCTCTCCAGGTAAAGGTGGGCTGAGCATCTCCAGGGTGTTTCAGACAGACCTAAAAAGAAGCAACAGTCTTGCTGCTGCTACTGGTAGAGTGCTGTCATGATGGAGAGGAGAGGCTGATGGAAATAATTGTGTTGGTTTTGAATGCTTCTTTCATCCTATGAGCTGGAGTGTGAGAGAGACTGGGCAGACCACCTCCAGGGACTCAGGGGGGTCTAGTGATAGTGTCTGGTGCACACTCAGGAAAACAGTTCAACCTTGGCCCTGCTGCGGCTCAGTCCCAGCATGTTGTTTTGAGCGAAACCTTGTTTTTTCAGGAGTCTTTGTACTTCCAAAGAGATAATGTTCTGGGTAGATGAACTGGGCCAGTTTTGCCATCAGTTGTTACTCTGTCTGGTGAGAGGGCTTGCGGCCGGCAGGATTGTGGGCGAGATCCTGGTTGAAGCTGTCCTGTTGCAGCAGTCAGGGCAGGCCATGTGGGACCCCCCATGCTCTGTCCAGCCGAGCTGGGATCACGGTGTGGCCGCCGGGAGTGGGGCTCAGCCTGGTGCTGTGCACGGGGTGAGGAGGTGAGGGATGGGCAGTGTGGCAGGGAGCCCCTCCCCAGCCTGGCTGCCTCGTGGATGCTTTGTGATGTTCCCCAGGCTTATTTACAGCACCTTTTGGCCACGGGGAGTGGACGTTACCTACATCTTAAGCCAAACTCGGTGCTCTTGTATGCTTGGTGTCTGCTTAAACCAGGGCTAACTTGATTTGAGAGGTTTCTTGGGGAAAAGGTTGACGCCATGACGTTTTCAGTGTATAGGTCAGAGAAAAGTTATCACTGCATCTGTGTCATGGTTTTTTTTCCCCTTTTGTTCCTGGCACCACTGACTAATTTAAAAGCCACTGATGATTTTGATTATAGGTCCTGCACAGCAGCAAATACCTGGGTGGGAAACCTTGTGCATGTGCAGTCCCCTACAGTGGGAGCCTGTGCTGTCTTAGCAGTTGCATTTTGTCTTTAATGATTTTGTAGCAGTAGGCTTGTTTGTCATCTAGGAAGATGTTTTATGACCTAGAAAGATACGTGAATTCTGGCATCTCGTTTCTAGTGGAATGGAATTCCCCTCTCTGAAGTTCTGATGAACAGTAAAACGGAAATAGCTGTGTTAGCTGTAACCAGAGTATCGGAAGTTCATAACCTACTTCTCATCAGGCTTGTTCTACTCCTAAATCCGCTTTTCTCATGAAGAATGCCTTACTAACTTATTTTCTTAAAGTATAAAAGCAAAAAAATTATTCACTTGGGTTGTTTTTGAAATTTTATGACTTTTTCATTTGCATTTTGAATAGCAATATGGAAAGGAAAAAAAAAAGAGACCAGTGTTTTCCTGAGCCTGGCCTAACCTGTTGCCCTTGCTACAGTGGTGTCCTGGGAAATGCTGGATGCTGTAGGGTGACTGTCTGTGCTTCGTTTGAAAAGAAGAAAGGGATAAGGGGGAAGAGTTTCTCTTGTATTTGATGTGGAGCTGGGCGAGGCTGCAGCATTGCCTTCAGAGCAGAGCAGCCACGTGGGTGCTGTGAGCCGGGAGGGCCCCCTTTGGAATGAGGCTTTGCTCTAAGCTTCGGGATCAGGTGTTCTGACCCCCTGGGGTTCACGCACACCTCCAGGTAAGGTTTCTTCTCTCTTGGGTCCCACTGATGTGCTGTGTTATGGCCTTGAGTAGCTGTATGTTGTGTTGTATGGCTTGAATCCTCCTTGCAGGGGGGTTGTATGTTGCGCTGGTGGAGGAGAGGAGGTGGGACAACTTCTGCTCTGGCATCCACCGCCCCATCTCTTCTCTTACCTCATGGTTGCTTTCTAGCAGGAGCCCCAGCACAGACCCTGTGGCCTGGAGAGGAGGAGTGAGGTGACCACAAGCAATGCCTGGTGCTTCAATCCAGCTCTTGATGTTTCTCCAGACCACTGTGCTGGTATTGGCTCTGGTCAATCCAGGTTCTTGCTCTGGTTTCTGCAGGCTGCTAGGCAGGGCTGCAGGAAGAAGAGACTGACTTGTCTGGCAGCTTTTTTCCGCTGGTGACATTTCATGTTAGGGTGCAACTGCTTGGGAGAGCTGGAGCAGTGTCAGAGCAGTGGACCCTTTGGCTCACGTTGCTTTGCAGAAAGCTGCTGCCTGTTGTCCCTGTGCAAAGGCATTGGCTGCCCCGGCAGGGAAAGTGTGAGCACCTCGCTGGACCCTGCTGATCAGGCCTTACTCGGGGTGGCCTCAGGCTTGTTTGTACTAGGACACAGGAGCTGGCAGGTTTCATGGAAAGGGCAACACTTGCTGCCCTTGGCTCAGCTTCGTGTGCTTGCCCGAATTCCCATGGGGTCAGGAGGCCCCTGGTCTGCTGGGATTGCAGCAGGACACTGTTTCGGGAGTGCAGGGCAGTAGATGGGGTTTATGCTCAATGCAGACAGCTAGACAGCCATTATAAACCCATTTTTACCCACACTCCACTGGGCCCTCTCAAAGGGGATGCATGCAGAGATAATTCTCATAGCCATTGATGTGAGGGGCTGACCACAGTATTAAAATGTTAATGGAAAAAACCTAATGAAGGACAGTAAAACACTAAAGAGTGCCCCCTGGTACGCACCCGTTCGCCCTACAGTCTGTGTTACCTGTCTTGGCCAGGGCTGCTGCGCCCAGGAAACAGGGCCAGCAGAAAACAGCCCAACCAAGTTATTTACCTGTTCATTTTTCTGTGGGTGAGTTGGGTTTCAGGGGAGTCTTGGTCAAAACAAAATTTGTAGGTAACTGGAGAGAGCAGGTAGGAGAAAAATAAACTGCGAGCAGTCGTTAGTGTGTTCCAGTTGTGTTGCTGCCAAAGTCAGCAGGGGAGGGCAGTGACCTCCTGCCTGGCTGCTGTGTTGCTGGGAGGAGAAGCTGCCGGGGTGTCACCTTCCCCTCCCCAGGCGGTGCTGGCACGGCCGCTCCTGTGACAGAGCGTGTTGAGGTATTATAACACGGCCCCGACGGCTTTGGGCACCCACCCTCCAGTATAACCATGCCCCGCTCTCGAGGGTACCAGCACAGCCTGTTCCCTTCTGTCGTGTTGGTTTGGTTGGGGTTAGTTTGATGGGAAGGATGCCTTGTTTAAAACTCCTTATGCAAATATCCCTATAGAAATGGAATTTTTCTTTGTGGCTTGGCTGCTTTTTCCTGCAGGTGTGGTAGAGAGCCCGCTGGTCTTGCAGAAAACCCCAGAACCTGGCCGTGCCCCCTCCAAGGACCAACTGGCGAGTGAGCAGGGGCTGGGGCAGGATCCAGAAACCGGCTTGGTTAGCAACAAAACCAAGGTGGTGTTTTCCTGACCCCGGCTGCTCTGAGCTGCCAGTCAGGGCTTCCAAACCCCGTGACCCCACATCTCCTCCCCCCAGACACTGCCCCCAGGCCCTCCCCCCCCCCCCCCCCCCCCCCCCCCCCCCGTGCCCTGCCCCAGGCTCCCTCCAGGTCAGGGACTGTCCTGGGGGAAGAAGTCACTCAGGTCAAGATCTAATTTCTTCCGCTTTCACTTCCTTTTTCAGTAGTTACAAATAAGAGGTTGCCTTACAGCCTAGCAAGTAACGGTGTAAGGGCTCAGCGTGGTAGAAGGCAAAACCAGGGCCGTTCAGTGGAAGTGCCTCTGGTCTGGTGCTGCGGCCGGGAGCAGGCTGGCTCCTGATGCACTCCCTTAGGCTGAGCATTATAAAAAAAATTTCGTGAAGTAGAAAAATGCCAATGCCACATGGCTTGTTTTCAGATTTGAGAGAAGTGTTTTCTTCTCTCTGTTTTTTTTTTTTTTAAAATCCAAAACTTCTAGTTTCAGATAAAAGGCTTGTCTCATTCTTTGTCTTACTAAGAGCCCAATCTCTTGGCTTTTTCTAGACAGGGTTGTTAATAATGACATGTAAGGGAAGGAGGGACGCTTGTCTGCTTGCTTTGGGCTGTTTGCTTTCACACTCGTTCGCCGCCACTGAGGGCACGGTGCCAGGGAGTGGGTGCATCCCGTGAGCATGTCGTGTCGCCTGGGCTCTCGGGGCGCTGGCCTGCCTGTCGTCCTACGCTCGTAACTGTCCGTGGGGCCGAGCATTGCGCCGTGGGGGTGCTGGCCGCTGCCTGGCCGGGGGCACATGGGTTTGGTTGGTGTAACAACCCCTTGGCATTTTAATAATTAATTCAGGCGAGTGTGGCACTAGATGGGGGTGAGGGTGGGTGTGTGTGAGGGCTCCCCCAAGGGAAACGGTGCACTCTCTTGGAAAACAGGATGATAAAGCACTGAAAATATACAAGAGGTAATTCTGTGGTGAAGAGGGCTGGGCTTTTAGTGAAGACAGCACATGGGTCGTCTGAAGAGGAAAATAAAATAAATTGGGAGTCAGATGGCCTTCTTATTGTATTCCATGTTTGTAGAACTGGATTCTCCTCTGAGTCCAACTTGCCATTCTATATTTGCAATAAACTATTGGGTCTAATCCCAGTTGTGAGGAAAATAATGGCTTTTGTTGCCAAACATATTTTCTCACTTGTCACAAATCAGTGGGGTGAAACATATGTTAGAGGAGTGGTTGTCCTAGGCTGCCCGCTTGGAAGATCAGCCAGCGATGCTGTTCTCGTGGACAGATAATCCAGCATCCTCAGCACAGCCAGGGCTGGTGGGTGGGCTGCACCCCAAGCCCCAGTCCGGAGGCTGGCAGCAGCAGGGCTTGCTCCTGCCCTGTGGAGCATGGTCCTGCCCGGTGAGGAGGAGGAGGTCTCTGAAAGCTTTCATCCCAGGCTGTTGCTAGAGAAACCTCGGCTTTTGTCTGTCCCTGTCTGAGCAGCTGGAGCCTGGCACTGGCCCGGCAGGGGGCTGGGGAGGGGGTGGCATGCCAGGACTGATGTCCCCCTGAGGAGGGAGGGCTTGCTTGTGGGGACCCTGCCACAGGCTGCAGCTGGTGGGGCCGGGGGCTCTGCCGGCTGGAGCATCACTGCTTCCCTCCTTGGCTCCCGTGGTCTCTTGCATTTCAATTTGGGCTACACACCTTCCTGAGTCTTAACTACCCAGGTTTTCCCACCACCTGTTTTTCACCTGGTTTTGCCCATGTAGAATTGGGTTTATTTAATAAGCCCATCCTAAACTTGTCACGCGTTGCCCATATGTGAACTTTGCAACAGGTCCAGGTGCTGGTCCTGGCTTCTGCACGTGATCTCACCTCTTCTGGCAACAGGCTCTGCCGGGACCCAGCTGAGTTTCCGCTACTGGAGTAAGCGTGTGGGTGGTTCTAAAGCCGCGGTGTTGGGCTGCGAGTGTCACGTTGAAGGTACAGCAGCAAAAACTGCCACTGTTCATCTCGTGGTGTTTTGACCTAAGATGGGACAAGTAAGAGTAAACGTAGCTGTGAACCATCATACCTTCTGCTGCTTAGCTTGTGGTTGCTTCAATGAAACTTACTTTGATTTTTGTTTAAGATGTTTTACTGTTTATGAAGACAGTAATTTCTAGAGTAGCAGTATGCTACGAATCACTTCTGGTGTTGGTTTCCACTGTGGTTGATGCCAGTTAAGGAGCTTGGCCCTTATCAGCATTTGAGGTAAGAAGTATTGGAGCCAGGGGTTACTGTGAGAGGGGGAGGCTTGCAAAATAACCGCTGGAGAACACAATTATCTCTCTTGCTCCATTTACTGCCAAAGGATGAACTCCCAGCTCCACTGAAGCTGTTGGGAGTTTTGCCAGTCTCAGCTGAGGCTGGGATTTCAACATGGTGTTTGTAAATGCCTGAAATTCAGATTCTGCTGCCCAGGAGAATGTGTGAACTGTATGAAGACATGAGGAGTAAGTGAATAATAATTAATAATAATGAATACCACTGGTAAAAGTTGTGTTGAGCCAGTGGCATTCATCTAGAGTTTAATTGTTATATTTAAAAAATGAGACCGTATGGAAAATATCCTTCAGCAAGCTGAGGGTGGGACAGGCTCTGTCTTCATCTTGACCTCTTGACATAAGCATGTTACTTCTGAGTGCTCAAATTGGCCACGGTTTGTCCCAAATAATTTTGTTCTTCGTAAAACACTGCATCATCTGTGTTGTCAGAGGTATGCTATTTGGATATGTGTAATCGTTCTCGGGCTCAGTGCATGGCTGCCAGCATTGTCCTCACTGGAGAATGGATGAGGTGGACAGCCTAGGAGAGGAAAAGCTGAGACTTACCCGAGATGTCAGCATCAGCTCAAACAGCACTTTTCTGAAGTCTTGAGAAGGTTTGGGAAGTTGTCTTCACTTTACTCTTTCACTGGCACTCCAGTGAGTATCAGTTTCCAGCCCAAATGCAGAGGTCCCTCAAGGCACGAGAGCTGGTCTTGCCATGGTGGCGATCATGTGAACCCCAGCATTTTTGAAGGTCCCTGTTCCCAGAAGTTCCGCAGAAGTGGCCTGGAGCGTCAGCTTGTCTCGGGCCGCCATGGAAGATGATGGTGATGTGCTGCGTGCTGTAAGCCTGGGGTGCTCATCATCCTGCTGTGGCCCCTGTGCGCGATGGGGAAGGGGGCTCAGCCGCAGCTGGTGGGCACACGGGGCTGGGCTCGGTGTTGCCATCTCCCACTGGCACAGGTTGCTGCAGGTGTCCAGGGCCAGTGATGATCAGACCGTGGTGGAGACAAGTCTTATATTAAGAAAGCAGCCAAAAAATACCTTTCCCTGGAGATCTTTCTGTCACTTTGCTCAACAGACTTCTCTGTTGATATCGAGCACTGCCTTCATGCGCTGACACTGCAGAGGCTGATGCCCGGCAGAAAACACTGTCTGAGCAACTGTAAACCTTGCATTGGAGGAGGAACAGCACCCGCATGGCAAGGATTGCTTCCTCTGTGCGGCTCTTTGCAGTTTGCTGCAGAAGCATGCTGTTTTGCTGCAAACCATACACAGAACTTCAGCCAGACTCAGCATCGTAGTGGCCATAATGTCCAAACGTGCTGCCTCTGAGCCCCTGCCCAGCCGTAGGCTCATATGGGTGGCAAGGACTGGCTACCCGGTCATCCCACCCACCCTTGCTCACAAGCAGCACCATGTTACCGTGTTCACGGCATTACTGACTGCTACTGCCAGAGTAGCTACACCTTCTCCCATGCCTCCAGTTGGCTGATCCAAAAGCTTACTGATTTTACCAATTTCTCACCTAATTTCCTTCATGGCGAGTTTACATCTATTTATCTTACGCTAATACACTTTCATCAGTTTTAAATTGCTCCTTTCTTGGGTCTGCTTCCCCAGAGGCAGCAATTATATATGCACTAGGCTGTTGTTTTCCTGAGCTGGCTTTTGAATAGCTCTGTCAAGTTTTTGGGTAGGTTTTTTGGGGAGTTTTTTGGCATTTTTTTGATGTTGCTATTCATTTACAAACTTGCCAAAGGCTGAATATGAAACATTTTTCTCATCTCTATGCTGTCTGTAACACTCGCGTGCCGCTTGGCTGTTGGTGGTGGGAGGCTGTTTGCAGTGGCTTTATCCCCGCTCAGGCACATCAGCCTGTGCACGGCGCTCTGTCGCAGGGCTGGCTGTGGTGGTCACGCACGTGTTCCTTCTGTGTACCCCCTCAGAAGCCTTTCTCCGGCTTTCAGAGGGGAGTGAGCGTTATTGGGGGTCTTTGACTCACCAGGGACTTCTGCTGTATTTGAGATCTCATTAGTCCGGTTTGACAGTGGGGCCCATTGCTGGGGCTCTGCAGAGCCACACTCCCCTGCGTTGGGCTATGTCGGATGTGGTCGTGGTGGCCGTGGTGGTGGCTGTGGTGGTGGTGATCGTTCTCCCACCTGCCATCCCGGGGAGGCTGCTGGGTCCCAGGGCTGCAGCACGTCTCCTCGGGAAATCTGATTGCTGCTGACATCTCCTGTGGTTACGTGCGTGGTGTAAGAATGATGAGTGGTGTCGGCTACGATAGAGGCTAATTGATTTGAAAATATTTACCAAAACCAAATCCCCAGATCTTCTGATTGCAGATGTTCCCTCTCTCGGCTGGATTAGCAGTCCCGCAGCCTGTCTTGAGCATTGCTGCTCTCCTTGGTTTGCCAAGGAATTTTGTTTTCTCCAACATCACTGCCGCTGTGTTTCAGAAGAGCTGAGGAAATCATGTTTCTTGCATTTTCTACCTCTGATCCTGCATTTTAAATAACAGGACTGCTCACAGTGGAAACTCCTTTCTTCTGAACAGAACGAAACAAACTGGGAGGAAAAAAGCAGCAAATCTTGAAAGCCAGCTGTCCTGCAGAGTTCAAGGGGACTCGGAGTTTTTTAGCACCCTTGTTTGTCGAATGGCTCACTCTGTTCTCCTTTGGCACTGTTGGTGATTTCATATATTGCAAAATAAATTATGGAACCGTTTCAGACAAACTATTGTTGGAAACGTGACCAGCTACACAATTTTATTTGATGTTTTGCTTTCTGCTTTTTGGCAGATGCTTTCAGCTCCTCCTAAAGCAGTTTGGTAGGTTTTTGTTTATTGATTTCTACTAAAAGTTCCTATAAATTCCAAGTTCAGAAACAGAAATTGCGAGGTGGCGGTTTTTCTCCTGCAGACCTGCAGCATTTCTGTTCACATCCTGATGGTGCTGGGCAGAAAAGCCAGAGTTGTAGAGTTTTCCTAGGGAGGTTTGCTCTCCATGGCAAGGAGCTTGTTTTTAATCTAGCAAGGAAAGCTCTGAACACAGGATATTAAAAAAATCATGTACTACTTGAACCAAGAAAGAGTCTGAGCCCAGTTCGGGTCATTTCTTTGAGACATTTAGCTTTCTTTCACAGAATAACTTGTTAGTGATGCTTGCTGAGGCATCCTATTTCCTTTTTGTTTGACAGATTATTTTTATTCAGTGTAAATAAGGACCTGCCGCCATTATGTAAATTACAGGAGCTACCAATCTGCTACTGTGTGACAGTGTCTCCTGTACACGTTTCTTCAACTGCGAGTAGAAGCACTTCTCCTATTGCTGCAACTTCTTAGTAACCGTTATGCAAACATGTGCAACTGGGGAGGTTGGGCTGACTGAAAATGGTGTCTCGTTAGGTTATAATGGCTCCTTCCAAAGCTTTGGGGAAGAGGAGTGCAACTGAGAGCGTTGGCAGTCCAAACCTGGGCCTGCCATTTCCATTAACAGCCAAAGCAACCACTCCATCCTTTTGGAGATGCTGCGCTGCTCCGTCAGCCTCTGATGACTGACTCTTGGATCACTTGGGATCAGACGCTGAGCCAAGGGTTTCTCATTTCCAGTTGTTTGAGAGACAAAGAGGCTGTTTGGCCAGGTAACAGTGGTGCAGAGGCAGGGCCATGTCCAGCTTCCCTGGGACTGCGGGCAGACACAGGATCGCTCCTGGCCATGGCCCATGGGGGGCTGTCAGTGTCCTGGCTTGGGGCACCAGCGGTGTAGGCAGTCCTGCCTGAAACCTTTAGCTGAGAGGACGCCTGCTGCCGGAGACCAGGAATAAAGGGGTTAATCCTTGAGTGGTAGTGGACTTTTTAACAGTTTAGCTCTTTCTGTGTAGACTTTACCATAGCCCAAGAAAACATGAACTCTTCTGTTCCCAGCTGCCTGTGCTTTGGGCTTGTCTAACTCCAGTCGTTTCTAACAGCCAGTTCTCGGCGAGGCAGGTCAGTCGAGTGCCTGGAGATGACTCCCCTCTCTCCAATTACAGAAGCACAGTTAGTGATCTCTTCCCGTGAGTGTCCTCTGCTTTCTAGCTCTTGTCTTCCAGAGTGTAAGCTTTTGGGGTCAGGCACTGAAGAGATACTTGTCTAACATGGAAAACATAATTGGCACTCGATTGAAGGTTATAATTAAAGGCCTGTTAATCCTCCCATGATGGACAGGACTGATGCAGCTCATGCAGATGCTGCTGGCTAGAAAATTGGTTGCAAACAGTGCTGGTAAGGACAGTGCAGGTTTTGGTCTGGATTGTCAGCTGGTGCCTATCAAGGTGTCACCCTGGACATTAGTAGAGACCTGTTGGGTTTGGGTTGAGCTGGGGGTCCACTCTCTCTGTCTCTGGTGTGTGAGCAGAGGGGGAGGCTGGATGGTATCAGGATCAAACAGCAAATGGTGGCTGCTCCGTCGGTGGGGCTGGTCTCCAGCTCCACGGTGCAGGCAGGAGAAAATGGATGTCCTCCAAGTGTTCCTGCCTGTTCCCTAGGCAGCAGGCATGAAGGGTAGAAAAAGGCTTTTCTGCCTGCCTGTATTTTTTCATGATTATCTGAAAAGGCTACTTAAGAGCAAGTTCATTTTAATTGAAAGGAGGGTGCCTCTTAAATGCAGCAGCAAAGTAATGATGGAAGCAGGGGAGCGACAATGCTGGCGCTGTCGGGGGCTGTGTTTGTGAGTGGCTGACTCAGAGACCTCCGGAGCACCGAAGAATGTCGTTTTCGCTGTTATTGCTTCTGTCTTTGCATTAATGATGCTGGCAGCCCTTAATTTTGTTTTTTACCACAAACCTTTTCCGTTTAACATGCAGCAACAGCTCCTGGGGTCAGTGGCCATCTCCATTTGTTTGTGTGACTGCTCGTAGCTGAGTAGCTTCAGGGCCAGGCCTAGCGGGCTCTCCATGTCTGGCGAGGCTGCCCTTGGCCTCCGCGCCCTTAGACGGTACTGGCTGGCTGAACTTCTGCAAGGGAGCTTGAAAGTGTCAGAGCAACGCCTTACAGGAGTGGGAAAAACAAAGAAATTCTGTTGACAAAGGTCAAAATGCACCTTGCTGATGCCTGGGTACCCAAGAGCGTCCTCGCTCGCCAGTGGGACTGACGTGCCACTGCTGAGTCCTCCCCGGTACCGGGGCTCCGGGGCGAGCCAGCGCCCAAGGGATGATGGCAGGGAGGGAGCTGGGTCCTGCCGGGCTGGCTGGGGCTGGTGCTGGGCTCGCAAGTGCCTGGCCAGTGGTCCAGAGGCGGTGACCCTTGCTGAGCTCGCATGGTGGTGGCTGGCTGCGGGTCCCACGGGCACATACTGCAAATTCCCGTTTCTCGGAGCAGGGGGTGGTGAAAGCTGCAGGAGTTTCGGTGAGTCTCTACGTTTGCTGCTGCTGTCTGAACTGCCTTGAATGATCCCTGCAAGAGTCGGGGAGAAATCTTTGTGCCAGATATAAAGATCAGACGAGCAGCGGTTGCTCAGATCTGGAAAAAAATAGGAAGAGGTAAGAAATTGAAAAGATTGGAGAAGCATTATTGATATTCCTTGTATTTCTGTGCATTGTCAGGGTTATTAAGAGCTGTTCTGGAGACCACCTCGGGTTGTAATCCACTATGAAAAGAGAACTAGAGATCAAATCTGTGTTTTTAAATAAAAATCTCTATCAAACTTGTGCAGGAAGGCAGAGCTCTGTAAAGCAAGTCCTGTGTTGGCACCAGCAGGAGTGGGAACGTAAGATCCATATGGGATGTAATGAAATTTCCACTGACCTTGCGTGGGAAGGAAACTCTTGTCGACAGGGGAACGTGAAGGTTTTAAAAATGTTTTGTAATGAAACTGGTACCTTTGTATCCTGTAGGAACGCAGCAGTGGGTTTCTAAGAGGCTTAATTCAAAGGCGGTTACTCTTTGCCACCCTCAGCTCCAGTGAATGTCGTCGTTAACCCCAGACGTTGTGTAATGGGGAGACTGCTTGCCTGCAAAAGGGGGTGCGCGTGAGGCAGCGCTGTGAGGCAGCAGGCGTGCCGTACCCCGGGAAGCCGCTCTGCTGAGCTCGGGGAGTGACAGCACCAGCCTGCTGTCGCCCATCCCGGCTCTGCTCGGGCGGGAAGCCGGGGAGCTGTCGGGAGCCATGGCTGCGTAGGTGGTCGTCTGCTGCTGATCCCAGAAGGCATCGCAGCCCTTGCATGGCACAGAGCCCCTGAAGAGCTGTCTTCCTGATGAAATCAGAGCCGCAGTGCTGCGTACACGTGATCTTTCTGTAAAGCCTAGGCTATTTTTCAGCAAATGGTGGAGTCCCAGCTACCAAGGACTGGACCAGCTTTCAGGTGTGATGAAGCTTTCTGGAAGTTCACTCAGCTTCTCCAGGCATTCCCGCACATCTCTATAGCAAAACCAGGCTAAATATTGCTGTGTGGCATTAAAGCATACTTCCTCTCTCCCCAGAGAAGGTGTTGTTGCAAGGGGAGCAAATCTATTTTCTGTGTACGAGTGCAGATGTGAAGAGGGAGGGGATGGAGGAGCAGCATTGTTTGCGAGGTGTGCAGCTCTGTTTTGGCACAGTGCTGGATACTGTAGGAATAGGATACGGCTTATTTTGATGCAAGAGTAAAGACCAAGACACTCTGACATCAGTCATTTTGAGACCTCATTTGCAATGAGAACTCAATTTCTTTTTCTCCATTCTTTTAGCAGCCATATATATTTTTTTAAAAAGGGTATTTCTAGCATTGCTTATCTAGTGGAATTGTCTTTCATTTCAGGGTGCTCTGCAGCTCAGCTGTGAATGAGGGCTGATGTTTGTGTGCAGCAGATGCCCAGTCACAGGGGAGCCCTGACCGTGCAGCACTGCCTGGGTACAGGCAGCAGCTGTGCTGAGCATCCCTGTCACTCTTTCTCCTCTGCCTGGGGCCTTGGCCCTTCTGGCTCCCGTGTCCAGCGTCCTCGTGTCCGCAGATGGGATGAATGTGAGTCAGAAATGAGTTGGAGCGCATTGGCTACACAGGGACACTCACAGGCAGACATCAGGAGTGGCGTTGCTAGTGGCCAAGTGCAGTGTGCTGAATCCCTTGCCAAGACAGTGCATGAACCTCAGATGCATTTTATGAATAACTGTGCTATCCTCTCATAAAGTGTCAAGAACACAAAGGAAGTACTGTAAAAGCAGTGCCCATGGAGGATCCCACATAAGGTGACTGATTAACTTCGGAGCTTTCAGCGTTCGTTACTTCCAAGGAGCTTTTGGTTTTTAGGTGACCTTCACGCAGCCTGCAGCCTCCAGTCCCATTACTGCCATCGTTAAATTACCCAGTAATGAGATTGCTGCAGGTGTCCTTGTTCCTGCAGCTCTGAGTTCACCTGTCAGGCTGCGAGTAGCTCCGTCTCGCACGATAGTTGTTATACAAAGAAACGTTGAAAAATAACAGATTGCCAGATTCTTATAATGACAGTTTTAATCTCCTCCACTTGGGATCCTCACAAATTTAAAGAGCTTGAAATTGTCCATAAATCTTTTGTGATTTCAGTCAGTGCTTTGCGTCATCATTACTTCATAATTAATTAATTCAGCATCCAGTATGAAGTAATGATTATCTGGATAGGACCTTGCTGTAGCTATGAAGTTGTGGGACAGCCTGATGCTGGCAGTGGACTGGTAGGGCTAGCCTGCCTTATGTGCATATATATATATACACATATGCATACTGAAGATTGTTTCACACATTGAAATGACACCACTGTATTGTCTTGGTTTAGGTCATTTTGCTTCCCAGTTATGATGCAGTGATTTCAAGCGCGCATGCTCAGGCAGTACAGGTATTTTTAGTTTGCTGAGGCTCTTGAGGGTAAGTTACCATCTGTCGTCTTACCATGTTGAAGTTGCAGAAGGAACCAAGGGTGAGGTCTAGCCCTCTTGTCAAAGGGCTTTACTAGTTTTAGGACTTCCTCCTTAGCACAGGCTGAGTCCTCCCATCACATAGGCAGCGACAGTTCAACGTGCTGCAGCCTTGCACCAGAAGGTGCCCAGGGGCCGGCAGTGCCCACGGGCTCCCACTAGCATCGCTGGTGGAGTCCCTGGGAGCTGCTTCCTCTGCCGGGCCAGCGTCCTGTGGCATGGCAAGATCCCCGAGCTGCATGGAGAAGCGTTTGAACTAAACAAGCACCCACAAATACCTGTCATCTTCCTCCTGTCATGTCCGTGGGCCGCTTGGCTGATAATCAAGCCTGAGACGTGCTGGGGAAAGAGAACTTGGGGCTGCCCAGTTCAGCGAGCCCTGATGCCCGCCATAAGCATGAGTTGTGTTTCTCCTGTGTGAGTGTACATGGTGGTGTGCACGTTTGTCATCTTGTTTGGTGGTGCACTGAGTTTGGGAGCTAACTGTTAGTGCGTTGTAAGCTCACAAGGTGATGGAGGGAAAGCTGTGAGCTGTAGCCTGGATGCTGCCTGTGCTGGGATGTGATGCTCATTGAAATGGTAAGCTTTGGTGCCACCAAAATCATGTTCTTTCCCCTCTTGCTCTCGAGTCCTCTGTTGCCCCCCCCCCGCCATCACCTCCCAAAAAGGGCCAGAAGTTTGGGTGTTTATAAATCAGCTAAACTTGATGTTTCAAGAGCTTCCTGTAGCTGAGATCAGGTGTGGGTCTGGTCCGTCACGTTAAAAAAGAGATGTCTCACTGAGCAGCGAGGCACGGTGCGAGTGTGCGGGTGCACTTGGGGAGCAGCCGGCCGGCCCCAGGCTTCGATGGCCAAGCACAGGATTTACCCTCTGGGTTGCACAGATCCGCAAGACCATGTAAGGAGGCTGTAGGATACTTGGACAAAGAGCAGGTGGAGGTGGGGCCTCACCCTCTTGTTTGCTGGGCTGCAGGGCTCGATGGGGTCCAGGCGCTAATTGGGAAAGGAAGAAATAATGTTAGTGCAGGAAAGAGGGAGTTGAGTTGTTGGCGGTGCTGTTACCGCTACCGTTAGGCCAGCAGTGAGCTGGTACATCTGTGGGAGCCAGGGAGGGGACGAGGTGGGACGGAGACTCTCCGAGGCATCTCTGTGTGCTGCCCTGCCCTGTTCTGGCCCTGTTGAGCCCCGAGGGTGCACACACAGGCAAAGGGGGCTGGCATGGGGCTGAGCTCCTCCGATGGCTTTTGCTAGGGACACTTCACGTTGGGGTCCATCAGCTACGGGTGACCAAAGTGAGAAAAATATACTTAATCACAAACCTTAGGAAAAGATAAAGAATACGTTGTTTGTTACAGATTGCTTATAAAAATGTTTATAGCACTAAAGAGGCTATTTCTGTGGATGGACTGAAATGGCTGCAGGTGCCTTGTCTGTTGAGCAGAGTGCATTTCTGTGCACCATTCTCACCGCTGGGGAGAAAGCCAGGTTCCTCAAGGTGAGCACGTGCAGTAACACGCTGTTGCTGGAGCTGGCCTGCTCAGCTGGGGTGTCCGACTGCCTTCTGTGGTGGGGAGGGCCGGGGGGCTGCTCTCCTCTCTGCCCCTGGGGTCTGGGAACAGGCAGTCGTTGCATGGACCCGTTTCATCATCCAACCTTGGTGATTCTGGCTTGTCTGATCTTCCGCTGCGCAGCTGTCCCCTCTGGAAGCCTGCTCAGCCTGATTGTTCTCACTCTGAATATATTTTTTTTCTACTGTCTAGTCTCATTTTTCCCTCCTGTTTCCAGCTCTGCACGCCGCCTCCCCGCAGGGCTCCCCTTCCCACTGGGCAGAGCCCAGCTGCAGCTCCTGCGAGAGAGCTGCTCCCTGTGCAGGCTTCCAAGAGCTGCTAAAAACCTTCCCTGCAGTTGGGAAGCCGTTTGGAAGGTGTATGTCCATCCCACCCCATGCCACGGGCTCTGCACTGCTCCTCTTGCAGAGAGGGTGAAGGGTCTGGCTGCAATTTGTGAGCAGTGTTTCCTTCTCTGGTGCTTGCCTGTCTTCCCAGGATGAGCCCTGTGTTGGGGATTTGCAGCTGAGAAGGGGGAACTGGAAAAAGCACAATTGGTCTTTTACTGTGGGAGAGAAGTAGCCTCAAAATGAGTGTGCCCAGGCTTCCCTGCCCTCTCCCACTGCCCCACAGGTGCTGCAGAGCCTCTTCGGCGAGGGCTGCCGGGCTTGTGGGGTTCTGGCACAGTGTCTGAAGGTCCGTATGAGGAAGCAGAAAAACCTGGGACAGATAAAGTCTGTGTTATATGAACTGGAGTTTGGAGGGTCTGAAAGACTTTTTAAGCCTTTGAGCCAAAGACGAGTGTGATTTGCCTGTTAACCTGGCAGAGCTGGGGGGATGGATGCGGGTGAGAGGAGTGTGCGTGTACAGTGCCAGCCTCCTTCGGGTCACTGTCAGACGTTCTGTAGGCATTCAAAAGATCGTTTATCAAGAAATAATGCATTAGTTTATATGCAAAGAGTGCAGGATTTCAGGTAGTACTAGATAAATTGAAGTATCATTTTCTAGTTTCCAAAAAGGCAATTGACAAGCTCTGAGGGTTGGTCTCTGTATACTTACACAGCTGTTTATTTTGACAAAGAATAAGGTTTTAATGTGAGACCGGTGAATGAAATTCTTCAGCTCTCCCTTGAAAAAAAAATCTGTTGGCTTTAGCAAGCCTTGAATTAAACCTGAGGCTTGTGAGGGAGCCTGCTCTAGCAGAGCCTATGCGATTTGCTCTGATTCAAGGAACGACAGCCCCTGGCCAGTGGTTGTTGCTGACGTTGTGTTTTCTTCTTCTCCTCTCTTGTGTGCATGCAGAAATCCGAACTCAGCTGGTCGAGCAGTTCAAATGCCTGGAGCAGCAGTCGGAGTCGCGCCTGCAGCTGCTGCAGGACCTGCAGGAGTTCTTCCGCAGGAAGGCTGAGATCGAGCTGGAGTACTCCAGGAGCCTGGAGAAACTGGCTGAACGATTCTCCTCCAAGATACGCAGCTCCAGAGAGCACCAGTTCAAGTAAGGAGGCGTTCTCAGGGGCAAAATGATGGGGCTGAGACTGCCTCAAACACTAGATATTTGTAGCTGCACAGTCCAAAAGTGGAGTAAACTAAATAGCATCAGTAGTGACCTTGTCTGTCTTATCACAGTGCAGGGTCCACAAAAAGGCAAAAAGTTTTTTTTTCAGGACTTTCACTAAAGTGGTACTGACCCGTGCTGCCTGAATTACACTTACTATGCACTTCTTTGAGCAGTACAATAAAAATATGGATCAGAGACTCAGAAGGAGTCAAGCCCCTTGTTTTTTTTTTAAGAGGCTTGAATTCAGCCACTGGTTTGATTGTGCGAATAAGGGTAGGCCCTTTCTGTAAACCCTGGTTTCGTATGTGGTCCAGTCCTTAGATGTCAGAGTGCTTCACGCTGCACACAGATCTGCTTACAGGCTCAGGCTTGGAAGCAGTTTCTGGAAATGTGATTTATTGCAGTTTTTTAAAATGAAGTATGTATGTTTTCTGTGTACACACTTGTACAGTGTTGAAGCTAGGCAAATCCATAGTGGAAATATTTTGAAACAAAGCTTTGAAATAGGAGGTATGAACTGGATGCTGGAATTGTGTGAAACTCAAACTGATGGTGGAAATTGTAAAATCCGTGAATGTGTGAATATGTGCAAGTTTTCAAAAGCAGACTCTTTTCAGTTTCACCACACTCCCAAGCTTGGCTAAAACAAAAAGGATCTGAAAAACTTAAAAAAAAAAAAAAAAACCCCAACAAAAAACCCCAAAACAAACTAGAGGCAGAATTTAAATCTGGAGGTAACTGTTTTGTGGTGAGGATATGCAGCTTGTGCTGTTACGCTGGCTCGCTGGTGGCCATGACTTCAAGGCTCCTGGGACCACCACGGTCCCGTTGCTGCTGGAGCAGCGGGTCCCTGCTCTCCAGGTGTACCCAAGCGTGCCCACTCAGAGCTGCGGGGCTGGGCTCTGTGAGACGGTGCTCAGTGTTGGCACGTGTGTGTTGGTAGCTATCAGGGTTTTCCTCTTCCCACAATGGGCTCTTCCTGGCATTTCTTGGGGTGCAGGTCTTGCTGGGCAGCAGCAAGACAGATGCTCGTCCTGGCTGCTTCCTGTGCAGTGTGGCAGCTGAAGGTCCCCACCTTTGCCTCCCCTGGCCGTAGCATTTGTCTCTGTCTCTTCTTCTGACAGCGACGTCCATGAAATAGTCTTTCAACTGGGATTATGCCCTTTGCTCAAGATGAAACTAGTGTCATTCATTTCAGTGCCCAAAGATGACAGCCACTGTTTAGCTCCTTTCCCAGAAAATTGAGGGTTTTGCCTGTCTGCTGCATTTAGCCTTCCTAGCCCCTGGCTCATTATAGTATTTTTCTTTCTCTAACCTCTTGTGATTTTTGTTTTTTCCTGTTTCAGCTGCAAGAGCAGTGATTTCTGCTGTTACATTACTAAATCCTATTTATTCCATATTACTAAATCCCATTTAATCTGTTTTACTTGGTCTCTCTAGTGAGCAAGGCTTTACTGTTGTCTTATGCAAAATTCTGCTGAAGACAAATTGCCATTCAGATGCTGCCTGGTCTTTTTGCATCTGGCTGTTGCTCATCAGTTGTGCGGTGCTGGGCTGGCGCTGCCGTATCCTGCGTTGGGGATGTCTGTCCAGGGGAAGGAATTGGCTGGTGTGGGCTCGGGAAGGTGCTCTTGTTCCCAGATGGGGAGCCCACGAGGGCTCGGGGGGGGGTGTGTGTGCCTCTCCCATCAGCTGAGAGCAGCGTTATGGCACTGCCATCGCTTACTGTGCTTTCGCTATTGGAAGGATGCTGTTGTGTGGTGTCTATGGGTAACAATGATTCTCCACCTTTATAAAACACCTGGGCACAAGTGCCTGGTGGTTTGCGATGGTGTTGGCAGTGTTAACAGGGTCTGCTTGGTTTCAGAGCGCGCTTCTGCTGAGTCCTCCCTGTCTTGTTCCCTGTTGAGAGACTCCCTTAATATATTTTTCTTCCAGACTGCTTTGTACCTGCTCTTCATCATGTTCATCTGCACTGCTTCCCCAGCTTCCTCATGAATGTCATTATTCTGATGAGGCTTTTGACAGTGAAGAAATAGGGTATCTCCAGCTCTTTGTCCCTGGGTAGCCATGTGCAGCAGGCTGTGGCCCAGCCCTTAAGAGCAGTGATTGCCGTGGTGCTGCTGCTGGGCTGTTGGTGGTGATCCCGGGCCGATGGACTCATTCACGCTTTTATAAGCAGTTGTGTTGTCTGTACGTGCACGCAGAGATGTTCTGGAGTCACTGTGCCTTCCTCTCCACACGTTGGGTGGTGAGGTGGGCTGCACCAGCCCCGCTACCACAGGTGAGAACAACTTGGGTGAGGAGGAGTACATGTGCGAAGGCTTCGGCTGCACAGTGTTGCGGTAGCAAGCGTGGGCTGGTGTTCTGGTTGCAGGGCTTTTGGGAAGGACCCTTGCCAAGCCCAGGTGCACAGCAGACCTGGTCCCTTGTGGGCGAAGCAGGGGGTGCTCCCCGGGCAGCTTGCACGTGTCTTTGGATGCTGGGGAGGGAGAAGCCTCTGGGGCCTGGACATGTCCATCAGGCACAGCTGTCGGCACATGGGGGGACATGCCCGGGCAGGGGGTGGCAGGGGAGGTCTCCACTGAAGGGGGCTGCTTCTCTGGAACCAGCACATCTTGTAGGAAAGCATTGGCCTGACCAGAGGAAGTGGTGTGGGTGAAACGTTTGGAACAAATCACTTGGCTGCCTCATTTAGAGGATTTGTCTCAAAGTGTCTCAGCTGGACAGTGTGAAATGTTTTGTTTCAGTTCTGTCATTTCTGGAAATTTTGATTCACTTTTGATTAATTTGCCTTCAGTACTAAAAGCAGTACATTTAGGTTTCTCTGTGTTGAGATGGAACATGTCAAAATTAGTTAAGCTCTAATCAAGTGTGAAATGTTTGCTGAAATTTCCCTCAAAAGAGAGTTTTTCTGACCAGCCCTGGCTTCTGGGCGGGTCAGGGTCTCAGGATGCCCCTCAGCAGGGTCTCGCCCGGTGGAGCGGGGTGGGGCTGAGCTGGCTCCATGGATGCTGTGTGGCTCCCGGGGACTCCTCAGGTCACCCACCTCAACGCCTGCTCCCGCTCATGGCAATCTCTTTATTGTCTCCAGCACGAGTTGGATGAAGACCGTTGTAATTATTCAGCATACATGAATGTATTCACGTTGTGCAGACACTTTGTGTTAAGTTGAATGCAAAACATTTTCTCCAGCACTGTTTAGTGGACTAAATGTGGTACAGCAGATTGTGTGGCAAATGGACTCCTTCTGAAATGGAAGTGACAGCTGTATTAATAGCGCAAAGTGGAAAAAAGCAGCAAAACTCTCCTTTGCAAAGCACTGAAGGGATTGCCAGGGACGTCTCTTCTCCTCTACCATCTTCCAGAGCACCCAGTTTGGGAAGGGACTGGTTGGGGCTCTGATTTGGTACTTGTGCTTGTGTGCTGCTGGA
Organism: Strix aluco; assembly: GCF_031877795.1. Taxonomy (NCBI): domain Eukaryota; kingdom Metazoa; phylum Chordata; class Aves; order Strigiformes; family Strigidae; genus Strix; species Strix aluco. The sequence continues at coordinate 13,654,304 of NC_133941.1, read as the reverse complement.
CATCCCTGCGGGCAAGTGCTTGAACAGCTGAAAGAAATTCAGGTTCCTGGAAACTGGAGCAGGGCCACAGAGGGGTTCCCAGCCCAGCTGGGGCAGAGGACCAGCTCTTGCGATGTCTCTGTCTGCCTCGCGCATTTTCAGGTCCTTCAGAGCTGTGGACCAGAGTATCTGCACTGTGTTACTGCAATAACTGACCTGTTGCAGAGCACGCCTTTTTAAAGCATAGGTATGGAGCAGCGGAGCAGAAAGTGCACTGGGTGCTCCAAGGGGTTGATGTAGGGCAGAAAAACCAAGGTGTGCAGGGCAGAATGTATGCTAAGATCCATATATATGGGTGTTGAGTGAAGCACAGGGCTGTGCCCAGGGTCAGCATTAGAGCATCTATCTCCCCTGCACAGAAAAGCCTCTGTCCCATCTCCGGCAGTGGTGGGAGGCTGGTAAATAAGGAGGAAGCTGCAGGAGAGAGCAGCTTGGGGCAAAGAACGGGAATTCCTTGTCTTGATTGAAACCCTTGTGTATAATATTTAGACCGTGAGCTTCTGTGCTGGCAGAGATCTTGAAGCACCATCTCTCTGATGGGTCACACAGCCCAGTTGGGGCAGCAGCTCAGGGTCACCACCCAGCCCCGCACTGGTGACCCTGTGGTGTCTGGCTAAGGGACATGACTCTTGTTTTTTTTTTTTTTATTTTTTTTTTTTCTTCCCAATTCCCTAGGAAAGATCAGCACCTACTTTCCCCTGTGAACTGCTGGTACCTGGTTCTGACGCAGACCCGGCGAGAGAGCAGAGATCACGCCACCCTGAATGACATCTTCATGAACAATGTCATCGTTCGGCTGTCACAGATCAGTGAGGATGTCATCAGGCTCTTCAAAAAGGTAACCAAAGCAGTGATGGAGAGTTCTGCTCAGTGAGGATCCATCCTTGCTAAAATATAAGTTTATTGTGGAGTTCCACACAACTGTGCCCTCCCAAAAGTCTAATGAGGTACAAAAGAGCCAACATTGTTAAAAAGCAGAGAAAGGTAACAGGAATTTCTACATAGTACACATCACCTCTTAATGAGAAAATGAGAGAAGAGTTTAAACTCTGGGCAGTGAAAATGTAAAACCACAGTAAGGCAGGCCAAGTAAAATTCTCAGAGACAACTTGCTAAAGACGTAAAGCTAACAAAAACTTCTCCAAAATCACAAGAAAGAAACCTGCTGCAGGATGTGAAGGGGAATAGATGGGTGAGGTGCAAAAATGCTACGAGGTAACAGCCAAAGGTCAGCTGGCTTTTTTAGCTTGGTACTTGTTATGGAAAAGCTTAGACTGGACATTTTCTTGGTGGGATGGTGGTGTTACCAACCTGAGGAACCTTATGCAGCTGAATTGTCATTATATGTTGCAGAGCAAATCTTTACAAGGGTCTATCACTTGTAAGCCTTTCCAGATAATATTTGTCCAAGAATTTTAAAGAAACTGGGATATAAAACTGTCAAATGACTAGCAGTGAGGTGTGACCTGATGCTTAAACTGGTGTCAGTGCCAGAGAAATGAAAGGTGGAAAACGTGATGACTTTTTTAAAGACTCCTAGAGGGCTTCAGAGAACAGCTCAGCCATCTGACTTTGAAAGCAGACTTGTTGGGTGAAACTTTACTAAGGAGAAGAATGACAAGCATGTAGGCAGATACAAGAGTCAGCGTGGCTTTCTGAAAAGAGGAGTCGTGCCTCAGAAATCTAGTGGAGGTATTTCCAGGAGCTGGTGGTCATGTGAATAAGTTGGCACAGTACCTTCAGTGTCTTACTGGCTTTGGAAAAGGTCCCTTGCTGAAGTTCTTGAAGTAGAGAAGCCGTTGAAGAATGAGGAGTGGTTGTTTTCTGGGTTAATGATTGGTTAAAAGACAGGGAACAAAAGGAAGGAGAATTTCAGTGGAGTTCCTAATAAATTATTTGGAAAAAGGATGACTAGTAAGATAATAAAGTCTCCTGATGATACAGAATTATTAATGATAGCCAAACTAAAAATGAGCATCAAAGACTTGCAGGAATCTCGCAGTCAGGTGGACCAGGACTCCAGCTGAAAAGGAGGGGAGGAGTGTGTAATGTGTTAAGAGCATGAGGAGTCACAGCAGTTCGTGGGCACGAGGACCTCGCTGTGCCTGCTAATGTAAGCCCTGGGCACTCAGCAGGCGCCAGGCAGAAAGAGAAGGTAAAAAGGAAGGGCTTCTTAACATCACTTTACTATAGATATTTTATTACATTTGCAGTATTATGGGTCATGGTACATGTTTGTTGGCTCATACCATGTTTTTGAAATCCAGACGTGTAACCTGAATCCTCGGGTAGTTGGAAGGATGTGGAAGAGCGTTCCCTGTTGGCAGCTGCCTGGCCCCGCTGCCGGCACAACTCTGGGCTCGGGAATCGGCCTGAAATAGGCCTGAAATCACACCCTGAACGTGCTTGGTGGCATCACTGGCCCTTTTCATTCACTCCTGGGCGTTTGCTAATGGCTGCCTTCAGGGATACCGTGGTGGGCTGGATGGACCTTTTGCCTGGCTATGTGACTCTTGTTTATCTTTGTTTTTGTTGCTTGTTTTCAGCAGGGGTAGCTGGAGAACTGCAGTTAGTGAGCAGAGTGAGCCCACGGGGATGCCTCTCCGAACAGAAGGGCTCTCAAATCAGTGGTTATCCTGAAATTTTAGCCCAGCTGAAGAGTAAATTTAGTGTGGTATTTTTATGGCCGGTTTCCTCTAGTTTATAGATCTGACCTAGAAATTAAACTGCAAGGTCAGGTTTGGATTTGCTGATCTGATATGGGACATCATCCCTTTTTCCGTCCTCCTGGCCTCCAGAAACTGGGCAGATTTGGGATATATCTGTTAGCTCAGTTCTCAGTCTTTCTCAGAATCTCCCTCCCATTTGCATTTTACTCTGAACCTGTTTTTGAGATGTATATTAAGACTATACTTCTGCTTGACCCTTCCTAGGTCTGTGAATGGTATAGCTCAATTTGAACCATAGGACAAATCCAGTCAACATTAAAACAAGGACATAAATAGAATGTTTGAAGTGTTTTCTTGTAGTAGGTCAATCCTCAGCCAGGACAAGATGATAAAGTATTTCATCCATTCAGCAGAATTATTGTTGTGCTTGCTTTTCCTCAGTCTCTCCCTCCCTCCTCCTCTTTGAATTTAAATTTCAACTTTTAAGGCACAGCACTTATATTCTATAGAAATTGTTGCTCCTTGTTTCTCCCTCCCCCATCTTCTGCCAGGAGAGGTGAAGTAGCGCTGACTCCATCTGCAGCCTGCCAAAGCCAGCACCTGCTCTTAATCTGAGTGAGGCTTTACAATGGAGTTGGGGGGATCTGTGATTTCACTCTCATTTGTCCCTTGAGGTTTAAATTGTAGCAGGACTCACCTGTCCCTGGAAATAATGCTCAGCTAGATCACAGAAAAGGGTTATCTTGTGTCATCATTTGCCCTTAATGTGGATAGGGAGGCTGCCACTTTTGGGGATATTCACGTTATTTATTTTTCTTAACCTATTGCACGCTGTGCCCAAAAGGGATCTGGGGCTGCGCTTCCCACTTTGCAGCAGTGTCTGGTGAGGGGCCTTAGGCACGTGCGTGGGAATATGAGCACCCTGGTAAAAGGCTTCTCAAGCCATCCAGTCCAGCCTTGCAGCTGGTATGAGATTGCTCAGAGGAGCTATCTTTCACTGTTTTATCCAGTCTGGGTTTGAGTATGATGAGTATAAAGTGCCTGAAGCACTGGGGAGACAGTACCATACAGGACTATTGGGCAAATAAACCGTCTCCGGAAGGGTTAAAGGCATCCACAGTTGTGGTTCAGCTGTTGGGTTTTGTTGTAGATTGCTCTTTGATGGTAAATTAGGGTAACATTTTTTTCCAGAGATGTCACTTTTAATTCCTCCCATCTAGATTTTATTAATGGGTTGTGACACGCTGCGGGTACACAGAGGAACTGGAAGGTTTTGTGCTTTGTGCTTTCATTATGTAAATGTAAACAATCTCAGCAAGGAAGCGGGGCCCTAAAATCTGGGGTACGAGGACGCGCATAACTAAGAAGCAATTGGTCAGCGTGGTGGTAATCTGCCAAGGAAGATGCCAGGTGCTGAGCTGCTTCTCCCCTCGGCTTCCCTGGCTGCGCTTGGCAGCAGTAGGGGTCGTTTGTCAGTAAATGGGGGCAAGGGCTGGCGTCTTGGGACAGTGGTGGTAGTATTTGGGGATTTGATGAGGTGTGGTGGGGTGGAGAGATTTTCTGCAGCCAGGATTTGAAGCTCCTTTTTCCTGACAATTTTAATACAGAATCAAAGAGAATTTTTAAAACCAGATGTTATGCTGGTAAATCAATGTACATCACTGCAATCCGTGGATCCACTTCAGTTGTCCATGGGCACTGCGGGCAACATACAGCCAGTGTCTGAGCTGAGTGTTTGGCTCAGCATACCCAAAAAGGAGAAACTCCGGTTTTAGGGAAATACCATCAGTTATTTATGAAACATTATTTAGCCAAAGTATGTATGCTTTTAGTGGGGAGGGGAAGAGTTGTTAGTAAGGTGGTCCTGATACACAGAAATTGTTTGGAACTCCAGGAGACCAGAAAACTAGAATAAGTTGAAAAAAACCACTTCAAAAATTTTAAAATAAAAAGTGAAATTGTAGGTCCTAAGTCGTAGTTAGAAAAACCTCACAAAGCCAAGAAAAAAAATGGGTAAAGCTTATAATGAAAATATGAAAAAGAGATGGGGATTGAATTCATGAAGTTGGCAGACAGTGGAATTAAATACAGAAGCAACAACTTTTAAATAAGTGTGTGTTTGCATAAAATATATGCAACTGGCCTTCATGCACACATACATATATGTATGTGCATATTGAGTGTCTTTGTGTGCCTATGCACTACTAAGTAATTTAGTAATGAAGTGGTACATAAAATCACTCGCAGACAAATGTCAAGTGATGCACATAAGGAAAAGCAGCTTTCCAGCTTGGATGCATAAGGCTGGGCTCTGCACTAAATTTGGGCTGAGACGTGGAGTTAAAGCATCAGGCTCGGAGCATGCCAGCTCAGCGCTTGCTAGCAGTCAGAAAAGAAATCAAAAGTTAGGAATTGCGGGGAACAGAGCAGAAAACATCGTTAATCCCCTGCAAATCCATGGCACGCTCACATCTCAAATCCTGTTTTGCTCCTTTCCCCCCAACACATACATGCTGTCACCGTGCTCGGTGGCATCAGGTGACAGAGCAGCTCTGTGTTGTGACACTTGCACCAGTGCTCCCCGAGGCACGCTCGGCTGGGGCAGTCTTGGCAGCAGCGATGGGTTTGGGGTGTGAGGGTGAAGGACTGCAGCCCAACGCGGTGGGTAATGCGAGGGGTGGCCTGGCAGGACCCAGCCTCTCTGGGGACAGGAGCTGATGGTCTCCGTGATGGTGCCACGTCCCCCAGGACTGTCATGGGTCACATGAATTTGAGAGTAGAGCCTTGGAGAGCTCTGAAGAGAAGAAACCTGTCTGTCTGTGGGAGGGTCTGTAGACGCTCTTGGCATCGCTGGCGTTCAGGCAGGGTGATAGATGTCAGTTAAGCAATCCACAGCCCTTTTTTTGGCCTTTCAGGCATTTTTGAATTGCGTCCAAAGGAATCCCAGTTATAACTGCAGAAACTTGTCTCTTTCTCGAATACCTGCAGAAAAAATACACAGAACAGTGGGATTCATTCAAAGGTGGTCTTAAGGCAGAGCACGGAGATGCTTGTAACGGATATTGGTAAAGGCAGGACCATTTACAAAATGTGAGTGGAATCTGGACTTGGACTTTGATAGTTCTTTTGTTACAAAATGGGCAGTTGTTCCCATCCAGTGATTTGTTGTCTTTCTTCCCCTTCCTTTTCTGCCCTTCCCAGGTGTGGACTAGAGGAATTCCTGTCTCTGGTGATCTGGCTCCATGTGGGTGTGATTTGGCTTGCCCTCTGAACTCAAGTTGTTCAGCTGAAGCCCTGTGCACTGAAGTCATGTAATTTTACACAGCTATAATCCACCCCACCTACTTGTATTTTATCCCAACAGTTAAACAGTGCATCTTTCTTCTCTTGGCAATGCTTCAGAATCCAGTATTTAACATATTGCTATAATCGAGGGCTCCAACTGCTTCCCGTTGGTGTGGATGTTGTGAGGGCAGGAATAGCAGTGTAGATTGGGTGTTTTCCTGACACCTGGCCCTGCTGCTGTGACCCTCTAATCTGAAGCTACAAGATATATATAGATACATATATATGGCATTTTTCATAGTGGGAGTTTGCTGGAGCCTAGAGACCCAAGGCCAATGTGTCTCATTAGCTGTGCTGCTGATGGCTGTTACAGTGAAGGAGGAGCCCACAGGGATATTAAATGTGTCCCAGCATTTTTATAGAAAGACCCAGTAATGATATCATTTACTTGTTGCACCCACTGGTTATAGTTGCAGTGACAAAGGACAATTGTCCTCCGGTGGGTATGGCTTCTTGCTGCACAAAAACTACCATTCTCCAAAGCGGGACAATAAATTTCTGCAGTGAGGTTTTTCAGGTCAGGCCCGTTGTCGTCTGGAGACCAGGAGCTGTGTATCCAGGCTGAGAGAGAAACACTGATCTTTGCCACAGGAAAACCACAGTGTCGCTGGTTAGATAGCTGTGGGTGCCTTTGGGGTGCATGGGCAGCATGATTAAAAATGGACCAAGAAATCCTCGTGTCTCCTGCTCTGAATCTCTTGGTACAAGACATGAAAGGTGGGGTGCAGCTTCTTCACCTTCAGACTTCTGCCATGTATTTGAGTTGGTTCTCTGGACTCATGTGGAGAGATGGGTGTGTCTGAAATGCCCCCCGGTCTGTGCCAATGCCTGCCTTGGGATGGGGTGAGTGTTGTGGCTTTTCGCAGCATGCATGGGTGGCTCAGTGGCAGCTGTGACATTGCAGACACCAGACCGGGGCCAGTGAAGGCCATGAAAACCTCTGCAGTTTCTCTCATTTTGTTTACCTTGGCATCCTGTGTCTCACAGCTGATGCCCAAGATGTTTTCCATCAGAAGAACATCCACAAGTGCCGGGAGCGGTCAGAGGAGGCTTCCTGAGCTGAGGCTGCTGTGAAGAGCCCAGCGGCTGAATGCAGTTCAGGGCAGCTCTGGGTGCCTTCGTGTCGGTGGTGGCTCGCCCCGCAGCTCCTCGCAGTCTGCCCCGGTGTCACACGTGGCTTGAAAGGCGAGTGGTTTGGGTAGGGAGTACAGAGCTGCAGGAGCTCGAGTGGAAATGGGCTTTAATTCTCCAGCTCTTCCTGGTTCTCCAGCACGGCTGCTGCCAGGACTGACTCTGGAGGTGGGCTGGGGTTTGAGGGATGTCCCCCTGCTTGCTGCCAGCCGTGACAGTGACCTTGAGATGGATGTGGTAAGGTGAGCTTGGCTTGCACATGCGAAACACAGGGAGTGTGTGGCCTCTCTGGTAATGTCTTCTCTTTCTCAGCAGAAGCTTTCCTGGGAAATGTAGGACCTGGAGATGGAGTGCTGCTCACCTGGGTGAGGAATGGTGTCCTGTCAGTGAGTGCTGCAGAGCTGCACAGATATTTAAGGGTATCGGGGTGCTGTGGGGGGACCCGCAGGTAGGTTGGGGAGCTCCATGGGCAGTCTGGGGGACCATCGGCCTCTTGAGCATCCCTGGCCTGCAGCTCAGCTTGCACCATCGAAACAGCTGGGCGGCTGGCCTGCCTGCCCCAGCAGACAGGCAAGCCCTGTGAATGAGGAAAGCAGGGGAAGAAACCTCAATTGGGCAAATTTCCCTGGAGCTTCCAGTGTGAGTCATGTTCTGGCTCAGGAGGAGATTATCAAGGCAGGTGTGTTAATGTTGCTGATCGGCAGGCAATAAGCAGAGATGCGGAGATGTCACTGTAGAGATCTGACTTGGTCTGTTGTAGAATGAGTCCCCATCACCTCAAGATCTCTCAGCACATCCTGGCAGAGACAAACCCCGGGTGAGGGATGTGCCGCTGGCCCCCTCAGCCAGGCAGGTGTTGTCTCCCCTTTTACCTCCTGCGGTGGCAAAAGGAAAGAAGTTTGCTGCTGCTTCCAAGTATGGAATACAGGAAATTATACGTTTGAGACCAGAGCATTGCTATGTCCGAAATAACCGTGCTGCGTTATTCCCCAGTGTGAGATTTAATTACGTTCCATGACAGTGAATTTAATTATGCCCCATACTGCAGTGTCCTGGATGGAGATTTAATGACGAAGTGGTGTCTGTCTGGAAGGGAGTTCTTTTCTTTGTCTTGAAAATAAGCATTCTTCCTTGCCAGGAGTCCGTGTCGCTTCTTCCCCTTACTTTGTCTGCAGTGGCAGGAATTTTAATAAACCTGCTAAAACTGAAGCCATTGCTATCCCAGCAAGCAACTCTGCTTTTTAGTAGGACTGGAAGGCATAAAGCAAGTGGCTAAATCAGAGTTTGGGTTTTGCGGATGGTACCAGGGAATTGGAATGACATTTTGGTGTTGTCTCCCATAAACACACAAATGTAACTGCTCTGTTATAAAAAGGGCAGGCAGCAAACTCGGAGGAGAGGCGAGTCCTTCAGCCTCCCGCCTTCCCGCCTTTGGAAGAGGCTCTGGCATTGTGGGGTTGGATGCTGCCCTCAGGGATGCTGGGAGACTTGATGACACCAGAGACCACTTTGGTCTCCAGCAACAGGATGTCGGGCGTTTGGTCTATAGTGTCTGTAAGCAAGTGGGTCTTTAAATGTAGTACCCACCTGTGGTCCCCCCATGTCACTGTCACTCGTGGGAACAACACGCTGCTGACAACTGAGCCATTTTTTTTTTTGTTGCTCTATTTAGGAGTCTAAAATTAGGTTTGAAAATTATGGCTCTGTGGCCTTGCCCTCCACCGCACAGGAAATCTGGGGCAGAGACGAGAGCTGCAGCTGCCTTTGGGCCATTGCTCCTACCACGAGCCCGTCCTCCTCCTTTGGCTTTGGGGGGGCTCGGCTCAGGGCCACTGGGGTCTGAGACCCCCCTTTATAGACCCTGACTTAAATAATTCCTATTTGGGATGTATCTGGGAGGGATGTGTGCTTTTAATAGCTCTGTTGCTTATTAACAAGCTGCAAGTGAGATTTTCGAGACCAGCTAATGACTGCCGGTGTCGGCGGGGAGGGGAGGGGGACTGGGGTTCCCAGCAGAGGAGGTTTCCAGATGGCCGGGGGTACTTAGCACCTTCTGGTAATTGGCATCTTCTTGGCACCTCGCGCACGTAGGAATGGGAGCAGCGTGCCTCAGTCGCGCTTCTGAAGATGGGACTCTTCCAAATACCCTGATGCGAAATCACAGATAAACTGTAATTACTGGATATTCACTGAATGCAGAGTGCTTCTACTCTTTAGATTCCTTGCTTCACTCTTTGCATTCAGTTCCAACTTTCAGTAATCTAAGGTTAAACTTTTCAAGTATGTAGGTTGCCCGCTTAGCTTTAATTAGAAGACCTCTCTGTGTCCTGGGCTCCTTTAGCCACTCAGCCAAGAAGCTGATGGGGTGTTGTTTTCCCTGACTGTGTGCACAAAAATGCGTAGAGTTATTTGAGGAAATCTGAAAGAAACTGCTCGTTGTTTTGGTTTGAGGTTTTTCTTGGGGGGGAGGGGGGTGTGACTGTACTTAGTTTAAACACATCTTCAAGCTGTAATAAATGTTTCCTAGCCAAGAAGATTCCACAGAGAGATTTGGGGTGTAATTACAAGGGAGGCAGGAAAGCAGTGCATGCACATCTCCAGTAGCATCCAACCACTGGACTTCTGACTTGGAGTTGACTTGATCCACAGCCAAGCTTAAATGTTCAGCAGCTCCCCAAGTTGTGGCCTCTCCTGTGAAATGCCATGTTGATGCTGTAGGAGGGAGGCAACTGGATCTGCTTCATCCTGCCTGGCAGGAAGAGTGAAAATACAAAATGATAATAGGATTTCAGCAGACAGGGGGTGGAGGGAGGAAGGTGCTGTGAGTTTTTCACTCACAGTGAGCTTTCTCCCAAACTTGCTGAACTTTGACTGTTGCAGTTGTGAAATTGGACACTTTATTATATAACTGTGGTGTAGCTATTTTGTAATAAAATGTCCTTTTTGAGAGATACTTTGGTTCACTCAGGTCAGAATAATGAAAATGAGCTACTGAAGACAAATTGGGAAGGGTGGGTTATGGCAAGGAAAATCTAAAATGAGCATTTCAGGAAGCCCTGATAATCTTCGTTCTGAAATATCAAAGTGGATTGGAAATTGCCAGTCCAGGTGCAGGTGTCTTTAATGAATCTTATCAAATCAAGATGGGTTGGCAGGTGATATGGTATGACTGGAGAATGCAAATCTAAGCGATTTGTGTACCCACAAATGTTTACTGTATAATATAAGTTGTACAGGGGAGTTAATGTAGCACTAACACACAGCCAGCTCAGTGCAGAGAGTGTGATAGCTGCTCACTCACATCCAATAATGCAGGTTTTGTTGAAAAATAGGCAAAGTCAAGCTATAAACCACTTCTGGCTACAGAGCTTGTGTGCACTCTGCCAGTCTTAATGTGAAACAAGTCTCCAGAATGGGGGAGGGTGTTAGGTGTTAGATCCACACAGTGAGCTGTGGGCTGGTGATAAATACTGCCAGTGGAAGGGCAAAGCAATATTGTCTGTAATTCTAGTTTCATCCCTGTGTGTTCGCAGGATAAATAAATTAAATGGTGTGATGTTCCTCATCATGGTCTATGAAACCCAGGTTGGGTGATCCATGGACAAACATTGACCTCAAATGAAAATGCAGCTGTTCTGAAATAGCATGAGGATTTGGTGTACTGTATGTGTTCGTGTTTATAATAATGCATTTTATTTTGTTAAGGATTTGTAGAAAATTAAAGGAAATCAAAATGCCAGTTTACTTTTAAACTTCACTGTCACAGGCAGATTTGGAAGAGGAGGCCATCTGTATTTTGGTTTTAATGTTTAGAAATGGAAAAAATGGAGCCCAGATGTGGATTGGCAGCCCTGTTGATGCTGTCTCTTCAGCTCCCAGAGCAGGAAGGACATTAGACAGGATTTCTGAAGTGCTGTAAATAAGGCCCCTAGGGCATTTCTCATGCTGCGGGGCCGTTTTGTTTATTAAAATAATACCTAGAATTAAAATGTACATGGTTTTGTTAACACCACTGCAAAGCAAAGAATGGCAAGTCTTGTGTTGGGCAGGGGAGTGAGGAGAGGGCAGGTTTCTGAGGGGGCAGACAGTCTTGAAGATGGGCATTACCTGCAGCTGGTTGTGCTGCCAAGGTCCACCTCTCCCTTGTCAGCTGAGAGGAGAGAAGACAAATGCTCCAGACACGAGAGGTGGCTGTGGCTTTGTCCTCTGTGGGGTGGCTGTGAAAGCCTTTGCTGGGGATTAGCAGGATCCACTGGGGTACAGGGGTGGATGGGCTCCAACAAGTACTTCTGGCTTCGTCAGGATCAGCTTGGGCACTTGGCTTAAGAGAAGAGAAGAACAACTCACTGCTTCCCTGTCCTGCCACCTCACCAGTGTCCCCAAACTCTGTTCCTTCTGCTGGTGCCACAGTGTCCCATACCAGTACTCTGGCAGCACTGGAGATCTTCCACATGTCTTTGGTCAGCTAGTCAGGAAAAAAACCTGTCACCTCATTTCTTCTTCCTGTAGCATTTGGAAGTCATACAGTTTTACTTTTCCCTCCAAAATGTATTTTCCTTTCAGAAATGCATGTTGTGAGCGTAACAGAGTCTCCACTCTTTCTTCTTTTTGTCTTCCAGAGTAAGGAGATTGGCCTACAGATGCATGAAGAACTCCTGAAAGTCACCAACGAGCTGTACACGGTGAGTAATGATCTGATCCTGCCCGTGCCTCGCCTGTGCAGTGAGGGGAACGTAGGCAGTGTCATTTGTTAGAACAAAATGTCCGTTCAGTGTTTCAGTGACTTGGAGGCTGGCTCTCCCTCCTGCCATCCTGTGTACAGCCTCTCGCATGTGCTAGAAGCGTTTCACCCTTCACCGGGTTTGACGGCAGCAGAGGGGGATTTCCCAGCGGTCCTGCCATGAAGGGCTTCTGCGGCTGCATCAGGCAGCAGATCATGCCACATAACTGTGTCACTTAAGCCTAAGTGGAGATGTTTTGGGCATGATCCGGTGTGATCCCCGGTGTCTGTAATGCTGTCACCTGCTGGGCCTTCTACACCGTGTTGCCTTTAGGCCCATTTCAGTTTTCCCTTGGTTGGTGATTTCTGCTAGGTGCTAATGGCTCAGAAGTTGTGCTCTGAGCTGGCAGAGCTGATTTGTGGCTGAAACCTGACCTGCTCATGTGAGTCTGGTGGCCTGTGGATGATGGCTGAACACAACCTTCTGCTGGGGAATGCATAAAGCTTCTAGCTCATGTGTGCTCAGCTTCATCTCCCTGCTCCAAGCAGCGGTTTGGTTGCGGAGCTGTCTCTGTGCCTCCAGGTGAAATCATCCGCTGTTATTCAGGACATTGCACTTCAAGCAGGTTTTCATAGTAGGGCAGTAAAAGTCTTTATGTTGCTTCTGTCTCTTGCCCTGCAGCAATTGTTTTCTTCACTTTATTTGTGGTTTAGGATCAACAAAGCAATATAAAGTCTGTCTTGTGTTAGAAAATTGAGACGATATATTTGCTTTCTTTGGTTGTCTCTGTTACTGGTACATAAATAACACTGCAGTAGGTTTATTCCTAAACAATCATTTTATTCCATCTCTTGAAAAATAGGCCTAAACAACAGAGCATGAATGATATTATTTGAAATTTCTGCCATAAATCTTCTCTTAACAGGTTTGTTTCTGCATTGGTTGTTGAAGGATTCAGTTTTTGTGAGACCTGCAGTGTGGGTGGACAGCCAGGTTGGATTAAAAAGCCTGTGTGAGATTTGGGTGTGTGTTGTTGATGGTTGAATGTCACAAGCTGTGTTAGTGGTGGTGACTAATTAAGATTAATTACAACAGCAGCATGACAGATGCAAAACAAGGAAAGACTAACAAGGGCTGGGCTGACCTTAATACCTGTGGACCAGTGTACTCAGAACCCAAACCCAGGACAGGAGCATCACCTGAGGGACGTGGTTAGGTCAGTCTGAGGATCAGAAGTGTACTGAGGTCTGAAGTGCCTGCAGTTGGCCAAGGAAGAGCATAGAGATTAATTACGCTCCTGATGAGTCTGCGGCAAAGCTCGTCTTCCCTGGAGCTGAGATTTCCCCCCATTCACTGCTTTGCTCTGCATGCTGAGCAGAACGTGTTTGGATGGTGAAGCAGACTGGAACGGCTGGAAGAGCTTTGTGTTTGCTTTGAACTGACCTTGTTGCTAAGATAACAAACCAACGGTGTCATCTGGCTGGGAGGGAGCAGGGAAGAGACGCTCATTTCAGTAAGGATGATGAAACATGACGAAAAAGCAGGCCCAGTGGAGCCAACGGGATCATCTTAAATCTGTTCAGGGCAAACCAGCTCCCCTCCAGTCAGTAGCTTTCTGTCCTTCAGACGTCAGGTAGGACAGGCTTCACTGCACACTGGGCTTGGATGCTGAGCCACTGTGCTGGTGGTGTTTCGGGACATCTTCAGGACTGAGCTGGCGCTGGCGTGTCCATTGCCATGTGTTGGGTACCCAAGAGCAGCACATTCAATAACCGTGGCTGCTGACAAAATCAGATACGGAAGAAGGATGCCTGGCTCAAAAGACGCCAGGCTGCAGCTTGTAAAATATCATTTCTCTGCTGCCAATGCAAGGAAGTCGTTTATCTTGCCTGTGGCCAAGCCTTGGATCCATAGTACGTCTGTGCCCTGGCTAGGCTGCTTTTTAAGCCTTTCAGAGGGGAATTCTGTGCACGGTGTGGAAACTATATAATTTTTTACAGGCTTCTCAGGCATTCACTGTCTCAAACTTAAGCCAAAATAACTAAATTGATTTTAATTCAGCCTTGTTGCTGTTCTGATGCAAGTCATCCTGTGGACTCTGTGTGGAAAGAACTAAACCCCCAAACCACGCTGATTTCAATCAAAAAGGAAGTAGATGGCTTTTGTTCTGAAGGAGGGGTTGCTTGTGAACAGTTTTGCACAGAAATAATTTAGCTGTGCATTAAAGCCAGCTTCATTCTTTTGATTCCTGCTTAGACTCCAGCAGGCAGATACCGAGTTGGAGTCTGTGAAGTTTGGAGGTTCTTTGTTCCTCTGCTCACAGGTCCCTTGCTGTGTTGTATGCATTCCTATCTGAAGAAGTCAGGCCTAAATATTAGGGTGAGAAAAACAGTAACCCCAGAGCACTGTTCTGGTGGTGTTTTCTGTAAGCCCTGGCAATGATGTGCAGTTTGGTGTATGGCACTAACAGTGGGCTCTTTGTATGGGCTTTGCTTGCCATAATGGAGGGCTACGGCTGCAGCGGAAGGCAGTGCCTGGAAGTCCATAGAAGTACGGTGATGTGAACCAGTGCAATGCTTTGTCACAAGGTATTATGGAAGAGGATTAACAACTGTGAAATGAATTGTATTAATTAGAATGATAGCTATAGATACGTTACCCAGGTTAAAAATAATAATAATGGTCACCATTCACTGTGTAGCAGGATGTGAATTGGCTGGAGGAAGTTTTCCCTTTCCATCAGGAGTGCTGCAATGGGGGAGGCCCTACCTCTGCGGTTAGTGGGTGTTTTCCACAAGTGTCATGCTGTAGAAATCGTTGACTGTATGTTGGTACGTTGCTCTGTATCATGCTGTAGAAATGCTCTGGAAAGATGTTTACTTTCATGCTTTCTTAAAAGAGCAGGGAGGTGGAGGTCAGCGTCTGTCAGCCTGATGGATTTGCCCCTTTCTCAGACCTTATGCTACGGGTGTCCCTTAGGCTCCATCCAAAGAGGAGCGGGCTGGGATCTTCGATAGGCTTTTGCCCATGGCCATGCTCATCTGTGTTTCACCCCATGTGCTGGGCTTCTCTTTGGGTCTCCTCAGCTTCGGGAGGGCCTGAGCCAGTGCTTAACACGGGTCACCCGGTTTCTGATCCGCCTCCTCTTCTGGGTCAGAACCGTAATGATGAGCTGTTTGGAAATGTAAAGGACTTTAGCTGAAGACAGCAAACAGTGCCATTGATGGCTGGTATTTTGGCAATGGCCTTTATCCAGAATGTGTTATTAATATTGGAAAACACAACTCGTGTTGTTAAATAACTAATGAACATTGGAACATATTTTTCTCCCTCCACTGCAGCTAATTAACTTATTTGCAGAAAAGATCCCAGGGACGCAGCTGTGGCAGTTTTTCTTTCTGACACAATAGTATAAGACAGGGACAGTGTGACTTGACTGCAAGTGCTGAGAAGACACAAGGGAATTGTGGCTCAAAGGGCTGATTGCTGCAGTGCAGGTAGTCCCCATTCAAAATTAAGGCAGATATTAAAACAAACAGAAATATCCCCCAAATTTCCAAGCGTGAGCTGTGTGGTGTGGCAGCTGATGAGGAACGCAGTCGGCACAGCGAGCTGTTTAAGGCATCTGTTTCAACAACGTGGATGCTGAAGTCTGGGGAAAATATTTTAATGGATATTAGGTCCTTTGCATTTTGTTAAAGAGACTGTCAGAGGACTTTTAAACCTGGTTCCTATGTTACCTTTTCAGGTTCAATCAGGGGGAAAATATGGAGGAGGGAAAAGGGCCTTCGTTAAGGAAAGTTTCTCCAGTCATTAGCAGATAAGTCAGTAAGAGCCTGTGCAAAGGCACTGGATCGCAGTGGGGCTCAGACCCCCTTGCAGCACTCTGTGTGGTGGGGTCCTGCCTTGCGCTCCAGTGCCGATGTTCCCCTCGGAGCCGCGGGAGCCGTCGGAGTCAGTGGGAAGAGGGGTTACAGCAGCATGTCCCCAGGCCTGCGGCAGAGCTGCGTAGCCATGGGTGAACAGAGACAAGCGATGAGTTGTGCTGGTGTTTTTCTGGCTAGGTAACCATCTTGTAACCTTTAGATTTCACAAAAATCATGCAATTTGGACCACTGTTTAATTGCTGGGCTTTTCTGCTGCATTGCCTTAGGGCCTCTCCAGGTGCTGGAGAAACCTCTCTTATTACTACCCGACAGCACTGAAGTGCAGGACTTTTCTTTTTCACTTTCCTCTTGAGTTTTTCACAAAAAGATGGAGACAGTGAAGATGAGGAGGGCTCAGCGAAGCCTCTAGTCTTTCTCCTTAGGAAAAACCCCAGAATTGTCTGTTTTGTGTGTGTCCTGTGATGTTCACTAGAGAAAATGCAGTTTGAAATGTGTGGTTTGAACCTGTGTTAGAATTTGCAGGATTTTGAAATAAAGCAGCTCAGAGACAAGGCACAAGCCTTTGCTTACTAGTCCTTGCAGTTGCCTAAAATTGTAACTCCCAGCAATGGCACATTTGCACAGGCTTCGATGCAGCATTTGGAGCTCATTTGCAGCTGACGTTTGTGCTTGGCAAGAGGAGAGATCATATGTTTCAGCCTAACCTTGTCCAAGTTAAACACTCTTGGTTCCTGCTGACAACCGCAGCTGAGGAAAACTCTGTATTTTCTTCATTAAAGCTTGTGTAAAGTTACTCTGCTTTTGTGGGTTCCTGTTCCTTTTTAACTGGAGGCAAGCCTGTCCCAGCGCCGTCGCCGGTGGTGCCCAGGCACTTTGTGTGAGACTGATCTTCAGTGAGAAGTCAGGCATCCTGAGCCTTGTCAAGGCAATGTGAAATAAAGCATCCAAATCCTGAAGGGAGATGATAAAAGGGGACAACATGACTAAAGGCATAAAGAGAGAAGAGCAGATGTGTTCCACTTGCCAGCCCCATTAAAATGATCACAATGTGCCCTTAGGGCTTTTGTATCTGAAAGGAGAGGCCGTGGTAGTTTTGCCTGCAGGACTTTTCCTGACAGTAGATCAGCATGGTCTGTCCAGAGTCACTGATGGCGGTCCTGAATTTAAAGGACTGGGTGTTGTTGCAGTCCACCCTGGCACTGACTGTGCTTACCAGCAGCAGCAAGAGGAGAATTAAGTCGTGATAGGAGACAAAGACGGGATTTACTGTCAGGATGGTGATGCGGGGGTTATGGTGATGAGTTGGTTTAGCAAGGTCAGGTGCAGGAACAGAGGATTGGGTCAAAAGTGACTGGGTTGACTTGGGCCACCTCACAGTCTCGTGTCACGGAGACCCCATCCCAGCCTCAGAGCACTGGAAGTTATTTCTCATTTCCTTGTAGGAAGATCCAGAGTGCTCCTTGAATGCAGGTGTGTGCTGGAGGCACATCTCAGCCCGTCCCTGCAGCAGGGTCTGAGCGGGGATAATGGTGCTTGCACCAGCTCTGTGCCATTTTGAAATAGAGCTAGTGATGGGGTTAACTTTATGGGCTTTTCCGTCCCACCTTGTTGTTCCTTAATGCCATAGTGGCCTCAAACAACCCTGGCACAGCTGAGACTGCTCTGCGCTGCCCACGGTTGTTGCCTTCTCCTGTGCTGATGCTGCCTGGGGCAAGCAACTCAAACTTGTGTCTCCTCAGGTGATGAAGACCTACCACATGTATCACGCTGAGAGCATCAGCGCTGAGAGCAAGCTGAAGGAGGCAGAGAAGCAGGAGGAAAAGCAGTTCAATAAGTCGGGGGACATCAGTGTGAACCTGCTACGGCATGAGGACAGGCCTCAGCGGCGGAGCTCTGTCAAGAAGATTGAGAAGATGAAGGAGAAGGTGGGTGAGAGGGAAGGAGGGGGCAGCCAGGCTGGGATCGGGGCTCCCTGGGCAGGTGGGTTTGCCTCTGGCCCTGCCTGTTTCCATGCAGCCATTCCTGTGTCCCTGGGAAGGGGTTAGGGGGGTTGGTGACTGGTGTGTGTGTTTTGCTGAAGGGAAGTCTGAGAAGGCCATAGTGAATCTCTTTACTGCTTCCTGGCTGTGGAGAAGTGCCAAAACCAGCGGGTAGCAAGGATTTGACCCAAAGTTGGGCTGACACTGCTCAGCACTAAATGGGGATGGGGGTCACCGGGCAGCGCAGCCTTGGAGGGGGTGGTGGACCCACACGGGAGCCATGTGGCCTCCTGCGACACCTTCCAGGCTGATTAAATCTGGAGAAAAGGGCTGAGAAGGGTGGCTGGGGCAGCCTCAGAGGCTGACAGCTCCGAGAGCACATGGCAGAGATGCTGTGGGCTGGACCATGCCCTGGCTGGAACCCAAGGGCTCTGACCACACCAGTGTGTCTGCCTTGGCACAGCCATGCTTTCTGATCCAGACACGGGACCCTGCTACGGGGGGCTGTGGTTTGTTCGTGACTTATTTTTTTTTTAAAAAAGCGCTTTTAACAATGAGCAACAGCTGTCCTGGGGTTCCTTCAGTCAGAGACTTGTGTCAGGCAACAAAAAGGGTAGGATGTATAAAATAACAGTGTTTCTTCCTCTGCAGACTGGGAGTTAAAGTGCAGCATTTAGTTGGCTTTGCTAGTCAAAACACTTAACTCCATTCTGGCTTCAGCAAATCCCCCCAGATCCCAGGATGTCCAAAACTCTCATTTTTCTGTTAATTTCAGAGAAAAAGCAATAGCTTCCCCAGCTGGGAAGTGTTTGCTTGCGTGTTGACCCACCACTGGGATACTGTCTAGCAATATGCTTCTTTGAAGGGTTAATCTTTTGTGCTAAACCTTTAGACTAGTGATCTGTCTGAGCAAATGCCCCAGATCTGAGCACATCTGCTTTCCTACAGAGTTTTGAATTCTGGGTGCTGTTCTGAATTTTGTAGCTTGGGCCTCTGGGCCAGATTCCACTTTGATACAGCTGCGTAAATCTGGAGTGAGTCCAAATGTATGTCAGTGTTTCTGGGAGGAAGATTTGGCCCTCTAATTTTGATTGATGCCAAAACCTCCATGAAAGCACAGATGAAGGAAGAGCAGCTGTGCTCGGGATGCACTGGGTACATCTGAGCAGAATGCACTCATCGTGCGCTGGCTGTCGGCACCAGGGATGTCCAGATGCAATCTCCTCCGTCCTGGCAAGGGTGCCTGTTTTCATACCTGATAGCAAATTTTATTAATTAGCACATCCCACCCTGGCTGCAGGGTGCTGTGTGGCCCTGCAGCAAGAGAAGCTGTGAAAGTACCATCCCATTTGTGATTTGACATTCCATTTTGCTTTTTCAGAGACAAGCCAAATATTCTGAAAACAAGCTGAAGTGTACAAAAGCCAGGAACGACTACCTGCTGAACCTGGCAGCCACCAACGCGGCTGTCAGTAAATACTACATCCACGATGTCTCTGACCTCATCGATGTAAGTGCTTCCTCTCCCTGCGTGCATCCGGCCCCTTTTCTACTGATAAGCGCACAGCTAAATCTTAAGCATGGTTTGCACAATGCAGAATTCCTTACTGCTACAGTTGCTTCAATGACCACATAAATAACTGACCTATAAGTACCAAGTTAGTCTTCTGGCTTCATCATTACCTAAATCTATGATCTAAAAATGTGCTGGAGTGTTTATCTCCTTTACAAACACACTAACATATACTTATTCTTCTAAGCATTAATTAAAGTAAGTCTGATGCAAAACCTCTGATGATTTCAAGATTTTGAGGTATGAGAAAATGTCGTTAGCATGTCCTTTTTGTTCTCTTTATTATTTAAGATGTATTTAGCCATATTAAAAAACTAATAATGTGATCATGGAGACATGTGAACATCAAGATATGATAACACCTTGATTTGTTCTGAGGTTTCTGCTTTTGTTGTATATATTCTCTCATTTATTTTTCAAGCAAGAATGACTTATTTTCATGGAGTTTGGGGGACTTTGATTTTCTGGAGAGTTGCCGAGTTCTGGCTGTTTATATTATTCCTCCCAACTTTATTTCCTTGCTGACACTTCCACTGGAGTCAGCAGATGGCTTTTCTTCTGCACTCCAGGAATCCCTTCAGGGGACTTTAACTAGAGCATCTTCAACTCTGTGCAGCTAAATTCCCCTAATTATATATTCTGTTCACCAAAGAAAACAAAATATCGGATGTGTGAGCTGCACACGGTGTCCCAATTTTAAATCCCCAAAGGAAGAGCAGTTCATTTGAACAGACTTTTGCACAAATTCAATATATTTTGCAAGAGCGTGGCAAGAAGTGTTTTGGCATGTTCCAGAGGAAGGAGATCCCATTCACTGTGTCCCACTAGTTCTGGAAGTGGTTAAAGACAAGACGGCCATCAGAGCCAGCAGCACTAGCCTTTCTGTAGGTGTGTAAGCCGCATACAGGAAATGAAGAAAACAGATATTTTTAGATGTAGTTTTAAAGTTAGTGTTTTAATCTTAGTACATTTAACAGCCTTTCGCTCTCAGGAACGATGGTGCTGTTGGCAGGCACTGGGTCAGTACTGTGGCAGCCCACAGGATGTGGGTCCTCTGCCCCATGGGGTGTTCGTGGGATGCAGCAGCGGGGCTCTGAGCAGAGAAGGGGAATTTTGCCTTTGGTTGAGCGCTAGCAGAGCTCGTGGTGCAGCAGCGTGAGGGCGGTGCAGGGCCCCGGGCTTCTGTGTGGGGGAGCAGGTCTGCAGGGAGAGTGAGTGCAAAGGGGCTTCGTGGTAGGAACAGAGTTTTGGTTTCACTCAGAACCTGGCTGTCCATGCTCTAATGGGATCCTGGCAGTGTCCCTATATTGCAGTGATGCAGATTTTCCTGGCTCTTCCCCCCGGCATCACCAAGGGGGATGATTAACGATGTACCAGGCTGTCTTTCTGGGCCATGGGAGGGGTGATGGGGGCTCTCGCACACCCTTCCTATCAAACACAAATTGCCATGTGCAGTTTTTTGATTTGTACGCAAATCTGAACTGTCAGGACACTGGAGCAGCTAATTTAGCAGCGTTTCCCCCAAATCCCAGATGGCTCAGTGTCATCTATTAGGCACAGCCTTGACATTTCTTGTGCCCTCGGCGTCACCGCAGAGTAGTGACTTTTATAACAAAGCCATTCTGCTAATCTCCCGCTCTGGCGAGAAAGAAGGTCCCAGCTGCTCTGGGAGAGGGTGGAGAGTCCTCCCAGGGCTGGCGTTTTAATGAGAAATGTAAAACTCGATCAGAGGCGCTGTGAAGTGGCACAGAGCGCGTCTATCCCTCCCTCTGTCTCCAGTGGCCTTTTTGTTTTGTCCTTTAGAAAGGAAGGGAAGAATATAGAGACAGATCAAATTACCCTTGGACTTAAAGTACACTGTTGTGCCTCCCTTGAAAGAGGCATGTGTTTATATTAAAACGCCCAGGCTCCTCTCTCATTTCTGTCATTAACTATGTGACCAAGTTAATCTCTTTGGCCACATATGTGAAGTGGAGATAAAGCTGCTTATCCATCCCTCTGGAGTTCTGTGTGAAATGGCTGCAAAATATTTTGAAGTGGTCACATGAAAGATATCGCTAGATTTAGCAGAGTAAAATGTAGCAGTCGGTGTCGATACGTACTGATCCACCGGTACTTGTGCAGCCTCCTGTAAATCCTTTTGAAACAGCAGTTTGCTTCTCTGTGGATTAGTGTGTTTGCCGTATCTGGGACAAACAAGCAAGTAAAGGAGGGGAATTCTGAGGCATTTAATATGGCACATTACTGCCAAATTGTTCAGCCCCTAGAAAACTTAGCTGATGGCATTGTCATTTTTCACACGGTCAAGTGATGCTGAGTCAAGTTAGGAAACAGAAGCAGCAGTCAAAATTGTTATGCCAAAAATCTTCAGTTGGTTTTGCTTACCTCACAGTAAAGCTCTAGGTTTTGCAGCAATGTCAAGAGGGTAGAGGCCAGAAAGTATAATCTACGTGTGAATGCATGTTATATCTTTAAAGAAAGAGTGAAGAAAAAATTAGAGGGGAAAGGGAAGGGAGCAGAGCAAATATGGAGAACTGTTGTTTTCCAGCTAGCGCTGTGGAGGACTAGGAGTTAGGCTGCTGTTACCTGGTAAGTGAAGTGATGGATGCAGACGAACTGGGACGCTTGGGTTTTGCTCCAGGATTTGCCACTTGCCCAGGTGACGCACGCAGTGAGCACCGTGCTGACAGCCTTGGCGGTGGGACTGGCTGCGCTGGGCGGTTGGGCACCGTGGCTGCGTTCCATGTGCCGTGTTCAGCCTCCCTAATAAGAGGGAGACTCTAGAGTGCTGAAGCCACAGACCACTTTATTAGGATCTATTTTCAGGCATCTCCTGCAGCTCGTGTCGTCGTCATTTCCATCAGTGGCTAATTGCCTGGGCATGTCTGTGCCTGCAGAGCCAGCACCGGCAGCAGCTCCGCTTTGTGCAGCACTTTCCCTGTGTGATTGCACGGGGACGTTCCCCCGGCCTGGGCAGCTCTGCGTGACGCCACTGGCTTTAATGAAGAGTTGCTGATTTATACAAGCAGAGGGTCTCTTCTGGGGAGGTTTGCTCTGTTGTTTGAAGCCATTTTTTCAGCACAAAGAGCCTTTCAGTTCCACAGAGGCACAGAGGTTCCTCCCACACTGTCCTTTGAGTGGGCTTTCTGCCAGATACCAGGCTTCTGCCAGCCCTAAGAGCCAGGTATGTTTTATCATGGAAACCCCATGCAAGCCATCACCATCACCACACTGTCATGCGGAGCCACATCTGTAACTCAGAGCTCGCACTCTTCCAGGGAGCAGTGCCTATACGGCAGCTTCCATGCTGTGTGGCTGCAGCTAGGAGATCTGGCTTCGGGGTATTTTAAATAAAGTCAACAGTGCAGCAATAAAAAGAATAAACAGCTTTCATCAGGAGGAATTAGGCTGTCTCAGGAGGCTCAGGGCACTTTACTGCACGGCTGCTGTGTCCCTGCTACCCGATTTCCCGCAGAGACGGCAGTTTGGGAACGCCACCAGCAGCCCGCGGCACCTGAGCTGGTCAGCTCTACCGGGGAGGGACCTCTGGGAAATAGCAAATACGTGTTTTCAGGAGGTGCTGTCATTACCTTTGCAGAGAGCTGTGAGATGAGGAACTAGAGGTGCCACACAGCCACCTGAGTGCGAGTTGCTTTGCAGTGGGAGGCTGCAGTGGATGCTGGTGAGCGTCCCTGACGTACGCTGGGTATGCATGCAGGGGATGGGGGGCTTGCTGCTGTGCCCTGAGTCAGTGAAAAACAAAAACCTCAGCTGCTGTGGTTGCAGAGTTCACCCTTGAGCTTTAATGGTGGGTGCAACAAAACGTGCCTGAGCTTGCAGAGAGCCCCAGGCATAGTCCTGGTGTGTGAATTGTCCAGGCAAGGCAGAGGTTGTCAGTGGTAGTGGGCAATACACCCAGAGATGTCCATATGCCATTGAAAGTTTCATGCATTTTAAGAGCATAAATGGAAGAAAAAGGATTAGATTTGTATGATCTTTTTCAACACAGAACTTCTGTGAATGAAGAGAGGAGGGGAAAGAGGTGCATTTGCTTGATCTCCTTTCAGGAATTTGACATAATTTTTTTCATATACCAGTACCCTGGTTTAGTAAACTTATTACTCTTCTATATGCAGGTTAATAATAATAGCTACCTGTTTGTAAGCAGGACCTGTAAATCATCAGACTCTAATAACTCAGCTGTTCTTAGAGTACTATATTAAACTGAAAGAAACCAACCAATACGTATTTCTTAAATTTTGCTGGTCCTGGCTTTAATAATATGATAAAACTACATTTTTTGCCAAAATTTGCACATAGTAAACAATTTATTCCTCATGTGGATTCCACATACGTTAGAACTGGCTTGCTAAATTAAGTACATGTGCTGATTGTTTTATGATTTAGAAGTGTCATGCAGTCTGTAGGTTTTACTGCCTGAAGACTGTGATCAGTCTTTGTCTGATAGACCTTGTTAGCTTGGTACAAAAAAGCAACAGTACTTTCCTTCAGAGAAAAGAATTTCTTGACACTTTGGGTTGCTTTTCTCAGTAGCTTGAAAGAATAGGCTGAAGGTCTTATTGTCCTTTAAAAGATTAACTTACCAATGCATTCATCTCAAAACCAAAACACCAACACCACCCCCCAAACAAACAAAACCCCTGACCCTCAAAAACCCAAACCACCAAACAACTGAAAAACCCATTAAAACCCTAAGAAAATGCACATGGGAGAGGGAGTCACTATAGAGAGAATAAAGAGCAAAATAAAATGTAGGTTAAAAATCCTCCAGAAAGAAACCTACTCCGGGGACCATAGAGTTAATTAACTATAGCTAAATTCAAAAAGGACTACATAATATTTGACTCTGTAATACTCATAGTTAAGGGACCTTTGATTAGAAATAATCAAATCTCATGCTTCAGGGCGTGAGTTGATTACTGCAAGGGTCAGGGAGGATCCTGTCCTTCCCCTGCCGTATCCACACAGCATTCCCTGTTTGGCTAAAAATAAATCAGTTGTTCAGGAGTTTTTATGTCTTTGTTGCTGCCTCAGGCAAAACACCGAACTTGATGGACCAAGACTGTTCCGTTGGAAAAGATTGATGGTAGCTGTTGAGCACTGCAGGCCAGGCCGGGGCGTGCACGAGGGACCCTTCACTCAGTTCAGGAAAGACTTTAAAAACATGTACGTGTCTGTGGGTGTAGGAGAAAGCCAGCCTGGTAGCGGACATAACATCCACCTGGTGCTACAGCATGGGCTTCCCGATTCCTGCCTCAGAGTCCCCCGTTTAATGTGTTATGACAGTTTACATACTCTATAACAACAGCATGGTTTTGCTGTAAATCAGAAATACGGGAACTTGTGGGTTGGCCGCGTGCTGTCAGACGTGCGGGTCGCACCCGCACCCTGCACAGCCATTCACTCACAGTGCCAACGCTTGGAGCTGCAGCTGGGCCCCCCTCAGTGTGCTCGGTGTCCCGGGGAGAGATGCCAGTGTTGGCATTTTGGGGGCAGAGGAAGGATTTTGCCAGGCAGTGCTGGGCTGCAGCGCACCCCTGCGCGGCGAGGGGACCTGTGTTCGGGTTGGTTTCAGGCTCCCTCTGCACCCTCTGCGTTTGGCAGAGGAGCTGCTCGATAGGGTTGGGCAGGCCTCAAAATGCTGAAGCTTAAAAGATGGGGTCAGTCTGGGGGATAGTGCCTTTATATTTAAAATAGTGCACTTTCTGGGCTGCACCCACTTTATGGTGGTGAACAGTTCAGAGACCCTCAGCCCCACCCTGGGCACGATGTGGTGAGTGCCTCCATCGCTGCATCTCAGCATCCCCAGTAGCCAGCTCCCACCCAGCATCAAACTTGCTGGGGAGTATTAGGGGTAATATTCATCAAAGGGAGACAGTCCTCACATTTATTTGCTTCTTCCCATCTTTTCTGAGCAATTATTTGTGGTTGCTGATGCATCTCAGCCCTTTCTGCCTTCTCTTGGTGTGGTTTAATTTCCTTTGCTTCTCAGATCCATCTTACAGCGTGCAGAGCCTGTTTGTTGTGGTGGAGTGTTGCTTTTCTACGAGCATTTATCATACCTTGGCTGGAATACCTCTTGTAGCAGGGTTTGTTTCAACACTGTTTTGCTTTGAGGGAAGTGCAGTGACTGCAGGCTGCAGAGGTGTGACCATTTTGTTTTCTGCATGTTTAATACTTAGCAAATAAATATTCTCCATAAACCCAAATGAGAACAGAAGCAGTTTGTATTCTCTTTGAACATTTCTCCTAAGATCTGAAGATACTTTCAGGTGTGAGTTAGGCTCTCACACAATACCCAAGCACTGTCACAGCCAAACACCATCCTGGTTATTTCATGCCTTGCAACAGACACGTAAAGTATCTTTTAACTGTTTAACCAGTGAGGAAGTGAGACAGATGCATCAGTAGCTGGGAAAGCGTTCCATTCCCTCTGGAACCCAGTACTGTTGCAGCCTCGGCCATGTAAAAACCCTCAGCACTTCTGCAGAGCTTCATCGTTTGTACTAAACCTCATCAGGTTCCTCGGGACCCGCCAGCCTCTGTCCTCGCTGCCGTCACCTCTCTTGTGGAGGTGGTGTCTAATTCGTGGGGCTTGGAGTGGCTGGCCTGGTGCATCGGGGGATCTGCCATCAACCTGCCTGAATACGTGAGGAGGGCGAACGGAGCAGCAGGGCTGTGCCGGGATGTCTGCCTGTCCTGCAGGGACGGGGCAGCGCTCTGCCAGCATGGAGGAATGACTGAAGGTCACTGCTGGAGTGCGGAGTGGTTCGGGCTCCCATATTTTCCACCCGCTGGATGTTGCTTTGTTAAAGTGTGGCCTGTTTTCCTGTGCTGGGGCAGGCTGGTGCCTCGGCTCTGATCGGTGGCACAGCTTACCGCCTCAACTGTTTAGACCATCCCAGGTCTGATTTTCCCAAAAGATCACCCTCAGCACGCAGCATGACCAAGTCCTGGGAAAGAGCTGGCTCTCCCTTGGCCAACTGATTGTGGCTGCCCAAGGGAAGACGTTGAGATGCTTGTACTGGGACAGAGACTTTCCTCCCAGATTTGGGAGAACCTTTTACAGAATCACAGAATCGTCTAGGTTGGAAAAGACCTTGAAGATCATCCAGTCCAACCATCAACCCAACATTAACAGTTCCCAACTACACCAGATCCCTCAGCGCTATGTCAACGTGCCTCTTGAACACCTCCAGGGATGGGGACTCCACCACTGCCCTGGGCAGCCCATTCCAACACCTAACAACCCGTTCTGTAAAGAAATGCTTCCTAATATCGAGTCTAAACCTTCCCTGGCACAACTTGAGGCAATTCCCTCTTGTCCTATCACTTATTACTTGGTGAAAGAGACTCATCCCCAGCTCTCTGCACCCTCCTTTCAGGGAGTTGTAGAGGGCGATGAGGTCTCCCCTCAGCCTCCTCTTCTCCAGACTAAACACCCCCAGTTCCCTCAGCCGCTCCTCATACGACCTGTGCTCCAGACCCTTCACCAGCTTCATTACCCTTCTTTGGACACGCTCGAGTAATTCAATGTCCTTTAATATCTGTATATCTAATATACCTTTTAATATCTGTTTCCACTCCTGTGTCTAAAATGGGGTTACTGGCACTGGCGTTACTGGCTAGCGGTGGTCTTCTGCAGCCCCTGGCCCCTCCTCCGGTGCATCTCTGCGGTGGGAGACACACACACACATTTGGCTGCTTCCACAGTGTTTTGGCCAAAACCAGCTTGCTTGAGCTCCAGGGTGTCAGTTTGTTTCTCAAGTTGAACACTGTAATATTTCCACCCCTTGCAGGGGTGTTACCAGACTTAATGAATTAATATATGGGGAGCTTTGAGGTCTCCAGATGAAAGGCACTGCAGAAGGGCTAAGGATCATTATTTGTGGTTCTAATTTATTTTCCATCAAAGGGATGAGGGGGGTGAGAAAATGCCATTTGTTCTGGAGCTGGGAACAGGAGTTTGAAGTCTTTCTTTTCTTTCTTTTTCTTTTCCCCTCCCCTTTGTGTGTTTCTCTGGGAATTTCGTGGAAGTCCCTGCTCTGTCTTTTCTTCTCTGGGCACCAGTGTGTGAAGCAGCCAGCACGGTGCTAATCACCAGAGACTTCAAGGGCCGAAGCATGTCAGGAAAATGCCTGCCCTGGTTTTCAGTAGCAACTGATTTCTGGGTACTGCAAATAACTGCTAGCTTCAACATGAGTTTGGTATCAAAGTAAAGGGAAGATTTCACACAGAATTTTTTCTTAAAACAGTCTGGCAATACCCTGAGCCCTGTCTCCTCGGATTCTGTGGCATTCAGTGGTTTTCCTTTGTAATAGCTCAGTTTTGTATGCTTTGGGAATTCCCACCCTTGAACAGTGGCAGATATTTCTCCTGGTATTATTTTTTGTAGTCAAGTAGCAGTAATTTCTAAGGGGGTGGGAGAATGACAGCAAGGGGGTGAGAGGTGCACTAGGAAACGTGTGCAATACTGTTATTGGGGCGCAGAACTGCAGTCAGCTGGCCGCGGTGGTAGCAAAGCAGGTCCTCCTCCAGCGTCGGTGTGGGGGTCTCAGCCCTGAACCCCCCTTGGTGATGGGTTGTGGCAGCCCCCTCGGCCATGGCTTGCTGATGGTTGAGGGGACCAGGTCCACGCTCGTGGTCCGAGCGCAGAGCTTGCCTCTCGTTGCCTGTGGCTGTGAGCTGCCCAGGCACTGCTGCTCCCCCGGCCGGGGCTGCTCGGGGTGCTCCCAGGCATGGCTGAGGGGAGCAGGGCAGCTGTGGTGCTGCATTGCCTCGGCGCATCTGTTTCTGTGAGCAGCCCGGGAGCAGTCGTACAGGCGGTCATGCTAAAATTGTCTCGTGGGAGAGACTCGCAGTGCTAGAATGAGGCTTCGCCCCAAGTGGCAAATAGAAATTCACCCTGATTCCTCGATTTTTGTGTTGCTTGCTGATTTATGAAGGCAGAGCTATACCAGTCCTTAACTGCCCATGTTTTCAACTAATAAGATTAGAAGCTAAATAGAAGCAGGATAAATGGTGGATTATGACCATTCGATAGTTCCTGCAAAAATCCTCATTATTGTACGTGTGGTTTAACTGCTTTAAAAGACAAGATAGGGATAGGCAGACTGTGCTCATATATCTGTGAGCAGGAATCGGCCTGTTATGGTTTTACTGCTGCTTTTAGCACAGACTAAACCAAATACAACTCTGTGTGTGACTTGATCTGAGCTGAGGTCTGTCTCTTCAGATTGGCAGAAAGTGTGAGATGACTTCTTTGGTTGGAGCTGCTTGTGGCACCAGCTGAGTTTTCATATTTCACTTCGAGTTTATGAATACTGAAAAAGAATCACTTTTTGTGCCTTTCTGCACTGGTTCAGTAATGCCTGTGGGTGCCGTAGAGCTGGAGAAGGTGCCTCTGAAATGCCAGCTCCCAGCAGGGAGTTCTGCCGCTGTGGAAAAGTTGGTCTCATTTGGGGTTGTTGAGATTACACTAGCAATCTTTCTTATCTTTTCTGTAGCTTTTTGTGCCGTGCTGGTCCTCTTGGCGGTGGTTTTGGTGGGACTATGCTGGAGTTGAAGCTAGTTCACCACATGCCTGCCTGTGCTGTGCCGGGCTGGTTTTGGTTACAGCTCAGACAGTGAGGACTTCCTACCTCTCATGTCCCAGAGACAGTTGCGCTTCAGTTTTGCACTGCAGCCCTTATGTTTTGCCGCGCTCTCCTCGCAGCCCCATGAGCGTGGCTCAGGCTGATGAGCCTCCTGCTTCCAGCATCCTCTCTCTTGCCTTTCCCCGCAGAACAGTATCTGTTGACCTCCAAATTTTGGGTGCTCCTTTGGTGTCTGTCCTTGCTGCCCCAGTCCCAGGGCCGCCCGCTCACAGCAGAGCCAGCCGGTCGGCGTGGAGCCCTGTTTGGGTGGTGCCAGGGCTCCCGTCAGGGACTGGGAGGAGAGTTGCTAAGAGTTGCTTTTTGCTCAGCTGTGATTAAGTGTTCATAGCAGCAAATCCCTGTGCTGTAGCTATACTTAACATGCCAAACTCAATTATATTGAGAAGAGAGTTTAAAAACAGGCTTTTGTCTAATGTACAGTATTTTGGCAGCAATTAGCTCTGAGTTTTATCATCTTCCCCAAGGTGAACATGAGAATGATCAGTTATGCATGAGAAGCTGCTCTGTCGTGAGAGAGGAAGGCAGCTTCCTAGTGAGGATAAAAGGGTTTGCACGTACCACAGGACACGTTTTTCAGTGCCACCTTGCTTGAACATCCGTCTGTATTTGGTAACTTTGGGAAATGGTTTCTTTGTGTAAAAAGCACTTGCAGGGCAGTTCACAGGGTGAGAAGGAAAGCTCTGGGGACAAGCAGTGGCACAGGCCTTCTGGCCATTTCTTTCCTGGGGGCCTCTGCCGGGCACAGGTTTTGCCTGTGGGGCCCCTGTGGTCACACTAGCCCTGGGGCTGAGCAGGTAGCCAGGGAAAACTGTGCTTTTGGATGATTTTTTTTTCCTCTGTCCTGTCTGAGAAGATCCTGTTCCCTTCCCAATAAAATGAAGGGTATTAACCCCTGGTGTCATGGTGAGGGTCCAGCGCAGGGTCACTGTACTGTCGGGCTGTTTGTTCCCTGGTACCTCTTCTCCTGCAGTCCTCTTTCCTTCTTGCCTTTTCAAATGGTGTTGCAGTGTGCTGTTAAATGTACCCCAGTATGACAGGGCTGGTGTTCCTCTGGTCCATGCAGTGTTCTTTTGGGCATTTTAACATACACATGACCCTCCAGAACAAGGGGTGGGAGTGTTTGTTTGACCAGACCCTTCTTCGGTGTTTCTCAGTGCTGTGATCTGGGATTCCACGCCAGCCTTGCTCGGACCTTCAGGACATATCTGTCTGCTGAGTACAACCTGGAAACCTCCCGCCACGAGGGCCTGGACATCATCGAGAACGCTGTGGACAACCTGGATGCACGGAGTGACAAGCACACCATCATGGACATGTGCAACCAGGTCTTCTGCCCTCCACTGAAGTTCGAGTTCCAGCCTCACATGGGGGACGAGGTAGCGTACTCACCCGAGGGGCTGCAGAGGTGCCTTGCAGCCTGGCCTGCGCTGGCTTCCTCCTCTTAACCACCACCATTAAATTATTTCTGACTCCTTATCCCTCTGTGCTGTCCTCACATGCTGCTATTCATGTTTCCTTTCTTAATGAGAAGCTTGGCTCATTAGGGCTCCTCCTTTCGGCCTGCCTCTTGCTCCATATCTCTCCCAATTAGGAAGCCTGTGGTGTGATTCTCAGCTGAACTGCCCAACAGATTTGTAAAGTGGAGCTTTGATTTATCTGCTGTAATTGGAAGACTTCAGAGTGCAGCTTCCAAATGCCGGGTAGAAAATGCTTTGTGCTGGCCCAGGTCCAGAGCACTGCTGGTTAGAAACTGGGCAATACAGCCTTCCTGGAGGCCGTGAGGAGCTTGCAGGTGCTGGAGAGAATAATTTAGGTATTTAAATGTGTATGTCTGGTCAACGCACAACCCACTGAATGCTCTGTCCTCTCTGTTTCAGGTGTGTCAGGTCAGTGCCCAGCAGCCTGTGCAGACCGAGTTGCTGATGCGGTACCACCAGCTGCAGTCACGACTCGCCACCCTCAAGATAGAGAATGAAGAGGTAAGAAGTCACTCTGGGTCTCGTGTTTGGCCTTGTAGGCAGCATTGCTCAGCCTTTTGCTCATCATGCAGCAGGTTTCCTGGTGTGCTCAGGTGTGGAGCCCTTCCAGCGGCAGTGCTGAGAGCTCCCACTGACTGCAGCTAGCGCAGGAGCAGGTCCAGGGCTTAGGAGCCGGCTGGTGGCTGGTTGTTTTGGCAAAAGATGTGTCACTTTCCCAGTCTGCTTCAAAACCACACTGTCTTCTGTTTCTGATAGGTGCGAAAAACTCTGGATGCCACAATGCAGACGTTGCAGGACATGCTGACGGTAGAAGATTTTGATGTTTCAGACGCCTTCCAGCATAGTCGCTCCACTGAGTCGGTTAAATCAGCTGCATCAGAGACCTACATGAGTAAAATAAACATTGCCAAGAGGAGAGCCAACCAGCAGGAAACTGAAATGTTCTATTTTACAGTGAGTCTCATCTTGGGTGATACAGGACAGAAAGCATTAATTGCTAGGGCTGAGTCCCATTTTAAGTGCTCATTAGTGAAGGGCAAGAACCAATTCAGCCTCTAAGTATTTGTTTTCTCTTTGATTTGGGGTTGGAATGCATTTCTCGGTGGCAGGGCAGTGCATAGGGACTGACAGTCCAGTGTCTGCCTTTGAAGGAACAGCTGGAGCAACTAGTTGTGACCAAAACCGAACACGGTTCAGGAGAGTGGCTCAGAGCAGGGCAGCAGACTCCAGCCAACCCCGCAGTGTGTTGCCATTCAGGGTCTGTTCTGGAGGCCTTTACAGTACTGAGCCACCAGCCAAGCCTTCCTTTTCTGGCTTACACAGCTAAAATCTGCCCTTGGCCCATGGATGAACTAGACGGTGACTTGCAGCTCACACAGGGCATTGGAGGAGGCTGTGACAGCCTGGCGTTGCCATGCCTCGCTGTCATCTGTGTGCTGAGCAGAGGCAGCCGTGCTGTGTCTCCTTGCAGCCTTGGTTTGGTAGCTCACTTCCAGGCAGATCTAAGGTTCTCTGTTATAGCACTTGTAACTTAAGTAATGAGCCATCAGTGCAGCAGAAGTAGCCCTCATTTAAGCATGGTTAGTAGGCTAAAGTTAATAGTATCTTGTGAGATATTACAGATGTGTAGAAAAGCTTCAACTTTCTCTTAATCGTAGTATTATTCCAATCCAGGGGGAAAAAGGTTGCAGTTTTTGTTTTGAGTTGTGCTTGTTTTTTTTAAAATGCTTTTTGCAAGAATTTGATCTTTCCCATTCTCTGTCTTTTGTTTTCCCTCTCTGTCTCCCTCACTCCTCTTATCTGTAAGACTGCTTGCTCTCCGGTGCTACTGGGCGTCAGAGGGTCTCACAATGAAACGAGAAGTTGTGCTGTGCCGTTAGTGTCGCCTGGTGTTAGTGTCGCCTGGTGCATAAAGCGTCCGATGGTCCCTGACCTGGGATGGTCTCATGCACTGGGAGTTCTCGCTCTGCATCGCTTGTTTGCACAAAGGCAAAGTGCCTGTCAGTGGAGGGGAAGCCTCTTTGGTTTTCCAGGCCGTTCCCAGCAGCCTGACAAAAGAAGGCTTGCTTTGAACTCTTTTCTTTGGACCTCCTTGCGTTCCCAGGCAGGAGGTGCAGCACCAAGGAGACCGGGCTAATAAGATCATCAGGACTGTGGCTGGAGCAGTGATTAGACTGTGCTCAGCCCTGCGGCGCGTCTGACGTCTGGTTTGTTAGAGCCTGTCAGCCGTGCCGAGTCCCCTCCAGCAGCCCCCGGGCAAAAGCCTACATCAATGATGGACTATTTTTGCCAAGAGTCTTAACCCACCTTGTTTGTTTTATTTTTAATTCCAGAAATTTAAAGAGTATTTGAATGGCAGTAACCTTATCACGAAGCTCCAGGCTAAACATGACTTGCTGAAGCAGACTCTCGGAGAAGGTGAGTCGTGGGTTTAGGTCCAGGGAGGAACCTCCCATCACATGAGACGACTTTAAACCAGGCATCATCTTTCAATCTTACCGGTTGTCTGCGTTTTCCTGAGTGACTGATGGCTTCTGTGGTTGGCTGTTACTACTAAGTTTAACCAGTGACATGCAAAATCATTATTTCCCTGGAATGTTACTCTTTTCCCACCTTTCTTTGGACGTGCACATGGAGAAATTTGTTTGAATCCTATACTGTGTGCCGAAGTGCTGTGTTACTTCTCCAGTGGCAAAGAGATTCCCACCCACTCCAACCCTCTGCCTTTTTCCTTTCTCTCCCCCTTCTTCCCCAATTAGTGCAGCCCTGAACACACGTATTTTCTTGCCCTTGACACCGTGCTTCTGTGTTACAGGTTTGCCAGCAGCCTTGCTGATGTAATAGGCCCCTTGCCCCCCAGCCATAGGTTTCTGGCTTGCTCTAAACCAGAACTGCAAAATCATCCTTGGTTTTAAAACTAACTTTTCCATAGCAGGCTTTTATTACTCCAGATAATTTTACAAGTTCGGTTTAGAGCACATACACCCAAACAGGCTTCATACAACAGGGGCAGTAACTCCTGAGGGAGGTAGGAGTGAGTGGCTCCAGGTGGGATCTGCCACTGCTGGGGTAGCGCTGTGCAGCCATGTCCCCCGGAGAAGATGTTAGCTCCCTTAAAGGCTTTTTAAAAATAGCATTATTTCCAGTGTAAAGAAGATGGAGATGAGTTAGTGTCCTGATTTTCCAACAGGAGAGAATATATTTAAATTAAAATACACAAATGGTCTATGGTCGTGTTTCAACAATAAAAATATTGGACTCCTCATCTCAGAGTAAAAAAAAAATTTAAAAATACAGCTTTTTGTTGGCTATTTTGCCAAACATATTTTTTCTGCCAAATTTATTTAGCCTTAAAATCCACCTTCTAGTTAGATCCTGTGCTGTGTTCCACTCGGTGAACACTGAGCCAAGTCAAGGCACAAAATGTTAGCACAGGGAAGGTTGCAAGGGTAGGCACATGAGGCTCCATTAACATATTTCTTTTCCCAGGAGTTTCAGTACTCCCCGTAGCCTTAACCCCTTCTCACCCTGCCCAGTAGGGCAGTGGCAGCCCTGGAGCACCCTCGCCAGGGCAGCCCTGTTCCACTGCAGCGTGGTGGGGGTTGTGCACGGCTGGGTGGGTTTCTTCGTGCTGCCGGCTCTGAATTCAGGCTCTGACAGGCGGGGGGATGGAGCGCGCGCTTTGAGAAATTGGGCCTGTCAAAGCTCTTCCCTAAGATCACAGATCTTAATACAGAAGAGAGCTCTGTTTGTTGGATATAGTCCTAAGACTCTTATGGATTGGTGCAAGAAGTGATGAATCTGTTGAAGATTAATTTGATTGCCACCCTGGTCTGTCACACAAGAGCTGTACCGGTACCATATTTAGGAGGAAGAATGCAGGGTCAGGCTTTTTAATTCTCTAGAGTTGTGCAAAAACAGCCGTGGAAGATTTTCACATGAAAACTTTCTGAATTTCTCCCAGGCCATGGGATCATCCTGCTATGTAGGCGTTCAGCAAATATTGAGCCCAGAAATGCCAAATGCTGTGTTTCAGCATGAGCTGATTCTCATTAGGAAGAAGTCTGGATTTGCGAAACACTCGTGTGGAATTCTTTTATTTTTCAGTGAGGAATTGGCTGCAAGCTTGCTTTCCGCAGGTGCCAAGGGAGAGCAGGAAGGAGACATGTGCAGCCAAATGCTTCCTTTCATGTGCCTTAGAAAAAGGAAGAATAAATCAGCTTTCCTGGCCTTGGGAGAAAGGCACAAACAGCATGTGAAATTAGTTTAGTTTTTTTCAGTGGATTGACAAATACTTTAAAAAATGAGATCTTATCAGTGGTGATATGCTGCCGTTTATATGAAATCCAAGCGCTGAAAATACATGAAGGGAAGGAGAATATTGACAGCCAGACTAGAGTCTGCCTGACCATGATTAGATGGGTTGTTATCTCGCAGGACTGACTGCCCCTTTCCTGCGTGGGTTTGGCCGAGCCCCAGCTGGGGTAAAGGAGCCCTTATTGCAGAGGACCTGCAGCGCATCTGGGCTTTGGATTGCAAAGAAACCTTTAATATCAGTGGGGATTGAAGATGCTTTCCCTCTCTTGTGGCTGAGTCTTGGACTTCTAATGTCTTTTAGTGGTGGGGGCTTGTATAGCAACCAGCTGGGCATCTCCCCACCCTGCGGGGCCCTCGGGCACGTTCAGCTGCTTTTTACCAGAAGCCGTTACCTCGGGGCATACAGAACCAGCAGCAAGTGTGTGAGTGCACGAATGTGTTTTAACGGTCCTTTGGTGGTGACTAATGCGGAGAGATGATGGAAGCTTCTGTTTCTTCCTAGGTGAAAGAGCTGAATGCGGAACAACCAGGTGAGCTGTTTCTTCCACTTCCTCTGCTCCTGGGAAGGGCTTGCTCTGGCAGGCGGGCGGCCGTGGGAAGGGTGCTTTGCTCTGCTACTGATATGGCTTGGCAGGGTTTGGATTGAACCATCTTCCAGCTGCCCTGTGCTGGCAGGCTGGAGGGCTCCCCACATCACTGCCCTGCTTCTCAGCTGCATTGCCTGAAGTGGATTAATTAGGTGATGACAAACAGGCCCTTGGTTTTGCTGCAGTGTAATTTCTAGCTGGCTGGCTGTGAAGTGCCTGGCAGTGCTGTGTCAGCACGGTGCGGTGCCTTGTAGCGCAGCTGAGGTTGGGTTGTGTTCAGATGGTGCAACACGAGGGTGCCCACCCTCTCCCTACCATCCCTGTTCATCTGGGGACTTTGATATGTCCCTGAAAGCCTCTCCCAGCTCTGGCTTCTCTGCTGAGGCATGCAGAGCGTGCCTGTGCTCACAGACTTTCATTACTCTGCAGCCAGAGATGGTGCTGGGGGTGAATGTGACAAGGAGGAGGCTTTGATCTGTGTCCAGTCCACAGAGCATCTCCACAGAGCGCTGGTGGCTTGCTCGGAGTGTGCTGGTTTTCTGACAGTAAGACGTGGGCTGGCAAAGCCTCTGAACATCTCCCCAGAACATGTACAACCTCTGTCACCTTTTAGAACCCTGTTTTGGTGTTTAATAAAATTAAAAATACCATCAAAAAAAAAAAAAAGCTCATTCCATGTTAGAAATGCTGAAGCAGATGGCGAAGCCTGGACTGCCTTTCCCGGCAGGAAGGGGCTGCCTCAGCCAGGGTGGCGGGGAGCCTCACTCTCTGCTGTGGAGGGGACTCTGCTGCCGGTGCCAGCCCCAGGGGTGTCAGGGCTGGCACCCACGGGGGCTGCAGGGCAGGGCACCCACGCAGCCAGGTAAAATCATAGGAGGTAAAATCATCTGGAGGATGTTTGTCAGGAGTGGGTGCCCATGGGGTGCTGGTGTTGCAAGCCAAAACAAAGGAATGAGTAACAGCCTCCTCCAGGAGGGATGATGGCACAACTCCCCGCTGCTTCTGTTTGCTTTTGTTTCAGCAGTTGCTTTTACTTCACAAAGGAAAACAAACAAGAGACAATCTCCTCCTTGTGTGAGGCAGAGAGTGTAGGCAGAGCAACCTTCCCACCAGATACAGCCGGTGACCAGGGCATCCCCAGGGAGGAGATTGCGCGGCAGCAAACAGCACTGGGTCTGCAGCTGACAGGCGGGCGCTTGAATGGGCAGCAGCCTTTTCTGCTCCTCAGTTACCAGCTGAAGGAGAGGTTAGAAGCTATAGGAGTGTAGAGCCAAACTGCTTATTTAAAGGCATCTGATTAAGCAACCAGCAGACCACAACTGTCACCTTTGCATCGTAGCTCTGTGTAAATTGTGCATGTCCATTTGACTCTGCTCTGTGAGAACTTTTCCATGAAGGCTCCTAGCACTCGTTTTTGTTTGCAGTCATGATCTCTCCTCTGCAGGCATCAATATAGCCTGGGGGTGGAGCACAGATCAGAAAGCCGTTAGAGCTTTTATGCTATTTTTCTCCCTTTTCTAGATCTAGGCACTTCAGTCTTAATGTCCTTCATTAGCTGCAGAAGAAATCCAAATGTGAATAGCGTTAATGAAAGCAGCCCTCCAAAGCCCCGATCACTGCACTGAGACAAGTCACGTTGCCGTGGCCTCATTTCCAGAAGCAGTAGCTGTCTGTTACCCTTGCTGAAGGCAACAGAGTCTTCGAGGTCTGGTCCCCGTGACTGATGAGGATCCTCAGTCAGTAGCTAGTAGGGGTGGGGGCATGCCACCCCCTAGTGCCATGCCTGCTATTTCTGTTCTCACAGAGTGCTGCTGGGTGTGCTCATCTCTGTTGACTGGGCTCACCTTTTGGTTTGGTGCTTTTGAGTCTTTGGAATGCCTGCCAGGAAGATGCAAGACCGTTCCCATCCCTGTGAACATCTCTCAGACAGAAGTTAGCTACAGGGAGGTGAAGGTGTTCCCACTCTCCCCTTTCTGGCCATCTCTGAGAAGAATGAGATCTGTTTAGGAATAAACAGGAATACCCCAATGTTTTTCAGGGGTAGCTGTGGTTTATTTTGGATCTGTCAAGGAATCAGTTGAACTCTTCAGCTGCTGTTGGTGCTTTTTCAGGCTGTCAGAGTGCTGAACCGGTGGAGGTAGGAGGCAGATGTTAAAAATCCTGCTGAGCACCAGTACCTTTGTTTTACTTCCAAAATGTCATCCCTGGTACTATCACAAACACTGAGCAGCAGTTTTGATATTTGGCATCTCAGAGAGGGAGAATTATATCTGCAGGTTGTGTGTGCCACAGACAGTTGTGACCAGCTGTGTTTAGCAGCTTTATTACTCTCTGGGTTGAGTGAAGCAAGTGCTGCGTGAAGAGCATTCCCGATCACCCATTGTTCATTCAAGCTGTGGTGGTTGGTATAGTTACTGCTCTGTCACTGTCTGATTTCCAGAGATGACTCTTTTTTACAGGAGGAACTAGGACTCTTCAGGAGGCTCGTAGCAACAGCTAGGTAGATTGCTGTACGTGACTGCTGAGGCTAGAGTCTGTCTGAAAGGGAAACACTGGAAGATTATGGGGATGGAAAGTAACGGCTAGGTTGGCTTATTGCTGTTAAGTGTTTCTATTATAAAGATCAATTTGAATTTATTACTTAAATAAAGGTCGCAGGCTTGACCTTGACTTGAAATTATGTCTGCAGCTCATAGCGAACAGCTCTGATTTAGCTCTGGGCTGCTCACAGGTTGGCTCTGCTGCCCATTCAGAGGCTGGCCAGTGGCACCCGGGCTCAGCCCAGCCTATGGGACCTGCCATTGTGGCACTGGCCCCAAAATGAGATAGCCACGTTAGCGGGAAGATAACCCGCCCCTGACTGCTGGACAGGGCTTTGGCGTAAGCAGAGGCCACGACCCTGGGAGCTGTGGGCGCTGCGTGTGATGTGGAGGTGTAGACCCGAGCTCCTTGCAGGTCCCTCGGCCCCCAGGGGAGCAGCAGCGGGGGGACATCAAAACGTGAGTGGCTGCAGAGTGCATGGAGCTGTATGTCGAGTCCTCACAGAGGGATCTTTTTGTTTGATTTATTTCTTATTCTTGGTCATAACCTTTGAGATCTCACCCTGTCATTGCATTTATGTTGGTGTTTTGTTGATTTATTTTGTTCCATTTTCTCCCAGGCCCCCATGTCTTCCCCCTAAGCCACAGAAAATGAGGAGACCTAGGCCTCTCTCAGTCTATAATCATAAACTCTTTAACGGCAATATGGAAACGTTCATTAAGGTACTCGCTGGCTGACAGTAAGAGTTTATGAACGCTGTGAATGTAATGGTGGCTTTCCTGTCCTAACTGCTGGCTGCTTTCCTTCCTTGGCGGGGTCTCTCCAGTCTGCCCTGCACCCAGTTGATGTGGCTAGTGCGCGCTTTGCCTCGGTGACGATTTCTCTCCGTAGCTCTCCTCGCCCCTTGCGCGTTCCTTGCGTTGCCCGTCCCATCCCCGCCTGTGTGCCCTGGGGTGAGGGTGGTGGTGAGGACCCTCGTGGCTGGTGGCCTTTGGCCATGCTGGCTGGCTGTGTGGTGCTCAGCTATCTTGGACGAATGTCCCTGTCGCTGCTTCCACCCATCCTGGGGGGGAAGATTGGCCAGCAAGGACAACCCAGCCCAGCACCCTCAAAGGATCAACAGATTCACCCACCTTCCCTTTTTCTGCACATTTTTGGTGGTCGTCCTCTCCTATGGCTGAGGAGGAAGATAAAATGCCTCATGAGCTCCCAGAAGGAGCCTCCCAGTTGTAAGGACTGGCAGCCTTGTATTGAAATACCATCCACGTGGGTGGCTGCGGGGGAGGGCAGACGTGCTATCCTCATCCTTAAACAAAATATATTAATAATAACTGGCCTGGCTGGCTCATCTTGGTGCCAACTGCCGAGAGGTGGCTGAGGCCCCCTCATACAGCTCGGAGCTCACCGGGGCTCTGATGGCCCCTTCCCACAGCCTGAAGAGGAGAGTTAACCTGCAGGGAGGACGGGTGGGAGCCTCTCCCATGTAGGCCATTACCTCTGACTGTGCCAGGGGAGGAGATGTGGCAGCTTGCACACTGGCTGCGACCCACCCAGCGCTGGGCCCGGGCCCCAGGTCTGGCTTCCAGCCTTGGAGCAAAGTGATTCCTAAATGGCTGCCGAGTGGTCTCCAAACCATTGCTGGTAACGTGTGGCGTGCGGCCTTCATAACTGTGGACCAAAGTATTTTCTTCATTTAAGCTGGGGTGAGCTCAGATGAACTCCATTAATACTAGTGCGGTCCCAATGGAAGGGGGCATTTGGCCCTGCTCATCCCGGGAAATTACCCAGAAGGAGAGATTTGAAGAGAAAAATGAAGAGATGTGGACGTGGGATTCATCCCAAAGGGTATCTCCAGCTGCTGATCTTCTAAAATCCATCACTTTGCTATTGCCTGGCTGCTGGAAGGCTTTCCAAAGGAATCAATGCCATTCCTGTTGCTCAAAGTGTTTAATCCTGTGCTGAAGAAACCTTTAGTGAAAATACTGTAGGAAGCAGTAATGACAAACTGTTGGATTAGGTAAACTAGTAGGCATTGTCCAGCTCTGATTTATTCTCTCAGGCTCCTTTAGTACAACCATAAGCCTAAGGGCAGTGTTTATAAAAAGTGCACTGTCACAACTAATATATGGGCCTGACTGACAAAGCCGGTAATCTCTTTAATACTTGTAATTATTCCTTACTTAAACTGATTTTTAAAAAAATAATGCTCATTAAAGTCCAGTCTGTTCAGCAGCGTGGAGGAGGAATTATCGGCAGTGGAAACCCATCCGAGCGGACAGGTGTCCTGTGCCAGCGGAGGCTCCTTGGGGGACAGTGCTGTGCTGCCGGGGGTGTCCTCGAGGCTGGGGGCCGCACGGTGCCAGGGCTGCAGGTGGCTGCCCAGTCCCCCATGCTGGGATGGCTTTTCCTGAAGCCTTGCCTGTGCCTGGGCAGGGGCTGGCCTTGTCCTCGGGCTCCGAGTGCCACAGATTCAGGGAGGGAAGAAATCCGAGAGGCTCTTTGTGCCGGTCACCGAGGCTCGGGTGCAGCGTGCCAGACGGGGTTTGGGTGGGAGGGTGGACAGCCTGAAGGCCTGGGTTGGACCTTGCTAAGCTGCCATTGCATTTGAGCGTTCATGGCCTCCGAAAGAGATGCTTACCTCTAACTGAACTTATCCTTGCTTAATCTTTTCTTTTTTTCCCGCTCTGCTGCTTTTTTGTGTTCTCAGAGGAAGGAGGAATGCGCGAACAAGAAACCAGGTATTTACTGGAGGCCCGTCTATGAGACGGAGTAAATTAACCAGAGAGATGCAACTGTACTCTACTGGAAAAAACAGCCTGACAAAGGCCCTGAGGAAAATAACTGTCTGCTTAGGCAGTCAGGCACAGCTCATGTTTCCCCTTGAGCTCCTTCTATGAGGGACCTGGAGAGAAGCAGCTTTGAAACAAAAGCCAAAACTCATCGCAGGTTCAGATACAGGCAGTTCATTTCACACACTGTGGTGTTTTGGGGTTTTTTTTTAGCATCTGCTGACAATGGCTCTTTCTTCAGGTGGAAATACTGTTGTAAGCTCTGTTACTGGAAGCTTACTTCATCAGACAGGTATAGCACAAGTTTTATTTTGGCTCAGCATTACACCTTTGAAATGGAATAGCTGTGATCCAGTTGCATCAATCCCCTGTCTCAAGCAGATAGTGAGCAGCTGTCTTTCACATGCTTTAGTGAAAGCTTGTTTTGTGCAAAATTGACTGCACATAGTATATTCAGCACTTTTTTATGACTTGACGTGTGTAATGCCTCCTTTTCTTGCCTGTCCTCTCACTAAACTCAATAGCACTGATCTTCAAATCTCTGTTTTTGCAATCTTTAATGCATTTCCCGTGCTTTGTTATCAATAAACCAGTAATATTTTACTCTTTCCTTTCATGAAGGATTCAGGACAGGCTATTCCACTTGTAGTAGAAAGCTGCATTCGTTACATCAATTTGTACGGTAAGTTGATTCAGTAATATCAACAACAACTTTCTGCCAAGGAAATTAAGTACTTGTAGTTAGCAGTGAAATATAGTAAAGATTCCCACAGCCCTCGCTACATGGGCTCAGGTAATAATTACAATGGTGTTGACTGTGATGTAGCATTGGATGACTGACTTGTTAGCACTTACTCAGGTTAGATTGTTCGCTCAGGCCCCGGGCCAACGGGAGCCCTTTCAACCCTTTGATCTGGGGGGCCTTGATTGGAGAATACGAGCAGAAGTGAATCGTAGCAGGCTGTCTGCTTCTTGCTCTGAGCCTTTCTGGGTGCATTGACTCCTAGTTTCTGCTGTTCTTTACCAGAAAGTACCACGTAACAGTTACAGCAATCTTTTCTAAAACGTTGTTCTTTTCCAGGCCTTCAGCAGCAGGGCATTTTCAGAGTCCCTGGCTCCCAGGTGGAAGTCAACGACATCAAGAATTCATTTGAGAGAGGTGTGTTGCCCGGGTGTGCAGCTGGGACGCCGTGTCCTGGCAGAGATCATTGGCGGGAGTGTCAGTGTGTGCTGGGTGCGTTAGATATTGTGTAAAGCTGGTGCTAAAGGCCTCTCTGCTATGAGACTCGAGGAGGTTTTCTCCCCTTCTCAGTATTGTATCTCCAGCAATAGTGAAAAGTTGCTTAGGGAAAGAGTGTGAGAAGCAAGGGTAGGTGCAGAGACCTCTTCCACAGTCCTTAATTAAGAGCATGAAAGCCTCAGGTGAGAGCCATAAAATAGTTTATTGGGGATCCATTTTCCTCCTTCCTGCAGCAGTTTGTCAAGGGAGGAGCAGCATTGCCACATGTGCCTGGTGGCAGTGTTGGTTGTGGAGCTGGCAGTGATTCTCTTGAGAAAATCATGTTGAAGGTTGGTGAGACATGGGCGGAGCAATCCTGCAGCACCGATGAAGGTGAAGCTGTGAAAGGGACAGTCTGGGGGGGGGGTCGTGGCCTCCCTGGCATTGATCTTTGAGCAGCATCGGAAGGATCAGGGTGAAGGTCGCTAGGCCAGTGAATAAGGCAGTGATGGGATTGTCAAAGGCTGGCAGATTTGCACATCCAATTTAAGAGGAATCAGTATCCAAATCCCTTAGGTTTTGAAAGCCCTTTATAGATTTACAGTGTTATCCAGAACCTTTCATTCTATTCCAGAGGCGTAATTGCATCCTTCAGCCTGTCTTATAAGGCTTTTACCCACCATCGTTTAGATCTGCTCAGCTCTCTGAGCTGTTGCCGTAAGTGCAGAAATGCACTGGGCTGGAAACTCTGAAGGAGAACCGATTAGTAACATCTTCAGGAAAGGTTTAAAATCTCCACAATAAACTGGGGTTTTGTAGGTAGGGCTATAGTATATCTCAGCACAATGCTGTATAATCTTATTAAACTCTCCTCTGGCTGGCAAAATGCTTAGCATTACTGTTGCGCGCACCGGAGGGTTTTCTGAGCTGGGGAAAATTTTAGGTTTCCACCGAGTTAGGAAAAAAGACTTGCTGTGTTAGTCCAACTTGACAGTAATGCTGGAAATAAAAACTCTTGTCTGGGCAGGTGAAGATCCCCTTGCTGATGATCAAAATGAACGTGACATTAATTCGGTGGCTGGAGTCTTGAAGCTGTATTTCCGAGGACTGGAAAACCCCCTCTTTCCTAAGGAAAGGTTTCAAGATTTGATATCTACTATAAGTAAGTACATGGGGCAGCTCTTCTCCAAGAATAGGGTGGGACAAGAGAAGCAATAGACAGGGAGGAAGTACACCTGAGTTTTGCAAATAGCAGCTTATGCCGTAAGAAGGGCTGTAGGTCTGCGATGGAAGTTATTAGGAAAGGGCATCAGGAGTGTGCACTGACAGCACTGGAGGTGAGGGAGAAGTAAAACATCTTACCATGGCTCTTCTAAAATCTTCCTAGCATCATGAGGATCACCAGAAAGGCCTCTCCAAGCTTAGGCCAGTGGGCTGCTCATGCAGCAAG
This sequence comes from Strix aluco, assembly GCF_031877795.1. NCBI lineage: Eukaryota > Metazoa > Chordata > Aves > Strigiformes > Strigidae > Strix > Strix aluco. The sequence continues at coordinate 13,610,902 of NC_133941.1, read as the reverse complement.
CCCGTATACACATTTGCAGGTTGCATGAGGGGTCGTTAGTTGCTGGAGCAGCGTCGGCTGCTGTCCTGCCTGCTCAGATCTTGGTGGGTAATTGCGGTTCCTGTGCCTGCCTGCCATGTGTCGTGCAGCCGTGGCTCCTGGGATCCAGAGGGGTTTTGCTGCTTTAGCTCAGCATCTTCTACTAAATAGAGCAAAGGTCAGTAACTCTTGGTGACTCGGAAAGCTTCTCCGACTCTTGAGCCTGCAGACTTGGTTTCAACCCCACTTGATCAGCTGTTTTCCACGTGTTTGCTATGTGCGTTTTTTGTCCCAAAGAAAACCAGAAAGTGCATTGGGATATGAGCAGAGGCAGAAGCTGAGGGCTTTTAATCATGAAGGTCTGGGATTGATGTCAGGGAGAGCCTGGTTGCTTCTTGTTCTGTCCTGAATTCTCCCAACTCCACTTGTTCCTCTGCAACTGAAGAAACAGATATCCCAGCTGGGGTTTATTTCACTCAGTACCTTGTAGCGATGACATTTATTTATTGGCAAGTCATGGAAATTACTCCTCTGGGAGAAAGGAAGAAGAGAGAATGAATTTGATGTTTCAGAGATGATGGAGGAGCATGTTGCGCACTTTGGCTACAGGATGACTTTATTTTACAGGAAAGGCATTGAGGTGGTTTGGGGATTCAAGTGTCTCAGTATGTGGGTAGCTTCGGGGGGAGTGACTGGTGAACATGTGCTGAAGCCCTTCGATTGGCTTTCACTGCTCGTGGCTCCTTCCCTGCTTCTTAATGTGTCCAACTGCAAGAGATTTAGTGATGTCAAGAAAGATGATATCTAGAGGGGAGTGATGCAGGGGTGGGCTTGTTCCAGAAGGAGAAGAATGTGCTCTTATTTTTCAAGAACAGTTGTTTTCTATAGTAGCTTTAGGAAATTCACTGTTGCCTTTCAGTTTCAATGTGTAAAACAGCACAGGACACCTGTAACACGGCAAATGAAGCTGTTTCAGCACCAGTTTTGTGCCCCGGACAGGGATTTCTAGCCTGGCTTGCCCCTCTGAGTGGCTTGCAGCAGGCAGAGCGGGGAGCCCAAGAGGGCACACCCCGCTGAGGAGGGGACGGGTGCCCTTCGGTGCCAGGAAATGTCCTCAGTGATGTGGCTTGTGCTTTGAAACCATCCCTAATTAATGCCAATTTGCACAATTTATTAAGCTTTTGGGAGCTTTTAATTGCAAACATCATCTGTTAATTTTCTGGATAGTCTCTTCTCTCTTTATTCTTTTCTCATATTAAAAAGAATCATCTTCCTTGTCATCATCTTTCCTTTCTTTTCCTGCTGCTGTTGCTACCTGTTGATTAAGGGTAGATATTAAATGAATTAAAGTACCTTGCTCCCATTAAAAATCTGACCTTAAGTGCATCTGACTTTCTGCCACACAAACGCAGGCTGTGTAGTAGGTGTTCCAACCTAAACAGATTGAAGAAACCTTTCTTTGAGAGCCACTGCTCAGTAACATGCCATCCTTGGTGTAAAATGTTCTGTCTCATTTTGTAATTATGGCAGAAAGGTTAAAGGCAGCCGAGCGGTTTGGGCTCTCCACCGCAGCGCATCACAAAGCCGCCTCGATTTCCCTTGGCTCCCGGTAAGGTATTCTCAGTGAGTTTTTGGCAGCAGGAGCTGCTGTGCCTGTCACAAGGCCACCAAGTGCCCCTGGAAGCTGCAGAGCCACATTGTTCCTTGCTGCAGGGATGGGGAAGCCGGGCTGGCTGGTGGCAGGAGGGAGACCGGCTTTTCCTTTTGCCTGTGAGAGTTTACATGGAAGCGTTTCTCAAATGCACATGAGAAATGGATGGATAGAAAAGGCACTTTATTTGCCGAGGTTCATTCAGGGGTGTGCCTATATTGTAGAGTGATCGATGATTGCTCCATTAATTCCTCTGAATTACAGCCAGTTTAAACATTTTGCTAAGTGAAAAAATGCAAGTGCTTCGAGACAATTTGTTCCTCTGGGTTTCAGAACAGATATCTATTGTTGTAGGTTTTTATCCATTTTTTATTTATTTGATTTTTTTTAAAATAAATGTCCTCTTAAGTAAAACCAAACTGAAGAAGTACAGAACCCATTAAGCAATGACAGGGGATAAATACATTCCTCAAAAGGAAAAATTTCCAAAATGAACTATTATAAAGATTTCCATCTTTGTACTGAAGCCAAATTTTGCTCAGAATTTTGAACAAATGGCAGCCCAGCTACATGTTGTCAGTGAATTTTATTATGGTTAGCAAGTGCCAAAGTTTGAGCCAGCATAGTAGAGTAAGCATCTCCTCCGTGCGTCTGGGGCTGCCTGCTCTCAGGAGAGCTTTGGTACTCTTTGCCTGCTTCCTGTAAAATAAAAGCCACAATATTAACTATCTACATAATATATTGAGCAGATACTGGCTGAATATGGTGCTGAGCCCCTCAGCAGGTCAGTGCTGGAGCGGGGCTCTTGCAGCTCTGCGGACGAAGGAGGCGGCTGCTCTCTAAGATGGCTTGAAGTCACCCTCCTGCCTGCAGAGAGAAGCTGGTTTCTGGGAGCAGCTCTGGGCTTTGTGACTGCTGTGGGGAGAAGAAGGGAATCTTAAAGTCCTGACTGGAATCGGTGCAGATTAAATTCCTGTTAAGACCAGTGGGAGACTGGAGCAGAAGTGCTCACAAGGACCTGATAGTTAACCCAGAAGAGTAACGTGAATAAAAACTTCATTAAAAATCTGCACTAGAAAACTGAGCAGTGCTCCATTTTCCAGTGCCATATTGACTTGAGCTTTTGAGAAATAGAATAGTTGTTGAGGAATGAACTAAATAACACCTAAACAGTTATTTTAAAAATAAAACCATGGAAATGTCTTTGTTTGCTGTTTACACCGAATCTGAGCGTACGTTTGAGTTCACCCATGGAAGAGCACTATGACCAACTCTCTGCTTGCACCTTAGTGCCCAGTAGTTTCCAATCTGGAAACGGGCTACTGTTTTCCTTGCATAGTGGGCTACTAGATCTGGAACAAGTCCCTCTGGTGCCATGTTGTCTGGTCCTGAGAAGGTTTAAAGATGTGCTTTCTATCCATGTGTTGCAGAAATCGAGAACCCCACCGAGAGAGTGCACCAGATCCAGCAAATCCTCATCACTCTGCCTCGGGCTGTCATCGTTGTCATGAGATATCTTTTTGCTTTCCTTAACCAGTGAGTTGTTGGGTTTTTTTTTTCCTCTTTTACTGAGTTTCTCCTTGCCCTTCTTTTTTTCAGGGCTTCCCTGTCTTTGTTGCACGAGTCCTTTTTGGTATTGCCATGGAGAGTTGTATTTTGCTTCTTCCTCAGCCTTGCCCATCCGTGGCTGTGTGTCTGGGGAGGATGTACAGCTCAGTGATGATTGCTTTCTTGGGTGGTGGGGGTTTGTTGGTGGGAGATTTTTCTAAGTGAACGGAGAAAGTCAGCACTGCACCTCCCCTATGCTTGTGCTTGCAGCTTGTCACAGTACAGCGATGAGAACATGATGGATCCCTACAACCTGGCCATCTGCTTCGGGCCCACTCTGATGCACATTCCAGATGGGCAGGATCCGGTGTCCTGCCAAGCCCATGTCAATGAGGTCATCAAAACCATCATCATTAACCACGAGGGCATCTTCCCCAGCCACAGAGAGCTGGAAGGACCTGTCTATGAGAAGTGCATGACTGGCGGGGAGGAATACTGGTAAGGAGCAGCAACAGGACTTCACTATTTGCAGAACTTCAAGCCAGGTCCCCTTGCTGGGGTTCTCTTCTCTTCATACGTTAAGACTGAACCTGTGACACAGTGCAGAGCTTTGACTTGATTCCTGGCAGACAGGGTTGACCCCAGCTCGCATGAGCATAGGGGAAGAGATCTCAGGAACAGATCCCCCAGAGGATGGGGTGTGAGGAGAGCTGTGGGGAAGTCCAGACTTAATATTCAGGGCAGCCGTGCACAGCACTGGGCTGAATTTGCTCCTCTGCAGGGAAGGGGCATGCCTGTTTGCATTTATTCCTCTTAAATGTTATCAATTAGGTGTGCAAGAGATTTATACTTGATATGCTTGTGTTGTTTAACACTGGTTAAGAATCTTACACCATATCAGGCTGTCTGCGTAGTTCTTAGTTATGATACCTTCATAAAACTAAGAGGACTTTGCACACCTAACCAATTAGTCTCTATTTACTTACATCAGTTTTACTTTTGATTTTAGCCTTGCCAGTTAAAACAGAGTAGGCAGTTCCACTGAGTATTTCTTTCTCATGCTGACTTAGCATTATAAACCTTAGTAAAAACTTCAGGAGAAACTTTTTTCTGGTATGAATATTAATATTTATGAAGATTCTTTCAGCTGCAGATTCACAGAATTGTGTTCAGAGCAAAACAGAATTTTAGGTCAATTCTAATCAAATTCCTCCTAGGCTGGAATTTTTCAGTAAAGTCCCATAGTTCCATCATGATTTGCTAGTTGGATAAAATCCCTTAGCCCAAAGTGAACCTGAACCTTCCAGTTTGTTCTGTTTTGTCAGTGTTAGGAGACGGATGAGTTTGCGTTCGCCGCGGGTGGGATCAGCCGTGTGTGACTGCAGTACATCCTGTCTTTCTGGTGTGCAATCCGCCCTACTTGGTGTACCCGGGGTAGGAAAACTCCATAAACAAACCCCACGTTAGAAGTGTCAGTGATATTACACACTTGTCTGGAGGATGCTGGAATTCTAAACTGGCATTCAGATCTGAGTTTTAACAAACCAGACTTGAACTGATTTGTGTGCAAGTTTCATGCACGTTTCTGAGACCTAATCTTCCCTGACGCTGATCACCTGCCACCATCCTTACTGAAGCAAGCAGAGGATGAAATGCTAAAACTCACTGTGAATGACTCAGTGGAATGTTTTAACTTGGTATCACTTTATATTTGTTTTGCCAAATACGAGTAAGACGCATGAGCAACAGAATAGATGTTCTGGGCCTGAAGATCGTGAGCGTCTGCTGCTCTCAAAGCAAGTTCAGAGATCTGCTGTGATTTAAAATGACCATCTCAGTCCTATGAACATTAAAAACATAACTCTTCCAAGTATCACTGGAGCCAGTATTTCCCTCAACAACTATTGCTGAGTGCCTTAGGGACAGAGTCTCATTCGTTCTTTGAGACCATGGTGTATTTTATTTCAGCGACAGCCCGCACAGTGAGCCAGGCACCATCGATGAAGTTGACCATGACAACGGCACGGAACCACACACCAGCGATGACGGTGAGTGCAGATGTGAGCAGCAGAAAATTGAGTGTGTGTTGGAAGATCTATGTGTGCAGGAATGCAGCGTGCACTTCACTCCTGATCAGAATAGAGGCTGGACTAGTGCCTGGCACTTCAGTGGGGGACAGTGGTTTTCTGTGCTTAATAATGCACATGCATATTAATAAATGTTGCATATAGATTTTCACCATAGGATGTACGTGGACCTTTGCAGCGGTCTGCTTCTGTGGCAGCATACAGGGCTTGGTTTTTTGGAGCTGTTCTGTGAGATTCCATTAATCCCATATATGACTTTTTTTTCCTTTTCCTGGTCATCTGCGCTTACATGCAGCCACGCGACGGTGAGGATGCACTGTGTGAAATGGCTCAGGAGAACATGAGGGGAGGCAGGAGGCTGGCGGGGGGGGACCCACTCTGTTTGCTCCGGGCCCTCGGGTGCTCTGTGAGGAAAGCGGTGCAGGTCAGTGGCCCCGTTGGGGGTGATTTCATGGTGCTGTGGATCATCCCCTATTGAGCAGTCGGCTCCTTGGCAGAAGCGAAGTGCCCCTGTATTCAAGCGAGCTGCAGCCTGGTTTTCCCTGCAGTCAGTTCGGTTTCCTTTGGGGATGAAGCACCCGCCTGCTCGTTTTCGCTGGTGTCGGGCCCCTGGAGCTGCCCAACCCTGGAGGGCGAAGCAGGACGTGCTGTGAGCCAGGACCGTGCGGATGGGTGCAGCCGGGCGTGAATCCCTTCCAACTGGGTGCATCATCCGTGTTTCGTAACACGCTGGAGGAGGCTCAGGTCCAGCGCTTTGTAAGCTCCTGCCTGCCTGCACATCTGTGTAAACCAACTCAGAGCTTTGCATATGGGCGCTCAGTAAAAGCTGTGAAGCTCACGGTGATCATGGGCAGGCATGGAAATGGGGGTGCTGGCAGAGCTGGGCAAGAAGTGTGTTCGCTCCAGGACGAGACACCAAGGCGGGAGGAAGCACTTGTACTTCCTGCACCCCGGAGCCACCAGCACCTCAGCCACGGGGCAAGGCCAGGAGGCCCCATGTCCCCGTTTAATGGCAGGACTTTGCTGTGTGGAAGGGCCCTGGGCAGCTGATGCCTATCCTGCTTTTCTGCTGTTCCTGATGGCTGCTGTTTCCTTCGATGAGTCCTGCCCCACCTTGGGGAGCAGGGGAAGGGTGCAGCTGGGCCGGACGGCTGAGGACCTGCTTTCAGCTACAGACAGGAGCCGACAGGACTAGAAGATGAAGGAGAGCAAGCTGCCATTTAGCCAATTTTATGCTTGTGTGGTCACATTAATGGCTCTGATTGGAGTTTCTGGGTGATTAACTGTGATGCAAGTGTAGAGAAGAGGATTAGCTTTATTTTGTGAATTTACATATTCCTTCTTCCCTGCACCCTCCCTGCTGGGAAACTCAATATTTTATCAGGGCTGTGAAAGCCCTCCTGGTAGCCTCCCCCACTACATTTCATCTGTGTGGATTTTGTCACTGAGCAGAGCAATGGGTCACATCCTGATTGCTGCTGATGCCAAGGCTGTGGTTAGCAATGAGCCAGACGGAGCAGAGCAAGTTTCCATTTTTTAATGAGAACGTGACAGATCTGGAGGAACTGGGTGCATTTGCCCTGTTTAGCTTTGTCATTGCCTGTCTCCCAGTCTCCAGGTGGGGTTTAAAATGATCGGATGTCTCACATAATCAAGGTACATTAACTGCTTGCTGGCTGGCTCCGATAGTGGCCAGAGGCAGCCTGTTTTTTCACCCATCTCTGAGTGAAGTGAGGCGGGGTGCAGTCTGCTCCTGCCAGTGCAGAGAGAAACGCTGTTGCTGCCTTGCAGTCGCTGCAGCGGTTTCTCTGGGATTCAGTGCTCCCAGCTGGAAGCAGATTTGCAGAAGAGCTGGGCTCCTCCACAGGCTCCTCAATGCCTCTTTGGGTGCACCAGCAGCTCCTGCTGTGATGCCCTTGGTCAGTGGCTCAAAGGCTGCTGGTATACTCGTGACGTCCCAAAGTGAAGTCCTGCCTCAGTCCTTTTGAATTTCAGGCCCTGAGCTCCTGATTTGTGAATCCCTGGTGTTTGGTAGAACTTAGAAAAAGCGGTGAGGTAGAGTGCTGGAAGGTCTGCAGATGTGGGGGTGTGGTGCGGAGCAGCTGCCCAACCAGAGCCGCTATCATGGTTTCTATGGGGATCCCCAAAGGGGGATTCATTACTCATCAATAATTCAGGCCAAACTGTCTCCAGGATAAGGAAAGGAAGAGAAGGTAAGCAGGGCTTTGATCACAGCATCTGACACAGCTTAACAAGATCCCAGTCTGGAGGATAATGGGGTTCTGTAACCAAAGAAATCACTTTATAGGTAGAAAATGGGAGTGTGAGTGATGATGCCATATGCACACAGGGAAATTTCAACTACTGCCCATCTGGTTTGTAGCTTTTTGTAATTGATGGTAGTTTGTGAGTCTGTGAGAAATTCCAGGAAGGCTGGAAGAACAAAAAGAATTGATCAGTCTAAAAATAAGATGGTTTGTACTGAGTGTAAGGTGTTCTCGGGAAGCTAGGGCAGCAGTATTACTGCTGCTCTGGTGAGATGTCTACTTCTAGGATTTATTGCGCCTTTGTGATTGTTGAACTAAGCTTTTCTCTATTGGTGCTTCTCCCCTTTGAAGAAGTGGAGCAGATTGAAGCCATAGCGAAGTTTGACTACACTGGACGATCTCCACGAGAGCTCTCCTTTAAGAAAGGGGCCTCGCTCCTCCTGTACCATCGCGCATCAGAAGACTGGTGGGAAGGGAGACACAACGGTGTGGATGGCCTCATACCCCACCAGTACATCGTGGTGCAAGACATGTGAGTAAAGTGGTGTGTGTTGATCCAGGATGTTAAAATCACATAATTATCTGAGCTCCATCTTTTGCCACCTGAAGTACGTGGTCAGGTTTTCCCAGGTTTAATGACTTTGGTGAGAAATCTGGACCTGTTCACATCTGCCTCTCCATGTACTGGCTCAGGTTGTTTCTTGTTCAAGCTGGTAAAGCCAAGCACTAAATACTGTACTTCAGTGTGCTGAACCCCAGCTATCATTGACTTCTCAAGACAGCATGAGCCAGGCTTAATATTGGCCCTGACTGCTCTGTACATTGCTCTGGCGTTGCTGAGTGCCCGCCTGGCTGTAGGCAGATCCCAGGGTCCTTCGCAGATGCTACTTCTCTTACAAGTGCTGTACCTGGGTTCACTGAAGTGGCAGCTGCAGCGCAGGGGGATATGGACACGTGATGTTCCCTCTTTCCAAACTCCAGGTACTGTCTGAAGTGGTGGCCTTGGTCCTGCCCTTTGTTAACGAAGTCTGGGGCTGCTCAGATCCAGGTTGTGGCTGGGCTCTAGCCAATCTGCTGGGGCAGAGCCCTGTTACTGGTGGGGTTTCCTTTCCCTAGGGATGATGCGTTCTCTGACAGCCTCAGCCAGAAGGCGGACAGCGAGGCAAGCAGCGGACCGCTGCTGGACGATAAAGCCTCCTCCAAGAACGACATCCAGTCTCCGACAGATCATATTGTGGACTATGGCTTTGGTGGAGTGATGGGCCGGTAAGGAAACTCCTGTTTTCCCGTGAACACGGAGGTGGTCACTGTCACACACGGGGAGAGTCGGTGTGTGGTGTAGGGCAAGACAGAAGGGAAGGCTCCAGTAAGCACTGCAGAATAATATAAGCATGGAGGGGGTTTTCACGTGCATTTCTAATGTAGATCTTAACAAACAAAGAAGGCGCAATGCTGTCCCTTTCTCGGCACTGGCTAAAATGTCTGTCTGCCTTCTTGCCTTAGTCTTCTGAAGCTGAAAGGCTCGAGTTTGGTTTGATCTGAACTCTCAGAGCTGAGCAATTGTCTTACAGCATGCAACCAGACGCTTTTGACCTGATGGACGGTGACCTAGTCTTGTGATGGATTCTTTGCAGAGTGAGATTGAGGTCTGACGGTGCAGCTATCCCTCGCCGTCGAAGCGGGGGGGACACCCACAGCCCGCCCCGAGGGATGGGTCCTGGCATAGACACTCCTCCTCGAGCAGCGGCCTGCCCTAGCAGCCCCCACAAAATACCTCTTAACAGGGGCAGGATTGAGAGTCCTGAAAAGCGCAGAATGGCGACATTCGGCAGCGCAGGCAGCATCAATTTCCCAGACAGGAAGGCCTTGTCTGATGGCCACCCGCTGAGATCGACCTGTGGATCGACTAGACACAGTAGTCTCGGAGATCAGAAATCTCTAGAAGCAGAAGCGCTTGCCGAGGTAAGAGGGTTGTGAAGTGGCTCTCAGTGCCCAGGGATCGAGAGGCTAAAATAAAAACCCCTTGGGTAGCCCCGCAGAGCCCCTTCCATCTCAGTGTACTTTAGAACTGCAGTGCTGTTGTAGCTGCGATGGTTTAAAGATGAAAATGAGCAGCCAACAGTTTGCCTGCTTTTCCAACTGTATCGGTTGGTCTAATGAAAGATACTGCCTCCTTCCACAAACCTTGTTTCTTCCAAACAATAGACAGAAATGTTCGATCCACCACCAAAATGCACTGGCAGCTCTTCCCTCCCCGCAGGCAGGGAAGAGCATTATCTTCATCTGTTGCTCCATAAGGAGCTTAGATGGAGAAAACTGGATTTGCCAAATCAGAATTTGATGCTCAGTGTTTGGAGAAAAGGCTTCAGGATTTTGTGACTGGCTGTCTGTAGCTGGGCCGTTGGATCATTAGTGTAATCCCCATATGACACCTCCAGCCACACATCGGCATCACGCCAGCCCGTTGGTTCCACGGTGTTCCCTCCCACGCAGCCTGTGAGTCTCCTCTCCCTGCCACTGGCAGGAGCCCCCGGCTGCGTATCCATCAGGTTCTACCAAACCCATTAACATCTTGGAGAGTGGTCCCTTCATGGGGCGGGCTGCAGAATTCTCCAGCCTCTCAGCGTCCGTGTGGTTCAGGCACGGTCCCCGCCAACACGTCCCAGCGCCCGTGGGTTGGCCTGGGAGCGTTGTGGACAGGCTGCTGGGCGTGCCCCCTGCTCAGCAGTTTCCCTGCGGTTTGCTTCAGGCCATGCTCTAGCGGGAGCAGCAGCTGTGGGACAGAGGGGGCAGCTGATGGGGAGTCTGTTGCCCACTGCCCCACAGCGGCTCCTCTGCCGCAGGCTTTGGCAGGCCTGTTTGTGTAGAATCGTCTGCTTTCCGTGGGATAATTAATGACTGCGGAAAGGAAGAACTCTCACTGTCCTGTTTGCTTTTCCACCAGCCACGCTCCTTGTTCTCTTGCTCTGCAGCACGCTACCCGGCTTCTCTGTCCATCAAGAGCTTGCCTTTGGTGTGATCACTGTACAAAGCTACAGTCACAGCATGTGCCCAGAGCGGTGGCTTGAGCTGGGCACCACGTCCCCCTTGGGACAGGATAAGAGCCTGCATGATGTCCCCGGGCTGGGCGGCTGGGCAGCAGCCTGGCACCCCGCAGGGTACCCGGGAACGCGGGGCAGCACAGGGCTGAGGGGACTGGGAGCCTCCAGAGGGATGGGTGAACACTGAGGGTGGAGCATGACATGCACAATTCTCTTGGGTTTTGGGTTGTTTTCTTAAACCTTGAAAAAGATTCTCGCTCAGCTGATGTAAATAAATACTTACCTTGAAGTCTGTAGGACTGCTGGACTTAGTAGACCTGAGGCTTAGCTCTGGGAGAATATTTTCACTCATTATCTGAACAGCTTAATAGAATTAATTGGAGCTAACTTGAGAATTATTTCCCTTCTGCTGATCCTCTGAATATTATCTGAGGCTCACTGGGTGTTTTGTATGCATTATAAAATTAAGGACTTGTCTACACAAGGACAGGGAGGAGAGTTAACTAGAGCTACTTTTTAAACAGTGGATTTGGTTGCCTTAAATCACTTTTCAGATGGTCTCTTTCTGAGTTAGTAGCCTTAATTCAGTTAAGGTGGGTTTAAGTGAACAAGCCAGGGCCTCTCTGTTTCTGAGTGAGACTATCAGTGCTACAGTTGTAGGCAATTTAGCTAATTTCCTTTAAATGGGCACTTCTAGTTGAACCTGGTTCAGGTTCTGGAGGATCTCCACGGCCGGAGCCATGCAGGCCATGCCTAGGAGACACAACCCGAGGCGGGTGGGTGGTGAGGGGCTGGGGCCGGTCTCACCTCGGCCGCCTCCCCATGTGCAGGGAGAGGCCTCGTTGCTGCCTCTCTCCTGCTTACGGCGAGCTGCCATGGTGCTGCTTGCTCCACGTGCGTCCCTGCGCGTTTCTGCCCCAGACGTGCATCGCCCTGTAGCATGGGGACAGCAGAGGTCCTGAACATCTGACAGAGGCAGCAGGGCCTCCTTTTTTTGGGGGAAAACCAGCCTCAGTGCTTGGGGGGGAGTGTGGAGATGCCCCGTCTCATTGGAGATGTGGACAGGCTGGTGTTCACCCCATCAGTCATGGTGCTTGGGGTTTGCTCCCTTTGGAGCTGGCAACCAAACTCCTGCTGACGTGGGAGACAGGGAGCATGTTTGTGCAGCCAGAGTTTGGGCTTTACATCTTCTCCCAAAGCTCCTGCTTTGCCTGGAGGCTTTCTCTTAGGTCAGACCCCTGCCATGCAGACACACATGCCAGGACGGGGGAGCATCTCCACGGGGTAGGGTGCAGGAGAGGGGGTGATGCTGCGGCACAGTGCTGACATCCCTTTGTTGGTGGCATTCGCAGGACATCGAGAAGACCATGAGCACGGCGCTGAACGAGCTGCGGGAGCTGGAGAGGCAGAACACGGCGAAGCAGGCCCCCGACGTGGTCCTGGACACGCTGGAGCCCATGAAGAACCCCCCAATGGGCGCCACCAACTCAGAACCCGCCAGCCCCCTCCACACCATCCTGATCCGGGACCCCGATGCTGCCATGAGGCGCAGCAGCAGCTCCACCACGGAGATGATGACCACCTTCAAGCCAGCCCTGTCAGCTCGGCTGGCCGGGGCTCAGCTGCGGCCGCCGCCGATGCGGCCAGTGCGGCCGGTGGTGCAGCACCGCTCCAGCAGCAGCAGCAGCTCGGGGGTGGGCAGCCCCGCCGTCACCCCCACCGAGAAGCTCTTCCCCAGCAGCTCGGCGGATAAATCAGGCACCATGTAGGCTGGGGCGTGGGGACTGCGGCGGGGAGAGCCAGCGCCCGGATGGTGGGAGCGGGACCGGTGGCTCGGCCAAGCGGGAGGTCAGAACCGTGCTTGAGAGGAACCTCTCCAAAAGGGGAACAAGTGCGTCGCCCAGGCTCGATGGTTGATTGTACATACGTGTGTGTGTGTGTATTATGTACATACGTGTGCACACACACCCCCATCCCTGCAGAAACTCTTCCCAAGCTTGCAGTCCTACGGCAGGAGGAGATGGCGAGTCTACGTGTTGGCACTGGAGAATACATGCTATATGTAGAAGTATATATTAAAAAAAAAAGCGTACAGAATTCGGTGACTTTTTTAAAAAAAGTAGATTTACCTCAGAAACTGGCTCTGAAATGTCCTCTCTAGAGATGTTGGGTTGATTTGGGGTTTTTTCCAGGCTATTTGTGTGCGTGTTGTGCGTGGAAGTACGTAGCAGCTGTGCGTTGAGCAATACAAGGCCAATCCTGGAATTTATTTTCTGCACCTCTTGGCATTTAAAAAAAAAAGGGGGTGGGGGGGAGATACAGAGGGTTTTGTTCGGTGCTGGCCTGTGGAAAAGAGCTGGAAATTCACGAATGCCGGGGTATGCCAGGCCGGCTGGAGTGTATTTTCAAGCCAAATCCCAAGACGCCTTGGCCTGCGCCATGATGCCCCAGCCGGCGGCACCCGGCAGGAGCGGGGACAGAGAGCCAGGGGTGCCCCGTCGGCTTCGCATGGGGAGGAGGATGCTGCTGCTGCACGGGCACGGCACTGCCTGGCCTGCACTGCCGGGGCCACAGAACTCGGATTTTCTTCAAGATTTCAGAATGAACAAGGACTAGTGACAAACCTGTGGTAAAGCATAAATAGAGTAACTTACAGTTTTGAGATGCTTCATTTCCCTTTCCCCACACACTTCTTTTTATTTTATTTTTTTTTTTAAAAACTAATGGTATCTCGACAGATGGGACTGAACAGACGAGGAGGCTTTGGTACAACAACATTCCTTTATTTGAAGTTGCACAGCAGTACATGAGAGTCTTGATTCAGACTGCGTCTTCTTGCATGAAAAGCATGAGCCATATTTGACCATATCAGATGCGGAACCGATCTGATGGGGTGATATTTTGCACTTTCTGTACTGTACTATATAATACAACAGTTTGAGTTTATGCAAAAGAATCTACATTTTGTTTTCCCTCTGAACATTTAGCCCAGAGAAAAAATATGCAGAAAGAGCTGGGGATTGCATGGTACTTCAATAATCAAGTCTCTTCTGTCAGCGCTGAATTCAAGACACTCTGTGCTTCTCCTGCAGTTTTTTTCTTCTTGCGCAGATTTCCATGCACTGACCCGTGGTTTTATTTGGTCCCTTCCACATGATCACGTAGAACCCTGGCGTGAAACGGGCTGTTGTCAGTCTCTCAGCTGCACAGCAAAGCCGCGCTCGTGGCTCCTTAATGTTCACCCTTTCACCCGCGCTCCCCGATTTCTGCTGTTCTCTCTGTCCTTGGACAAAGCAGCCCGCCAGCCCTCCTGCCTCATCCAGCAGCCACCTGCCCCTGCTCACAGCTTTTGTTTTGTTCTCCCCTTCATCCCCCTCTTCCCTCCAGCCCCGCTGCAGCCCCCAGCTCGCCGGTGGCCGGCGGGGCAGCCCTGCTTCCAGAAGGCAGCGGACAGCTGAGCCTGGGGTGCTGCCGCAGCTCCCCCCTGGGCTGGGGAGCTCGCCCCAGTGCCTGCCAACCACCCTGGGCATCGCCGCAGCCCCGGCCGTCACGCCCGTGCCCCCTGCACAAGCATGTGTGTCCCTCCCACACCCCGCTCCTGCCCCTGCCGGGCTCTGTACATAGCGCTGTACTCGCTGGAACGCTGGAAAGTAACTGTTAACATGTAAACTGTACAAAAAATAGGCTAAGATTAGATGAAAGCCAATGCCACTCACCAAATCTTTGCACTTAGTAGGTAGCTCAATGTAAAAATGAAACCCAATAATAATAATAAAAAAAATAAAAAAACAAAGCCGCAAAGCTAACCTTTCAGTGTACAGTGGGAGAGAAGTACTGTATGTAGTGATTCTGTCGTTGTTCCTCCGTATAATGCTGTAAGGGGAAATGGTATTTATGTACTTTGTCTCTTAACATTGTTGACATTTGTAATTACCACAATTGGTTCATATTGTTGTTTATTTTTCTTCATAATTTTTCCCCCCTTTCCTAGCTTAGGCTAACCCTGAGGTCAATGCCTCTGTCGTTACGGGCAGCAGATGTTCAAACAGTCTGTCAGTCTGGTCTAGTAATGAACCAGCAAATGGGCTTTTAGGGGGAGGGAGGAAACTCATTTGGCACGAGCGCTGTGTATTCGTTGCCAGTAATTATTGTTATTTTTTCCATTTAGTTCCTGGAGAACATTCACTTTGCCAGTCTTCTGTTTTTTTTATATACTTTCAAAGATGACTTGATAGCAAAACCATGTTTATTAGGGTTATTTTTTTTTCCCTCCCTTCTTACTTTTGAAGATACGGTACAAGTTCCAGTGTCTTTCTGTTAAATTATTGCCTTTTGTTTTCCTTTGTTTTGTTTTGTTGTGGGTTTTTAATACAATTGTTTTCTTATCTTTAAGTGCCTTTTTGAGCACCAGAACAAATGCTTGGAGTTAGTGTCCTAGGAGCTGTACACATCATGATTTCCTTTGTACAGTTGCGTTGTGCTGGGGGTGATTGCTTTTAAAGTCCTTTTTAATTTTTTTTTTTAAAGGAAAGAAAACCAAGACGTTTTGTTGAAGAATAAACTACCCCTTTTTAATATGGTATTCAAATTGTAGTTTTAACTACTGTAAATTTAAGGGAAGAAATGTATTTTTCTGTAAGCTAACTTGGCACAAAATTGAAACACGTACGTTGTAGGAGTATCATAACTGGAACCTGCTCATGTTTTATGAGTAACTTTACCCTGATCCTCGATACCTCTCTAAAGGCGCAAAGACTGTAGGCTTCAGAGAGTTCACAGAGCTTTCACTGTGACGACTTCTGGCCGAGTAGCTGACGTGAGCGGGAGGTGGGAGCACCCTCCCGAGGGGCCCCGCTCCTGCCTCCCCCTGCCCCGCCGGGCCCAAGGGACCAGCACAGCCCCAACTCGGGGACGTGCCAGCCAAGGGGGCCTCTTCACGGAGCAGTCATTTCTCTGCTGTGCAGAGCGAGTGCCGACCTCCGGCTTGGCTCCTGCAGACCCTGCCGGGTAGCCGTGGGCCTGCCCCATCCTGTCCCGCAGGGCCATGGCCACCCTGGGGAGGGGCAGCTTGGTGCTTGCCCACCCTCCCCGGGGCTCGGCATCGCCTTCAATGGTGCAGACTCAAAAGCAACGGCACCCACGGCGGGCTCTTCTCTGTACAGACTTCAGCAACGCGCGCAAGTGTGTCGGTCCCCGGGGTGGTGATGACAGTGCACTTTCTTCCTTAGGCTGAAGTACTCCTGGTAGGTCATTTTTGTAAACCCTGGACTGTGTTATTTAACTAGCAGTGTTGTGGTTTTCACGGTGCGGCAGTAGATGTCCTGAGTCTGATCTGCTTCCGAGGGGCTGGGCTGCGTAGGCTGGTGGGGATGGGTTTGGTTACGCCGGGAAGCCGTAGGAAACCGCTGGCTGGCTGCCCTCTGTAACGGTCGTCCTCCTCCTCCGGTGTTGTCTCTGTAACGTATGGTGAGATGCCGTTCAGCTAGAGTGTCTGAGTGGGTCCTCTGTCATGTGTGCTGATGATGCCATGTAGATGAAGCCACTGGTTGGGTGTGGACTCATCCCGTTGAATAAAACTGCTTAACTTTTCTCAAAAACACCGGCTGGAGTTTGAGAATATTTGCTGCCTCCGGGAGCCGCGTGGGCCAGCACTCCTGCCTGCACCCCTGCCTGCACTTGTGCCTACACCCGTGCTTGCAGATTCCCCTCCTTGTGCCCCGTGTCCCCGGTTAGAGGCGGTGGCCAGGGTCCCCCATGCAGCAGCCCTGCGGCACCATCCCTGTGCTGGCAGGCGGCCGTGGTGCCGTTGGCTGCGTCTCCTGGCCACTGCTCCCCTGTAGCTGCGAGCCAGGCCCGCAGTTGCTCGCCGTGGCTGACATTGTTCGCTGTGTTTGTTTAGATGAACTGCTGAGAGCACAGATGGGCTCTTTCCTCTCAGCCCTGGGCATATGGTGAAAATACGCAGGGAAGAGAGATGTAGGCCAATAAAAAAAAAAACCAACAACAACCACCGCCTCCAAGAGGGTGCAAATTTGCCCATTTCCACTGGTGTGGGAGGACCTGTGCTGAACTACACCAGCCAAGATGTACCCCACGTTTCAGAGGTGTCGTTTCTTCTTCTAAATGTTAGTTGAAATGCATTTAGGTAAAAAAAGGGAGTGTTCTTCCCTTTTATTTTGAACAAACCTTTGCCTTGAAGCTCACTGCCCTGAAACCGCAGTAGTTAAAGGCTGAGGAAGGGGCTGTGCGGATGTGTTGGTTCCTCGGGGGGCGAGGGCTGGTGGGGAAGGGCTGCTCTGTGCTCCCCCAGCCCCTGGTGCAGGAACCACCTCCAGCCCTTGGTGCCTGCACCCATCTTCAGGCGATTCAATCCCTTTGCAGACCTGTGCAGGAGTGTTAGGTCAGCGTTGCTCTCAGAACAGAGGGCTGCTTTGGCAGTGAAGCACTGAAGGAGTACGCTTGCTTTTATTTTTGAAGTCTGATTACACAGACGTTAGTTATCCCAGAAGGGGCAAACGGGGGTTGCAAACAGGACAAGAGGGATTATCTCCTTCCAAAGGGAAGGCTCCAGGGGACTCAGGGGGCTGCGCAAGCTGAGGAGATGAACAAAGGTCCTCCTGCGGCAGCAGCAGATCCCCGTCCGGCACCACGGCCTTCGGGACTGGCCTGGTACTGGCTTTTAAAGGATTAACTTGAGCCAACTAAGTGGATATGAAAAGCATGGCGAGCACAGGAGGACATCGTCCATCGCAGCCCGTTGCACACCCGGCATGGCACGGCTGGCATCCACCTGGGTCATCCAGCACCGGTCACCACCTCGCCAGTGGTCCCCAGCCACGCTGTGTCACTCCTGCCCCAGGGCTCTGCGCTTCAGGGCAGCACCTCGTGGCACGGGGGCTTTAACCCATGGGATTTGTTACCAGATAAAGTAAAGCAACATAATTAAACAGTTTTCCTAACGCACAGGTGCTGCTGGTGTCATCGGCAGGTTTGTCCCGTGCCCAAATTATCCTTTTGCTGGGTTCTCTCTGGGTTGAGAAGGTCCCCACAGTAACGCTGGTACTTAATGAGCCAAATGACACCTTTGTTGGAGACTAAATATCAACATTATCAGTAAATTAATAATTGATTTCCAGTCAAAAGTCCCACCACTCCTAATTAATACAGGCACATGATAAGCTATTTATCCCCTCTTTTCCTGACAACAAATCTTTTAGTGCCATAACTGCAATATTAAATGGGCAGTGGGACCTGTGTCCTTTGTCACTTGACCCTGTGTCAGGAGGTGACCTCTGAGGATAGAGACGTGCTGCCACCTCGGCACCAAACAGCATGTTCCATGCTGGGAAACTGTATTTGTAATGAAAAATAAAGGGTAACAGCCCTAAAGCTAGCTCAGGAGAGAATCCATGTGGTAGGATATAGCTCTGCCTCATTACCCCTAGGGTGGCCATCTCAACCCGATTCTGGCTAAACTTTGAATAGAAAAGGTTATAAATTTGACAGGAGGGAGAGGGAAAGGCAACACCCCGCGCTGGCAGCAGCAGGACATTGCTTCTCCAGCCTGGAAGAAGCTTCAGAGCTTGTTTTATTTATCTGCTTGGAAACCTGCGGAATCCAGACTAAATACCTGGAAGAAGATGACTTTGCAGAGGGCATCTGCTTACAGCTGGAATGACAAGAACACACAGAAGGAAAAAACTCCACACAAAACAGCAGCTGCAGAGGCTTCTTGTTTGCAGTGACAGGGCTGGGGGTGAGGCTGGTCTGGCCGAGCCCTGCAGGGTGAGCTGGCTGTCATGTGCGTGCTTCTGGGGAGGAGGGGAGAGGACACCTTAAAGCGCTGGGCATGATGCTTTGGAAGAGGGAAATGAGGCACTTTCTGAACAACACGGGTTGTACCAGTCCTGGGGCATTGCCCAGTTGTCACGCCCAGCTGTTTCTGCTGCCACCGCTGCGCAGTGGCATGGCAAACCCGCACCATTTGCCTTTTCAGAGCTATTCTGAGTTCTTGCTCATCGCTGCCATTTGTGTTGCCTGATGCTATGGCTCCAAGGTCTTCAGTTCCTGGACCAAGGGTATAGGCAGCTTTATAAACTTACTTTTGATACGGCTGCGTTGGAGTAACAAACCTGCTGCAGCGGTGGGGCTCACCGCCTTACCCAGAGCTGCGGGTGCAGCGCTGGCAGCTGGGCTCGCTTCTGGGGCTGACCCTGCTGCAGTTACTGCTCGAGCAGCCACCGGCCCGGCCGCAATCCCTCGGCCACTGCAGCACCGTGAGGAGCACCTGGCTGCCTCGGCGTTACACCGCCATCAGGGGAGCCGTGAGTCATTTATTTATTTAGCCTGTGGATTTCCTTGCACGTATGTCTTGTAGGGCTTCACTCAAGCGTGCTGCCAGGGAGACATGAGCTCGGGTGATGAGTGGCTATGAATATTTAACGTCATCCCATCCGTGTACATTCTTAATTCAGTCCTTGTTACCACTCTTCCTGATTGATTGCCACTTTGCTGACCTCTGCATCGCGTGCTGCTGCAGACACGTTTCAGCCTTCATCAGCTGAGACCATCTCCACTGCGGCTCAGGGAGCAGCAGGGTGGGGGAGAGTCACCCCAAAGCTGGCAATGCTGCAGCCTGGGGAGATGGGGGGCCCTGCCACCGGTCCCTACCCCCTCCCCACAGCCCCTCCTGCACTCCCGGCGCAGACCATCAAGGTGCAAAGCACTCCTGCAGGGCCAGAGCCCCGTGCAACAACAAACGCCGTCTCCTGCCCCGGGAGAGCCAGGGCTCTGTGAGGTATTTCTAGCTGCTGGGTGGATAAAAAGCTCCACATCTAAACAAACAGCCCCAGTAAAGTCAGAGTGCACTTCACACCCGGGCTGACGAGAGGCTGCGGCCGGCAGTTTATTCAGAGGCTGTATTAAGTTTCTTTCCACTGTTTTTTCAGCCACTGGTTCATGACTCTGCTTTCCTCCCCATCCCAGCAGTGCAGAGGAGCAGAGACCTCCCAGATTTCTTCAACCCATCCCTGGTGTGTGGGAGAGGGTTGGCTCAGCCGCAGGTGGGGCTGGACCTGAGTCCCCAGGGGACAGTGGCCCAGCCCTCCTGGCTCAGAGTTAATTAGCCCAGTTCAGCCCAGTCTGGGGGAGTGAGCTCAGGACTGGTTCTGGGTTGCTGGTCCAGTCTGGATTCTTTGCGTGCTGTGCGAGGTGCTGGTCAATACCCTGAGTCGAGGTATTTGTCTTTTATTGCTCTTCTGCAGAATAGGGTGCCAGGCATCGAGCACAGGCAGCATGCCCCTGGCGTGCAACTGGCGGCTTTTCTATAAAATGGCATCCACGGAAAAGTTACAGGTAAATACATGTTTGGTTACTGGTGCTTATTTCTCCAATGCATGCACAAACATTCATCCATCTCGTGATGCTAAGGTGGTCCTCTATTTACATGTAAGGTCCGCTCCTAGAGGTGTGTTTTTAGCATTATGTTTATCTAAGGTAATTAGAGGTTGTACCTTCATCGTACCTGCTACCACTAAGTTACTGCTTAATCTTGCCTCCTGTTGCAGTCCCCACTTGAATAGCTAGCTTTAAGGAATGTACTTGCAGAAATTAATTTTGAGAACTTTTTGCCACAATTTCAGGACTATCTATTCTCGGTTGTCCAATTTTGTGAATTTTTAACTTCTTGACATCAGTATGGCCCTGGTCCGTAGCTCCTCGCCCACCCTCTCCCACACAGCGGGAGCAACTGTGGCAGCCGGGGCCGGCACTGGCACTGTCAGGGCTCACCCGAGGGGGTCCCTGTGCCGGGGGGGCGCTCCTGGGGGGAAAAAAGCCACCGAGGGCTTCGGGGGGGCTCCGGGCTGCGTGTGTGGGACGGGGCCGCGGCTGCGCCCTCGCGCAGGGCGGGTGTGGGGAGGTGAGGTGGGCACCGGGGCGGGTCCGCCGCTGCCGTGGGCCGGGGCGCGGGGGGGGGTGAAGGCCCCACTCGAGGGGGGCCCGCGGGTGCGGGGTGTCCCTGCTGCCAGCAGGGGGCGACAGAGGCCGCGGCAGCGCCGGCGGCCCAGCGCCCGGGGCGGGGCGATGGCGGCCCCGGGTGGCCTCGCCTCAAGGCCTCGGGCCTCGGCTCTGCCTTCCCGCCCCCCGCCCGCGGGAGGAACAGGGCCGCGCTCAGCTCACCGCCCCCCTGGCCTGGGAGAAGGTGCTGGGGAGGTGTCGGGCACCGACGGGCGCGGAGGGCCCGAAACCTCCGAAATACCCCAAGATGCGGTGGCTGGACGGTGCCCCTGAGCGAGGCGGATCGCGCTCTCGGCCGTGCACGTTATAGCACGTTGTCACCGGGACTGGGAGCTCAGGGAGTTATAAAGGATCTGTGGTCCCCTTGGGTTAAATTAAGGTGAAACGACCCCAGATGACCCTTTAAAATGTTTTACTTGTGGTAGAAACAGCTTAAACTTGGAAAAGGGTACTAAGCGATGTGGTCTCGTAGAAATCTATAAGAGAGAAAAGAAAAGAAAGAGAAAGGAGAGAAAGAAAGTCAAGGAAATACCATCACCATGTTACCATAAAGTCGGTCACAAAGGAACCCTCTAAGATTCGGTAACAACCACCCCAGGTTCCAGCGTTGTCTCAGGTCTGGTAATCTTGGGTGGTTGGTGCACACAGGGCAAAGTTTTCTGTCACCTTTAAGTTCATCTTATCAGCTGCTTAGCATGCTCGACAAAGAGAGGCAGGGATTCCGTGAATTCATTTCCATGAGAGCTGAGGAAAAGGTGGAGCGTGGGTTCTGTGCACACGTTGAGGGGAATGGGGTGCACCAAACACCTCGTCCAGTTGACTTGGTGGTCGTGCTCACTCTGCTGCCTTTACTTCACCCCAGTTCCCACAGATTTTTGCTGACTTTGTGCTTTTTGAGCAATCATCCAGCTTCTGGGGCAGGATGCTCCCCTCTTATCAGTCCTTATCACCTCTTCAATGGTGAAGTTGTGAGCAAGGCCTGGATCCTCTCAAGCTGACACAATGGTGCCGGGCATGAGTGGTCCTTGGGCTTGATGAAAAACATTTGTACAGGCTACAATTCCCCCCCTTTGAGACTCATCTAAGGAGTTTGTCAATACAACTGCAAGGGAGTGGGGACGTGCACCCTTGGATACACTTCGTGCTTCTCTGCGCAGCATTCCTGAGACTAATCACAAAGGCCACAGCTTGTCCTTGAGGTTTTCTGTGTTGATGAATGTTTGAGGCATTACTTCCTTCAGTTCCCTACACACGTGTGTGATGCTCAGTGTCCTCGGGCAGTGCGCTCTGGGCTGAGCACGAGCCCCGTCTCTGGCTGGACGATGTGCGGGTGTCGTGTTTGGGGCTGCAGCATGCGGCCCTGGAGCCAGGGGAGCGTCTGCCTGCAATGGCTTTGCAGGAGGGACAATGCCAGGGCTGTCGGAGGACACCTGTGCCTTCCGTGCCCACGGCAGAGCCCTGCGCATGTGTCTGGGACTGGTGGGTTAATCCCTGCTTGCTTGGGCCCCTCAGGCACCTGCCCTGTGTTTAAGCATCAGATGTCTGTCTGAAATGCCAAATGGCCCCATCTGAGCACATTCTGCTTAGCTGAGAATTAAGATCTGAGTCATTTCTCTCGCAACAGGTCGAGTTACCTGGATGAAGTGATAATAATTAACTTTCAGTATAAACAATAAATTGAGTGTATTAATTTCTATGGGGGAAAAATGCAGCATTTGCATTTAAATTAACTTTCCACACTGCTGCACACTTACATATGTGTTGATTTCCCTCTAAAGTTAAAAATATGTGTAAATACTTCCCAGTCTGGTGTATCAGAGAAGTTACGGCACAGCGCTGCTGCGTTTCTTGCCCCATGGGAGCGTACCAGCTCTGGGACGGTGCAGCCCATCAGAACAACGTGGGGTTCAGGAGCAGGAGGACCCTACGGCTTGGAGGTGCCTGTGGTGCCCCAGGAGTGGACTCGGGCGCTGGACCTGGTCGGGGTGTGCTGAGTTGCTCTGTTCCAGCCTGGCGCTTTGCTGCTCACTGCGACATGCAGGGCATGGAGTGGGGGGGCTGCATGTAGCCCAGCTACCCCTCTTGAACCAGGAGCTGAGCCGCAGCTCTCCCCAGAGCTCCTGGAGCTTGGACACAGTGGTGGTGTCTGAGGTGGCTGCCTGGTGGGTCTTGCTGATGCCTCTTGCTGGAGGATGTCACAGGGCTTTGGAGACAAGCCACATGATAAAAAAGGAGGTGGAAGTAAAATCGCATATCTGTGGTTTTCTTTCTTGGCATTCAGGTAAAAAAAGGTTTCTGACAAACCTGTGCTGAGTCTGGTTTTGCATGACGCCGTCCTGTGAGGCTGTGGCACGAGGGCCATGTCGTGATGGCTGTGTCGTGACCTGGCCCGAGCTCATCCTGCCTGTGTCTGCAGGGTTTGCTGATGGCTGGCGAGCAAGACAAGGTGAGCCCCAGAGCACAGTCATTGCTGTGGGCATGCTGGGGGTGAGCTCCATTTCTTGTTTTCTTTTTTTTTGTCCAACACTTTACAGAACAGAAGGGTCCTCTGGCCCCTGTGAAGGGCATTTGTGCGTGTGGGAGTTTATCCCTTGGAAATTGCATTATTTTCAGATGGTATTTCCAAATTTAAAGTCAGCTGAATCACCAGGGACCTTTAAGGAAGAATTCACTGTATTTTTGGGAACACATCCTTCAATCTTTCTCTGGACTGAAGCTGGTGACACTTTTATCTGAGAAAGGCAAGGCTTGAGATAAAGGTTTCAAAGCACTTTACAAATGAGCTAAAGCTGGGTTTTGAAAGGTGGATACTTTTGTCTGCACTATATTGTAGAACCATTCAGAGGTTCCCATTAGTGAGATCTGTACAAAAGTGCTATAAAAGATTTTTCTCCACCAAGATTTCTGCCAGAAAAGAAAAGGGGGGGAGGAAAGTGGAGGCAAACTCACCATTTGGGTGTTAAATACCACTTGACTCTTGGCATTTAGAGTCCCATTGTGCCTTTAGCTTGGTTTACTACCTCACTAGTTACCAAAAAGGACATTAAAATGTATATTTATGGTCTGTGCATTGCACTGTAATTATCTGCCAGGTCCACTTGAGCACTGCCTCGTGAATCTAACAGCATATGCAAATGAAATGAGAGCTGATTTGCATGATGATTTGCATGTGCGTGCACAGTTCCATTTCTGGATGCAAACTGCTTGACACAGAGGTGGCTGCGATCCACGTAGCCCGCACTGTGCCCCGGCTGCTGGGGGTAAAGGAGCAGACGTGGCCCTTTGCTGCACTGCCCCAGTGTCCTTCAGGGGAGTCCCTGGGCCCTGCTGGGGTGGGGGGCTCAGCTGCAACCCCAGGATGGTGGACACATGGGGACAAGTATCTCCTCGGAGACCACTGTGCAGATCCAGCGCTCCCCACGTCGCACGTGAGCTTCATGAGCAGCTTCACGAGCAGGCAGCCACGTTTTGGTCCGGGTCTGGAGGGGTCGGGGATGTGTGTGGGTGTCTCGCAGCTCCGGGGCGTGCTGGGGGGCCTCTGTTGCCATCACCCTGCAGCAGGGCGATGCCTTGTTGGTGCACCTGCCTGAGACTTTGCATACAAAATAATTGTGTTTTAAAAAACATCTAGTTTGGCTATTTCTGAGTATTTTGCAGTGTGTTTTTGTCCCGATGCCAGGGTCAGTTATTGCATTGCACAAGAACCGAGCTTTCTCCAGAATTCTTTTCTCAGCACTTCTTAATATTGAGATTTGGGTATTTTATTAGAAGGGAAAACCAGCAAAGATGATACGAAGAGCATGATAGCAAACAAATGATTTCTAAATTTTTCCTCAAGCTTGATCTAAATCTTATCCAAGACAGTTATTACAGCTGAAATTTGCTGACTTTGTGCCCAAGATCAGAGATTTGATGCATTTTCAGAGGAACTAGTCAAACAATGGTGACAATGGAGGAATGAAGCTGATCTGTAATCTAGGGCCCTCAACATCAGAAGGACACGGACCTGCTCGAGCAAGTCCAGAGGAGGTGACAAAGATGATGGGGAGGCTGGAGCACCTCCCCTGTGAGGACAGGCTGAGAGAGTTGGGGGTCTTCAGCCTGGAGAAGAGAAGGCTCCGGGGAGACCTTATAGTGGCCTCCCAGTACTTAAAGGGCCTACAGGAAAGGGAGGAGGGACTCTTTATCAGGGGTGTAGGGATAGGATGAGGGGTAACCGTTTTAAACTGACAGAGGGGGATTTAGATTAGATATAAGGAAGAAATTCTTCCCTGTGAGGGTGGTGAGACACTGGCACAGGTTGCCCAGAGAAGCTGTGGCTGCCCCCTCCCTGGAAGGGTTCAAGGCCAGGTTGGACGGGGCTTTGGGCAACCTGGGCTAGTGGAAGGTGTCCCTGCCTGTGGCAGGGGGGTGGGACTGGATGGGCTTTAAGGTCCCTTCCAACTCAAACCAGTCTATGATTTTTGTAGTATCATGTATCTTTAATAAGATAGATAATGTAGACATATATAGATAGATCTAGATATCCAGATAGATAGATAGTACAGAATTGGTGTCCTCTCTGCAATTTAGAGTCTTCAGCCGGGGTGGGCTGTGACTTCCGGCAACCCTCTGGGGTTGCTTTCTGCCATTATTTCTGAGCCAATATTTTCTTTGGGAAAACCAAGATTAAAAAAGCTCTTTTTCACCTTCTGAAACTGTTTTTGGCTTGGCCTCGCACCATGGGGGATGCTGGTGCGATGCACGAGGCAGAGATCCTGGCGACATCACAGCCACGTCTTGGACGCAGTGGTGAACAGGCTCCTTCATTTCCTAGCCCTGCTTTTTAATGGGCTGAGGGCAGATAATTTTTTCTAATGAAAAATTAAGTGCAAACCCAAAGAAGACAAAGAGAGGGCTGGGTGGAAAACACTGAACTAACTGGCCCTGGTCTTCCCTGGTGAAGAGAAATAGCACAGCACTTATTTTTAACTTTGCAAATGCTTCTGGTGCTGGGAGCGTGGCAGTGCCCCGAGGACCTGACAGTTTAACATGCGACCGCTCTGAAGTGCTGAAACGAAACCTTGGCCTCCTCCAGTCGTCTTTCCGGTAATTAATTGTCAAATGCTCAGGGGGTAATTTGCTTTTTATTAAGGTGGATCCAATAATTCAATGCTTAGATGGATCCAACAACCATTCACTGTATGTGCTGTAAAGATGCACCTAAGGGCAGTCTGTCATTTGTCGTGCTTATAGCTAATGAATAAAAAAATGTCATAGAAATGAAATGTAAAGGAAACGGTGGCAGAATTTAGAGTGATTAATGCTTTGAACCCAGACTTGAAGTGCAGCAAGTGCTTTCAGTCTTGCTGACTGAATTAAATAATCCAAATTAGTAATGCATTTTAATATTTCTTTTTTCCTGTGTAAAGACATTAAAGTGCTTTTAGCAAATGAGGTAAAGATTTTCCATCCATGTTTGAAACAAAAATGGAGCACTGTGCCATGGCGTGCCCAAAGCCTGCAGCAAGCTCGTGGCGTGGGCCGTGCGTGGCCGTCCTGGCAGTCTCTCCCGTACTGCCCGTGGGTCTGACTGCCCTGAAAATGGCTCTGGGTGCTCCCGGTGACAGCGGCCATCCACACGCACCCATGAGTCGTGCTGTGGAGCCAGTGTTGAACCTGGGGTCATTGTCTGTCCCTTGGAGAGAGGAGCATCCCTTCCCGCTGAGGGCCAGGGCTCCGTGGGGTGGTCTGGGAGTTTTCCCTCCCTGACGCCCTCAGCTCTGGCCTCTGCGGGGCTTGCTGCTGCCAAGGGAGCAAACACGGCCCACGTCCTGAGCGGAGGTTTTCCTGAGTGGGTGCGCATGTGTTTTGGGGACATTCCCTGCAAGCATGCGTTTAATTTCCTCTGGAGAAGGGAAAGGATTTGCCAGATGAGATTCTTGAAACTGGCAAAGCGTTTTTTGAGAAGTAAATTCCCCCGATCTGCCTGGCGTCAGCTAGTCAGCGAGGCGGGGGGAACTGGGACCAGTTAGTGCCGCTGTGGTACATGCTGGGTTTCAGGCCATGAAATCCTCCTCTATTGGGATGTCTGCGAGGCAGGAGGGGTTTTTGCAGAGCCACCCCCAGTGCAGGATGCCTACAGGACAGGTTTCAGTGCTGGAGGGCAGAAACCCTTGCAGCCTGAGCCTGCTCCACTGGGGAAGCTGTACTGTGTCCTGTGCCTAAGCAAACCTCTGTAGCAGAGGGAAAAATAAGAGTATTTCTCCAACTTTTGTTAGGTTTTTTTTTTTTACCCCTTAATATACACCTACAGGCTCACTCTCTATGGAAACATTGGAAGCTAGATTTTAGCAGGCCTTAGGGACTGCAGCATTATCCATCTTCTGTAAATACTGTAGAGCTGTGTGGAGTTGGAAACTCTTTTATGATTGCAGCTCGGCTGAACAACAGTGCTGCCTTCCTGGTGTGCTTCAGGATCACTTCACTTGTCAGCCGGGTGGAAGGCAACAGCTGTTGGAGCATTTTGAGAACAAAATGCAGGAAATGGAATGTACTGGATTTTAAATACATCTCATGCATCGAGATCAGAGTGAGTGTTGCAGGGAAACTAGTATTGCTCCATACCACAGGGATGCTTCTTCCCTCCCCAGAGATCTTTTAGAGACTTAGGCTTGGAGTACTTGATGCTACAGAATTAATGTAAGTCTGTGTCTTGGAAATGAAGCTCCAGCAGTCGAGCAAAACTTACCCCAGCCCTTTAAATCTGATAATGCCGGTTGTCAGCATCCAAAGGCCAGACACTCTCTTGACAGCGCCTAATTCCACCCGAGTGGCCATCAGTATGAATAAGACACGTCTCTGTGGACATGCAAATGTGTTCGGTCCTATTTAATGAAGATAAATGTCTTAATTAAGATAACCAACTGCCTGGGGGATTTTGAAAATTAGATGAGCGTGGGCTCCGCAGTGAGAGCTTGGCGCAGATGCTTTGGCTGCTCTTCCAGAGAACCGCAGTCTCTGACGGGATGCAGCTCTGCAGCTCTTGCCGGGGCCCTCTGCTACATGGGGTGCTCCCCATGGGGAAGGATGGTGCTGGCGCTGGCCACCAACCCAAGCCTTTGTACCCTGGTTTAAAACAAACGTGCTCATTTCCCACCCTGATCTGTCTCAGCCAGCGAGCCGTAAGTGTTCTTGACAGAGCAGCTTAACCGTCCCTATGTGCTGCCGGTAGAGACTGACGAAACTTTGATGAGTTTCTGTCTTCAAACTGTCATTGCATCCATTTTTTCATTCCCTTCATAAAAGCCTTTTTAAAAATCATATTTTTAATAAAGACTAGGCAAGTGCTGAGGCCTGTCGGAGCTGTGGTGTGGAGCTGGGGAGGTGCTGGGCTCGCCGGGAGCCATGGCTGAGTGCCTCAGAGGCAGGAGCCAGACCCTGGAGACAACGAGCCCCTCTGAGGTGGGCCAGCATCTGAGCCTGTACAGAGCCCAGCCTGGTGAGCAGCACCGCTGCAGGGCAGGAGGGACACACAAATGAAAGAAAATGACTGCAGAGCCATAATAATGGGATTATTAGCATCCTGTGGTTTATTACTTGGCTTTTGGGTGCTCTGTGGGGCTTGTAGAGAAGAGTGCCTCGGGCTCTTGGGCCAGCAGCAGCCTGTCCCAGCGGCAGACTTTGTGTCTCAGCATTTCTCTGCAGCGTTTTTGCACGGGAGATGTGAGCTGGCTTTGGGCTGTGAGCTGAGGAGGTGTGCTTTGGCAGCAGCTGCCTGTGGGCACAGTGGGCAGAGCCCTCCGGCCTGTCCTTCCCGGGGAGGTGATGGCTGTGGACTTTCTGGATGCTCCCTGATGCTGGAGGAGCTGAAGGAAGGAGAAGGAGAGGGAGTGTAGGCTGTTGCTCAGCGTGTTTCAGCACACACTGTTGGGACTGAGGAATGGTGAGCAGGGCTGGGGCGCAGTGCTAAAGGCAGGGGATGCCAAGGCGGGATGGCTGTTTCACATTGGAGTGATGGAATGGGAAGGCACGTGAAGATGTGTCTGTGTCTCTGCGTGGTTGAGAGAGAGACACCGACGTGTGCCGAGGTGGAAGCCATCTCCTTTTTGCTCCCCTCACCATGCTGAAACGTGAACGCGTTTCGTGCAGCGTAGCTGGTGCACAGTTGCAGGGTGCGCTGTGCCTCTGAACATGGCCCTCGCCTCCTGAGCCCGAACAGCAGCAGAAGGCATGGCTCCTCGGGGAGACACTCACCTGGGTCCCTGGCGCCAAGTGTGCTCAGCCACTGAGACAGGGACTGGCGTTCTTGGCCGTGGTTTAGAAAGCTCTGCACCTTCCCGCCGCAGCAGCTCACTCTGCTACTTGGCAAAAGAGACTCAACTGATCCTTGTGGGAGCAGAGCCCCAGTTTAGCAGCTCTTTCTGCAGTCCCGAGACCTCCGAACTGCCCCACCACTGAAATGACCGAGGGTGAGGGGGCTCTCAAGAAGCCTCCAGGCTGAGATGCAGCCTTTTTTTTCAAAAGAAACGAAAAAAAGAAGTCTTACATAAGTCAAAACATCTGCTAGTGCATGACTAATGCCTTCCCTTCTCCCCCCTCCCCTGGCCTGGTAACAGAAGTTCACAGGAATTATATAAATGATTGTTTCCTGTAAAATGTTATACATTGTTCATAGGTCTTTTGGGGACAAACCTCGCATTCTGCAGTCCATTACCCTGCCCTGTTTACTAATAGCTTTGGATCCAGCTGACGAACTTGCTCTGCTGCCCCGCTGCATTTCTGAAATGAGCCGGTAACAACAGAAGTCCAAACCTATTGTTCGTGGCCCGGCTGGTGCAGGGTGGCTTTAGTCCTGCCAAAGTCAACTTAATGGGGACAATTATCTACGTTTTAAAGCAGAGGTTATTGATGTACAGCGCTGACAGCTGAATGCTGGTGCTGGGGTGCGGCAGTCTCGGACAGCACTGGCTGTGCCCCCCCAGACCCCCTGCCCCACGGTGGGGGTGTCCGTGCCTCCCCTGGGGACGTGCATGCCGGCAGCAAGAGTAGTGACAGCACCGAGGATTTGCAGCTTTTTGGTTTAAGGACGTGTATTGGCGAGCTCCTGGAAAATTATGTTATGGTTGGTTTGTCTTATGAAAAGCGCAAGGAAATGTTTTAAAGACCTGACAGTGAAACCAGCCTTGAGACATTATTTCATTCAAGCCATACTTCCCCATTCTGGCAGTGCTTCTCTGCAATAGCCTTCTAACTTCTTTGCTCACTTGTTCACCTCTGGCTGCTTTAAAGCCTTGGTGGGTCCTGTGCAGTGGACCAGCACGGGAGGGCAGCGGCCAGGGGGAGGATGAGGCGCTCCCTGCCCATCGTGCGGTGCTGGCAGCAGCCCCAGCACCCGGCTCCACAGCAGGGGACCAGCAAACCCAGGTGCGGGCAGCTGCCCTCTGCCCAGCTGAAGGCCGCCGGCCTCCCCTCCTGCAGCCCTGCAGGAGCAGTGCTGCTGCCAGTCTGCCCAGTACCACCCAGCAGGGAATGGGGCTGAATCACTTCTATGCTGAATTTTTAATGATATGTCTTGCGTGACTTTGGTTCTTGTTTGCCTGCATGGATCTCTCAGTTCTGGACATTTTGGGACTGTGTCTCTGTTTAGACTTGTGTCGTTTCACATGTCCGCAGCAGAAAGGCTCTGGGTGCCAGCGGGGGTTCCTCAGCCTGAGGATTTCAGGATCTTTTTTGAAAACGAGCTTCTCTACACAAGAATCTGAAGAAAGAGGGGTGCGTATATACTGACCGCTGCCGTTTTTTCAGACAGTGATTTCACAAATCTGCATGATGTGGCAGCACATTCAGGTGAGACCCTCTGGCCCCAGCCCGATGCACAGCAGTGCTGTGGCCTCCAGCTGCCCTGTGCTGCTGGCCACGGGGCTGGCACCGCTGCCAGGGCCGGCAGAGCTGAGCGCTCCAGGCAGAAGGAGCCGGGGCCTGAGTGCCCACAGCTCCCCAGGTCCCAGGGGGACTGGAACGGAGACCCCGCTGCCGCTGCGGCCGGGCTCGGGCAGCACTGGGGAGACAGGGTTGGTTTGTTTCTTGTGGCCGATGACTTTCCCCTGAGCACTTGTCTTCCCTCAGCTGTGGCTGAAGCAGCTGGATGGGCGCAGCGTGTCTCTCGGGTTTCCAAATACTGTACCGCCGCAGGACCTGCTATGGGTTTCTGCTTTTCTGTGGTCTGAGAGGTAAACTGCTGCTGGTGTTACTAATGGACTTCTGCTTTTAGCCCGAGTGCTGCAGGCTTCTGTGCCAAGGTAGAAGCCATGGAGTCGATTAAGCAATTACCTGGTGTTTCAGTTGTCAACAGATGAGACTTTCTGGTTTTTACTGTTGGCGTCAAACCCTACATGCATCTCACCCCAGACTCATCAGCGATAATTTGTCCAAACTGCTCTGCCCTGCAGGTCGGGGGTGGGTGCATGAGGTGATGCGAGGGAGCTGGGGCACCCTCCCACCCTTCGGGGCTCGCCCTGCTCCTGTACCCGGGCTTCGGAGGTGGCACGGGGCACCGTGCCGGCCCCTGACCGCTGCCTGGTGCGACGCGGCACAGCTGGGGCCGTGCTCACTGCTGGTGCGGAGTGTCATCCTTTGGACAGCAGGGCTCCAGCTCCTGTCTCCAGCAATGATCCGTGCCTGCGGTGGGGAGTCAGAAGTTATTTTGGGGAGGGGAATAGCTTTTGTGCTGTGGCTGCTGGAAAATTGCGCTGCGTTTGGTTTGCACGGGCTGTGGCATGAGACCCTGGAGAAATAAGTCCCTTCTGCTGAGTAAGATGTATCGTAAATGAATAAATGTCATACTGTCCTGCTCCAGATTTCTCTGTTCCTTATTGGAATGGGCTCTTGAGATGCATCTCTGCAAGCTGACTCGTGCTGGATCTGAGTAAAATGTCTCCTTTCGGCTTGCACCCCTGTGCAAACCAGGAGGCAAACAAATGGCTTGCAGACAGCGGAGCAGACATGGTCAGCCTGTGCACAGCTGATGTAGTTCTCAGAGCCTTCCCTGTCAGAAAAGGGGCCACGGGACATATCTGACCATCCAGCAGCGTAAATCTGTCTGTGTGGAAGGGATTTTATCTTCCCCCAACCTCCTCAATGCTAACTTCAGTGTGTCTCTTTCCATTTTTCAGCGGCTGCTGCCTGACACCCCTCTGCCCTTATCCCATCAGATGTTTCCCAGAGAACTGTGATGTACTCCAAATGAAATTTTAGTAGTAAAAAGAATAGAGTCACTCTAATTTGTTTTTTCCTTTGAAAGCGGGATAGTGAGCAATATTGTTTACCAGGCTGCAGTTAATTTGGCTTTTAGTCTATTTTGCAGTTATTCACCTGCATTTCTTAACTGTGCTGTTCACTGCAGACATGGATAATGGAAGAAATCATAAATCTTGCTGCACACTATTAAGCTAAGGAAAACCCTGTGAATCAGCAGCATTGGCTGGGATGCTCTGAAGAGCCCTCTTCTGCACCCCCTCAGCACGGGCTGGTCTTTGCGTGAGTGCTACTGCCGAGCCGAGGGGTTTAAATCCAAGTAGTGTAGTGTGGGCTGAAAACCCTCGTGTGGGGAGTGGGGTGGGAAAGGGACTTTCAGCTTTTTCGGGAACAGCTTAAAGAGCTGAGGTTTCCACAAAATCAGTCAAATGCGCTATTTCTTCCTTGAAGTTAGATGGAAAAAGAAAATATCAGTAAGCATTGCTAAGGAGGAGGAACCTGCTTTCCCATTTTTTTTTTTTTTGTCTCGATACCTCACTTCTCCAGAAGAGACTTTCAGTATAGTAACGAAGTGTTTTATAGCAGAGAACATTTTCCGACTACTACCAGTGAGCAGATGTATAAGAAAAGAAGCGGCAGTAGTGAGGCTGATTAGCCACAATAAATTATGCAATCTAGAAAACATGTCAGCCACTGAGTGTGCAGGATGTCTGATGGGCAGAAAATCTCATTACTGAGCCGGGGAGAGCGGCCAGGCGCCGTTTTATTCAAAATACAAATGTGCAGATTAGCCACGATGAAAGGCCAAGCTGTCGGAAACACTAGCTGTTTACATCTCGTTGCAAATATGAAAGTAGAGCCCATTTCATTATAAAAGATGTCACAGGCTGGGATTTGTACTTGAAGACAGTCTTACTTTCCCTATGGGAAATTCAGGTTTGTGGCCGTGACATCCGACAGTGCAGGGCCTGGATCTGAATCCCTGCAAGCGCGGCCAGCCCTCTGCAGAGCCAGGCTGAGGGGAGCCACAGGGGCCAACAGCAGAAATGGTTTTGCTGCAAAAGATGATGGAGAAATTTTCCATATTGTGATGGTAATTCCTCTCCTCTAGAGCTGGGGCTAACGGACTGGTGGTAACCACCAGTTTTGTCCTTATTTCTATGGATTCTGGCATCTGCAGTGACCCTGGTACAATTTACAGCCAGTTTCAAGTACTTCATAGAATCCTATCACAGAATGATTTGGGTTGGAAGGGACCTTCAAAGCCCATCCAGTCCCAACCCCTGCCCTGGGCAGGGACACCTTCCACTAGCCCAGGTTGCCCAAAGCCCCGTCCAACCTGGCCTTGAACCCTTCCAGGGAGGGGGCAGCCACAGCTTCTCTGGGCAACCTGTGCCAGTGTCTCACCACCCTCACAGGGAAGAATTTCTTCCTTCCATCTAATCTAAATCTGCCCTCTGTCAGTTTAAACCTGTTACCCCTCATCCTATCCCTACACCCCTGATAAAGAGTCCCTCCCCCCTTTCCTGTAGCCCCTTTAAGTACTGGGAGGCTACTCTAAGGTCTCCCTGGAGCCTTTTCTTCTCCAGGCTGAACACCCCCAACTCTCTCAGCCTGTCCTCACAGGGGAGGTGCTCCAGCCCCCCCATCATCTTCGTGGCCTTCTCTGGTCCCACTCGAGCATGTCCGTGTCCTTCCGATGTTGGTGCCCCCAGAGCTGGACACAGCACTGCAGGGGGGGTCTCACGAGAGCAGAGCAGAGGGGGAGAATCCCCTCCCTCGACCTGCTGGCCACACTTCTCTTGATGCAGCCCAGGGTACAGCTGGCTTTCTGGGCTGCGAGTGCACATTGCTGGGTCATGTTGAGTTTATTGTCAACCAACTTACTGAAGAAGTGTTATAAAAAACCACATGTGGGTTTTCAGGGCTTGGGTCTCTTTAGCAAATAATAACTTCACCCAGAATCGGTTTTTATCAGCCTCAAATTAGTTGTGAATTCATTTCAAATGACCCAGACAGCATTGGTTGGGAAAAAAAATTATGAAACTGTCTGTGGGGATGGTCTCTGCTGATTCAGCATTTCAGAGGCTTTACACAGAGCACTGAACACCGTGCTTGGCTCCCTGCCCTGCCCCGGGGCTGCCGGGTCCTCTTGATCTTCCTCCTCCTCCTCTCCAGGCCATGCTGGGGGCACTTGCTGCTCCACAGCACTCCTCGGGCCACACAGCCTTCACCCACCCAGCGCATGCCCAGTTGGTTTGTGCACTGCGAAGCAAATCCCCCAACCCTTCTTCTACTCCTGGTTTAAGCCAGATTCATGCCTCTTGTTCCGTGTTGCGTGCGGTTGGTTGGCCGTTGACCAGAGAAGAGCTTTGTGAATCCCAGTCACCGCCACTTTTCCATTCATCCCAAGCTATTAAATACTTGCACACTGGTTTTAAGCAGTTACTCTATTTCTCCCCCGAGACAGCTGAATTTCAGAGCTGGGAGAAGGATGACTCCTATATAAAGTTTCCATATTCAGTTAAATTCAGCAAGGAAGCCTCTATATAAATGTAAATGAGATCCAGCAGTAACGCAGGAGTTTGTGCCTTCAGGTCTGCTCTACAGGAAGGAACCGAATGGTTTCTTGGAGGCTGGAACAGTTGTCTGTTGAGGAGCAGCCACAGGAATAGATTTTCCTTTTAGTGAGAAGCTCTGAGCAATATGGAGAAAACTGGCCTAAGTAAAAATGCAATTTTTCTTACCCTATATTCATGCAGAGAAGGAAAGACAGTTTAGCAGGTGCAAATTTATGGTGAAATTATTTACAGAACAAGAAAACTTGGGCATGACCTCTGTGACCATCTGCCGCACTGAACTTCCACTGATTTATGCTTCCAGTGGATTTTGAATTAATACCATTATTTTCTTTCTTTTTTCTTCAGCAATTACAAGCAGAGCATCAGCTGACAGTGAGTTCTGCAGAGTGCCATGACTGCGGGAGGAGCTGCACTGCCCAGCGAGTACAGCTCTGCGTGGGGAACAAACGCGCACGTTAGGGTTTTTGGATGAGAAAGGTAAACGTGCAGAAAGAAATCATGCAGAAAGGTAACAATGAGAAAGAAGTAATGCAAGAGCTAGCTGTGCTTGATGGCTGGCAATGATGACAACAAGCCCTTTTTGCCTGTTAAATGGTTTCTGGGAGTACCAGACCACATGAGAGTGGAGGAGAAAACACTTGATTCTGGGACTGTATTGGAATTTGTACTGGGAAATTAATTTAAAATGATCTGGAGAGGGTTTTGATGGGAAAAGTGGTGAGAAAGGCTCTTGCTCATCTGGTTGCCCAGAAGATGCACAAATAAGCCTCTTTATGGTGCCATTAAAAAGTTTATGGTCTCTTTGCCAAAGCCTCTGAGGGACGATGCAACTCCCTTCACTTGTGCCTCCGACAGACTGGCATCACGCAGAGACGCTGGGCCGGGAATTGGGTCTCAAGGTGCAGCTTCCAAGGAAAAGGACATTTTGACCGCAGCTCTCTTGCTGCTCTTGGCATTGGCGTGGGGAGCCCTGTTCCAGCCGAAGGGAGCAGATCCCCCCGGCCCGCGAGATGGAGAGGGGGAGCGGTGCAACCCCAGCACTGCCAAGGCTGAGGGCCGCTTAGTGTTCAGGAACAGGGGAAGGCACCAATGAAGTGATAAATACAGCAGCAGAATAAACTAAATGTGATCTTTAGCAAAAAAAAAGTCCTGGGGATGAGTGTTTCAGTGGCAAATCAGAAGCTGTCTGGCACAAGAGGCTCAGAACAATTTGTATCTGAACTCTGCTCCCAAGTCCTTTGGCTGAAAAAGGCTAAATCTGTGCAGGAGAGCTGAAATACCACCTGAGAATGTCAATTAATGTATTGACATTTTTGCCTTCGTATTTCACCTATTTTACCCATTTTTCCTCTGCATGGGAATGCAAAATGTTGTTTCCTATTTGATAGCTACTGTCTGCTACCTTAATTGCAGCTCTCACTGGGGGTGAATACAGAGCACTGAATGTCCTGCACACCCAGAGACATGGAATAACTGCATAGGAAATTAATAAAAGAAATTTAGCACTGAAAAGTAAAGTAATCTCATGCTGAGAAACAAAGGGTCTTGGCGCTGCCTTTCCTGGTGCTTGTATGCTAATTATGGGGTCTTTTTGCTTGTGCTATTTCTCAAAAGCACGCAGCATCCTTGCTTTTCTATAAGTAGCTGAATTAATTTTGTTCAGATTTGAGGGGAAAAAAAAAAGGAATTGCACCCAGGCTGAGAATGAAGCAGCCAAACAGAGAGTCTCAAAAAGCTGGCAAAAGAATAAGCTGTTGGAGATGATCAAATAGAATGGAAAATATTACAGACCTGCCAGTGCATCTAACTGTGCACAGCTTATCAGTACGGTAGTTTTTATATTGGCATAACTCAGAGCTAGTGAGATTACTCATGGTTTTCATAACACTTATTGGATCAGCATCAGTGTCCAAATGGGAGGTATCTCCATGTGCTAGAACAACGGCTCTCTAACGTCAACAAGCATCTGCTGTGGCAGAAGACCAAAATCAGCAAAGGCTAATTCATCGATGGCTTATTATTTGAATTTGTGTCCCTGTCTCGAGTCAGGGCTGCAACGGGTTTGTCTGCTGCCTCCTCCTCCTGAGCTGCCTGTCAAGCAGTTGCTGGCATTTCATGCTGCCCTTAGGTCAGGTCCAACTCGATCAGCATCGGTTTATTAAGAAATGCCCAGAGTGATTTTACTCATCGTGTCTGTCTCAAAACAGTTCAAGACAAAGTTCAAATATTATTTCTGGCTCCTTCAGCCACTAACTCCAACAGTTTTTTCATGGAAGTTTCCATGCTTCTCTGTAAAACTGTAAGATTTTTTTCCACTGATTTACATTGGCCTAAAAACATTGAAGTAGCTGAAAAAAAAAAAAGAAAGGATTTTGTTTGTGCTTTCAAGGTATTTCTGTGTGAAACGACAAGCTACTCACAGACATGTGGCACAGATAAATAGTGGCAGAAGGGAGCTGACTGCAGTTCGTGTGGTGTTACCTGTCAGTATAACCTCCGCCGGGGGTGATAAATACATTTCAGCACACAGGCTGTGAACATTTTGACTAATGAAAGGTTATTAGCGTTTCCCTGTTGTCTTTTGTGCTTGGAAGGCACCGACCGAAGCTCTCGGTATCACTGGCTGTGCTTTGCTCGTCAAGAAAATGGTTGTGGGGTGGTGGGACCATCATTACACTGGAGGCTTTTAGCCAACAACTAGTGACACGAAGGAAAACATAGCACCTCTGAATTGGCCTCTGCTGTCCATGGGCTTTGAATCTCACAGTGATTTATACATGTTTGAAAACACAATGGACACTGCAGGGTGACCCTGGAAGGGAGCTCAGGCCTTGGGTTCCCTCCCAGCAATGTCCCATTCACGTGACGGGGCTGGAGTCGAGCCTGCACGGCCTCGCCGCCTCCCGGAGCGGGGTGCTCTGCTGTGCCCCCCACGCCGCCCCGCTGCTGGGCCAGCACCTGCAGCATCCCTGATGGCACAATTAGTCTAATTGCAGAGAATGTTTAAGACATAAAAGTTAAGGCCAGGCTTTGAGTGGAAGGTACTCTTTGTCTTGTGAAAGCTTATTTCATGGCTGCTGAGGTCTGTTTTTGTAATGTCTCTTCAAATAGTTCCTGGTTTCTCTGTTCAGCAGATGCAGGCTTCCCTGTTCCATCAAAGAAAAGTTAAAAGTGGGTTTCAAACACCAGAACCCAATTAACAGTGCTTTTAAATCCCATTTGGTAATGGCTGCCTGACCTGATGAGGCTCGGGGAGGTCTGATGCTGTGCTGAGGTGAGCAGGATGCACTCACCTGGTTCGAGGAAGAGGAGGGAGAGCCACGGGTGGAAACACGGATGATCAGCAGACGTGGCTGCTGTCATCTGTGCTGGCAGAGCCATGGCAGGAGAGAGCAGGACAGCGGCTTTGCTGAGGGCAGAGGCGATGGCAGTCCAGTGGGACACGACGCCAGGAGAGGGTGATGTCCTTCAACTGCAGCGTGGGGCAAGCCCAGGCTGCCAATGGCACAGCTGTCCTGCCTTCAGCTCGCTCCTTCAATTACACCTAAACCAATGCAAGGTGTGCGAGGGACGTTCTCACCAGCACGTTTACTCAAGGAAGGATCCTGTTGGTACTTAGAGCCACCAAGGAACCTGCCTGAGCTCTGCTGCAGGCAGACCTGCTCCCCACAGCAGCTAAGGGGAAACCTGCCCAGCGAGGCATGGGAATTGCTGCAGATCCTGCCTGGCGAGGCGCAGGGATTGCTGCAGATCCTGACCTTTTCAAAGCCATGTCGCAGATGGATGCTATCCTCCTAAGGTGGCACAGTGAGGTCAGCTGGAACACGCTGCCCGCTCCTGCTCAGCGTGGGCTGGAAAAGAGAGCATTTATCATCACGTGATGATTTGTCTGTCCTGCAACGAGAAGGTGAGGTATAATTAAAAAGAACTTCCCTAGATTTGGGGCCTTTGTGTCCTACGCAGAGAAGGGACTCTGTGTGAGTGGACTATGATATGGATCATAATCCAAATATACAATTTGCTCTGCATCTCAACTTTGAAGATCATATTTTTGACGTCTCAAAGAGATGCTACAGCATTACCACAAATTTTATTCCTTTTGAAAACAAAAAATACACATCAGGAGAACTTTTCACGAGAGGGCAATGTATGAAATGTATAACGCAATGGTTTTGTTTTGGTTGTATGTTCAGGCATGGCAAAAGTGGCAATATAAATTGTAGACGCTAAAGCAGTCATCCACATTCACAGCTTTACAGCCATCATGTGAAGCCCCTGATCAGCCTGACAGCTTAGGAAAGCGAGGCGCAGGGGTGGTCCTTGTCTGAAGTTGAACGAGTGGGTTTTAAAGCTGGGAATAGGCCTGAACTCTCCAGAGAGCCAACACTGAGCAGAGCCAGCACTGTTACCTGCCAGGGAACAAGGAGCCGAGGAACAAACACCAGCAGTGGTGCTTCGGCAGCAGCTGGTGTGGTGGGTGCTTCAGGTGGAGCGTCGAGTGCACTGGAACCGTGTTGGGAAGCAGAAGGTCCTGGCATTGGGCTGGTGCATGTGCAGGGTGCCTGGCGGTGCCAACCACCAGAGAGGCTGAGGATGCTGATGGCGTCCACAGCTCGGGCACCAGAGCAGGGTCATCACTGTGCAGAAATCCCGAGGAAGGGAAAGAGGCTGTAAAGTGCACGAGTGTCTTTCAGGACCCCAGTGTCAGCTGGAAATGCCGATCATCGATTTGGAAACTGCCACTAAAGATGAACTGCAGTTTAATTTGATTTTGTAAAAGCAGCCATAAAACATCTTGCCGCGCAATGCCATCTCCTTTATAAAGTGGCTTATTGTGCAAAATACCCTCGATACCGTGTGCTTCAAAGTGGTGTGGATCGTTACTATCTGGTGATTCTGTTTGCTTGCAGTGCTCTAACTTGCCGAGTTCAGGGCTCTCTGAGGAAAGGATGGGAACGCAGAATCAAAAGCCTTGGTGCCAGCAGCGCCCGGGCTCCACTTGTGCGTTCCTCTGAGAGTGAAGCACAGAGAACGCAGTGATTTTTGGTCAGGTTAGTATACTGAACCAAACAGCATCAAAGACATAGGACAGAAGTGTTTCCTGATAGTCACTGCAAGGAAACAAATAAGTAGCATTCACAAAGTTTAACTTTCCATTCTGCTTCCAAGCTCAGTTACACCACTCAGGACATCAGGTCAATGGTAGGAGCAGACGGCAGCATTGCTTACCCAGCAGAACAGCCCCTTCTCTGTTTCTGCCACGCTAAATAGCTTTTTGGTCAAGCTCTTTGCCAAGCGGGTGGTATAGGGAGAACTAAAGTATTTAATGAACAGTTAGAGGCTGTGAACATTTAGTGGAAAGGCTTGTAATTTTTGCTCTAATGTATTATCTCATTACAAGTCATCTATTAATTTCAGGAAGCATTTCATATACTGCTTGTTTAAAAAACAGGAGGTCCGTATTAGAGAAATGCCTGCGGAGCTGAAGGCCTGTCTGTGTTTCGTGTGTTTCATTCCTTTGCCCTTTGCTGGGCTGCCAGAAACGCTGTTAATGGAAAATGTTCCTGGCTCTCTCCTCTCCAGCACAACTGACTCCTCTGAGATGAACTTCCAGCACCACAGGTCTGATTCCCACCCGCCACTCAGCCCCTCCTGCATTTTGTTGCTTGTGCTACAAACCGGTGCTCTTTCCCAGGTGAAAAGCACCCCATGAGCTCATTTTATTTTCGCTAAGGACAAAGCACCTCAAATTCACAGTAATGTACACCAACCTCCGGATTTGCTATTTATGTATTTCTTATGGGGTTTTTTTGCCTTTTCTTTCTTTAAATTAAAAAGATTGAGCAGGTCTTTTATACCCATGTAGGCACATTTTATTCCATGCTGTTCTTCACTACCTGCTGTTCTCAGCTAAAACACTCAACAATTAAACGGCACGCACAGACGGGACAGTGGGTCCTTTTCTTACAGTGCTGGTGAGCCAAGTGCTGCGCGGTGCCCGCTCGCCCAAGCTGACCTGTTCCATGCGTGTTCTGCTCACTGGTCCCACGAGCTGCTAACGGCCGGGCGGTGCTGGGCATCCCTGCTGGGCTGACAGGGTCTGGTCCCAGTACTAAAACTGCATCATCTCCCTGCCATGAAAAATCCTTGAAGCAGAAATGTTAAATTTCTTCAGTGCCTCCTGTCTCTGAAAAGGATATGACAGAAAAAAAATCTGCATAATCTTGTTAGAGTAATGCTATTATTTTTAATGAACTGTTTCAGATTGTGCCTTGAAGAAAGAAGGGGAAAAAGCATAAAATTTCCTGTTTCTGATGGTTCTTTTTGTCTCAGAAAAGAGAACTTTGGCACAAGCACTAGACATTTGCTAGGAATTGGATGCTGACACTGAGCATTGGAATGTCCCGGTTTTCCTGCCTGTGAAAACAGAAAATGCC
Organism: Strix aluco; assembly: GCF_031877795.1. Classification (NCBI taxonomy): domain Eukaryota; kingdom Metazoa; phylum Chordata; class Aves; order Strigiformes; family Strigidae; genus Strix; species Strix aluco. Next base: position 13,570,019 of record NC_133941.1, on the reverse strand, counting down.
ATCTCTGATGCAAGAATATTAAGAGGATAAATGCATTGAAATTAACACAGTACTTCAAATATTTATGTCCTGGTCTTGCAAGGTGTTAATGCGCTGGTGGTCTGCACCAGATCCTGGGAAGGTGACAGAAGAGTGTTTGTCCCCTCGGGGATGTGTGAAGGAAGAACCAAGTATTGCCGCGCTGGCGGGAGTTTCATTCTTACCCTGTCCCAGGCCAGTCCTAACGCTGAGCACCCTACTGCAGTATGTGAAAGAAGAAAGATTTAGCTTTGTAAAATAGTGCCATACTTCCAGAGTGAACTTTTCAGTGAAGTAATTTATGTCTCATTTAAACTCTTCTCTTCAGCTTCATGCCTGAGAAGTCTGTCTGCATTTTTTTCTAATAGTCAATAGGAGTTCTTAAATGACAATCTGGGTAATAGTGGCTATTATTAGAAGATTAAGGCAGCCAAATTGAGTACACTCTAGAGGGACTTTTGATCCCAGCTTTACGCACTTCTTTCCACATAAAACACCAGGAGCAGACCTTTCAAGCACTGGTGGTGTGCTTCGAAAGGGAGGGCTGAAATACCACTGCAGCTCCCAGCCAGAGTTTCTCTGCTAACTCCTTCCAACTTTGACAGGTTCTCCCCAGATATCATCAAAAATAAGAAGATGAGCAGCGAGTCACTCTCGTGCGTGGTTCACCCTGAGCTTGCTCCTGGGAGTTTTCCTGTGGCTCCTGGGCCTGCGCCTGCCCCAGGGCGAGGAACCCTGCTCCCCCCCGAACCCCCCCAGACAGGCGCTCTCCTTTCTTCAAAAGGCTGCACGAAGCATTGATGGAGGAGGGGGGAACGATGTGATTTCTTCTGCTTCTGTTGCCCTGAAAGGTCTGATTTAGAGGGAAACAGACTGCAAACAGATTCCTGAAGAAAAAAAAAAGTGCTTAGTGCTACCAGTTACTAATGCAATATCACAGCTGGATACTTGAAGCATAAAGCTAGGGTAGAAACATCTTACTGGACATGACCATATACACCCCTCTGCCACTGCAATGACTCTGTTTAAGCCCCTGTGTTTGAACCCTCATGACTTGCTAAATGACAAAGGTTGTATGTATTGATTAAAATATGTATATATTTATAGCTCATAATCTCGACTGCTTACAAACCTTTGGAAGTAGAAACAAGACAAAATATAAATGACCAGTATGTTCAGGTGGTATTGTTTTTTAGCTAAAACTATTTATTACAAAAAGATGATGCCTGTTGATGTGCCAGCTATCATGTAAGTAACCTTGGACACTAAACTGTAAGGTCACGCTGTGGTGCTAGGCCTTCTCGCACACCCATGACTTACCCAACGGCTGTCACACGCTACGTCTTTGCTGTGTTGCCGCAGGCTTTTGGCCAGTGCTCTGCCTTCAGTTCAATCCAGGGAAGAATGAGTAAAGCTCTTGGACAAGTGTTGGGTCTTGGCTGTATTTCTGGGCCAAACCTTGTCTTGGTTAACTTGCGTTGGTGTGATGGGCTGTTCAGGCTATCTGCACTGGCAGATGTTAGATCTGAAATGCCGTTATTTGGGTTGGCATGGTGAATATTTAATTCAGATTGCTCTTGAGAGGATTGCTTTGACAGGGACTTTGTATAGTCCCATTTCAAGAGTTAGTACTTCATGGTGGGATTTTTTTGTTCTAAAATTCTCAACATCAGACTAAATTTAGTCATGTAGAAATCAATAAATTACTGCCAACTTTAACATAAGGGCAGAGTTCAATGTTAAATGTTTTTGAACAATCTTACTCATGGTATTTAGGCTCTTCTCCTCTTTAGTTGGGAATGACATGACGAGAAACTTTCCACTGCTTTAAATGTTAAGGAATCTCTGAAAATATTTAGAAACAATCAATTCAAAATGTTCTATGGTTTGGGTTTTGATTTTTTTTGAAGTACAGTATGTTCTTCTGCAGATTTTCATCCAAGCTACATGTTCATGTCCCAGAGGCTTGTTTCCATGGTGCATTTGTATTTCTATCACAGAGTATGTCCAGTGACACAAACATATGAGAGGCAGATCTTGGTGGAGTATTTAGTTTTAAGAGCAATCTACTAAGGGCAGCTGAAGACGAGCCCTTTGTCTGTCAGAGCATGGAGAAAAAAAACAGTTCTGTAAGCAGCACTGGAGCTGGAGCACCGTTTGGGAACAAGCACTTTTCACATTATTAAGTTGTGCGCAACCAGTTGGGAACTCTGTAAAACTCCACTTAAATATTTCCTTTGTCTTAACAGTACATATGAAAATAAGTACCTTTTGGAGATTTGTTTCGTGTCAGGCTATTCCACCTCCTACTAAGCTTTTCCATACATTTTTCTCTGCTAACAGAACAGGGCAATAAGCTTACAGAAGCGCAGGCTGGTACCTACTGCTATTTTAATTTAAATGAATATTTCAGGGGGTTGGGAGGAGGGTATATGTTCTCTGTTTTGATGTTCTGTGTATAATAACAAGTTGTAACTTGGTAGTTCAGCAAAATAAACCAGTTCAGTACTGCTACACCAAAGTCCAAAGTGCCAATAAAACAGCGGGAAGCATTCTTACAGAGGAGGATAACTGTCCTCACGCTGCAGGAGTCCTTGGGTTTAAATCTGCTCCTGGGGACCCGCCATGCTCAAGCAGGCTCCAACTGAGCAGGCGGGAGCATTCTGCCTGACTGAATTCTCCCAGCGGCCCAGTATGGCTGGAGGGGGGCGAGAGGTTCCTGGTGCTGCTCCCCACGGTGGGAGAGCTGCTGTGGGACAGCCCGTGGGTCTGTGCCCCGTGGAGAAAATGCTCGCAAAATCCGTGCTCCTTTAGCTGCCAAGGCTGGGAGAGACATCCATGGCTCCGCCGGACAGAGCTCCGACTGAAATGTTCTTTGCTGCCTCTACAGAGCGACTGCCCCTCCGTGGCATGAGAGCCTGGGCGAGACGGCCCCTGCTCCATCCCTGCCACCCCACCATGTCTTGCCAGATACCCCGATACTGGCCACTGCAAACCAGAGGCACGGCGGCTCTGCTAAACGCTGCCCGTGGGACAGAGCGAGCCCCAGCCCTGAGCTCAGCCCTTGATGCAGGCTATGAGGAGCATTTGGCCACACTGCCTAGGAAGGTGGATGCTCTCTGACTTCTGAGTCATACAGGTTTTTTTGGTATAATGGAGAAGGATTCAGGTGAAAGCACAGGTTTTCCAGTTTTTTTGATATGGTGCTTTTACCTGGAAATCATTTAAGTTCCTTTTTATTCAGTAGCAGCCTGTGTGGATGGTGCTCGGCTATAAACTCATTGCCCTTTGCTGTTCATCAGTCTACCAAAATAAAAAACAAACATGTTGCTGTAGTTATTAAACCCTTGTGTCCGTTCCTAGGGAGGATGAGTTAATTGCCAACCAATAAGCTCATGTCAGAAAGTGTGTGCACCTGGAATGAGATCTGCAGAGTGTGGGAGGGAAGAGAAAGAACAGAAAATTGAAAAAGAACCATAAGGGATTGATACATTAATTTTTCACAGCTCGCAGAGAAAGCAGAAGAAATGGATACCTTAAGGTGAAAAGAATGGGCACTTAAATGGCAATGAAATTATTCTGTAAATGCTAGCACTTTTGGCAAGTACCAGACAGTAATCAGATACATTCAAATATATAAATTCAGAGATTAATAACGTGTAAGGCCAGCAGAGACCATGATAAGTTCTTCTGACCTTCTCCCTCATGTGGGTCATGGATTACCTTTTTTATATATAAATGTAAGAATTATCGAGTGTCTGTTCATGGAGCTTGACTTTAGTTTATCTGATTTAAAAATCAGACTAGCACAAATCAGGAGTAAGACCGTGGAAATTACACTGCTACAAAACCCCATCTTACAGGAAAAATCAGGCATGCCTTGGTAAATGGCTAGCTTCTGACATTTGGATTGCACTGAGACAGTGCATATCCTGTGTGACTCTGTCAATGTGCTAAATTCCCCCAGACTCCCAGGCAATTATTGAACCTTCTGAAACCTCACCGGCAGTACTCAGCCATGACCATTGCTACCTGCCATTTTTTTGTTTTTCATCCATAAGGCCATGTATTTTTAACCTGGATTTTGCACTGTCCCCTCTGTGCAAATCAAAGAGCCAGATCTCTGCCCAGGACAGAGGTGATGGTGATGATGCCCGTTTCCATGGCAACCCAGCACAGCCCTGTGCACGCCTGTGCAGAAGTTCGTTCCCATAGCAAAGGGCTGACGTACACCTGTACGTAATTGGAAACCAGGACTGATTGTGCGGTGGTAGAGTCGGTTGATGGCAGAAGAGAAGTCACGTAGTGGGCCGTTTTTCCAAATCTCATTGACACGGGGCCTTAGACGTTTCTTAAATGAACACCTCCTGGAAGATACGGCTGAAGACTCTCTCATCTCACTTACGGGATCACTCAATGACACATCTCATTTGTCACCTGAGTAAACAACTTATCACAGTGGTTGAGACTTGTATTGCCTCCATAAGCTGTCCATGGGAGTTCAGTGAACACGACAAACACGTAGAAATCAGTGCCATTATTTCAGCTGCTTTGGGGATGTCCAAGTTACGAGGTAACTTCTGCAGGTGTGTGAAAAAAGGGGAGAGGAAGGTATTGAAAATGCCTGGTAGGTGATGGATGTGGTGCTGAAAAACTACATCTGTTAATACTCATTCATAGTGTTGAAGAAAGATGCTCTTTGTCTATGTTAAAGCCAAAGGCATCCCTCATCAGCAGAACAAGTAGATAGCCTTCTTAGAGCAAGGGCATCCCGGAGCTGTTAGACCTTGAAGAGGTACACTACCACCTTGGCAAGCAAACTCAAGGTTCATGTATCCTTTAGCTGAACTACCCTCAATAGGATACTAAAAATCTCGCCTGTCTGTCAAGAAGACCCTTGCCCAGGTGAAGACCCTTCCCCTGAGCATGTGTAGAAGTATTATCAGCTGTATTATAATCGTAACCAATCATCGTAGAGAGGATGGACTTGGAAAATTACTAACTCTGCAAGTTTTGTGTAGAAATACAGTGTGGAAAGTCCTGTTGGTGTGCGTGATTTGTGGGAAACCACCGAGCACCAAGGCTTGCACAACCCTGAAATAAATAAGCAATGTCTCTCCTGAGTGTGTGATTATTGACCTATTGTCGGACAACAATAGGATTTTAAAATTTCCCAAGTAGGTGTTTCGTTAAACATCATCAAAAAATGAGAAGTAACCATGTTCTGTCTGTGACACGAGGGTTTACAGTTCGAAAGGCCTCTCCGGCGCTGCGCAGGGAGCTGGGCCGTGCCGGGGCCGCACTGGGCACCCGCGGACAGTCGTCCCTGGCCCGCGTTTCGTGGTGACAACTTCGCTCCCCGCCGCTCTTTGGGGGCTCGGAGCCGCGGCCGAGCGGGCCCGGGGCTCGGCCTCAACCCGTGAGGGGAGCGGGTAACGGTTACTATGGAGCACGGCCTGCGTGCCCGTTGGAAAGCGACGGGCACCGGGGCGGGGAGTCGGAGCTGAGGCGCCGGCGGGCTCCGCCGCGGCCCGGGGAAGGCGGCCTGGCCTTGGCGCCTTGCCGGGCGGGGTGGCCCGGCCTCGGCCTCGGCCCCAGCCGGGAGGCCCCGGGCCAGCCCCGGCCTCGGCCTCAGCCCCGGCGGGAAGGCCCCGGCCCAACCCCGACCTCGGCCTCGGCCTCGGCCCCGGCCCCGGCCGGGAGGCCCCGGGCCAGCCCCGGCCTCGGCCCCGCGCGCCGGACTACAGCTCCCGGCTGCCGCGGCGCGGCCGGAAGCGCGGCCCGTTGGCGGCGCGCAGAGCTCAGCGCGGGGGATTTGGACCCGTTACCGGCGGGGCCGGGCCGGGCCGGGCCGGGCCGGGCCGGGGAGGGTGTGAGGGGAGCGCCGGGCCGCCATGGCCCTGGCGCTGCCGGTGCCCGAGCCGCCGTGGCCGCAGAGCCTGTCCCCGCTGAAGGTGCGTGAGGCGCGGCGGGGCCTGCGGGAGGGCGGCTGGGGGATCCCGGTCCGCGGGTGCGGGGCCCCGCCGGCAGCGGTGGGTGAGCTGGGCTTTCCCTTGCAGGCGGTGGATGACCTGCTGCGGTGCGGGATATGCTTCGATTACTTCAGCATCGCGATGATCATTCCACAGTGTTCGCATAACTGTGAGTACGGCCGCGCGTAAATATCTTGTTCATCCCATCCTCCCCTCTCGTGTACCGAGTTCATCAGTACCAACTGCGTTCGTAGAAGTCGACACAAAACTGTTACTTCCTTTTCATTGTAAATGTGGGCCTCCTCTCCTGTGAGTAATGTATTTTACAGAGGGTCAGTTAATATCTCACTATTGGCTTGCTGGTTGCAGCATAAATTTACTTGAGTTTCAATAAAAAGTGCACAGAAACAGCAGTTTAAAGAAAAATTGCTTGAGTAGGAGCAAAGGTAAGTGGGGCATTTGTGGTAAATCAATATATAGGTGGTGAGGTTGCTCCTCCCTCAATCCTGTGACTTTGTGGAATTTAGATTTAATGTATTTCACGTAAATGCCCCTTGCCATACATTCCAGGGAGTACTGGGGTGGCAGTGATGGGAGTGTGTCTTGGCCCTGTGGCTCCCCTTAAGCCTGACTTGTTGTTCAATTGGCAGGTTAAGGCAGACAGGTAGGGTTGAAGAAGGTGTACTCAGAGAAATTAGGAGTGAATGGTTTGGTCTTCATACATCTTGCCCAGGAAACACAAGACTGGAGAACGACCTTATGGGCCCTATGGGCTGGCAAAATCCTTTTGCACCTGAGCTGAGTGAAAAACTATTGAAAAATGTTCTCAGAAAAGAGTTTTCTCCTTTAGAGTTTCAGAGACAAGTCATCATTTGACCATTTATTATTTACTGGCATGTAGAGCAGAGGTTACCAATCTTTTACTTCCTTTATAAAATACATAGCTCTTCTACTTGCAGCTTAGCCAGCAAGGACAAATGCCTCTGAGGAGCTCTTTTGGATAAAAGCTGTGAAGCAGCCAGCAACCCTTCCTCATGGTTATGGTTGCAACCTTCTGACAGCACAAACACATGTTGTCTGGATTAATGCACTTAAACACCCCCTATTCCTACAATTCTTCATTTAGTATCTTTCATAACATCTTGAGGATGGAACAAAATGTAAAGCCGTATGGCAGAGAGCAGTAAGTGTTACGAGCTAAAATTTTCCATGCTGCTCTGTCTGCCTCAGGCTGGTATCTGCTGGAATGTGGTAGCGAAGCAGTTTACTGAAAGTTAGATTAGGGGGAAGTACGTTGCCTTTTCTCATGTTAAAATAAATTCTTAATGATTGTTTTGTTCAGAAACTACAGCACTTCCTCTTCCTTACACGAAGGAGGACATTGTAGTTTGGCAATGAAATTTAGTTTAGCTTGGCAAAACTATCACTATTGAAAACAGCATATTTATGATGGGGAACACTGGAAGTTCTCTACAGTAGCTGGTGTTACAGCCTGCCTGTGACACAGCTGGGCTCAGAGGCCCTGAACTTTGAAAAGAATCTGTCTACCTTTTTTTTTTAACAGATTACATGTCTAATTTCCCCCTGCAAATTTCAGAAAGACTAAGTTTTTTTACAATAAATCAAGATTTCTTGAAGTATTTTCTACTCAGCTGTCTCTGTGTAATCTCTTCAGACCACTGGGATTGTACAATTGAAGGAAAAAGCCCTCTGCCATTAATGAGTAATTATTTGTGAATAGATGAAAATGAAACACATTTGCTTGCAAAATTTTCTTCTGTTTCTCCTTTTCTTAATGATCTATTACAGGGCTTCTAAACATGCCTATAATGTTTGCACCTACAGCCACTTAAAAATTCCTTCTCTGCTCATTCTTGGGTGGCTGGTAGCATTCAGTAGCTCTCTTGACAGTAGTTAACTTTCACAGTGCTTTGGGTTGTATCAATGTATCTGTGGCTGTAGCTGTTGGAGGGAGCTCTTTTGCTCATCCAGGATTTTCCTTTCTTTAAATCTCTGAAGTTACTACTATGCTTCCAGCTAAGCAGGTTTCAGAATTACTTGCTCATTTAAAAAAAACACCTATGGTCTTCGATGTGTGGTGTGTAAATTGTGGCGCTACTGACTTTTCTTGTGCCAAGCTTGTTTTATTCCTCTTTCTTATAACCTTGCTACTTCCAGGTTAAACTCAGTAGAGATTGTTATTTGCTGGCAGTGACTTGTATGCTTTCATTCTGTCATTGTCATTAAGCGTCCATGATGGTTGTCGGCTTAAATTCATACTTTGGGATTCTCTTCTGTATACTGAAATACAGGGCTGCGGCTGAGTCTTATAATTAGTTTGGTAGATGTGGTTTTACAGGTGGGTTTGGTCTGTTGGTGCAGGTGGAAGTCAACTTTGTGGCACCATTCAACTCTTTGTATATGCTGTCTACAGTAGACAGAGACCTGTTTTGTTACCCCGGGAATGGTGTTTTGTTACCCCAGGAATGGCAGGCTGAGACCTGAGCCGTGGCAGGGCTATTTCTGCCACAGGAAGAGGAGGCAAGGGGGAGAGAAGGGACTGGGGACAGAGAATTTTAAGGCAGTTGTCTTCTCTGCACGGGCCCAGAGCCAGCCCTAGGCACAGCCATTAATGCTAAGAGCTTGTGAATTATTATCCTTCAGCTACCCTGGCTGTGAGCAGCGATGGCTGTAAACGTAGGTCAGCCCCATTGCCTACTGAACGTGGCGGGGTGTCGGATGCTGGTTCAGTTGATTCACATTCATACAGTCAAAGTCTATTTCGTTTATCTTTTTATGAATTTCTCCCCCCATATCACATTTTACTATATAATGTAATCTTTGAATATTTAGATGGATTTGCGGTTTTAAGTGTTGAATTAGTGCATTAATGCTCCTGCTGCTTTTCAGACTCCACAGAGAGTTTGAAATACATCTGCTTGGGTAGCTGTGGCTAAATGCGTTAAGTGCTGAGACTCTGACCAGTAATGATCTAGTAAGTGAATGTCTGTGTTGCTGGAGAGTGATGAAACCTTTTATATCTTGAAGTGGTTATGAAAGCTCATAGATAAGTAGAGAAAGTAGAATAACTGCAGGAATTTACTGTGACAAAATGAAGTTTATGGCATATTTCACCAGAGTCTACTGAAGCATCCCGTGCTGATGATACGACTTGCTTTTCCTGAGAAACATATAAGTCGTTTCTCAGTGCTCCAGTGCTGTTTTCCCTCCTTTTTAGCCTTTTCCCTCAACAACAGGTTGGTATTGTTTTGGAAAGGGGAAGAAACACCTGGGAAAAAAAGGGGATAGAGAGTTTGTCTGGGGCTATGCAGGAAGATGGAAGTGATCCAGCATCAGTCATGTCAAAAGAAAGTAGTGGTGGGGGAGTGAGCAGTGCAAACACACTGCTTTTATGGTGGAGGCAGACTAAGGTTTTCTTGTCTTGTGTTAAAGAAACAAAAGTAAACACCTGCTTTTGACAGAGAGACTGAGCTTAAATCTTGAAAGATGCTTGCATAAAATATGGATTTTTTTGCTACAATGGTAATCTTAATTCCGTGGAAAAATGGTGTATTTTCAATATTGGGGTATTGTGGAATAATTTGCATATATTGTACAAAAATAAGATATACTAGTAAAGATGTTGAACTGCATTTGGAAGAATGCCTGTTTAAAAATTATGTATTTCCTTTTTCCAGATTGTTCCCTTTGTATACGCAAGTTTTTGTCCTACAAAACTCAGTGTCCAACATGCTGTGTGGTAAGTGTTTTACTTTCTGTCAGCTTGTTTTTTTGTTTATTTTTTGGCAAATCTTAGGAGCTTTCCCTTTGGACTATGCTAAATAATTAATTCTCGTCATATATTACCACCTTTCCTTCTGGTGAGCAGAAGGACACCAGAGCATTTGGACAAAGTGTGCTCTGACAACTGGAATTCTCCAGTTTCAGAGCTACTCTTCTGTCAGCACAGGCAGAAGCAGATGGAGCATCAAACCTGGGTTTTGGCTCAGAGCTGTGTATACAACCTGTCATGAAACATTTAACATTGCCTCCTAATTTGTTAAAATACACCATCATTTAAAACATGAGCGCTGAAATCTAAGCGCTTAAATTTTCTGTGATTGAGTGGCCTCACTTCATCTTTCAAGGGGTCTTCAGAAGTGTCCACAGACCACCTAGTCCCTAAAGTCACCAACTGCACTGTGTAGCCTGTTTGGGGATGAGAGGACTATGTTACGCACCAGGGAGGGGAGGCGTTTGCCACGAGAATTAGGTTAAATATGAAAAGCACCAGAGGCAGGTTCGGCCTGCTCTGCAGGTGGGTGATTATTACGATCTGACTTGAAGGCCTTTTTTGATTAAAGAACACAGAATGCAATTTATTCTAGGCCTTAATCTGACTTTTCATCTTAAGCCAATTGGGCTTTATTGAACTCCTAAAAATGGTAAGCTGACTAAAAACAATGAAAGGCGCTTCAGGAATATTGGCAAAATAGAAGTAATTTTCTACTGTGTTTTTAAAGCATGAACCAGACTAGACTTTTCAAGACTGGAAAACAGATCTATTTGTAGCTTTGCCAGTTTTTAAACGCTCAAACAGGCGCAGACTGCTTCATGGAGTACGTTTTACTACCGCATTCTTAAAAATCACAGGTATTGATGTGAGCAAGACTAATAAAAGCTTTGTAAAAATGAATAGCAGAGAGAAACAGCCAGAGAGATAAAAATCAGAAATTATTTAAAAAGCATGAATTGAATGCGCAGAGCTGTCTCATAATTAATATTTTCATTCCATAATCAGAAGATTAACATTTTCCTTCATCAGTTTTCATGCCTTGTTGCTTAAGGTTCTTATCACTTTCATGGGATCCTTGGTTTGGTTTTCAAAATAATTTGAACCGGGCTACAATAAAGCATCGTTGGAGACTGGGTGCACTGGGTTTTGTTGCTTTAGCTTTACGCTTCATTTTTATGTATTACCTATCATTTTGCAGACTTACAGTTCTCAGGCAGTTATTTTAGTTTGAGATATTTTTCAGGAAAAAATGCATCTTCATTCACATAGCAATTTAGTGGGGGGTAGTTGAGGCATTGATCCAAGAAACAAATTATTGATCACCTGAACATTTTCTGGGTACTTGTTTTCGCTGCATTTGAATGTTTGTTTGTTTTTTTTCCCTTTTCTTTCTTTCTTTTTTTAATAGGCAGCCTCGGAATCTGACCTGAAAAATAACCGGATGTTAGATGAACTAGTAAAGAGCTTTAATTCTGCAAGGTATAGTGTAATTTTATGAATGCTCTCTCTGGTTTGGCAGCTGGAAAGGCAGATGTGGTTACTTCGTGTGACCAGGCTAGAAGTCCTTGTAGAGAAGCAGAGTGAGGAGCAGTGTGAGGACTGAGGGGAAAAAAACTGCGGTGTCACAGAAATGTTGTCACAGACGAATGTTTATGCTTTTGGAAAAATCCTGCAGTTTTCTGGCTGAAGGTTGTGTAAGCTTGTTTTGGTTTTGTTTCTGGTTAGCTGCTGTGTAAGTTACAGTCTGTTCTAACATGTAGGAAGTCAAGCAGATGTGTCAGGATTCTACAGGGAAAATAATAAAGGTTTTCTTCTAACAGCCTTCCTATATGTGCTGGGGAAATTCTAAACAGAAAGATTTTTTCCAGTGGTAATAGTCTGCTTGCAAGAGAAGTCTCTTTCTGAAGTCATTGGATAGGAAAAATTTAAGTATTGAGGGACCACAAATGTGAGTTTTCCTGGGTAAGAGAAGTAATGGAGTATTGTGCTTTCACCTGGATTTCTTACCTACTTTTCACTTCATTTTTTGTTCTCCTCATCCCTTTGAAAGACAGGAACAACAGAATAAGCAAGTAAATGTGTACCACAGTAGATATATGAGATTTCTTGTATTATCTCTCTGTTTTCTTTTGATTAGAAGCAGCTCGGTGATTTGCTAGGTATTCTGTGGGTATTCCCGTGTCTATGGGAGACAAATACACTGTCATCTTTTTCTCTGAAATGAACTTGGAGCTTGAAGTCAATGAGATTCTTGGTTTCATAAGTGATAGCAATATAGTTCAGTTTATGGCTTTGTTTCTTGAGAGAGTTTCTCTGTGATGAAGATCTAATCTTCTGTATGACCACTATTAGATTGAATTGATTTTATTTGAAGAATTGAAATTCTACACTTCCATTATTTTAGCTTGAACTCTGGTGTTTCCTAGTGATAAATGGATTACTATTTTTTTTTTTTTTTTGGTAATGTCCAATTTTGCAGGGAACAAGTAGTGCTGACTTGGATCCATTATGATATTGAATCTTAAATGTTAATTTTTTTTGGCTGCTTTAATGGATTGGTATAAATCTTACCAGTCAGAGTAGTTTAATCTTTCCTTTTGTGACTTGGAGTTCAGTCAATTTCTCAACATAAAGTTAGATCAGTCAGACAAAAACTGTTGTATTGTGTTGTGCACCGGGTGGGGGGTGAGGTGGGGGAGATCCCGTGCAGGGTTCTTTCTGGATCTCAGTAAGAAAGGCCCAACAACAAATGGCTTACTAACAGAACTGCTTTAATAAGACAGACCCATAAGTGGAATATAGATAGTGAGTAAATCTCACGTCACTTCGGATGCTGGGCACCCCACATTCGTGCCTCTCAGCCTGGGATTGCGTTTACTCTGCTGATGGCCCTGAGTGCGAGGGGAACACCGCTTGCCTGGGGAGGGTTATATGATATCAGTATCATTAAATCATAAGAGCACTGTTGATTTCTGCCCTGGCGATGTTGGTACAGGACAAATCTTCTGTCTCCCCCCACTCCTTCCCCACCTACTTTGTTTCCTTTTGGCTTTCCCCAAAACAAATCCAAAGTCCAGGGGTTGATTTTTGGAATGTGCTAAACTCTTTGAGACCATCCTGACTTGACTTTGAGCCTCAGGTAGTTTAGCATTTATGGGAATTAGGCCTTAAATCTTTTCAGTAGTTCACAAAATGCAAACACATTTCTTAAGCCTGTAGGGAAAGAATATGTTAATGTTAGTAGCACTTAGCAAAGCGAGCTGTGCTCCAAGGTCAGTGTGTGCGTGGAATGGAAATCAGTCTAAATAGACCTGAGTGCTGATCCCATTTATACTTCTGCTCAACATTCAGCTTGTGCACAAGTGTTTGCAGAATTGGAGCCTTCACGATCATTTGTGCTAAGGGAGTGTTGCCTTGGGAGTCCTGCTTCCTCCCTGTAGAAGTGGTGGACTCTGATGTTTCCCAATAAAAGTGAAGATGTTTCGTTATTCATTATGGCCCATTAATGTTCTGTTCTGTGTGAAAAGATAGAGGAGCAGTTTTGAATAGGTCTGGATTCTCATTGCCCTGCCCTTGTGCTCAGGTACAGGCCAAGATCCTGAGCAGTGAAGGAGAGAAGGGAGCGTGTTGCTCTGACCCATCACGCCCATGGGCTACTGTGAGGGGAGAGCAGCCTTTGCTCAGCTCTCTGCTGCCGGTGCCGTGCCGCGCAGGCAGAGTTCATATCTGCTCAGGCCAGGAGAGCAAGGTGGGCACTGCTATTTGTGCCATCTTTCCTTTATGAAGAGTATTTGTATCAGCTGCAATGAGGCCAGTGTCTTCACAAATAACAAGTTTTGGGGTTGTTTTGAAATTAATTTCATTGTCCTCTAATAAAGAGATTATTTTGATACAAATTGTCAGTTTCTGCATCACCCAGTTAGAAAATTAAGCAATAGAAATTAGAGCTACACTTGCATAAGTAGAGAACTAGTCCTTGCTGAAAATGATCTGTGCTTTTTTTCATACACAGGGAAGAAAAATATGTTTTTACTTTCAAGCTTATATCTTAGTTTCCTAGTCAGGGTTACTTGACAGCCAGTGAGTCAGAGGAATACACACATCCACACATCTGAGTGCTCAAGAAAGCAGGTACTGCCATTTCTAATACACTGATTAAACTTCCCAGTGGAGTGCAGAAGGAATTTCAAGGAGACAAATTGTCCTTTAGCACAGTCAGGACTGGTCTGTGTGAGCTGTTCATGGGAAGATTCACAACCTCATCTCTTCCCTGGAATTTATTTATGTGGAAGCACTAGATTCCCACCTGCTTTCCCTGCTTCATAGCTGCTTTGGCAAGAGAGAAGTAAATGGACCATAAAATGGGAACCAGGATCTCGATGAAGGAGGACACAGAGATTTTTTTTTTTGTGGGTCTTGCAGATCTGAAGAGAAAAAAATTTCGCAAGATGTTTATACTGTTACTAAAGCATGCCTGGCAGGGAGAGGGTCCTGTACACAGCATGTTAAAATGACTGTCCATTTTTAGTTAAACTAAAAGAAGCGTAACTCTCTGTCCTAACCCAAGCCAGTGATTAAAGAGGATGGGGCTCAGAGGAGGGTTTGGGTATTGGTTGTAACAGTGCACGTTAGGACTCACTAACATCTTGTTGATTCATCTTTCAGCTTTTAAAGGGTGCTGCTTGTGCTCTTAAACCTAGGTCTGTCAGCTCTGATGCCTTTACTGCTTTTGTGCCAGGAAGGGGAAATTGTATCTGCTAAAACCTTTCAGAACTGAAGGTAGTTTGTGTTAAATTCTTACGAGTGTAATAGATAATGTTGAAAACTGCATGCAGAACCCAGAGCTTTTTGAAAATTGTGTGGCCCTGAGGTTTACCAGTAGAATTGGTTTCTAGGGGAGCTGGACAGTCTGGTGGTGGTAGGGGTTGGACCTCTCTGTCGGCTGCATGCTTTATCTTGGCTCTGCTGTCTGCCTCTGAATTGACCGAATCACTCCCATAACAACTATCAGAATTTCTGTGAATAATGAGAAATTTGAGTAATTCTCTCTGGCGTTGAGGGAGGGGAGTGGCAGTTGGTGACGGTACCATGGGAGAGCCCAGGGCTGTGTGAGGAGTGCCCGTGGTGCTCTGGCTCTTCCATCCCGGGGGGCTCTGGGTTTGGGGGACCAGTTGGTGGGGTGCAGGTCTGGTGGGGCCACTAGATGTCATCACACAGCCAGTGAAGCTGCTCAGCAGGCCCAAATTACCACATTCTGGGAAAAAACAGGCTGGGACTTTTCTCTTTTGAATTTAGTACTAGCATCTTCTGTATTTTCCCACCAAAAAAAAAAAAAAAAAGGACATACCGAGATTTCATGTGTGTTTTGGCAAACAAGTTTTCATATTCTCGTCCTAGTGTTCTTTCCATTGATTCTGTGCCAAGATCAGATCCCTTCGGAAAGTCTGTTCATAAGTCTTTATCCTTCAATATGAGGAAAAACTCTGTATGATTATTTGCAGACCAGTGGTATAATTAAAGCTACCTTTATTATCAAATTATTGTTAGGATAGATTTTGGTTTTTGTAGTTTTTCCAATTTCTCTCTCTCTGTTTTATACCAGATCATATTTTATTGAGACAACTGTTATTACAGAATCTGAAACTTCTGTTCAGATGATTTCTCCATTCTGGCTGCCTTCATGCAAGTATTAACAACTTGCACTTGAAGTGAGATGGCCTTCTGTTTGGGTAGTCCGTCCTGGCAGCTCTGGAGCAGCTTTCCCAAGTTCAGAAGTCTACCCTTTCGTACAGGACACATGGCAGAAGTGCTGAGCTTTGCGCTCTGAGCCTTTGGCTGTGTGTCTGCTGCTGGCTTTTGCTGCCCACGGGGCTGCCTCTCTCCCTCCAGCCTTTATCGGAATTGCTCAGCTGCCCTATGCGTGAGCTGGCAGCTGTGTGGATCCAGGCCCACCCCCAAACGGGTGTTTTGGCCGGGTAGCCTTCCCGAGGGACAGATCAGACTGCTAAAGCCTCTGCTTCGGAGAATTCGAGGCACTGTAAGCTGTGCTATTGTGATACTTCCTGAGAAGGAAATGCTGAGAAAAAGATACACGAATCCATCTTAAGTCTGGTGAAAAGATAAACTGATGTGAAGTTTGAATTCTAGAAGTATTGTCAGCTAGTGTGAACACACTGGGAAATACGTTTTAGCCAGTGAATGCACGTTGTGGAAAAATAAACAGACATAATTGGTGGCTGCAAATAGTAGAATGTGTTACCTTGACAGGACCTCTCAAAAGCAATAGAAAATACACTGAAAAGATGAGGGAGATCAGTTGTGCTCTCTCAATGAAGATGAATATAGGTAACTGGCTAATTGTTCTGATATTTTTGCCTTTTGGGGCTGCATCCTTCTTTATTTTATGGGAAAACTAAACTGATACAGGAAATAAACTGATATGATGCCAAATGCATTTATGGATCTGGTTTATGTTATCTGAGCCGTGCAGAATGCTCCTGTGCTATAGCATAGGATGCTGGGCTTTTGTGTAAAATTGGTTGTTTAACAGCCAAAAGAATAATATGATAGGACTATGTCTTAACTTTGATTAGCTAGTTTAATAGTAGGCTGCCTGTATGAGAATCTGGGGGAGTCTGAAGAAATAGACTTTTTTACATAACCAAAAGATAAATTCCATGTTCAAAGAGGGGAAAAAACATTTTTAAAAAAAGTACATCTTTGGTAGAACACCCAGCTGCATCCTTTTGAGGATTAAGCTTTGCCTAAGTGTATTAAGAATAAAAGGTAACTAATTTGTTTGCTTTTGAACCTGATTGTAGAATAGAACCATCTGTGATGTGACAAGTCTTCTGAGGCTGTAGTTTGTTACCTTTAAGTTGAAGAATACTGTGCGCTTATTTGCAGTAAAATGAAATACTTTGCCAATTATTGCTGCTCATGGCCATGTTGAGCAGTGATGTGCTGTCAGACCTTTCCGATACTTCTGGATGAAATAAACCCCGCGTAAACAGCAAATGTGAAGGAGGAGTGGGGCAGGGCTATTTATGTTCCCATTAACAAGCCCCTGCGTTCTCGTGAAGTTGATGCTATGCCAACAGTAGCTAGACCACTCTGTGTCTGTGTCAGCCAGGGAATTAACCTCCTTAAAAACTTCCAGTCCATATCTAGGCATGAGCAGACAGAAAAACATAGCTTTGCTGCCCCATTTAAGTGCATTTGTGTGCACTGCAGAAAGTTAAGAGTCCTGGGACGGATGTGAATTTACACTGACAGTGGTCATTTCATCCAGTAATCCAGGCAGTTTAAACTCCAAATCAGGCTTCCAAATCTGGCTGGAATATAACTGCTGCAGAGTGTTCGGCGTGCTGAGCTGGCTGCTAGGGTTGTTCACCAGGAATGTATCTTAAACTGGTGTAATTGTGGGGCTGCTTGGTGACTTATATGAACTTGTTCTTAAAAGATGTATGTACAGACAGTTCTTAATTAGTTGTTCTTCTTAGACATGAAAAATCTTTACCTTAAAAGACTGAAAGTTTTTTAAGTAGTTACCCAATACTGAAATGTCTTCAACTACAAAACCTGAGAGCATAGCTGCATTTCAGACTTCTTATGGGCCTTGTGTCTTCATGAAAGTGCTGTAAGAAATAATTTTATGGCAGTACACATTCTGTAGGTACATCACCCAGTGTCCCACCCCCCCTTTTTTTTTTTAACAGAAAAGAAATAGTAATACAAATTAGTTCAGCTGTTATTTATTCTTCTTGAGTTAAAAACTTTGCAAGTTGAGAACCCACAGCTGTTTTACTTTCACAGGCTTTGTCACCTCAGGTGCAGTGACTTGTGTTACAATCAAAGCGTAAAGCTGTGGCATTTAAATAAAGAGCGTGTACTTGCTGAGCAATGGCAGGAGTGAATTGCTGAGCAATGGCAGGAGTGAAAATCGTAGTGCTTGAAAAAGTTAATGTGTAACAGCTGGGAAGGAGGAGGACTCTTTGGTGGTGTTTGTGGTCTTTGGGGGCTATGCATTCTCATCTGAGGGATACTAAGTGTCTTGGGCAGTTGTAACTTGTCTCCTGGTAGAAGTTAACATCACCCTGTGCCCTGAAGGCAGAGCTCTGGGCCCGCAGCTCTGCAGCAGCTACAGCAACAGTGAACGCTGCGGTGTGGATTGGAGAGCTGGAGGCACAGGAGTGCAGCAAGGCTCTTAGACTCCTTGGCATCCTCAAAAGCTATCCCTGTTCCTCTCCCTCCCTCTGTTACCCTGCTATAAAGAGAAGTGAAGGGAAGATCCCCCTACCCCACTTAGCAAGTGGGGACAGAGTACCCCTTAGAGATGAACCTGTCTCCTCCATTCATTGTTAGAGACATGCTGCCTTTCCTTTAAGATCTTCCATTTTTTGTAAGCTGCCCCAGTTTGTCAGAGCTTGTAAATGATAAATTTTTTTTTTTTTTGCAATTGCCTTTTTTTTTTTTTGGGTAGTACCACTGACGATGCAGCAGGCTGGGGCTTGGCAGGTGGTGGTTGTGAGGGTGGTAGCAAGTCAGGGAGGAAGTTCGGGAGCACTGGGCAGCTGTGCAGGGTTTGTGCTCCTGGGGAGCTCGATGAGTCACTGGTGTGCAGGTTGCTGAGGGATGATGGAGCGGTGAGTTAAAGGTTAATGACTGCACGTGCACTTCTGCTGGCTATTCTTGGCTGGATGACAGATACTTCACTGTGACTCTCAGGATCTGGAGGACTCTTGTCAAAGTAGTAGTGGGTAAGAGCGAGACATGGTTTGTCCATCGTTGATGTTAGTTGGAAAGCTGTCCCTCTGCCTGTGGTGATACAGGAGTGGGAGTGAACCACAAGTATGTGGGCAGGCTGTGCCATCTCCCTGCCAAGGATGCCGTCTCTGGCTTAACTTATTTTAGATCAAGCTGTATAAAATACATGGTAAAATAAACAGGATTCTGCAAAAGCCCCTGGGGCAGAGGTAGGAATAAAACATATCTTTAAGAACTTATGTAACTGCCTGAGTAGGACAACTGTGACTTTGTAATTCTTTGTATTACCTCAAAGCTGAAAGTACTAATGAGGGACGGGAGAATGAGCCTTCTGCTGCTACTGTGTTCCTACCAGTAAAATACAAGTTTATTTATTGGAAAAGAGACTTTTGTTTAACTTGCATCTTGACATTTGCTAGCCCTGAGGAGGGTGGGGGGTAGAGCACATGTAGATGGGTGGTAAGCATTCTGGTGGAGACTGAAGTGGGCTGTGCTTGAGAGCAGTGATGTTTCCCCCTTATTTTATATGAGAAAAGAATGGCGGGTTTGTGCTCTTTGGCTGATCATTGATGAAATGTGAATGAAATCCAGGTTACCTGACACTAAATCTCAAGACCTTACAAGCACGCAGCTCTCTCTTGGTGGGGTTCTGCTTGGCTGGGTGGGCAGGGAGCAGCCATGTTAGGGAGACCTACAGTAAGGAGGGGTAGAAGGAATATGGCAGCGCTTTCTGCTAAGCTGTTTGGTTTCAGGAGCCTCTGTCACAGCTATGTGACACAGTGCTTGAAGTACTCTGGCTTGAAAATGGTCATCTACCATCTTCAAATAAGGGGGAAGATTTCTTGTTCTTTACTGCATTCTGTCTGATGTTTTGAGAGTCATTTTATTACATTTGCAAAAGGTAATTTATTTTGTTTGAAAAATCAGGAAGATAATTCCTAGGTTCCTTCGAGTGTGGTGAGGCTCAGCTGGTGTGCTCCTGCTCCTGGTTTGTGTGGGCTAGCCAATTCCCGAGTGCTGCGTGCGAGCAAGGGGGAGAGGGAGGAAGGAATGGAGGAAAAGCTCCATCTGTTTTCATTCTGGTTTCTTCTGAAAGAAAAAGCTAATACTGTCCAATGTAGCTAACTGCATGTTGTCTCCTGGATGCTTCTAGACAACAGCTGTTCCAGCTGGTCTTGGATACTCCACTGATTTCATCTCCATTGGCCTGTAGCAGGCTTTCGGCTGGCAAAAGCCACGTTAGGAGTCCTGTTTCTTGGCCTGTTGTAAAAGAAGAGGTGCCAGAGATTGACAGTTTCTTGAGCGAGGAAAAAGTTTGCACCTTGACAAAGGCAGACGGCCTGGCAGGAACAGATCAGAAGATTTTCAAAACTGAGGAACACCATAACCTTTACAGCAGTTTTGCAGAGGTTGGTGGTAAAGATAATGAAGTGGGATCACAGGAGAGTCCTGAGTGCACCAAAAGTCATGAAAAGCCTTCTACATCTGTGGCAAAAGTAGTCAAGAAAGGTGAGATGCTTAATTTTTGTTTTTGTGCTGCTCTCTTCCCCACGTCTGTGGTTGTGGTTGGCTGTATGCATTAGAGTACCTTCAGTACACAGCACTCCTCTCATTTCTCTGCACTGCTCTGATCTGCACTGGCATGTTCAGATGCTTCCCGTTTAACGGACTGTGCTTCATTCAGATTAGTGCTTGTGTGGAACAGCTCTGTTACAGGCATATTCTTGATGAGGAAGCTTGAGCTGATGCCAAGTAATTAGAGTTCAGCGCCTACAGATTCCTTTGCTTTGAGTAACAACTCTGAAAAACAATAGTTGCACAACAGACTGACTCAGTAAAAAATGAAGTCATTTTCTCTTCTCCTTCCCCTTAGTGGCTAGACATACAACATGGACATTCATTCTGCTCTCGTATCCTTAAGTGAGCAGAAGCAAGATATTTTATGTTTGTTATTTGAGGGGTGCACCCACAATCAAAATGATCATGGCCTCAGTTTTGTTAATATTCCTATTCCTACACTCTCCAGAAGAAAGTAATCTGCTTTATTCTTCTGTAATTCTACAGTGATAATATTAATTTATTTTGAAGCATGAAAATGCCCATTTATACTAATCAACTACAATGAAATGACAGTCCTCTTAGTTATGACATGATGCAGCCATCCTATTGACCCAATTAAAAACCTAAATTAAAAAAAACTATGTAGGAGTACAGCACTGATTCTCACTAGTTTGTATTTATCTGTTCTTTTGTTTAACAATTTATTCAGCTGGAACTCTGAAGTTTATATTATTCATTAGCTGGGTAAATACTGCTTAAAGATGTAATACAGCCAGAAAAGTAGCCATCTGAAAATTACATCAACTTAGCCAGAAGTTACACTTCCTATTTTTATGCATCAGATTTGCTTGCATTAGTAATTTGAAACTCATATGAAATTTTACTGCTCATTTATTCTTGAGCAATTGAAATTTTCACTTGCTTACCATTTTATGACCTTATTAAATTGTCAGGCATGCATTACATTGAAATTATTTCCACAAATGCAAAGTAGTTGGTCAAACAATATAAATGAAAGACTTGAAATGAGGCAGTGCTCAAGTGGTTTTAGTAAGTATTATTTGTTCCCGTGTTAAGAATTGAAATGTTAACTTCAAATACATAATAGACTGCTCAGAACTATTGTGTTGTGTTACTCTCTCAACTCTTTTTTTTTTAAAAACCTTTGACTAGAATATGATGTCATGGGAGTCAGGAATTGCAAAGCAGTGTTACCAGATAACTCTCTCAATTCCCACAACATTTTACAGCGTTTTTCATAGGTTGTTTTTTGTTTTGTCTTTTAAATCAAAACTGACTTCCTTCATACTAATGCAGAGGATGTCAGCTGAAGTCTTTCTCACACTGTTCATTTAAAGTTAGCCTTTTGTTTTTGACCTAACGTGATTGCTAAAGACGAATATTTTAAGTCTGTAGTTTTTGACTGTTTTACAGGTAATGTTTATAGGTGGTTCTTGAAAATGTGATGCAAGAAGAATTCTGAGTTGGGTGGGACCGTGCTGTAGGGCGTTTGTGAGCCTCTGAGCCCAAGTCGCAGAATCTAGTTATCCGTCCTAAGAAATGAGTGTGAGGCATGGTTGGGTCTCAGGATTCCTGTGAGGCTGAGTTAACTCATCCATTGACAGTCCTGTTGAGAGCCAGAGATTGGGATCATTATGTTAATGTGAATAAAGTTTGTGCTATACCGTTTTATGAAAATGAAGCAGCTTCCTTTAGTTAGGAGTGAAATACTGCAAAAGTGAAAAACATTAGCATGGCAATACGCTTATGTTTATATTAGCCCCTAGGTTTCTGTGTAGTATGTATGTTATTCTAGATTTTTATTAGAGATTCCATTCCATCTGACTGCAGGGGAGATGTGAGCTGTTCTGATGTTACGTAGAGAGGGAAGTAAGTGTTCTGGAATGAAAATGAGCTAAAAATGAAGAGTCTGGATAGACATGCCAGATCTTTTAAAAAAAGAAACCTGGAATTCTGGATTTTCATTTTCTTCAGTTAACCATTAGTTTTTCAGGTGGAAACATCTTTGCTGTAATATGCGTGCTAGTAACTGCCTTCTCCCTTGCCTTCAGTGGAATGTCCTGTTTGTGAGGTTGCTATTCCAGAGCACTACATAAACAAACATCTGGATAGCTGCTTGACAAGAGAAGAGAAGAAGGACAGCCTCAGAAGGTAAGAAACAACTTTAAGAACTTTTATACGCATGTAGCCATTTTTCTGCACTCTGAAATAAGAAATACTGGTTGATGGGTTATAATACAGTGGGTTGTGTTTGTTTCTTGGTTATCTGCTGTATAGATCACTTTAAAATCACTGTATAAACATGATAGTGCTGATTTTCCCCTCTCAAGGAAGTATGTGGTTTGCCAGCAGCACTACTTTTTGGCTTTTAGTGGCAAGAAAACACTGAGCAATGTTTTAAAGAGTTTAACACAGGCAGTAAAACTTAGTCCGTACATTATTCTTATCACGTTTCTGTTCACTAGCATTAGAATTCCATTCAGATAATACTTATTCCCATTTTTTCACTTGGTGAATGAATTGCTTCCCTCAATTCAGGTGGGCCAAAAGACAATTGCTTCACTAGCTGTCAAGATAAAAAATAAAATGCACCTTACTCTGCTCACTGTGGTTCTTTTCAAGTTGCCCCAGTCAAGGTTGTTTCTTTAAGATCTCAATTCCCATAGATCAATGTGTGCCTTTGACTTTATGCCTCCGCCTTAGAATTTGTCGCGGTTGCCACATTCACATCAGAAGTGTGGATTTCAGTTTGTTTTACTTACTAGCATAAATTTAGGCCATTATTATTTCTAACTGATCAGCCTTAAGAACTGTGAGGGACTTTTACTGCATGCGGTTTTACTGCATGCTTGTATTTCCAATTCCTCTGAACCTTGTATTAGAAAGTAATTTCATGTTAAAGTTCTTATTTTGCCCAGTCGTGCTTAGAATGCAGTCTGTAAGCTAAAGGACTTTGAAGGTGAATAAATGGTAAATTAATATTGAAATCTGATGTTACAATTTAATTTTCATTTGGGATGTTTTTAGTGTTTTCTCTGTTCTTGATGAATGGAAATAAAAGCCAGATCTTTATTTGGTGTCAAGCCCACATCCCTAACAGAATTTAAAATTTTGCTTATTTTATCTAGACTGCTTGGATCTTAAGAAAGTATCATGCAAGATATTTCCCTGGGACTGGCTATGGTGTGTTAAATGCTGGCTTTTTGGCAATGTGCTTGTTTTATGGCAGTGTTGGTCAGGTTTCAGTAACAGCACCCCTCTAGTTCATCTTGGAGGAATTTTAGCTCTGTTTATTCTCAAATTAGGAGCACATGGCATGCTATGTTAACAGTTGAGCAGTATTTCAGCGGAACTGATAAGTTAATCCCTCAAACCTGCACAGAAGTAATGACAACAGGTAAGTGTGGTTTCAAAGAACACTGCATTTCTCAAGGATGGGAAAAAAACCCCACAAACATTAAGATTCTAAACTGTTGTGAACTGTTTTCATATCTGTCTGCTCGCAAAACTGTCATCACTCTTCTAGGTCATGCTGCTGGTGAATTATAATACATACAAAGCTTTTTTAGGACTTATAAAGGTTTAATTATTCAATGAAATTTTTTATATTACCCAAAAGAATCCAAAAAAAGTCTTTTCCTGAAAAGTGTATTGTTGTAATACGTCTTTTTTTGCCAGCTATGCTACAGGGCCTATATAAGAGTAAAATAATTAACAACAATTTTTGTGTAAGCCTTTTTTTTTTTTTTTTTAAAACTTTGATATTTATTTTCAATGTGATAAGTTGAAAGTGCTGAATACAGTTTTCAAATGTTTCTTGCTTTCACAGTGGAAAGCTGTTAACTTCTATGTAATTCAGATCAGTGTAGCTGAATTTTATTTTGCTGCAGGAAGAAGAGTGTCTAACTAAATGCTGTTCTTCTGTAACTAATAGACTAAGTTGACGAAGATGAGCGAGGCAGTAGATGGATTTCGGTACCTTTGCTGGCTAGCTTGTATTTCACCGGGAGGTGTAGGGAAGACTGAGCTCATTTGTGCAGAAGGAAACTGTTCTGCTAATTTTAGATGACAAAAGTTGTAGTAGGGCTTGAATTTTCTATGGCAGTTTCCTGTAATTAATATGTTTTCCCTAACTATGCCAGGAACGTTGAGTTCTTCTAACATAAGGCAGTATGAAGGAGTAAGTTTTGGGTTTAGATGTTATTTGAGAGCACTATTAATTCTGTTTAATGCCACTTTCTCTATTACCAAACTACCCTTCTGTTAGATGGGAACTACAGATTGGCTTTCAGGTACATGACTATCTTTCTTGAAGTCATATTCCCAGAAAGCTGAAAAATCTCCTAATTCAAGTTTTGGCTTGCAGTTTTAATGCTTTTAAAACTTCACCAACTGATTCAGGTAAGACATGGCCAGTATTTGGGTGGAAAACCTGTGTTTCCACAGTCTGAATGCAGTACACTTCCTTTTGAATTCAGGGCAAATGTAAGACTTGATCCTAATGAAGATGAACAATACTGTGTTTGCTGATGTGGTTCTGAAGCCTTTGCTGTACATACTAAAAACTGAGCTGCAGTACTTGTTACATGAGTAGTGTTTGCATCATTGCCTAAAGAAAATCAGACTAGACCTATTGCTTCCTGCACGTTTGAAATTTTCTTTGTGGTAGATGGAAAAAGTGTTCTGGCTTCCTAGAGCTGTTCCAGCTGTGATACATGGTGTAATTGGTTGTGTGTTTGTCATGGCTGAAATGATTCTTTCAGGTATTTCTTAGCAAGAGTGGGTGAAATACCCTGTAAAAATGTGAGTCAGTATTTTGGTTTTCGTAGGAGTATATTTCGTAGAAGTATATTTCATAGGAATAAAGAAAGTTTGTCTCCTTTTCCTCTTGCAGTTCTGCTCACAAAAGGAAGCCTATGTCTAAAGTTGTTTACAACTTGCTCTCTGATCGTGATTTGAAGAAGAGACTAAAGGAACATGGTCTATCTACCCACGGGACCCGACAACAACTTATTAAAAGACACCAAGAGTTTGTGCACATGTATAATGCTCAGTGTGATTCTCTAAATCCCAAATCAGGTAAGTTAGAAATTCTAGGAAAGTTGTTACTATTGCAAACTATTTGTATGCATTTCTCCTTCTCTTAGTTCTCAGGGTAGGGATAACACTGGTTTGATTATTTGGGAAAACTGGAGCTGGAAGAATTTATTTTATAGAAATCAAGATTAATGCAAAAAATGGAAATTTAATGAAAAACAGAAATGTGTTGTGATACTCTGGAAGTATCCAGCAAGGATGTACATTTGTGTTGAAATTCTTTGATACTTCCTGGTTTACTAACCCTGTTCTGAAAAATGTTCTGTGTTTTTAGTGACTTTGCATTTTAACGAGCGCCTCCAAATTAGACTCTGAGGCTTTAGTAAAAAAACCTGGAAATACCTGAGGTTCTTCGTAAGTGAATGGATTATTAATTTATCTTCTGTTCTGAATTTGTTCTCTTCCTCCTATATACTGAGACTTTTATATTCTTACTGGATTTCATTTCAGAATTAGATTTCTTTTTGGAGATGATAGGTAAGGGTAGAGTGAATTTATAAGAACACGTTAATGTTTTGCTGGAGTTTATATCAATTTAGGTGTTTGGCAGCAATTTTATACAATTAAACTCAGACTATATACAGCATGAAATGGCTGTATGGGATAAGGAGAATGTGTTTTAGCCTCTAATGTGAGTGCAGTATAAACTGCCTTAAATAGTAGTCTATTGTTTGCATGTGCTCAGGCTTAATGCTTGGGAAATGCCCGGGCTGGAACACAGAGGATGAGATGTGAGTCAGGTATTTGTGCTGCCTGGCTTTGTAGGTAGTGTGACCATTTTAAAAATTTTGAATAGCATGTATGAGATAGAGGGAGAATTGTCCCAGCTCATCTTGTTATATTCTGTTTTATACAAGATGACAACATGCATCTTTAAAAAAGATGTGTCATTTGTCACCTCTCAATTCAGTTTGCAAGTGGAACAAGTAACAGCACAAATACACTGGCATGCGTGGGTGAGAGACACACATCAGATTTATAGCTATATTATTTTTTATTTGATTAGAAGCTTATGGCAAACAGTCCTTTTAAAGGAATTTTTAACAGGATCATGTTCTGATATTACTCTCCTGGGAGCTGCACAGCCGTTAAGTGTCCTGGGAATTCTCCTGTAGTGGGTATTGCATGCTCTGCACTGGTTTCAGGATGCAGCTTGCCGTCTACTAGGTCTGTAGCATAGGTCAGTCCTGCTGCTGACAAGAGCTGGTGTCAGTTACCTCAAAGGTAGAGAGGTGAGAAATACTGTTCCTCACCCTCAGTGTGATCTCTTTAATTTCCATGTTATTAGAGAGACTCAAGTCCTGAAGCACAAGTTCACGGTTTCTTCCAGGAGTTGTAAACAATTCTGAATGTCTTTGTGTGTGTTGAAGGGCTCAGAAACTCTTTGGACCAGATAAATTTTTGATCTCGCTGGCAGTGGGACTATTGGGTGCTGAGTGAGTGGGCAGGGCAGTGAGCTGGCAGCTGAGGAGCCGGTCGTGCACAGCTGGGCTCAGCATCTCTGTGGGTCAGACAGCACCGCTAGAGGTGCACAGCTAAACCTTACCTTTGCTATTTGTTGCTTGTCTGTAACAGGAATAATCTGGGGCCGGGGTGAGAAGTACCCTTCAAGAAGGCTGCCAAACTTAAACACTGTAAAAAAACCACTTAATTAGTCAGTTATCATTTCACAAATTTGACAGTATAGGGGAGTGTTTATTTCAAGTGAATGTTAAAAGCTCATATGTTGACTCCATGCATGTGTGGTTTTATATGTGATCAAAGTGTTGGAAATGCTGAATATCCACAACTTCTACTGTGGCATTTCAAAAATAAAGTATGTTTTTGGTGTTCAACTCTGTTATTAAACAGGCAGAACCACCAGATGCGGTGCTTTTTGAAAAATGACGTCAGTCACTGAGGAGTATAAATATGAATCTAGCAGCCAAACGTTAGGCTTCTGCTTTTTGAAATCTTGATTTCACTTGCCAGCTCTTGGCCTGGATTGTGGGAGCAGGTGTGTGAGAAAAGCGAGTTTGCAACCAACACTACTTATGTTTCCATTTTGCTCCTTTAACCATTTTAAGAACTTGACTAAGAAGGTTGAGTGCCGAAGTGATTTAGGTGCCAAGTGTCACTGCTTAGTTTGTGCCTAAGCACTTCCAAAAATAAACATAAACGCTTTCAAAAATTGTCTTCTAGGACTTCAGAAAGTCTCTGGGATGAGAACCAGCTCATCTGTGCTCATCAAACTGTGTTTGACTTGAGCAACACGAGAAGTTTAGGACGTTTGTTGTTTAAGTCTGTGAGAACAGCACTTCTATCAGAATTTCAATTGCATTATGATTTGTGTTAATTGTGAAAATGTAATGAATCACTCTCAGAGTCCCCCTCCGAGCTCCCCGGCAGCAGGAGTAGATGTAAGGCTGCTGTAGGTGGTGGGGGTATGCTGTGTCCGGTGGCTGAACAGGAGCAGAGCAGTTCTGAAGCAAAGTGAGGAGTGGACTGGCTGGGAGCTGCGGCAGGTCCGGGTGAGGGAGAGGAGGGGTCGCGGGGCTGGGGCTGCACCGCTGCCGTTACGACAGCGCGGTTGGTGTGGAAAGTGGGTGCTGGTTCGACTGGAGCCTTGGGTCTGTGCGAGGCGTGCTAGAATGGACGCAGCACAGAACGGACGCTCTGTTAGTCCTTGGACATGCTGGTGGTACTCGGCTCTTGGGGCTGTTCTTTGCTCGATGCTGGTGATGAAGTAGCACCAAGTCCCAGTCTATGCTGTTCATCAAGCCAGCTAAATGAAGAGCTTCACAGGGTGTTACAGTCTGCTTTAGTTACTCTGCCCTAAATAGCGCAAAACTTTGAGTTCTGGCTCAATACTTATTTATAAAGGGTAAATTATTAAACTCGCACTTAAGATGCAGACATGCATTTTCAGTGGTAGCAGTGAACCTAAGGTCACTATATAATATGAATAGCCAAGCTTCTGAGGAAGCATAGGTGCCAAATTCCTGATTTTGCTTAAACCAGTTTTGAACAGGTTTTATTCCTTCACAGCTTAATAAGCTTTTGTTCTCAGGCTACTTTACTGTGTTTGTTTTAATAAATACCCATAGCTACGTAGTAGCTCTGTGAAAATGAGTAAGTGTAGAAACAGGTTTGTAAAAGTCAATGTCAGAATAAACTGTGCAGGGTCCTGCATAGCTGTAGTTGTAGTTGAAATGTTTACACACACAGTGATGTCTGTTTCTATGCTTTTGAGGTGTCCAACTTAATCATTAGAGTAGGTTGTAATGCACCTTTGGACTATGGGTTTTGGACATAAGCCTGCAGAGTTTCCTGTTGCCTTGGAAGGTAGTCCTTGGAGGTGAAAGTAAGATAAACAGTAGATGACATTATTTTATTTTCCATTGAAAGATACATTAGAAAATGGAAACACTTTATATAAAAGAAGGGCCTGTGCACCACAGAAACACTACAGTGTGCTAGACTAAGATTCAAATATGGTTTGAAAAGACTGCATTTTCCCATGAATTTAATACAAAGGAGATGACAGTAATGGCCCGGGAGGTGGCTGAGAGCCTGCTGCTGGCAAACGCTGCGGGGCTTCCTGCAAGGCTCCTTGGCCCACAGCTCCTGACCTTGCCCTCAGTCCCGAGTCTCAGGCACTGCCTGTGCTGCTGAGCCGCCGTGGATGAGAGCTGTTCCTCTGTGTGAGCAGACACCTGCCGAACAGTGGTGTAAAACCATCCCCTTTGGATGTGCTTGTGATCGGGGTCCGAGTTTTCACTGTTGGAGAGCTAATGCCGGTTTGTGTCTTGGTGATTGAAATTCATGGTAGTTTCATTCAGTGCTGTTACATCGTTTCATTTAACAGCTGTTTTAGTGATCCCTTCTTTGTATTTTCAAACAGTTGCAGAAGTTGTTAAACAGCTGGAAAAGAATGAGAAGATTCGGGTTCAGCTTGAATGTAATAAACCAAGTGAAAATGTAAGCAAATTGTCTTTGTTCTCAAAGAGGGGGGGTGGCTAGGAGAAATTGCAGAGTGGGCACTGAACATGTTTGCCTATCGCTTTATTATGAGAATTCCCAGGTTGCATGTTGGAATTTGCATATACCGTCTTATAATCAACATGATTTTCTCATGCCACTCATTTGTTGTGGGCAATTCTTTGTGTACCGCTGATGTTTCTATGCCCAAACCATTTAAGTGGGAACGTTTTTTTGATTGCAGTAAAAATTCTTGAGAAATATTCCCCTTGGTCATATTGGAGGATTTTGACCCTCCATGGCAGCGTGGGGAGTATTTTGCTTCCTAGAATTCTCTAGGATTTAGCTAGCAAATTCCTTGCTTCCATATCAGCAATAGCGCCTGTTCTTTTCCCATGACATATGATACTTTTGTGACTTTTGGAGCATTTGTTGCACAGTATTAGGAAATACTTTATGGTCCACACATGCTGGGTGTTATATGGGGTGGCCTGGCTTAGTCCTGTTGACTTTGTGAAAGCAAAGCAAGATAGCGTGTATACGTACTTTAAATATACATCACTGTCTGTGGATGAGGTGGTAAGAGCAGGTGTGGGAAAAACAGATAGCTGATCCTTCTTCTGGTTTTAAGTCTCTAGTTTTAAAGTATGTGGCTTTATCATCTTTCTGTTTCTGTGAATAAACATTTGTGTGATTTCTGTAGAGCTTGACCTTCACAAAGGACCAGACAGAGGAAGAAATAGATGAGATCCACACTGATTATCGTAAGTAATATGCAAGTTTCACTTTATTTTGCTTTTAAATTCACCTTATTTTCCTTTGTACTAAAATGTGCACACAGAAGTTATGCTTTCCATGTGTGTGTGCTTCCCCTGCCCCCCATTTAATAAATCAAAGCTGGAAGTTCTCTGTTTGGGCTGAAACTTCCTCTTTGAAACTCAGTCTGTATTAAGTACTGCTGTTTGACAAAGCTCACTGCCTGGGCTGGGTAAGATTGAGATGGAAGCTGATTGCCTCCTTAGCACATCTCCACTTACTTTCTACTTACCTTCTTCGTGGTCCTCCTGTGTGTGTTGGACATAAAGAACAGCAAAGTGGAGTTTTTCTGTCTCCTGCACTGGATGTGCGATGTGTAGTTGTACAGCTTCCCTGGGAACCCTCAGGGAGAAATTAAAACCAGAACTTCTCCAAAGGGACTCCCTGGGACCCCGGCAGTGCTGGACATGCGTGCCGGCCGTGTCCTGTCGAGTGGCCGGGTGCTGGCTGTCACGTGGAGGGTGAGCCCTGTTTCAGTGTCCTGTGCTGCCTGAGACTCTCCCTGCAATTCTTACGATGCTGGCTTTGAAGAACAGAAGAGCAGTTGTGACTGCAGTGAAGGCTGATCGTGCTTTGCTTGTGAGACTTCATCCTTCCTTGCCCCAGGTTTTTTGGCATGTTCTCTGAGAACAATCTGAATTATTCAGAGGTTCATGTAAATTGGTTAATTAGTTTGTCAGTTCTATACTTCACTAAAACTTGGGCTTGCAGCATATGAATCTGTGTGTATCAAGTCACTCACTGGTTGTTAAAAAAAAAAAAAAAGCAGCAGCTTATTACCCCCTGTTGTGCCCCTGTGAACAATGGCATGCACTCCTGAGTGGTTTTAGATGTACAGAATTTTCTCAGCCTCAGGTTTGATACTGCTTTCTCCCTTTTTTTGAGTTCTGGGCACTGTATGGCTGCTGCTCTGCGGGCAGTTCTGCCTGCACCAGCCTGGCCTGGGCATAGCTGGGCTACCACAGAGGGAGGCATCTCTGCCAACAAGGAGCCTGCAGAACTGGCAAGATGGGGTGAATGCTGGCTGTCTTGGGCCTGTGCTCACCAGTATACCCAGTAACACAGATACTGGGTTTTCCTGTTACTCAGGATATTCCCTCCTCCCCTACACATTTAATGATTGGACATTGGCTTTATTTAAAATGCACCTGTATCCTGGGTGGTGGTTGGTCTTCCCAAGTCCTCTAACTCATTCTGTAGCAGATAAGTTTGCATGAATTTACTCTTTCTATACCTTGTTTTTTAGGTTTGTTGTCCAGTGCAGAGTGACATTAACTGACAGGCAATGTAGCCACAGTAGTTTATATTTAATACAGCATTTCTGAAATACTTTCTGGCTGCATGTTTCCTCAACCATGTGTTTTTTACACTTCTGCAGTTGTCAAAGTGGCCCTTACTGCTAAAAAGTATGTTTCAACTGAGCCAAAAATGCTTTTTTCCATATTTTATTTCTATGCTATGATTCTCAAATCATCTAGGGTTTCACAGTGCTACTCACATTCACTCCCTTCCTTCATACCCCTCTCCACAAGCACTCAGATGTTTGCGTCTCCTTCCTGCGTCCTGTTCTACTTTCCACCCCCGTCCAGCTCTGTGATTCTGAAGCAATCTCTTAGAAAGAATACTCTGCTCATTTGGTTGACGTCTTCCCCTCCATCCTGTACAGGCAACTGGGATTCAGTACAAACTGGGTGATTTTTTTTCTGGTTTTGTTGTTGCTGTTTGTTTAATTTTTATTTACACCACGTTCCCTCTGTTTCTGCAAGAGACCAGTGCCTGTGTTGGTTGTTAAACCTGCTTTTGCCCTGACCAAGTAACACCAGTTGTTTCAGGAAGTGTAATTGGAATAAATATTTAAGGAAAAGATGAGAAGAGACAAAAAATAAGAAAAATATCACAGGGAGAGCTATAGGTCAATGATACAATTTTGTTTGGGTTTTTTTTGTGTGGGTTCGGGTTTGTTTTGGTTTTGTGTTTGGTGTTTGTTGTTGGCTGGGTTTTTTTTGGGTTTTTTTATGTTTTTTTGTTTGGTTTTGTTTTTTTTTTTTCACCAGAGAACTGATTCCTGCTTAACTTGAGCCTTGGGAAAACAGTATTTTAAACTGTGTTTTTCCTTATTGTGTGGTCAAACTTGAGAATAGTGTTTTCTCTCTCCGTGAAACCATCTAACCATCTTTATGGTTAGTTCAGAAGCAAATATTCTCATGAGAGTTAAAGATTACAGGACTTGCATCCTGTTGTAGTACTTTAGTAAAGAAATGGCTAATGATTTTTTTTGTAGGTGATTTTTACAGATTTCTTTTTTTACAGATGATTTTCTGACCCTTCTTTGTGTGTTTGTACATCAGGTTTGAAATAACATTACTTTGTACTTAGTTCCCTAGTGGTGTTTTATTATTCACAATTTCTTGCCTGTTGTTTACCACTTATTTTGCTTCACCTGTGCTCTGCTTGCACCCTCAGACATAGTAGTTGGCCATGTAATATGAAAACAATATTCAATGAACATTAAACTTCTCTGCTTTCAGCCACAGAAGAGCAAAGCAATGAAGGGACAACTTGTTCTGATTATACTTAAGGGTGTATTTAAATCTGCAATATGGTTATATTTCCTGTGTTTCCTTGCGTTGCTTCAGGCGTATAAATTACTCCATAATGCAGCTAGATTTAGCCTTGTTGATTTTAGCTGGGTTTCTGTGAAGGCTAAATAAGGGCCTAAATCTTCAGTAAATTTTTCCCTTGCTTTTTGTTGTTGTTCCTGAGAATATATATATTTTAAGTATACATGCAGTGTTTGTGGTTTTTAACCTTAAGCATTCTCCTCTAATTCTGAGTAACTGGTTAATAATTATTCTCTTGCCATGCAGAAATCTCTAACAATAAAAATAAAAAAACCCCAGCAAACCAAACAGAAAGATACTTTAAAAAGTATTAATTCCAAATTGGATCTTTTTCCCCATGAGGCCTTAGTAGCTCTGTAATGAACAAATCCAAAGTTTAGTGAGTGCGGGAGGCCCCCAGAGCAGCGCACGCGCCTTGTCACCAGCCGTTAGTGCTCTGCTCCTTGGTGTTCTGCTCATCGTGGAAGGTGAGTCTGACCCAAAGCCCTCTGAGAAAGGCACCTGAATTTGGTCAGCTGGGAGCAGGTTGCCCCGATTCCTCTCCCTGCAGGCGGGGAGCACCTGGGGGTGGAAGGGCTGGTGTGGAGTAACCCCGGAGCGAAGGAGCTGCCGAGGGGATGTGCCGCTTTGTAGGGCAGTGCTGTTGCCAGAGAGCTGATCCTATGCCAGAGAGCTGATCCTATGCAAGAAACCCACTTAACTCACTTTCTAATAATTTTGGATGTGCACAAATCCCTTGCAGAGCTGGATCCCTGCTCGTGTTCACTTTGTAACCTCACAACCGGTTGTGCTGTGTGACTGGGGAGGGTGTGGAAACAGCAGCCCCTGGGCCAGGTCTGCTCCAGGCTGCTCGGCGCTGCAGGCAGTGGTTGCTGGGGACTGGCATTGCCCGTCCTTCCTTTTATTTTCTTGAGCTGTTGTAAGCATTTTAGAACAAGAAGATACTAAGTGCTGTCTTAATTTTCTAGAAACAGGTATTTATCCAGGATAGGGTTTCAAAATTGTCAGGATCTTCAAGTGAATAAATGAGCCTCAGGCAGCTTAATTGAACATTTAAAGGTCTTTAAAAGAAAAAAATAAAGACAGGAAAAAAGACAAGGTAGAAAAATATTTTAATGGGATCATATGGTTTTAAAATTAATAAAAAGTGATGACCAAAGAGGTAAATGTTAACTAGTGTCAGCAAATTACTTCTCAAAAGCAATAGGGAAGAAATTCTAAGCATGAAAAAAGAATTGTATATTAAAATTAGAGGACAGAGATTAAAAAAACTTTTATCAAATGCCATTTTTTCACTGTAGCACAGGCGGACTTTAAAAAGCTTTGTTATACAATGAAGGGGCTTTTTTTCCCTTTCAATTTACGACATTTGCACCCTAGGTCCCTAATTCACGGCTGAATTAATGTATTAATTAACTCTGGCATAAGTTCTGAATAAAAAACCCCAACCATATACTTTTTGTTCTGTATGAACACATTTCCATATGAAACACACTGGAGCTGTGTAACAGCCTTGTTGAAAAGGAAGATAAAACAGCTGTGATAAAACTTTTTTTCTTCTTTACAATTTCCCAGGCTCTTGGCAAATTGCAAATTATACTGTTGGTATTTTTTTTTTTTTTGGCCTTTTTTTTGTGTGTGAAGTGTATTTGAAATGCCAGTTAATATTTTTGGCTTGATGAACTTGAGGATGGTTTATATGCTGGCTGGAAGCTCTGCTTGAGCAACTGCCTGAGTCTGTGCCTGGAAGGTACAATTAAATGCACTGTGCCCTGCGGTAGCTTCCTTCTGCTCCTCGAGAGCTCAGCGACACCCTCAACGTGGTGTCATCCTCATTGTACTTTATTCATGGTCAGGCCTCTATTTAAGTTAAAAAATCTACAGGAAAAGAAATACATTTGTTAAAAAAATATATTCTGTTGCCTTTTCTGCTTATAAATCTTTTAATTTGCAATGTTATTCAGAGACTTACTGATTTATGTCTTGTGTTTTAAATATTTGTAATTACATGTGTGGTTGTTTTATTATTGAAATGCCTGTAGTTTTATGAAAAGTGTGTGGTATGTCATTTCAGCACAGTGGTGATTTACAGTGTATCTGAATAGTGCCTTGTTTTGCCAGGACATTTATTTTTCACTTGCAAAGCTTTGTAGTTACACCATAAAACAAAACAACAAAAAATAATAATACTGGAAAAACTGAAGCGCCAGAGGGATGATGTAATGAATGTGCAGCGATTCAAACACAAGCATCTGGGACAAGAACTTTCTTTTTATTAAAGGAGTTGTTGACCTTATGTGGCGTTTTCAGCTACGCAGGGAGAGGGAGTTGGTTTTAAATCTGTTTCCTTCTGTGGGGCAAAACTTGTTAGGGTTTTATCTTGGCTTTTTCCCGCTCCTGTCACTGCAGTAGGACATAAAAGTGGGTTAGATGCAGTGATTATTTGCACGTTGGTGCTCGGCGAGGGGTGTCCACTCCTTGGGGCGCTGGCTGTGCTGAGGCTGAGTGGTGCTGTGAGAAGATGTGTAATGGTCGGGGTGTTCGTGGGGGAAGCCAGACCCCATCACCGAGCCGGGATCGGGAGGGATGGGAGAGTGTGGGGAGCAGGAAGGGAAGGAGGTGGAGAACTGCTGGACACACACTCGTGGTTTGGAAACCTGGGGAGTGCCCATGCTGCAGCTGCAGGGAAGGTTGGCGTTGTTCCTGCCTCTCCCCACCCTGCAGAGGAAGAAGAAGGTAGTTCAGAGGCTGATTCGAAAAAAGAAAACAAAAGCAAACAAGTTATGAGGGAGTTCTTTGTTTCAGCTGGGCTCAGAGTTGGTTTTGAAGTACCCCGGTTCACCAGGACATGGCTTTGCTGCCATCGGTTCGAGGTGGCTCTCGGTGCTTGTGGGGTGGTGTGAGCCTGTGTGTGCACCCCCGGTGCGGGGGGTGCCCGCTGGGCTGGCTGGGCCAGGGCTGCAGTGCCAGTGGGCTGGAAGGAAGGTGGCCCTCTTCGCCTGTCGCTAGCCCTCGGCTCTCATCTGTCCTGAGGATTCCCACTTGCTTTTCTGCCCATTCTCTGTGCTGGGGTTTGTCTTAGTCCTCCCTGCAAGTGAAACTGGGCAAAGGACTCAGAAAGGGCTTGGGCTGGCAGCCGAGATTTCATCGTGTCTTGGGTCTCTGAAGGTGTCTGGACACTGCTGGGAGAGGCAGTACGGAGCCCAGAGCAAGGGTTGCGTGTGCTTCACCTTCTCGTGTGGTTACAAACAGCTGCTCTGCCCCAAGGACGTTTCGGATCTGCATCGGCCCTTCCTGCCTCTGACATGGAAAACGTTTTGAATGCTTTTTCCGTAGACAAAAAATTAGGCTAAAGTTTTTAGCTGAAGTACTTTATTTGTCTCAGAAGGACAAACCCGTTTCTCAGAGTGACTTTTTGTTGGAAGTCCTTCCAAATAAAGGAAACTAATTTGTTGCCTTTGCTGTAACATATCAATATAAAGCCACGCATGTGGGCTGATGGACTTCCATGATGTATTAGCTGTGGGTAGCTACAGTCAAATACACAGTTTCAGTAGAAGTTGGTGCATTCTGTAGGGAAAACAGTGTGTTCCCTTCATACCCAGTGAGGGCTAGGTAATCCGCATCATCTATCTGAGGAGACTGGGTATTTTCCCAGCCTCTGAGTAAAGAATTTGAAGTATCTAGATTAAAAAACAACATTGCTTTGACTGAATACCAGAGGATTGCTTAAAACGTACTAAGGGATTGAAAGTGCAGAGTATGCCAACGAACAATTAAGTGTGATTTAGAGGATCTGAATCAAACCAGTATAATAAGCTTGACACAAAAGCTTTCAACATTGCTTTACTGCAGGAACAGGGGGGAAAACCCAAAGCAACTTCAAAGCAATTTGCATGGTCCTGAGATTTTACTCTCTCTCTGGCAGAGTGCTCCTTGCAGGATTACCTAGAACTAGACCATATGACTAAGAGCATCGTCCAGACGCTCCTTGAGCTCTGACAGGCTTGGTGCTGTGACTACAATATTAAATCTTGTCACAATGGTAATTGCAATACTTAACAAGTTTAAGGAGGAAAAAAAAAAGAAAGAAAAAAGAAACATGGTTCTGTGCAAAAATTAAGTTTTCATCTGTGCAAGTGTTTTTGATGACTGGGTAACTGTAAAAGCATAGACATGGATTTATATCATTAATAGAATATGGAACATTGCAGTGATGAGTTGGTTTTCATTTGCTGTAACAAAAATGTTTTTAATTCAGTGTTTTCTGTTTATTTCTGTTCACATTCTTTTCACCTTTTATGGTGTACCTAAGAGTCCTGTGGCAATGCTCAGTAACACACTGTTACATTTCAGGAAACAAACACAGAAGTGAATTTCAGTTTTTGGTGGATCAAGTAAATAGTCGGTGGAAGAAAAGTGGTAAGAGGAAAACAGAAAATGCTCAAAACAAAGAAGTCATCACTGTCAAAGAATTGCCAGCGGCCACAGGTTAGTAATGTTGTTTAATTTCCCCTTCTTTGATCCACACTAACAAGTGGGGGGTTTCCCAGAGAAATGTTCTTTCCTCCCATTGTTCTTCAGCCCTTAAGGGGGGAAAAAAAAAGCATAAAAATCAAACAGACCCTAGAAGGACTGACTGCCATTGATTTTAGTGTGATACGTAAGCACAACCCATAATAAATATATATTTGTTTGATTTTAGTGGGATTGTGTATAGATGTGCTTTATATAGGTACATATTTTAATGAGCTGCTTGAAATGGGATCTTAGGTTCCAATCCAAATCTACTGAAGCTGCTGAGAGTGGGCATGTGATGATCCATATCTTTGAAGTGAAGGTGATCGTGGGTATTGCTGGCTAGATTTCAGCTTTTCTGTATTGTTAGCATGATAGGGAGCCAGTAATTGGGAACTGCGAAGATATTTGTGTGGATTGGAACAAGTATTTGTCCCGAGGTTGAAGCAATAAAATACTTCAGCATCTTTTACACTGTTCATACAGTACGTTGCCTCTTTTTTTTAACTCTCTTCATTTTCAGTTTATATACTTCAACACAGTGAAAAGTGGGAATGCACAACTGCAGTTGCTCAGTTCTTTATGAGTTAGGATCAACATCTAGCATGTGTTTGTTTTCCTTGCTACCCACAACATCAAAGAAGTACCCACATGTGCTTTAACTTGTTCCCTGTAGGCTTGTGCAGTCTCATTTGGTTTATGTTACTGGTCGCTTTGGCAGCGTGCATGTGTCTTTGAATGTGTGATTTAGAAGAGCATTCCTCACCTAATATAACTTCTGGAGTTATAATTTAGTCAAGATACTGAATTTTGGAGAGAATTCCATTGGCCAGAATTGGATGCGCTGTTGTCTGTATTCTTGGGAAAATATGGCAGTTTAGTTTGCATCAGCTCTCACAAATCCCTGCGCTCTTCAGTTGAGCTGAACTCATCTTTGGCAGTCTCCTGTGCTGCCCCCTCTTGCAGAGCTCTCAAGAATAAAAATAAATGAAAATACCAATATAATAGTATGAATTTTATCCTTATAATTTCATGCCAGACCTTTGATGCAATTCATAATCCTTTTCATGTGAAGGGTAAAAAAAATTAAGGAATCTGAAGGTAAAGTTGATCTTGTTTGACGTAATTTACAGTGATGTTCCTCTTCCACAGCAGTGGCAGAAGCAATGTGTTACTAGATAATGGGATCATAGACTTTGAAAGACTAATTTCCAGCTATGCTCTGTGGAGAGATTGGCTACTATGAATTACGGGGTTTTTGTCTTCCGTGTAAGCTTTTTCTTTGTGTGCCGAACTGCAGACTTTGCGAAGCTGAGGTAAAGCTATATAGGTTTTCTAAAAGAGTGCTCAGGTAGAAAATAACTTATAGCAGGTGTATCATCCTGTATTGTGTTGACTTAAGGACATGATACCACCCTGTCTGGTTCTGACAAACCTGAAAAATTTTCATTACACTTTTCGTGGGCTGAGCTTTCAATAATATTTGAAATTTCAGTTTCTAGTTTTATGCCAAACATCTGCATCTGGTTGGCTGTAAACTACTTGAAAAACAAAACAAAAAGATGATTTATGGGTGAAGGAACAGATGCCTAAAGCCTGTTTCCTCAGTGTTTCTTATTAACAGCAATTACCTTTTTATTAAACTGGAAATTATAATACGTGAAAGGAAGAAAACCAGCAGTGATCTGATGACTTGCCATTTGAAAGCATAACTGCTGAGAAGAGCAAAGGCTTTGTCTGCATTCCTCACCTGCTTTATTCGCATTCTCATGAAAGTAGTGGAATTGTACACAATTAAACACACCTTTTTTTTTTTTTTAAACCCTTCTTATCTCCCATTGCCCTCTATTGTAGTATTGGTTGATGTAACTTAAACCTCGCTGAAAATCTCGCTCTGTTTTTGGTGATGTTTTAATCATCAGTTCCTGATTTATATCGTCTTGTTTTGCATCTTTAAACTTCAAATGTCTTTATATTTTGTAATTTTTAAACATAGGGTTTTGCTTTGCCCTAAGAGGAAGCACCATAAGAATTTGATAAATATTTGTGATACACCTCTTCTGGGTCTCATTATTTCATAGGGCCTTTGCTATTTTTAACCTGTTAATTTCAGAGTAATGTTTCATTAGTTGAACCACTGCCTTGCTGTAATCTGCCGGTTGTTTTCAACAGACAAAAATGTGCTCCTGATAATTTAATTAGGCATTTTAGTGGAAGGGAAAGGGCACGCTGTAGCTGAATTCAAAGACGGTATAGCTCCTCCATGCTTTTAATTACACTTCTGTTTGCCATTTCTGGAGGGGTAAAAAGTCAAAGTGGTTGGAGTGGGAATGCTTCTGTGAATGGCCTTAATAAGGATTATTATTGAGATGAGTCTCAGTATGGTTTTAATGTCCCGTGCAGCTTTCTAGGTAAATAACTCATTTGAAAATATTTGTGGGTAGTAGTTTATCTTTACATACCATACTTTCTAGTCTATATTTGTTTTCCCTTTGGAGAGGTAGAAGGTATATTTTCAGAGAACTGTTCATCTTTTTATAGATAAAAACACTTAACATAAAAATAATGGAATGGTTTTACAATTTGTGTCTGATACGTGTTGTCTAGAAAATATGTTTCCTATTAAAAGATGGGAATGTCAGTTATCTAAATTGATAGTGTCTTTCTTAGATGCATAAGGAAATAAATTGTAATGATTCTCTTATTGAAAACAGGCCTATTAATTTGACCTGTAAAACTTTAAAGCTGTTAAGCTGTCTCATGCAGTGGGTGAAGTGAATTGGTGGCAACAAGCAGCAACCAGTGCTGTCTCATTAAGGGTTTGCTAATTTCTGAACTAACGTTTCATCTTATGAAAAGTGATAAATAGCCTTACCCTTTGTTCCTTTCTCTGTTTGTGTTTGAAACTCATAACAAGGAAACATTTCTGTTTCAGTCTTTGGTTCTTAGAGGGTGGGTTGTTTGTTTTGGTTTTTTTACTATGCAGGAAAAGAAATTAAACCTTTGAAACTGAGAGAGTTTTGGGAAGCATCTAAGTGGGAATGAGGTGTTGGTGTTTAAATATTTGTAACTTCATTTTTTCTTAAAAGCTATTTACAGGCTGCAAAAATTTAAATAATAGTATTTTGCTTTGTCATTCTTGCTAATCTCTGCCTTTCTTCTTGGTAGAACATAAGGAAGAGCGTCACACAGCTATTGTCCTTGGAAAAGCCCAGATAGTCAAATCAGAAACTCCTGATGGCAAAAGAAGTGAATCTCAGTCTTTGGAGGAAGGCCAGAGATCAGTCTCTCCTGCATTCTCACTGTCGTCTGGATCAACAAGCAGGTTGGTGAAGAAGAGTCCATTCTCCCTGG
Organism: Strix aluco; assembly: GCF_031877795.1. NCBI lineage: Eukaryota > Metazoa > Chordata > Aves > Strigiformes > Strigidae > Strix > Strix aluco. The sequence goes on along the minus strand of NC_133941.1, from coordinate 13,529,520 downwards.
TTTGTACCAGATTAGACCAAACGTGGGAAAACTTTGCCAGTAACCTCAAGCAATATATATATCCGCCTTCATAGGATGGGTTCCTAAACTGGTTACTGAGTCATTCTCCTCCATGTTTCTGGCTGTATCAGTTGCTTGAGAGATGGGGCTGAAATACATTCAGAATTCACTTAACGGTTCTGTAATGACTTGATAGAGGGGTGATAGTGTAAGTGTTCCTTTTGAGTCAGAAACAGTGACTGGAATGTCTGTGGAACCAGAAGGTTTGGTGTTTCTCTTCCATTGCGTCATCTTCCCTTCTGTTTGAAGTTTTATTTAGAGAGTTCCAAAAATTGATATAGCCTAAGTCTTTTAATAGCTCTTTTAAGTTGAGTATTGCTGTAAGAAACAGAGTTTAAGTGATCTATATTGCAGTGGTAGTATGCCAGTGAACCTTGAAGTCCTGACAGGCATTCACTTTTCTTTCTTCATGCATTTAGCTTTGCTTCCTGAAATTGCCTTATTTGGTTTCAGAAAATGAAGGATGCAGGAAGGCTTTATAAATAATGTAAGATTTGATGCTTTTGATAGTTCAATGATAATCTTATTGGAAGGAGACTCAGCTGTTAATGCTGATAAGATCTATCTAGTTTTTGAAGGTAGTGTTTGTATCCAAGATCTTTACTTCATGAATCATAATTTGCTATCTACTGCTGATCAGTTGTCAAAGGTGACAACGATGAATACTTGGATAAGCCTCCTACTGCAATGCTGGTTGCTGTGGCCCCAGTTTATGGAGGAAAAGTGAAAAAGTCATTGAAAACAAATACCAAATAACCGTTTTTTGATATGTGACTAAAAGCAAGAGAGCTAGTCTTGAAAATAATCTTGCTATCTTGTTGACGACAGAAGTGAGAGGAGAAGGCACCCTTTGTGGGTCTGCATTACTAGGAAGAAAAAAGTTTCCTATGTTTAGAAGTGGGAGATAATCAGAGGAAGTAGGTGAAGGTCGACAGCTGAGCTAGGAGAGACATTTCTTAATTTCCCACCCATTACACCCATAGTATGTGCTTCTTCCTCCTTGTTCTGCAAATATTGAGAATAATATACTGCTTGGCTTCATCATCGTTTATTAAAAGAACAATTTAGTTGTTGAAAAGTTTAACAGAAACAAGTTTTTCCAAATTCATTTTGGCTCACAAAGAGGTTTTAAAAGTCAACATGGGGGTTAAAGATGTAGCCTTTCACAAAGGTAAATATTAAACAGTGAATGAAAGCCTAGGAAGACCTAGGAAAGAGGAGATCAACTCGGGGGATTAGAGAGCATCAAATGTTAAATGTCTTTGTTTTATATGATCAGGCTTTGCTGCCTGTTTCCATTTACTTGAGCTAAATGGGAGCATATAGTAAATATTTGTCTGTAAACAGCAATATGCTGGCTGGGCAGATCACTTATGTGGAGGCAGAAAGGGTCTTTGTTGCTGTTTAAAAATATCACTACATTTTTGTTTGGCTTCAAGCCTGTGTTATATACCAGTAAAATCGTTTCCCTCCTGGTGGCCTTTCCCCTCTTTGCTGTACGTGTCTTTCTGCCTGAATTGTTACTGTAAAATCAATAAATACAGCATTTCATTGTATTTGCTGTTTAATGTGTAACAAACCTATTAAGATTACTGAGGTACTAGTTTTATCTAAGTTTCTCAGGATGTCATGCAAATGATGATAGCTTTTCCTTCCCTGTGATGCTGGTAACTGTTATCTCAGTAATTTCTGTACTTTTAAGTAAAGAAATTTCTTTATCTTTTAAGATAGGGTTCAGTGTGCTGGACTGATGAAGAGACTTGCACGTTGTAATACCCGATATTTGAATATCTTATTTTCAAGTCTGTGGTCTTCAGAGCAGAATCCACAGGTCTCAGCAGGACACACTGAATCACAGAGGCTGGGTGACCCTCTCTGGAGCAGGCTGCTCAGGACTGTGTCCAGGCTGGTTTTAGTATCTCCAGGGATGGAGAGTCCGTACCCTCCCTGGGCAACCTACTGTGGCGTTTGACCATCCCCACAGTACAAAGGCTTTTTCTTATATTTTGTGGGAATTCCTGTGTTTCAGTCTGTGCCCGTTGTCTCTTGTTCGGTCACTGGACACCACTGAGAATAGACTGTTGTCTTTGCTCCCTCCCATCAGGTATTGCTGCACATTGGTAAATCGCCTTGAGCCTTCTCTGCAGAAGGCTAAACAGTCCCAGCTCTCTCAGCCTCTCCTCTTAAATCTTAAGAATTAAGGGTGTCAGAATTGGCTTTGCATGAAGCAGCATGCCGAGCGGCGAGTTCTAAGGACTTAGCAGCGGACACCACAGACCAGAGTGTCTGAATCCTGCCCTTGGCAGCGTGCAGGCGCCTGGCTTAGCAGTGCTGCCTTGTGATTCACAGCCAGAGCCCTCCTGATTTTAAGCACTGAAGCCCTTTTAGAAATGGACCAAGAACTAAGCCCTAAACTGGAGATTCACCTCCTAAAAGGCTCTTGCAGGTTGCATGGCTCTGGGTTGTGACCGTCTCTGTTTGAAGCTGCTCGGCTCAGGATCTGTACTGAAAGATGAAATGGGCCAGGGAAAACAACTCTTCAGTGCTCACTTAGACGGGAAGAAACTGGCCCTGTGGCTTTGTTCTGGAGACTGGTTTTGTGTGCCTGAAGCCTCAGCTTTCCAGTTTGCAGCTTGGGCCGTGGCTGCTCTGCCGCTGACGGGCAGTTCTGGGGAAGCGCCTGGATCCTGACGTTTGGTTTGGATAGTGTTGGCGGGCAGGAACCCAGGCAGAAGCTTTCCCCCAGGGCGACTGCAAGGCCAACTCTTGCAGATCTGTGCAAGCTCGCACGTGTGCCAGGCGCACAGATGATAGATGGACCTGCTTCATCCTCATGGTGCCTGCTGCTGCGGTTGCCCTCAAGCTCCGATTGTTATTTTGGCTCCACAAAATAAATGCCTTCAGCTTAGGTCTTCATCCAGAGTTTAAACGAGGTGTTCCTGTTCTTCCCTATTTTACTTAATTTTTTTTTTTTGATTGAAAATTAACCTTTTGGCATTAAGGACCTTGGAAACTTGGAATTTTAATCTTACAGAGTAAGTTCTTGGGAGGTAGAAAGGGCTTGATTTAGCTCATCTAAAGTATCATTAAATCTCTGTTTCACTGCCAATTTTATGTGTGAATGACGTTATGAATGATTCTCCCCATGGCCTTTGACATAAAAATTAAACTTTTATTCTTTACCTTTTTCTGTCTACAGGCTTGTGTATATCACCTTAAAGTCTGGATGAAAGTGTGTCTAAGAGACTGTAAGAAAGTTTGCTGAAGGATATTAGCACAGGGCAGTTACTAATGATCTGAATGTGCTTTCATGAACCAAGTTGCCAGATTTTGTTGGAAAGTGTGCATTTGTTTGCATTATGTCTGGCTCAAAGCAGAGTTGTTTATTCTTTTTATGCATTTGCTCTCCAAATGAAATATTTCCATAGACTTCTTGAATCAAACACAGAATCTCTCACTTGTACAGACCAGTGGGTATGTATCGCAGATATTTGGACCTTCTTCTAAAAAAAACATACTTAATAGCTCCCTGTGGTTTACTCTTAAATTCAGCTCCTGTGGAACAGGAACAGAATTACTAGAGTCTGCACAGAATTGTTTTTTCAGAATCTCTCTGGGATTTTCTCTTCACTTTCCTACTTTGTGCATATCCCCTGGTTTGTATGTGTGGTATGGTTTCTGTTTATTTTTCTTTAAATATAGGGCAGTTTGCTTAACCTTGGAAGCTAGCTACTGCACTGGTCAAGAAGTTCAACAAAGTGGTGGGGCTTTTGGGGGGTTTTTTGAGTGTTTTTTTGGGGGTGCTTTTTTTTTTTCGTCACCCCTTCCCCCCTATTGTGTATTAGACTCAGCTGATGGGCAGTTGGGCTCTGGGGCGTGCCTTAGGGCATTACACGCTGTAGATTCTCATCCTTTACATCCAAACCCCTGGTTTTATACTCTGCTCAGAGAGGTAAAAACAGCGATAATAATACAGTGAAAGCTTAGCTGAAGTGACAGGAGATCCCTTGTGATGCATGGACAGCCCCTCTCGTTTGACCACAGTGTTCTCTGTGCCAACCTGTACCTTTCTGAAGAACAATTCAGTGTGTTTTCTAGGAAACAAACAGAGGTTACAGGGATCACCCCTCCCCAAAGACTGATGTGGAGGAACGCTTATAAAAAAGAATTAAATGTGTTTTTCATCTTTACTGTTTCTGTTCCTGATAGCTGCTCTGAAAAAACAGCAGCTCTGAGGTGGCGGTGCAATACCCAGGTCTTTGGCCCTTTGAGACCTGTCAGGTTCTGCCGTGTCCATGGACTGGCTTCAGGCTGCAGAGCTCTGGGTGTTCAGCTGCGGCTCACGCACCCAGTATGCTGCTCACACATTTCTGGTATAATCAGAATGGACCTGGATTGTGGCAAGATCTGCAGGGATTGTAAAAAGTAGATGTAGTCAGATAAACTGAATGAGAGATGTGTTTTGCCACTCTGTGGTTGCCATAGGGTTAATGTTTTGTTAATTGTAGTGAAATAAATATAGCACGAATCAAAAAAGAATGATTTAGATTTTGAGAGTTTAAGTAGCATTGTGCTATTGTACCAAGTAATGATTTTCTGAAGGCTTGTATTTTATTTCTGATAATAAGAGGATATCCTTTGACAAGGGTAAATGTTTTTCACATTGAAATGTCAAAACTTGAAATATATTTGGAAATCCAAATCTGCGTGCTGTGTTTTTATGAAGAGAGCACTTCTAAATGGAGGGCTGATGTTATGATGGATTGAAAGAAAATTAGGATTTTTGAGCAGCATATAGAATATAACAAAACAATCTTGAAGTTGGATAGTTGAAATGGTTGCTCTGTAAAAAGATGATGCCAGTAAATTAACGATTCTTATGTTTTCTCCTTCATAAGACCTTCTGTTTTTTGTCGATCTCATATCAATATTTGCTAAGGGAGCATTTGGTCAATATTAGAAATTCATACCTTATACAATAATCACTGAGGTACTGATATTATTCAAAAGTTGATACTTTAATTGATAAAATTCAAATTTTACGCCTGCTGGGAAAAAGGTACAGGCCATGCATGGAGGCTGTGCCGTTGACCCAAACATGTTTGGTCTCTTCATAAATTGATGATCCCACCAAGAGAGCAAAATGTGTATAACAGATAAATACTGAAACAAAGCCATGGCTTTTAGAGGATAGTTTTTTGAAGCTATGAAGTCATACATAAAGCTTTCATAGAGCTTTAGTGCTCCAGATAAATAGTCCCGTTGCGTTTTTACTTTCTGGGACTGAAGCCAAATTTTGTGCAACTACTTAAACAATAGGAAAATTAGAAAAGAAACTAGGTGGGACAATGATAAGCCAGTTAATGAACTATGCAGAGGAAATATTCTATTAAAAGGATTTTATATAATGGGGATAATCAGTTTTTAAACCAAATTATTTTTCTTTAAAACTTTGTGTTAGAAAAAAATGTCAGTTCTTGATGACTAGAGTGGAAGACTTGCAACAGTAGATGGTATATATTGTTGCCTTTGTCTGAGGTATTAAGGTGTACGCTGAAACACGGTGACTTAATTTTGAAATCCGGGTGGCAAAGTGCTATATCTGCAGCTCGTATCAATCTCTCTTGTTGGAAAACTCAGAGCAACTGCAGTGTCTGCCTGCTGAGATTCATGCCCAAGTAAGGGACCTTATTTGCAATAAGTGGGGCTTTTTGGCTCTTGATCGGGATCTAAGATCTGGATTTAGCTGGTCACTTATTCTTGGATTTATGTGCATTGCAGAATTTGGGCTTTCGTTCATCAGCAGAAGAAGAGGTAGAAATAGGGAGTTGTGCTTCAGTTAGTCTGGAGTTCACTGGATGGCAGCAATCCTCTGAAAACCTCTCAGTAGGCATCAATTTGTCAAAGACACCGTTGACAGGACAGAGCGGTTGAAAAAGCTGTGTAAGCTCTTCCCTGGCAGTTGCTTCAGTCTGAGTTTAAAGAAAGCATTGTCCTGATCCCGAGGCTGGCCATCACTGTGAAATGAGAGAAGTATATGAAAATGCGTTGATCACGGGAATAACTGCTTTTTTCAGTTCTTTAGTACATTTTCAAGTTAATAAATCTTGAACTCCTTTGACTCAGAGATGATATATATTACAATGTTAGGAGTGTTTTATCTTTGATTTTTGGCCTCAAATACGGGTTCATTGTGGAAGGATGATGACACTTCTCTGCTATGCTGCCGATTGATACCTTTCTTCCAAAAACTGTGAGCCACAACAAATAGCCAAGAACTGTGAGGCATGGTGGAGACAGTCCGGAGAAGTTATTTCAAACGGTAACAGCTGATGACCTCAGATATGAAAAGTGATGATATACGACATGTATCTGGGAGGACATCAGTCCCTAGTCTAGAGCCATGGGGTCTGCATGTCTTTGAGCCCTGAAAACAGAAGTGATGGTACACCAGTGCTCTCTAGTGCGTTAGCCTGGATGGCCCAACTGTCGGCACACTCCTAAGGAAAGCAGGTAAGGTAGATCCAGCAGGTCTTTTCCTTTTCTAAAGGCAGAGCCTTAATGACATGCTCTGGAGCTGCAGGGAAGGCCGCAGAAAGTCTGGAAAGAGTCAAGAAAAACAGTAGAACCTGTGTAAGGTTTAGTATAGATGAGAGCTTTCTGGGGGAGTCCTGGGGAAGGTCTAAGACCAGCAAACCTGCTGTCCTCTAAAGACAGGAAGGTGAAGCCATGCTCGGGGTGCCAGGGGTGCATGGTTTGGGAAGGTACTGGGAAGCCAGGAAGACTTTATGGTAAAGGGTTGTTACACAGGACTTGCAGCCACCTCAGCACCAAGATCATACTATTTATCACAGGCAAGTCAAAGTGGAAGCAGGATTGCAAGGTGGAGAAAACCATTTTCCTTCACTCTTTGCAACTGGGCATTCACCTTCAAATGACATTGGTAAAACGAGACAGGCTGCAGCTTGTTTCTGATGGCAGCATTGAGGAAAAAAATGCAGAATGCATGTGCCAAAGCTAAGTACATCATGCACAGCAAGATGGCCTGATTAAAGGACCCTGGCTGTTCACCGTGAAGCCAAGAAGGAACTTAATCTGCCTTAAAATAAACAAATTCAAAGAGACATTTGCTCCCTTCATTTTTAGAACAAGATGTGTTCTTCACACTTACGTCAGCTTTTTTCTCTCTATTTTAAGGTGGTGTGTTTATCTTAACAACAAAAAAAAGGCGGGGGGGAAGTGGGTGGAAGTCAAATCCAAATGATGGTCAAGAAAGGAATAGTTTACTCTTGGTTGGTTGTCTATAAGTGCTCAGAAGAAACTAGTCCTGTGGAAGAGTGAGGCAGAGTTGGGGAATTGCCCGAGTCACTGGAGCTGCACTTTTCTTACTGTGGAGACACAAAGAAGTGCAGGAAATGAAAGCTCTTCACACCCTGTCACCTTGTCTGTCAGCCTGTGGCATCTTGAGCAGTTATGTTTCATAACTTTTAATGGTTTTGCCATACAGATTTACTCATCTGGAACGGATATGTAAAATCTTAAGATAGAATAATGACCTTTATTACAGAAAAGGACAGAAAACCTCTTGTGGGAAATTGTGTTGGATTTGGAGTCTGAATAAAAGTCTGAAGATGTGTTTTGCTTTGTCTGGCTTCAGTGTAGGTAGATATCTATGGGGCATCAAAAAGACAGAAAATACTGAAGAAATTAACAAAACTATTTGAAATTCTGTGATGTCTTTGGGTCCCCTAGACAAAAATTTATAGAAACAACATAATGAGGTAGCTGTTTCTTTTTATTTAATTAATTTTCTTCAGTTTAAGGGCTAATCATTCAATGATAAGAAGAGCTTAGGAGTTTTCTTCAGGGGGAAAAAAGATTTATTTTAAAATATGAATTCAGTTGGTGGTCAGAATTTCTTTTGCTTAGTTAAAAATGTTTTTTGATAATTGTTTTTCAACTGCCATATTTAAGGGTTTTTTTTAATTTTCAAACAATTCTTTTCCCCTGCATGTGAAACAAAGGTATATAATTACTTCAACTCAAAATTGAGCAATTGCTTGGTCTTTGTAAAAGAAATTGATATTTAACAGAGACTAGATGCAGAGAACTGTTTTGTTGAGTGACTGGTTTGGAACAAGGGATTATTTGAAGAAATTCAGAAACAAGGGGCTTTTTAGCTACAGTTGAAAAATTCATAACCCTGCAGCTTGGTTTTGTACAGTTATGTCACGTATATCCTCAGTCTCTGAATGCAAGTAGAGCCTAAGAGCTGATTTGGTTCGCTGGGGGACTTGGGTTACTCTTGAGTTGATAGCCTACTCACATCTACACGTATAGGCTAAGGTGGGAACTCACTGTGGTACATTTTGTGCTCGGTTTTAAAATCATTTGGTAGTCACAGACTGAATTACACATGCAAGTTATGAACTTGCATTATTGTTCTGAGTGTTAGCCAGATTTTTTCACTTTTATTGTTTGCTTGTGACAAACAGTGATAAATGATAATAATGCTACATTTTTCAAGGCAAGGAAGTACATCATGTTCAGGCATCAAACCTGTTCTCTTTCTATTTTAGGAGACTAAAAGCACACAAATAGCCCCTTGTCCTCCTCCCCCTCTTTTTTTAAATGTAACTGGAACATCGGAGTAGGATTTAGAAGTATGATAATAACTCATTCCTTGGGCATCCAGTTTGCGTGCTGAAAATGAGTTTTTGATGGCCTTATGGTTTTGATAGTCAAAAAAAAATGCTGGACTTCAAAACTTTCCCCATCCACCATTGTTTTATAGCATGTTTTACCATGTTTTTCATTTGAACATTTTGTATTTGATTTGGTGCTGAAATAAAAAATTTAAACGGTTGCCTGAGCCCAGGCCATGGGAAGAGGCAAGCTCGGTAACGGGTCCAGCAGACAGCTGCCTTGCCAAGACGTAGCCCTGTTTAGCTCATGCTTTAAGGAAGCCACGGTGACCCTTGTGCTGCCATTGACCGTGTCCTGGGGCTTCCTCGCCTCCACCCCAGCACTCACGCGTGGCGCTGGGGCTTGGGCTGTGCTGGCTTCTCTTCCAGTTACTGTAAGCAGAGGTATTGCTGGTCGGTGTAGGGATAAAACATTTTTCCCTATAAACACAGTCACTGCTTTTAATTTCAGGTGTCTTTGTTTCCATATTAAAATTATTTTGTTGGGTAATGTTGTAATTTATCAACAGTTCATGAAAGTTCTTGGGGAATCATTGAAGAGTTTCTAAAATTGCACACAAAACTTTTAAATCCATTTTGTTTCAAAATAATTTTCTCCATATGGCACTAGTGCTTTGTGTATATTTCTGGTATCTTTTTCCTTTTTATCGTTATGACTAAATGTACATATGTTAAAGGTTTCTCTAATCCAATCTGGTGGTGTTTTTCCCCCTTGAAATCCTGTTGATGATTCTGTACTCATCACTGCAGAAACATCTGGTGAATCTCACTGCAGAGAGGGGAACAGGAAACAGGAGGAGACAAAATGGTAACGGATGAAAAAAATCCTGCCACCTTATACAAGTTGCATGCCATTTATTAATTTATTTAAGAAAAGCTTTTTTTTTTTTAAAAAAAGGGGCTGTGTTTGCATGTGATTTCCAGTGTGTGCTAGGAGCTGGTGTTTTCTGGTGTGTTACACTGAGGGTGTGGAGATCTCTGCGGCTCAGCCCTGGCTCCACGTCGGGCACATTCCGATGGTGGAAGTGCTGCTCCATTCCCAGTACAAGGACACGCTGGCTGGTGTCTCCTTCTCCCGTTTGAATTATTATCTTCTCTGTAATTATGCCATATGTTATGACTATTAAGTGTTTGGTGAACTTCTGACTCCTGTTCTCAAAAATCTGTGAACGAGGTAATGAGTCAAGATGTTAGACTTCTGTCCTGCACCTGGGACGTGGAAGTTGTGTGCAAAGCGGTTCTTGCTTTTTAATTTGTGACTCTCCAACAGAGATGGTGCACAGTCAGTCACCTGCAGTTCGTGGTAAGGAGCGCTGTTCACCGTGTGTTTGCACAGAGTGGTCTCCAGCCAGCACAAACAGTGCTGGGATGGCAAAAGCGGGCAGCGGCCGTGGTACCCGCACAGCGAGCAGCTCTCGCCTTCCCCTGTCCCGGGGACTGGCAATGTGGCTCTGCCTTTGAAAACTGCCCAGTAAAATCACTACGTGGGTCTTCTAGACAAAGACAGCCTCTCTAGTATGAGACATGTTGTTTGTTAAAACTGTTTTTTTCTGGCAGAAATACCATTTGTAAACTTCAGCAGCAGTCTGTATTATCAGGACTCTGCTTTGCCATGCTGGAATCTGTCCTGTGAGAATGAGTATTTTTGGGCTGTTTTCCTTAATATGTGTTTTGAACAAACATGTAAATACACTGATATCTGTGTATAAAGTTCTGGCTTGAGGGATGTATCTTTACAATTTATGTCTGCTCTCCTCTAACAAACAGGGGATTAATTTTATTGTGAAACCTTTAAAGTAAATCCAAGAGAACTGGTATCCAACTGCTGTCCCATAGTTTACACTAAAATCTCCCAGATGTTTGTGTAACATAGTTTGTTATGTAAATTCTGCAATAACATAGAGACTGTTGGAGCTGACGGGCATCTTTTTGAAAGATAGTTTTTAGAAAACATTTTCTGACTTTTTAGTTGACTTCTGTAACCCTGCAATTTGGCATATACTTGAGAACTTTGCAATAGTTTATATCACAGAGTCTACAATGAAAGTTGTCAATAATTGACCAGCGTATTGTGTTCATTTAATTCAGATTTTATTGAAATTTGACAAAATTTTCTTATCATTTAAAATACAGGCTGAAGTAATCTGTGTATTTTTTTTTTTTTTTTACTTTGAGCATGTGAAGAGATCTGACTGACGGCACAGCTCATACTTGTAGTTGATTAAATACGTGTGTATGTGCACGCGTGCATATGTCTACGCACACATGGATTCTTCCGAAGTTGATGCAATAGTGATAGCTGAATTTAACAACGCCCTGATTTAAGTAGCCTCTGTGACTACTGTAAAATACATACAGATGTAGCAAGCCAAATTCTGCTCCATTATTGCTGAGGGCACAGCTGGTAAGCACCCATGTCACATTAGTGCCTCGAGGAGGCACATGAGACAGGTTCCTTTAGGAGCTGTTGTGAACCCTGATTTTGTGATGGAGCTGTTTCTCAGCTTTGCAGCTGGGTGCTTAGCCCCTAGTCCAGTGAGCATCAAACAACTCTTCGCTACAAGAAAGCTTAAAAGATATGTTTAAATTTTATATAGGCCTAAGTGTTTAAAAGAAACAGAATAAACATAAAGATTTTGTGGAGTTGCTCAATTCCATTGTTAGCCAGGTTGGTAGTTTATTGCCATAACACTCATGATGTAGGGTGGTTCTTATTAATTAATTTATTTATTTTGAGCTACCATCCTAAATCCTTTATATTGAAGCTTCTCACCTGCCCAGCACTGGTACTGAGTTTGACCTATTGTGTTCCGTACTGTAAGTATATAAATACTGGCTTAGAAAATAAATATTTTCCTTGTCATGTTAGAATGTCGAATTGTGTGAAGATGAAAAACTAAATAATCTTTTCAAGTAAGTTTTTTTTAAAAAAGTTTTTTCCCTTTTCTAAGAAAAGCATCCATTACAGTTTTAAATTAATTATTTTAATTAAGAAATAAGTAGCTTTATAAAATACATCTTTCAATGGTCAGTTGTATTCTTTTCAGAATACGTGATCAAGCCACAGAACAAAACCATTTTACTTCAGGGGTAGATAGAAGCTGAAGATTGTTATGACCCTGTGCAGTGTATGCTTTCATCTCTTTTCTAGTTGTGCCTTTTCCTCAGAAGGTTTGACAAGGCAAACTTGCTTCAAGCAGCTCGGCATGAGCCACCTCCGTTCGTGTGATGAGTTACTGTGGTGGCTGGCAAAGTTTCACTTGGCTTTTATCTGGATGCGCCGACAGTCTTGGCAGTTTGGATTTTTGTCACTAACAATTTCCATGTGAAGGTTTTTTCTTTGATGTTGATTTGCGTTTTTTTGTCAAAATGTGAGCTCACACTTAAGCCTTGAGTTTTGAGGTTGAAAGTGCTTTACTCTTTGAAATGTTGTATTTGTACTTTACCCACTGAAGTATCTTGCACATCCTCTCTGGCAAAATTGTCTGGTGCCTGTGAATATAAAGCTATTGTAGCTACCAACAAGCAGACATGAACAGAGAGAATTGTCATGTGTGTTAAATAATGAAAATGAGACCCAGTAATAACTCTGAAAATGATGTGATGCAGAGACAAAGCTTTCTGGACTGTGCTGTTGATTGAAGTGATTTCTCATTGCCAGTGCTGTGTGGAGGGTTCAGTCTACTCTATGGATTGTACTGCCTTTGCGAAGTAGAGCTCTACTTTGCTGCAGGTGTTGCTAAAGTAACTTACAACTGGTTTTATTTTCCCCTTCAGCTCCTGTTCAGACATTTTGAGAGATCTGCAAGGGCCTGAAGCATGTTCAGCATCCTCTGACAAGTAAGCAGAATATATGAGTGGTAAAGTCATTGCGACTGATTTAGGTCAGTAATTTCCAGTTTGTGGAATCCTGCGTGTTTTCTGCAAATGCCTCTGAAAAGTCAGGTTCTTGAAGAATCTCCACAGTTGTGGGAGACAAATTTGGTCAGTGTTTTTGGATCCTTGGAAAATAATGCCTGGGTGCTCCAAGGATCCACAGATGACTAGTTGAAAATCATTGTTCTAAGGTATATTTGATTATGAATATTTATTTTTAAAAAAGGAAAAAAATGAGGGAACTGATTTTTGTGAAAAATTAAAAGAATCTGATCGTGTGTTGTATTTAAAGTTATATTGTTGTCAGTTTCTCCTACGTCTCTGTCAAGTGAACAATTTCAGCATCTGTTTTGATTTACTTCTCCTCAAAGTAGACAAGAAGAGAGAAGAGTACTTTCCTGTTTTTGAAATCTTAACATCTTATTTCTTAAAACCAGAAATCGCCTTCTATTGTGTAGTGGCAATATTTAGAATTTGGGTCTAGCTGTGCAAGGTGGTGTACAAAGAAGTACTAAGAAACCGTCCAAGGACTCCTGAACCAAATGAAATACATGAAGATGGAGAGGAAATATGGGGATCTATGCGGGTGCTGGAGGTGGGCAGTTATAGTGAAATTTGGAATAGCTTAGTGTTAGATCGGCTGAAAAGCTCTGTAGTTATAGAAAGAAACGGAAATAAAGACTGGTGGAGTCTGCAAAAGTAGTACAGTTTACCCTTGCAGCTGAAACCGGCTTGATCTGGGATCTGTCTTCAGATACCATGTCCAATTTGGTAGTTGATCTCAGGGGCGTGATGAGAACCATACTGCATTTAATTCTCATAGTCTGCTTTTTGAAGAGTATTTATGACCGAATGTTCTCTATTATCCATTACATACATATGTGGTCAATAGATTGTGACAGCTCTTAAAATTCATGATTAATGACAGAAGTAACATTTGAAACTCTTAAAATGTGTGTTTAGGTAACCTAATGGATTTTAAGGAGCTTTAATGGAAGCACTGATAAGGCCTTGATTACAGTGGTGTCAGAGGTCAGTGGTGGAGTGCGCCACTGGAAAACCAGAAAGTAGTCAGAAAGGCTTTGTTGTAGAGGGAGGCCTCACTTTGGGAAGGTGAGCAGTGTTTGCTGGAAAGACGCTCACAAGTGCGCTTTATTTTTAGTACCTGCAAGTGACTCCTTGAGATGGGCAGTAAAGTAAAAAATACTTGGTTGTACGTATCGCAGGTACTGGTCTCTGCTCCACGGGTGATGATCTTCTGGTGCTGCTGCCATGTATCAAAGACTAAGCAGCCACAGCTACCCTATACAGATACTTTTAGATCCGTTACAAGATTTATGCATGACCCTGATAAACAGGGGTCAGGGATCATGAGATCAGGGATCATCTAAAGTCCTTGGTAACCACCTCATTGCGTAATTATCAATTACTTCTGAAGTATTATATCTCAGCTGGCTATTTCTCAGTGAGTTGGATTGCTAGGAATTGGGCTCCTGAATAAAAGCCAATCCATAAGGATTTGTGGCTCTGAATTGTGATCAAAACAGGAAAGGTGGAGCTCTGGCTACCAGAGCTGGAGAACTCGTGAGCGAGGGAGCCAGCAACTTGCAGCTCCCTGTCTTGTCTTGACTACATGCTTGGGGTGTGAAAATGCACAGCAGGACATGGAAAAAATGGGTGTCTGTCCCATTGAGTGTGTCCTCTTCTGTTTGGAGAGGGGTGAAAGTCATGAGTGGAGAGGCCAAGACAACCGAGAGCTGCCCCTGGCAGCTGCAGGAGAGAGTTGTAATGTATGTGCCTCTGTCTGTGGCTGTGGGCACGTGGTGAGGCTGCTGCTGGTGCTACCACAGCTGCCTCTGGCTGACTTGGTGGGAACTGGGGTAGGAGGGACAGTAGCTGGACAGCAGTCAGGAAGTGAGGATGGCGACAGAAGGTTAAAAGAAGTTTCTTGATTTCCTCTTGCTCGCAGCTGGGAGTTTATTGAATTTAGGGAGCTTGGTAATGTCTGTTGTTATCAGTTGCTGCAAATGCTTCTGAGCTCGTTCTCTCTCGCAGTCTATGAACACTTTGAGGTGATGTCTAGATTGCAGGACAGGTACTTTTGGCCATGTTTCCTGTGCTCCTGGTTCCCTGCTCATTGTGTCTGTGCTAACTCCTGCTGAGGGGGATTGTGCTGCAGCTCTGTGATAGCCTGGCCAGGGCTGGTCGCAGCAGGATGTGCTCCAGGGGCGAGCAGTGTGGCTCCTTCATGGGGCTGGCAGATGTTCACCTGGCAGGGAATGGGTAGCATTGCTGTTCCTGGCTATCCAACAGAATATTTTTCATATTTTTTAATTGTTTTTAATAAGTGCTTTACCTTCATTGTACTTCTGTACCTGCCCTGAGTTAGAATATTAAATGTGTATATTCTTCTAAAATTGCAATTCAGTCTGTACTGTTTGTCTGCTTTGCTACTTGTTTGAATGGGAAAAATTCACCTGGTCAGGTCTTAAGATGTTTTGTTAAAATCAGTCTGGATTGAAAAAGTGGAAGAAACAGGGCTATGGAAAGTTTCTGAGCTGTAAATTTTAGGCCCCCAAGCAAAGAAACTAGAACTGCAGCTGTAACGAAATTCGGATCACTGGTCTAAGAAGGCTATTGAGTAACACAGGGTTTTGTTAGATGATTTGGGACTAAATGCCACATCAGTATTGTAGAATTAATACACCTGGTTAATTTTTGGAGGAGCTTAGATTTAGGAAGAACACTAGTCAACTCAAACTGTAACAGAAATTACAGGTGCTCCCTTTGTCAGGACTGGGGTGTTTACCTGGGAGGGCTGGAAACCCCAAGTGTAGAGGAGGCGGCTTTCAGAAGGTCTGTTGAAGGACTTGATTCCTGCTTGTGCTTGCAGGTGAAGGTCAGGAACACATTTTTCTGGTTATGTGGAAGAATGGCATGTGGCGTATGCTGCCAGAAGCAGTTTTGTTGGCCAGCCTTAAGAGGAGGAAGGAGAACTTGTCTGTCCCACAGTGGTGCGCTGCGTGGAGTGGTGGTTCACGAGGCTGACAGCAGATCACCACGTGAATGTCTGTTCTCGTGGCTGACATAGCAAGCATCCTGCTTTATCCGTGGCACACCGGGACTTCATAGCAACCTAAAAACATCTGGTTGAAACCACTTCCAGTTTTTCAAACTGTACCTGTTAAAATTATTTCACCTGATGAGCGTGAAGATGTGAGGGTGTCCAGTGCTGGTTGGTGTGATCAGCTTGTGTGCTTTTGCTTTTAAAGCCAGTGATGGGCTTTACTGGGATGCAAACATTGGCATGAAGGTGTACCCAGTCAGTTCAGCTTCAGAGTATGTGGAGTGACTGCGGCTGGAAGTTGTGCCCTGTGGGTGTTGTGGGGCTCTGCTGATTTGTGCAAGGGCTTGGAAGCAGTCACAGAATCACAGAATCATCAAGGTTGGAAAAGACCTTGAAGATAATCTAGTCCAACCATTAACCTAACACTGACCATTCCCAACTACACCATATCCCTCAGCGCTATGTCAACACCTCCAGGGATGGGGACTCCACCACTGCCCTGGGCAGCCCATTCCAATGCCCAACAACCCCTTCTGGGAAGAAATGCTTCCTAATATCCAGTCTAAACCTTCCCTGGTGCAACTTGAGGCCATTCCCTCTTGTCCTGTCGCTTGTTACTTCATTAAAGAGACTCATCCCCATCTCTCTGCAACCTCCTTTCAGCTAGTTGTAGAGGGCGATGAGGTCTCCCCTCAGCCTCCTCTTCTCCAGACTAAACACCCCCAGTTCCCTCAGCCGCTCCTCGTACGACATGTGCTCCAGACCCTGCACCAGCTTTGTTGCCCTTCTCTGGACATACTCGAGTAATTCAATGTCCTTTTTGTAGTGAGGGGCCCAAAACTGAACACAGTCATCGAGGTGCGGCCTCACCAGTGCCAAGTACAGGCACCAACTGGACTTAACTCCGCTCACCACAACTCTTTGGGCCCGGCCATCCAGCCAGTATTTTACCCAACAAAGCATGTGCCCATCCAAGCCACGAGCAGTCAGTTTCACCAGGAGAATGCTGTGGGAAATGGTGTCAAAGGCTTTCCTAAAGTCAAGGTAAACAACATCCACAGCCTTTCCCTCATCCAATAAGCAGGTCACCCTGTCGTAGAAGGAGATCAGGTTTGTCAAGCAGGACCTGCCTTTCATAAACCCATGCTGACGGACTGATCATCTGGTTGTCCTGCATGTGTTGTGTGATGGTACTCAGGATGAGCTGCTCCGTCAGCTTCCCGGGCACCGACGTCCAGCTGACAGGCCTGTAATTTCCCAGATCATCCTTCCAACCCTTCTTATATATGGGCATCACACTGGCTGATTTCCAATCTCCCCGGTCAGCCAGGACTGCTGGTAAATGATGGAGAGTGGCTTGGCGAGCACCCCAGCCAGCTCCTTCAGCACCCTCGGGTGTATCCCATCCGGACCCATAGACTTGTGTGTGTCTGTGATGCAGCAGGTCACTGACTATCTCCTCCTAGATTGCAGGGGGGGTCGTTCTCCCAGTCTCTGTCTTCTGGCTGAGGAGGCTGGATTCCCTCAGTACAACTAGTCTTGTTATTAAAGACTGAGGCAAAGAAGGCATTAAGCACCTCAGCCTTTTCCTCATCACTTGTTACCATGTTTCCTCCTGTGTCTAGCAGGGGATGGAGGCTCTCCCTGGTCTTTCTTTTGCTGTTGGCATACTTATAGAAACATTTCTTGTTATCCTTGATTGCTGAAGCCCTTCTGCCACGCCGTGCCCTGTTTGCCCGTCCTGTTGCCGCACTCCTGGTCGCTCGTGCTCCCCGGAGGCTGCTCTTGTACGTGAGGGCTGTTGGGTGTCGTCACTCCAGGCTCTGCCCACTCTGAGTCCCCGCTGCCCTGTTCCCAGCTCACTCTTCCCGCTCAGGGGGAGGCGGCTTGAGGCTCTCCCTCTTCCCTGGGCTTCTGCCTTCTCCGCTGGCGGTTTTGTCGCGAGTTTTTTGATGTTTTCAGAAGGGTTCCCCACCGCTATCCTTCTCTTCAGAGCCCCTCTCCTCAGCAACTCTCCGGGAGATCACAGCCATGGAGTGAGTTGTTCTGCAACAGCACCAGCATGAATAATGGTAGCAAGAGGTATATATTTTTAAAACAAGCTTGCACTTAATGGTAGAACTGTAATTAATTACCACGGGGAACTGTATACTTCCTCATTATTTTCTATAAGAATTAATTGCAGCCTCTTTTATTGAGGGAAAACTTAGGTTTTGATGATTCTGTGCTTCCTGTAGGAGGATAATTAACATACTTTTGATGAGATTTTAATTATCCATGTAGTGCCTGGAATATATGACTTATCTATATATTACATCTAGTTTTAAATTTGTAGGTAGTAGCTAGTCTACCATACATGTTAAAAACATCCAGTTTAAAAGTATTTTTGAGAAATTTTGTAAAAGTGAATGGCAAGGCTAACAGTCTTCACCTTCCCAGTCATATTTTCCATATCTTTGGAGACTGTCAGCTCCAAACTTGCAGATGGTGCACTATAGTTTTTTTATCAGCAGAGAGTGATTTGCAATTAATTTTGGTGATGGTACAATCAGATTATTGTCTATTCTTTTTTCGTACTCCCTGAGCTCCATTCTGGAGATGCCAATTGGCAGAATTTTCTCTGCAGTACAGGAGATAATATGCTATGGCTTAAGGGTTTGGCATCGGTGCCTTCTTGCATGAGTTGGAAAAACATGTTCTTTAGTGGAAAAAGAAATGGGAATGTCAATAATGAAAACAGTACTAGAGTTCGTTAATGGAGCGTTTCTGCCTAGCAGTAATGGATGTTAACGTTAGTTATGATATGTATCCATAGCAAAATCATTTGTACCTGTGATAATTTCCTTCACCCAGGAAACTTCTCAGTCATTCAGTGGGTTTGTTTATGTTGAGTGGTAATAAACCTTGGCCAGGTTGATAAGTGCAGGAGAATGTTAAGAAAAGCAGAGCTGCACTTTCACGGAAGTTCCTCTTTCAGTTTGTTGCAGAGCGGTGTCCTGCGGGATGCTGAGGGGCACGGCAGGTCAGACAAGGGCTCTGCTTTGGCAAACGTGCCATGGGGAGGCCCAGACCAGCGTACCAAAGAACAGACAGATGGTATCTTTCATAACCAGCTCAGGTTTTATAAAAGCTGGGTTATGCCAGAAGGATATAATCTCTCTTACTTTAATTTTATGAGTTAATAACCAGATATTTGCAAAACAAGAGAACCAAGTGATATAGAAGCTCCAGTTTTTGGCTTTGTGTTTTAATACACTTTTGAACATAAGGTAATTACCATTCTGCTCTGGAAAAATGCAGGCATCAAAGCCAGAGATGGGCAGAATACAAAACAGTAAAGCTAGCCTTAAACTAAATGAGATTTTTGCTTCGTTCTGTGTCCTAAATAATTTATTCTTGCAAGGGTAGTTGTATTTTGCAAATTCTCAAAAACAAACAAAAAACCAAAAATGGAGGGGAAGGTGCAGCTGCTGGTGAATGCTCTTTGTGAAGTGACACATTAGCAAAATTGGTAGTTTGAATGTTGTTTATCTTTGCAGTATGTTGTGTTCTAGTTTAGCCTTCCAGATACTTAAACTATCAGCTTTGAGTTATATTGCTGCCTTGCCTCTGGAGTACATTAAACGTTTGCCAGTGGTTGAGTATTATCAGAAGTAGGTTTTTCCATGTAGCACGAAAGCCTGTAGCTAACAGCCAACTTGAATTCCTGGGCTAGATATGCCTTTTCATTAGCTGTTTGAAGTTTCTTGCTGAAACTTGAAACATGTAGTGATGGTCCGTGTGTAGCTTAGGCTCAAGTGCACATTTTGTACTGATGAGAATACTTTTAAATAGTCCATATTCAGACTTTTATGTATTTTAGTGTCTGGAAATCCCAAATGGCATTATGTGATATTGGAGCGCGAGGGCTGAACATTTCAAAGCGTTACTGTGTGCTGCCCTACAGAATCTCACTTTTGAGGTACGTAGGTGCCCTCTCTGGTGATGGGTCTAGTGATGGAACTGGCTGAGGCTCCCTGCAGAGCAAGACCAAGGGAAAGGGTCTTCATTTAGATACAGGTGTGATCATGGAGAAAATACGTCTTTATACTTTCCTTGTATTTTAGATGCGAATCCTTATTATTGCTCTTAGTTTTACATACTAAAGGACAAGCCAATATTGTTCCAGAGTGTGATCCTTCAAAGCAGGATTGTTTTGTTAGCTGACACTTTATCTAAGTGACTCATTTTTGTCAAATATGATTTTCAGTCCTTCTAAAAAATACCTACCTTTTGTGCTTTTCCACAGTTTGGATTTGGGGTTTCTTGTGTCTCTGGAAGGGCTAAATTCAAACTAAAGCTTCAGTGGAAGGAATAAGAACAGTCTGCTCTTTGCTCAGGAGTGAAAGTGTGGCTCAATAATTTCGATTTCCTTCGTTCAGGGAGTGCATTCCTGGGAGAGGGAATGATCACTGCTTTTTAACTCCCCTCCTCCCTCCCTCCCCGGGGGGAGCAGTGAGCATCCTCTGGGGTGTGCCCAGCCGGTGTGGGGGTGCCCAGCACGTGGTTGGGCCAGAGGGAACACTCCGTTCAGTGTTCCTGCCTGGAACCCGGGGTGGTCTCTGTGGTGCTATTGGGAGACATGAGCAGGGCTGGGTTTTTCCACTGCCCATTTTGTGAGCTTTTTGTTTTTGCCAGTGTTCTTAGCGGGAGAGTTGCAGGTTTTGTACAGTTGCGGACTGAAGGTCTCTGAAAGAGAATTAGATCTGTAAAACAAGCTTAAAACTCATGCTGACCCTTTATGTGCCCTGAACAGATGAAAAAATGTCAAAAGTGAGATGGAACGGCTGGGTCTCGATTGAAATCTGTAGCTTCGATTTCTGGGAGCAGCCTTCTCGTCTGTTCGGGTGTTAAGCTGAAGTGGGTCTGACCGTACCAGCTTCTCTAGGTGCAGTTGTGTCCTAGGAGACAGCGAGAGACTCGTGAACAGAGGAAGTCCTGAACCAGGCTATTATGCCTTTTTCAGTGGAATGGTGTTTTGTTGAGCATTTTCATTGACCTGACAGATCTAATAAAGAAGCACTAAACATTCATATTCTGCATTTAGAATAAATAGTATTTTTTAAGATTTTAATGAAAATTGAGACATTATATAAACTCCCTAGAGTCTTTTTTCATTTCTACTAATTGTCTCATTTTGACACAGATTAGAAGATAATACTCAAAAATAAACCCAGGTATTTGTATATGACATCTTTGCTATCTGTTTGCAGAAGTGCACAAATGGAGCAGTGTAGGGATATTTTAGTGGCAATTTGGAGTTCATTTTTAGGAAGACGTCTTTCCTTTCCTGAAACTTACTTAAGCACAATTTCAGTGTTCTCTGAGCTTTCAAAAGCATTTATTGTCTTGTTTTTTCTTACCTGTTAAGTAACAAAACCAGTGACTGTGGAATAATATAGTTGGGATGGCATAAGTTTGTATCACTCTGTATCTGATGAAATTGAGGCAGCCCTTCAGACTCTCAGTAACCACTTGGTGAGCACTTATGAAAGGTGTCACGGTTCTCTGATGCAGATGTCAAAAGGTGATTGATGATGCCAACTTAACTGCAGGTTTTGGTCAGTTCCTTGGGCAGTATCAGATCTGAATGCCTAAAAATTAATGTGGGGTTTGATGAAAGGCTGTTATAGTGACTTTGCCGTTCACTCATGGCTCAGTTTAACTCCTAAATATAGTTGCAGATTTTCTGTAGAGCGTTTAATGAAATTCTGAAAATGATACCTGGTGGATATATTTCCTATATGACTCTGTTGTGTGGAGAAAATGAATGTAAAAAAAAAAGGGACAAAAAGGACAATCAGTCCTGAATTGTGCACTGTTGCAATTCAAGATCCCTGCCTACTTGAAAGTGTACTTTGGTGTTGTGAGAAACAACTTCATCCCTAAGGTAAGGCAGGGTGCTAGAAATGTCATTGCAACTTCTCTGTACCTGACTTGACCCAAGGTGGGGATAAGTGACTGTGTAGAGTGTAGTCAGGATCTTCTTGTCCCTGGGCAAGCAAACCTCATTGTTACAAAATGCACCATAAGATGTGGGAAGGGATCTGATTTACCAAAGTACTAACATTTGCACGTTTCTGTAGAAGGTCAAGTACATTTACTTTGTGTTTTTAATATTGGTGGCACTATGCCACGCGACCAGTGGATCAAAGTCTAGGAGTACAGAAATGTTCTTACCCTAATTAAAATGAACCTAACACAAAGTTGAGTCTATTTTAAAACCCCTGAAGTAATCAGTCTTGTGTCCTTATTGCTCAAGGAGATGTGTGAGGAGGGGCTGTGGGGCTCCCAGGAGCTTCCCGAGGCGCAGGACACGCTGCGGCGTGGGCTCCTTGCCACGCTGTGCCACAACTGGTCCCTTCTGCTTGCCACGGGTGTCCCAGTCGGGTTTGGGCACTGGCTGTGCCGTGCCAGAGTCTCTGCAGCATGGACACAGTGCCACTGAGTACCTTCCTCTGCCTGTGATGCTCAGACCTTCTGAAATGCCTAACAATGCTGTGCAGAGCTCGGAAGGCTTCTGAATACTGCCTTCATTCTTAAAAAGAAAGCTCCTGGGTACAGAAAGCATTCCCAAGATCAGAACACACTCATTTTTGTCCTAGTTCAGTGTGTCTTTTCAGCCATGCAGTGGAGAGATGCTTTTTCCATATGCTTTTAAAGTATTCTGCTGTAAGACAGTTTGGAGTTAAATGCTCCTTTGCTCTTCTGTAGTTAGTTATTGAAGTAGTTGACTTCCTTCTTCTTTGGGTGAAGAACATCCCTAACTCAATCAAAATGACCTTTAACTCTTAACTTTCTGGAGACTATTTAAGCAGCAGTCCCACATTAGCAAGATACTGTGTATTAATTAACCAGATTCATTTGTCACTTGATCCCTGAGTGTTGACTTGCTGCTTGCAGAAGAGCGCATTTACTTCAGCCCTGTCTGGCTCCACAAACCAAGTCCTTCAGCCATTTCAACCAGGTCTTTTTTTCTATGGTTTCTGCCTCCCATTCCTTGAGTTGAATAGGTATACCCGAATCGTTGCCTGTTTTTCCCCATGAACCATACTTATTAGTCTGTGCTGTTGGTGACTTAATTTTTATTGGCAGACAAGTGGCTTTAAATTCCAGTTCAGAAACAGAGTAAGGTTTTAATCCATCAGATATAACTTACGTTCCTGATCCTGAGCAAGCATCTTTGTGCAGGTAAGTGTTAATAGGTAAGGCATAAAAATGTGAATCATAAGTGACCTGCTCCTGGCAACAGCTATATATCTGCATAGCTTTCTTGACTCCAGTATGTGACTGACATACCGGATTATATGCATGCCTAAGACTTTGCAGGTTCATGACTTGATGAGCATTTAGTATTACACTGACAAGGACCCTCCGTTCAGAAATTGCCTTATTAAACAAAACCTCCAGGCAACAATTGCTTGTTTAACCCATTTTTGTGTCTGCAGATGACAGTATCAGTCTGCTTAGTGATGGTTTGGGAAGAAGTGCAAATCTCTGAATCATATTTTTGTGAATGACTACATATTTTGTAATCAAAAGATTTGTTTGTTTGTTTTTGTTTTTAATCTTGTACCCTTTGCACTTCAGGAGAGTAAGTCAAGTCACTAGGTTCAAAAAAAAGTGCTGCTCTGTAGGAAGGGCCCTCTGCTCCAGATGGAGCAGTGGAGGAGGCTGCCTACCAAAGAAGGGAGCTGGGCCAACGAGATGAGCATGTGTCTGCAGTGTGCAACCACTGATGGAGTGGAAAACTTATAGAGAAAACGATCTGGAGATTGATTTTAGAAGACAAAGATAAAATTAATTTTCTGTGTCATTTTGGGGTCTATATTACACTTTCTAGAGTAGTTGGGATTGGCAATACTCCTTGTTTTTCCCCAGACCTTGAGGATATGTGTGTTCTTGTCTGAAGGTGTTAGCTGACATGTGGCATGCTTAAGTTCAGGTCAAGACAAACCCACAGAGGTGTCGGATGAATAAGAAAATATTTTTCTGTCTAAAGCTTTGCAGGTGCAGTCATTTGTATTCCTTGTAACTATAGTAAAAATAATATCAGATGGAGTTTGGGAACTCTTAATAAATCTTCATAAATCCTGTACATGCAATGGTGGGAGAGGGGCTGCTGGGCCTTTATTTAATGGGTTGATGTAGATGCTCGGTGGTGAGGATTCCACAGTCTCCTAGTGTTAATTTGCTTTGCTATTGCTGTCATTAAAAGGACGGTTAAGATTAATTTACTGTGGCGGTTGGGAGCAGTACACCTGGGGAGGTGTCTTGTTGGGGGGAAACTCCATGTCAAGGCCATGGCCGCTGGGTACCAAGTGGTTGCAGCTGAAGGGCTCCAGCTGGTTTGGAGGATGTAATGAGCCAGCAGAGCCCTGGGGTGGGAAGAGCAAAGGGGATTAAGAGGTGATTGTTGATTCTTAATGAGGTTGTCCACCCAGCTTGGGATCCTTCATTCACCAGTGGCCAAAGCCACGTGCTCTGGAGGAGGGTTAGTGTGTCGCTTCCATGTCTTACTCTGTCCCAAAGGAGCATGCTGCTCCAGTGTCATTCACCAGTGGCTGATAACGACCTAACTGTCGAGGTTAATTATCCTTTGCTGTCATACAACTGCAGAGCCGGATGGAGATGGGCAAATTCTCCTTGACCTAGAATGGAAGATACAGCCCATGTACAAGAGCTGGGTACAGTGGATACAAAGCACAACAGATCCCTTGGGTTTGGTTGAAAATGGCTGCTTTAGAGCTTAATTTAAATGAAAAAAAAATATTTGTATCATGGCACTCGTAAAACATCTGTGTAGCTGTTTATGAATCCTTTCATCAGTTAGCCTGTGCGTTTTGGTTCGGCGTGGGACTGCCTTTGGCGGTGTGTTACTGTAATCGGAGATTTCACAAAACTCAGCCTCAGCATTTGCCTTGAATTTAAATAATGCAAAATTGTGAACAGCAGAGAAAAAGGTGACACATAGAAAGAGGTTCTGTTAATATCTGGTTTCATTAACTTTTAAAACCTTAGCTGCTTCTAGGTTAAAATGAGTGATCCTCTCCACTGGTGGGTGCAGGGGATGGAAACCGGGGAGCGGAGGGTGCAGCTGGGAGGGGAAGGCCTTGGCCTTCGGCCGTCATGCATTATGGAAATCACACGTGTAAGGTTTGTAGCGCTGAGGACCAGGGCGGGTTGGATAGGGTGATGCATATGCATCATCTCTTCCTCCTGTGCTCTGCAGGTACGTGTGTTTAATCACACCGCTGTCTCCGGCAGGACAGACTAAACCTGATGGTGTTGGGATTTGTGCTGACCTTCCTGGACGTGGTTAATGGTCTCAGAGGCAGGAGCTCTGTTTCCAGTGTGGTGCTGAACTGAGCTCTGAAATACAAGTCGTTCCTGTTAGTCTCTTTTAGTATCTGTCTTGTGGCAGTCAACAGAGACATGGACTTTGGCATTTGAGAGTTTTCCATTGTTGTTTTCAGTTGTGAATTCCCAGTTTAAGCCAAATGAATAGTCCCTGCAGGATGGTTTCATCCTAGCAAATGGTAAAAAAAAAAAAGAGTGCAATTATAAGGAATGCTTAATTAGTAATAGCTATTGATGGATGAGCAATATCTTTCATGTCAACACTACATGGAATTTAAAGTTTCAAGGCTGGGTGATGGAAATGAGCTGCTTAATTTAAATATGGCTGGTTTAACAATTTTTTTTTCTTTAAAATTAACTCTATGACTAAAAAGAAAACACTTCTTTGAGTTTCCAGTGGAAAATTCTTTGTCCATAAACGAGAAGAGCCTCTGGCAAAGAGAGCCTGTTTCCTTCTTGGGTAACCGTGACCAAAACCACTTGTCCTTTTCCTCGGTGGCTGTGCTGCTGAGGATGACTCTGTTTCAAGTCAACCTTTTCTGATAGAACGTAATCATGGTTTCATCAGCACCAGAGGCTCTTCTCATTTATGGACAAGGAATTTGAAAGGTTGCTGCCGCCCCTTAACTGCTCCAAAGCAGTCCCTGGTGACGGGAGGAGAGGCACTGCCACTCCCCTGTCCCTGCAGGCTCAGGGTGAGCGGGATGGCTCTTGGGTGCTGTCATCTTCTTTGAACAAGAAGACAGAGCAGTATTTCTCTTCACCATCACCAGTAACACACATATCTGTGTGCCCACGTACTGCTTACAGCGCTTTAATACACCCTTCAGAATTTGCTGTGTTTAGAGCATCTTCAAAACCCAATTTTCCATTTTTTTTTTTTTTTTTTTCCAGTGGCAGTCTTCTGGATCTGAGAGTTAACAAAAGAAAGTTGCATCTGCCTGGAATGCCAGAAATCAATCAACTGCTTCCCAAGAGCAAGAGGAAGAAGAGCTAACGCTGCAGCAGTGTGAAGCTTAAAACCATGCAAAAGGCTTAGCACTGAGAAATACTTAGTTTTTCCCAGTTTTCAATGTATCTGGGTACTTAATAAAATGCTGAATTTTTGCATAGCTGTCATTCAGACTGCCTTAAAATAACCAGATTGGTGTGCTGATGTATTTTGTTTACAGCACTGTGGGCCGTCTAGCTCTGGGATGGGGCATGAAGTGCCGGAGTCCTGCTGGAGCTCCGGGTGGGCTCCCGTGCCGCGGCAGGGCGTGGGTCTGTGTGGAACCGCGCTCTGGGAGCAGTCGCAGGACGACGTTTTGCTTGGGGTTGGGCAGATGCTGATGCTCTGGTTCCTAGCTCAGCTCCAGGGGAGGCGTGGGGTGGACTTCTGTTCTACAGAAATTTGCTTTTTTAAAAAAAATATATCCATGTAAACTTACTCATTAGTATGTGTCATTATTTCAGTTTAAAGTAATGAAATTTGAAAGAAATTGGAAGGTCGATGGACATTAAGTATTCTAGCTTTAAAATAAATATTAGCATGAAAAAATCTTGTCTGTCTTAGAAGATGATGGAGTTTTATAATGAAATACAGCAATGCAATAAAATTAAAGTAAAACTGAACAACAGGGTAGGTTTTTAAAAATACAGCTTGTAAGCAAAATACTCAAAGATGTTCTTACCGAGCCCTGCAGCTTTGGTCATAGCCTTTCATTGGGAACGCCACAAAGAAAGCACAAAATCTTTTAAAGATTGAAGGTTGCATGTCTTTTGACTTCAGACTGTGGCTGTAATTGGGACTGTACTCCTCCAAAAAATACTCCTCCTCAAACCATGGTAGCAGGCAGTGGTTTTGTTTAGAACGGGCTAAATCTGTGGTGAATATAAACTGTAGTGAATCCACTGAGGTAAGTAGATGCAGAGGAAAAACAGGAAGCTGATTTTGTTTGGTTGGTTTTTACTGAAGGTAAACCTTTTGAAAGAGAGTAATTCTTGACTTCTGCTTTCAGTCTGCCTTTTAATTATAGCAATTAATACAAGACAGATTTACATTTTGTGCAGTTAGCCAGAGAAGATTAAAAATGTTTGCGTGCATAATGGTCAATGTGTCTGAAATTCATGTAGATCAGTTTACATCAGCTGTTGAGCATCCCTTGGAGGTTTTTATTGCTATGTTTTAATTATATTTGAGTTAGCAGCACTTCATTTTCTTCACTATGTTAATGATATCCACTGTCATACATAGGAAATAGCCTCAAAAAACTCTGTCAATACTATTAGAACATAAAACTTGAGATCTAGCTATAAAGAGGAATGTGATAAATAATAAAACCTGAGGAGGTGCCCGTTCTGGTTTGCTTTGTTGTGGCTTGGAGCAGTGCTGGTGTGTGGGGGCCTGGGCAGCGGCGGGGGGCTGCCCGGCAGAACCGCTGTCTTGGCTTTAAAGCACCATTACACATTTTAGGCAGGGGGCTGTGGGGCTGACATGCTCATTCACTGCACGATGGCCGCCTGGCTAAAGGTAATGGTAGTCCAGGGGCTGCATACTGCCCAAGGTCCTCAACTCTGCTGGATCGGCAGGAAAATTAGAATCCTGCAATATTGAAGTACCTGCGAGCTTTCCCTTTTGATGCAGTGAATGGGCTGTAAATGTGCTGTATCAATAGCAGATAGTTGTGTAGCTCTGGAACCAGGTGCCACTTGCAGACTTAAATTTGTAGTTAATTACACTAACTACTGATGTGAGATGAAAATGTATTTCGGTACCCAGTAAGGAGAAATAGTCTAATTTATTAAGTCAGTATGGACTAGAAAGTACTTGGAAAAAATCAATATAGAAGGTGAATAGCAACATCTGAAGTGTGAAGTACCTGTTCTGTCTGTGTTAGTGCTGCAGCGGCTGGTGCAAGCCCGGTCCTGGGAGGCTGGAGCTGGCAGGAGGGTTGGAGACCCTCCAGAGCAGAGCCAGGCGAGGAGCTGCTGGGCTGTGGAGGTTCTGCACAGCAGCGCTGCGGTCCTGAGCGTCATGGGGACTTCAGGACGTGTCCCCTGACACTTGAAGAACGCAAGAAAAAGCATCACTCTTGAAGATATACTCCTTAATGTATAAAAAGTCATAAGCTTTGGAAATGACTTTTCTTTCCATTCGTTCCATCAGGTTGTTATTTCTCCAAGCAGAAAGCCAGAGCTTGGTCCCTCTTTGGTGTGTGCTTCGAGGGATTCCCCTCCTGTCAGCCTGGGCAGAATGTGAGGAGGCATTAACCTTCCTAACAGTGTTTTAATCTTTTGCAAATGTTTTGAGTATAAACCCTTCTGTTGTCGTTTGCAGTGAACCACAGATCTTGGTGCTATGTTGGATCTGTGGCGGGCTTTCCCCAAAGAGCTGTTTTCAGTTAAAATAAAACCCAAAATGTTTATTTCTTATGTGCATCTGCATTGCTTTCTGCAAATACAAGCCTCAGGTGTTTATTTTTTTTATATTGATTTTTGGCATTTAAAGCTGCCCTTGCATTGTCAGTGTGACCGTGCCGGTGCTGGGCTGTACCATGCGGGATGCCAGATCTGAAAATCGCATCTGCAGCTCCGTGCCAGGCTCTTGCCCGTCACCTCTGGGGGCCCACGGATGGGGTGAATCCCCCCACCTTTGGTTCGGTTTCCGTGGGTCGCGTTGGCCTTGGCGTGGGCCTCGGCAGCAGCTGAGCCAGGCAGCCCTGTTGGTAGCTGCTTCTCTGGGGTGGGAACATGTTTTGGGCTGTGTTGGACAGAGGTCGAGCTACAGGAAGTCTAAGGAAATGGTTCTCAAGGGTGTGTTGTCTGTACTGTCTCTATAAACTTTTTGGTATAATTTTTATACTTGTTTTTATATAATTAAGTGACCAAGTCAAGTGTAATGTTCCTGCCCCTTCCTCCTGCATGGTGCAGTGACTCTCCCCAGTGCTGCCATGGGGAAGGACAAGCAGAAAGGAGGAATTCAGAGGATGCACCCTCTCCTTTGCTAGAGGAGCAGAGTCTTGAGGGGACAGATAACACCAAGCACAAATCGTGGCCCTTTCATCCCCACAAATGTCTTGGACCTTCCTGTGAAAAGGAAGCCAAGTCACCAAGGGAGCGAGAGCTCCACAGGCACGGGCAGGATTTTGGAAAGGGTTTTGTGCTGGCTTTGCAGCTCTTTGGGAGCAGCACAGGATCAGAGGCGTGTCCAGGATACAGCGTGCTGCCTTCTGCAGAACCTGCAGCAGAATCTCAGGATGCTGGAAACGTGGTGAGTTTGGGTGGGAGCGGGCTGAGGGGGCTGGAGGGGGCTGGAGCAGATCCCGACCCCTCTGCTCCTTCTGCCCAGCAAGGGCTGCCCGGCTGGGATTTCCATCCTGCCTTCGAGAGCTGCTTGGTGTAATAAATTGAATGAAACTGATCCATCCGATCTTCTGCTTGCAATAAGCAGAATTTAATTAAGATTTCTGTTTCTTTAACCATTTTATTTGTCAAAACTTGTTATTTGGGGACAACACTGTAATGCAACATTCCTTTCCCTACAAAAGCTTCCTAACTTTCCAGTACAGGCAGCTTTAAATCAAGTATTTTAATGATCAGATAAAATACAATATCATATATAAATTCCAGGATATTAACTTTGATGAGTGAAAGACTCCTTTGTGAGATGATCCTGCAAGTCTGGGTTTTTTTTAATTTTTTTACCCCTGTGAATTCTGTTACTTTAGGTGTATGTTAGGATCTTAAAGGAACAAGAACCATTTCTGGGCTTCTGTTGACCCACCCACCACACAACCCAACCCTCTTTTTGTCTCGAGTTAACGTGTCCTGGTTTGCATTCACAGCTGACATCTGCTAGTTGGTGTGATGCATCTTTGCAGTTCATAAAGCACCTTCTGGAAAGGGGGATCTGGGTGAAACGCTGGCTTGTGAACATTGAAAACGAGACTAGAACGTGCTACCAATGTTTCTTTTGGAAACTGGGCCGCAGTGATTTTGGGAGGGTTTGGGTCAAATGTGGAGCCGTTCCGGGGCTGTTGCCTCAGGTGTGTGATGGCCACGGAGAGCGGCTGCGCCTGGTGCCGCTGGTCCCGGCTGCTGGGGCTGCATTGGTGTTTTTACAGCCGTGACACACCGCAGTGCCGGCTGTTCGCAGTTCTGTGTCCGGGGCACGGTGGGCGGTGGGATACTGAGGTACAATACTGTGATCAGTGTTTGGGTTTAGTGAGCTCCCAAATACTCCCCTGATGGTGTATTTGCTGTTCTGTTTGCAAAAATCTGTTACTGATTTTAGTCTGTGGTTTAGTGAATTCCAACCTGTGCCTGCACCGTATAACTGGACTGATGTAAAGCCAAATTCAGTCGTGCCCTATTTTCTGAAAGGTGACCTTTCCATGCATCTATTGGAAAATGGTTGGATTTTCACTGGGATATTTTGTGCCTGCTAGAATACAGCTCGGAAAAAGGGAAACCTTGAAACTCAGTCTCCTTCCAAACCAGCTCAAAAGGTACGTTTAAAGATAAAAAACACCAAAAAAACCCCCCCAAAAAAAGCCTGAAATGTTTCTGAAAGTTTGACCTTTTAAATAACTCCCTGAGGGTTTAAACGCCAGCCATGCTACCAGACAGTAAAGGCAGAAATGCCCTCAGATATACCCCCACTCTGACACCTGCCCCAGCACCGCTATCAGCTGCCTCCGGCTACTGGCAGACGCCAGCATCGCCCAGGGATGGGGACACGGGGACGGGAGGGCAGCGACGTTTGCTGCCATGTCCGGCCCGTGCACGTCGCTCTGCCAGGCACCGTACCCGTGCCCAGCGGTGAGCACAGAGAGCAGCCCTGCTCCCTCTCTTGAGGAAACACTGAGTCTCCTCAGGCTCTGGGGAACCTCCCCACCGTGTCAGCGGCTTCTCTGAAACCCCTGGGGAGCATCGTTTATCATTTCCAGCCTCTGGCACAGCAGCTGTGACACTGAGCGATGGCTCAGCCACGTGCCCACAGATGCTGAGTAAACCTCTTGTTTGGAAAGTATTTGCAATTCTGCACTTACAGGCAAATGCACAGACAAAACTACTCCAATGGTTTTGGTACATGAGCAATTGCTTAGTGAGTCTGAGAGGGCAAGTGCTGCCTAAATATGATGTTGTGCCACAGTTAGTTGCACGGGCACTGGGTTTTCTACCAACCTTGTAATTTCTCTAAGAAAAGTACAGATTTATGCCAGAACAGCAGAAATGAGCTGAAAACTGCATCATTTTAGGGAGAAGACTAAAGTGTGGGAGTTGGGATTGATTAATCACAAAAGGAATGTGTTTGTTTTCCTGTATTATTTGTCCTGTCTGTTCCTCTGTGCATGCAGAGCTGGGTTAGCGTCGCTGGCATTAGCATTGGGAACGGGGCCGCTGCTGCGGAAGGGACCTAACTTGGGCACTGGGTTAATCTCATTAAATCATCGCAATGATAAGTTTAGGTGAATATTTGGATACCTTCCCATCTCCGCTGCCAACAGGTTTGAAATGTTTTATGGTTCATTTCCTTTTATCCGCCCCATCAAACAGGCTGTATGTAAAGCACAGTTTTGCCCGATGTCGCTGTTTCCATAGCTCAGCCCGATTTTGAGTACAGCAACAGGCTTTGCTAACGAGCACGTTGTGTTCTCAATAGCAGCTCCTGGGAACTTCTGTGCCTGTGGATGGCAAAGGCCTCTGACTCACGCGGGTGTGCGAAGTCTCCATCAACAGCTCCTCCTGCTCAGGGTGGGTATTTCTTATTAACAATTTCCCTGGCCTATTCAGATAGAAAATTACATCTTGAATCGATCCTGCAGCTCAAAGACCGTATCAAGTGTCACTGCTGCTCCCTTGCCAGAGCATTTGCACGGCTGTAAATCACCACAGGCGGGTGGCTGCAATCTCTCTTTTTAGGACATCTTTTGATATAAGATATAGATTTGAGTCTTCCTGGAAAAATCTCTGCATCCTTCATTGTGCCACGGTTTTATTGCTGGTAATTTTAGAAGTTGAAATTTCCAGCTAATAATAGTATGTCAGTGGCAATGCTGCTAACAAGAAAAATTCTTTGCACAAATCGTGTGAAGGCAGAGGCATAAACTACAAACCAAAAAAACATCAGGAACATTTTAAGACGTGAAATTAAATTTTCAGCCTGTAGGAAGAAAGTGATTGTCAAGGTTATCACTGGAGAAATGGAAAGGTCTCCAGGTACAGCACAGTCCAAATAAATAAAGCTTCCATTTCTATGTGAGTAATGCTATTTATAGGCATGTATGAGCATGCGCACCCGGAAAGGCCCTGAGGAATGTTCTCTTTCAGGCTGGAGTGCGAGATTAAATGAGCTCCTAAATGACAATTGGTTTCTTAATTTTACCTTATGATTTCTTCTTGTTGCTAACTGTGTTTGCACGTGTGCCGGCTTCAGATGAACAGCTGCGTAATGCTCCCATTTACCCCCATAATTATAAATCACTTGTACATTTCTGCAGTCCTAAGCCAGAGGCAGAATTTCAGCATTCAGCCTGGGATATGAGGTTGAGCCGGAGTTTTGCATTCACACACATGGAAGACAGTTGTGGCAAGCGGAGTTCGGGATGGCGTCTGCTGCCTCAATTCCTGCCGAGCGCACGCATGGCTCTTGCTTCGTACGGGTGAGTGTGGGCTACCCTTCAGCGGGCTTCTGAAGGAAAGCCTCTCTCAGTAAATGAGACATTTGTAAATGTGTTTTAAATCGTTATTGTGATATTATGTGCAGCCAGTTGGAGATCACTTCTAAAATGCAAATTGGCAGGCTGTGCATCTGAAAACAACCTGTTGCTGTTGCCACCAAACCTCAAGTACTGCTTCCCTCCAGCATCCGCTCTGCCTTGTCTTTCGTTGGAAGGACGAGGTTTAGTAGCTGTCTGGAGATGGGTGAATGCCAGGCAAGTTTATCTGATGTAAAGGTGCACTTTATGTCACTGTTTTATGCAGCTGAAGTGCCCCAGAAGCAGAGCATCGCAAAGCCTTCGGGAGCTTCTCCTCCCCAGGTAATCCCATGTGCATCTGCAAGCACAGGCTGTTGTATGAGGCTGTTGCGTTGCAGGGAGCTGCGGTCCGGTGACGTTCCGAACTGCTGCTGTGATGCTGCCGAGGAGCTGCAGAAACAAGAAATCCTGGGTGATTTGTCAGGGTTCAGGGTGCCCATGTCCCCCTGGCCCCGGGGGGGTGGCTGTGGATGGCAGTGGCAGTTAGGTCCCATGCTAAGGGCCCTGGGACCACCTGTCTGAGGGCGAGCTGGGCCTTCCCTCCGCTGTCGCCCAGCAAGGTGACAAGGTGACCTGCAGCATCATCCCTGCCATCACAGGCATTTGGGAAGTCATTGCACGTTATTTAGAAATAAAATATTTCACTTTCCTAGGGGGTTTGATTGCTGGCATGGGCTGCGTGGGAAGCCCTTCTTCATACAGTAATGGAGAGTGCTGCAGTCATAAAGCAACTTCATTAAAAATAATGTTTCCCCCAAATGGCACAGAACTGCCTGGTCACCCTGCTCCCTGACTGCTGGAGTCCCCGCTTACGTGGTAAATCTTCATAAAAGCCTTCTAAAATATCTTTCAAATAATTGCATTATTAAATACTTAATGTACCTCCTGATCAAAGCTGAGCAAATAATTCACAAAGAGTATTTAGGGAGGTTTAACCATGTTTTTTCTCACAAAACTTCAATGTCTACCCCATAAGTAATTAACAGTTATTAATTGTTCATGTTGGTTCTCTGGGTTTTTAAATGTTATATTAGCTTTTGCTGTGACGATCAGTCCTTAGACAGGTCCTTGAAACCAATTCACTGTGATATTGAAATCTGAGCTCTGCTTTTGTGTTCTGAGAGGCACTTCTGCCTGTAAATACTATCAACAGCAAATTTACAGTTTATCTGCTGGAGATTTTTGTTTGCTCTCTGTGACTGGTGTCTGCTCTTCTCCCTCTTGTGCTCTCCAGAAATAAGACTGAAAGACCCTGATTGCAGCTGAAGGGTTTTCAGTGGAGCATGAAATGGGGGAGGGATGCTGAAGAAAACAACCTGCAGGATTTTCCATCTCCTCTCTGCTACAGGTGAGCATCACTGAGGGAGCATCGGGTACGGTCAGTGAGGCTGCCTGTGCCCTTGTGCAACAGCATCTGCTCAGCAGGAGGGAGAAAACAGGAAAAAAATGCATCCTAACGCTTCTAAGGATCTGCATTTTAGAGGGTGAGCAGGGTCCACATGATGATCTGTGATAATTACTGCTTTTACGTGCCAGACATGCCTCCCAGCATCATGATTTTGCTGCTGCAGACAGTGCAATTTATAACACAAATTACTGAAAATTACAGAAAAAAGGCCAATTTACAGTAGCTGGGCATGGATCAAAGTTGAAACCACAGCAGGTTGTTTCTACCACGAATCATTTAAACCCTTCAAAGCTGCCAGGGCCTTGGGTACATTCCTGTAGGTGCAGCAGTTGGGGCACCCGTGTGTTGCAGGAGCAGGAGTGGCTCGTTCCAGCCTTCCACGTGCTACATTCATGGAAGGGGCACTTGGAGCATGCAGCTCTGGGGACAGAGGGCGTTGTCCAGTTCCCTGAACCCACATCCACACCGCTGGCTCCTGCCAAAATCTGGTGCTTTGGTACTTGAGAAGCAGCTGGAGGGATGCTGTCGTGCCGTGGTAGCAACAGACGATGCTGAGCTGGGGCAAAACCCCCGGGTCATTTTTGGGCACTCACATGAATCACTTCTCCAACCTCTACAAGTGGGATGAAGGTTGTGATCTGAGCAGTGGATATGTCATTGCCTCTGGAAGCAGATTCATGAATGTGTGTGGGTTTATTTTCTTATCAATATGGCAAACATCAGTGCTATAAAGTTGCACAGATTTAATTTTTCCCTCAGCCAGCTGGGTATGATCTATTTTTCATAGCACACTCTGGTCCCTGCAAGCGAGCGAATGCACTGAGAAGGTCTGTCTGGTGGGCGAAGAGAAATGGCTCTCGGGAGAGAGGCAGGAGCTGCTGGGGTCCATGCCCGGGGCTGCGCTGGCGCATGGGCTTTGCTGGTCCAGGTGAGCCCAGGCCTGGCCTGGCAGCTCCCTGGACCCGTGTGTGGCATGAGGAGAGGACTGAAAAGATCAGGGTTCATCACCACCTTCATTTGCAAGCTCCCTTGAACTGTCTGGAAGTTGGTCCAAGAAGTCTGTTTTCTCTTGGAGCACATTAAGCAAATTTTCCAGCCAATCCCTTTTTTCACCAGCCTTAACAGAAGTAACCCACCTGTGCTCAGGTATCCAGCATGCTACTGAGAAAATGACTTCACAGGCTTATCGCTCTGAAAATCCTTTCTGTGCCTCCCTCCCCTGCCTCCTCCCCTCCCTCCCCACGCTTCTCCCCTCCACTGGGTACCCCATGTGATATATGTGGTCACCTACACAATTCTCTGTGGCTTGTCTTCTCCTGGCCACCACCCCTTAAATGATAACAGAATGGCTACTCGAAATGCAAGCAGGAGAGTCAGCAATATGAACGTGAAAATACTGCCATTAGACCATGGTTCAACGGAACGGAGTTGGCTGCCTTGTTTTCCCTGGGTGAAGAGGGAGCAGTGACCCACTCAGGTCCCTCATTTTGAGAGCACCACTGGGACAACTCTCCCAGCAGATAAACTGGTGCTGAGCATCTCTGCAGGAGATCTCTGTCTCCGTGAGGAACGTGGGAACTTCAGCAGAAGAGGGGCTGGCAGGGACAGACCAGAAACTGAGCCATGCTCCATAAACACCCAAGGCCACAATGAAGGGCTTAAATAAAAGCAGCGAGATGTGAATCCTGAGTATGCCAGCAGCAATGTCACCGGGGTGTTGTGCTGGGGAACCCTGGGCTGTTTGTGGTGAGCTGGGTTTCCTACACCTGCTTCTCACAAAACTCTGTTAATTATCATCAGTATTTCAGCAATAGCATCACTGTATCCAGTGCAGATTTGGGATTTTTTTGGGTGATTTTTATTTTTTTAGTGGTGCTGAAAAAAATGTTTGACTGCTTTATTTGGTGCCACTCATAACGGCAGCTGAGCGAAGGGTATTTATTTCCATGAAGCTCTTAATGACTGTAAAGGAAATGTGAGTAGTTTATAAATAGCTGCAAAGCTAAAGACATTTCATAGATTCATTCACTGCTGAGATACGATACTTTTCCTCATGAGTATGTCATCTTGTTCTTCAGAAAGATTTGTTAAAACACCTCAACAGTGAGAAGACCCGCGCGGTGCCTGGGTACTGCCCCAGCTCTCCTCGTGATGAAGGCGCTGGGGCAGACGGCGTTGTGGAGGCTCAAGGGGATCCGAGGGCATCACCACTGCTCCGTCTCCACGGCGGCTCGCTGCGGCCTTGGTCCCATTTCAGCTTCAGTGGGAGCCCAAAGCCAAGCTGTCACTGGTGGCGGGAGGAGCCGGGTCCCGGGTGTCTGTGGGGGCCGGCTACCACAAAGGAAATAATTTATTAGAAAATATGCTCATAAAGAAGCTGAATTGGCAAACCAGACGAGTCGTATTTTCGGCTGAGGAGCGGCCGCGTGGCAGTGACTCACTAGTACTTGGTGGTAGATACGAGCCACCGAGAGCTCATAAAATCATCGCTGGGCGGTTTAACGGCACCGCGGTGCTGCCGGCCGCCTCCTGGGGCTGCTGGGGCGGCCGTCCCACCAACAGCGGCTCCTGCTCCTGGGGCCAGGACCCATGCGTCGGGGAGATGGTCCCAAAACGAGGAGCCTTTTTTCTTTTCCTTCTTGCAGTGCCTGCACTTGTTTTTCTGCACGAAACTAGAGATTTCAAGGCATTTTTCTGTAGGAAATTGCAGCTTCCAAGACATGACTCCAGCTTTGTAGACTGAACAAAATCAAGGTGTTTTTACTTTGTTTGCACTTGGTTGTGTTTCCATCAGAGACCCTTGGCTGAGCTCTGCTGAGCCAGTCACACCCTCACTGGTTTGGTGTCGATGGGCCATAACATGCCAGCGCAGGGATCCAGCCTATTGCGCCCGGGTGACCACCCCAACATCACTGCTCCCAGGGGGGAACAGGAAATTTGTTTCCGAGTGAGAGGTGAGTGGGGCAGCGAAGAATTTGCATTCTTTCTCAGCAGTGGTGGTTTCTGCTACCAAATCCCAGCCCTCAGTGGGCTGGGACAAGGACTTGGCGTGGGCAGTCCTTCCCCGGCACTCTCATCCCTCTCCTCCAGAGCTTCCAGTTTGGGTTTTGTGATCAGAAACAGAGGATCTGCCTGAGAAAAGGGTTTTTAGAAATATTTTTTACAAAGTCTCATTTATAGAAACTTAAACAAGGCTGTTTTGAATGGCTTTTGCAGGCTTAAATGAAGTTTTAGCATACCAATGAAATTAGAAAAATATGTCTGAAGATATTTATAGATCCAGCATATCTTTGGGGTGATCTTTGGGTCTATGAAATAATAATTGATAGTGAGAAATATTATCTTATTCAAAAGGGAGACTGCCACATTATGTTTAGCTTAAGATTTAAAGTAACTAAAATTCTTAAACCTCAAGATGCCTTGCTTTTAATCCACATGCTTGCAAGATAAACACTTGAGCAACAGGGTTTCCGGTTGAAAACCCTTTGAATGTGGGAATTGTCTTTTCCTCAACCTGTGTGCGGGATCTGAGCACTCAGTGTGTAAAAGTAGAAAGTAAGTGTGATTATTTTGCATCCAATGATCCATCTTGCCTATGGTAAAGTCACTCTGGTGGCCGTTTGGCAGGGAGCTGTTTTTCAGTGCTGTTATTTCTCCGTCATTGCTAAATAAGTCTGGTGTTGCAGGACATTCTTTTGTTTGAGAAGTTACCAAAACCTATTTTATTAAATCAAGAATATAACTCAGTGACTGGGAAAACACACCCACAAACCAAGCTGAAAGTACCCACAAACCTGATTTCCAAAAGGGAGAGACCAACTTTATAGTGAAGACTAGACCTTGCTGAGTGATCTGAACGCCCCAAATCCCATCGTCTTCAAAATGTGGATAATCTTTTTTACATCCACGTCTCACATTTCATTCAGTGTTTTCCCTTTCACCATACAACTTCTTCCCCTTAGCACTGCCCAAACAGCTTGCTAGTTGGTTTCTAAGGGTGAAGTTGATATCGTACTTTTAATACAAGGCCCCTGAGAGGGACAGAAGTGCCAAGCAGCCACCCGCTGCCGTCGGGTGACGAGAAGGACGGCACATGGCTCTTCCTGAGAAATGTGGAGCATCTCCCCATGTGTTCCTGGTGATGGTGGCTGGAAATGTGATGAGCAAGGGAGGTGTGGAGGAAAGCAGGATGCAGCACGGTGGATGCAGCAGATAAGTTCCAGCCTGGCAGAAGGCAGCTGCCCAGGCTGGAATTTGGCAAGGACAGCCGGGTTCACAGCTGCGAGCAGGGCTGTGGGAACCGCAGAGATAGCCACAGCAGGTCAGGACCTCGTCTTTGTGTCCTCTCTGAAAGTACAGGGAGCGGAGAAAATTAAAGGCAGCTATAGGGTGTGTGATGTGCACAACTGCCTGCTTTCAAGGGCAAGAGCAAGTGTCTGATGAGACAAAAGAGAGCAAATGTGCAAGTGAAATGAATGCAAAATGGGATAGGTGAAAACCCAAATAAATGGCTTTAAAAGAAATAATTGAACAGAACAAAAATAAGGGTGAGATGGCTGGAAAGGGCACAATGTGGGGACCAGGAGTGGTGGAGACCCGGCCGGAAGGCGTGAGCCAGCCCTGGAATGGGGCAGTGGCTCCCTGCAGGGGCAGACAGGGCTGTGACAGTTTCCAGGGGCTGACCACCGATCCTTAAAATGGCCTCAGCAATTTTTGCATGTGGCAGGGCAGCGCTGAAGGGGTGCAGGTTAGGCAGCACTTGGACTGTTCTGCTGTGAGGGTGCATTTCTCTATGGATGCGTTGCCCATGGGTTGCATCCTAGATGTGGGGACACTTGTTTTGTGGAAGTGTTTAGGAGAATGGCTCCAAACTGTCTGCAGTTAATCATGCAAATCCAGCATGGAAATGAATGTCCAGAAAACATATTTGATGGCAATTACAAGGCAAGGATGGAGGTGGTTTCCCTGTGCATGACAGGATGTTTCCTTTTCCCTTCTCTTGGCTGCTGGAGGAGGGGGAAGTGCCCCGACCCCTTTCCTTCTTGATGCCCTCTGCTATGACTGTGCCTAATGGAAGCTCTAGAAAATTTGGTTTTCGGCCACACTTCTCATCCTGTGTTAGGTCTCAGTTAGAATAACAAACAGCGTTTAATTTGAGCACTCAGAGCAGAGGCTCACTAGGCCTGTGGTTTGCTATTCTGGGCAGGGCTTGGTATTTTGGCTCCGAAGAGACAAAAGGGAGGATTACCATGGGAAGCAGCTCATAAAACTGACGAAGTGTTTTCCATCTCAGGCCATAACGTTGCACCTTGAGGAGATGCCGTCGCTGGGCTGTGAGGCTCCTGGGGATCTGTGTGTCTCTGGAGCTCTGCAGCACCGGCCTGAGCCCAGACCTCTTCCTCCTGCTCCGTGCCCTCCTGCAGCGACCGGGGCAGCTGCCGGCACATGGCCCCAGCTGGGGACTGCGCTCCCTGGGATGCCACTGACCATGTCCCAGCACAGGAGGGGTGCAGGCACCACCGTACCCCTTTCCTGAGGTGACTGTGTTTTCAAAATGAAATGTGAAGGCATGTTTTGAGGCATTTTGCAATGAGCTGAGGACTGGCGGAAGGGAAGACCCACTGGTAGGGGAGAGGCTGGGATGTGGTTCTCCTCGGGTGTCTCGGCCCCTTCACATTCTTCTGGAGCTGCAGTGCTCATCTGTCCAGGGAGCGGAGTGGGCTGAGCCCTGGCACAGACCTGGGGGGGCAATGGGAGTCAGTCTGGGGGCCCTGGCCCAGCTGACAGCAGCTGGGGGGATGCTCTGGCTGGGGGATGCTCTGGTTTGGGGGGATGCCCCAGCAGCAGGTGATGCTGCAGGATGTAGCTGTGGAGTGCTGGGGGGTCCTGAGGGGCAGAGGATGAAACAGGTGGTGGGGGTCTGCGGGATGGAAAGGCTATGGTGTTTCTGAATTGCAAAGGACTGGTACTATTTCATTTCTTCTCTTCTGCTGAGGCCCCTCAGCTGGTACTGATTTTCAGTGTGCTGTTGATTTCCAGTAAGGCGATCATCCCTGCCTCTCCAGGTACAGTCAAAATCAATTGACTACCACTTTGTATTCTCTGGGAAAAGCCTTTCTTTATAAATCCCTTGCTGGAGTAGCCCTGCAGACAACAGTTTATTTGCAATTCACATCGGATCTTGGCTCGCAAATGCAGATGATTTAGCTAAAGCACAGCTTCTGGATGGTGCTAGCCTAAATAAACACAGAAGTCTCACCGCAGTGTGTTTGATCTGAGCACACAGCTACCAAAAGTAAACACATCTGCATTCTAGGAGCGTCCCCCAGAAGAGCAAATTGTTTCTCTGCAGTATAGGTGTGTTGTGTAGGTGACTCATAGATATTGGCTCTGCTTTGAACAAAATTTTGGGTTTCTATCCTGCCTTAAATTTCATAATGTCTAGTCTGGAAGCTGCTGCATCGAAGTACCTGTGTGCCAGAATTGCCACGTTCCCATCAGGTCAGGTTCTGCAGGTTTTGCTGGTGCAGTTCCTGGAGGCAGGACTCAGTCCTGGCAAGGTTTTGGAGCTGCAGGAGGGTATGAAAGGAAGGAAGATTTGCTTTTGTTGGAAAATGACTGTTTTCTCCATGCCATTAAAACCTGTGCCCATGTTAAAAACTGCAGTCTTGATCAAAATGTTTAATTTCCCATAAAAACGTTATGTGGCCTGTTTAACAGGCTGTAGAGCCCCCTCAAAAGCCTGTTTGGTTCTGCTGACTCAGCTCCCCAGAAGCGTCTTGCCTGAGTTTGAACCAAGTTTCCCATACAAGTTGGGAAAGGATTTCATAAAGGGTGAATTTTGGTTTTCTACTGCTGCAAGTTGGAGTCAGAGCACAAGGAGGAATTTTTCAACCCCATGAGTCAGATTCCCCCTCGAATGTCTGCTTTGCCGGAGAGCTTGGTGACAAACGCTGCCGCACGCGGTCGAAACAGTAAATAAATCCCCAAAGAGGGCACAGGTGAGCGCATGGGGGCATCGGAGAGCAGGAGATGGTGTATAAAAATATATACGAGAATAAGACTAAAGCATTGTGTGTTTTGTTTTTTTTTCAAGTGGAGCAAACTCAATTCCGTCAAGGGCGAAGTGAGTTACTCTGACTTTTACCAACCAGGGATCTGGTTTATTGTGTTCGGTGGTGAAATGAGGAAAACTGAAACTAATCTGACTAGGAGTAATCTAGAAACTAATCTAATTAGGAGTAATTACTAAAAAAAAAAGAATATAAAATTGGGTGATAATTGCTGCAAAACTGATGGGGGTTTTCCCACATACATCCTGTACCTGCTGAGCTTCCAAGGTGCGGTGCTCCTGACCCAGCAAAACCAGAGAGTATTTTCAAACGCTGGAATAACATCAGCCTTTTTCCCCTTTCTCTTTCAAAAGCCTGATGATTCAGGTTGGTGAAGTGACCCAGCACACCGCGTGCCTGACCAGCAGTATCCCAGAGCAGCGCTCTGAAACGGGGCTTGGCACCGTGTCCTCTGTAAGTGCTGATTATTATTATTGCTGTGTTATCATTCTGCACGTGTTATATCTAAGTTTAAAATTGCTCCATTATGTTAGAGAGCCTCTGGGCCCCGTGTTTAATTTTTATGCCAACACCTGCAGCCTTCTCTGAGGAGGACTTTGCACAGAGCTGGCTCTCTCCAGACACAGAAACCTCTGAAACCTCTGAGATTTCAGCTCTGACATCCTGGTGCCTGAGTACCGTGGGGTTAACAAGTGAGTTAGAAATCAGCTCTGACGTGAGCTGTCATTCCCGCCCTGCAGCCGCCTGACCCTGATCTGGTTTGGGCTTTAAAATAATTTGGCAGAGGTTAACATAAATAAATTGTTGTGCTTCATGATGTAGTCTTGACTCAAAGCAGAGATCCCAGCGAGCACGAGTACATCTCATAAGCCTCATTCAGTGCCAGTGTCAGGCAATTAAACAAGCCTGCAAACAAAGATGCAAATCAAATGCATTTGTTTCAGGGTGAGACCAAGGGCCTGAGTAGTTATTGCAGCTCATCTGAAGCTGGATGGTCTGTTGGTGAGCCTGGGTGTTATGATGACATCCTGCAGGTGGGACATCCCTGGGAGAGGCACCAGTGCTCCCGGGTAACATGGGTCCCTGCACTCAAAGCCCTGAGCAAGCCCCACAGAGAGCAACGGTCTGCCTTGTTCTGCCAGTAACTGCTGTCCTGGAAAGACGATTTTCCTCCTCGGAGAGCTTTTCCACACTGCAGGAGCATCTAGCAAAGCCTGGACCTGCGTGATGGTAGTGATCCTTTCATGCAGATTCAGCTGTTACTGACTCCTTGCCATGCACCATTGGGTAAATTGCTTAAACCTTTGGTGTTGGAGGAGCAATAATATTGTAAAGAGCTTTCTCTGAGCAACAGCAAACAAACCAGGTTGTTGCTGGATGGCGACTTGGAAAGATGTTTGTACGCAGGGATGAAGCAGGTTATCAGTTCTGCAACATCTTTGATCAGTGAACTGGCATGGCTGCAGATAATTACATTTCCATTGAAAATAAGCTAAAGAGCCATGCTACCACAGTAATTGGAGTGTTAAGATAATGAAGCAATTACTTGGTGTAATAGAAGAGAGACAGAATGGCTATGCCACGTTAAATACAGGCATAAATCAAACTGTTTTGCTGACAACCTGTTGAGATTCATTTTTTTATATCACTTATTGTCGAAGTCACCATTTAAAGTCTGGTTATCTTTGCTGAAGATAGAGATTTTGATTCATTTAATGTACCTGTTGTAAGCATCTTCACTGACGTACTTACAGACCTCTGAGTTGAAGAAACTGTTTTGGGATCTTTCGCAGGCAATCGGTGTGTCACATCCTCCCATGGTTGTGTCACCTCCTCCCGGAGCTGTGTCACCTCCTCCCGTGTGTCACCCCTCTGGGGCCAGTGTGCAGCATGTGGGGCAGGAACAGCCACGATCCTGAGCTGTGGTCCCATGCTCCTGTGTGACGATGAGCACGACAAGTGGGGATAAGCAGAACATCAGTATGGGGCCTGAGACAGGTTAGTTTTTGTGTCCCTTTTGTAATGAGTTGTGAGTCAGCGCCGAAGGTGGCGGTTTTCTTTGCACATGTGACAAACCCAAGTGGGGTGTTTGGCTGTGTGAGGCGGTGGCAGGTGGAGGCTGCACAGAGCAGACATCCCTGACAATATGGATGCTTAGGAAAAGCATTGATTTGATGTCCCAGTGCCTCTCGTTTCCATCTCAAGGCCATGGCAGGGGCTGTGGCAGCCCTGCCTGCACACTGCCAGCCTCCGCACCAGGGCCATCATCCGGTGAGTGCTGCCGGGTACGGCCTTTGCCGTGGGTGTCTGCCAGTCCCTGGAGTGCCATAAATGACTCCTCCAGGGCTGTTTGCTGTGTATTTCTCACCAGACCTAAATTCACATAAATTGGATAACGTAAGGGAAAAAACAACAACGGCGAAGGAAACGCGGTGTCCTCACCATGCTGTCCTGTCCCCTCGCTCCCTTGGGCAGCTCTGCTCCTCCGTCACTGAGTCAAGGGGCAACTGGGGAGCAGTCAGGGACTTGTGAACAACCAGACTGGGGACAAAAGTCACAGGAAAGAGAAGCAAAGGCAGCACTTAAAAGTGGTGATGAGCAGCAAGACGTTGATACGCTTCCTGTCGCCTGAGCAGTGCTTGCTGAGCATCGCCTTCGCTTCAGCAGAGCCGAGCCATGTCCCAGCCCTCCACCCGAACGAGGGTGGTAAAGGCCGAGAAAACCACAATTGTCTTTCTGAAGTGAGTAATCATAAAGTGGGTTACTTCACCCTCTGTTTGCCTTTTCACTGGGTTGATTTTGAACGGCGTTAAATCGTATTTTATAATCACCCACAGCTAACACTGGGCTTGTTAGCACAGGGGGATGCGGGGTCCTTGGGGACCCTCCGCCCTGCCCTGCTGCAGATTCAGACCCTCTTCAGACACCCCCAGGTCGGCGGAACTGAGCCAGAGCTCTGGGTTGTGGCTCGCTCGGGGCTGGGGGAACAGCAGGCAGGGCAGAAGCTCCAGGGCAGCCAGGGCGGTGATGGGCTACGCGGCGAGTCATTACCAGAAAGCTTTGGGAACAGCCGCTTTAGGCAGAAAATCCATT
Organism: Strix aluco; assembly: GCF_031877795.1. Classification (NCBI taxonomy): domain Eukaryota; kingdom Metazoa; phylum Chordata; class Aves; order Strigiformes; family Strigidae; genus Strix; species Strix aluco. The sequence goes on along the minus strand of NC_133941.1, from coordinate 13,485,097 downwards.
CAGGAGGAAATTAATTTAGTCACGGAGCAGTCCTTCAGGCCAGGGCAAGAGGGCAAAACTTGAAACAAAATAATCACAGACACAGTAAAAATGTACCCCCGCTCCAGACCGTCACTGGGAGCTGTGTGAAAGGCAGTGATTCCCGGGAATGGTGGAGCAGTGTAACGGAGGTCGGCTCTGATGGGGCCCGGGCCTCCCGCCTGCCCCCACTGCCTGTCCCTCTCCGAAACGCAGCACTGTGGGGTTTAAACAGGGTTTGGGAGGGCCGGGGTTATCTGGTTTTGGGGTGATCTGGTTTGGCTTTGCTTTGCAGATGGCAGGCAGTTCCTATCAGATTGCTTTTGTCAGGCAGGAATGTCTTTGGAAAGGAAGGGAATTGCCGCAGACTGTGACACCCATCACTGTTAGCTAAACCCATTTCCATGCCCCTGTGCACGCCCAGGGCCTGGACATCCAGGGAAAGGGGGTGAAATGCTCCAGTGCCAGCTGACTTGGGGAAAATGCAAATGTTGCTTTGGTATCTGCTTTACATGTTGAAAAGAGCAGTGGGCTTATTCTCTATTGCTCTTGGCCCCAAGGAAGGCTGGTGTTTGGGAGGAAATAATAAGGAATTCACTTCTCTTTCGCCACGTCTCGCTCTTTTCCAGAGCGGACCCTGTGCCTGCGGTTGGAGGGATGTGCTGCAGTTACCATTGTTTTCCTGAAAGGTCTGATTTTGAAAGAGAACTACGCTGACGGTTGAATTCCTCCCGTCTTTGTTTTGATGTTCTGTTTCAGAAATAATAGGATCGCAGCTGTGTTTTGTAGATACTTTCGAGTCTGAACAAGAAGAAAAATGGTTTAATTTTCTGAAAATTTGTATAGGATTGGGTGATTTGAAAATTTTCCGTCTCAACTTTTCTCACAGGGGAAAATTCGTTTTCCCAGTTAATGAAAGCTCTTACAGAAACTATTTTGCTTTCTTTAACTGATGCTGACTTATTTTTTTCTTTGACTCTCCAGATCTAATGTTTGGTTGAATTTTTTATATTTTGCACACTTGGACTAGATGCTCTTAAAGGTCTTTACCAACCTAAACGATTCTATGATTCATATTTCTTAAGGCAAAAAGGCAATATTTTCTGTGGCAAAAGCATATTTATTCATCAGTATTATAGTTGGCCTTTCAGCAAAGGTCTGAAATGCTTTGGTTAAGTGTTAAAGCAGTGAATATATTTCCTGTTTCTTGTGATTGGCTCATGGTGAAAGCCCAGGTTAAATGCAGGTTCCTCTGTAACTGAATCATCAGACAGAGGGCTAAAGATCCAAAACATTCATTTGTCCTGGGATAAAATGAAATGATCTGCAAATGAAGCAGAAACAGTTTACCTGCAGGGAAATGGATCTAGCAGCATGTACCAAAGAGAAGAGGAGCTGCAAAGAGACAAATGTGTGTCTGTGGGTACGGCTTCTTTCTCCCTTCTCACTCAGCTGAAATAGCTGAAAGTGATAGGATTACATTAAAATGCTGATGAAGAAACCAGTTGGCTAAATTACAACATTAGATACAACATAGCTTGCATGAAATCGAAATTCAGCAGTTTGGGTTTGGGTGAGGAGGCTGGGCTGGGTGGTCCCTCTGCCAGGCAGGCAGCACGCTGGGCCCACACGAGAGGCTTTGTGCTTGGAGCAGCAGCTTGTGTAGGGAGCGGATGAAGCCAAAAGGGAAGTTTTTGATGCTGGCAACAGAAGGGAACGTTCCTGCCGAGCGCTTTCCAGCTCAGCGTGTCTCTGATGGGTGAAGCTCGTCCTCGCCACAGGCCCGCAGTCCATCCTCCCCCACCCCGGCGCAGCCACCCCCACGCTGCACCGCTGTTATTCCACGTCTGAGGTGTAGCATTAATTCTAATTACGCACTCTGCTCTGAAACTTGAAAGGTTTCTAATCACCTTTAGTCTAGTTTTAAAACTGGCACCTGATTCCTCACTTCGCCCTTGCCTGCTTTGGAATATTTGATTCACTGTTGGAAGATGAAGCAATGCAGGGGGTGAAGCTGTGCACATGGGAAGACTTTTGGGCAAAACCTTTGGTTCCCCCAGCACTGCAACTGGGGAAAAGGGCAGTAGCTGGGCAATGTTGAGGATCTGTGCTTGGGATTTCAACACCCATGGTCTTTTTGTCCCTGGTTCTCATGTTGTTCTGGGTCACTCCCCTTTGGCTGTATGTGTTGGGCAGTTACGTTTATGCATATGATGTGGCGTGAGGAAATTTCAGTGAAGCATCTTTGTTAGTAAGTAATTTTCCACTAAAAATGATAGCAACAAAAATATTTTTTGATTGTTTGTTTGTGAGGCAGGTGGGTCACAGGTATGTCTCTCTTGGGCAGTGGAGAGAGAGGTGCTCTGAGGGGGTCTGTGGCTGTAAGTTCACAGGGCTCCCTGAGCCAGGCTGTGTTCCCTACCAATCCGCCCGACATGGGCACACTGGGATCTCCAGGTGTGGGATTGGGCTGTCGGCATCCCCAGGGAGCACAGAGCCGGGCTGGGTTTTGGTCCAGCAGTTCAGACTGGCACACCAGCCCCTCACATCTCATCACTGGGGGATCTGGAAATACTCCGGTAACGTTGTGAGCTCAGTGAGCGAGTTGTGTCTGACTGTGGTTAGAAAGAACCTTTTTTTTTTTTTTAGGTTGACATCTGAATCATGTCTCTTTTTATAGCCAGGCGGTGGGGTTGCTGTGATTGCAGCTCCCAGCCCAAGCCCAGCGCCTGCTTGGGTTAACGACCATCGTCACGCGGGACACAAGAGAACATATTTTGTTCATTTCCCAGAAAAGCGAACCTCTCTCTGGGGATGCTCTCCGTGTGCTGGCTCTGCTCTCCCAACGAGATCCTGTGAGCAGCCCTTGCTGCTGGCTGAAGATGGGCTCCAGCCTGTGCCGTGCTGTGCCGTAGCCACACACCCTGTGCCTGCGCCGGTGGCAGCAACTTCAGCTGCCCGAGAAAAGGCATCAAGGACGAGATGTTGCACAGTTGTGTCTTCTAGGATGCTGCATCTCCACCACTCGCAACAGCTTCCAAAGTTCATGAGGATCAGGTTGAGGTTTTGATTGGGTCTAGGAAGGCCCCACCACCCCGTGAGCAGGGGTTTCTGTGGCTTGGGTCTGTGTGGCAAACCCACGCGTGGCTGTCCCCAGGGTCTGTCCCTGACAGCCAAGTTCCCGGTTTCGTGTTTCGTGGCGGATTGGCCATTCCTCACCCCTGTGCTCTGGAAAGCCTTTGGCAGGGGACTGCAACATGCTGCCCTCCCGTTCACACTGGTGACAATTCATAAACAAGCTGGCTGATTTCCCTTTACCTTGATAATGAACGACAAATCACAGCTTGGTTTTCCGGTTTGCTCATTAATTGCTACGTTTGTTTGTTTAGTTTTCATTCACACCTGTTAAGACACTTTTGGTTGCTAGCTCCTTTTATCAGCGATGGGCTGGGTTCATCTGAGGACAACCCATCGCTGACCCTGGTAGAAAGGGTGTAATGTAAAAGCCAGCCAAATATGTCTAGATGCATAAAGAATAATCAGTTAAAAAAAAAAATTACTTCATTTGGACTTAGTTTGCATAAGGGAAAATTGCTGTACGTGTAACATTAGGGCTTTTTAGAAAAAATTGCTGTTATCTTGTACTCCGTTGCGTTGACTTTTAAAGTGATGGTCATACGTGAGAAAATTTAATTTGAAGTTTTTTTAAAAAAAACAAACCCACATAAAACAGAGTGAAAAAATATTTGATTACATAGCTTGATCTGTTGGAAGGACCACTGTGACTGGGACCTCTTTGTTCATATATGCTGTCGTGGCTCTGTGGGGATCTGCGGGTCGCCAACACACATTTTAAATTGAAATGTTTAATCAGCAGAAGTATTAATTTTGCTATTAGGAATTTTCCCAGTCAATGCCTTTCTTTATAAAGCAGCTATTTAACTCCTGATGTTAAAAAAATGTCAGAGTGAAAGTAGTCCCTGCAGTAGGCGTTTCAGTGGGATCTCTCCATTTTGCCATTTTCAGTACAATTGGTTGAATGCAGAAGTGCTGATATTTTAACAGGACCAGTGCCATGCATACAGCCTTGTGAAGCGAAGACCAACCTTGCTGTTGAGGGCAGAGACCAAGCGAGGTGACCAGTGTGTGAGATGCGAAAATGGAGTGTAGAACTGTGCGAACACACAGAGCATGAAGCATGCAATGACTGGGGGGCAAATGTGTGTCATCTTGAAAATTTAATGCAATAATCCTGAAAAATGACTTTAAATCTGTCTGTTCAGTGCACGCTGTGGTTTTGGGTTTTTTTGTGTGTTTTTGCATAAGTGGTTTACACATCTTCATGCAGGGTTTCAGATGAGATGTTTCATAATAAATTATTCTGTCCTGATTACTTTAGACATAGCAGAAGTATTGAATAGTACCTGCCTGGAGTAATAAAGGCTGAGCAAAAGTAGCCCACAGTTCTATGAGTATTCCCAGGAGGTTTGAGCTGTATCTGTTCAAGTCTTGCAGTCACTGCCCCTGGATTTGTGGTGTTCCCCCAGAGCTGCCAAGCCCTGTCCCACAGACCTGGTGTTGGGCACAGGCATGTGGGGCAGCTGCAGACCTGCTTCCACCAGCCGGCTAAAAAGCAGCTCAGGTCCTGCATCCAGCATCCTGCATCAGCATCCCGCATCCTGTGTCCAGCATCCTGCCTCCAATGTCCCGTGTCAGGTATCCTGCATCCAGCTGTATTTGGGGCACCTGGAGCACCAGTGCTGCGTGGGCCGTGTGTGTGTGCGCGTGCACGGTGTTGGCCTGTCAGTGGCTGAATTTCCATCTCGGCCTGGGTGGTGGTGGCCGGGAGCACACACAACCTCTCTGTGTTCTTCTTGAAGGTGGTTTCTTAATACTGCTGTAAAAAGGACAGCCAAGAACGAGCAGTCAGGGAGCTCTTCTACTCCAGATGTTACTTTATTCCCTAAAATCTGTCTGCAGTAACTAGGTGCTTGAGCCTCAGGGATGCTGGCCTCTGCGCCGGGGCGTTGGGCTGGCTGGTCTGATTGCAGGTTCTGCTCTGCGCCTGAGAGGGCTCCACCCCAGCTGGGACTGGGTGACCACAGCCAGTGGCCTGTGGCTCCCTGCCACGGACCCGCCGAGGCTGGAGAAGGGCAGGGAACAGGCAGGGTCTGGGGTGCCTCCAGACCATTTCTCCAGAGGTGGCATGAGTTTATAATAATTAACAATCTTTTGGTTTAAGGAGAGTCTGTTCCGATAGAAGAACAGATATTTTGGAATTTGAATGCCTTACCCAGGTGCAGGAATTTAAGCTAAATCATCACCGCTGCCTGCTGGGCAAGCCTACCACCAGCCATTTTCTGTTCAGAAGAAAGTAAATAATGGTGCTTTTTTCACACTCCAGCGGTGAAGGAGTTGCTGCGAGCATTTTGAAGGAGAGGACCTGAATTCAAAATGGTTCTAACAAATCGGTGAGTTGGCTCAAAATCAACCACCTCAAATTAAATAAAGGGAAGGACAAATTACTAACTTCAGGAAGGAGAAAGTAAACACATTACTGCAAATGGGGAATAATTAGCGAGGCAGAAAAGTTTGTATAAATGTAGCTGGGCTTCATTTTCAGAGTGAAAGCTTGCTGCCCTGGTTAATTATTTGACCCCACAGATGCATTCCTGGAGCCTGGGCTGGTGGTTGTATGGCAGGTATTCGGTGTGGGAGAAATGGCGTATGAATCACGGAGAGGGATGTATATAAACACACACTCACACACACCTGTATGGATGTTTCTAGACATATACTCACACATATATATACATACACACGTATATGCTTAATTATCCTGAGGACTGCAGTCCCTTTCGCATCACTCAGCGTAGATTCTTGCTGAAGTGATGAGCTGCAAAGCTGATTCACTTTCCTTTATGTATATATTAATTGTATAATTTACATATGAATATGTAAATAGGCAGACATATAATTTTGGTTTTGTTCAGGCTCCTCTATCTTTACTGTAACATGGTAAGATGTTATGCTCCAATAGCAATGTGCCTCATTTTAATGGCCAAAAGCATTCTTCTATAGCTACTTGTGTGCCCAAGTTGAAGCCTGCAGCATGGGGCCAGTGCTTGCACATCAGGTATTAAATGAACGATTCGTACCTGTGGATGGAAATATTTAGTTAATATCTGAGGTGCCAGGAGGTGATGTTCAATAATATGTCACTTTGTACCTTGGTTTTGCAGGTGCCATAAAAACTCATTATTGCTGCAGATGCGTTTTTCTGATCCTGTTCATCAGCGCCTTGGCCAGGTCAGAGACCACGGTTGCATGCCCAGCGTGGCTGTGGGCACCAGCCCTGTCCCCACAGGTACGGCCGTGCCCTCCTGACCCTGAGCAGCCGCAGGGGACAGAGGCAGGGTACTGGATCTCACCATATATTGTTCTGCTTTTTATTTCTCCTTATTGACGAGTGAGCATCCAGGGCAACCAAAATAAATAGCATGCAGTTACACTGAAGTACAGTAAAAAACAAAGTAGTAAAATTATGATATAATCTCCCAACAGCTTGAAATTGAAGTCTCTTTGCTGAAAACCATATATATATATACATTTCCACCATCCTGCACTAGGGCAACTTGTTATTCCCAGGGTCTGTGCAGGCTCCATTGATTTTTATGGGCTTTGAGGCCGTAATGGGATGAAGCAAGAAACATTTTAGCATGAACAATGTCATTATGGAGCCATGTACAAAACCCACAGCCAGGCAGGTTCAGTTCCTGCAGGGGGGTGCATGGAGAGAGCGTCTGTTACCCTTTGCAGAGGCTATATACGTTGGACACAGCCCGTGTAACCCCCTGCCAGCCTCTGGGGTGAAACGCCCTGGGGTTCCTCAGGCCTGGCAGGGGACGCCGTGGCAGTTTTGAGGGGGCTGTGCTGCATGGCATGGACAGCACCCTGCCTGCACTGCGCTCCTCGGGGCTCCGGAGCACAGCCCTGCCTGGGCGACCCGGTGCAGCCCTTGCTCCTGGGTGCCTGTGGCTCCTGTCCCCTCCCCGCCTGCGACGGGCAGAAGGTGGGAGCATGTAGGTTTACCTAGAGAGACCATGGATATCTACCTCATCAAGGTCTGCCCTGGCCTAGACAGGACTTTCTGGGTGATCAGTGTGATCCATAGCCTGCTCTTGTTTAACTAAGTTTAAGCTCACTGGTTTGAACGGAGCATTGCTACTGCATCCTAGCAGGAATATCCAGTTAGGCTGGATATCAGGAAGCATTTTCTTTACAGAGTGGGTTGTTGGGTGTTGGAATGGGCTGCCCAGGGAGTGGTGGAGTCCCCATCCCTGGAGGTGTTTAAGAGTAGAGTCGACATAGCGCTGAGGGATCTGGTGTAGTTGGGAACTGTCAGTGTTAGGTTAATGGTTGGACTGGATGATCTTCAAGGTCTTTTCCAACCCAGATGATTCTGTGATTCTGTGAATCGGGCCCTGGAGCAGGAGGTAGCATCCTTCCATGTTTCTTGGCACTGAGCAAAAACTTTGTGTGTCTTCAGCAGCTCTGGTGGGGGAAAAGAAGAAATAGTCTTGATACATGGCATGAACTCATGCAAATTCTCTTTTTCTACTGCGAATGCTTTCTAAAGCTCGAGACTGCAGCATCCAAGTTGTTTCTCCCTTCTTCGTTTGTCTGTGTGCAAGCCAGCTTTTCTGGCCCTTTTTTTCCCTCCCAATAATGCTTTGATGATGTAGTTTCCAAAACAAAACAACAACTATCCCAACAGCTCTGTGCAGAGCCCCGACAACAAGTCTGTTTATGCGCTAGAGCAGGAATGCTTGAAATGACAATGGGCTTCAGCTGTATTTTTCCATGAGTTTATTTACTACAATCAATCTGAGGACTAGTTTTTGGGTTTGTTTTTTGTTTTAAGTAATGAAAAGAAATACCACAGCCAAGAGCATGGTTTAGGCAGTCAGGTGATGTAACTGGCGGCATGACATTACCTACAAGTGTAACAGTATTTTACATGCATCTTCAAACAATGTGTAGCACTCTGTTATGTTACCACTAATCAGTGAACTCATTAACACAGTCAATTTTAAATAATTTTAATTTGGGACCAAATAATTTTGTGCACTGCTTGTATTTACATGTTTTGTCTCCAAGGACTTGTTGACTTCAGTATGGTGCATTTTACAGTATTTACTCTCGGTGTGTATTCCTCTGAAAATCAGCACACCAGATGGATAGCTACGTAGGGATTTTATGTCATACTTGGGGATTTACTCATGTGCACATTTAAGAAACACATGGAAGCTCTTAATTTTTTCTATACCCTTAGTATATTCCCAACCCTTATCTAAAACCCACAACATTCAGCAGCTTTTTATTGAAGCACTGACATGGTTTTTCCAGGGAGGTGTGTGCATGGGACTGCACATCCCTGTATTTTTAGTGAATTTACCAAAGTTGGGCCTCTTGCAGATGGAGTGCAGGGGGTGAAGACTAGGAAAAAATTCTAGGATAAAGAGAATTTCCCATGCAAAAGCAGCCAGATAAAATATCCTGGCTTTCTAGCTTGCAATGCCTGCTATGGGCCACATCCATACAAGAGAGTTCATGAGCGGCTGCAACTCCATCTGTAAAACAGTGGCCTGGACTTGAAGTTTTGCCAGACCTCTTGTATCATGGGGACTGTAAAGTTGGGATTCAAGATAGCTATTGGAAAAACAGCTATTTCAGATGCAGCAGTAAACTGAAAGGCAATTAAATTTAGCTTTACATAGCATTTGTGCTTTTGATTATTCCAAAGCATGTATTTTTAAAATTAAATTGTTTCCAACTCTATGGCATCATTGAATTTTTAAAGCTGGAAGGAGATGGGGGTGACTCAGAAAACCCTTTCATTCTGACAAGATTCTTTGCTTTAAAAGCATGTGTGTTTGTTTTTTAATTGTGGGGCAGCCACAGCTTTGCCTGACTAAGGACGGAGGGGGCTCAGCTCCAGCTGTGGGGCGTGGGGCTGCTCCCTCACTGCCGCTGTGCCCAGGGCTGTGCCAGCACAGCAGTGACCTTGTCTTCAGCAAGTGCTTCTTCACTGAGCCCCTCGTGGGATTTTACTCTTGGTAATTTATGTGAGAAAACTGACGTACGGCTAGTATGATGAAATCTTGTATTTGACTCTCATGCCTCTAGGAAGGGGAACCCCCAGCAGTGCTGTCTGCCAGTAATACAGTTCTCAGTTGCAGAACCAAAACTCTTCCCCCACTGCACAGACACACAGCAGGCTGTGACCCCACACAATTAGCAGTGAAGCATTTTAATTTCATGCCCTGACAGTGTTATTGTCTTCATGGGTCGGGGGGTTGGACTCGCTGGGCAGCCCCCCGAGCTGCACCCACCCACCCAAGTGGAAATTTTCCTTTAACAGAAATTGAGGAAAAGAAAATAAGCAAGGGAAGGTTGAAAGGAAAAAAAAAGCCTGAGTTTTCTCCTTATTGCATCTTTTGCTCCCTGTGCCCCAAGCACCCTCAGCAGCTGTGCTCATCGCCCCTGCATCGCACAGGGCTGGGTGCTGCCTGGGGCCAGTGGCACTGGGGAGATGCGGGAAGGGCAGGGAGGGGGAAGGTTTCCTTGGCAGCTCCTGGAGACACCCTGAGGGAGCCTGGACAAGCTTCTGTGCCTCCTGTGCAGGCTTGGGCTCCAAGGGACGGCTCAAAATTGGGCAGTTCCCATGCAGGGTGTGAGCGTGAGCACAGCGGCCGCCCTGGCGAGCTCTGCTGCCTGCAGGCAGCGGTGGCCAGGCTGCTCTGGGAGCTTGAACCTCTGCTCCTGGAGCTGCTGAAAAGCTTGTTTGTTGGTCTAGTAAAGCAGCAATTTCCTCTACGAGCCTTGCCCTCGCCCTGGCACCCGTCAGTTAGCATTGGGACGCTGTCAAAGGCTAATGGCCAAACCCAGGGCCATGCAGTGGGGAATGTGATGGTGCCTGCGCAGGCAGCCCGTGGCGGGGGAACGGGCACCCGCCTGGGGCTTGGTTTGGGATTTTTCATTTTTTATCGAAGTGTTAGAGCTGTGTCAGCTGTGATGTCTGCTGTGAGCCCAGGTGATGGGCAGGCACGTGTCTCAGAGCCCGTTCGAGCCATTTAGCAGTTTTGGGCTCTGGGGTGAAATAAGCCAGGCAGAACCTGCTAGGAATGCTGTGGGAGGGGGATTTCTGGGACCTGGCAGCCTGCCTGGCCGCGCTGCCAATCCCCGGAGTGGGGGCACGGTGGTGAAGCACAGCCCTGTACCCGGAGCCCCTCCATCAGGTGCGGACCTGGAGCTGGTGGGGACCAGGGTGACCCTCATTCCCACAGGGTCCCTTTGCTACTGCGTTGGGAGCAGCCTGGCACTGGCTGCACGTGGGGATGAAACAGCCCGCAGCAGGGCAGGAACCTGCTACTGAATTTGTTTTCAATCAAAGAGGTTTCTTTTTTTTTTCTCCCCTTTGGTGAATCTTTTGGGCTTACTAAAACAAACATGTTAGCTGCCAAAGCATGACAGCCAAAAAACAGGGTCACAGATGAGAAAATACATGGAAGACTCGGATGTTGCATAACTGGCGAGGTCGATGCCAAACCCCAGTGAATGATTTCTGTCTCCAGGCTGCTCAGGAGGGAAACTTTGTGGGGATGGGGATGCTGCCGGTCCTGGTTTCCCTGGGCACGTCTTCATGGCCGAGCTGTGGGAGCACTTTGGCTGTCTTGGCAAGTGGCGAACAAGTTGAAGCTGCACACAAAGCTCTGACTGAAGTTTGTCCAGCCAGAAATCCCAGGGAAATGGCTGCTGGGGAGGTCGCAGGCTGGGAGGAGATGAGAGGAAAGTGATGGCCATGGGGAGCTGCCTGAACGCTGAGCGCGGTGCGGGGCCAATGGCACCCAAGAAGCACCCGAGGCACACGGTGGCACCTGCACCTCTTGAAATTCAGTCCCCTCTTTGGATGGGGAGGGGTAACACTGCTGAACCCTTTCATAGGAAAGGGGAGACACTCCCTCCTGCTGCTCTTGATGTGGGGCTTGGCCGTGCCTTGTGTGACCAGCCCCTGGCTCCCCGCCTCAGTGTTCCTGTTCAGGCTCTGCTGCCAGCAAGGCAGGGAGGACCCTGCCTCTGCAAGTGTGGCATGAGCAAAGAGCCTAGACTGTAGCCAAGATGCTTAAAGTAAAACTAATGAAAACCTTCCACGACTTTGCCTCTTAAATCCGAAGTTCAGCCCTCGAGGCGTATGATCCTTCACCTCAACAGCACACGCCTCACTGAGCCGCTCCTGCGCTTCTGAATCAGAGCAGAGCACTGGAAAACGCAGCCCTGGGAACAGTTTGGCATTGGCAAGGGGACAAACAGGATGAATCCTAGGAGAGCTCTTTCACAGCTTAGCATTTATGATTCACTGTTGAAATAAAATGTGTTCTGCAATTACACACCACTCTTCAAGGCGTTCGACTGCCGCACGTCTGAGCAACACAACTGGCACAAGACTCCTTCCTGCATTCGAGGCGGTTCAGTTCTAGTCTGTGGAGAAATTTGTAGTTACGAATGACACCCCTTCTGAGGGCAAAGAGGCACAGTGGCTGCTCTGTCTCACCCAAAGCACGTGCCTCACCAGCGCTGCCGTCCCAGCTGGGTCCTGAAGCAGATTTACCATCTCAGTGCCCTGCAAGATGCTAAAGGAGCCATGCAGAAGCCAAGGGAAAAACCTCTCCTCGACTCCACTGCAGCCAGGATTTCACCCATGGTCAGTCCCTCCTACGGAACTCTCCCGAAAAAGGCAGAACAATGAAAAAAAAGCATTGCACATGGTGAGTTTTTATCCTCAGCGATTCCCACAGCCGTTTTATTGCCTGAAGGAGGAAGAACGTGAACCCTGGAGGGAAGAACTTGCCAAAGTATTTAACATTTCTACATCTTGCATGGAGCTAAAGGTTCCCAAAAAATCTTTAAAAATAACTGCAGAGATGTTTATTCAATGCCTAAAGCTAGACTAAGTAGGGTTTGAGATGTGGCTTCTAGGGGAAGGCAGCACAGGGGAGTGAGCACTGGCTTTGGCCTGGAGCTCGGGGGCTGTGGTGGCCAGGCTGGGTGGGCTCCTGCTGGAGCCACCTTTTTGATTTGGTGGCCCGGGAATGACTCGGTGGCTGCTGGAGGGGGGCTGGGGTGGCTCGGTTGCTCTTCTGAGCACTCCTGCCTGCAGTCAGGCCCCCACTTCCCTCGCAGGGCCCTGAGTCCCAGGAAAACCAGAAAACGTGCTGCCAAGCTAGCGGCACTGATGGCGAAGGGTGTCAAACACGGCCACCTTTTCTTCTTTGGTAGAAATGCTTTAATAATACTCTAAAATAATCCTCCCAAAAGGAAAATAAAAAGGTTCTTGGTTGTTTCACCTGCCAAGTAAGGAAAGGGTGAGCCTCCTCGCTGGATGATGCTGGTGGATGCAGTGGGAGCTTTGCTGAGGGTGGCTGCTGGGATCCAGCTCCCCCAGGACCCTGGGGCCGAGGGGGCACCCACGGCTCCCTGCGGAGAGCCCTCAGCTCCGAAAGGCCCTTCTCACACCTCGCGCACCATCTCCACTCAGAACGACCATCTCGCCCACCGCCGCAGCCGGCTTTGAGCGGCCTTCCCGGAGTCCTGCTGCCATCCCACGATGCTGTCCTGGGAAAATCGCCCCTCGCCCCATTACGCTGTGCCTGCCTGGGGGGTTTCAGCTCTCCCCGACCCTCGGAGGCTGCAGACACCGAGGGGTCAGGGCTGCGCTTGAGGAGGCTGCCCGACGCCGAGACCGGGGGGGTTTTGGCTTCCCGATCGGGGTTGAGAGCTCCCCCCTGCTCCCCGCCAGCCCCCGCCCATCACCGTGGGACCCGCCGGCAGCCTCCGCTCTGCCGCTCCCTCTCGCGGCGGCCGCTCCGAGCGCAGGATCCGGCCCCCGGCCCGCCCCGCCGGGGCTGCTGCCGGCAGCGGGGCAGGGGAGAGCGGCGGCAGCCCCGGGAGGGGCCGGAGCGGGGGAGAGGGACCCCGGCGCTGCTGCGGGGACCTGCCCGGGGCACGTCGCGGGTGGGTGAGCGGGGAGGCAGGGATGCCTGGCGGGGGGGGGGAGAGGGGCGGCAGGGATGCCCGGAGGGAAGTGGGAGGGGGCCAGCAGGGATGCCCGGTGCGGGGAGAGGGGCAGCAGGGGTGCCCGGGGGGTGGGGGGGGAACTGGCCGCTCTCCGGAGATGGGCAGGGCACGGGGAGAAGATGCTGAAGCGAGGTTTGGGTGTGGGCTAGGGCAGCTCTGGGGGGAGCCCCGGAGGAGCTGGGGGGGCTGGAGCGGGGACGCAGCGTCTCTCTGCCGGCCCTTAATCCTTCCTCCTGCGCTTTGGTTTTGTCTGGGGGCAGGAGCCTGCGGAAACGTCGGGTGCCCTGGGAGGGGACGGGGTGGAGCCGCCCCCCAGCCCTCCAGCCCTCCAGCCCCGGGACCGGGGCCAGCCGGGCTGCTCCCCGGGGAAGGCAGCGGCGGGGCGGCAGAGCCCGGCCGGGGGAACGCCGGCAGCGGGGAGGCGGCTGCCGCAAACCGGGACGCGCCTGCGGAGGATCTGCCGCCCGCCCTGGCAGCCCCCGGGCTCTATGCGGGACGAAGGTGGCCATGGAGAAGTTGTACTTCGTGGGGAGCGGCGGATGGACGGTCAACAGCTCTCTGGGGAACGGCAGCCTCCGCCTGGAGAACCAGACCTCCGGGAGGAACAGCACCACGGACCCCCTGAAGAGGAACGAGGACATGGCCAAGGTGGAGGTGACGGTCCTCTGCCTCATCCTGTTCCTCGCCCTGACCGGCAACCTCTGTGTGCTGCTGGCCATCCACACCACCCGGCAGAAGCACTCCCGCATGTACTTCTTCATGAAGCACTTGAGCATCGCTGACCTGGTCGTGGCCATCTTCCAGGTGCTGCCCCAGCTCATCTGGGACATCACCTTCAGGTTTTATGGACCAGATTTCCTTTGCCGGTTGATCAAGTACTTGCAGGTAGTGGGGATGTTTGCTTCCACCTACATGCTCTTGCTGATGTCGCTGGACCGGTGCTTGGCCATCTGTCAGCCACTGAGGTCTCTGCACAGGAGAGCAGACCGGGTCTCTGTCCTCCTCACCTGGCTGCTGTGCCTGCTGGTCAGCATCCCTCAGATCCACATATTTTCTCTGAGGGATGTGGGGAACGGGGTTTACGACTGTTGGGCAGATTTCATCCAGCCCTGGGGACCTAAAGCCTATGTCACCTGGATAACCCTCATGGTCTACATCATCCCCGTGTTGATGTTGAGCATCTGCTATGGCTTAATCAGCTTCAAAATCTGGCAGAATGTGAAGCTGAAGACGGCTCACGGGCCCAACATGGGGCTGAGCTCCAGCTCCCGCAGCGGGACGGCATTTGCCAGGGTCAGCAGCACCAGGCTCATCTCTAAAGCCAAGATCCGGACAGTCAAAATGACCTTCATCATAGTGTTGGCTTTCATAGTGTGCTGGGCTCCCTTTTTCTTTGTGCAGATGTGGTCTGTGTGGGACACGAATGCTCCGCAGGAAGGTACGTCCTCGCCCCTCCTGTAGCCCCCTGTCTGCACGGGCTGCTGAGCTCAGCAGCCACAGGGACACCCACAGCAGCCTCACGGACTGCGAGCGACAGCCAGAAACTCTGCTCTGAGCTGGGTCTCAGGGGGCTGGGAGGGAGACGGGAGAAAGTCCTGAATGTGAACAAAACACCAACAGGCAGCAGTGGCCATGCCTGAGCCTCTCAGGCGCAGGGAGGGCTAGCTTAGCCCCTGGCAAATCCAGGGCCACCCCAACTCAGGGCTCTGGCTGGGCAGATGGTGGCTCAGGAGGTTTTTGCTGTCCCTGGGTGTGTGAGCTCAGCCCTCCCGGGGCCGCTCTGGGGTCCCCGAGTGTGTTGATTGCCCACCCTGGGTGCTGGGGGGTGCCGAGGCTGGGTGGGAGCTCAGCCCCACCAGTGCCCAGGGCTGTGGTGACCACAGAAGACTGCTCGGTCTCAGTGTCCGACTTCTTTTCCTTTGTTGTATTATTTTGTCCTCACTGACTTCTTTGCTTTCTACTCTTTTGCCTTCCTTTCCCTCTCCTCTCCTCCCAATTCCATCCACCCCAGGACTGTGCTGCTGTTATTTTATCTCTGACTGGAGCACTGTTCCTGCAGAAAGCCACTGATTTATGAGAAAAGGCTTTTCCTAAAGGACCTGGTGTCACTGATTTGCCATTTTTTATACTTGGCACTGGCTGATCCTGTCATCACTAAGGTTGCAGACAGAGTAAAATATATTACGCTCCTTGGTCTTGCACGCTTGTAGCTGTGCAAGTCTGTGCTGTCCCCAGGAGAAGGTGGTTGATGGTCCCTCTGCACCCACAGGGAGAACCAGCTGGGAAAGCTTAAAAGAAAAACTCTGCGCAAGTTTGTGAGGTGGGAGAAAGGGCACAAAAGTGGTTCCAGCGTCAACTCTTCCTTCGACAGACTGATCCAACTCAACTGAAATGCTGAGTCTGGGGATGTCACAGACCAACGAGGAGCTGTGACCCCCTCCCAGCCCCCCGGCAGCCCCACCACAGCAAGGGCTTTGCAGTGGAGGGCATGGCCTCGCTCACACCATGTGCTCTTTTCCCTTCTTTAACCCTGTTCCAGCTATACATTGCTCTGTGGAAAACCTGGTGTCTCCGGCAGCCTGCGCACATCTGTCCTCCCATAGACCGAAGCTGGTAGCCTGGCTCCAGCTCTCCTATCCTGCCTTTATTGCTTCTCTCTGCTCCTTTTATTTCAGGGGAGCGGTGAAGCACAGCTTTTTAAACCTCCCTAGGTGCTCCAGGGAGCTGTCTCTTTCAGTTTTCCACCTAATTTAGGCTGGTCGAAACTTCTAGTTTTTAAACACAGCCTGGGGTGAAGCGTGGTCTCTCCTTTTTGCTGTATTTCAAACCTGCAATCTCGAGGGCTTCCACCTGACTCATGGGCAAACAAACCTCTGCTGCTCTGCTGATTCCTGCAGCAAGGAGCAGGGGGACGGTGGGGCTGTTCGCTGATCACACCCTGCCTGCTGCTCTGGGAAACTTTCCCTCGTTCACCCTGTGCAATCGGCTGTGTGATGCTTTTCCTTTTCTGCTTTGCTTTGCTTTTATGTAGCAAGGAAATCTCTGGCTGTGCTGAGTTGTAGCAAACACCCCCTTCCTTCACGTTTCTGTTGCTCAGGGGCTGCAGTAAAGGGTGGGAGTTTTGCCAGAGCATTTGCTGAAGGATTTCATGGCACAGGGAGGAAAAACCTCGGGCGGGTTATTGAAGATAGCAAATTCCGGGAGACCCCAGCCCTTCTTCCCAGGCCCACCCTCCTCCTTGCTGGCTGCCCAGAGGCACAAGTGGGGTGGCAGAGTCAGACCTCTCTGCAGGAGAAATGGGCTTTGCTGCTGTGTTCCTGTTTTCCTGCTGCGCTCCTGCCCTGCCTCCCAGATTTCTTTCCCTTCACAGCCAGGCTCGGGCTGCCTTGGCTGGGCAGCATCGCGGGGCACCTGGCAGAGGCAAACCCCACAGCAGAAGGGGGATTATTTGGCCGTTTCTCATCTTGCAGGCTTTGCAGCCTGCATGGGGCATGGCAGCAGAGGAGGAAGAGGAGCAGGTGGGCAGGGTGCTCCTGTGCAGAGGAGCCACCAAGGGCCTGCACCCCGGGAAGTGACGAGTGGATCACAAAGGCTGTGTGAGGGGGTCACATCCTTAAGAAAATGTTTAGTTTTCTCTGCATAGGATGTCATAAAGAGGGTCCCCCTGGCAAGGGAAAGGCTGTTTATACCTACCTGAATCCCAATGAATCCTGAGCAGGCATGCTGAAGTTTTCTGGCCATGCGTTGTGTCCCGCAGCATGGTGAGATGCAGATCTTGGGCGTTAGCAGAGGGATGTGCAGCTGTGGGTAAAACCCTGATGCTGCTTCCACCTGCCACGGGCTGTGCTTTCACCGTCCCAGGGTGCAAAGTCTGCTGTGGTTTGGCATGTGTCAGGGTAAGAGATAAGGCTGTAAAGAAAACAAACTGAAGAAGCTGTCTTTACTTAGTAAAGTGATAATCAGGGAGGTCTTACCTGGCTACCACTGATCCACCTCAGTAGTGTTCTACATGGGCTTTCTTCGCTTCATAAACCAGCTTCAGGGAAATAAGGGGAGTGAAGTGCTGAAGCTGCGCCCCTGCCCTGAGCAGTGCCGGGTGGAGCGGCAGGATGGGGCTGGGGTTCCACGCTGCTGCCTGCTCGCCTGGCCCTGCTCCCCCTCTCCCCAGCCCTGCTATTGCCTTGCCCCACACCCCGGGTCCCTGCAACGTCAGGGCCAGGCAGCCCCTGTTTTGTCCCTTCCCTGTGGCTGCTGTGGGGCAGCTGAAAGTGCCAAAATGCGAGTGCTGAGCACATTGGAGAGCAGCTGTGGTGCCGGGCTCGTCAGGCTGCTGCGTGTCTGGAGAGGGGCTGGGGATATCAGCCTGGTCCTGCATACCCAGGCCCAGCAGTGGGGATCCTCAAATGCTGGCCACACAAACCTACAGCCTCTGGAAGTGCGGGTGGGAGCTATGGGTTGTGATTCAGGTGCCGGCTAAGCACTGGGGGTCCTTCGCAGGCCGTTGGTTAGAACGGGGTTTCTGCTGCACACACCTTACAGATAACATACGTTACAGGTGGCATTTTGAGCTTTGAGTCAGAGTTGGCTTCAAGCATCTCTGAAGATACTAGGGAGGCTGTGAAGCAGCATAGCTCTGTTACATTGGTCCCTTAATCTTGGGAATTGGTGCCCTGGATCATGGACAGTGAGCAACAGCATCTCTGGATGTGGGAATCAGTGACAGTCCTTGTTTCATTTCCGTTCTGTAGTGGTGTTCACAGCAGAGCTCCCTTCCCCAGGCACAGCCTCCTGCCTCTGCTGACCCCTCCTGCCAGTGCAACATCCCCAGCCCTGTGCCGAGGGGCTCGTCCAGAGCCTGGGGAGAGCGAATGTTCCTGAGGAACAGAGCTGCGCTTTGCAGCGCCTCCGGGGGGTCTCCGGCAGTCCCGCCAGAGAGGGGACAGACCCACACTTCAGACCTGCCCTGCAGTAAGCTCCGTCAAATTCAGTTTATCTCCCACAGAGACAGTAGAGCTGAGTCAGCCCTTGGTAGATTTTTTTTAAGTGGATAGAAATGCTATGATGTATTTCAGGTCTTGCGCCTGGGATTTGTAAGCCATTCCCCGTGGATTTCTTTTAGCGTATGTTTGAAATTAAAAGCGGTTGGACCGCACATCACTAGAGCAGGAATTATGCATGAGTTGGCTAAAGGTGAATTTGGAAACTGGTATTCATTATTCACACTTCTTTTCTAGTTTAAAAACTGTGAGTGGATTTTTGCAGAGACAGAAAAGGACCAGAAGCAGCCAAATCCACGTGCACATCCTTACTGCTGGCGCGTCTCCTCAGAGCATGAGGAGACCAGAAGATGGGCTGAAAACACAGGGAGCAGAATAAAAACTCTGTCCCTCCCCGCAGGCACTTCACGGAGGTGCTGCCCCATGGCTTCCCCACAGCCTGAGAGGATGAAAGCCACTAGTCCACGCCAAATTGGCCGCTGGTGGGGAAAAATGAGCCACCCGTCTCTTTTTGTTCCGGGTCCCGCTCTTTACCATGGCAACTCTAAGAGGCCGTGCTCCCTCCTCCCCGATTTGGGCAGGATAAAGGCAAATTGTGTCAATGATGCTGGGGGCAGCTCTGCCTCTTGGTGAGGCATTTCTAGGGTAAAGCCGAGCAGGCAGCAGCACAGGACCTGAGCGGGGGAAATGCAGCTCTTCGGGGGTGGGGAAAAAAACCTAAACCCAGGTTGCTTAAACCCAGACTCGCTTCCCACTAGCTCCTCTTTACCGATGTACTGATGGTGGTGTTCCTACAGCCAGGGCAGCCCATCCCCGGTGGGGGAGGAGGTATCACGGTGCCGGCAGAGCTGGGGGCTCTTGGCAGAGCCCACCGTGGGCTGTGTCTGGTGCCCACCACCTCCCTGGGTGCTGGTTCTTGCTGCCCACGCCGTGCCCTGACGCTGCCCTGCTTTCTGCCTTACAGCCTCCCCCTTCATCATCGCCATGCTCCTGGCCAGCCTCAACAGCTGCTGCAACCCCTGGATCTACATGCTGTACACGGGGCACCTCTTCCACGACCTCATGCGGCGCTTCCTCTGCTGCTCCGCGCACTACCTGAAGTCGCGGCCAGCATGTGACCTGAGCGTCGGCAAGAAGAGCAACTCCTCCTCCTTTGTCCTCAGCTGCAAGAGCACGAGCCAGAGGAGCTTCACGCAGCCGTCCACGACGTGAGGGCATGTGCAGCTGGGACTCTACCACGCTGCCTCTGACGCTTCCCTGTGAAAAGCTGGGATTCGGACAAGCGAGGCAGGGTCTATATAAATAGGTGTATATATGTCTGTGCGCCTGTAAGCATGTACAGCGGACATTATTTAACTGAGGCAGGAGTGGGGGGAGGACTTCTGTGGTCCAAATTTCAGTGCAGCTGGGGACTGGGCACCAGGAACCTGCTTCTCAGCCCCCAAACCACTGCCATCAGTGGCTTTTAGATACCGCCAGAGGGACAGGTTTTGCCCTGAACAGTGCCACACTGCTGGGGCAGGCATACTATGTCCCTGTTGGGTGCAGGGGGCTGGAGCACAGGGTGACAACTGCCACCCCGGGCAGACAGGCATTGGGCACCGGCCCCATCTCCACTCTCTGCAGGAATTCTGGGGGATGCCGGCACCTGGCACGCTTGCTTTGCTCAAAGATGCCCCATCCCTGCATCTCTGCTCAGTGCCGGCCCGGTGTCCCCCAGCCCAGGCTCACCGGTGGCACTGCTGGCACGGGGCAGGGCAGTCCTGCTGCCACAGGCTGGGGGGACAGCAGGGACAGGGCTGGGGACAGCCCTCCCTGGGGGACAACGCTAACGTCCGGGCATCCCTGCACCCCCCAGCGCTGCTCTGTGTGTGGTGCGAGGCTGCGTGCGGGTCAGCAGGACCCAGGGGACTGGACACGGCTGCAGGGCCAGGGGATCTGTGCAATAATATGTTTGCTGAGCAGGCTCAAAAGCTTCAAAGGCAGGCGTGTGGAGTGACAGCAGGGCTCTGTGGGGTTTAACAGAGAAACCCCTGCTGTGTCCCCCAAGGACAAGCTTTTGCTTTGGGTTTACCACAGATCGCATTTAGTCTTTTACACCCATACAGTTTTATTGCTCTGTAACGCACAAGGTCATGCTTTATGGCATGGATTTTTTATTGTTAAGAAACACCTGTAAATAAAGTTTTCTGACTGTGTCTTGATGGAAAGTGGGAGGGGAAGTGCAGAAGGAGCACCAGACTAAGAAAATGAAGGAAACCAATGGGAAACATTGCTTTAAACACAAGACCCAAGTATGCTCAGTGTAATGATGCTTTTGTTTGTCGAGTACTGCACCATGCACTCAGGACCTGCACGCTGCTTTATGCCATGGCACAAGGCTTGCCGTGATGTGCCCGTCGGGATTGGCACAGCCAGGGGGATGTGCAGCTCTGGCTGAGGGCAGCAGGAGCTTTCCCGGGAATCTGGTGGCACTGGAATCCGGTGGGGGCAGGTGCTACTCCAGCCTTTGCTCCCGCTGCTGCCCAGGTCTGTGGCCGGGGGGTGTGCATGCAGTCAAAGGGTGATGTGATTTGGCCTTACATATTGGGAATGAATATGAAAAATGCGTTTAAATGTGTACTTTATTTTTTCACTGTCATCAACAGGTACATTTTCACCTTTCATATCCTGGAATTCCTGATTTTTTTTGTAGTAGCTTCAAGGGAGCTCTGAGCACATTTGCTGAATATGACCCCGCACATTCAGTCTCATCATATTTTACCAGACTGGTTTCAATCCTTAGGAAAGAATGTAGTGTTTTCCTCCCATGTTCACCTTCTTTCTCCTTGAGAATAATGACCTCCTGCACAACACAAAGAGGGGGGCTCCCATTTTATAGTGAACCTGGGGCATCCTCTGTCTGCCAGGAAGGGAATGCAACGTGGTGATAGATTTTAGCAGGATTGATGGCCGGAGGAAGACGGGAGGTTTGGGGGAGGCAGGACATTGCTTCGCGAGCTTTGGTTGCGATTCCTGCCTGTGGTTGTGGGGTCAGGCCGTGCCCCACGAGTGATGCTGCAGCCCATGGCCAAGCTCCTGCGCCGTCCCTGGGCTGCAGCAAGACAGGGATGGGGAGAGGAGTGCCAGGTTTGTTGCAGCGGAAGGATGTCGAACATGTTGCCAAAAAGTTTTTCATAAGGGTCAAAAGTAAAATAGAGGTGCTGACACCTGACCAGCATGTGCTCCATGTGGGGGGAGCCCACAGATCACTGTGGTGGGGAGATCCAGATTTTGGAGGTTTTTTTTGGGGTTCAGGCTGTGAGCTACTAGAACAAAAAATAATTAAAAAGAATATAATCCCAGTATTGTTTTTAATCATTTTTATTCCCACAAAAAGCTTTAAAAAATGCTCATGATAAAGTGTTTTTGGAGAATTTTTGCCCACTACAAATATCTTTTTTTTTTTGTATCACTCCATCCATCTCAAGGCCCGGTGTTGTTAGAGCATGGGGGCTATATTGCTATGGAATAATGGAAGTCCACAATCCCAAGCCATTGGAAGAGCACCAATAGAAAATCTGGCTCTTTCTTGTCCTTGGCATGGCACTAGAAGAGATTTTTGGCTCTGAGTTTTTGTTGGAAGCCAAGGGAAAAAAGCACATGAATACAATTGAGAATAACCTCTGAACAACGAGACCTCCTGGGCCCTGATTCAGCAAAGCACTTAAGGCCAGAGCCAAAAAAATGTTTAAGTGCCTCAAAGTTAAAGTACGGTTTCATGGAAGATGGACTAAACAAATTAATTGACAGTACAGGGGAGGAAGTGGCGCCGAACTGGACTTTTTTTCCTCTCGTCCCTGTGTTTTCACTGGAGCCAGAGCGGCTGGGAGCGGGCAGTGTCCTGGAGGAGGCTCCTTCCTCCGCTCCCTGGCATGCGATAGGAAGGGGACTGGCTGGAGGGAAGGGTGCGAGGCAGCACACTGGATGGGGGTCTGCCCAAGGATCGGTGTGGTTCTACCCCCCCAGCCTCGCTCACTCCATCCCAGCACTGGGCCATAAGTTCATTACTGTCGGCTGGAGCTTACCCAGCACCACACAAGCAAGCACGTAGTAAATATTCTCCCCCAGAAATGAGCCAAAGCTTTACTTAAAGTCAAGCTTTGTCATTTCTCAAGTGAAATTATCAAGAGCCATCGCTTCTTGCTGCTGCCATGATGCTGCCCAGCTGCCCGCTCTGCAGCCCGGCGCGCTCGGGGTGATGCGCAGGGATGCTGCCCACCTGTGCTGTGCTGCCCGTGGAATCCTGACCACGAAGCACGACGGTGCCCCATGATTAAGTAGTGAGTGTCAAACTGCCACAAAGGTTTTTGCAATTGCTGGTGGCCCCGACTCAGCACGTACTCCCAAAAGGCAGATGCAACATTTCATGCATTAATTGATCTGGATTGCAAAGCTTTGCTGAAATGTAAACACACATGAAAAAAAAGTTTGTTTTCACTATTCTATCCATAAAACTTTTGTGCAGCATGATTTAATACAGAAGCTTCCACAACAACAATTATTTGCAGCAAATAATAATTCATATGCAAGTATTCCTCTTGGTGTCATGCTAGACCGAAGGGATGCAGAAGCAGGCGGGGTTTGGTCTGTTGTCCAGCAGCATCTCTGCACCCCTCGCTCTGCGGCTGCAGGTCGTGGCTCAGGGCTGTGGCCCGGGAGATGCTGGGGTCCCTCCTGCAGGAGCAGGGGTCCAGGAGGGCAGGGAGCTCTCCCTGGGCTGCTCGCTGAGCCTCCATGGGCTTCTCTTCTCCTAAAGCTGCTGGCTTTGGGATGGAGGAAGGGGCAGCCCAGCATGCCTCTGTCTGCAGGCAGCACCCCCAGCGGCGCTGGCACCGTGTGGGTCTCTGGGCATGGGTGTCCGTGTGCCCGAGGGCAGGGCACGCTGAGCAGGGGGTGGTTGTGTGCAAGGGCCGGTTGGGGCGGCTGGAGGGACCTAGATCTCCTTCCGGAGAGCAACTCTGACGTTGCTGCAGATCTTGGAGAGTGCCTCAAAGAGCGGGTCACAGAAGGTGTGGATGCAGAGGGAGTAGATTCGGCTGACGCACTGGATCTCTATCAGGTAGCTCTTGATGCAGGGCACCACTGCCCAGATGTGGCAGAAGGAGATGAGGGCGAAGAGGAAGCCCCAGACGACTGCCAGGGGGATGCCCAGGATGGCAGAGAGCAGCCGGTAGCACCAGTACTTGCTGACAGTGAAGGTGGTGTAGCTGGTTTTCCAGACGCCGTCAAAGCTGTATGTTCCCACAGGCTCAGCTATCACATCCTCAAAATCCACCTGGGAGGAGAGAAGTGTGAGAGACAACTTGTAACTCCCTGAAACAGGGCCTGAGAGAAACAGGCCTGTGAGAAAAAACAGCCTGAGAGAGTTAAGGGATGGGGGGAGCGAGGTCCCTCTGAAACAAGGAATTTCTCAAACACTCGCAAGTAACAAAACTATAGTCAGCTATACATATATATATATAGGATAATAAAGCTGCCTGGATAGCACAGAATGGGCTGCAGGAGGGAGCCCTGTGAAGGCAGGACGGTTCTGCTCTGGGGCATTGTGTAAAGCTTCAAGGGCCATCTGTCCCGTGAATGACCTTTGCTTCATTATCCACAAAATGCATATTAAAGTTGACACCCCTGCATATGCTAATGAAGATTAACAAAATCATGCTGATTACATCATCCCATGAAGCACCTTACCCCTCCCCATCCATGGGATACGTAGGTATGTGGGTCTACCTGGGGGACAGACCCAAGGAAAGTGGGTATAAATTGAGGGGGGGTGAGGAGTGAAATATAGAAAGAAAAAAGAAGACATGAAGAAGTGAAGAAGATGGATGCATCCCTGACAAACTCGGATGGGACCAATGCAGGAACCCGGACCAGTGATCTCTACTTCTCTATTCTCTCTCTATCTCTTTTCTTTTTCCCCTTTTCCCTCACTACCATGAAGTAACGCAAGGCATACTATATCACCTGTCATAACTCGTTATATATTTAGCCAATTATCATGTATCCAGTTAATACATTGTGGGAAATTAATAAATGTCTGTGCACGGACTTTGAGACTTGTCTCACCGTTGTCCATGTGGCTGGGGATTTATGAATCTAAGTCACTTGTCTCCCTTGTCTGAGCAGGATGTGACAAGAAGACGGAGGTAAGGGGGGGTTTGGGGGGGTTAACAAGTCTCCAGTGCAAGGAGGAGGATCTGCTGCAGTGTGAGAGGAGAGCCAGAATGGAGGGGGCTGGGGAGAGCAAGGGCCGTGGCGGCGGGACAGATCAACTCCCTGAGCAAGGACAAGCCCTGGTGCAGCTGGGGAGCCCCTGCCCTCGCAGGGGTCCAAGCGGAGGATGGCATACGGCTCCCGGCAGTGCCTGGCCCCAGCCCATGGGCAGCGTGGCACGCAGGCTTAACCCCCGGTATGAGAGCTCAGGCTTGGCCGCTCCGGGACACGTTCCCAGTCCCAACGCCTGAGCTGTGGCTGGTGCTTCCAGGTGCCAGGGCTGGGCACAGGCCCTCGGAACGGGAGCTGTGCATGGGAGTGTTTATCTGGAGGAGGCCAGAGCCCGTTCCTACCCTTTTTTAGCATTCAGGGACATAGGCTGCCTGCTCATCAAGAAGGTGGTTTGTGCTGATAAAAATCCAACAGCCTTCCTGATTTACGATTTATTTATTTCTATATGCAGAGGCGAGGTGCTCCATTCTGTCTGTCTGTGTTCTGTCTGAAGAGGGAGAGAGATCTGCTTGGCTGTGCCCTTACAGGGAGAGCGTTGTTATGTGCAGCCACTGGGAGTGTCTCTGAATGACAAATCCTCTTAAAAGCCTCTGAACTACGCTTAGAGATCTCATTGTGGTGTAGCTCATTCCTAGGGAATATGTGAGCCAAGCTCTTTGCCTTGAAAAATAGCGTGGCCTTTCCTTGGGAAGCTGATGTGTCTCTTTGTACTTTTATGTTAAATTGCAATATCCATTCTGGTTTCGGAAGCACTTTGATCATAAAATCATTCTGCATCACCTTTAATTTCCTGGAGTGGGCAGGAGGTGCCAGGAGAGATACTGATGTGAGTTAGGATGCAGCAGGTCACTGGTCCTGGGGTTCCCGATGGCAGCTCCCAGGAGAGCCCAGGCAGGCTGGAGCAGCAGGTCTCTGCACAGCTGCCTGATGAGCTAATCAGGGGGCAATTAACGAAGGGAGCAGCAGGCTATAAGGAGAGTCTCTGCCTTACTGCTCCTTTTGCTAACAGGGCACCAGAGGTGGGTCTGGAGGAGCAGCGCAGACAGAGGCTGAGCCCTAAGCACTGCCCTGAGGTGTTTGGGGACCAGCAATGGCAGGTACCGTGCTGTCGCTCTCTGCTTTCCCTGGGACAAGGCTTCCAAAGCTCTGCAAAGCCTCTGTGGGTGCTGCCACTGCTCTAGCTGCAACGTGGTCCCAAATTCTGGCTGTGGCACTGTAATGCTCAGGATGGGTTTATCTATGGCCATGTGAACCCTTCAGCCTGCAAAGAGCCCTGCTCCCCCCCCGCCCCCCCACGCTGGGTGCCTCTCTACCTCCTGTACATTTAGAGCATCCTGCGCTTTAATGCCCATGGTGTTTTCCAGGGTGTTGCTGCCCACTGTAGAGTGGGGAGGCTTTGGCTTTCCCTTTGGGATGCTGTCCAGTGGCAGTGGGGTGAGTTGTGCTCCCCATCCCAGGGCTGTCTCTACTCTCCCTCCCCAGCCTTATCAGCCATGCTATTTTTAAGGCGGGAGGAATGTTAGGTAGCTTGAGCAAATGCTCTGAAAGCTTCCAAAGCTGATGAAGGAGTAGCGTGGCCATGTAAGTGGGTGAGCTTGAAAATCCTCTTACAGACTTTTGGGGATCCCCGAGTGGGGAAAGGCAGGGGTGAGGGAATGGGCCTGGCATGAGGGGTTAGGGATGGCCTAGAAGGTGTTGAAATTACCCCCCCAATAGTAGACATCTCCAAGCTGGGGAGCAGGTAGGTGCTGTCGGGCACAGGGGTGAGCGGTCTGCGGGCTGTCCCGGTCCTTGCCATGCTGGCAGCGCGGCTGATGGCAGGGCCGAGCACTGAGCCAGGGCTGTTGGGACGTGCTGTCATGGCACAGATGTGGGACGCACTTGAGGTACCGAGGTGCCCGGCAGCTGTGACAGGCACGTCTCGCTGTGCTGGAAGGGTGCCCAGCTAAGGCTGTTGCTGTCACAGCATATCTGGGGGACTTTTAAACTGACTATGCAGTGGTTTTAGCTGTAATAGTGTTTTAATGCACAAACGCAGGCTTGCATTTCAGCACTGTGATCGAGGTCACGGCCCGTTACAAAGCCTTTGTGAGCAGGCTCGGTGCATGCTGTCCCTTCTGGTACATCATCCATTTTGATCTGTCAAATACAATTTTAACAAAAGCCTTCCATCTCTTCCTGTTCTCCTTTGGGCCAAAATTATCTTTGGCATAATGCTAACAAAGCCTAGAGCACCCGCATTTCAGTGGTCAGCATTCAGGAAAATGTTTCCCTGTTCAGCTAGACTGAGAACTCCTCTTGATCAAAAATAGACTGAGGAGGCTCACTGCACCCTCCTGCTGCCATGTGGGAGAAACAACCTTCTTCCAAAGAGGACAATGCACATCTGCATGCTCTGGTGCTCAGATTGTCAGATCTTGAAGATTAGTCTTTTTCCAAGGTTCCCTGTAGATCAGTGATATGGGCTGACCCTGTTCAATTTTTGGCTCCCTGCTTACTGGTACAAAGGAAGGCATCTCCATAAATATTCAAGCTACAGCCCGTGAAGTTGTAGAGTGCATTCAAGGAACGGGAAATATGGCATTAATTGTAGCCATGCATGCCACCCAGGGGGCTCCTGGATCCCTCTGGCAGCAGGGTGGTGGCTTGTGGCAGGTCCCTGCACCTCAGACAGGACCACCTCTTCAGGCACATGCACCAGGGACTTACAGCCCTGGCTGAGCTCAAGCCAAGTGCACAAGGACGATACCAATATGCCAATCGCGTTAAGGAGGCAGCAATGCTACTGAAACACAGTGCTGAGAAAGTCCTACCTTGACAACATCCTCGTTTATATGCTTTGGGTCTCTGTTCACCAGGTCGATCTCCTTGGTGTGCTGGTCCTTGATGATGATCCTCTCCTCCAGCTCGGTTCGTTCCTCTGCCATGGCTGCTCTGCTGCCAGCTTGGCTCCCGACAGTCCCGGAACAGGGAATTGGGTCTCTGCTGGAGAAGGACCTGGGGGAGGGCAGGGTGTGGAGGCACTGGCCCCCCTCAGCCACCGCAGCAGCTGCCCTGCACCCCTGGCAGTGCTCCAGGCTAAAATTAATGTCGTGCCTCCTGCGGCCGCCCTGAAGTGTCCCTTAAAGGGGCTTTGCTGGGGACAGCCCCCATGGTGTCACCTCTGTGCAGGGGGGACATGTGTATGGCTGGCTCTTGGCCCTTGAGCTGGGGCAAGGGTGGCACAGAGGGGTGGGTGTGCAGCCCCCCCAGCCCAGCTGTGCAGGTGGGGTTTTCTCCCCGTGTGGGAAGGCAGTGTGGGAGAAACGATGCCCAAACTGGGGCAAAAGTCCTCAAAAGCCTGAGAGAAATGGTTGTTTACTAGCGAAATTATTGTTTATGAATCTGCAAACGAAGCGGCTCAGGGAAGACAGGAATCGTGTCTATAAATATCGCCCAGAGAAGCCACGTTGTCCTGGGACGGCCAGTGAGCTTCAGGGTCCCTCTGGGAGCTCATAGGGTGGCTCACGGTATCAGCTTGGATTTCTTCGATTCCAGCTTTTTTCATACAGAGAAACTCGAGGAAATCCAACAGACCAACCCACAGATCTATAGTGGTTGGGATATCTCCACGAACACTGGGCACAGTGACATTTAGTATATTAATGAAGATTTATTTAACTTGTGCTGTGTTTTGATAATCTTCATCAACCTTTTCAGTGCTCTCCTGGTTTTTGTAAACTGAAGGTTTGTTTGAAATTAATGGTTTTGTGGAAAAAAAATCCCCAACAAACCAACAACCAGACAAACCAACCACCCAAATCTTCTGCCCAATCACGTGTTTATAGACATGTTCATTTGAAGTAGCATTGGGATAAGAGCTCTGTTCTCCCACCGTGTGTCCCTTTGGTAAAGGCTGCCCTGGGGGTGCTCTGAAGCCTCTCTGTGCAGTGCTGGGGATGCCCTTGGTGACGACTGTGCTGTCAGGGTGACACAGCCAGTGGTTGTGACTTACCACCAGCGAGCCCCACGTGTCAGTACCGCACGCTGCAGCGTTCGGGGGCAAAACCTCTCAAGGGGGCAACGGTGTATTAACCCTGTTAATGTTAAGTGTTCATGAGGTGTGTGTGTCTGAGTTGTTCTTGAGCCATTTCAGGTGTGAACTGGCACAGACGTGGGGTACTGCTGGCTGGGAAGTGCTTTGGGTTTCCTTGCTGAGGTGAAACGTTGCCTCTGGCAAAGCCTGGCAGGGACAGCCGCATCGCTTTGCCACTGCAGAGCTCGTGTGCCTGGCTGGCTTGGCGGGGGGAAGTATTTTAACTGCAAAAGGCTGCTGCCTTCCAAAGCCATCAGTGCCTGTGCAGTGCTGTCTTTATCAAACCACGTGGCTTGCTGCCTGGAACTTTCAGTGCTGCAATAGTTTTGTTCCAGCCCTTTGAGTTGATATAATACAGTGCAAAAATGGGATTGTGTTCCTTCATTTAGCTGAGGTGTCGCAGGTCTCTCAGGTGTATTCATTTTCCCTGAGAACTTGTGATGGCGAGGGCTTGGCTGTGCCTTCCTGCAGATCAAAGACTGCCAGGCTCCTCTAACTCCTGCTGCTGCCTGTGGGGTTTTTCAGTATTTTTTTTCTGGAGTGAGGGTTTTTTTCAGTATTTTTTTGGTTCCTCAGTCTGAAAACTGTTTTTCTTGGGATTTCTGCTCTAGTGAAAGCAGATGTGGTGATGCCCTGGGTTTTGACATATCCGTGGCTAAAACTTTGATGACTGTGGCTTGTCAGGGACCCCCTGATCATCCTGTAGGGAGGGAGAGGGCAGAGCTGGGGGTGGGAAAGTAGCCATGCAAACCCACAGGGTATTGCTAGAGCAAAAAAAACCTGTGGAGTGGGGAAAACTCTGTGAAGGTTTATGAGTGTAAGGTTGTGGGTTTAGATCTGGGCAGGTTGCTTCTGGAGAGGAGTGCCCACCAGCAACCCTGTCCTGGCTGCATTCCTCAGGGTGAAGGGATGCTGGAAAACCCTTCAGCAACACTGGTTCCATGTCTCTGGGTCTCTCGCCAGTGGGGTGGCTTGGGCTGGCCCCACTCCTTGGTCTTCCCACAGCATTGGCTGCCTGTGGTAAAACATGCCTGGAGCTGGTTGACTGTGGGAATACCCCAAGCCTGGCTTGAGACAAGCTGCCTGCTTGTCCTTGACCTTCAGAGGGGCTCTCGGACCCTTGGTCAGAGACCTGGCCCCCTGTCTGTGGTGTCAGCACTGGCTCCTCAGCAGCA
The DNA here is from genome assembly GCF_031877795.1 of Strix aluco. Classification (NCBI taxonomy): domain Eukaryota; kingdom Metazoa; phylum Chordata; class Aves; order Strigiformes; family Strigidae; genus Strix; species Strix aluco. The sequence continues at coordinate 13,455,428 of NC_133941.1, read as the reverse complement.
GCAGCTGGAAGAGCCCAAACCCAGCACAGGCTGGCATTGAAAGTAAAAAATTCTCTATGCCCCAAAGCTTTGGGCACTGGCTTTAAGGCCAGAGTGGGTCTGTCATGGCTGAATTCCTCTCTATCAGAGTTTTGCAGCACCACTGCTGTGATGGCTGAGCAGATTGTGAAGGATGTTTTTGCAAAATAAGCTGTTTTCCCCTTACTCTGAGCCGAAGGAACACGTTGCTGGTGTGAGTGGGACTGTGAGCGGAGGCGGCATGCGTGAGTAAGAGCAATGCTCGCTTGGCTGGGAACCAGCACCGAATTTAGGAGGCACAGCTGCTCCTGGCAGTGCTGTCCTCCGACAGACGGAGGAGTGCGACACGAGGTATTTGCTCTGCTGCATTTTCCTTGACCCATCCTGTGTGGAAGGCTTTACACTGGGAAGGGGGGGTTTGATGGTCTGGGGAGCTCGGCCAGCTGCCCTGAGTCCCAGGGCTGTGCGGAGGGATGGCAAAGCGGTCGTGGGGTGCAGCATGTGCTTGTCCCTGCTTCGCTGGGCCCTGCCCCACCTCTCGTAGGGGATTTCTAACAGCGTGAGTCACTTTCTGTCTTTAGGCTTGGGCTGGGCTGGTCCATGCTGTCTGCACTCAGGCACGCGGCTTTGGTGTCCCAGGAGTGGGAGTAGGAAAATGTGAACCCGCATAGTAGTTAATGTGCAGATAGTAAGGGTCTCAAGTAGCAATGAGAGAGGAGAAATATTCTGTTGCACCGTAGATGCTATAAATAAATCTATTTCCGAGTACTTTAAGACTGTGAATGGGACACCATGTAAAAGCTTCTGGTGTGCAGATGCTACAGTGGACTAACAGTAATATTAGTTTGTTAGTAACTAATGACAACCAGAAGTTTAATTGCCAAGTATAGATGATGAAACAATAAAAGTTTTGGCAAATATTAATGCTCCACTGGGGCTGGATATAGATGAGATACACTGAAAGAATTTGCTGGCTGTGGCATGTCTTGTGGAGACCCTCTCCCAACCTGGCCATACAAGAGACTCGGCCTTTAATCTCTTGGCAGTGCCCTTCACTAGTACCACCTCACACTTCAGCTGTGCAGCAATAAAGTCATTGTGCCTTTCAACACAAAGTTCAGCTTTCATATAGCAAGTGCATTCCTCCTTCCAAACCAGGGGCTTCTCCTTGCAGAGGTTTTCTTGCACCAGCCTGCCCAGGCGCTGGGCAAGCCCTAAGCTTCAGCTGGTCCTCTTGTCCCCTGAGAGCAGCTGCCCTCAGCCAGCCCTTGTCCATACATCTGTCCAGGTCTGAGTGTGGATGAAGGGGATTAGAGCTCATGCAAAGAATGGGGCAGATGGCGTGTTCCTTGCCTGCATGGAGCACACTTGGGTGTTTTAAAACCCAGCTCCACACCCCAGTGCAGGAATCTGGGGTGCCCATTACCAGAGGATGGCTCCTACCCTATAAATATGATATTGCTGGTGGCCACTGCACTGAGAAGCCTCTTTTATTCAGCTCTTTGCTGCTGCCATGCTTTCTTCCCATCTTATGAGCAGCTCCTCTTGAAGCTTTGTGCTGCAGCACGGATGGAGGAGGAGGTGCAACTTGTCTGCTGCTGGGGTCACCATTTCAGGCTAGAGCTTTCCAGAGAAGCAGGGCTTGGGTGTGTGGCTTGGTCCTCCTCATCCTGAAACCTTTCCAAACCATCAGGCATCCTTTAGGATATGAAGGAGACTCCACTGCTTCTGTTTAGCTTGGAGTGTTTTTCCTATACTTCCTGTACATCAAGTCTTTGAAGGTTTTTTTTCTCCCAGGAAAATGGAAAGAGTTCCATACACAGCGGAGGCAGGAGAGGCAATCCAGGAGGAGTGGGGCTCGGCAGTGCAGGACGTGCCTGCTCGCTGCTACTCAGGTCACTTCTTGTTCTCTGATGGACAGACCTTCTCCAAAACGGGTGCCACTGAGGCTTGCTTTGCCCCGATGCCTGGGGCGGGTACTGCCCCCCTTGCTGCTTCTCTGCATATCCTGGGTGTCTGGGGGCACCTGCGGGAGTCGAAGCCCAGCTGCACTGAAATTCAAATATTTTGCTTTGAGAACATTTGTCACAAGTTTCCCTCTGCAGAAACAAATAGTTACCATTGACCCCCTGAGCAGCCTTTTACATGATCGCAAGGGGAGTATTACTTTTAGTAAATGGGTTATCAAAACCTGGGCTGGCTATGGGCTAGAAGGACTGGTGCTATGAACTGAGAAGCCTTCTAGAGGTCAGATAAATAACCTGCTGCTTGGTCCCAGCAAGTAAAATATATTTCTCTTGAGCAGAGAAAAATAAAGCAGAAATAAATCTTGCAGAAATCAAAACTCCTATGAAAATAGACCAGAATTGCGGTGAAGGAATAGTAAAGAAGGAGAAGCAATAGGGAGATTTTGCTGTCGAGTGCTCCGATAGTATGCAGTATGCTGTGGGAGAGAGGAGAGCCAGGTACAAAGTGATGTTGGCAAATTAAGTCTTAGGATAAAGCAGGAGGAATAACTCGGTGCGTAAATCCTGACCTCGGGGACTTTTAATCCTTCAGCTCAGTTTAGCATGTGTAGCAAGGCAAGGAAATGAATGAGTATTTTGTGTGAGTGGAAGGCGCTTCCAGATGAGTGAGGGTAAAGGATCAGCTCTGACTTCAGTGCTTGCAGAAGAGCTCTCCTTTCATCTTTTTTTAAAAAGCAAAGCAAAACTACTTTCATGTCTCCTTCCCACAAGCACTTTTTATCTCTTCGGATTATCTGTTGCAGGTTAAAGCTCAGTTTTAATGATCCATTCCCTAGTGTAACTTCTCCCTGAGAATGGGAGCCTGCAAGTGACAGTGTTGTGTGACACCCCCCCGCCCCCCCTCCGCCCTTTGGTTTCTCTTGCATCTGGCGAAGTGATGCTGCAAGTCAGAAGCTGGAGGCTGGGTCTCCTCTGGTGGCAGGAGAACGCGTGTGCAGGCTTGGTAGCGCTGGGATGAGTTTCTCTTATTTTGGGTACAAATCTGCAAACCTGGCCAGTGGATCTGTAGACAGATCCTCTCCTCGTCTTCCTTTGCTGGCTTGAGGGAGCACCAGGATGAACCGTGGGCAATGACTCTGCCATGTGAGGTTTGCACTTTACAGCATCTTGAGTTTCATGTACAGAAATCATTTATTATTAAAGTAAACAAGTTGGATTGAAATACACAGGAGAAGCAAAAGGCCCAGGTAAGAAAACTGTTAAATGCACACTTTTCCTTGTCAAATCATGAACAGCTGAGGGAATTATGTGCAATTCCAAGTGAATGGGATGGGTGTTCTCTGTCTGCCTTCAATTCCCTCCCTCTGTTCCTGGTCTCTCCCTTCTCTCACAGGGACTGCAAACCAGGTCTCTCCTTGATCACAAACAGTACCTTGCCCTTTTCCTGCTCAGATCTCTTCTCTGTTAGTGTGAAAGAGGAATCTGGTCTTGCTGGAGCTGTTTGTGTTGGAGTCCTTGGGTGAAAAGTCTGGTCCCCATACGACTGGTCTGGAGACCAGTGCCCTGCCTCCCTGCAAGTGGCCCAGGGTCTCCTGTGTTTAGGCTAGTCCTCACTCTTCAGTCCTGAAGTACAGAAGATACAGAGGGTAGGGATTTAATAGCATTACCATTTCAGAGGCAGCTAAAATAGGTGGCTGGCAAATAAAAGTTTCAGTAGAAGCTCTGTCATATTTAATATCAATTAAAATTAAATTTCACTGAGGAAGTACAGAAAAACATTCATTTATCATTCAAGACTTCTTCTTAGTTTGTTTTGATTCAAAGTGTTTTGCCCTTTAAAAGAGAGAGAAAGTCTATGAATATCAAATTTATGCCCCTGTGGACACACAACCACCTAATCTTTTTGCATTCTTGTCTCCGTAGGAGCTTGAAACCTTCTTCCTGGCGGGATGCAGTGGGCTGTGGATGCTCTGCTGGGCCAGAGAGTGAGTGCTCAGGACAGGCTGGTGCCGTTGCTTCTGCAGGTGTGAGCAGGAGGGGACAAGTTTAGGGTCAAACAGAGCAGAAGCTGGACTGTCCTGGTGGAGCCCCTCAATGTAGAGTAGGGAGAGAGAGCTCAGCTGTGACACAGCATGTGTAAAACTGCATTTCATCCTACAGTCCACAATCAAGAGTTCTTTTGTCTTTAATTTGAATTATGAGCTGCTCTTTGTTTTGGGGGTCCTTGTGCTGAGTCTCTGGGATGCCCCAGGGCTGAGGGTGCTCCAGCTGCGGTCAGAGCTGTTGGGTCTGGGCTGTTGGCAGCACGATCTCCCCCACGGCCAAGGGAGATGGGACTGCCCTCCAGAGTGGAGGTAGCAGCTCCGTGGGAGACCCGAGGAGATGGTGTCATGTTAAGGCACCCCAGGTACTCAAGAATTTCTGCTTTTTAATGCTGTCTTTAAGGATACCAGTGCGCTGTGGATCACCCAGAACATCTACGGCTGCATTTCTTGTTATGCAGCTCGTCAGGCGCTAATTGAGCCTGTAAGTAACTGCTAGCTATTTCCTAATTCCCTCTTAATCACATCCTTATGGCTGTGGGCAAAGCTACCTTTAAGATGTTGAAAAATGACTGTGTCCTGTATCAGATTAGAGGGAAAAAAAATTGCATTAGGTGCTGGAGCAGCTGGGGTGTTTCAGTGGAGCAGTTGCCCTTCTGCAGCCACAGCCCAGGGTCTGTGGATGCTGTGGTGGGGAACACCCAGAGCCCCCCTGCACCCAGCCCATCTCGGGGACCCAGTGCCCTGACCCAGCGCTGTGAGCCCCAGCTGACAGGCCAGGCAAGCTGAGGGGTATCTCACCAGCCCCTGCTAAGCCGAGCTCTTTGCAGGGTTGCCACTGGACAGTGCCAAGCCTGCTATGAGAAAAACTGACTTTGGGTAACTCGTGGGATGTTGTTCCTCCTCTGCTGAAGGCACAGGAGGACAGTTTTGGAGTGGCCCCCTTTCAGCTTGTGTTTATATCTCCTCTTAATCTCAGCTCTCTTCTCTCGCACCAGCACTCTAAATTCCTTTGGATTTTCATTTTAAAATAGCCTCGCTTGACTTTTCTTTATCAAGCGAGAGCCTTTTCTTGATTTATCACTTGTGACATAACCAGTTGGGTAGTCTGATAATCCGATTTAACTAGTTGGTGTGCTGCTGATTAGAACTAGGGTCTAAACTTGTCTTTGGCTATTATTTATCGTGGCGTTATTATTTTTTTCTTTAACCAAAACCCATGAAGCAGTAGAATAATGATTTCCCCTTCAGCAAAGAGAAACAGTGCTCCAAGCTGCAAGCTCAGGAACCAGGTAATGAGGGGAGGCAGTGCTGGCGTACAGAAGATTGCAGTCGTGACTCAGGAGTAGTTTGCATCAAGCTACAGTGAATGCAATGGGAAACCTGTTAAAACTGTCTTGTTGGCAAGAAAATGACCACAAACAGGGACTTTGCAACACAGGTTTAAGGTAAGAAGAAAGTGATTGTGTTTGTGTATGCCCAAGAGAGGTGAGGCATGCCTATGGGTGGGTGGGGGCAGACCCCCAGGTGCTGCTGGGCTGCCCCTTGGGCCCCCACTCACTTTGAGCTGGTTTAATGATGCTCCAGTGCGTGGTCCCAGGCTCAGGCTCTGGGGAGGGCCCCTTGGCTAGCACACTATGAGTTAGAGCTAGCTGCTATCCCAGCCTGGGCTCAGAGCTCAGGTGGGCTCAGCCCAAGCTCCAAAGCCCCTTTCTCAGGAACAAACCTCCCTGCAGCGATGCCCAGCATGGGGATTTGCAAATCTGCTGGGACGCGGGTGGGTTCAGGAGCCAGCTGTGCTCTCTGTGGGAGCAAGGACGGAGCAGGAGCACAGCGAGCCCTGGGAGGCACAGGGGCGGCCAGGCGGGTTTTACACCAATTACGTTGTTCTGCTCTCCTGACCTCTGCCTGTCCTGGGGGGCAGGGCCCATCACCCCTCTCCATCGGCACCTCTCTGCTGCCCAGTAAGCCCACGGGGAGCCAGGTCAGTGGGATGCGGCCGCTGCTGCTCCCAGGTGGCCGCGGTCACAGAGGTGATGCTGGGAGCAGATGATGGCATGTGAAGCCCTGCTATTTTATCACTGTATTTTTAGAAATGGCAAATTTTGCTGTCTGGATTCCCTGTATTGTTTAGCTTTGTTGCACAGCACCTATTGCCAAAATTATGCAGAGCCCAACCAGAGCTGCAGTTGTAAAAATAAACAAATCCTTCCGTGACAGCCTGGGGCAGCCGTTTTGGCAGGAGCTGGCTGACGGCTGGCATAAAGGGGCACTCAGGGACGGCAAGGCCAAGTCAAATGCAGGTTTCCACCAGTTGAAGTGGGAAGAGCGTTCAGCTGGTGTGTATGTAGAACAGTTGGAGTTGGTATTGCTCAGCTTGTCAACCTTGATGTGCCAGTGGAGGCTGGTTGCAGTGGCTGGCTCCTGGCCTGGGTGGCCCTGGGGTCTGTTCTCATTCTGCTGCAGTGCAGAGGAGCCCCTGTTGTGCTGTAAGGACAGACCATAAATGCACTTTTGGTTCTGCTCCATGCAGCAGCAGCAGGACCACGCTGACTGTCCTGGGATTGATGGACTAGGCTGGGAGAACAGAACTGGAGCATGTGTCCTCGTAGCCTGCCCCTGGGTGCAGCAAACATGTTGCTGTTAAAAGGAAGGTCTTACTGACGGTTTCAGGACTCTGCTTTCATCCTCCAGACTGACAGTTTTTGGCAACATAGGATAGATTTGAGAGGAAGGAGAGCAAACGTTTTACTCTGTGAGGTCCAAGGGAGATCAGGGGAAAATTCACCCTGGTGCAATGACATGAGCAGGGCGTGTGGTTTGGGATTGCTAGATGTCTGACCTGGCCATCTAGGAAGGTTGCTTTAGCATCTGGAAAGCTCTTTGCTTCCTCACAAGGAACGGTTGATATTTTTTCTCCTTTTCCTCCTGGGAGGTTTTACAGTGCTCTCTCGTTACATACTCCAGTGCAGCAGAGAGGTAACATGGTTCAAAGACTGGGGCTCAGAAGCCCAGTCCTTCTTTGAAAGGAACTAGGCTAAGTGGGGCTTTGAATAAAACACTACATGAAGTGTTTGTATGAGGCAGCCAAGGCTGAAGTGTAGAAAGCGATGCCTGTTACTGCTCATAAATAAGAAAAGATGCTGCTCGTTGAATGATGTCATGGCAAAGATGTGCAGAGGGATTTTTTGCAGCGTTGATCGATATTGCTTGGCTGTGGCATGTCCAGGAGGCTCCTAATGCCTGCAAATAAAATACTTTCAAGCCCTGGAATGGGGGTTAGTCTCTTAACCCAGTGCAGAATATAGATGCCTATTTCTAGCACTGGGAGCTTTGCACATGAAAGGTTTCAGCTGCTCTTCCCTGTCCTGTTCTTGTTCTGACCTATTGTGGTGCTCCTCTGTCTGGCAGTGGCTGGCTGAAAGCTAAATACTAGGGTGGACTCAGGCTCCAAAGTAACTGCTGACCATTTTCCCTCCAAAACAGCAATTTTAAAACTGAGGCCGACAGCCAAGTGGTGTTGCTGTGACACTGGTGAGCTGGCTGGCAGGGCTCGGGGAGGGGAGGCGGGGTGGTCCCCATAGGAAGCATGAGCCCTAAAGTGGCAGTGGGGTTACTTTAAGCCAGGAGAAAAGATGACAAGCTTGTGAGCACCTAATATCCCAGCTTAGTATGTGGACAGCTGCTAAAAACCAGTGTTAAAGAGACTGGCAAATATAGTAACATGAAAAGAGAGTTTCCCATCTCCCTCTCCTCCAGGTGAATGTTCCGTCTATAGCATTGCACGTGGCAATGTGCAACTGGAAAAATACTGTCTGCTCAATTAAAAAATATATATATATATATAAACTGTGGCCCAGTTCTGTAAAGCCAGAATGATCTCTCAACCCTTAAAGTCTTTAACATGATAAAGACTTCCTATTCCATGAAAGATCAGACTGTTAGGAACAGATTGCTGTTTGATCGTGGTCTGGTCTGAGTCACTTTGCTGTTCCCTTCTGGGCTTGAGCAGAGTAATACATATGTTGGGTTTCTTCAGTATAGATACCTCACATGGCTGCATCGAGCCGGTGCACTGGTCTCCGGGGGCCCTGGTCACAGACTGCAGCCACTGGCCCAAATTTTGCTACGGAAAGCAGTCGGTGGCTTGACTGGCACCGAGCCTGTCTCACCCATTACTGACTGCTGCAGACTCCAGGCCCAGAGCTAGCAGAGTCGTTTCCATCTGGTTTAAGTTGCTGTTGTCACTCACATTTTAAACCTGAGCATCTCCTGCTGCGCTGTGAAGGTGAGGACTCAGTGGCAAGAGACCCAGGACAGACCTTATCCTGCCACGAGACAGAGTTTTCAGAGCTTTAGTATAGTTCATGATTTTCAGTCTGATTTACAGCTTGGGAAGATGGGTTTCTGAGCAGAAATGAAAACTTGGTGGTTATTGTTAGAACTCCATGTCACTTTTGTTCTCCCTTGATAAATGACAGCATTACAGGTATTTTCTTCTGAATTTGTCATTTCATCCATCAGTCTCAATGTGGTGTACGTCCTTGCAGTCTGCCCACGGTCTTGCAATTGAAACAATGACAACTGATTTGCCCCGAACCCTCCCTACGCTGAGGATGACCGGTGCAGCTGAGCAGAGCAGAGGCAAGTTTTGGGAGGCAGGTCCCATGGCAGCAGGGGGCCAGAGGTGGTTTTGGCAGCAGCAGTTGCTGCTCTGGGTGTGTTGGGGCCTCCGGCTCTCACCATGGGAGCTGAAGGTCCGTGTTTGCAGCTGCCCTTGGTGGTGCCGATGGCTATTCCCTGTGCCTTGGCAATGGTCTAGCATGGGAGGTATGTTGGGCAGGTTCTCTGAGAGGCTTTTGTGCCAAAAATAATGATAATGGGGGAATTAACCCTTGCCAGTATTCCCATGGGAGTGCATCCAGAGGCTGCGATGTTTTCTGTGGGTTTGCTGTGCGGGTGGAAGCGTGAGCACCGGTTCTGGCTGCTGCGAGCTGTGGACTTCTCGGCTGGTCTGAGTGCAGGGTGCTGCTCCTGGGCTGCCCATTCTGGGGCTTTGCTTGGCTTTAATTTTGCAGCATCACCTGGAGAGCTGCACTGAGCCCAGGTCTGCTGAGCAGAAGATGGTGCCTTACAGGGCCAAGCTGGATCCTGCCCCAGGGGGGTCCCGGGCACCTTCCTTCTCTACAGCCCCTGTCAATACAAAGTCTGTTTCCACTAGCAGATACCGAATAACACTGAGAGGAAACATTACCTCCATTTTTATTTTTTATTTTTCCTGCTAGACCTTATTTATTGAAAGCAAAATAAACCACGTGTCTTGGACAAATATTATGACATTTCATTATTCACGCTAAGTGTGATAAGTGAGCTGTTTTAGGGACTGTGGTACATGATTTATTTAGCTTGGATGTGGATATAAATCCATTCTTCGGAGGAAGCACTGTAACTCTGAAGGAATGCGGATGCTCTCATGTCCACTGGACCATAGCCAGCACCTAGTACCTAATTTGTGTTGTTTTAATGTAAACAGGGCACCCAAGGCCATTTGTAACATGTGATAAGAACCAGGTGATTTCACTACTGTCTAAGAGCAACTGAAAAGTGGAAGGTGTATATTGGAGATCTTTAAATGGAGAAGGAAAATTCCATTTAAAATAAACATTTCTTTAGTGCATAAAAATTATTGATTGCTATGCTCCAGATAAAAGGGAGGAATAGAAGAAATACTCTTTATTTTGTTCCATTGCCTTTATCTTACAGACAACTTTTTGGGATTTCAACTTGGACTGTCCACATCCGTAGAACAAAGCCTGCAGAGAAGTGTGTGTCAAAGTTGGAGGGGGGCTGCAGCTGGAGCCTCGTCCCTCCCAGCATGCCAGCAGTGCAGATCAGGGTACTTCCCCCTTGTCCCACTGGTTTTATCTAAGATGCTTGGCTGGGCACGACTCTCCTGGGTGCAGCCTCCTGTCTCGGTGGGATCAGGGCACAGAGCGTTTAGTGTACCCAGGCCTGATACAGTTGCTTCTTCTATGACTTTTGTGTCTAAGTTTTAGTTTTGCTTCAGAGCCTGGGATACTTTCCTAGGTGTCAGAGATGGGTAGCTGCTCTATACAGCAAGCTGGGCTCTCTTCATAGAATCACAGAATAGTTTGGGTTGGAAGGGACCTTAAAGCCCATCCAGTCCCACCCCCCTGACATGGGCAGGGACACCTTCCACTAGCCCAGGTTGCCCAAAGCCCCGTCCAACCTGGCCTTGAACCCTTCCAGGGAGGGGGCAGCCACAGCTTCTCTGGGCAACCTGTGCCAGTGTCTCACCACCCTCACAGGGAAGAATTTCTTCCTTATATCTAATCTAACTCTACTCTCTGTCAGTTTAAAACTGTTACCCCTCGTCCTATCCCAACACCCCTGATAAAGAGTCCCTCCCCCCTTTCCTGTAGCCCCTTTAAGTACTGGGAGGCTGCTCTAAGGTCTCCCCGGAGCCTTCTCTTCTCCAGGCTGAACACCCCCAACTCTCTCAGCCTGTCCTCACAGGGGAGGTGCTCCAGCCCCCCTCATCATCTTTGTGGCCTCCTCTGGACCCTCTTGAGCAGGTCCGTGTCCTCCTGATGTTGGTGCCCCCAGAGCTGGACACAGCACTGCAGGGGGGGGTCTCATGAGAGCAGAGTAGAGGGGGAGAGTCCCTTCCCTCAACCGGCTGGTTACGCTTCTCTTGATGCAGCCCAGGACGCAGTTGGCTTTGTGGGCTGCGAGTGAATGTTGGTGGCTCACAGTCAGTTTTCCATCCACTAACACCCCCAAGTCCTTCTCCACAGGGCTGCTCTCATCCATTCCTCGCCCTGTACAAATGTACACTGGCACTGCAGGCAGCCCACCATGGTGGCATGGCCCTGTGGAGCACAACAGGGTGGGTAAAAATTGCCACTGAGACCATGCCTGAGCTACGACAGGGCTGACCATCTCAGAGGTGACAAAGGATTCATGGAGAAGGCTGGCAGCAGTGAAAGCAAAGGACAGTACGATTGCCTTTACTGCAGTGCTTAAGGTGGGTGTAAGTAGGACAGGAGGGTGAATCTGGCAGGTTCAAGGCCAAGGCAGAAGAGCCACTGCTTCATGGGGATGTCCAAGAGGAGCTGTGACAGCTAGATGTGGCTTGCTTGTGGAGATGTGTCCATGTTGTTCTTGGGCTGCAGATCCAGGGAGGAGGCAGCATCCTGATGGCTCTGTCTGCACTGGTCGAGGAAGGAGAGACAGGGTGCTTGTAAGGGCTGAAGGAGAAGCTGTGACTGAGCCACACTGAAGTTGAGGCAAAAGGTGGCCAAAGATAGAGTCAAAGACAATGAATTGACAATGATATGATAGATGGAAGGAAAAAGCAAAGAGGGTCTAACAACATCCCAGCTACGTCAGAATCAGAAGGGATTATATTTGTGTGTGTGTGTAAATCCCTCATTGGAACTGATATCCATATGTGGAAGAAAGCAATACTGCTTTTCTCCTTCTACACACTATTTCTGGTGCTCTCTAAAGTCGTGCCCAAGACTCGCTGGTATTTCATGAAGAAAATGCTCAGTCTTTAGGGAAAGTGGTTCCAGAGTCCAGAAAAATAGATAGTCTAATAGCCATGTGATTGAATAAATGTTATTCTTACCCTTGTTTTTATAATAAGAAAAAGAAAGCTTTATCACTTTAAAGACTGACATCTTCCATTGTTTAAGCCCTACTACTTAGATATGGAGAGGGGAAAGGGGAGTGTTGAACATCCTTAAATGAAATAAGTGGAGCAAGTTGGAGCCTCCAAGTGCTGCCCTGCAGCTGGTGGAGAGCCTGCAAAGACAGCTCGAACCCCTGTGCTGTGGGGAGGTGATGTGACATCTCCTTTGGAGGGGGGCAGGTGGGCCCTGTTCTGGTAAAGGCCAACTTGGTGAGTTGGGATTCAGTGATTCAACTTGGCAGTGGAGGGGGAGAGATGAGAAGTCCAGGGGTGTGCAGAGTCACATCCATGGTTGACCTGCCCTTCTTGAAGAAGTGTCAGCAGGAGTGAATGGCAAGATCAACCAACTCCGTCCCTTGGTGATAAGAAGTAGCCTGAAGCCCTGCTGTTATTGTTGATTTGGAGCCCTTTCTTGGAAAAAGCCAGAGTTATTCATCCTCAGGACACAGTGGTTATAAGCAGAAGGGCAACATTTTCCAACAGTTTTTTCCCAGACAAATATAAATACACATGTGAATATTTTGTGTGCTCATGTCTGTTTTGCCATGTTCTTGGTTACAAATGCCCTTCCCCCACCTAAGCAGAGCAATCAAAAAATCCCATTTTGACATTTTCAGCTCAATCCTTTCCAACGATATTGGGCAGATGCTTTGGGCACTGATGCATGGAGAAAAGGGTCACTTTGCATGTTTGTTATGAACAGGGCAGAACATAACAGGGTTAAATGTGCTAGAGAAGGGTTGGGTGTTAGGAGGAGTGTGTCCAGAGGTGAGGATGGAGGGTGGTGACAGTCCTCCCTGTTACAGGTTTAGCTCGTGTGGCTGAATGGGGATGGAAGTGCACGGCACACTTGTACAGCTGCATTGGAGCCTCTCACGATGCCACGTGAGGTCACAGGCAGGCACACAAAGCATGTGCCTGAAATGGCACTTCTGAGGCTTTCTTACTGTACACTGAAGTTATTTTTCTTTGACAACAGACACAGCTCCTATTTTGGACAAGGGAACAATGTCCGTTCCACCTGCAAAGGATGAGGGCTGCTGTTGAGCTACATTGACCCACAAGTACAAAGGCAAGGCTAAAAACAAATGTTAAATCTCAGGTGGATCTTACATGAGAAGAAATTCCTTCCTTTTTGTGGTAAACATGGTGGCATGCAGAGGAGGAGCAGGAGATGTTGGTGTCCCTTAAGGAACTGGGTGAGGCTTTTAAAAGTGCAGTCACAGCAGAGCTGGGCTGATCAGATGTGCAAGGGCAAGGTCACATTTCCAAGGTTTGCTGTAGCTCAAGGAGAGTTCTGGGGTCAGGGCTGTGTGGCTGCGGAGGGTGAATCGCCTTCACTCCCCCAGTTTTCACACCACATGCTTCCACCCGGCCCTCCCATTTCTTTTATTATAACAAGGATATTTGTTTCTCACCCTGTGATTGGAGATGGTCTCAAACAACCTCTGCAGCTCTGGGCAGCTTCAGATTTCTGGTTTGGGAATCCACATTATGTATTTTGCAGTTTGACTCCAATCTCCAGTTCATCTCCATCTCTATGCTGTTTTGGATTAAACTCTTGTCCATTCTTCTTTCAGTGTTATTGCTTTTGAGGCTCTACTTTTTTATTGTTCAGTAGTCTTTGTAAAATGGTTGTAAAATGAAATTAATAACAACCCTCTGAGGCTTTGAGCTTAACCCCTGTGGGAAGCAGCGCTGGAATGTGCTGCACTAGGTCTTGGTTTGTTCTCTAGCACTGCCTGCTTCAGGTTGTCATTAGGAAGCAGAAATTTCATGATGGCAAAGTGGTTACCCTGGGAAATCCAGGAAGGAGGAGGGGAAAAGCGCTAACCTGGCCCTCTGGGGTTAGTGGTGTGCTCGCAGCATGAGAATGATAAAGGAAATCCTCAGTCAGACCCCACTGGGTTTCCTTTCCAGACCTAGGTGGCTGCAAGTATGGCTTTGTTCCTTTAGGAAGAACAATATTTTTGAATATGCAGAAGACCAAAGAGCTGGGTTTACTGACAAGCTCTTCAAGGTGGTGGTTGGAAGGAGATGCTGAGATGAGCAGTGTCTGGTAGTGAGACTGTGTGTGTTAGCACTTAAAATAGCATAGCTACAGGTCTGGAGACAGAACAGCTCATGTAGCCTGAGGTGAAGTTTAAAAAGAATTTGAACTGTCAAAAGCAGAAAAGGGCATTTGAAAACATAACACTCTGCTTTCCCAGTTACTTGTGTAACTAAATCAGCTAACCCATGTGTCATCTACAGTCCAATTCTCCTTTTATAGTAAAAACAAATATTGGAGGGACTCAGGGCCAAATGCTGCTTTTTTTTGTCAATCTACATTGTTGGCAAGGTTTCCATTGCTGCTGAGCCACCAAATCTTGACCAGAGGTGGGAGAAGAGGTGATGGTATGCACCTTTCAGAGCTGGGCTGCAACACCACCACCTTCCAGGGAAGACCTTGGGCATACTCAGCACTGTTGGTCCCCAGTTTTGGAGCATACTTTACCTTCCTTTCACACGGACACAGCTACAGCTCTTCTTTCTTTAAAATGTCATTAATGAATTATGACGCGTTACAAATGAACTGATGCTGATGGCAGTGTTATCTCTCCTAAAACTAATGACTGGGCATTTTCTACTTGGTTTAGAAAATAGAAAACAGTGGGGAAAAAAACCAAGTTATAAGCACTCCTGAGTTTGTTTTGAACAGTTTAAATGCGATGGTGGTTGGTGCAGGAGCTCTAGAAAAATCTCTTTTGAGTGTGTGCAGAGTAAGGACTGAGAGTTAAAACTTTCTCCTGTGTAGAACTCTTATTAAATAGCCTTTATTTTTAAAAAGCTTTTGTATAGACTCTTTAAAGTAGGTGAAAGGAATATTTCATAAAGGTGACTGAAGAATAGATGTGCTCCTATGAGCTTTGAATAAAAGATAGAGGTTGGTAATAGATATGCCAGCCTTAAATATTTTATCAAACTGGAATTATTTAACTAGAATTTTACTTTGGATCAATATAGTATGGGAGACCATAGGAGCTGGAAATGGGGGATTTTAATGCTATCAAAATACTTCAAACATTGATTTGGAAATGATTTTCCACCTCAGAGTAGAGTATTTTGTACTTTACATAACAAATAACACATAGTGAAAAGCCTAAATATTTGACTGACCTTATTTTTCTGGAATCTAGAGGGCTTGTTTTGGTTCAGGGAGAAACCAAACTTTTAAATCTTTCATCACATTTTTTCAAAACAGACATGAGGACTCAAGGTCCTGATTAACTCCAGAGGTCAGGAGGCTTCGCATCCTGTGTCTGCTTGTCACGCCGCTATCCCCGCATCCCTGAACGAGGCCGTGCGTGTTACCCAGCCCTCTGCAGAGGGGGGCTCCAGGGAAGACAGAATGGATGCATTTCGGGGTGTGCACTGCAAAACTTAAAACAAGGAGCGTTTCAATATCATCTTGGAAGCACGGGGCAGATTTGTGCTCTTTGTTACTTTTTCCGTGATAATTTAATGACATCGCGATTACACCGTGGGGGAAGAGATTACTCCGCAGAGCTACAAGTGGAAAAAAAAAAAGGATTATATTTAGTTTATCATAAACACATCGGTGAAAGAAACCGAGGGTGATCCTGTCTTCTAGCAGCGAGTGTGTGGGGCCGTTTCTGAACAGAGAGCTCCATCTAGTGAGGAGCTGCCAGGGAGCCTGGTCCTGTGCCCACCCTGAGGGCATCGTCCTGTGCCCAACCCAAGAACATCCTCTGCCTGGCCCTGGCTCCAGTTTTCCTTAGGGAAAGTTGGCTCTGCTGATTTGCCTCTTAAAGGAAACAGCTGAATTTTGGGGGGGTTTCCCCTGGCCTGGCATGGACAGGCTCTCCTGAGAGCAGGCGGTGGAGCATCCTGGCTTCTGCCTGCCTGGGCAGTGTGGAGCAGCTGGCCAAATGCTTTGGGCTCACTAGAAGGGGATGGAGAGAGGAAAAAAAGCCAACAGCGGTGCCGGGGGAATGTGCTGTGCATGCCTTTGTCCCTTAAGAAATAGGACTGGATGTGTAGGTGTGCAAGCAGTAAAAGGGAAGCAAGCGATTCTCTGAACTGCAATAATTTCAGTCTTTAAACAATACCTTCTGCAGGTTTGTTTACATGCTGGCACAGTGGGCATGAGGGTGAGAGTCTGAGCTGCTCTGTTGGAGCCAAGGAGAGTTTACATCTGACTTTGAGGATGGTCCTTTCAGAGGCCCTAATATCCTGGAGATGTCCTGTTTGCAAACGTGCATTTTTGTTCCCTTGTCCTCCACAAGCTGGGTGTAAGTAACTGTGTTTTCTGGACCCAAAACCACAGCAGGGCCCCATGGGAGCCCGGAGGCCCCTGCTAACGCAACTTCCTCAGCTGGTGTGGTGTTTCCAGCCCCACGCACCAACCTGAGATGTTCATTTCTCAAGCAAAAGTTAGCTGTGTCCTTGGAGAGCGATGGAGAAAGACGAGTTGAACAGGTAAGATTCTAAGACGTAAGAATTTATCTTCTGAGAAAAGTGCGCAGCTGAAAATACCAGGGAGAGAACCCCTTGCTGGTGCTGCTGCCTGAAGGAGAGGACAGACTAATCTGTAGCTTCCCTGCCCAGCCTGCCTGCCTCCCAAAGGGATTTGGTTTGTGATGTGTATGTATGCTGTTTTCTGAGCAGGAACGAGGATCCGGTGAGCTGTGGGAGCCCGGACCCTTCTCCTCCACCCCACAAGCCAGGTATGGGCAGAACTGGCAGCAATCCAGAGGACTGGACTGCTGCTTAAGCTCTTCGGAGTGGCCGCCCCAGTCAGCCCTGCTGTGCCTGTCATCAGCTCGAGCTGTGGATGGGCTATAGGGTGCTCTGGTAAGGGCTATAGGTTGCCAGTTGGCTGCCGGTGCTGCTGCCTGCCACGGTGTACTGGAAGGTGATGTTGTGAAACTCTGATTTGGCAACAGGAGCGGATGTCAGAGTATCCTTTCTTCTGTGGTGGGGTTGCCCCAGTGCTGGGTATTGGGGCTTGCCAGGAAGGGGGGACCTGGCATGGGGCTGCAGTGGCTTGGCACGGCGCAGGGAGGCTGAGGGCTGGGCTGGTGTCCAGCCAGGGTGGGACAGAGGGTGCAACGCTGGGAACTGGTACAAGTCCAACAACGTGATCCACAGCAGAGTGAAACACCAAGAGTTTGCTGGGTGGGTGCTGCAGACATTGTGGAAATTAAATGTTCCTTCTAAAAGCAAGAGGTTTTGGAGCTGGTGTTTTCTGCCAGCACAGGGATGTGCTGGTGGCACTGGGCTCTGCCCCGTCACGCTGGAACAAAGGATGTTGTGTCACGGAGTGAGCTGGGAGGCAAAGCGGGACACAAGATATAACAGTGACTTTATTCCAGATGATTAGAAGGAGAGGGCTGATTCACAGCAGACTGTTTTCTGAGTGAGTTTGAAATCAGTGAGGAGATTGCTCACCACCAAAGTAACTTAGTTTGGCAACTGATTTTGATAAAAGAGCACTGAGCTGGACAAACCTGCCTGAATAAATTTCCCTGGAAGATCATTTTCAGAGCCATTTCTTTTTTCTCATCTATCCAATATTTCAAAGCAGTGGATGGGATGAAAAAGCTGAGAAGGCGAGCAGCCTGGGACTTGCCTTTATTCTCTGCTGTGGCTGTGTGCTGCTTTCCAGCTGCCCGCCTTCCCCTTCCTTTGATCCTGCCTGCCAGCCTGAAATGCTGCAGCCCCTCCATGGTCTCTGCTGTGGGTGGCCGTGCCCGCTGAGGCTGCTGCTGGACTAAGGATTTTGGGCAAATGGGTGGTTCCTGAGCCTCTGCACCCCGGTGTGGTGGGAAGCATGGGGTATCCCAGGCCATGTCTGATCAGCGCAGAGCATCCTGCTGGTGGCACATCCCCTTGGACGGGCTCCCTCATCACTGCAGAACCACTGGAAAAGAAAGATCTCATCACCTGAAACGTTAAATGTCATGCTGGACACCACACATGCTGCTCGTGGTGCTCCTGGGGGCCTCTTCCTTGCAAACCACTGGCAGTTCGTAATGGCGCTTTGGGGGTGTTTCTAGCTGTCACTGCTTCTGAACCCCCTCTTTCACACAGGCACCGTGGCGGATCCCAGTGTCCCCCACAGCGTGGAGCCCTTCACACTGTCCCAGGAGCTGGTGGACATAGGCTCTGGTGCAAACGGCAGTGGCACAGGTACCTGCCCTGGGTGCAGCATCGCACGGGGATCACAGAGGTTGTGGGGGCTGAGGGCCATGGGGAGTGAGAGCGAGGCGGGGGGGAAGGTGAGGTGGGAGTAAAGGAGCAAATCACCCTCTCTACAAGAGGGAACTTGGCTCATGACATTAAACAATAGTGTTGCAAGTCAGCAGCAATCTTGCCTTCCTGTTTCCTTCCAGGCAGTGAACGCTTTTCCACGCTGTCCCCTCCAAAAATTGTGTCGTTTCAAGCAGAAGAGAGGTAAACCACCTTTTTCATCTGTTGTTGAAACATGTTCAAAGATATGGCAGGTCATTTTCTGCCTCCAATGGAAAGGGAGATGTTGGCCATAGAGCCATGGCAGTCCCAGCGCCGGCACCGGGTGCTGTGGGAGGAGGTGAGCACCTTCCTCCGACATTGCCTACTGTCTCATTAAAACCGATCAGTGAGATTAGCCCTGCTCGTGCGAAGGGCTGTAAGGGGTGATGACAAGCAAACGCAGGCTCAGGCGCACTGAATGTTGGTTGCTTAGTGACAGACCTTTAAACCAGCTCTTTGCTGAGACTGGGGGCTCTGCTCTTAGGGAAAATCACAATGATTTAGCCTATAAAAGAAACCACCTCGATGTGCACAACTTTAAATGAAGCATGGAAATTGCTAATGAATCTTGACTGGTCTTTTAATATTTTTTTCCCTTGTAAATAAAAAACTTTCAGGAGATCACATCAACTATGCATTTTCAAACTACCTGATTTCATTTTTTTTCCCCAGCATCTTATATATATCTGAGGATGAAGCCAAAGATGCCTTCGTACAGTTTGCAACCAACAAATGCTGCTATAGGACTGCCCCAGCAAAACACATGGTGGTCCGGAGCCTG
Organism: Strix aluco; assembly: GCF_031877795.1. NCBI lineage: Eukaryota > Metazoa > Chordata > Aves > Strigiformes > Strigidae > Strix > Strix aluco. The sequence continues at coordinate 13,436,606 of NC_133941.1, read as the reverse complement.
GCTGTGATGAACACATACCGAGTAAGGAGGTGATGTTGTATGCACAGCTGTGTGGTAGGTTTATACCTTGACCCACTGCACTAAGAAATTACTTCAGATATGTTTTTGAGGTGTGTGACATAAAATGAAAAATTCTTGAGCTTTCAGCTTGTGTTATGTTGCCACAGTTAAAAAAAATTAATAATTTCACCCTGCTTTCTTCAGTAAGCGTGAGGACTCCGCAGAGGACTGCAGGCTGTGGTTAACAGCACTGCACACCAGCATCTGTCCTGGGACTGAACACATGTGCCAGGAGCCAGCAGGGCTGGGGACATGGGATGCTCGTTGCCACTCCTCTGTGGGACAGGGACGGCCATGTGCCGGCCTGCGCCGAGGCAGCCTCTCGGCAAAGCAAGAGCCAGTTCTGATTTTTGTTCTTTCCCAGCTGCCAGAACATTGGTGGATGCAACACAGGAACTGGTTCCAGTCCTGCTGGTGTTGGTGGGGAGTGGGGCTCAGCCCACAGCTCTGTCCCCTTCCAGCAGGCTCCCTGTCACCCTTAATTCTCATTTGATTTTGCCAGTACTGGTTGCAAACGTTCACCGAGAGCAGGAGCACTCTTCCAGCCAGCGAGCCCTACAGGGGTAAGCCGATCGGTGTCCCTGGGCAGCTGACTGTCCTGGGGCCATGCAGGACAGGGAAAAACTGCTCTCTCTCCCAACTCTGGGTCACTCAGCAGGGCTTTCTCCAAAGAAAAAGTCAAAGATGTTGTGTGCAGGGATTGCAGGACCCAATGAGCTCTCCCATCCCTGCACCCAGCCTGGGCTGTGAGGGGTGATGGGTGCTTCCTCCTGCCAGCTCTGCTGGATTTGCTGATGTCCAGTCCCTGGCATGTGTCCAGTCTCTGCAACTGGTGGTGTTTGGGGGACAGGGCTCAGCTTCTTAGGAAAGAGCTACAACCAAAATAGAGGCGAGGGGGGCACTGGGGAGCTGGCATGGTTTGGGCTGTCCTTTTGTGGGTGGTGGAGGTGGCAGTGGCTGTCCCCATTGCCAGTAAGGCGGCTCTGGGTGCTGAGGGGCATCCAGGCAGGCTCCCCATGTCCCTACCATCTTGCCTTGTTCCCCCACCCCAGGTGGGTTTGTGGACTCTCCGGAGGTAGCGGTGCCCCCGGAGCTCTGGGATGTGGCCGTGGACCCCCCTCCTCTGTTTGCTGACTGCGAGATGCATCTGCCAGTGCCCCACACCTACAGGGTCCAGGTGAGCTGCCTGAGGCTGCTCTTCTGCAGCGTCTGGCATGGCACAGGGTACTTATTCATTTTAAATCCACTGGACTATTCTATTCAGTTCTGTATTTTTGGATAAGTATCTGCTACATGTACCTATTTTGACAGAGTTATTTTTACTCATTAGAACAACCATTTTTTTGGTGTACCGTTCTACTTATTTCTTCTTCCCTTCATGATTTAATGATAAGAAAAGATAACTCTGGTTCTGGCAGGAAGCATTGTTTTTCTGCTTGAACTAATGATAGTATTTTAATAGCTTCAGATAAAGGATTAGCACTTGATTTTGGCAAAGCCCTGCTTTTACTGCTTGAAATAGTCTGGAGTGTGCATTTTGAGTGGGCAAGTTGCCATGAAAAATTATTTGTACCCACCCAATAGAACAAAGCCCAACTACTTTTACTCCTGGGATAAAACAAACAAAATCGGGCAGAAAAACCTATCCTAACTGGGGTTTGGCTGAGTGCAGCTAGTCTGGAGAGACCACCTGGCCAGCTCCTGTTCCCATTCAGTGCTGGGGCCAGAGCATCCTCTGGCAGGTGGTCCAGACTGTAGGGAAGAGAGACTCCCAGCCAGGCCCAATCCTGCTCCCTCCAGTACCTGTGCCGGGTCTGAGTGGGCATGGGGGCTACGCCACAGCCCTTAGCCCTCTCTATCTCCGGCTCTTCTAGACCCAAGATGATCTGCAGAGCGAGGTTATAGCGAGACAGGTTTAATAAAGGCATTTGGCAGTGAGCAGTGGCCAGGCCCCGCGCCCAGCGGTGACAGCCCTGCTCCCTCTCCTTGGCTTCCAGGGCTGTCCCAGCTGCTCCGGAGCCGGTTGGGCCCCATGCGGCACGTGTGGAGGACGTGGCACGGTACGCTGGCCTGGGATCCTCGCGGGGTTGCTCTGGATATTGTCTCCACTGTGAGAGAGAACAAAACGTGTATTTTAAAAATACTGTCAAAAAGTGCGTGTTGCCAGCTAACCTCCTTTGTCATCCCCTTTCTTTTCCTGAGCTGCGGGATGAGCACAGAACTTTGTTGTGTGAAGACAAGGCAGGATCTCTCTTCCAGGTCTCTTGGATGCTGCCTTTGCAATCATTCTCCCAAGTGGAGGGGATATACAACATCAGGAGTTTTTTATGGGATGATGAAACAAGTTTCCTCTGCTTTCCAAGAGGAGAAAGCTACCGTACATCTCTGACGGGTTTTGCAGAACAAAGAGGAAAGTGTGAGGGAAGAGGCATAAATCACCGTACAGCAGTTTAAGAACTGAAGATTATGGGGCTGATTCAAAACCTATAAATCTCTGGAAAATTTTATCAGCTGGAGTTAAATCTGACCCCATTTTCTTTGAGAAAAACAAGACCTAATTTATACTGAATTGGGTCAAAACTACTAACACCCTAAACTGAAAACCTGGTCATGTATTAAAACCATTCCACAGGGAATTCCAGGGAAACACAGAGCATCTGGAAAAATGAAACAAAGGCACCTCAGTAAAGTTAGAAACGCAGTTAGGTTTTCCCTAATGAGGGAACTAGGGGGTTTTGGACAGAGCCTGGTTGCCATGCCAGTGTTCCTTCATATGGGTTGCACCGAGATGGAAAGATAAAGCAACAATGTCAATAGTGAGGTTTTAGTGCTGATGGCTGGAGTAGAGAGTGTCAGGACGTGCCTGAAGGTCCATCATGTGAGAGTGGTGCTGAGGTGTTGATAAGGACTAATACGAAACAGTTTCCCACTGAAAGTGCTTTTCTTATATCGGTAAATATTATTTTAGTTAACTGCCCATCTGTAGTCAGCTCAGTTTTTAGTTTTTTAGTGTAAATATGCATCCAAGGTTATTTTAGTGCTGGGTTTGGATGAGAAGCTGTTTTTTTGGCTGTTTGGAGGAGTAGGTGTGTGTGCAAGCGAGGAGGGGATGTCTGGCAAAAGGAATGACTTGTCCCTGGGGCAAGTGGGCCAGGGATATAGGTGGTCACAGCATCTCATCCTGGCAGGGTGCAGGGTTCTGCCAGGCCTCTTCTTGGGAGAGCTGCCTGTATAATCAATCCATGGGGTCAGAAACGCTGAAATGCTCGTTGGGCTAGCTGCTTTTAAACAAAGTGTGCCCGAAGAGGTGGTGGGATGCGATGGGTGATTGGTCACCCTTGTGACAGGACGGGCTTGGTCTTGTTCCTCCAGGAGGGCTGCCCAAGCTTGCCCAAATACAGCCTCTGGGCAGCATGGGCAGGTGAGATCTCATTCTCTGGGTCAAATTATAATGAGGAATTGCCCTTGCTGGTGCTGAGGGATAGCAGGATGCTTGGTGCCAGGATCCCTGCAGAGCACTCTCGCCCCCCATTGCAATCCCTGCCTGACCCCAGCATCTAAGAGCAGAACAGGCAGCCGGGCAGGCAGAGACCGGCCGAGCTGTGCCAGTGGCCATGGCACGGGCAAATGGGGATGGCAGGGAGCCCCCAGCACGGGGGAGCTGGGTACCAGGTCATAAACGGCCTCTTTCCTCTAATGGAGTTACGAATGCCCTGCAGAGCAGTGTCAGTGGCACAGGGAGCTGTGCTGCCAAGGGCAAGCTGCACGCTGCTCCCTGCTCTCAGCAATTAAGTGCTTGGCTGGATATAGGAGACTTATTGTGAAGGCAAAATTGAGGCATGAAATTGCTGCAGGGGCAGAGGGCTGGCAGGGGAAGCTCCTGAACCGTGGAATGTAAGTCCTGAAACAGATACATGTATGTATGCTCCCTGCACGGGGATGAGTAACAGCCCCTGCTCAGTTCTGCTTATCCGCGTGGGACTGCTCTCTGGGTCTCACTGAACTGGTGGTATTCAGAAAATTGACCTCAGCGATTATAAATGAGAGAATTATTCTTTTATTAATATTTTTTATTATTTGTTTTCTTTCTGCATGTAGCGTACCTGTATTTTCTGTGGAGGAAGTGGTAGATGCACTAATGGTGATGACATTTCTAGTCATTGCCTACATTGTAACGGTTCAGGACGGATAAGGTAGGAAAAACTCAAATACCATCCAAGTGGCAGCTTGGTTACTAGGAGCTTGTTTTCTCTCTGACAGTGGAGGTGAACAAATAGATGCTATCTGCAAACCCAGCTAAATGAAGAAGACACATCAGTGTATGCGGGGGGGGGGGGGGGGGGGGGGGGCACAAAAAACCTGTTTCTAACAGAAAATTAGAGCATGTGTGCCGAGCTTGCAATGTGCTTTACAAACACAGACAAAGCCCCAGGACGTGGTGGCTTGGTAACACACAGGATCCGTCATGAGAGCTGGCTTTATACCCACCCTGTGCAGATTTTATTAACGAATTACGCCATTTTAATGCCTGATTTCCCCAGTCAAAAGAAATCTGTAAATCTGTTCTTTCCTCTGCAGAGACATTCACTAGGCAAGATGTAGGGATTTTTTTTCCCCTTTAGAGTTAATACACGAGTGCACAGCTGCCAACACTCGGTTTGCTCAGCTCCTCTCTCCCCGCTGTCGCCCCGTGGCACTGGCGAGGTGCAGCACAGAGGGACGCAGAGCTGCGGGCTGGGCACGCTTCCTCTCTGCTGGTGCTCACACCAACCACCCAAATTCATGTGGTTTTCCTTGTGCAGGTGCTTCTCCTGCCATGGGGAGGGCCGTGTGCCTTGTGCCCGGTGCGACACAAAGGGCCTCTTGCTCTTCCACTCCGAGCTGTCCATAACCTGGTGAGTGGGAGCCCAGCAAAGCCGAGCTGGGTGGGTGTCATGCTGTCATACTGGGACTGGAGCCCCTCGGCGTGGTGTCACACCTTCAGCCAGAGCAGCCTGCTCCGGGGACCAGACAGGCTACTCATGCTGCTGCTGGTAGTGCTGGTGTTCAAGGAAAAGGTGAAGATTTTGTAATTTAGAGGAAAAACAAAGTGCATTGTAAGCCAGGCTGCTCTGCTAGGCTTAGCTATGCAATGTGAAATGACAGTGTTTACTGTACCTGCCTTCAAAACATTCAGAGACAGGGAAGGTGCAAAGCTGGTAGAATTAGACAGAAAAAAAAATTAATACTCAGGCCCTGAGTGGTTGTGTTTAGTAAAAATAACCCAGCATGCTAAACGAGGTGACTTCAGTACTGTTCTCAGAAGGCATGTCCGCATGTGCTGGTGGGTGTTGGGGTACTGCTTGGTCATTCTCCACCGCTTGAGTCTTGCAACTGCTTTTCCTTCCTGGGTGCAGGCTGTGTGGGTTCCCGCACAGGCCATGAGCGAGGGGAGGGGGGGCTGCCCTGTCCCTGTGGGAGCTGGGGGTACCTGGCTGGGCAGCGGCCGGCGGTTCCCACCTCCCCTCTGCCTGGGGAGATGTGCCTTGTGCCTGGCACCAGGTTTCACAGAGGGGGAGAGCTTAAACACCAAAGAGCAATTTCCATGTGCAGCCGAATTCTGGCTAAAGGGGTGGAGGGAGCCTGAGACATCTGTCCTGGGCGTGCCCCGCTGCAGCCCCCGAGCGGGGAGGGCGGCTCAGAACTCACCCTGCTCTTTCCCCCAGGAAGAACAGTGTTGCAGAATACGTTGTCGACAAGAACCAGGGGTTTCCTCTGTCCCGCTTCCAGGAGGTGACAGGGAAGGAGCTCTTCAGTGAGGAACACGACTTGGTAATCTGCCCATTAACTCAGCAGCTCCGTTAATTGTCTGGAAGCTACAGAACACACTGATGTAGTTGTGAACTTTCTTCTAACCGTAAAGTAATTTTCAGATGCAGAAATTGAGTAGGTATAAATGGCATAATTTATATAGGAGAGTTTCACTATTTGTTAGTAGGAAAACATGACAGCAGTTTTCCAGTGGCTGTATAACATGGAGTCTTTCATAAATCTCACTGGATCCTCGTGGGTGCTTAGAGCCTGCCTAGATGTTAGAAATACCTACACAGGTTGGTCATTAAGAGGGACAAACCTGAGCTGCAAACCAGAATTATGGATCTCCACATGTAGAGATTCAGAAAGACATGGCTCTGCAGGTTGGACCTGAGGAGATGGTGTTGACGAGCCATCGGTGATGGTGGGAGCAGGGGAGGGTTGGGACCCTCCTTGGGTGCAGCTTTCTGACTTTGCCCCCTGGGGCCGAGGGATGCTAGTGCTCCAAGATGCTGCTTGCACAGTCCTGCAGGTGAGCTGCTGCAATTCAAATGAGTGAAATGATTGTCTCTGGGGAAAGGCTTGTACATAAAGTATATGCCAAGGAGCACATAGATGGTCAATATTTGTCTTTCATGATAAACAGAAGTTAAGGCATGCGTGTTGCATCTCTGTGAGGATTTCACCTTAATTTGTTTGGAAAGCGTCTCTTGGGTGCTGAAGTGCATCCTCTGTCTCACCTGGCAGGTGACTCCTCTGAGCTTCCCCCAGCCCATCGCACGGGGCGCCGAGTCCTGCATTGCCCTGCATCAAATGCAGGTGTCAGAAGAGACACGGATACTGAGACAGGTAAGGACGCATCTGGGGACTGAGCCTCCTGTGGAGGGACTGCAAGGGGATCAAATACCAGGTGGGGGCCTCTTCTCCCCAAATCTGTGTGTAAAACAGACGTGTCCAACCATCACACAACACAGCAGGGGAGCATTGGTCATGGGTCAGTATCCTCTAATCCATAAGGACTTTGCTTTGGGGTTAAAACCCTCCCAGCTCAAGATGTGAGCCTGCACCAAAACCTCTGGCCTTCGAAAATCAGCTGACGTTTGGTTTTGCTCACCCTGTTGCAGGTGCTCTTCTCATCCTTCCCCAACCCCTGGGAGATCATCCCAATCCATCCAGTACCACCATTAAATAAAATAGACCTCAAAATGCATCTCATACACCAATGTCCCTTGGATTACAATCAGAGGTAGTTAAAAAAATACTTTTTTTTTTTTTTTTTTCCTTCTTGCAGAAACATGGTATTGAGCTAATTCCCCTCACTAAGATTGAATATGAATGGAAAGGGAAGGCATATTCCTACTATGTCTTCGGTAATGAAAAGCAAGTCTATGCAGAGGATTACCCGGGAAAATGTTGTTGTGCCATCATGTGAGGGTGGTCTGGTCCTGCCGAGAGCCAAAGCCAGGTAAATCTTTCTGCTGAATGATGAACACCCAGAGCAGGGAGGGAAGGAAGGGCTGGAGGAAGGGAACTTGAGTCACGTCTGAAGAGCAATTTCAAACTACAAGATGAGAGCAGGAGTCAGATTTTTCATTCTAAATCTTATTTTTTTCCATTAAAAAGCACCTAGATTTAAAACAGAACGGGGAATGCTTTATGAAGGGATAAAACTCTTTAGAAAATGCAGTGTTTGCCTTGAGCTTGAGCAAAATTGGGAGGGGGTGTGACTATGAGCAAGTTTTTGGTTGGAAAAATTTGCTTCTGGAGAAACTTAAACTGATTTTTTTATCTTAGTTATTTAATAGAAGTGAAGGAATTACAGGAAACTAATTTCTGTGCAGACCTTCAACTTTATTGTTGAGCAGTGTAGCAGATCAATAATTATTCATTCCCTTTAGATTAACCAGATATTCTTTTCCCAATTTTCTTGTAGCACATACAGTAACTGTCACCTACCAGTACAGCATAAAGGCTCTGTTTTTATCAGTGCAACAGTAAATTGTGGAGTATTTCTTTAGGTCTTTCTTCTCTACTTGTGTTAATTCTGTGGAGAAGGAAGCAATGGCTTAGTGAAAAGCTGCTTGGAGTTGACACTAGAGGATGGATAAAAGTGTAAAACCTTCTATTTCTCCCTTACGGTTTTGCATTGAAATATCCTATTTAGTTCACTAAGTATTTCTGAAAATCCCATGAGAGGGGCATATGCTGAACTGATGGGACTGTTGGATTCATCCTATATTTTTGTGGGATATGAGGAAGCAGATGATTGTGCCCTATAATTTCCAAGCGCATTCACTTGCAGATGTTTACGGGGACCTGCCAGCTTCATCTTGTGAGAAACCACCCCAAAAGCAAGTGGGGGATGAAGCAGGGTTGGGGGAGCTGGACATCCTGAGGACAGCACAAGAAGATGTGCATCTTGCACAACAAGAGCAGGGTCTTCATCCCTTTGGGGCTGATGCAGTAAAATGCCCAAATCTGCTCCTGCTTTGAGATGAAAAAGAAGGATTTCTGAAACTATAGTGTTGTGTGTTTTTTCTCTTTGTAGGACCTGGGTGCAAACTGCCAGACAGACCTACTGCTGTTGCCAGGTGCTGAAACTGCTTGAGAAGACCCTCTCTGGGCTTCCCTTGGGGCTGAATGCACCTTCCTACCCACCCATGAGCTTTTTGTTGGTCTTTCTGCTTAAAATAGGCTTAATTCAGTTTGTGGCTCAGGAAGCATCAGTTCTGCTGCTGTCCTCTGAGACACAAACCCAAGCCATGCTGCAGTGTTGAGGGGTGATGGGTGGCCATAGTCCACCCAGCCCAGCCCTGGGCTGCTCAGGTCAAAGGCAGCCCTTTTGGAAACTGAATAAACAGGATTTCTGGCACGCGGGGGCTGAGGAGGCTCTGTATGCTTGTCCCCACTGAGGGTCTGTACGTTTGGTCTCCCAAGCACAGAACAGCAGCGCTCACAGCTCCGCATCCCCCTTCTCAAGTGGAGAAGATATTGCCAGCATCCCTGGCCCAGCTCTGGTGCCATCCCTTTTCTTCCCATGTCGCTCACGCTTTCCATTAGGCAAAAGCACAACTCCACTCTTTTTTCAGGGAAGGTTTGAGATTTCGTTAGTAGTTAGGGGTAGATTTCTGAAAGACCACGCAGGATGCTATTTCTGCTGCTGAATTTTCTTGATCAAAGTCCTGCGTGCTGGCAGCAGTGCTAACACATGTGTCTGTTGGTTTGCTCGTAGCCTTAGTCCAGAGCTGCCGCTTGCTTCCTAGGCCACTGACTCTCTCCAAGCTTTAACAACTCATCTAAAATTTACTGTGACCTTCTGTAAGCGATGCTTGCCTACTTTTCAGAAATGGCACTGGCACATACCCTCTGCTCTGATCCTCGGTTGTGAGTGCTGGGCAAGATGACAGCTTGCTCATAGATAACTACAGCCATGTCACATTTCTAATTACATATTATAATCCCCACATCCCCTTGTTTAATGCTGTTAAGCATAACCCATTATCCTATTCCACAGAATCAAGATTTTCCTTTGCTCTGGTTTGTGGGTTGTTTTTTTTTTTTTTTGTAGCTTGGTTTTTTTCCAGTGAAAAGGGACAATTCCGTAACAATGTTATCATGATCCAACAGGCCCTTTGGTACAGCTTTGTTTTCCTTTGTATCATGCTATTCACATACATTTAAGGGTGTGAACACTCCTAAACAGTTATGGTTTTGAGCTCTTTTAAAAACTACACAGAATAATTCTACTGTTGACAGATTTCAGAGTCTCTGAGACAATAATCAAAAATAGAAGAGTGCTTCCCAAAAGTGTCTCTCCAACAAAGCATGAACGCCAGCAATAAGCACCTAGCACAGGCCTAAATAATGCTTTATAGCTAGACAGTCAGCGTGGAATTGTAAAGATGCTTGTCAAATGTCCTGGTGTTTGACAACATCAGCTTGGCATCACATATGGCTGTAGCTGTCAGGCAGACTATGCAATGGTGTACGCTGGGGCTGTGTGGCTGTAAGTTCATGCTGGGATGTCAAGCTCTCGGCAGACAGTGGAGCTCAGTGGTGCTGGATGGCTCAGGGAAGATGACAGCAATGTCTGTACCAGAGAAGCTCTGCACGCTGCCTTGCTAAAGGGAATTAATTTTCCTTTCTGTTCCGGTGTTCATCTTGTGCCCCCTGTGAGAGCTGTGCGGAGAAGTTCTGCTGGGGGACAATGGGGTGGGTGCTGACCTGGGGAACTGGCACACTGGCATCCTGACTCACCTACCCGCAGCCCTCTTAAGCTGAGTGATAAATTTCTGTTCTCTGGCATCATTTGCACTGCTGAACATAACTGTGTCGGAGGCTGTCCTTGCATAAACTGTCTGAACATAATTAAAACCAGCTTGCATTTGTGGTGTTGACAGTCCTAGCTACATTAATTATATCTCCAAACGAAGCTGCCAGTCTCCTCTGTCCAAATTTGCAGCATGCCACTGTGAATAGAAAAGCAAATCTCACCTGCCTGTCATTACAAAAGGCTTCAACACTCAGGGCTTGAGGTTCATGTCACAGCCCAGCTGCCCTTCGGAAGACTGCAGTGGTTAGCTCCCCTGGTAGCCCTGGTGCTGTGGAGGAGGAGGATTTGTGCGGCTCTCCAGATCTACTCTGGAGGGCAGGTCTTCCCTGCCTGCCCCTTATCACTTTTCTTTGTATTTTTAAGAAACTGGCTCCAGCTCTGGGCTGCAGCAGCACCCTGCTAACGTGATTAACGCTGCCTGCCATACCGCACAGACACGGTGACAAAGAGCAGAGCCCCTCTGGACACATGTGGCTAATGGGCTTTATTAACATGAAATCCAATTAGGCAGTTACTGAGACAGGTTTGGACTTGGATGGGAAAAGGATAATCTGGCGTTAATAACCACAGTCAGGCCCTGCCCCTTCTGCTGCCCCTGCCAGCTCAGGGGCTGTCAGGGCTGGAGCTGGCACACTGTAAGACTTTGCTGATGGCCTCTGTGGGCTCCCCTGGCAAGCTCTGAAGCCCCAGTAGATACAAGAAGGCTCAAACCTTGCAAGTAGCATGGTGTAGTTGGAGCCCTGAATGTATTTAGGATGCTTAAGCTATTGATTTAAGCTTTAAAGAAAATTAAAAAAAGAAATGTTATTATCAATAGTTGCACAATTTAACTTGAAAGGACCCAAAGGGATGACAGCTCCTCCAGCTGCTGCTGTGATGGATCAACAGCTGCATCTACATTTGGAGCTAAATACTGGACTAAAAGGACACCCCTCTCCAGCTGACAGGACCCCAGTGTGCCGCTACCAGCACAGTCACTCCCCTGCAGCATTAACTGAGTTATTCACGCAACAATCTGGGTGGACAAATCACTGCAGAGAAGCAAACCCTTCTCCCGCTGTTAGAGCCCATGCACGGAAATACCTCAGAGTGAAAGCTCAGGCTTTTGCAGACCATGATGTTGGGTCAGAAGTTGGTCCTTTTGACAAAAAATGCAGCAAACTCTGAGGAAATCACCTACGTTCTCACAGATACTTGCGTGGCAGCCCAGTGTATTGGTGTGCAAACCTTCTCTTCTGATTATTCAAGTGGATAGCAGCCTTTCAACTACAAGAATGACTATGAGAGGTAAGGTCTGTTGAGTAGGGACATCTCTTAAAACCAGGCTCTTTTCATAATTTATGATCGTTAACTAACTGGCCAAAGCCTCTTGTTAGCTGGTTTCGGAGGCCATAGTCACCGGCTTATAAGCTTAACAGCATCATGCTGCTCCCTCCCTATTCTCAAGGGCTGATGATAGGCTTGGGGAGAGCAAGTGGAGAAAACACAGCCATGAGATACCCGAGAGGAAGGTAGGAAAGCTGAGGATAACTCAGTGACTGTGCAGTCATTAGCTCATTGCATAGCTATCGTGTTCCATGGGGACTCGACTTCGGTAACGTACAGGGCTTGCACACAGTTTGGCAAGAAAAAGGCACTGAATGAAGCACTGGTGATGTCTTCTCTAGCATCTACACCGAAGTTAGCAGGTATTTAATAATTATACTAGATTCTAGAAAAAAGCTAACACCAAAAACTTGGAAGACATGGAATATTCCTGTGATGCCCCAGAGGCACCTGCCTGCATGCAGGCACCCAGGCAGCTCCCTCTCTGCAGAGGGAAGGGTGCCTCGAGCTGAGCCCCTGGTGAATACATCTTGTGCCTCATACAACTGGGTTTCAACCGTACCATGAAGGGGTCTGAAAGATCTTCTAGTCTCTTTATGCCTCTCTGGCTGTAATTTGGTCCCATGTGCAGTCTCTGTGATTTCTGAACATCTTCCTCTCCCGTGGGGCTTCCCTTTGGGAAGCCAGCATCGTGTGCATGGGCTGTGTGGCACTTTCCTTCCTGGCAAACTTCTGCTTTGTCCAGCTTTGACATCAATTCATTAATTCCCAACATCTGCATTGTTTGGCAGAGGGGAGTGGCTCGTGGGGGCTGGGTTTCATTGCTGTGAGCACAGAATTTGCAGAAAACAATGTATTCTAGAGGAGATTGCTGGGACAGGATCATCTCTGCTCCAAGCCTTTGAAAATGGAACAAGAAATGAAAGTAGACAGTAAGTAAAACTGAAAAAAATACATTGCATGCCATGTTGACAGGTTTCTCTACTATTTTTATGCAGTTGTACTTCTTGATTTAGATAATCATAAACTGTTTTTGCAAGTAATATGTCAAAAATAACTGTGTCCAGAACTGAACTCTTCCACCAAACATGTGCACTTGTCCAGTCGGTGTTTTGGAAGGAGAGGAAAGGGTCGGCACATTGGCTGTGCCATGTCTGTGACCTAAAGGAGTTGTTACACCTTTAGGCATAATGCAACGCCCACTGATTCCCGTGGGACAGGGACTTAATCCTTAGAGGTATGAATTTAGCCTCTGAATCTCTGCTTCTGGGACACTTCCTACCTTTGTCTTTAAGGTGGGATTCTTGGAATACACTATAAACTGCCTGACATGGGTTAGAGATTAAACTGGGGTTTGTTATCTTTTAACAAAATGCTACTTAATCAAAATATCTGTCATGATGGAGCTTTGATCTTATGCCCTTGACTATATCTTTTTCATTAGATGTTAATATGATGCCTGAAGAAACTCTAATTATGTAGCCCCCAGTGAAATATTGCTGTCACTGATGTTACTGAAAAGTAATTGAGTTCTGAGGTTCTTTAATTTATGGTTGAGAAAAGCTTTGATTAGCTTAGGAAGAAATAATGATGTTACAGGAAGTTTCTGTTTAATCAGATGGGAAAAAAAAAGAAGTTTATGGTGCTGGAGGTGCTGCGTGGAGGGCTGACACCCAGCCTGACCAGCCTGAGTGTGAAGCAGTCAGGGAAGTGACTGATGGGGACAAGAACTGCAGGTTAACTGCCAGAGCTTGCCAGAGATTGAGACTCAACCAAACTTTTGGCTATGGGTTCCAATCCTAAATGCAGTGCAAATGGGGGTCTTCCTGATGACATCCATGGGCTCGTGCTCAGGTGCTGCTTCCCAGCTGCAGTATTTGCTGTCCCCAACGGCTGCCTGGAGGGGTGTGCGGGGAAAGCAGCGATTGGCCTTGGTTTACACCTGCCCAGGACTTGTCCTTCTCTGAAGAGGGATTTCCCCAAATGATAAAATACAGTTACTGCTCTGGCAGGAGGAACCCCACCCCGGTTCCCTTACAGAGGTGCATTCATGCCAATATCCCCTCCTTTGGCTGCCCTCTGTCATGAGCCACATGCTGAGCCTTGACGTCGCAAGTGAGTGCTTAGCGGACAGCACCCTTGGGTGAGACACAAGGGCTCTTCCAGTTGAGATGTAGGGTCTGAGTGCATACGACTGTCATGTCTGACTGTTCATAAAAGCCTGACTTTAGACACCTGAGGAACATAATTGTTAAGTGCAGATGTACCCTGTGGATCTTGGGCACCTCAGGAGAGCGAACAGAGGTTTCCACCCAAGTAGGTCTTTACTTGGCTTGTGGCCTCTCACCCTCATTGTGGTTGATCTCTCAGAGCAGCAGGGAGAGGTGACAATGTCCTGGGGTCATTAGAGGACAGGGAGTCCTTCTGTGGAAGATACTTGAAGCCGTTGGTGTCCTTGTGCAGGAAGGGCAGGACACGGCAGTGCACAGAATTGCCCAGAAAGGTTTGGCCATATTTTAACAACCATCCAGCATGGCCCTATTTGCTTACAGAAAGGCCAAACCTCTGATAACCTGATTTTCAGCCAAAGGTGGAATCACGTTTCGATGCCAGTTGGAGCCACGCAGGTGGTGTGCTCGGTGCCCAGGACCTTGCAGCACACTGGGCTTTGGGGGATGCGGTGATGTGGATTGCACACAGGTCTGACAAACGGAGCTTCGAGCCCAAGGCTGAAGCTCGCTTCTCTGCCTCGGAGTTTTGCTGGCTATTTTGGTGTGTCTAGAGCTGGATTCCGATGATACAGAACAAAACCTGAAATATGGGATGAGTAACAGCCTAAGCTCTGAATTTCCTGGCTTTGTCAAAGTCTATCTCAGACTTATTGTTGTTTTAAAATGGGCCTATGTGTTCATGTTTATAGACTATTGTGATTTCCAACAACATCACCGTAGCAACAACTGTGCAGTTGATTTATTTACTCCCAATTCACGATATTTTTAACCTGGTCATTTAAACCATTTCCACTGGACTGGAATTTGGTACTTATACTCTTATCTCCATCTTTTGTTTTAAATGGGTTTTTGTTTAACATTTACACATTAAGAATAGGCAGTTAGGTTCTCTCGGTAACGTGTACAGAAATCCATTATATTTTGGAATGAAAATCAAGGATTTCTTGTGGTATAATAGTTAACATGAGGAGTTTGTGCTCCTGGAATATTTCTCTGGAGCACACTAAGGGAAGGCACTCGTCCTCCCTCTGCCCTTCTTCCCCGATGCGTGCCGAGCACAGCACTCGCCTGGGGCTGCACAGGCCTTGGTGAACTGCGGACAGGGAGCCCTTGTTGAAGGTGTGCAAAATCCTTGCAGTCCTTAACAGTTTGTAAATGCTGCATTTTCTGAATGAGGAAATTCACAACATTTTCAGTCATAGGTGTGTGTCCTTTTCCTTATGAGTACACAACTGCAGACAGACATATCAAACCCACCAAACAGCAGTGCCACACCAACACAGAGGGAAGGAAAGGCACCTCTCGGGTGCGGTTTCCTACCCTGGGACATGGAAGAGGGAGCTGGAGCTTTATCATGACTGAAGCCCCAGTAGACTCACATGGTCTGCCAACTAATTGGCCAGTGAATCCAAAATTGTTTGAGATACTTTACCCACCACTTGAGGAAGATGTTTCTGTTTGGTCTAGACATGACCGAGATAATCACATTGAAGGCGTCTTACTGATTTATTTTTCACAAGGAAGTTCTCCGTAGCACTAACCATTACTTGGAAACCTGTGCTCCTTCAGCTCAAGGGCAGCCTTGTCTTCTCCTGCACGAGGGATGTGACATTTCAAACGGAGCGTGTAGTTTCTTATTTTCATAGGAAGAAATAACAG
Organism: Strix aluco; assembly: GCF_031877795.1. Taxonomy (NCBI): domain Eukaryota; kingdom Metazoa; phylum Chordata; class Aves; order Strigiformes; family Strigidae; genus Strix; species Strix aluco. The sequence continues at coordinate 13,421,204 of NC_133941.1, read as the reverse complement.
AGAGTTTAATTTAGCTTCCTGGAAGAAAGGAGCATGCTCTCAGAAGAAAAGGCTAGTAAATCAAGTTGATGGATGACCACCCTCAGCTTCCCTCTGTGCCGGTCAGACTGTGTGTTGTTGCCAAGCTGGCATTTCCTGGCTCCTCCGCACGCTCTTTTCTTGCACAGACTGAATTTTCGGAATCAGTTGTTGCGATATGAAAGGTCACTGGATAAAAGGCTTAATAAAAAGCATTGTTTCTGTGTTAGGCACCGGGAGGACCAGTTGCTACTAGTGGTTATTTTTAGAGTGGTGCCTAAGGAAAAAACCAGCCAATGTCCCACAAGGTGAATTAAAATAAATCTGAAACTTTTAGAAAAAGGCAGTTGCCTAAAGAGCAGAGTCATTGCTGGTCAAACTGAGGACTGACGTTTCAAAGGCAGTGAGAGGTGCTGACCTTCACATCTTTGTTCGTGTCCCATCAGAGATGTAAATGTGTGTGCAGTTGTGAGCTCTTCAGACAAGGTTTCTGGGTCTTTGGAAAGCCCCTGGGGCCTTTCTCCTGTCTGTGTGCTTTACCCAGCCTGGCCTGGGTGTCCGTTCTGGCCAGCAGCCACGCTCCCCGGGGCTCCTGGCCAAGGGGTGCTGATGCCACAGGGTGATGGGCCAGTTTCCCCACTAGCTGGGCTCCTGACCTCCAGGGTTTGTAATGCCCAGGTCCCCACTCTCCCGGGCCACGGAGGGAGCTGAGTATCTGCAAGGCTTTGTCATCTACACAGGGTGTCAGTGTTGTTCCACCTCAGCACGGGAATGAGCTCGGGAAAGCAAGACAGTGGGAAAGGACAGCAAATACTTGGACAGTGTGTTGGCCTGTGACATCTGTTTGGTCTCTACATGCACTGTCCGACCTTGAGGCTTCCTCACTCACTGACATGTCCATGCACTATAGGTGACCTGGACCTGGACCCGAATCTGGGACATCCCCTGATGCCTTCTGCTCCCCTGGGACGGCTGGATGACTACAAGTGGATCATCCAGGGCAGAGGTATGTGCATGGCACCGACCTCTTGTTTTTCGGACAGTTTGCTCTCCTGTAACTTTAATCTTCTGGCCGTAAGGAAACAACAGCAGCTGCCAAGGTGGACAGTCCCGTGAGCCTTGTATGCTATGGCTACTGCAATGGGCATGTGCCTGGCCAGCTTGCAGGCTGCTTTTTACCTCCTGAGCTGCTGCTCCTGGCCTGCTCCTCTTGCAGACAGATATGTTTTGGAAAGCAATTGGCTTTGACATCTGGCTGTGCTTCTCTCTACTTAGAAAGTCATCAAGACCTCTGCTGAGTGGGGAGTTGGGACCACAGCCCTGCCCTGAGCATAGCAGTGGGGTCAGCCCTGGGGGCACAGGCATGGGCACAGCTGCCCAACTCACCTGGGAGCCCTCCCAGTGCTTTGCTGGAATGCCACTGGGATGAGCTGGACTGGCAGCAACTTCTCTTTGGGGTGTGTGAGGTGTTTGGTGTGAAGCAAACTGCTCACTCAGGAGTGGCTTTAGCTGCTACAGCTGAATCTTCCTGCAGTTGTGAGCAAAATCTGTCTTGGGTTTAAATTGGGCGTGAATTCCTCAGCTGCCCTTTCCCGTAGGACCAAAGCTCCTGTCACCACCTCTGGCCCCGGCAGGTGAGCCCGTGGAGCAGAGGAGCAGGTCCCCCTTCGTGTGGCACAGGTAAGCAGCTTTGGGGAGCAAAGTGGTTTATGCACTTTTCCCTGGAAAAGCAGCTCAGCGCTGCCCCGGGGTGGGGGAGCCCTCCAGCAGCCGCCCCCATGCTGGCTGGGGTCCCAGGGCCCCAGAGGCAGCCAAAGGGCTGATTCCACTGCAGGCATCGGTGGTGGGGTGAAGGTGTTTTACAGATCCAGCGGTGCAGAGAAGCACCAGCGCTGACTTGCGTGTGGGAGAGCCTTAGACAGGGGTAAAAACTGAATTTACAGGAGCAGAGCTGCCTTCCCCCCAGCCCAGCATCCCCAGCCGCAGGGCAGATAAAAGATCCTCTGTCTGGCCATGACCAGAGCAGATCCTTGGTGGCAGGGCCCAAACTCCTGAGGCTTTCTTTGGAATATAAGTATCACATGGGTTTTGTACTAGTCCTTCTCTCAGAGATCGGGTTGTTCTGTCTTTTATATATTGCTTATTGTCTTTGTTTCTCTCCTGGTTTTCATCTTGAATTTAAAAAGAAAACCGAAACCCAAACCAAAACAAACACCTTTTTCCTTTGCACATGGAGAAAAAGAAAAAAGAAGCACAGCTCAAGAAGCAACATTTGATCCAAAGTAGTATGGGATGGCAGGAGTCTGCTCCTGTTTGTTTTCTTCATTTACACACGGGTTCAGACTGGATAGCTTGTGGCATTATGATTCTCAGCCTTAATGAGAAGGGAAAAGATGACTGCAAGACAGTGATCTGCCTAAGCATCTCATGAACACAGTCCTGCAAGGACAGGAAAGTGACTAATTAAACTAAATAAACATGAATTTGATCAATGCCTGGTGAACACTTGTTAGAGAAGCAAACATCGGGTCAAAAAAGAGAAAAAGGGAATGTGAAGGTTCAAGAATACTAGTGCTAAATTTCCTTTGGAGGGCAGCGGGCTTGGGGACAAGAGCTGAGTCCCCAGCCGGCCGTGCCGGTGCCGGGGATGCTGTGGGTGGGTGGTGAAGCTGGGGGAGTGCTGGGGGGGCCTGGCCAAAAAGTCTTCCTCCCCGCGCTGCCATCCCTGCCAGCCGAAATAGCTGTGGGAGCTGTGAGATCGGTGATTGCTCTTATTGAAGGGGGTTTCTTCATCTCAGCTGTCACCCCACTGACAGGGAGGGTTCTTATGAATATGGTCTGGGGTTGTAACAAAACAGTGTGGTTGGCCACTGAGGCTGGAGATGTGATGAGTTCTGAGGAAAGGATTCATGGTTGAATATTAACCCAGAGCAAACGCTGACATTATCTCCTCTGTTACCGCTTACTTCATGGTGTTTTAACATGCTTTCCACAGGTGTTAAATCAGAGAGATGAAAAAACACGTAATGGACAGTCAGGTGTCACAGTGGGACAGAGGGACCTGTCTCAGTTTTGGGCAGCTGCTGTAGGTTTTTCTCTCTTACAAAGACAACTGATGAGGATTTTTGAGGAACCACCTCTGAAAAACAGCTTTTAGGCTTTTTTTTTTTTTTTTTTCTTTTCTATAATGTTACTCTATCCCCATTGGCAGGGGAGGTAGGAGTGCCCCACACTGCCCATGACAACTCCAGGGACCTGCTGCCCTGGCTGCACTTGGGCAGAGCTGCTGCAGGGTGCCAAGGGAGGCACGGGATGTGCTTCATGCACAAGTTAGTCTTTCTGCTGCTGTTTCTATTAACAGAAAATAGAAAACAGCTCATAGTAACAGGGCTCCTTGGGTCTGGAAAAATAAAGAATGTCATTTCTAATCCCATAAGCTGACAGGGAAGCTGTTGATTAGCAGCTTGCAAAGACACAGCAATGTTTTGAACCGGCTCAACTTTACCCAGCTCGCTGAAGGCGAGGGTTTACACACACATGTATTTATTTCCGACCACTCTTTAATACTGACCTTGCTGATATTACATGAAGATATTTTTTAGAATGAAAATCTCTTTTTCTTTTGTAATAAGAAAGATGCCAGCTGTGATTGTGTAAAAAGGTGGGCGCACCCAAATGGGCTCTACTTCACTTTTTTGCATTAGGTTAAATACACTGAATGTTTCTAGCTAATTCTTTAGGACAAATTAAGAGTATAAATCTGTTTTGTTTCCGTTGCCTCCCAGTGTGCCTCCGATGACAGAGGCGGCGGCCAGGCAAGCCCTCCTGCGCTTCGTGGCCTCGCGATGCTGCTACGGGAGCAGAGCCGCGGGCCAGCTGGCCATCCAGTGTCTGCGCCCGCTGGGCATGTACCGAGTGAGTACCTCCAGATCGGGTGTCTTGGGCACCTCTTCTGAGCACCTGGGATAATTTCCAATTACATAGTGACATCAGGTCACAAAGAGCCATCCATTCATTAAATTAAATAGCCTTCATCCTACTTCAAGCGCCAAGTGCTTTCCAGGAAGAGTCTACCTAAGAGTTGACTGCAGGTTTTATAGCTGAAGGGTCCATCCTCCTCTACAGTAAAGCACCACCTTGGCAAAGCCCCTGGAAGCCTTCTCTGACTGCCTAGCTTTGGCAAAAGAGCCCTTTCCTTACCTAAACCACAGGAACCTGCCCTGCAGCTTGGTATTTTGGGCTCAGGCAAGCACAGAGTGACCTGTAATGCCACACATCCCCCCAGCCGTGAATCTATTCTGGTAATGTTTAATTTCACAGAAAACATCTGGGCTTTGATTCCCTAGCGTCACACAGAATCACACAGAATCATCAAGGTCGGGAAAGACCTTGAAGATCATCTGATCCAATCATTAACCTAACACTGACAGTTCCCAACTATACCATATCCCTCAGCGCTATGTCTGGGAAGTTAAAGTCTCCCACAAGAACAAGGGCAAGCAATCGTGAGATTTCTCCTAAGTGCCTACGAAATATTTCATCCACCTCTCTGTCCTGGTTGGGTGGCCTATAGTAGACTCCTACTACAACATCTGCCCTATTGGCCTTCCTCCTGATTCTAACACAAAGATACTCCACCCTGTCTTCACTATACTCGTGCTCAAAGCAATCATAACAGTCCCTAACATACAGCTCCACCCCCTCGCGTCTCCTTCCTTGTCTGACCCTTCTAAAGAGCTTGTAGCCATCAACTGGCACAGTCCAGTCATGTTTCTGTAATAGCCACTACATCATAATTTTCCTGTTTCATTGTGGCTTCAAGCTCCTCCTGTTTGTTACCCATGCTGTGTGCATTGGTATACATGCACTTCAGATGGGCTGATGTCCCCAGCACCTTTTCACATTTAGAGGTCCTAAGTCTGGCCTGACCTTTCACAGGTGCTACCACAGTTACTGATCCATCCATATCCCTTGCATCTTTGTTGTGCTGCCTGTCTCCATCCCTTGCCTCCACTGGGATAGCAGGGTGAGGGTCATCGCTGGCACAACAGCCCACAAACTCTGGTAATCTACCCTGGGGTTTATGCCTGGTGAGTTCCAGTTTTGTGCCCTTCCCCCTTCAAATCTAGTTTAAAGCTCTCTCAATGAGCCCAGCTAACTCCTGCCCCAAGATCCTTTCCCCCCTCTGGGACAGGTACATCCCATCTGATGCCAAAAGCTCTGTTGTCCTGTATGCTAACCATGATTGAAAAATCCAAAGCCGTGCTGGTAACACCAGTCTCAGAGCCACAAGTTCATCTGTTGGGTTCTCCTGTAATCTTCTTCATCCATCCCCGCAACTGAAGGGATGGAGGAGAACACAATTTGTGGCCCCGACCCCTTAACTGGTTTCCCCAAGGCCCACTTCATTGGGGGGGCCCCCCAAATCTCTCTTCATTGATTTAGGACTTTTCCTGGTAGTATCATCACTACCTGCCTGAAAAACCAAGAGAGGGTAGTAGTCCTTGGGTCTCACTAGAGCAGGGAGTTTAGCCGGTGAGGTCCTTCACCTAGGCCCCAGGGAGGCAGCAGACTTCCCTATGAAGTGGGTCCAGTCTGCATATTGGGCCTTCGACACCCCTCAGAATGGAGTCACCCACTACAATGACCCTTCTGGGGTTCTTTTTAGCATTGGTTTTAATACCTGGTCTAGAGCGACCCGGCCTGGGTGGACCTTGATCTTTCTCCTTGTTTGACTCATTCTCTTCATCCTTCTCTACTTCATTCAAAAGTTCCAGGGCCCCGTATCTGTTGTGAAGGGACATCACGGAAGGTGAGGGAGGTCGGGAGGGGATTTTCCTGCCTCCCTGAGCAGGGACCTGTTTCCAGCCTCCCCCATCCCTTAGGTCCCCTCCTTCTGCCTGGTCGCAAGAGGGTGAGGGATCACCTGCCTCTTTTGGAGCCTCCCTTTGCTCCTGTTGCTTCAGGGGTGCCAAGGCGCTACTCCACCAATCAATTTCCCTTTCGCACTCCCTAATACTTCTTAATCTTTCAACCTCTTCTTTGAGCTTCACCACCAGGCTGAGCAGGTCACCCAGCTGATCGCAGCGCACACAGGTGCTGTCACTGCTGCCCTCCGACAGGACTGACAGGCTCAGGCACTCCCTGCAGCCTGGGACCTGGACCGCTGCGTGTTTGTGCGGCAGCTCCATCTGGGTCGCCACATTCTTTCTGGTGGTGGTTTTGACCCGAGTGGAGACCATGGTTCAGTCTACTCGGGGAGGATGATGACAACTAGTTCAGATGAGCTCTAGACCCAGGAGAGGGACTGTGCCGCTCGCCTGCCTGCGCGAACTGCTGCGCAAAATGCCGTCCCACGTCCTTCTGACCCACCACACCCTGTTTGCCCGCCCTGTTGTCGCACTCCTGGTCGCTCACACTCCCTGGGGGCTGCTCTTGTACATGAGGGCTGTTGGGTGTCGTCACTCCAGGCTCTGCCCACTCTGAGTCCCCCCTGCCCTTGCTCCCAGCTCACTCTTCCCGCTCAGGGGGGAGGTGGCTTGAGGATCTCCCTCTTCCCTGGGCTTCTGCCTTCTCGGCTTGCAGTTTTGCTGTGGGTTTTTTGATGCTTTCAGAAGGGTCTCCCACTGCTATCCTCCTCTTCGGAGCCCCTCTCCTCAGCAACTGAAAATCACTATTGCAGATTTGGTGCTTGCTGCCATGAGCAGCTGGCTCTCAAGTCAGTCCTGGGTTGGGGAATCGCCTGTGGGGGAGTACCCAACACACCAAACTGGTGAGTTCAGGGCCAGGCTTTGGTGCGGGCCTGGCCTGGGCAGCTGTCCAGGGGAGTGCTGCAGTGCCCACCCCTGCTTCCTTTTCTGGGGCTTCTTGGAGGGGATGATGCAGGAGCATTGAGAAGCAGGGTGCTGGGAGCGCCCTTTGGTAGGCACTGTGGGGCAGATAGTCCTTTCTGCTAATGTTTGTTCCACTTCTGAGATTATTCAGATTACTCACAAACATTATCTGGGCCTTCCCTAGAAAATAAGCCTCAACTTTCTCCAAATAATGGTAAAATGCACTATTGCTGTTAAAATACTAACCAGTTTTTCATATGCAAGTTGTACTCAGAGACAGAAGAGTCTGGGAATGCCCTCAAGACCCATTATTAGCAAGTCACAGTTCAAATTTAAATACCTGCTTTGTGCAAGTTGTCTTTGTGGTGAGTGTGTGATTTTTCTCTTCTAGTATCGACTGGAGACGTTCAGTGAGTCGAGGTTAAGCGAGTGGGTGTTTGAGCCCTTCACCAGTAAGTGACTGCCCTGAATCCCAATGGAATAGCTCTCGTGGGACCTGCCCCGCACGTTGAAGCTGGGGTCTATGGCAGTGCTCACCGTCCAGGGCTCATGGGGCTCCTGGAGATGGCTTGAACCTGGTTTAACGTGCATGAAGTTTACCTCATCCCTCGTGGCCTTTTGCACTCTGCAGGACCTTGAAGCTGGGGCAAAATGCTTTCTTTTACATGCTTAGTTTGCTTTCCTCATGTTATGGGAGGTTTTGTTGCATGCCCTGGGAGCAGAGGCCGTTAGCTCCCTGCCTCCTACCAAGTGCGATGTATATTCAAAGCTTGTCAAGATTTACGATGAGCACCTGCGAGTCCACTTTTTACTGACCTGCTGAGGAGTGCACAGGACCCCTGCCCCTGTTTTTTGGGTGATGGCTGATCCCAGGGGGCTTCACTGGTTTGGGCGGGTCTGCTGGGAGGACTGGGGGGGAGACAGGGGCTGTGCTGTGGTGGCAGGAGGATGCTCAGCACCTCGGGATGGTACAGACCGTGTAGGGTTGGTCCCTGGTGCGATGCCTGCATGGGGATGGGGTGTGAAGCCATCATCCAATCACCATCTCCAGCAAAGTGAATAAGATGCCATTCCCCTCCTGCAGCGCCCAGAGCAGCTGGACCTTCTGGTGACACCCCCCTGGGCCCCTGGGACGTGGAGGTTGGGACCCCCCCACTCTTCCAGGGCCAGACGCGGCGCTGCCGGGTGCCCCGCTCGGCGTTGGTCAGGGTGAGTCCCCGCTCGCTGTTGGCTGCTCATGGTAGCCCCTTCCCCTGCCGATGGGCTCCTCAGGGCTCTGGGAGCAGCCCCCAGTGTCCCTTCCCCAAGCCAATGGGCTCCTTGGGGCTGGGGGAACAGCCTCCAGGGTCCCTTCCCCAGGACCAGCTCCCCGGGATAGTGATGGGTACCTCACTATGGTTCTCATTTTCTTGGGTTTTTCATCATTGAACACCAGGGAAAATAGTCAGAGATCCCTTCTTCCCAGTGTTGTCTCCCTCTAGATGTTTGAGGACAAATCTTGCTGCAGCCTTTTCAAGAAACAGCACCAGATAATCCTTCCTCTTTTGTTAATTTTTTTTTTTTCAATGTTAGCAGAACATTTGTTTGCATGACAGTTCCCATTTAGCTTTTGACAAGCTCTATAGCTGGTCAATTTATTTTACTTTTTAAGTGAAATGATGAATAAAGAAAAAAAATTACTTTCTTTTGCCAGCACTACATAGACATTGGCCTTTGTTAAATAATTATTATTTATAACTCCTTTAATGGTTGTACAGCACAATTTTATGGTGTTGGATTCTGTCCCGTTAGGACCAGAATTTTATCACTGAATTTAGATGCAGGAAGAGTGGATGTGCATAATATGAGATATCTGAAATCCCTGGGCAGCTCTGTGCATGAATAATCTTCTGATTTCAGGACTGTCACAGATGCCGTGGTCATGGCCGGTCCAAGTGCGGGGTATGCCATGGGGCAGGTCGGGTAAGGAGCTGGGAAACCTTCCACCAGACAGCCTGCCTTCCCTAGTCCTCTGAGTTTGGGGGTCATTTGCAAATTTACAACATGTGCTGTCTTATTGCTGTGCTTATTATGAGGGTTGGAAATCTGAGGGCAAGTTCTAGTTTATTCCCCCCAAACCCATTTGTGTTCAGTCCAATTTCCTGGGTCCTGTAAAGATGCTGGAAGGGGTTGTCAAAATCCTGCCCAGGTAGAAAAGATGTCTTACCGCATCCTCAGTCAATAGCCTGTGTGTTATGATGGGGAGAGGGAAAGGAGAATTTGCTTCTGCACTGTTGAGAAGAGGTCAGATCTCAGGTGTGAAATGCAGCAAAGTGTTTGCTGCCTTTCAGAAATGCTCAGTTCTGCATTTAGGGTTTCTGAATGGGAGAGGAGGCTTAACCCAGGGATGGAGTGCAGCAACAAATCTGCCCTCCTGTCTTTATTTGTTCTTCTGCATAGATATTCCCAGACAGACAAAAGGAGTATTGTCATTGCACAAATTTGCTGCTTAATTAAAGTCAATCTGATTGAATAGGAATACTTAAAGTATACTACTAATGACAAGAATAAATAACAGTGGGAAAACACACGTGTAAGAAAAAAGTCATTTCAAGCTAGATCATGTGTCTAGTTTGCATCACTGATGAGTTTGACTGGAACACCTAATTAATCCAGGGTCACAATTTATGGGCTATTTTGTACACTCTTCATTTACAATGTACATACCTGGCATATGTCTTTCTCTGCAAGCCTGAGTTAGCAATTATTTTGATAATGTGCATAAAAGCTTTTGATTTATAAACCTGACATGTTTTTATTCTAGCAGCCACCACCTGTTTTAATTCTTCGGTATATTTGCAGATGAGGTGTGTAACATGCAAGGGGTCCCGCCGGAGGCTAAAGCAGCAGAAGAGATGCCAGCTTTGCTCAGGTACAGGTCGCAAAAGGTACGATGGGCTCCTCTGCGCGTCACTTGGTGTGGCTCTGCTTGGGCCGAATTGCTTCCCTTAGTCTGTGTTCGCTCACGCAATGGTATGGTTAGCAGAAACCAGTCACCCCGGTCCCGCTGGCTTGGTGGAGGTTATCAGCTGAGGGTCTATTAGTAGGAGGAAAAGACTGGGAAGTTGGTAGGGGAAAAAAGCCGTTAGTCCAGTATGATTGAGCCAAAATGACTCCACTTGCGTGCCTCTGGCAGCAGTTACAGTGCAGAGCTCTACATGCTTGTGCACTTTTGTTATTTCCTACCATAAAGACACCTAACAGATAAAGCAGTACAGCAGTAGCTTTATTCTCCAGGAATAATGGTTAGAAATAGCCTTTTTCCCCTCTGATTTTTAAAAGAAATTTCATTTTAACATCTGTTATTCATTCTGTGTGGCCTACTCTCAGCATTCAGAAACCAGGCTGGTATCCCAGACTCATGAGAGAAGTTCTTAAGCATTTGGAAAATAGTATCTTTTTGGCTCGCCTTTCTTCCATCTTTTTTACCTTTCTGTTACAAGACAGTCGCCTTTCCCAGCTTCTCTGGGAAACTGGAGAGAGCTTTGGGTTTTCCAATGAAAGCAGAGTTTCTCAGACCTTCAGGAGCTGCAGCAGGAAAGAGGCTTCAAGTGTCTCCAGGTCGATGCTCAAGCTCCCATCCTCCGTCTTGGCAGGCTCTGCGTGGCTCAGCCGGGGAGGGGTGGTGGGATGGGCTGCAAGGAGCCTGCTCAGGATGGCAGCAACAAACTTCTGAGTGGCTCTTTGGTCCAGTTCCTGCAGCGCCTGGTTGGGCTTTGGCAGGTTTCACGGCGAGTGCAGCCTGGACAATTATTACCACACTCTGTTTTTTCCAAACATGATACTTAACAGGCTTAAAAATGATCTTTAAGTGACAAAAAAAAGAAAGCACTATTCTAAAACTGTTTTGTTTATGTGGCTCCATTAAGTTTAAAATAACAGAGATGGTATCGTGCATAATCATGGCAGTCATTTTAAAGCATGAATCCACTGGGGCTAATGATGGCTTGAAGAGCCTTAATGAATCAGTTGTTAACTGCTGCTAATCTGTGTTGCATTGATGCAATCAAAATGCTCCATGCATAAGCATATGCCTCCTGCATCTGTTAGAAGCACAGGCAGCAGCGTCTTCAAAGTGACACTCGCCTTCCTACCGTTGTGTGGGGAAATTGTGATTATCCTTAATTAGATGTACAAATACATTCTTTGACTAATTCCACATTTACAAATAGATTTGAGGCTGGCATTAGTCATTTGTTTTTCCCAGCAAATATGTTATATCCCTTGAGTCACAGACTGGGGGAAGATGTATGTGCGGTGCATCTGCTGTCGTTGACTCCTGTAGCTGCTGACCCAGCTGAGCTACACAGACAGTCTGAAATAAATCACCCCCAGGTCTGAAGGCCTCTGAAAGCTGGCAGTGTTTAAAAAATCCTGTTTAAATTCCTTTTTGTTGCATCCAAAGGTGCAATACCTGTTCTGGCCGGGGCAGCAAGACCTGTGTGACCTGTCAGGGAGAGAAAAAGCTCCAACATTTCAAGCAGCTGGTGATAACCTGGTAAGTAGTACGGGTAGAAGTTCAGAGCTGTTCCTTTTATTCCTTGTTTTACTGCAAGACTTGGGAGCTCAGCTGGTCTCACTAAGGGGAGGCTGGGAGAGTATTTCTTGCCTTTGGTCAGGCAGAAACAGGGGCTTACAGGAGCAGCTTTAGTCCTTAATGATGGCAGTCTTGTCCATGGGGCATGGTGGGAGCTGCAGTGGGTTCTCAGAGTTAAAGGATGGCCCAAGGTCACACAAGAAGTCAGAGATGGAGCTGAAGCAGCTGAGCAGAGAGGGAGCTGGCACAGCCCAGACCTAAAGCCCCTGGCAGCCCCCAGGGCAGTGGCCCAGCTCCTTTTCCTGGGGCTTTAGTGATGGCCCAGAGCTGCTGGCTCTGGTGTTGCTCTGGCACGTCCCATTTGGGAGCTGTAACACCAGAGATAACAGATGGGGCTGGAAAAGATCTTAGCTTGTGAGGTTTAGCTAAAAGCCATTACCTGCCCTGCTGGGTGCTTCCTGAGCGCTTTCCCATTTTTGTACAAAATGCCTTCAATTACCCTGTGTGAAGACCAGCATTTTTTGAAACACCATCTCCATCCATCCTGAGAGACTGGAAATTGCCCCAGCCGTGCCCATCATGCTGGTGGGACTCTGGGGGGTGCAGGGGCCCCAGGGCTGTGCTACGCCAGACAAGCACAGCTCTGTCACATGAGACCTTCAGTTCCTTTGGCACTAACCATGCCCCTGTCCTACAGGTAATAGAGAAAAATGGTTCACTGTAAGAGGAACTGTGGCTTTGGAAAGGGAATAGAAGTCCTCTCCTGCAGCAGGGAGTTAATCGGTGTACGAGGCCCTGAAAGCTGTAATGCAAGGGGATCATCATGAAGGTCTGGTTTCAGGATTATTTACACAAGAGCCATCCATGGTTGTTGCACACACAAGGTTATTAAGAAACTAATGCGGGAGTGCACAAAGGTTAGGCAGGCATGACTATTGTCCTCAGAAATCAGGGAGCACCCAAACATTACTCGGGCATTTAGACAGAGCCTGGAACTAGCTCAGCTCGGGTCGTTCAGTTTTCCCTCTCTCTTGCAGGAAGAACAATGTATTTGAATTTGTTTCTGAGCATCATCTGAACTTCCCAGGAGAGCTGCTCAGCAAAGTCAGCGGAGCGAATGTATTTAAAGATGAAAATGTGGTGGTGAGTGTGACTTTGGGGGCCGGAGGGGATTCCTCCCTGAGCGACTGTAAAGGAGGGGGGATGTGAAATGCCTTCCAGCTGCGCGCCTCTACTGCAGTGCCCGGGGCTGCTCTGGACACGGTGATAACCAGTGCCCTCTCCTGCAGCAGACCTGTGGTCCCCCATTTGTGGGACACAGCTTTTCCCATTTCTACAGTCAGGAGAAATTTAGGGAGTAACGGGATTATGAAATCCATCAAAACTGGGTCTTTTTCCATCAGCAACCCCTGGGAAGCCATGACTTTGCCCCTCCCCACCGGGCCAGGTTGCTCTTGGCTGGGACAGAGATGCTTTGGGGGACCCACAGGTGACCTGTGCAGTCTGACAGAGTGGCACCAGTGCCAATGCAATGGGGCTTCGGGCCATTGTCCCTGGTGCAGAGCAGCCTGAACTTCCTCTGAGGAACCAAGAGTTGTTGGGTTTTCTGCCTGACAAAACGCGACCAACCTGTGCAGCGGCAGTCAGCCCTCAACCACCCCAGGTTACTTTCCGTGGCCATTGCCAGACTAGCAGAAATCCACCCTAGAGTTGTTCTCCACAGCTCTCCAGCAATAACAGGAGACATCCAGCAGCACATCCATCTCTGGGGCTTTTTATATTGTCCCTTGCACATTTTCCGCTGCCTGCACAGCATCAGTGCCACCGGCTGCAGGCTCGGCAGGGAGAGGCCATGGGACGGTGGCTCTTGCCCCTTGCTGGAACGCCTGCAGGGCATTGCCATTTGCCAGCAAACCCACCTGCCTGCAGAGCCACCGCGAGCTCATCCTGCAGGCAGGAACTGATCCTGGAGCTTCGGAGCCAGGACCCAGCACAGAGGTGCTGCTGCTGGCTGGGGCTGCTGGCTGGGCTGCCGTGGAGACCTGTGGCTGCAGGGCCCTTCAACAAGATGGTCATCAGTGCTGGAGATCTCTTCTCCTCCAGCTCCTGTGGTACAGGGGTCCCAGAGGGAATCTGCCTCCGTGTACCTGCAAAAGTCTGGAGTAAACCAACCCGAAAACGGCTGAAGCACAGTGCCCTCCTACAGCCAATGCCATTGCTGTACTGCTCCGTTCTCAGCTTGATTTTTTTTTTTTTTAATGCGAATGCAAATGAGTGAGGATTTAACTGTGCCTTTTTATTATTTATTAGTTGTTTTTCAGTAACTGTACAAACTTTGGTCATGTACCAAGACGGGGAGATAGGCACCATCCAAGCACGGACCAGCTTTCCTCCAGAGAGCTATTATTCAGTGTCATGCATCTGTAGCGAAGACTTTGCATCTGGTGTTGCAGAACCCCTTTGGGATTTGAATGATGTTTTAGCATCTGAGTCACTCTCCAACAAATGCTTTATCTCTGAAGTCCTATGAGCATTACAATCAGTGGGCCTCTTACATAAATAGGTATCACTCCTGGCTATGCAAGAAGCAGCTGACTGATTCTGCTTTGCCCCCAAGCCCAGTATTTCTTCTGCAAATTGTCCATATGCTGGGGGAAAACAGAAAGGCTTAAAAAAGCCTTTCAAATTTAACAGTGCTGCACTGCTGGAGAAGGTGACAGTGAATCCTGTTGGGGCACAGAGTCAGAGTCACCCAGTGCCACTTTTTAACCAAACCAGGCTGGGAGTAGCAGCCTCTCCCCATGCTGTCCTGCTCCACTAAGCTCTGCCTAGAGAGGCACAGTCCCTACTTCGGACACTTCTACATTTTGCTGGGGTGGGATGGACATGCCTTTGAGACAGCTTACCGTTTGGTTTATGTGTTTCCATTCTATGCCCAGGTCTTTCCTTGCATTTGCTGGTAACAGGTGAAATGAATATGCTTGTGCCAGACAAATAGGGTCTCTCTTTTGCACAGCTGGGTTTATTTCTTGCAGGTATACCCCATCATCAACTTTCCTGATCCTGAGATCTCCCTGGCCTCACAGCGAGCCATCGCAGAGCACAGTGCAGCACTGGCCACGTCCTCCCGCATCCTCCGACAGGTAAGGGGGGAGCCCAGAGCAGAGCCACCCCTGCACCCAGTGGGCAGCTAATGAGGCCCGATTAGTGAGCTTGGTCAGACACTATAAGATGTTGAGAATAGTAACCGATTTCATTTTTTATTTAGAGGTGATCTTTAGCAAATGAAAAAGAAATTCTAATTATCAAAGAAATCTTAATTATCGAGTGAAATACCAGGGAAATAATTTTTCAGACATGTATTGAAAGATGGAGGAGACTGTGGTTATTATTGTTCCTTTTACCTTTTCAAAGCCCTGGCAAACATTATTTATTACCACTATTTTTATCTTGGAAGCTAATTTTGAATAAACATTAGGATTCCACTCCATCTGATTCTCGCTAGAGTGTTGTAATCTCTGTCGTTGCTATTATAAATGTGATTGCAAATGCAAAAGTTTAGCTAGAACATACTGTCTTTTCACCCACAGGAAAGAGAAGGTTTCACATTAAAAATGCAAGTAAACTGAAAGACCAAAATAAACTTAAAGGGAGATGGTTTGATTTTCCATGTGGTCTGTCAAAACCAGCTCTCTGGCAAATTTTTGTCTTCCAACTTAATTCCAGCCTATAATTTCCACTTCTCAGCATCAAAGGCAGTTTGTTCACTAGATTGCTGCACTCCAGCCAAAGGCTGTGCTAGCTGTATGGCAACGCAGGTGCTGAAAACCTCCCACCCTGCCAAATCCCCGGCACCACGCGGTATTTATGCTAGTCCGGACTGCCTTCTGCCGGTGCTTTCCCCACCATTGAATTTTTCATCCCCTCTGCTCGTTGTTGGCTGAGGTTCCTCCACTTAATATTCAGCATCTTTTGGAAAAAGCTGGTGGTGGTGGTGGGGGGAGTCTCTTCTTTGCTTGCCTGACGCTATTGTGGTTTCTTATGACGTTGGCCGTGTGTTGGAGGTCAATACCCACTGGGGTTAGAGGGGCTGGAGCCCGGAAGACTTTGCTGAGCTCATAGAGCTTTATTTAAAACAGAGACTTTGTGTGTGACTAGAACAAGATGTGAGAGCCGGGGTGGACGCTGGGGCTGCACTGGCTGCTCAGGAGACCTGACCATCTGCGGGGCACCGCGCGGCTCTCCTCCCTCTCCCACCCCACTGAGCAGCCCTAAGGGGCTGGGCATGTCGCTGGGCTCGAGCTGGCCGGGGTCCTGGCTGATCATAAACTTAAAATTCTCCAAAACTTGGGTTTGGTTGGTGTTAGGGAAAGGTGGAGATTGCTAAACTCTTTCTGCAAAGAAAAGAAAGGAGCAAAGTGGGTCCCTCCAGGAGGAGATAAGGTACCACTGCAGCACTGACACCAGACTGTCTCCTGTAATTCAGCCATGAATAATAATTACCAGATAAGAAGAGATGTAAGCAGCTTCCTTACCCCTCAGACTGGGAAGGGAGCAGCGCAGCAGGGGTTAAATCTGCAGCAATTTCTGCTGCAGTAACACAGCACAGTGTGGCCCAACACTGGCGTCTCTTCCTGCTTCCAAGGGACAAGGGTGACACATGTCCACAAAGGTGGTGATCTACCAGCAGCACTGGTGGTTCCTGGTGCACCCCCAGACTTCCACAGCTCCCCGTGTTCCCAGGGCACGGATGGGGAACCACGGTCACACACAGACCTCAACCATGCACGAGACAGGGGCATATGCTAACGCACCGAGGACTGGAAACAAGGCTTTAAGGATTTAAGGAACTAGCTTAAATAGCCATAAATGCAGCAAAAGTGGTCTAGTATACAAAGGCCAAAACATGTTAGCTCCATGCTAGCAGCACTAGGGGAATTTCTGATGGCTGTAGCAATGGGTGTCCATTGGGTTTTCCTTTCCCCTTCATAAAGCAACAGCAATCTTGGACCTGCAAAGTTTGTGGCTAAAAGTTGAGGCTCTTTTCCTCTTTACATCTCTTGGTCTAAAGCGAGATACAGCGTCTGCTCCAAACTGCTTATTTAATTTGAGCTTTTCCTTTCATTTCCCAGCGTCAAACGATTGAGCTAATCCCCATCACAGAAGTTCACTACCAGTATTCAGGGAAGCCTTACCTCTACTACATCTACGGGCTCGAAAACAAGGTATATGCGCTGGACTACCCCGAGAGGTGCTGCTGCAGCTGCACCATCCTCTGAGAGCTGGCATGGGAGAAAGGCACAACTGCGGCAGCAATTGTGGGGACTTGGGGATGCTCCGGGACCTTACCCATCACACCAGCTGTGCTTGCAGAGGACTGCAAACAAAATGGAGAAGGGGAAAAAAACCATGACTCCCCTCCCTCCAAACTGCTTGTATCTCAGAGCCAGGCCCAGCTCCAGGCTGCTGCTGGACACAGGACCTGGCCTTTGGGTAAAGATTCCTGCCGTGGATGTTTTCCTTCCTTGTTGCAGTGCTGTATCATTAAAGTGATGCATATTGACAGAGACATTTTCAGTACAACTATGCAGTTTATGACCGGTGCCTGCCTTTCCCCATTTTATTTGTCAGTTTTCCTGAGTTACTACATAATCTATAATGATATATTTCAAAATCTATCCAATTAGCAAATCTAACTTCAGAGGATTTCATTTTAAAATACCCAGTAACACCATCTGAGGGGTGGTTGTACCATTACGAAAATTGTTGTCTAAGAAAAAAAGAATAAAAGGCTCTTGCATGCGCTGCCCTGGGTGGCTGCAGGGATGGGGAGAGCAGGACAGTGCAGGGGGCAGGACATGGGGTCACCCCTGTGCCTGTGGGCTGGGGAAGACGAGCTCTGCCCCTGGGCACAGCACCCGCGCCCGGGGCCTCATCCAGACAAGGGGCATTGGCTCAAGTGCCCGCAGGAGGCAGTTCTGCCACGTCCTCCTCTTTTTTTTATTAGCAGTCTTGCAACATTTATCTCAGAAAAGCTTGCAGGGGAACCTCAGCTCGCTTTGGGTTTAAGGCTAATTTAATTTAAGTGCAAACACTTGTGTTTGCAGCGCAGAGCTTGAGGAGATAAAGCAAACAGACCCTAAAAAGTTCAGAAATGTGCAAGCAAACAGAAAGACACCAACACTCCTATTTAAAAACAAACCAAACAATCCTCCTCTCCTCCCCCACGATTTCTTACATAGTTCCTGCACTGTTTGGGGCCTAATGGAGGGGTTTCGCATGGGTGATGCTGGCAGCCCCCAGCAGACTGCTTCATCCCATGGGATGTGCTCCCCTGCAGCCTGGCACTCTCGTTGCACTGAAGTGGCAGCTGAGTCAGTAGGTTATCACAGCAAAGTCCGCATGGGAGAAACACAGCTCGAGGGGCTGGGAAAGTTTTAAAAGATAAAGACCCATATGTTGGCTTGAACGGGGATTGTGAGGGGTGAGAGTGAGGAAAAATCGACTGGGGAAAGACACTTAGCAACTGACAAATTTTAAACAAGTGAGTTGAAAATTACTTTATAAAGGAAGTGTTTCTAAAATGAAACAAAAACATGTGGTTTCTGCTCATGTGTAAAGCAGAGAGGATGAGAGGGAGTGAGAAGCTTTCCTGATTTTGCTGGGGTTGAGGGGAGAGACACAGGCAGAAGCTGCTGTCCTGGCCCTGAGTGATGCTCCCCCGTGTCAGCTCTGGCACTGAGCAATGCTCTTCTGCATCAGTCCTAGCCCCGAGTGATGCTCTTCTGCATTGTCCCCGGGCCTGAGGGCGGGTGTGTTGGGGGTGTCAGGTCAGAGCTGGTTTCATCCTGTCACCGACCCAGTGTTCCTGGGGGATTTTGCAGGCAGGCACAGGGGGCAGGGTACTGAGAACCACGGGCAAAGGGGCCTTTGTGCTCGCTGGACAGGAGACACACGCGGCTGTTGTACCACCTCTGCAGTCTGCTCCAGGGTTGGGGTGGCTCAGGGGGGCCCCTGCTGCTGCCATCGAGTGCTCTGCAGCCAAAGGGCACATAGGCACTGACAGCTGCCTTATTAAAACACAGATTTAAAGGCTAATTTGATGGCTAATTCTGGACTGGCTCTTTACCCTATGCATGCCCATGTAAGTGTGCCCCAGAACACCACCCAAACTATTCCTGACAAAAGTTCAAACTTTAAAAAGCCACAAGGATGTCACTTCTTTTTTTTGGCAAAAACCCCTTCACTTCAGAGCTTCGAGACTCCAGAGCAAAAGGAGGTAAGAGCAGGTTTCCCTACAGAGCACTGCAGGACGCACATGCAAAGATGTTCCTTCCCATATATATATATATACACACATATCATATAAGTGTGTGTGTACTCACATATAGATACATGCACATTTTCTATAGCCAGGCATAGTGGAGCAGGCCAGCGTGGCACATAAATCAAGCAGGCTGCCTGCCTGGCAGTGACAGATTGGTTTAGGCAGTTGCATCTAATGCAGTTTTAGTCTGGCCTTACTTGGGTTAAACAAGTCCCTGACCTGCGTAAGGCTGAAAAATAACCTGAGGAGCTGATCCTGTGGCTCATCGTACCGGGCAGCCTCTGGAAAGTGCTGCAGGCTCACTGGACGTGGCCATGCAGAGCCCACACCACTCATACACAGGAGCTTCGTTGCAGTCCCTGCAGCCACAGTCTGGGCTTGGTTTTCTTTTGTTTGAGGGGTTAAACCTGGCCGAGAGGCTCCTGCACCCGTAGAGCCCATTCAGCCTGCAGCTGGTCCAGGAAACCCGTGGGGAGACCCAAACTGCTGCACATCAGCATAGAAATGGGTATGACTTGATGCACACACAGAAGGTAAATTGAGAAGAACAACAGAAGAGAGTGCATAAAGAGCTGGAAATGGCTCCCATATGCCAGGCAGTTAGGGCTGGTGGGGGAGAAGGGGGAGAAGGGGGTGTAGGGATGCTCAGCCCCGGGTGGGGGACAGCAGCTGAGCTGCCTCCCTGGGGTTGCCCACCAAGGTGACTGGGCTAGCAGCGAAATGCAGCTGGTGGCCATCCCCAGGCAAGCGTCCATCCTCTGCGGAGGCTGGACCTCCGGCTGTTGGAGGGTATCTCACCGACTGAGAAGACCACCCAACACTATCATGGCAAAGAGGAAAGAAAGGAGGGTGTTTTTCTTCTGCGCCACCGACAGAGAGGGACCAGACAGTTTGGATAAGCTTTAGGAGCAATCCAAATAGCCTAAATAATCATCAGGCCAGATTCTTTCTGGACTGAGCAGTTGCTAGTGGTTGTTCAGAAACAAATACAAACCCAACTTTGCTCTCATCGAGTCATTCTTGAAGCACGAGATAAGCTTCATCCTCTCTGCTGCTGCTGCCAGGGTGGAAAGGGCCAGACAGTGCTCCCTTAATGAACAGCACCCTGACCCCCCTGGCAGGGACGGGCAGAGGAACGGCTGGTCCAACATCCTCTGTCTGCGATACTCCTGCCCCAGTCCCACTGGGGCCAGGGGGCACTCACTGTGGGAGGGAGCTCAGGGCCTTGAGCCCCCCAGTTTCTGCTAAAGGCTCAAGCCCTCTTGTGTTCCCGGGCTTGGGGAACCGCTGCGCTGCTGGTGTCTTCCCTGGGCATAGGATGGGGGGCAGCGGGAGCAGGCGGAGGCTGTGGGAGGCAGAGGGGCCATCAGCCCTTCCTGCCCCACATGCTGGGCTTCTGTCCCTGCGCTAAACCCCACTGAGGTGGAACGAGCATCCCTGGATGAAGGCACATGTGGGAACGAGGCACCCACACCCAACACCGGGTGCCACCTCCCCCCCGTGACAGCCTTGGGGTGGGAGTCTGCCATTCCTGGCGTTTTTTAATAGAACTTCAACTATATTTAGATCAAAAATAAATACATTCTTGGCTTGAGCACACTTCTCAATGCCTGATGAATGAGCAGGACCTCTTTCACAGGAAACTATAAAATTCCTGGGGTGACGGCTTGCCTCTGCCGGGGCGAAGGGAAGCAGAGCTCTGCGCTGCTGCTCCGCCTGCCAGCCTGTGCTCAGATGTCTTCACTTTCAGAGCAGGCTGGTCATTACTAATAACCGCACTACTGTGTTTATTATTCATGCTGTGTGGGAACAAGGAAAGAAACTCGATGATGCTGAAAACCTTATTCTGTGTTTTAAAGGAAGTGAAGCTTTGTAAGGCCCTGTTGGGTGAGGGCAGAGGACCCTGGCCTGGCTGAACCATCAGAGATGCTGTTTGGGGACAACACCTGAGTGTGGCCATTTTCTGTCACCTCTTCCCCTCGTGTTTCCCAGCACTGTAACCAGGGGTGCTTGAGGGCCTTGGCTAGTTCCTTAATTTCTCTTTACGGACTTGCTGCCCAGGAATTCATCCAGGCTGCTCCTGAGCACACCCACTCTGTGTGCCCGGGGTAACACATCCCACAGAGGCAGGCTGCAGCTCGAGTATAACTCTAGGTTTGCTTAAATGGACAGTTATTTCAGTCACTGCAGTATGTGTCTGAGTAACCTCTTGGCGGGGGGGGCCCATCTGTGACCAAAGGAACAAACTGCTGGGCGAGTGCAAAGTTTTGCACTGTCCCCCGTCCCCTGAGTCTTTGAGGGTTTATCAAACAAGTTCAGTCTTTTGACACAACAGCCCCTAAATGCAATTTCATCCAATAAATATGATAAATTGGTCGCAGCGACTGTGCTGGATTCCCGGTGGGTTTGCTCCAGCCCATAACCCAAAAACCTCCTCCATGAGAAGAGGGAGGAGGGCTTGCACCAAAGCCTACCAACCTCCCACCAGCTCCCCTGTGGCCCCAGGGCCACTGCTGCCTGCCTCAGCCCTGGGAGCTGCCAGCAGCAGCATAGGGTCTGGGGGAAGGAGCTGTGCCCTCCCTTTCCCCACTTCTTCAGCCCAGTTGAGCTTCCTCCATGTGTTGTTGCTTCTAGCACCTTTAAAATAACATTTCTTCTATCTGCTACAGCAGGTTCATTGCTTTATGTTGAAAAGCCGAAAGCATACTGTAGAAACTCTTTAAAAAACAGTATCTTCCCAGGAAAAAAAATTCTCACTGCATTGATCTGTCCATCTATCTTAGCACCGAGATTCTTCACATACTGACCCCCTGACACAGCCTGCTTTTGTGGAGAAAACTGCTCTGAATTAGGCTGCTTTTCCCTCATCTTTCCAGGTCGTGGATGGTTTTTTCCAGTGTCTGAGGCTGTGTGGGGCTCTTGCAATCTCAACATGGTAATATCATATCTGTGTTTTGAGCTTGCTAATCATCAGTCAAACTCCCATTTTAGGACATATTTTCACTAAAATGCTGCCTTATTTGGCCTTTTCCTCTCTGTGATTCCGGTGACATCACCCACCAAGCAGTCAATTCAAACAGCTATCGCCCCAGTGAGTCCCTGTGCAGCAGAGTGAGGGGGAAGGCGGGGGGCATGGGGCCAGCGTCCCCTCCGTCAGGGACCGGGAGATGGCAGGGCTGTGAGCCTGAAACATGGCCTGAGAAGCTGTGGAGTCTGTGTTTGAAGGGAACTGCCTCCACAGCACAGACTGGGATGCACTGGGATACCTCCACGGCACAGACTGGGATACACTGGGGCTCTGCTGCTGGCACATGCCCAGTGTGCCAAATCCTGCCCAGCCACCTGGGTGTGTTAAAGTGAAAACCCACCCCCAAGGTACTGCTGAGCCCCCTCTTACACACATCTCCATCACACGTGGTGTGTTACAGAGCACTCGCAGAGATGTGGTTACCAGAGCCAGCAGCTCAGATGGCCTGGCCAGGGAGGGTCGGCTCTGGCGCTGTGGGCTGCAGTGAGCTGGGTTTTTTCCATGTCAGTAGTTTTCCTCTCCCTGCCCTCCCTGCAGATCTGACCGATCCGGCAGTAATATTTACTGGTGATGAGACCAAGTAAATTGGTGGCAGCTCTGCAGTAAATTAGAGGTGCTATTTCCTCTGGTACAAGCCAGACGTCTTTTGCCCTCAGAATAACAATAAACCAGCTTCACAGCTTACATGAAAGTTTCTGTTCTAAATCCTGTTCCCCCCAAACTCCATTATTTTCTGAATAATCCACATGTACATCACACCATTTCCAGCCTCGCCTGAAGATCATCCACTGGGGGCTGCTTTCACTGTCTTGCTCCCAAAGCATTGTAGCCTGAGACCGCTCAGCAGTTGGTTGTTCATGGCTGGCAATTCTGGCTGGAAAGGCAACACCTGTCCTGACAAACATGTGACAATGAGACCAGTGTCTTAATTGTCAATTATTTACCGTGGACCTGGGGACAAGGCATTCTCCCACTGGGACAGGCTAAGAAACTACTACCAAAGTCCTGCCATCCCGTGTTTGCAGGCAGTGGAGCTGTGCTAAATGCCAGTGCTCCCAGCTCTACCACCCAGCAGACCCAGCACCGCAGCTGGGATGGCATGAGACAATTGGCTTTATTTCCCTGGGATGCCTTGGGACAACCAGCTTTATTTCCCTGCTCCGGAACTTTCTTCTTGCTGTGTCAGAAATTCACATCCCGACTCTATAAATCTCCTTTTGGCTGAAGCCCCACTATAAAAAAATCCAGCGCCAAGAGCTAATTAGAAATAAAAAGAAGACTAATTTTGAAAAATCAGATGAAGTGGGATATTTCTGGGTTAGGGATATTTCCTGATTGCATAAACCCAAACAAAACAAAACTCACATATTAATGACTCCTAAGAGATAAACCAATTTATTTTGCTACATTTAAGAATTAATCTGAGTCACTCTATTACAAGAAGTGGTTTTGCCAGCTCGTGCTGCCGATATTTCTGGCAGTAAAATGGCTGAGGACTGTTTAGTTTGGGATGTCCACTGCCACTGGCTGGGATGGGGCAGCCAGGGCCATGGTCGCACAGTGCCCATCCCTCACAGATGCTCCTTCACTCCTGCCTCAGGAAACCCTATTTTTCAGTGCCACGTACATTGTGGTTAATGAAATGTCTCAGGGAGGTGTCCTGGGAGGAAACCCTGATGTCAGCTTTCCTGGGAGGAAACCCTGATGTCATCTTATGGGTGGGGATGTGGGAGCTGATGCAGGTGCCTGTGTGTGTGGGGTGTCCTCCAGGCACCCCTCCATGTCCCTGTTACCAGAGCATGAACCCTGACAGGGAGACAACAAAGAAGATAAAGCACATTTTCCAGTGTAAGCTGTGCTGACTGAAACATGAGAGCTTAGAGAGAGGAAAAACATTAAAAAAATCCCTCTTTGAGGCAATATTAATGAAGCAGCAGCAAGAATTGCGGCAATTCCTTTGGTAGCTCCATGGGTGCTGGAGTCCCCTTGACTTCTTGCATCTATTTTTGACATGGAACAGCTCAGATGGTGAAGACATCACTGGGACTGAGAGCAGCACCAGTGGGTTATCTGCCATAGCAAAGTGCTCCTGCAATGGTTTCCCTGGCAGGGATGCTAACATGGGTCTCTGTTTAGGAAATAAATATGCAGAGCCCTGCTGATGTGCAGTTCAAGACCTTGTAGCAAAATATTGGTTGTAGGCTTGAGGTTCCTGAGGAGCGGCCAGTGATCTGAGGGTGGACACTGAGATCACAAGGCTTCCTCCATCACGCCTGCTAAATTGGAGGAAAGCAATAGAAAGACCAAATCTTTAATATCTGGCAAGGAAAACACTAAGTAGACACATGCTGTAACCGACTGAAATGCAGCATTATCAGGCTTTTTTTTTTTTTTTTTCCCACTCCTGGCCACATTACTCTGCTTCCCCAGACAGATGACATGTTGATTTGCCTGAGCTGTAGCTGGGAGCTTGTACAGTCTTACCATTGTCAAAGCACAGCCTAGCAGAGAAGCGATTTTATCTTTTGCTCTCTGCTATTTTTGCTCTTTCAGGGCTGCCCTTGCAATAGAAAAGTAATTAGTAATTGGGCAGCAGCTCAAAAGAGGTTGTGTGATTGTCTGCGGAGCTCCTTGCTTTCCCAGACAAGCAAATGTTTCTAACTCCTTATTTTGTGTAGTTCTTGGGTTCAAAATTACTGTGAATTAGTTACAGGACTCACTATCATAAAAGAGTATGTTTTTAAGGACAAGAAAATACATTAATTGGTTCAGGCACTAAGAACATATGAAATAAATTGAATTTCATTTTGGGATTAAGGAGGAAAATCTAGGGAGGCTCCAAGACAAATTTGAGAAAAATATGATAGCTGCAGTTAATTGAAGTGTTTCAACTGCATTTTTTTCTTAACCATTTCAAATTTGTTTTCCCAGAATTGGGATCTTTGACAGAGAGCTGTGATTTGGGCTCGCACACGTCACTTTATATTCGATACTTCAAAACTAACTGGAATTTTGCATCCAGCTGCAGTTAAATGCAGTGCCAGGATACGTATATTACTGTCAGCGTTTTGTTTTTACAGGGGTTTTCTGCTCATTCTTTTCCTTTCTAGTTCTCTGCTGGCTTTTCCCCAGCTGAACAACCTGGCACAGGGGTGCAGGCCCCCCTCAGCACCTGACCTCGGCTCCTGGGGAGGGTGATGCTGTCGGGGGGCACCCAGGGCACCGGGAGCACCCAGGGTGCTGCTGCCGCCGGTCTGAGGGGGCTCGGCCCTGCTTGGACCACGGTGCCTTTGATGCAGCATCTGGGTCCTGAGGCCTCATGTGGGGCAGAGGGGCCAGACCCGAAGCACGCAGTGACAACAGTGGCTGCAAATCATGGTGGTGGCCGCCGCTGTGGTGGCCTGTTTTGCCATTGCCCTGCTCCCAGCTGCTCCCACCTCAGCTCCTACCTGGGAGCGGTATCATCTCAGGGACGTGTCACCACCGCCATCAAGATGGGGCTTGTGCACTTGCTGGCATTACCAGTGAAAGATTTATGAGCTGTATGAAATAATAATAATAAAAATGTCTATTTTATTCTAAGCCACTTGAAGGCAAAGAGCTCCTTTCCGCATTAAAACAAGCAGAACAAAGGAAACACTGGGATCGTGTTCATCCTCAGAGGCACGTGGTGTAACAGCACTCCTATAAAGTTACTGCAAGGTGAGGAGCCTGCCCCTGGAGCAGGCCTTGGCAGGTTGAAATTCTGTTTTACTCAGTAAATCATAAAAAGATTTCTTTCATCACTATTACTGACTTTTGCTCAGCAGACATTAAAAACTGCAGTTAAAAATGAGAAAGCTGAAATCCAGCTGGAACTTACCTGGAGCCCTGGAGCTGCTGTTAATGGTTGTGCTGTCGCAGGGTTGTTTCTTATGAAGAGCATAAGAGCAGCAACCACACACCATTCCGCTCGAGCCAGAGGTGGAGGGTAAGTTGCATGAAATAACAACATCTGATGAAACATGGTGCAAGCTGGAGCCCGTCTATGGTACCCATCAACTCAGCAGCACTCTTGGGTGCTGTGCGATGGCGCTGAGTTTGGTGGGATTACCTGCATCGAGTTTGTACGATGCCCAGCCCTGAAATGCTCTCTGAGGGGAGTGCAGACAGAGCTGACAGCCGAGTGTCTCAGCAGAGCCCTGCCAGCCGTGTTCAGACCTGGCACTGAAGCCCAGGACACACTGATTTACCCTTGGCAGCCTCCAAAAACTCCATCGTGGCCAAATGCAGCCCCTGCTGGCTTGGGACGGAGGGGCTGGATCTGGCCATGCTCTCCTTTTCCACTGCTGTCCCCACCACTCTGGGCTTTTGGTGATAACCACATACAGCACCTCTCCTCTTCATGGTGTCCTCTCGTGCAGATCCTGGTCGCTTTTCACCCACTGAGGGGATGGTTGGCCTCTGCATGGGTGTTCAGCATTATCTTTGCATGCGACTATGGGTGTGAGCTATGAGGCAGGGGAAAGGCTTAAATAAATCAGTGTTCCAGCTCTGCAAAGCAAAGCAGAAGCGCTGGCTTATGGGAAAAGGCATCAATATGCAAACACCAAGCACAGCCCTAAACCTTTGCTGAAGGGCAGGAGGAAGCAAGAGGACACTGCTGAGATCTTCCAGTGTCACCCCCATAACATGGAGATGGGGGTGAAAGGCAGACCAGTTCCTGGTGGGTTCCCATGCCCACCCCAGGACCACCATTGTTAGAAAGTCCACCTGCGGAGGTTGGGGTGGCCCTTGGAGTGGGGGACACCGATGGAGCTGGCAGAGCTGGAGGTTTCTGGGATTTGGGCAGAAGCCCCAGGAAAAGCTATCTGCAGCCTCCTCATGGGAATTTTTGCTAAAAGCAGCCAAAACAAGAAGACTGAAAATCCTGGATGCCGAGTGAGGGGTGGGTGTTCCTACACAGACGTTGCACACTCTGCTTTCTGCCAGCCAGCAGTGGGCTGCATGAGCAAGCCACGGGCTCTCCGTAGGGTCTGCAATTAGCAGTTAATACCGAGAGGCTTGTTGCCTGAGACCATAGTCAGCCCTTTGAAAATCTATTTTATCGGAGGCCCAAAGCGATGCAATGGCTTCCTGTTACAACCAAACGCATCTGGTTTGGGTTTTCGGATTTATCCCTTGATTCCTGCCATAAGGGGCTGGTGCCTTGCCAACCCATTGTCTCTCAGTTGGAAACAGATGGTATGGGCTAAAAATGTGATTGTGTTCAAAACCAATTCAGAGTATTTAATGTCAACCTGCTGGCCAGATGCATTTTGAGAGCCACCTGAGTGCTCTGTCCCCGGTTGGTGGCTGCACCATGGACCTGGGGACAAGGTGCAGACAGACACACGCAGGCTCAGGACCCATCCCCACTCCCAGTCTGACCGCACGACCCCAGGGCAGACAGACCCTGCCTTTGAAATCCATAAACCCATCCATTTCCATGCTAGAACTGTAATTTTCCAGACCCTGATTTACCTCTGCCTGGAGTTTTTTCTCAAACTAAGTGAAATCAAGAATCAAAGGTGATCTGAGAACTTAACTCTGATGGAAAACTTACTCCTCCTTGGAATAGGAGAAATAGATTAATACTCACTTTCATGGCAGCCTAAGTCACATTTTTGGTGAATAAGAAACCATAAAGAACAGCTACTTCACGGAAGACACATTTATCCCGATAAAACATTTTCTTCAAAACTGGTTGAAATTTAGCTTTAGAGTTTTGCAGAGCTACTGATATTTCAAAATTTGTTCTGATTAAAAAAAAAAAAAAAGCCATGACTTTTTTTTTCTCCAAGCAACAGCATTTGTAGGAAAACACTTGAATAATCCTGGCTTTCTTTTGGTGAAAGATCCTGGGGCAACTTTTCTGGTTCTGTAAATAGATATTGTCCTCTAAAGCCTCTGTGCTTTGCCATGAAGAGTGTTGACTACAGTCTCCATCTCTCCAGGACTTGTGCTTGCAACAGCCTGGACTCTTTCTCCAAGCTGTTTTTCAGCCTCCAAAGCCTGATGCCAGAATTCTTTGCTCCAGGCAGCGTGGGCCAGGTTTTCCCTGCCGCTACTTGACTGGCTGCAGCAAGTTTCCACAGGGGAATGTGACCCAATGAGTTTAATCAAAGGGCACTTCTATGCTCTTTCAAAGTGTAGATGTAAGTCACACGAGGGACTATTGACTGGGATACGACAACCAGAAATCCGATGCAAAATCTAAATGCCATGCCTTGCTGAAGTGTTTAAAGCCAGACCAAGAAAAGAAAAATTAATATAAAAGGAAAGAAAGGTTTGCTCTTGAAGATTTAAGAGTAGGCTGCAGCCTCAGATAGATCAATTACTTTCAAAGTGCCCATAGGGTATGAAAGATAAAAGGATGGGATTTCTGGAAAAAGTAAAACAAAACAAAACAAAATTGGGCCACTGATGCCATCAACTGCACCCCGCCCCTTCCGATGGGAAAAGGCATTGTCTGTGACACCAGCTTCATTTCTGCAGGTACCAAAAGAGGTTCCTCTTTAAGAGCAGCTTTACTTACTATTGTAAACAGATGTCTGTGTCACAATATTATGGGCTGGGCGTATCAAGGACCAAGCAGCAGGGAAGGGCAGTGTCAATATTGAGAGGCTGCGGGCAACTGGGCACTGATCCCTCCCAGCCAGGCCCTCGCTGGACAACAGGAGGAAACTGGTGCCAGCCGGTGTGGTTTGCATGTGGCATTTGCCATGGTTAGGAGAAAGCACATACCATTTGTTGATCTTTTATGGTTTAAATATTGTGCCCGTCAGTCAAGTAAATTCTTGTATATTCTAAACAAAGCAGAAGATGCAGTTTCCTTGCTGGTTGCTTTCAACTGTAAACACTAGGATTTGATTTGTCTAAACTTTTGTCCTTTTGGGGGAAAAAAAAAGTCTTAAAGGATAAGATATTTGTAATTTTTTCAGTTTGTTTGTACTAAAATTCAAAAGGCTCTTCTTTTGACTGGTGTGCCTCAGTGAGCGCATCCCTGCCACGCTGGGGAGGGCAAACGTGGGTGCCGGGCAGCGTGGTCACCCAGGCTGGCGCTAGGGCAGCTTCCAAAATCCCCAGGAAATCCTTGGGGTGGCCTCTCCTCAGGGACTGATTCCCTGGGGGTTGGATTATTCCCTCTTTATTCATATTTAGTGGTGCCTTGGGGATCTGCTGAGTTGCTGACATAACCGAGTTTTATCAAGAGCGTTGGCATTTCCCCAGGCAGCTGCTCCCTGCACTGTGGCAGTGGGACAGCAATGAGCAAGTGACAGCGAGAGCTCTTGGTGTCCCTTTACTTTAACCCAACATGTCATATTGAGACGAAGCCTCACCCCAGGTCTGCACACATGGCTGTGACCTGGGGGGCTGCGGCCAGGTTGGGAGCAACCAGGGAGGGAGTGGGGAGCTTCTCCCAGGATCTGGATGCCAGCTGGGATGCCAGGCTCACTGGTGCTTGGGCTGCCCATGGACAGCAAAAGCAGCTCTGTGGGTAGGGCAGCTCCGGTTGCAGCGATGTGGCAGGAGGCAGCCCCCAGTTGTACGATTTTGGGAAGGCAGCAGGCAACCTGTGTAGCTTTGGGGATGGGGCAGGAACAGTAGTGGCTGAAAACCTGGTGGGGGAGCAGCTGGGGGATGGCAGTGCTTCCAAAAACTGAATCCAAGTGTAGGATTCCCCCTACCAGCTTTTCTCCCGGCTGTGTTTAATAATGCAGACAGATGTCAGAGCCCAACTGTGCTCTGCGGTCAGCATCCCCTGGCTCTGGCACCATGGGGTTTAACCCCTGGGGAGTGGGGTGCGTGGCCAGGCTCGAGGGGCTGCAAGCAAGGCCAGTGAGCTGGGGAGAGCCAAGGGTTGTGCTGCTGAGGGCACGCTGGAGCCTGGTCAGCAGACGGCCCACTGCAGCCTTGGCTGGAGCTCCTCTGACAGCACCGGGCACCCCTGCCATCAGGTGTTGGCAGAATGATAAACCCTGCTGGAGTACTTGATCTCCCTTGAAAAGTCCCTGGAAAGTGGGTAAATGTTGCTAAGTGTCACAAATTCACATATTCCAGCCTGCAAACAGTAAGGGTCTCTGTTACAAAAAATGCTAACGTCACCTAGAGCAAACCAGGATCAACAGGAAATATTTTTAGTGTGGCTCTGAAGAAGAATTATTGTGGGAGGCTGAGGTAAGGAGAGATCCTGAGTGCTGACCCATGGTCAGTGCAGCTCTGCCACATCCCCAGGGACGAGCTCACCCCATCTCGGAGCCGGAGGACACCAGGGCAGCAATGGGTTTAGACGAGTTGTAATGGAAGCCTTCAGAAAGAGTCAGGTTCTCCTAAAGGCATTCACTGTCACAAGGGCTTTTCTCTCTGCTTGCTCCCAGTCTTTTCTTTTGGACAGTTATGGCTAAGTCCTGCATTTAAAGAGGTATCTTAGAGATCTAACATCTGGTGACGAAGATGGTGTTCTGGATGCTGATATGTCAAGGTAACACCTCCACATCCTTTGGGCAGTGTTAATATTTGGACAGTGTTAAAATATAACCAGCCTTTCTTAGTTTAGATTAATGCCCTGGCTGCACCCCAGTCCTCGCCCGCCTGTGAGACACTGCCTGGATTTCCTCCCGCTCCTCAAGCAGCAAAGGGCTTAGGGCTTGACACTGGCACTTGGTATTTAAACAAAATGCACATTAATATCTGCGGAAGTAATGCCTGAGTAATAGCTGCAGGAACAGACACGATTAAGGGCAGTGGAGAAAAACAATTAAGCTGATCAGCCAAAATATTAGGAAAGCAATTCTGCAAATACCATTTTTTGTCTCTCTCAAAAATAAAGAAGGAGCCTGAGGTTGCTGGGTGCTGTGTTCTGAATATTCATGGAGTATTACTGGTCCTCAGGCAGTGCTCATTTGCACTGAGGATCAGGAAGGCCACCAACTGTTAACCTTTGCAATTTAGTCTTTCATTTCCCGCATTAGTACCCGATGGAAAAAGCTGAAAGTGGCAGTCATGGGGTATTAGTCCTGGTATCAGCTGCATGAAATCAGGCTGAACTCCCTTGTTTGCCTGAAGAGAGGAAGCCTGGGCCTGAGTCTGGGGGGAGAAGACGAGGGTTTTCTCACATCCCGAGAGCACCAGCCCCTGGGGTAGGGGGAAGCACGGACAGGGACAGACAGACAGCCAGCATTCCCATGGGACAAATGGTGTGACTGTTCCTCCTGGGAGAGATGGAGGCCAACATGAGGGATGCGCTTGTGACCAGCCTTGAGGGCATCAGGTCCTGGTTGGGTCATGTTTGTTTTGACTTAGGTAGTCAAGATTAAACTCAGTCATTTAAAAATTAGATGCAAAGAGCTACTGACTGAGCCTGCAGGCACTGGGGGAATGTGCATGCTTTCACCTTTACACTGTGTCACAGGAAGGCAAATAAACCTTGGCACAAAACTAGGAGCCATTTTGGTGCAGGTAGACTATTTGAGAAGGGTTATTTTTCTTGCCGGGCTCTTGCCTTCCAGCACTTCCAGGCTCTCCTGCCTGGCTCGCTCCTCCTTTACTGGGCAAACCTCCCTTTCTCCACCACTTGTGGGTTCTTCTCTGGGTCCAGTGACCAACATGGGTTGCTATGTGATGGATGTCGGCATATATAGGCTGGTGCTGCTGAAAGCAAGCGATTCCTCCCCAGAGCCAACCATCAAACTGCAATGTGGCTGTTGCTTCAAAGACGGAAAACCGAATCACCAAACAGTGCAGATCTGGAATTACTCATGCTGTGTAAAGTGGGAATACAGGAAGGTACTAATTTTCTGGGCGATCTAAAATATAAGCTTGTATGTAGAGACAGAATAGTCTCCTGTAGCTCACTATGAACCTATTCTGGCATGAAGTGGGGATGGCTGAAGGCTCTCGCTGGTTTGCAGACCCAAAGAGCAGATCTACGCACCCCCTCACTGGTACTGCTGTCTCCCTGGTATCAGCTGGGATGGAGCTGGGCAGTGCCTGCATCCCGCCAGGTCCAACCCGCGGTGCAGAGCGGGTTTGCCAGTGAGGCAGTGAGCAGCCAGGCTGCAGCGGGGCATGGGGCATGCTGCGTCCCGTTTCAGGTCCCGTCCCCCCCTCGCTGGGCTGCCTCCGCCCTCGGCACTCGCCTGGGAGGTGCGGTTTGGCATTGCAGGGAGTGGAAACACCCATGGAAAAAGCAACCCGAGAACAGCACGGCTCTGTCTGTCCTGCGGCCCAGCTTGTACAACAGCCATCTGTTCGCTGGCCACTGCGTTTGGAGGAAGCGCTGGTGAATTAAAGGCTGAGGAATAAAATGTTTCATTTCGGTCTGTGGCATGTGCATGTGTGCAAGGGCAGCAGGAAGCATGGAGGGCTCTGGTTGGCTTTTCTCCACCCCCAAAGGAAGACGTAACTCCAGCATTGTGCCCATGCAAGGCCACACAGATGCCTGACGGGATCTACGAGCCAAACTGGCTCTGGGGAAGTTCCTGACTACGGTCCAGCTCCACGAGACCAACACAACCCAAAATCGCAGCCCCTGCGCTACCGACTGCTGGATGCTGCCCATTGCTGGGCAGGTAGGGATGGGGAGGAAGAGCCTCCCCGTGCTGCCAGGGGTCGCACAGCTGGGGCGGGGGCCCACGCACGGCCCTTCCCAGGCACTAATATGCCAGAGACCAGCCCGGATGCGATGGCTGAGCCTCCATTATGGGAAACCACCTTGTCCCCCCACGCGGGGGAGTGAGGGCTCTGTGCCCATGGGATGCAGGGGAGGTGATGTCCCCCAGAATGAGAGCGAGGTACGGGGCCCAAACCCAGGCACAAACCCGGGCACGACTGAACAAACAACCTGTTTGTCATCACTGGGTTTGCAAGCCCAGTTGATAGGAATGAAACACTCATCAGAGCAAGTATGATGTTTCCATCCTAACCTGCCCCTTCTTGTCTCTCCTTTAGCTTCTCATCACATGGTTTAAAACATCTTTTGTTAGCACAGGAACAGTGGTGTGTCTGGAGAGGGATGAGCACAATGGACTCAGCAGTTCTGTAATGCAGCAACTAGGGAGTAACTACATGAGTCGAGGAGAGGCTCAGGAATGTGAGGGGACTTCCCTAAGGCACAACTCTAGTACAGACAAGGAAACGAGTGTACTTACACTGTTCATAAACTGGCTGATGGTGTCTGCAGAAGGATCTCCTTGAATCACCACTCCTGTGCATTGTCTGTTCTCCTGTGTCCCGGGGGGCCAGCATCCCTCCTCTGCCCTGGTGCGGTGCCACTACCAAAGCGGCTTGTCATGACTCCACTCTCTTCCAGTCACAGGAAGATCCATGCCAAACCCCAGGGAATTTATGATAAACCCCTCAACATTAAGCACAGACAATTTATCAAGAATAGTTAATTAAAGGTGACTTGTTGTTATTAATCTGGAGATTCCCAGAGTATATGATTGTTTAGTCCCTGTAAAATCACCAGAAAAGAAAAATTGCTGCAACAAGTTTTCCTTGGATTTGAAAAATGATCTTTCTTTTCTCAGTAAATTCAGAGCTGCAAAACCAGAAGGCTGGTGCCTTCCAGTTGAATGGCTTTAGAGTCCCTTTTCACTAAAAGGGTTGGTTTTCAAGCCTTGTCAATCTAAGGAAATTTATTTAGTCAGTCTCAAGGGAAGGTCTTGGCAAAGTATTAATAGGTTTCTTTTATAAAAGAGACCTTTATTCACTGGTCTTTAAGTTGGCCTGTGTCTCATTTGGCTTTTTGAGTTCGTGTGCAGAGAAAATGTCTGTCTGACAGTTTCCATGCTTCAGCGCTGTTGTGGGGCTCTGGAGGAATTTGCTAAGCCCGTAATGAAACATCTGGTTCAACACTAACACAGCTGCACGCAGCGCCTTTCACCCCGGGGGTGAGGTGCTGCAGCCCTTGGCATTATGGGCATCCCAGCTGATGCTGCGGCTCGGGGCAGCCTGCTGCAGGGGCACGCTGGAAGCGGGCAGCACAGGCAGCACGGGCAGCACGCTGGGTGATGCGCTGGTGCGAAGGCAGACGAGTCACACAGGAAAAAATAACCAACCCCGCTGTGCGTACTTTCATAGCCCAGATCTGTTGCAACTTGCCTGCTAAAGCTGCACTGGGACAGAAACTGCTCCATGGAAATGCCCTTTTCCTGCTCTGGATGGTGGATGGAGCCAAAGTGTGGGCAGCTGGAGCTCCAGAGGACTGAGCGTGCCTGTGGCATTTGGGACTGCAGACCTGGGCTCCCACTGCTGAGGTTTTGCCCTGTTTCACCCCGTGGCTGCCTTCCCACAGCTCTCACCAACATGCGCTACCTGCTTCGAGCCTCACTGCGAGGGGTGGGCATGGCGTACCTTGGCAATTCCGTGGGACAGATTTCTAGCAAAGGCTGTAGAAAAGCAATAGGGGAATTATCCTTGCCAAGCGAGTGGAGCAGTGAAATATGTCAGCACTTTGCACTATTTAAAAGTTCTGATTAAAAAAAAAAGCATATTCAGCGCTGGTCCTGCAGCCAGCGGGATGACAAGGCACAGCCATGGCTCACCCTCATAGCAGCAACCAGGGCTGGGCGGCCTGTACGAGTCTTCACTTCTCAGGGGGGTTGGCTGCCTGCAGGATAGCTTGAGCTGACACCTGGCAGTTGCTTCAACGAGTGGTTATCTGAACACTATCCGTCATGGTATGTTCAGAAGACACTTTACTTTCCAGGTAGACAAAACCTGGATCCCTTCAGTTTCAAGGCAGTGTGTGGATCTGCAGAGTCATAAATCAGGTATTGCTGCAGAGGTGCGAGGCAGGAGGGGAGCAGCACTGAGCCATGGGGCTGCTGGAGATGCCTCCCTGTATCAACTCTTGAAATAAGGCAACAATGCATAAGAACCTCATTGTGGAGAGGTTTACTTTTTTTTTGTGATTTGGCCAAAGAAGTTGAGTTAAGAGTAACTAAAAGCTTAAATTAGATTTATATAGGCATAATTAACCTCACTTTTTACAGAATAACACACAGCCATATGAACTTGATTTAGCTCGGTCCTAAAGCAGCAGCTGTTGCAAGTCTCTGGAAGAGTGTTTCCACTGAAACACACCAGCACTTCATGAATACTTGTTTTTTCACTTCTAAATTTTTCTCTCTGGGGCTTTTAAGCAAGTTTTATTGTAGTGTTTATATAGCCACCTCAGTCTGCCTTTGGTTTATGTTTTTCTCACCTGAAGCCACTGAATTTTTAGTTTTATTAGTTATAGCTATCTGAAATCACATTCTTAAGAATTGACTGCACTAATAAAACTCCTTAAAAGTTTCTTTTTAAGGTAATTGTCTTCCACCCAGGTATCAGTTTCTTATTGAGTTATACTCAAGATCAACAACTTCTCTACGGCTGTTTGTTACCACCAAGGTAAATAACAAGAATCCCATCGATTCTAACAGGTCAGGATCAAGTCAGTTCATTGGAGAAGTAGCCAAGCACACGGCTTTTTACTTGAAAGACATTGTAAAGGAGAATGCTGCTTAGCTTTTCCTGCCTAGAATGGTGTGAAACAGCCCGATCGCCATCGACCCAAACCTCCGACTCTCGGGCCAGAGCAGAACAGCCTCTTCTAGGTCGAGAGGAAGAGTCCTGCAGAGCAGAGCTGCTCTCACACCCAAAAGCTGCGTGCTGCAGGAAAAGGTCAGAAGAGCAAATTTCTTCCCCTCCTTTTAAGGATTTTCCTACCTTTTCGCAGGGTCCTAAAAGTGCAGGAGGTGCTGAGTTGGCCCCAGGCCCACACAGCATCTGTGTCCTCCAGCTCTCACCCCACTATAGATAGATAGCTCATCTATCCCTGATGACAGGGTTCCTGCCTCATGGGTTCAGGGCCCATAAATAAATCACAGTGCCTGGGTGTTTTCCACAGACCTTTGAGGGAAACCTGTTAAATGCCTCCAGAGCTGCCCAGAAAAACCTGTGCAAAGCAGTGGTGGGAGCAAGCCTTGCTGCGAGACTCCAACCAGCTTCCTCATCCCTCCTCAGCACTGATGGGCCAGTGGACACCTAACCTTGAAGGTGCAGCCCATCAACAGCAAGACGCTGTCCTCCTCTCACAGGGACAGCTGATTTTCTCCTACCCATCTGAGCTGAGAAATTGTATTGCGAGTTTTATTGTTTGTCTTAGACTAGATATTGCAAATATATACAAAGAATCAGCATTCAACTTAAGCAAAGGGCTCCTTTCCTTCAAGCCCACCTCCCTTGCGGAGGTGTATAAAGGCATTGCTCGAGCCACTGCTCATTTCTTTATTGTTTTTCTCCTGCCCTTCACAGTGAAGGCTCCCCATGCTTATGTGCAGGAACCCCCCTGAAGCCGGGGCCAATTCCTCCTCTGGTCCAAGGAGATACATGGCCCCAGGGTGGGGATGACCCTGGCAGTGAGGGGGGATACTGTGGGAAACCTGGGAGGAGGAAGGTGACCCAAATGGAGCTGCTGTCCTTAAACAACCTCTGCCTTTCACTGGCAAAATCCTTCCAAATCACAAACAGACAGTCCCTTTTTCTTCCTCAAATATTTCTTAAAAAAAAAAAGGGACCACAAATGAGACAGCACTGCAAATATTTGTAGATTCAGATCAGTTAAGCTTTGAAAAACTTCAGCTTGCAAAACTTCAGCTGAAATGTGGTTTCTGCCCAGTCAATGGTTATTTTTGCTCTGCCCTCCCTCCCACCCATCCACTCTGTGCTTCCTGCGGGGTCTGCAGTCACAGGGAGCAGCTGAAGGACCCCCCCATGCCTGGCACAGTCCCCCCATGCCCCAGATGGGTCCAGCGGCTTGTCCCTTGGCTGCTGGCATGTGCCAGACCACTGGCTCTGGCCCAGGGCTGGGGCTCAGGCACAGCCACACTTCCCTGTCAGAGCCTCTGCGCTCCAATATTCACTCTTCCTCCATTAAAGAGTTTATTTTCAAAGTGCTTCCTCTCCTTGACCATCTCGAGGAAATACTGGGGGTAACTGCACTCACTAAGCCTGTTAAATAATTAACCTCAAATAAGTAACGGCACTGGGCAATGAGTTAATTTTACCCCAGTAGAAATATTTAAGCATTCACAGATTTTGCAGAGTCAAGTGGGAAGGTTTCCCCAGGAACACGCAGTTGGCTCCTTGCTGGCACGGGCAGGGCTCCCTCATCCCACTGTGCACCCCCGGCCCCTGCTCTGCTCTTTCACTCTCAGTCTTTGGCTCTGCTGCAGCCCGTTTTACCACCACAAGCCAGCATTTCAGCCACGGGGATGGCGGAGGCTCTGGCCTTGAAAAGCAGCAGCATCTCCGACCTTCCTCCTCGCCCCACTGCAGCTCCCATGCTCCTGCCCTTCCCTCAGGCAGCATGCCCACCGCGAGACCGGGAAGGGAACCAAAGCCAGACTTGGGGGTCTTCCATATTCAGAAATGGTTTATTTTAAGTTTTAGGAACATTTTCATGTATTATCAGTCATATTTAGAACAAATTATACAGAACATTTGAGTTTAAATTGGAGCTGAATGCTCATGCAGGAGGCACAAAGTCCTCATGCTCACCCTCTTTGCCCATTGACAGGAGGAAAGTAAGAGGCTTGTCCTTTGCAGATTCCCAACTTCAAACACTGGTATCAGTCACTGAAGTACATGGTGCTAAATTGACTGTCAGACAGTTTATCCCTACGCTTTCATGGATGAGCTAGATTAATACTAAAAGCCCACCAGGTGAGAAGTTCAGCCCTTAGGGACTGCTCTGAGGGGCAGACGCCAGCACTTTGTGCTGTTCGTGCAGGACCCCCGCAGCAGCATTCAAAAGGCAAGTCCCACAGCAGCAGCACCAACCTCCACGTACAGCAACACAGAAAAGGCCACCAGCCCCATGGCACTGTCACCCCTTGGCCTTGCCCCCTCCCCGGGAAGGGCAGCCAGGGTCTGGTATGTTCCAAATAGCAGTGTAATGAGATGAGCCCATGATGTTGTCCTGCAGCAGCAGCATTCCAGGCGGCTGCAACGCTGCTGTTGAGGCGCAGGGACGTTAAACATCATGAGGTGAACCAGCAAGTGGGGTCAGCAATCAGAGACCCTTGCTGGGAGGGGAGGAGGCCATGGTGACCACTGGGGGGCTCGAGGCCTGCGCTGTGCAGGGACGCACTCACCTGGCCCAGGCCAGCTAAAGGACACGCACACAACCAGTCTTGGTACAGGAGCTTTTATTGGCGACCACAGACTGGACACTGCAGCACAAGATGCTTTTCAAATAGTCACACAACAGTCTTTGCCCTTAGTCGATTCCTGTCGTACACAGTAATGCTGTGAAACACCCTGTCATACATAGTAACCCCGTGAAACACCTAGGTTTTTATCAATTTTCTGGACAGAGACTCCATATAGTGCTGGCTGGTGGCTCTTTATTAGCCAGCCCAGCACACCCCTGTCAATTCAACTTTCTTGAAACCCAGAGTCCGTGACCCACAGAAGGCAGCTGCAGCCTCCTTCGTTCTAGATGATAAACCATAGCAAAACCCACCGTAATGTCTTCACTTGGGGTGAATAGCTTCTCATGCTTACACTGAATTTCAATTTTAATATCAAAACTAAAGACTCACATATGTTTTAATGTTAGATGCATTAATTTCACGGTTTTGCTCCTGACATGCGAGAGGCATGGGATTCTGTTAAGCTGTTTAATTGCAGCAAATTTTTTAACAGACAGTATTTTACAAGCTGCAGAAAGGCTCAAGTAGATGCCAGTGGTCCAAAAAGCCTGAAGCAAGCATGTGCATGCTGGAACAGGGACATTGGAGGAGGAGAATTACAGTTTATAGATCACAAAATCAAAATCCAGAACATGCTACGGTGATATCTTTTTCCCAAGTAATCAAGTGAAGGCATTCATGACAGAGGGTTGTGTTAACAGAAACAGGCTGTTCAGAAATTGCTGCTACTATGTGTGGGCTGCAGTCACAGTCCTGTAAAAAGCCCAACAAAGGTGCTATGAAGGACAATCCTGGTACATAAAGGGGACTTGACCTCCTCTCTCACTCGGAGACAATCCCACCACAGGGCAGGTGGTGGGGGTGACCCAGTGCAGTCCCCCCAGCCCCCCGGAGCGAGGGCTGGGGATGAGGGGAGGGCCCCCACCATGGCAGTGGGCAGCACAGCAGTGCTGGACATGGAGGCAGGCTCCCTCCCTGCTGCTGCGCTGGGTGCCAGTGCTCCCACCAAAACCCCAGCCTCTCCCCACGCCTCTGCTCTGACATTTACCCAAGCCCCCACCACGCACATTCCTCTGCAGCAGAGAAAACAAGACCCACCTCTTCTCCACTGTCATCCTTTGAGTCTCTGTTAGTTTCTTAACCCTGGCTGTGGTGGAAGGGGGATGCCCTTTCCCCACACACCTCCCCAAGCAGAGGAGAGGACCCCATGAGAAGAGTGGTCCCCTGGAAATCCCACCTCTGACAGGTTTACATGTGGGAGCTGTCCCACAGGTGCAGCAAATGTGCCAACATGGGGAGCTGGGAGCATCCCCACCCCTCTCCTCAGAGGCACAGGATGGGGGTCTCTATCCCTCAGGTTTATCGACAGATTTTTTTGAGGTGAAGACAAGCACCCCCC
Organism: Strix aluco; assembly: GCF_031877795.1. Lineage (NCBI taxonomy): Eukaryota > Metazoa > Chordata > Aves > Strigiformes > Strigidae > Strix > Strix aluco. The sequence goes on along the minus strand of NC_133941.1, from coordinate 13,381,797 downwards.
ACCCTGGGGACATGCCCAAGCCACCCACTGTCATCTCCTCTAGCCTTGATACACGCCACGCACCTCAAGCTAGCTGACTTGGCATCAAACACTCAAAAAAAGGACAAATTATCACTGGGCTGCTTCTGGGGCTCAACAGTGTCAGCGCTGAGTCTGGAACCCAGCTCATGGAGCCCCCCCAGCGCCTGGGTTTGTCACTCAGCCAGGGAAGGTAGGCGGCTGCCGGGGGAGGGTCAGCACCCCCATTCAGGCAGGGCCAATGAAGGGACACCCCACTGCGGTCAGGGGCCCCGCACAGCCCTCCCCTGCACTCATTGCATCGCAAACCCTGCACGGACTACGCCGCCAGCCAAGGCAGCCCAGTCAGAAACACCCAGGGAGAAAACAGTGGCGTGCTGCTGAGTTTTCTGTTTAGTTAATAGTCTTTCCCTTTTAAAAGCTCGATGTTTTGTTGATTTTTTTTTTTTTGCATTTAATTTTCTTCCAGACACCTGTGTAATGACTGTGCATGTACCTCACAGGCAAATCACTCCAAGAGGTAACCAGCTGTGTGCATGCATGGACACTGACTTTCCATCAGGGAATGCTGTTTGGATGGTAATGCCTGTGCCAAAATGGCATTTCACAGGTGATTTACACTATTCCTATTGCTGCTCACACTGAGTGTACTGCCTTAACATCACAGGGTTTAGAACAAGGTCTTTGCAAATTTTTTTTAAAAGATGTAAAGACATTTCCCTTATAACAAAACTAAGAAGAGGCAATAAAGCTAAGCACTGGGCTTTATTTTTCATTCCCACTTGGCTTATTACCAAAGTGCTTGCATCCGCAGGAGCTTTATTATTCCTAGCACAGCGTCAGGCCTACACATCCTCTCTTGACCTGCAGCATCTCACCAAGTTTACAGAAGAGGCACCCCCAGGCACTCACTGCACCCCTGATGAACCCACGGTGGGCCAACAACCCCAGGAGCATGTGTCCCACGACACCCTGCCAGGCGCACCCATCACCCCACCGCCATCGCTGCCACCTCAGGCTGTTCCTGCTCTGCTTCAGTGGCAGCACTTCGTTTACTCTCTTTAATTACCCCAGTGTTTCCAGTAATAGCAACCACGCATCAGCACAGGGCTGGACAAAGCATAGAGGCTGCCCCCCACCCCCAGATATGTCTTTACACCCCATCGGTCTCACAAGCTCTAACCCTGCAGCAGGTACAGTTTTCCCCAACTCTCATCTGCAAGTTATTTTATCACAAGCAAGCAAACACCCGCAGCACAGAGCATGCTTTAGAGAGAAACCAGCATCTTCTGTAGCAGAAAGAAAACCAGCAACTGTGAGCTCCTTGCACACTCAACTCTGCAAAAAATATTCCAGTTCTCTGGCAAATAACATAGACATTTAATACATAAAAAAAAGACCGAGCGCACAGGCATCTGCCAGCCTGGACTATCCGATATTTTCAGTGACTACCAGAAGCATCGCTTGATGTAGGGAACAAATACTATCCGCAGAGACTCAGTGCTGGACCCTGGGATGGTGTCACCCCTCCCAGACCCAGGAGGTGATGGGGACCTGCTCTGAGGACAGGCGAGCTGCAGGACAAGGATCAGGGCAGAGCCCAGGGCGAGGGTGCTGCCGGCTCCGAGGGGAAGGGATGGTTCCCTGGTACTTGGAGGGGATCCCCGACATAGTACAGGGAAAAATGGGCACTGCAGCATTCAGGCACAACCCCCTGCCCCAAGACAGCTTTGGCTGGAAAGCCGTTTTCCATAAAGTTCCTGGTCTAACCCAGCTGAAATAAAGACTCACACTTTAAATGCTTAACGACCTCCAGCATCGCAGTCGGAGCACAATGCTGCTCTGTGGAACCCTGCTCGCCTGCAGCAGCAGGCAGTGGGAGGCTGGGGAGCCTGGCCAGGGGAAGCACCAGTGGTGCTTCTGCATCCCGGTTTCAGGGCTAAAGCTCATGTGGGTTGAGCCAGGCGGCTGTCCCGGGGCAGAGCTGCACCCTTCCCATCTCACCAGGGTTAAACCCATCGCCCTCCATGCCCATCTCATTATTTTTACATTATTGTACATTAGGAGAAAGCTACAGCTACATGTTGCTGCAATTTTATACCATGTGCTTTCATAAAGTAGTCACTCTGGTTAATCCAATTTTTCAAACCCATTGCTTTAGTAGACTTAGCAGCCTGGTAGCATAAACTTCCAGTACAGATTTCAACAAATACGAACAACCCTTGTTTTTGACCATGACTGGAGGGTTAGTATGTCAAAAGTTACTTTTGAGATGTGTTATTTCCAAAAGACTATTACAAGATCTTAGTCACAAGAAGCTTGGAGAGACTTTATAAAAAAACAGCAGAACACAGAACCTCCTTTTCAGTCCCTCCTCTTCAGACATGCTGTGTACCTCCCACCCACAGGTGTATGAGTTCCCTTTGCTTCCTCCCATGGAAATATTCTCCTGCAAGCTGTATTGGATGCAAGAGGGCACTGAGTTGCTTGCAAGTGAATGGCTAGGCTCTAATATTTTTTACCTTCCCCTTCTCACGTGCCTGTCAAATGACCCCGGTTCTGGTGGGACCTCGGGGAGCCCGCTTTGTCCCCGGGCTGCTCCCCGCTCAGAGGCGTTTGCTTTTGCTGCAGGTCGTGCACAGGAGGCTGGCCTTGTCCAGAGTGAAGGGTTTGCCGGTCAGCAGCGTCTCGCACTCCAGGCAGGCAAAGTGCTTCTTGTGCCAGGCCATCCCTTCTGCCTGCTGGTAGTCCTCCGAGAAGATGATCTACGGGACAGACAGACAGTTGCTTGTTTCCACTGTCTCGCCAAGCCGAAGCACAGCAGGAGCGGGGAGACCCAGCCCCATGCTCCCCACCAAGCCCCTCAGCTGTGGAGGCCAGGCTTCAGGAACGGGTCAATAAAAGACCCAGGATTGCTCCTGAGCAACTGAGCCAGTCACAGGCTGAAATTATGTACTATAAAACCATCAGGTTTTAAATGCAGCTAGAGCTGGATTGTTGCTCTGGGATAGATCCGGCGCAGCTAGCCGAGACTATCCTTAACATCACACCGCTTCACCCCATTTTCAGGAACCTCCACCTCCTCAGAGAAGCCACAGCCCTGGGGCCCAGCACCAGGAGGATGCCACATCCCAGGAGGTGCGGGCAGGCGAGCAGGTTAGGGCCAGAAAAACCCTGAATTTAGCGGGGGGAAGCGGGAAGTCCCTACCTCATCACAGCCGGCGCAGCGTGGCCGGAGGCTCTCGCAGTAGTGGCGCCCGCACCAGGCCGCCCCGCTCTTCCAGAAGTAGATGAGGTCGACGAGGGGCTCAGCACAGCGGCAGCAGACGAAGCAGGCTGGGTGCCACTGGCGGGAGTAGCCGGCCCTGTCAGCGTACACCACCGGGCAGTCCCCCGGCACCACCTGCTTGCAGGTCTCGCAGTGCTGCAAGAGAGAGGCAGCAGGGTGAGCACAGGGCCAAGTGGGAACAGAGCCCCGATGTTCAGTGCATGGGATGGATATTTACTTCTCATACTGATTCGTGGCACCATTGCCACCCCTGGAAGGGTTCAAGGCCAGGCTGGATGGGGTTTTGAGCAACCTGGTTTAGTGGAAGATGTCCCTGCCCAGGGCAGTGGGGTGGGATAGATGATCTTTAAGATCCCTTCCAACCCAAATCATTCCATGATCTTTTCAATGCATCTTTCTCCACTGTGCAGCTGGTAAGAAGCACAATTAGCAAAACACAACACTACAATCTCCAAGCACAACCTCAACGCTTCCCACTTCTGCAAAGCCTGAAGGACCTACTGTGTTCCCGCTTGACACCCCATAGCACCAAGGAGGACAGTGGAAATAAAACACTTAATTCCAGGACCACTAAGATGTGCAGCTTAAGTTGTTTTTGTTTGAGCTCTTGTTCTGTGAGGGGAACTTGAAAATACCGAAGCCAGATTTTCAGCTGTATCAGCCTGGGAGGGCCAGCAAATACACAGTTGGAAATGATGCTGTAGACACAGAGCAGCGAGGTGGAAGAGCAAGGAAATGCTAAACTGAAGAGAAAGCAAGGGTTGCAGCTCGAGAAAAGTGCTGGGAAAAACATCTCAGCAGTGCAGTAGGACTCAGACAACACAGAGGGCATCACAGGGCACCCACAGCCAAAAGAACCAACATCCCGAGGTCTCTCACTCCACATCCTGTGCAAACATTTGGACCAGTGCTACATATGGACAGTGTCAAGCTGTAATACAAAAGTTACTATAAATATGTATATTTGCCAGCATTTACCTGGAATACTGTTTACCCCCTTCCAGCCAGATCCTCAGACAGGTAAAAATAGCACCAGGCACCATCAGCTAAGTGTCTGGCCTTTGGGAACCCCCCCAAGCTAAAACCAACCTTCACTAAAAGCCAAAGGTTCTCCAAGAAAGAGTCAAGACATTCTACAGTGCAGAAGTGCAGCACGTCAAAGACAGTATTTTGCATAGAGATTAGGAACTTTGTTCTTTTCTCCCAGTTTTTTAATATATACATCTACACATAAGACAGATGTCACTCTAGAGAGTTCAGCACAGCCCTTTCAATTCATACCAGTCTAAAGAGACAGAATTAGATCTGGCTAATCTGAAGATTAATTAACATCTATGCTTATTACATATAAGACCAACTGAGTTCACTCTTTACTGTGCCTGCAGAGTGACACTGCGATTAGTTAAGAGCAAGCTTTAAGCTCTCCTCCCTGAAGCTGATGGGCTGTTATTTAAGTTTCCATTTAAGTCTGGACAGTCCAGGTCAGGCTAATAGCTTCTGAGGCTGTGCTCTGTCACTCCCTAAAAGAAATGCTCTTGCGTAGGGGCTGGGGCCTCTCCCAGCAGAGCCCTTGGCTGCAAGGCCAGACTTGTACTAGTAATCTCCGCAGCAGCCTGGCTAAGGCTTTTATGAAACCAAGATGCAGCATGAAGCAGCTGGTGGGTCATGTGTGTGGTGGTTTGAGCTGCTGTGTCCCCCCTCCAGCACGCTCCAGACAACACAGGGTCTGGGGCCGGGAATTTCCCTGGGCTCAGATAATGGACTTTGCTTACAAACACTCCGATCTAAGTCAACAAGCTTCTAATAGGGGGGTAGACAAGACACAAAAATAAAATTTCTCAGTAGAAGGTAACCTAACAGCTCCTGAGCTGCAGGAGGACATTGGGGATGGGGCAGAGATTGGGGAGGGGGGCGGGGTGGGGGGTGGAACATGACACACAACAACACCACACACCTTCCACAGGGCAGCTGTGGTCCATGTCCTGAGGAACACCACCCCAATGCCACCACAGCCTGGGAAACCCTGCACTGGAAGCACAGGACCCACCGTGATCCTCCCTGCTACAACTCCAGTAAGGCAGCAGCAGACAGGGTCTCTCGGGGGGTGCAGGGGGAGGGGGGTTTCTGTGAGCTCTGCAAGTGTCAAACTGAAGACAAGTTCCCTGCTATGTCCAGCCCCTTTGGCTCACTCAGGGCACAAGTGCTAAACAGACCTTTCTTTGCATCTAGGGAGTTTTCTTAAACTCATTTCTCCCTTTAAACAGCAGAAGGCTACAGGCCTACCTACACCCACCAAGTGGCTTGGCTTTGTTTAATTACTATTATTTCTAGCACACCACACATTTTGCTGTTGTCTCCTCCTTCCTTCAGTCTGGATTTTCAGTAACTGCCCTGCAGTCCCTGGAGCGGTTCCACCATGCTGACGGGCATCTCCTATTTTACCAGGAAATCCAGCATGACAAACGAAGGCAGCGCAAGAGGAGAAACAAAATGTTTCCTGGCTTGGCTTTTCTGCAAGTCTGAAAGGGGATATGTCTGCTGACACTGCTCCTTCCACTGCAAAGGGCTTCAGACGTGTTTCCAAGCAGTCCCAAGACCCACGCCAGCGAAGGAGTGAATGCAGCACGGGACAGAAGCTGTGCTATTCCTGGTCTGTACAAACAAGAAAACAAAGATGTAAAGCTGCTCCCGGCACACCAGCCTGGCTGCTGGCAAGGGCAGGTGTGCACCAATGAATTCTGCGTCCATCATACAGGCCCAAGGCCATATTTTTCCCTGTGTCCCCAATACCTCCTCAAGGCACCAGATTTGGGTGACTCCAGGCACCAGAGCCCAACCTTGCTGCTGCCTCCACGCTGTCAGCCCCAGAGGAGCTGCCAGGCCCATCCATCCCAGCCCTGCTTATCTTACAAGATCTAACAGTGAGAACAAACACGAGCAGCCTTCCAACTCCGAGCTCAAGTTTCTTGCCAATAAGAACTGTTAAAAAAACAACTTATTTTGCTGTTTCTTTCTGTGGCAATTATCCACAGAGCTTTTCCTAAGCATCATATAACTTCCATCCCCCTGCCATATACACACTAAATAAAAAGTGGCTCTTCAAATTTAAGATGGGATTAGAGCTTGGTACTCGTTTTACATCTTCATTGCGTAGGGAGGAGTGAAGACTTTATTAGCCAAGTTACCAGAGGTGCTGGCCAAGAAAGTATCCCTTTCTCCTCAGCTTTTTCAACCTTGCTCTCTCCGCTGGCTGCTATTTTGCAGTGACAGCTCCCACACAAGGAGCTCCCCAGACACCACGAGGCTTCCCCTGAGCGCTCGCTACATTGCCAGCCTCAAGCTTTTTGAGACAATGCCTAATTTTGATCAACTGCTTTGCTAATTTTGATCAACTGCTTCAGGATTTGATTTGATTCCAACACAGTGGCTTCTAACATGAGAAGACTTTCTAGTTCTGATGGGGTTAAAGACAATTTTATGCTCTGTGGAGAACATTCAGCTCATAGGACAGACTTATTACAGTGGTGGGGCCCCTCTCTGCAGCCGAGACAAGTTCAAAGAGCTGTTTGAGTTCAGATGCCTCTCATGGCAATTTACATTGGCCCTGTATGTTTTCCTTTACACACCAATTTCAACACAGCTGGCCTGAGTGTGCAGTAAGAGGTTTAACCACCTTAGCACTGGGACCACACAGACACCCAAGGAAATCACTCCAGCTTGTTTCTTGGTGCAGCTTTGGTGCCTTCTGGGTTCATTCTCTTCTAGAGCAAGAGTAGTGGGTTTTTTTTGTTATTTTTCCCCCCACATCCAACATCCATAAATCTGTAGTTCAGATTCACACCTTGATCTGAAATAGGGTGAAATCAAGCTGCTGGTGCCAGTTAAGAGGTTTGGTGCTCAATAAATTCAAATCTGTGTCCTACTTCTAATGGACTCAATAAAGAAACATTACACAAACTGCTTGAGAATCAGGATCTCCAAAACAAGCTATTCAGCACCCTATTTTCCCCCTACACCCTTGAACCAAAGGCACTCATATCTTCCCAAAAAGCCTCCTTCCCTGCTGCCACCCTGCAGGTCTTTGAGGGTTGGGACAAACATGCTCCCAGATGAGGACAGCACGTCCTGGAGCAGCACCCATGGGCATTGCCTGTGGCACCCCAGCGAGCAGTGGAGGGGGAGGCTCAGGAAGGGGACCAGGCATCATGTTTAACACTCAAGTTTTAGGAGACACACAGGAGATGGTCACACAAGTAGAGAGGTACCTAAACCTCCACATCTGGAGGGTGCTGAGCTACATTTCAACCCCGAATACATTGACAACATCAAAGCCTCCAGTGCTGTTGGCTTCATGCACTTCATTTCTCAGTCCCTTTACATCTATTCTCTGTCTTCATAAAGCTTATTCTGCTCACATCTTTCAGCCTCACACAAAGTGCTGTATCTCATTTTTCTAAGGCAGAACGTTCCTTCCAGTGCAGTTTTGCAAAAGCCAGTACACTTCATGGAAGTTTAGCACATGTCAGATGTTGGGACACAGCCCATTGGTACCAGGTCACCTGCATTAATTCCTGCACAGGAGATCAGATTAAAACAGGCAGAGTTTTAGTAGAGGGGGATCTGCTTTCAGCACAGCAAGAAACCACAGCACTTCGCAGTCTGCTGCGAGCCACGCTGCACAGTGTGCTGGTCAAAGAGGATCTCTTGCAACTGCTTTTGAAGCTGTTCCATTTTTCAGCTAGTGTCTCTAGAAAAATGATGCTTTAAAGTACAGAGAATAACATCCCAGTTATGTATTTACTTGGAAGGACAAACTTGCAGTCTAAATAAACCCTCATTGCTAAGATGACTTTTATTAATGAGTTTAATGGAAACCTTCCTTTTTTTGGCTATTTTTTTAGCTTAAAATTCTTTGTCCAATTCAGTATTTTGTTGCAACAGTGAAAAACTCTTACTGTATCACCGGACTCTGAAAGTCAGATGCACGTTAACAGAAAAGGCCACAGCCGAGGGGAGACATTACCCAATATGGAATGAAAATGAAAACTGCTCTGAACATGTAACAATCTCAGTGTAGTGATGGCTAGAAAAATCTTGTGTTAAAACACTCAGACACCATTTTTTCCCAGCTTTAAATCATCTGCTGCAAGTCACCCTCATAAGGGCCAGTATGAAATATTTTCACTCATCATATTTTATGATAAGCATTTGTTCAGCAACCAGAACGGCCACTTCAGACAGTGCTGGGAGAATTTAAATCTAAAAGGGTGATAGGGAATCTCAATCATTTCCCTGTGGAATTGTATTTCTATGCCCAGGGACATGCATGCTCTGTTCAAAGTTCCCTAGACAGATTACAGCCCTGGGAGCACTATCGCCACGTTCACGGCTTTGCATTAATTAGACTGAGCCACCACCTCCTGTCACTTGGGGTCTTTGCACTTGTGCTGCCCTGGAAACCTGGCTGGAAATGCTGCTCACTAGCTCACGGTGAAACAGTTTCTGATCTTGAGTACCCGACTGGTGCACAATCATCCAGGGAGGTGTCATGTCCAATCTTTCAGAGCTGCCAAGAATCCAAAGGTGAAGTCACTGGCTCCTACAGCTAATGGAAACAATTTACTGACCTTGGTGGTTCAGCACAGCTTTCGCTGGGGAGGGAGGACATGAAGGAGATGACCCCCCCTTCCTCACCCTTGTTCAATGGGCACTTGTGCTCAGCAGCAGCACACGAGTGGTCCCACACCAGGGTCTTTTGCAGTGCTCAAGATGCAGCTCAGCATCGCAGCATTGCTCTGGGAGTTTGGGGAAGCACTGCAGCAGGCTCGGAGGAGCTCATGGGAGCACTATTGTGAACTGGGAACAGATAACCCTGGCTGGTGCAGCCTTTTTCTCCCCTAGTTGAGTCTGAATCCGTCCCCTGGAAGCTCCCCAGCCTCCAGGCAGAGCGGGGACACCCCTGCCAGCCCGTCCCACAGCACTCACGTAGTGCCCCGCCGTGGGCGCGCTCTCCAGGGCCCCGTTGGTGGTCTCAGGGGGTTTGCCGGCAGCAATGCTCTTGTCCTGTGGCTTCCCCTCCTCCTTTCCGCCGCCGCCCTGGCCCGGCAGCGCCACCTCCCCAACACCCAGCGCTTCAGCTTTATATTTCTTCACGAAGTCTTCCATCAGCTTCAGCTCGCCCTCAGTGAGGCCGCGGCACTGTGATGGGTCCTGGTCATAGAGCGGGAGTTGTCTCATCAGCTGCCGCCGGCGATAGTAGGCCCCATCTGTCCCCGCCACCGGCTGCATCTCCTTCGGGATCAGCTCCATGTACTGCATGGCCTGGGAGGAGAGAAGAGCATTGGCAGTTACTCTGAGCCGCTGAGCGAAGCGTGAGCTGTCTTTGCAACAGATGCTCCGTTCATCTTACGGAGCTGGGGCAGAAAATGTGCCCCTTCCCCTCCCTTCTGCCTTTGAGTTGTTCCAACCTACACTTCAGAAATAAGAGGCTGAACTGGCTCAGATGCAAGTAGCAGCTAGGTTATATTGTTAATAATTTCATCCTCAGAAAACAGGTTGGGGACTTTTTGGTTTTGCTTTTTTTAAAGAAATAAAACCAAAACAGACTCCCCAGGAAAGCAAAACAGCAAAGACTTGCTTCACTAGTTTGCTCCCAGATCCCAACACACCCTCCCTTGCTGGCATTAGAACGTCACTATTCCAGGTAATTTGACAACAAGGCTGCTGAAAAGACCAGAAACCCATAAACATCAAAACCCAAGACCAGGCAGCTTCCTACTGTCTCGTGCCAGGACAGGGAGAGCTCTGGGGAACAGGTCAGAGGCTGCACCAAGAGCACCCCATAGCCCTCATGGGCTGTGTGCAGCATATTTTACAGTAAAAGATCCCCTTTTATCAATTAAAACCAAAAATCTTAATACAGGAAATGGAGTCAGATAGCACTTGAGTCTGTAGGCAACACTGACAGCCACCAACTCTACCCGACTATTGATTCTGAAGTAAAGGGAAGGTGTTTGGTCACCAGTGCCCTGCAACGTGGAAAGTAAATGTCAAGAAAATATCCAAAATAAAGTCCCCTACTCAGCTGGCCACTAGACACTATCTTAGAAGCAGAGTAAACTGATCTTGTGAGAGCTCTGTCCCACGCTGAACTAGTGCTCGTGGGACAGTGGGGTCTGTATAGTTAACTTCTTCTGGCCTGGTGCTAACGGGAAGGGAGTTTCCCACTCAAGGCATTTTTCCTATTGTAGTGTGAAGAGCTAAGGGGCAGCCAGTTGGCGCTCTGCCATCCTGTTTTAAAGACCAGCATCCAGCTGCATTAGATTTGTTTCTTACTTGGTCAGCATTTGAAACTGAATTTTAAAAAAGCAGAGAAGCAATTAACTGTTCAGTGTACATAGTCTGGTTCAGTACGGCCTTTTAACTACAGAAATGTTTGCACAACACTGAACAACTCATCACATCTGTAAAAGCTTCAAAGTCAGCTTCCACCTCAGCTACTTCCAGCCAGACAGCAGCATTGCAGGGCAAGATTCCAGCCTGAAGACTTGCAACAGCAATAGATAAATGATTTTATGGAGGCAGGGCTTCTTCCCCGTTTCTTGGAGCGCACATTAACATTGCTGCACGTTACGATATTGGACACCAACACCCAGTCTATGGTGTGTGTGCAACAGCAGGATTGCTACCCAGGAGTTTACTGGGGGAGAGCTGTTGCCCTGTGGGAGAAGGTGCTGCTCAGGTGTAGTGGGTCAGAGAGCTGCAGGATGCTGCAGAAGTGATCTGGTGCAAGATGGCTTTCACAGAAGTGAGAAATCCTAATAGGAACTGCAGAAACAAGAGAGACTTGAATTCCCCGACAGCTCCTCCCAGGCTGCACACAGGCGCTGCCCCACAAAATAAGGATACTGCTGGTGGTATCAGACAACCGGAGAGAAAAGCAACCAAACTCTTGGTGCTGTATGACTGAATGTTAGGACAGCGTATGCTATGCAGTCTGTGCCGCCTTGGTTCAGCCAGAGCACTAGCAGAGCAGTAACACAGTAGGATCTTAATGGAAGAAATTCTTAATCCACTATAAATGTGCCAAGACTAATGAACACTTACACCAGAGCTACGAGAGCAGCACGTGCAGCTGAAGCGTCTCGTTCCACTCCACCACCAGACTCTGCACTGCCAATGCAAAATGTCTGTGCTGAAAGCGAGAGAGAAAAGCGAAGCCTCCAGCCTTTCTTAACAGTACAGCTGGACTGCTCGGTGGCAGGTTTCAGTACCTGCCCAGACATCTGGTGGGATTTCACTCCTTGATCAAGAGAATGTTTAAAGTTATAATTGCACATTATAAAATGTGTCCAGAGAACAGATCAGGGAAAAAAAATTCAACCTGACACCAAAAATCAAAATCAAGGATAATAAAAAGTTGTTTCTCCTGCTGCTACCATGCAGCATTACAGTCAAATGCTTTACTATGTTGCCTTAGCACAGATAATGTTGAGAAAGAGTACTAAGTTTTCACTGTTAACTACTGGATTTTAGAACTATTTTATGGTCTGTTCTTTTCACTTCCCCCAAGGACCCTGAATATCTACTTCATAACTTCTCCAGGCACAGCTTGATGAAAACACACTCTGAACTTCCTCCTATTATTGGACCATCCACTTCAGGACAACAATATTAAAAACAATCCCAAGTTTCCAGACTGCCTTCAGAAGGAAATCACTGGAGCAAGTCAGTTCTGCACTAAAAGCTTTTTGGCCCAAATCCCTTTTGAGCTATCCCGAGAATGGCTGACATCCAGCATTTCTCCTAAAAGTTTGTCAAGTTGATCTTCAAGCCAAAATTTATCAAGGTTGTCTTCAAAACCCCTGCACGTTGTTTACTTGAATCAAGATATCCTTTCAGGCACTACCAAGAGTTCTAAAGCTTTTGGGGGGCATGTACCCTCCAAGCTGCCCCTTACCAGCACCATAGGGACTAGTTTGTTCCCTACAGTCTCCGCTGCATGGGGCTGCATTTGGGGTCACCCCAAACACATGCTCACAAGGGGGTACAGTCAGGGCTCAGGCCCAAAGAAGAAGAAAGCAGCCCAGCAGCCACAGCTTTGGCCATCCTTCGCAGTAAGGAGCCAACCCTGTGCTGCAGCCAGCCCATCGAGCAGCGAAACCTGGGTTTCTGATAAATCCCGGGCTGAGTAGCGTGTTTAATGAATCAGGCTGGGTGGGCAGAGTGCCATCATTGTTCTCCCCATCCCTCACGAGCTCCCTGATTCCCCGCGGGACCTGCGGAAGGCAAACAGTTGTTAAACAAACATTCCTGCTGGGCCAGCTCCTACCAAAGAAAAGGCTGCAAGCATCGGCATGACAATTAATCAGCCGGGCAGTTGGATGTGTGGGAGTCTCGGTCCCTCATTAAAGCCCAGTGGTCCGCTCCAATGAACACCACTGACCCCAACTGCATTCCCAGTACAGACTTCAAGCCACCCCCAGTCAGCCTTTCCAAGGGGGTAAGGGCAACTAAGTCTTGAGAAACAGTCAGTCTGCCTCTTGGGTCTGCAGCTGCAATATCACATTTGTTTCCCCAATTCTTCTTTTAAAAAAATCTGGTTGCAATTTTCAGCAGCTTTAAACTATTTGTTTAATTTGAAGAGCAAAAGCTGTCCACTAATGACAGTGTAATATACGATGTTTTTAGTACCACAACACAGTTAAAAGCCAGTTAAATGCTTTCCCTCAAGAACTGCTCTGCTGGCTAACACTTCCACACCCCAAAAACCACTTCCATTCGTTCCCACATGGCAATATCGCTCGCCCAGACAGAAACCAGGCGCGGGAGGGAAGGTGGGGCTGGGGGCTTGTTTTCAGATCCAGCCCTCGGCATGGGACCACGCTTCCCATCTCCCCTTTTTACCCTGAGCTCTCTTTACAAAACCTAAGCAAATATTTTTTTATTGGACCGGACTATGTTCGGCTGTAAGGAAAAAAAAATCCCAGCTCCAGCACTGAGTCTGGGAGGGGTTCCTCAGGCAGCAGGGACAGGCAGAGTTCAGGCCCACACAGGCAGGAGCTGTGGGCAGGATGCTCCCAGGCCTTGGCATGACAAACTGGTCCCTGGGAGAGGAAACGCCATAAATCTGCTGGGGACAGGGATGGGCTGGTGCTGCACCTCAACCGAGGCAGTGGGAGGGTCCCTGGGCAGAGGGGGTCCAAGCCCAGCACTGCCAGAGGATGTTTTCCACTGGAGCAACACTCTTCTGTGAGTGGGAGCCCTGAGGCACAACCACCCGGCTGCCCACCACCGCCAAAAGAAATTAAACCCCCTTTCCCGCCTCCTCCGCTTGCCCAGCAAGTCAGAGCTGAAATGAAAACAGCATTACAGAGAAGTTCAGCCACGAAGGAAACACTGTCAGCACACTGCTCTGGCTCCGTGTCGGCGCTCGTCCGGGGCCGAGGTGATACAGCATTCAACAGGAAACAAGGCTGTGTTCTGGGGAGGTTTGGGGCCATTCTGTGATTTACAGAGGCACAAGTGAGCACTAGTTACACTCCTGGTTAATAAATCTGAGATGCCAGGCCTATTTTAAGTCCAAGATTTTAATGACTACCTCAGCAAGCAAGGAAAATAATTACTATATGAAAGGCTACAGTTATTTTGCCCTATTAAAGCCCATATCCGTACCAGAATAATTTAGAAGCACAGCACTGGATTTAGATGCAGCATTACTTCTTTCCACATTGATTTAATTTCTCTGCTTTCGAGAGACTAAAGCGTAATTTCCTGAGGTGTTTGCTGAAAAAACCCTCCAGGTTAGGGGAAGTGTCCCAGCTACCTCCATCCACCTGCACTGGCTGGTCCTGGGACAGGCTCACACCCAGATTTGCAGATCAGACTCAACAAGCCTCTCCAACAGGGAGGTCAAAGCCCAGGACAACTCTTCCTGCCCAGATAAACCACCCAAAGAGCTTGTCTCCACTGTTTCTCCCAGAAGCCCAGCCCAGACCCGCCTTGTTTGAAAAGTATGGAGACGGTCTCAGGAGTTAACTTGTCCTGGGGCTGTCCCATGGTTTGCAGAGCCTCCTGGGTGCCCTCCTGGGGGTGTTTAAGGAGAGGACCAATCCCATCCCCCCTGAGAAGGCCTGGAGGAATTTCTCCTGCATCCAGCCTGGGCTTTGGGAGCATGCAAACGCCTGCGTGGGCTGCACAGGCGTGGTACAACTGGCAGGACAGCAGGGATGGGATGTCTCCACAGCAGTGTTTTTATTGGACATGAGCTTTACCCAAGTAGTGAGCTTTGTAGTTGTAAAACCCATTAAGATTTCTCCTAGAAATGTAAGCAAACCTATAAAAACCTGAAGGCAATCCATTCCCCTCTCCTACCTACTCTGGTTATTTATGCGGTTTTCCGAAATACAAAGTGTTATGTACATTTTTTGCTCTCTGAGGCAAACCATATGTTTTACTATTTTTGCCTGATAACTTTATTCCAGAGCTGAGTTATGTTCTCCATTAAGCAACACAACTACCCGCCAAATGTGCTGTGGATCATCTTACCAGCTTCTGGGTGAGCCCTGGCGGAGCCCACTCGTATGTGATGGTGTCGAAGGTGGGGTCTTTCCGAGACACGATGGGGTTGGTGATGATCATGCGATTCCTTTTGTAAATGCGAACGCCATCACCTCCTTTCACCCGGGCGGTAAGCGTGGCGTACTTGGAGTCCGACAGCAGGCGCCCAATTTTCCGATCATCCTCCAGGTCTGAGCTGAGGCTGTGATCCTCCTGGCTGCATTTGCACGACTTGCAGATTTTCCTGTGGGTGAGAAGTGAGATCACCCTTCTGATGCAAGCTGGGCCACGGTGGGCACGTGATCATGTGATGGCTGAGCCATGGAGTGTCACCCTCTCCCAAAGGTTAAATGCAGACCAGGGTTATGGCGTAAGACAAAAGGCTCCTGTGGCCTGAGCTGCGCATGGGAATTCAGCACGATTCATAGAATCAGAGAATGGTTTGGGTTGGAAAGGACCTTAAAGATCATCCAGTCCCACCCCCTTGCCATGGGCAGGGACACCTTCTACTAGCCCAGGTTGCCCAAAGCCCCGTCCAACCTGGCCTTGAACCCTTCCAGGGAGGGGGCAGCCACAGCTTCCCTGTGAGATGCTGGCACAGGTTGCCCAGAGAAGAATTTCTTCCTTACATCTAATCTCAATCTACCCTCGGTCAGTTTAAACTATTACCCCATGTCCTATCCCTACCTGCCCGCCCTGCCCCCCCCCCCCCCCCCCCCCCATAAAGAGTTCCTCCCCCCCTTTCCTGTAGCCCCTTTAAGTACTGGGAGGCCGCTCCAAGGTCTCCCCAGAGCCTTCTCTTCTCCAGGCTGAACACCCCCAAGTCTCTCAGCCTGTCCTCACAGGGAGGTGCTCCAGCCCTGTCATCTTCGTGGCCTCCTCTGGACCTGCTCGAGCAGGTCCGTGTCCTTCTGATGTTGGTGCCCCCAGAGCTGGTCACAGCGCTGCAGGGGGGGTCTCATGAGAGCAGAGGGGGACAATCCCCTCCCTCGACCTGCTGGCCACACTTCTCTTGATGCAGCCCAGGACACGGTTGGCTTTCCGGGCTGCGAGTGCATGTTGCTGGGTCATGTCCAGCTTTTCATCCCAGAGGGATCGGCAGCGGCACAGAGCAGAAAGCTGCAAGCCCCTAAGTGCTGTCCCCAGGCAAAAGCAGCCACAGCAGTGCCGACAGAGCGCTGCCTCCCACCCGCCACAGGGAGCTGCCACTGTCCGTGAACTTTGAAAACCCCTTCAAGCATCACTAAATCTCCCCCCCTCACCAAGCTCCAACAGCCGAGCACTAGCCTCACATCTTACAAAGCTTTAAATGCCATTAAAAAAGTGACTGCTAAAAGAGGAATTGATACTAGTTGTCTACCATTTTAATTACAATAGCTATAAATCATCAAGTCAAGTCTATAAGGTCACTCTGCTGGACAGCTTTTCCATCAAATGCTAACAGCAAAAAGGACAAACTAACTCTGATGCAACCCCAAGTATTTCAGCAGGATCCTGGAACAAGCATGATTCAAACGAGCCTTTGAGTCAATTAAAAACCCCAAAAGTAGTGATTCAACCAAACAAGTGTGTTGAAGTTTGGATTTCCACACAGCTGAGGTACTGAAGCGGGAAAGGGAAGGCTGCAGGACACAGTTGCATGCCACCACGGTGAAGTATTTCAGCAGCACACCTGCAGACCGCACCGC
Organism: Strix aluco; assembly: GCF_031877795.1. NCBI lineage: Eukaryota > Metazoa > Chordata > Aves > Strigiformes > Strigidae > Strix > Strix aluco. Next base: position 13,365,243 of record NC_133941.1, on the reverse strand, counting down.
TGCCACGGCTGCACAGCCAGCAGCAAACAGGAGCTCTCCCAGCTCACAGAACAGTCTAGTGTTGTGCAAGAGAACCTCAGAGGGCACTAATGCTTTTTTAATTAGTGACATCTGGATAGGTCCCTTCCATTTCAAAGCCCCCTTTGTTTCTCCCATTTTGGTTTGGAAGCAGATAGGGCAGGGCAGCAGCCCACTGCCCCTGCCCAGAGCCAAGCACGCAGTACTGCTCGGCTCTCACCAGCTGCTGATATTTGGTGGCTGTTTACCTAAATTAGTGTTTTCAAGGGGAAAAACTGAAAATAAAGTATCAAATAACAAGATGTTTCTTGCACTTGGCACAGGATTTCAGCCGTCAGGATGCTCAGGACAGCCAGCAGCAATGGCCACTGTGGTGCTGCCAAGCAGGACACAGCACTGAGCCCTCGCAAGGGCTTTGTTCCACTCTGCCAGCCCTGCACCCGCGCTCACCCTCAAGGACGAGGGTGACAGACAGGTACTTGGCACGACTCCTGCCGACAGCACCAGATTGTCCTTTTGGTCAGCATTTCCCTGCCTCCATAGCAAGCAAGGACGTGTTTCTTCTAACTCATTTCCAAACAATCCAACAGGCAGAGGAGCCCTGCCCTGGCCCACACGCTGTGCAGGGCATCAGGTGGCTCGTGCCGAGCACAGCTCATAGCAGCTTTGGCACCATGTTCCCCTCCCCATGTCCCACCGAACAGCACCAACCATGCAGGGCTGTGCCAGGGACAAGCCCATGGCAGGTGAGGCCCTTCTGAAGGCCAGGCCACCTCACACCCAGCTTTCTCCTCTTCCCAAGCTGCAGCTCGTTGCCAAGACCTGCGCCCAACCTCACAGAGATAGTCTCAACTTCCAGGGAGCAGGCAGTGGTAGCAAAAGAGGAAAAAACCCCACTGCACGAGAGCCTCAGCTTGGTTTAAGCACTTGTGGATGAGGTATTAACTCAAAAAATAAAAGAGCAAGACCAGTGGGGAAGGGGGATGGAGAGCAGGGAGCACGAGCATCTGCCCAGCTCAGCAGCTGTCCCAGCCAGCCAGTGTGTCCCCTCCACACCTCCCACCACCACCCCAGTGCTCCGCAGCTCTTTGCATTCAAAGCCACTGGAGTCTGAATGTCAGCAGGACCAAAGGGACAGCGTCAGGGCAGGGCCCGTCAAGGCCAAGATGTTACCTCCAAGAATGTGGCTCAAAGCCCGTGCACGTCCCTCTGCAGCGTAAACAAGGCACACCTCTTCCTGACTGTGGCTGGCTCACCGACATCTGGAAAAGAACAGGACACCCGAGTTGGAAAGGCTTTATCCTCAAAGATCATCTGAGACTACAGTACCAATGTTGTGTTTTGTCCTTCAGATGTTGGATTTCTTCAGCCATGCCTTATATCCCATGAAGCCTCAAACCTCCCAAATGCCATTTGACCTGCTACAAGTATTTTTAGGGATGCTCGGGATGAACATTTTTGCTTTAAAGTGAGGGAAGATGGCATGTCTGGACCAGTGTGGGTGGGATGGCACATCAAATAATGAACATGCACACACACTGGGCAGCCACCTTAATCTCATGCACAGAGGCCTCAGGTCTCATTAAAAGGTTATTTTCCTTCAGCTTATATATTGCACATGAATCTGTGCAAGTCAGAAATTTCAGGCAGCGAGACATGGAGGTGCACTGCCATGACCTGATGCTAAACTTCTTTTACTGCAGCTTGGACCTCCTTGGTCTTCCTACAGGGGCTCAAGTGTATTTTGGGAATGGGCATGCTCCCATGCCTCTGGCACTGGACTTTACAGGTGGTTTCCATGGTGAACAGGAAACAGGGGAGGAAAAGCAGGAGGGGAAGAAGGGCTGTGGTTGAGCTGCACTTTCTGCTGCTCACTGAAAACAGAAGAAAGTCACCTGTATACATGGGTGCTCACTGCTGCAGAGATAGTACTAAGAACTTCCCAACAGGAAAGATACAAGCACAAAAAGACACAAAAGGAGCCAATAACATTGGAAAATAAACCTATTTTAGTGTCTGCGCTGTGGGTTTATCAGACACGGCTTTCTGAATGTGAAGACTGCAGGAGGGTATGATGGGAGACAAGAAGTACTGCAGGAAGCATCAGGGAGAAGTGACACCACAGGACACTGACTTTATCTTAGCCTGGTTGTTTTCACAGAAATTCTCAGACTCCTGTCTGAAAGACACAGTTATTCCCTGTAAAAATGGACTTAAGGAAAACAAGAGCAGTCCCACCCCCAGGACTGCTGCAACACCAGCATCTCAGGAGCTTCGCCCCATCTCAGCAGATCCAACCCTGTGCAGTCAGAGATTAAGCTAGAGAGCAGTCATCCACCTCCGCAAGACCCTAATAGAGGCAGTTCTCAAGGAGCATTATAAAGTGTCACTGCTGCAATTTTCTGACCATTTTGGACCTCACAGTCTGCCTTTTCCATTAAGGCTTAACACATACAGGTCTCACACCACCATGCCCTTTTTGGCGCTTGCTCCCATTCATCAAGTTTTTGTAGATCTTTAATCCCTCTCAAGGCACAAGCTTGTTCTAGACATTGACTATTCGTTAAGACTCCATCAGAAGAACAGTTGAGGCTGCAGAGGTTTCTGTTCTAGAGAAGGGTGTTGCCTGCCTGTGCAATATTAATCTATTCCATGTGTGTTTGTGTTATAATAGTCTTTCATTACAAGATCATACCCTATTTAAATCAGTATTTGTTATGCTGCCTCCTGCCCCAGCTCCTTGTCTTCCTTGCCCAGACCCAGCAGTCCCCATCCCCTGCACAGCACAGCCCTCCCCAGCTTCACACAGGGACGGGCAGAGGCCATCCCTGCCAAAACCTGATTTCAAATGGAGGGATCAAGAGCAGTAAAAGAACAGAGGATGTTTTTAAGGTGTGGATTTGGGGGAACATGCTCAGCTCCTTCACTCTGCAGTGGTGTGCATGGTTAAAAAATAAATTCCCCTTTGAGGAGGTTCTGCAAGGACCCTGAGGGCTCCATAGCTCCGCTCAGATGCAAACCCAGTGGTGATGCTGGCAGCCGCTCCTTTCTCCTGTTCCCTCCTGCATCCACCCGTCCCACTCCCAGCACCACCTCCCAGGCTCCTCAAAGCTCCTGCACAGACCTGGGACACCCCAAGGTCTGCCCCGACATTCCAACTCATATTCTGCAGCTTTGGGGAGGAAAAGGTTATTTGAAGGCACTCAGGAAAGACATTTAATTTACTTGGAAAGCCCAGTGTTGCTCATAAGGACAAAGCTTTTATGAACAGATGGTTCTAGAAATGGCTGGATGCTGGTTTGCCAATTTTAAGTAGACAAGCCTTTACATGCTTTTTTTGGGCAGAACTATTAAGTCTCCATACAAGGCTGCTCATCCTTGAGAAACACAGCCCAAAGGGTATGAAATGGCCCATTTCAGCTCACTTTGCCCCCAGGACTGCTATTTCATTTGTGCCTTGGCTTTCACCTGTAGTTTTCACCTTATTTTTAACCTGCAGTTTTTTCAGGTATTTTGAAGCCAGTGAAAAGACCTCTCACCCTGGGTATTCATAAAAATACATCTTAAAAACAGTCTTAGCATGCACATACACTCCACCCTGCCTCTACTACCCAGAAAAATAGGACAAGTTTGATTCTCCAGCTATGTGCCAGCTCTCCAGAAGAGATAAAGACATTTCAGATTCCAGCACAGACCACTTACAGTCTTGCCCACTGTGGAACTCTGTGCTAGATACCTACTAACCAATGGTTTTTTTAACTGACTCTGATCTTAATGAGTCAGACAGAAGCTGAGTATAGGCAAGGGACTATGAATGGTTGTTTATTTAAAATACAAACATCTGTATTAAATAAACTCCTTTGGAAGAGTTCCATTACATACGAGGGGGAAAGCGAGGGAAAAGCACTGTCAGTAGCAAGAACCACGTACGTGAACCCCCAACAAGACAACCCAATGCTTCACAGCCCCAGTGCCAGTGCAGGAACTCACAGCCATTTTGGGGGGGGGGGGGGGGGGGGGGGCACCAGGCTGTGACCCCCACATGGATACATAAACCCAGTATTTCCCTTTATTTCTTCAGTGTTAACAAGGCCTTTTCTTAGTAATTTATTCAAACTGGTAATTTGTTCTACTTGTCCAAGTATGACTTCTGCTTCACATCCCAGATCCAAGTTTAACTGAGGTTAACTGCTCTTTACTCAGTCTAAACCCCAGGGAAGTACCTATTGAATCAGTACTCCCCAGAACACCCTTGCACCCACCCTCCAGAGCAGGCTGGCACTACCCATCACCCCAGTTAGCCAGAGGATCTGTGTCCAGGCTGCTAGAGTGGTTTTGGACACCCACCCGACTCCAAACACTGCCACAGAACAGCTTGGGCATGACTGTGCGTTGGCAAGGGCAGGACGAACATCCCAAAGGCTGGCAGAGCTGGGATCCAGCACGTGGTGCCCCACACCACAGACAAACAGCCAGCTCACAGAGGGACAGACAAGTCCAACAAGTGCTTCTGACCCCAGGGGCACCCTGCAGCACAGGCTGTTCCTGTGAGGCTTACCAGAGCGAGGCAGGCTGCACCCCTCCACCTCCTGACCTGGCATGGCACCTCTGCCAGCACCCTGGGAACTGCTCTTGAACTTCCACTGTTGTCTCACCGCAGTTACACATTTACTCAGCCCAAACAAATGCAGTTAAATGGATCACATTTAATAGACCAAAGTCACAGCTCTTATCTTAAGCTGCCATTGTTGTTTCACTTGAACCCACCCATTGGCATCAACAGGCAAACCTTGCCTTGGGGTTATACAACAAAAGCTGATCATCCATTTCCTGAAGACAGAACTAAAGTCCTAGCCCTGATCTTTGGCCACAAACTTCTTCAGACATGTGTAGAAAACCTGGTCACTGGCCCTCTCATTTATTCACTGCTCTAGCCAGGACCATACCACATGCCTTTGGTCAGGAGCTCCAAATCTCCTTGGAAACTCATGTTTGTAGGTGTCAACAGCATCACTCACCTTGCAAGCTAGTTGTGAGGATGAAACTACAGGAAAAGATTTGGGAGAAACAATGCAAAACCAGAGAGGCTCTTCAAGACAACACATGGCTCCTGAGCTAGCTCAGGTTCTCCTGCCCTCAGAGATGTAGGTCTCCAGCAGGAAGGGAAGGTGCTGGGATAGCAGCTCAGGTGGCCCCGTGAAGCCTCGGGGACATCCCTGTGGCATGGACAGATGTCACCAGGAGCAGCCTGAGTGAACAGACTCGAGCCCCCTCCACATGGGGACGGGACATTTACCCACCAATCGCTGCATCACCCTGCCCTGACAGCTCAGAGCCCTCCAGGCAGCATCTCCTCTCCACGACTGGAAGCACAGCCACGTCTCTCTTTGGAGGACAGCGTAATTCCTCGCTCCCTCGGAAGTGGAGGGAGGTTTGAGCCACTCATTTCCACCGCTGCGCAGGGGCCAAACATAACAGGGGTTGCTGCCTGTTTTTCAGGCTGCCTGGTCAGCAGGACTTCCTGCCCAGATATGGAGCTTCTCCTCACAGCTCCGCTCCAGCTCCTCAAATATGCTTAAAAGGAGATTTCTTTAAAAAAAGACACAGCAAAAAACCCAAACCCAGTAAGATAATGCAAAACAAATGGTCCCCAACTATCTTAGACTCCACCTATGCCCAAGCCCATTTGGGAACAGCAGTGTTAAACAAAGAGATACTGAAGTTTAAGATAAAAAGTTTGAAGACATTTGTAATGCTTTTAAAAAAAAGCCTGTGTCAACAAACTGCTTGGAAGAAAAGCAAATTGTGCTCACCATGACTAGATATACAACACATTTTAAGATTTCTGTTTTGGCTTTTTTGTCTTATAGCATTCTTGCTATTAAAAGAGAGAAAGCAAGACAGTGCAGAGGAAATTCTTAGGTAGTGAAATGATAGGAAATTGAGGCCATTCTACCCACAAAAACATCTCTGAACAATCTCAGGAATATGCCAGTAATATCATGGTTCACTGTTTTACTGGCCAAAGGCAAGGTCATCTTAGGCACTGGTAAGTTCACTCAGTGGTTAGAAAATAGAGAGCCTGTAATGAGAAGTGACAAGGCAAAAACCCAAACATGGTTCCATCCTGGTTTAGAGTTTGAGGACTCCTTTGGAAGGGAGCACTGAGCCTCTGAGGCAGGTCTGGCAAGATGGACCCCTGGTTAGAAGTTATAAGCAGGTCAGAGTCCAGCTCTACCAGCCTGCTCCATTTGCAGCTCAGCTGAGACTCAGAAGGTTTTTTCTGTGTACCATCACCCTCTGCCATGCCCAGCCCAGCCCACCTTGGCCAAAGACCCTTTGCCAAAGGGTCTGCTAAAGCTAGTCTGACAACTGAGTTTGGTGCAAGGGTCCTCAACGGCACACAGAGAAAACTGTTTTCACATTCATGTGACTTAAATCCTTCCAAAAAGTGGAAGCTTCTTTCTACTCTCCTCACAACCAGTTCAGTGCCAGAGATTTAGTACTTCCACAAAGAGGAGACTTCAGACTAAGTTTACGTGTTTCCCAGTGAAGGCTCCTCTAGGAACAACCATGCCCAGGCTAATGCTACAGGCAGACAGGCCAACTTCTAGACCACAAACAGGCTGAACTCAGACCTGCCAGTGCTCAGGCACACCAGCACAGGCCCTCAGAAATGTCTCCTCCCTTCTCGAGCTGCATTTACACAGGTATAACCTGATATATATGGACACAGAGCCTCATTAGCCATCATGGTGTTTTGTGGTCTCCACACACCTATTGGTAAAGCCATAGTGATGAACAGCTCACTGTCAAAAGCATCCATAGGGAGACAGCTGCTGAGATCCTCCTGCAGACGGTGATGAGCAGGCTGACGTGCTGCACAGCAAGGAAAACAGTGCCTTGGGATGTTTGGGATGTGTTTAACATCTCTGCTTTATATAGCCACCGACATACAGGCACACTGCTCCTGGGACTCTCATTCCATGAGACCCAGCTGTTTTATGGAGTAGTGAGTAGTAGAAATTTAATGTTAATATAAAATTTTCACAGAGCTTACAAGAAGGCCAGTTTGGGAAAGCTAACATCCTAATGTTCTCCACTAATAGCTGCTTTTGCAGAGAGGTTGGTTTATTCTCAGGTCACTGCAGAACTGGGAAGCCCCACTGAACATCAGTAACACACAGCTTAGCCCACCGAGTGCTACGAGAACCCATAGCAATATTCTGCTTTCCTTTAAGGACTTTAATGAGTTTTATACACGAGCGGAATCAAGTACAGTAAGAGCAGATCAATATCTAATGCAGCCAAGCACATGCCTGAGGGGCTGTTTCACCACCTGAGGGGCTGTTTCACCACCTGCAGCCTGGTCCCCCCAAGCTAGAAGCACCCACTTTCGCTGAAGGATTTGTTACTGACACTGGATAAGTGAAATGCAGTCCTGAGTCTGGCACTTGGATTTTGGTGATGCTTACTTTTCCTCCTTTTCTTTTGCTACTAGACTGCTCCTTACACCATCTTCCTTTGGCTATGCACAAGGCACAGGGTCAAGACAGACTCGATAAATTAGTTTTGACCTCCAGCAGAAGCATGCTACATGTCAGGAGACCACAGCATAGGCTTGGTTAAGTGACAAACAAGGTGAAAATAGGAAAGTGGAGCCAGTTCCAGCTGCTAAATCAGTCACCGTAACAAAGTGATGATAACTGAAGTAAGGAGATCCTTACCTGAGCAGGGATGCTTAGACCATGCTCCCTTGGAGGATCTTTAGTTGTCTTTCTTCCTGCATATCCACAGGGACTTTGGTCTAATCACAAAAAGTTTGTGATAGTCCTGCAGATGGGAGAAGCACCCTGAAAAGCCTCATTACCTCCTAGCAGGATGGTTTCACCATGAGCAATACATAGACCATGCACCACATGAGAACACGGGGCAGGTTCAGCCAGAGGACACCCTTGGTGAGCAGCAGTGCCGGCCACCACGCCGCCACTGAGGGGAGTGGACCTGCAGCTGGCAGGTTCATCTGGAGCTGCATCCTCAGAGGAACTCGGGTGTGAAATAAGGTTCAGAGTTTTGGCAAGTTTGGCCAACGTGGTTATTAATCAAAGCCTGTTGAAGACTCAAAGCTTCCAAGAACATCCTGCAAGAGTTAGCTTCACATGGAGTGACGGGACATGAGGCAGGACTCATGTGCTCAATGCCACCAGAGCAGACCCACGAGCAGGCTGCAGGGTAACCCCACGAGAGCGTCACTGCTCCCCAAGTCACCTGCTGCTCCCCATCCTCTGAGAGGGCTTGTGGGACCAGCTGTCATGGCCACAGCTCTAGAAGGAACGGGTGAAGAGGGGCCCTCCTGCTTCTGCAGAGGTTTCTGGATCCTGAAAACACTTATTGCACAACACCTTATTTGGAGGCTAAAAACGGCGATGGAGACACGTAACTACCTCAAGTATGTTTTCTCCTCCTTTTTAGGGAGGGAAGAGGAAAAGCTGGTTTCCAAAAAGTTCCTACAAGTTCACAACAGCCCTTCAGAGCCGAGGTCCTCATTTCACCTCGCCTTGCAATCCGACCGCTCCCCAGCGCCCACGGCAAGTTCAGTATAAACCCTCTGTGCAGCCTCTGGAAGACCCCCACACAGTCTCGGCATTTGATACCCTACCCCAATAAATCACAGCCAGGCCAGAAGGGATCTGAGTGAAGCTAAGGGACCACATGAACCCTTTGGGTGTGGTTCCTCCAGCTGCAACAAATTTTGGAGATTAACAACTCTTAACTTTGAGAAAGTCCCTTGAACAAAGAAAAAGGGAGAAGTCATACAATATTCACATGGGTGGGACCAGTTTGCACAGCACAATTGTTGAGGAGTTTAGGGATATGGATGGATAGCAATTAATTTATTGTCATTATTTGACTGTAATAGAGCTAAGCTTGCAAAATAATAGGGAGCTAACTCAAACTTCCGTAAGGATTTCCAATAACTGGAGGGTGTAAGTGTTTATATCTAACAGAAGAGGTATCCGTATCACAGCAAGGGGAAGGCGGCAAGCTCTGGAAAAGTATACCACCAGAGCTAAGTGGTATTTACAGGGGCTGCAGTAGAAACCTCAGCCAAGCCCAACAGCAAAATATTAACACATCCAAGGGTCTGAGTTTTACTTACAAGCAGGAATAAAGCCAGACTTGGTACATACAAAAAGCCTCTTTGGTTGCATTTTCCTTCCTATTGTGGGTCCAGCAGGGCAGATTTGCTACAATTGTCTTACTATACACAACCACGCGTTGCACCCAAATGTCCCTTCTCAGCATACATGCTATTGCCTCTCCTCCAGGAAGGGCAAGCTACCTGGCAGCCCGTTTGACCACAGCTAGGGACTTCACTTGGGCATCAAGGCCAAGTACTTGGCTCTGTGGCCTCTGCAAATCCACAGGACATCAGCAGCAGGGACAGAGCCATCACAGAGACTAAGCCTGGGGCATGCACCTTGGGAGAGTGCTCCAAATTTAAGGCAAGGCAGGACATTACAGATCCTCTGCTGCTCTCTCCAAGCCTTCTGGTAACTAGAACTACCCTAGTTCCAAGTCCATACTGTTCTGTTCACTATTGGGAGTCTTAAAGTATCAATGTTTCAAATAGCTATATATAGTAAAGGCAGCGCCTTGGTAATATTCACTCTGAACTAACAAGAAACACATGTCAAATAGCCTCACTCCTATTTTAATTTCGTAATTCAAGCTGAAAAGCAGATGATGCACTAGAAGAAATAATTTCTGTTATCTGGTCAAGTCACCAAGATTGTTTTTCCTTTCAGTGGTTCCTGTGCTGGCAAGAGGTTTGCATCAGTCCAACAAATCTGAACTCACAGGTGCTTGGTTAAATGAGGCCCTTTGATTTTAATGACTTGGCCAGCTTTTGTACATACATTTCAGTGCAGGGGCAGTTACCACTAACACTCCTGAGGGTATCAATGCATGGCTACCTGCATTCCAGCACAGTCATGCTGAAGGCTGAGCTCTCTGCTAAAGCTCTGCATTCACAAGGTGCAACTGAAGTGATGTCAAAAAAATCAAACCTGATTTTTGGTGTAATCCAGAATTTCAGATAAACACAAAAGGCACTGAAAATATGGCCCAAATGTCCCAGTAGTAAAGGCTGTATATATCTAAAAATCCACAGCTTTGTTTAGCTATTTAAAGAAGTGATTACTCTGAATCCTAAAACACTGACTTAAGGTCCTTTTACTATGTAGAAGAATCCTAACGAATCCTTTCCTGGGTGGCAGAAACCTCCTTTCAAGAGCTTGGCCTCAAGCACCTTAATTCATGGTTTGGATGGGCAATCTCTCACCTGTCATTTTCTTAGGTAGCTTTCCCATCTTGGAAAACCTCTTAAACTCCTTGAGGAAGGGGATCACCTGCTTGTCATTAAACCTGCCTCTCAGCCTTTTGGAGAAAAATTACCCCCAAAAGACATCACCGGAGAGCTGAAAAGTTCGAGAAAGCTTCTTTTGTGGAGTTGTTCCTCAGGATCCAGTGCTGAGCATGACCTGGGGCAAGTGTTGCTCCAGCACATGAGGAGCAGCTGCTTATCTGACACCAAGTGCTGTCAGAGACTAGTAAAGCCTTTGGAGACGATTCGACCTCAGCTCGCTGTGAGTACCCCAGATGTCTGCCTGGGGGCACAGCAGCCAGCCATGCCAGCCCACCTAACTCATCTTAAATGCACACTAAGGCAACTGCTAGTGGAGATACTGAAGAAACCCAACCAACAATCCCTGGGTGGGATGAAATGCCCCTGTCCCAGACAGAGGGCAAGGAGCTCAGCCTGGGTTTGCTGTGGCTCATCCTCTCTTCTAGAACAGATACGCCCCAAATCTCTCATGCAAGAGCCCTGTCTGGTTTCACCGCCCTGCCACTCATTAGGGAAGGTGTTTGCTGCTTCTGCTTACAGAGCAGAGGTGAGGTCTGCAAGTGTCCCTCACCCCAGACACACACAAAGCTACAGCGAAAGTACAAAGAACATGAGCTCTAGAGGTGCTCCTGGGGACATGGATTTTTCTTTCTATGCTGTCAGAGGCAGCACTAAGGACACTGATACACCAGAGCAGAAGAGCCACAGCAGCAGAACTGCCATCTTGAAACACACTGAACTTATCCAACAGTTTCACATATTGGGAATTCCGCTAATTTTTTCCCCTCCTGACAATGACCAACAAACATCCTCCTCGACTATACCTGATGCCCATTGAGGTCCAGTTTCAGGTCAGGAGTCAACTCCCAGTACTGGCACAGAAGAAGACTGTCCAAAACATACCGTGGATCAGCTGAAAGCCAAGCAGGAGGACTTCAAATTTGTGCAAGAGCAAAGAGCTACTCTTAGAAGTACACTGATCAATATACACACTTGCTACTATAATTTTGACTGAGGATGGCAAAGGATTGTTTTGATTTATTTTCTTCTCGTTTTCATAGACAGAAAATGTCTATTGTAATCATGACCTGAAAGCAATTTGTTTCCCTGCCAGATTCTGAGCAAGCAGTTATCCAAATTACCACACTCAAGAAAAAAAAAATCCCTTACAAAAGACTGCCTTTCATCTCAAATTCTTTCTACAGGATTTAAGTCACCAGTGAATGAGTTGGTATCATCTGGAATACTGGAAGCACTCATTGATATTAAGCTTTGCAGAGTAAGAAGTTTGTTGCCTTTTATTTTAGCAACAGAAAGACCAGGAAAAGGCACCAATATCTGAGAAAACTATTTCACTGGAGCTGCCAGACCTCAACCTACAGGATGACAGAGATACAACAGAACCAAAGCCTCTGCAAATATCTTGCTCTTCCAAGAGCACATACTTGGCAGCATTCCTTTCCCCACTAACAATGTGTGAATTAATGATAAGAGAAGGGCAAACTTTGGAAAATAAGATGAACAGATTTTTCCACAAGCAAGACACTTGGTCTTAATTCTAAAACCAAACCAAGCTGCAAGTAGGTATATGGAATGGGAAGAACCCACACAAATTTAGTTAAACAGCAGTAAACTGTGGTGAGTTCAAGTGCGCAGGTAAGTGTCTCCTTGCAATCATCTATTTCCTTCCCTGAGCCAGCTTTGTCCTTCCCACCTCCAGCACGTAGAGGAGGAGGAACGGAACATCCCTCGGTGCGCTGACACCTCGCACTTCAGGAGCTGTCTCCATCAAATTTCTGTACAACACAACCAATTTAGTCCTCCTAAATACCTTCCCAACTCTACTATTGACTTTTACAGCTGAGGAGGCCAAGACACAAAACAAGCTGAAGATATGTCCCAGGGCACAAAGGCATTTCACAGCAGACAAAGGGCAGAGCCTGGGCCACCACCACCTCTCCTTCAGCTCGTCCCTCCTGCACTGCAGTGTCACTGTGTCAGCTCTCCATCCCCTCCAAAAGCTCAAAAGGCCCCCCCCAGCTGTGCAAGAATACCAAAAAAACAGCTTGGGCACAGCATGTTTAAGAGGAAAGGTACAGTAAATTAGCAGCCCTCTGACTGCTCCTGAGAAGACATCAGCCTCTGGGGCTGCAGGTCTGTGCTCCCAACCTAGATGTCCAGATCCAGGACAGGTGCTTTAAACTAGGAGTAGTGCTGCTCCGTTACTATGTCCTGATGCTCTGGATTAAGACACAAGGCTGTCAGGAGCTGACTGACTGTCCTCTCGCAGACCGCCTGTGGTAACTGGCACCTGTGGGTACTCTTTGGTAGCCCAAGCAGACTTGGCAGCACGTGCAATAGGAACACAGGGGATATTTTTATTTTTTGTCTGGAGCTTCATAACCTCGACACAAATTACCCTCTTACACAGAGGGGAAAATAAAGTGAGGTGTTTGAGTGACACGTTTCCAGGTCCTCAGAAAGAGCAAATAAACAAGTCCCAGTTAATTTTGTGGCTGGTGATGCCCTGAACCCAAATGCAGCAGCTGAAGGGCTGTGCCACCTCAAATATTGGTAGGGCACAGGCAACCAGCCACAATACTTTCAGGTAAATTTGTTTTATGTTCCTCTGATAAGATGACAGTAGATTTTTCATCCTATGACAGGTTCCTTCCCAATAAAACACTATCTGGAATAATTTGCCAAAGGCTATGTAAAAGCTAATCCTGATAGAATTTATCCTGTTTTCTTAGTAGCTAAGGCAATAAACCCCCAGCATTTAAAGCTTCCAACAGACATATACAACTGTGCTAGAAATTAATAATGATATTTGCACAGCAGTTTGTATACAACAGCCGCCCAGCTGCTTTAGTGCTTCTCCTAACCAAGGCTTTAGCATTGCAGGCACAAGCAAAAGTTACTTTCCCAGAAGCATGTAGTTTTGCATGTCTGAAAGATCCAGCTAACATCCATAATTAAGCACTAGCAGAAAAAATCCTTTCTGTTTGCCTTATATCCTACTACTGAGCCATCCTCCTCCATTTCTCTGGCATTTTTATTTGCACTGTTTGACTTTCAGGTGAGTCAGCCAGTGCACACTCCTGTTCACCAGTGCCTATTTTAGTTCCCTGGGGTCACCCACCCCCTTGGATGAGGAAGAAGAGGCTTTCCCTTCCCTTGCCTCTCTGATCAATTCAGAAGAGCTGTTCCTGCACAGGTTTGAGACATTGCACCTAGTGAGCTAAACATTAACAATTTACGATGCTTTATCTGTCAGCAATTAAGTCAAAGCTGTTGTTCATTTCAGTTGTATCAACTGCTTTTAACACTCTCTGCTTTTGGCTCAGGAGAGCAGGGACATGGACCTGCAGGGGAGTGCAAAACCAGCACACCCAGCAAGAGGAAGGAGTCCCCCACTGCAGAGGGAAATCACTACTCTGGGGCAGTTCAGAGGCTTTCCATGACTGAAGTAATAAAGTCAAAGGGTTTGGAGTGGGTGAGATGGTAAAAGTATGAGAAGTCAGGCTGATAATCACCATTAGGAAACTCTTGCTCTTCCAAAAAATTGCAAATAGCTGTCCTGAAATATTTCCTATTCCCTGAGCCCCAACTTTAAATGGAGCAATAGCTTCAAGCTAGGACATCTGAATACCTCTTTTCCTGAATGGCTGAAATACACTATTTCCTTTTAAAAAAAAAAAAAGAAAAAGAAAAAAACCAGCCTAAACAAATACTCCGGACACCGCCTCCCTGCAGGATGAGAGGGATTTTGTAACTTGTAAATTGTATTTTATGGGACTTGATTTAGCTCTGAGTCCAAGTCCCAAAATAAGCTCTTTAACCCATGTGCTGCTTTATGATTTCATATCTATAAATACTTGTCAGAGCTAAGCAGGTTTCTGCATTAAGATCAACATCTGCTTCCCTGCGACAGCTGCAGCAGCACTTCCTCCCTTGGGCTCCAACACAAGGACGCTGTTCTTGGAGCAGGGGTTTCAGTCCCTAGTACAAACCAGCTTTCAAAGCAGGGCACATGGGCGATAGAGCCAACCCCCAGGCCATCAGCCACATATAACCTGTCACCGACCCAGGGACTGAACCCCTTGTCCATCGAGAAGAGGGTACAATATGCCATAATGAAACTGTGGGCTTCTGCTAGTGGAGGCTATAACCAGAAATTGTTAACATGAAAGAAGTCTGCAAGGGATAAATAACTTTTGGTGGTCTAATTGTTAAAAATGATGAGGTCCAAGTTTCAGTAGATGAAATTGCTTGTGCAGTTCCTGACAGCCTTTACACAGATGAGCACTAGCAGTTTGAACGAGTATCCCAATGGCTGGGCAGGCACGCTCACTGCCGTTACAGTGCTTGCCATCTTCATCACTGCGTGCCCAAACTGCTTAAAAGTGGATTTGGACGGAACTGAGATTTTGCAGCTGTGTCCTGCAGAAGACTACTGGGCACAGCCCCCATCCCTGGGGAGCCGAGTGTCTCTCTGCAGGAAGCCAGGCATCCGCCGAGGGGAGCGCGTGGCTGGGGTCAGCCCAAGGAGCCTGCACACCTCCGTCAGTTCATGAGGCAGTTCATGGAAGAGCCGAGTCTCCTATGTGTTCCTTAAGTCTTTTTAAAAAGCTCTAAGTTTTTAGGCTTTACAAAAGGCAAGGTCCCAATCCTTAATAGTGTTCCCATCTACATCTGCAGATGTATGCAGAGGAGTCTTCAAGGGTCCAGATGTTTTGATGGAGACGGGAGGCTTCTGCCTTCCCCCAGACCCTGAGTCACCCAGACCCCTGCATACACAGGGGATGATTTACCACAGCAGCAGCAATGTTTTTTTCCTCTCCTACAGTCTGCTTCAGATGTGTCCAAAAACCTATGCTAAAGAACTGAAGAAAAAGTTAAAAGAACCAAAATTTGTATTCACTGAGTAAGCTTTACCTTGGCTTTCAACAGTACTTTTAGCTTAGTGGGTTATTCTCTTCTCCTGACAAAAATGGACTGAATTTAGTGAGAACAGTACACAAATCCTGCTGCCTGCACGGTCCAGCTGAACCAGCTCCAGTAACGCACGAAATGCCAGCCATCACGCTTTATCTTTGTTTCGAGTTTTAACTCTCCATTTAGAATTTAATCTAAACAACCCATTTGCCAAACAGAATGCTGTCCCACTCATGCTGTTTTAATTTCCTCAGAAAGAATCCCATAATACGCTAGGCAAGACATCAACAATAATTAAACCCAACAGTGATTGAAAATCAAATGTTCAGGGCCTTGCAACAAGCCCTAATGAGTTCCAGACTTGCCTTCCCCGACTTGCTCAAACTGGTTGCACTACACTGCCAAGCCAAATTAAAATTTGACAGTATTCCACCCCATGCCCAGAAAAAGTGCCCTTCTCCCGATTCAGGAAATTAAACAGCCGTCTACTGCGAAGACGCCCATTTGTCTTTGGACATATATTATTTAGACAGTGATCCAGAGTCTGTATTTTTTTTTCCTCCCCCTTGTTTTTATTATGTCATTTCATATCCCTTTTGAAGTGCAGACTAGCTGGGACTTTTCCTTTTTTATACCACCGTGCTGGGTTCCGGCTCAGGTGACAGGCGATGGGCAGCCCCAGGGCCTCACAACCCCCTTGGGGCTGTTCCACCCCACAGAACTGCACCCTTCCACTCCAGACAGTTTGTGCTCATCCCTTCACAGATTTAAGTGAAATTAAAGATGACATCTTGTTCTTTACCCTTCCACCACGGGGAGCTAAATGTTTTGGAGAGGCTGTGATGGTTTCTGCATTCACAAGTGTTCCAGGGTTCGTTGTAAGCCCTGACTTACCGCTGTGCAGCCTCATGGCTCCATCCCCTGGGGACGATGCTCAGGAAGCTCCTGGGAGATGGGTCTAGCACAGAGACAGCTCTGCCGGGGCATATTTCCGCTCCACAGCACAGATCTGCTCAGCCCCCCTCACTGCCCACATCCAGCCCTGCTTCACCACTCCCTCCCACAAGGGACCCCCAGCCCGGGGCTACTGGCAGCCGGGGCTGCACTCAGCGCCCCCAAGCCCCACGCTCTGGCCAGGGCAGGAATTGAGCTGCTGTCTCACAAAACCAGACTGACCACAGCCCAGCACAAACCCCACAACTGCAGCTGCCCATGAAAAGGGGTCAGTTTTCCCTCCTGTGGGACCGATCTGCACTCAGTGCCCAGAGAGAGCTTCCTGAGGCCCTCCAGCTGGCACCCAAAGGTGCCCCCCCCCACCCCCAAACTGTGCCCACCAGTACCCTATGAATGTGTCCGAGGGTTATCAGCAACAGGGACCCACTGGCAGGGGACACAGTGAGTCTGTGGGGAAAACACACCAGAGGAGACTTCCCCAGCAGGTCCCTGCTGAGCCCTGGCCATCTCCCACATGACTGTGAGGGACAGGGTCACCCCACAGTGCCACACTGGGCGGGGGGCCCTGCCCTCACCAGCAAGCACTGTGGCAGCAGCCAAGGGGGTCAGAGCTGGAAGGAGGAGGGTAGGCAGGGAAGGAGGAACCCCTCACTCCCACCCCAAAATTTCAGAATTTCAGGCAGGACAGATGGCAAGCAGGAGCATCACACTGCAGAGGGGAGGGCAGTGCATAGCACAGCCCCCTCCACCCAGTGACACCCCACTGCCAATCACCAACATTTGCCCAGGGCGACCTGCAAGAAGCATTCAGTTTGCCACAAAATTCAGCAAATGGCTTTCCTCGGGATTCAGCAGGGGCACAGTTCAAACCTAATGGGACAGAGGGAGCTACACCTCAAAGAGACACAGGCTGGCCCTTCCAGTTTGATAGCCAGTGAGGGATCTCCAAGGACAGCCTTGGCATGAAACTTCTCAGAAGCTCATAGCAAAAGGTGCCATCCCCAACCCAGGCAGGTCTGGGGGTGCCCCTGTGCCCTGGCAGACCCATGGACCCAGTCTTAGGGCACAACACTGCCCAGTCAGGGCCATCTGGCATCAAGAAACAGGATGACAACAGTGTGGAAACCGAGAAGCGCTGACATTAAGTGTTTAACTCATCTCCTAATTATGCAGTGACAAAGGTACAGCGAGGAAGGTCGTAAGAGCAGCTGCTCCTGGGCAACCCATTCCACACGGTTTTTATTTAGTAATTAAAACCCCTTCCACTCAGCTTAATTCCAAGCTATGAGGGCGTTATAGTTATTCTGGTTCTTTTGCTCACCAAAAGACACCGTGGCCAAAACGCAGGATTTCCCGGGGAAAGCAAGTCTTTGGCAGCCCCCGCACAAGGAGCAAGCGCTTCCCAGAGGGTCTAAAAGGAGACAAGCGACTCCCCCCAAGGACACAAGCTCAGAGCAGCAGTGGTCAGAGTCTAAATTAGACAAGAAACAGTTGCTTTTTCAGCAAAAGCTTTGCTGAAGCAGATTTCTTGCACAGAAAGAACAACTCCAGATGCATCGCTGGGCACTGTGGCTGGGCAGACCCAGCATGGGCAACACACAACTAGATGTGCCCTATGGAGATGCAGGAGAAATTTAAGTACTTCAGAGATTACTTTTGCCCACTCTTAACCCTGAGCATTTAATAACTCGCATAATACTCACGCTCTGTGACATTCCCTCTCTTTGCATCTGCCGCTCCAGCTCCTTACTCAAAACCAGTGTAACAAGGATTGCTGGGGCAAGGGGAAGGGGGCGATCCAGAGGGCTCCGGCAAATTTTGACTCAGGCCACGCAGATAAAAGGAAATAAATAACTGGAAGCAAAGTGCTCCCGTAGCCAGACGGGCGTTTATCTCTGGGGGGGGGTCAGCACCGGCCCCGGTTTACCGAATACCTGAGCAAGCACAGCGCTGGTATAGCGCACGCTGAGCCGGAGAGGATAGGAGGTGAGGGGATATGGGGGGAAAAAAAGAAAATAAAGTAGTTTTGCAGCCTCGCTGGTGCGCGCTGCCCCTCCTCTCTCCCTCCCTCCACTCATCCGAAGGCGGTTTCCCAAACGCGCAGCCCCGAGCGGGCAGGGGCGACCCGGGGAGGGGGGGGGGGGGGGGGGGGGGGAAAAAAAAAAAAAAAAAGCACAGCCCGGGCAGCCCACGTCGGTCGGTCTGTCTGTCGCAGCGGCACACACGCGCGCACCCACCTCCCTCAGGCCGGGGCCCGGCTCCATCCCGCGCCGCGCCCGCTGCTGCACGGGCCGCCCTCGCCACGAGTGGCGCCTTTCATTGGCGACCGCGGCTGCCCCGGGCCGCCCTCAGCCAATCCGATGCCGGCAGCGAACTTTTCTGGCCAATGGCGTGCGACGGGGCGGGGCGCGCTGGCTAACGCGCACGTGTTGCGCGGGGAGGCGGGGGCGGGCGCGCAGCGCAGCGCTGCGCTGCGCTGCGCTCCCGTCCGCGGCGCCCGGGGCTTAAATAACAGAGAGAGCGAAGGAAAAAAATACGAAAAGTGGTTTAAGTGTTTTGAAGTGCTCCCGTCCCAAAGCGGCGGTGCTTGGGGGGATGCGGAGGGGATGGGCCCCGGGGCCTGGGGGTGCCCGATCGTGTGCGGGCCTGGCCGGGGTGGAGGGAGCCGGCAGGTCGCAAGCCAGGTCGCCTTTCTTGGCTGTGCTTGGGGCTGTCCCGCTGTCCTGCTCTCCTATTCCACTGTCCGGCTGTCCCGCTGTCCTGCTCTCCCACTGTCCCACTCTTGCTGTCCCTCTGTCCCCCTGTCTCACTGTCTCGCCATCCCGCTGTTCCAGGGACACCAAGCGCAGGGAAACCCAGCTCAGACAGGAACGTGCCTGGGGCAGTTTATCACAGAAGACAGATGTGCAATTTTTTTTAGCAGAAGAAACTGTCCGAAACCACATTTCTCTTGTTATTCCAACGTATGTTAAGCGTTGAATGACCATCTATTGCCTTTTGGGGTTTTTTCCATGACATGCCAAGGTCGTCTTTACAGCTTTCAGCAAACGCTCCTGCCGGCTCCTGCTTTGGCCCCGAGGTCCAGCACAAAGCCCCTCTGTGCAGGAGGGTAAGGGGGCTCCATGTGCTCCCATCCCAGCTCTCTCCCCGGGTTCCCTCCTTTCCACTGTCCCCCGCTGTTCTCTCTTCCTCATCGTGCCCAAGTCCAGGAAAAACCTGCACTGAAAGAACAGAAACCAGGATCCAACTGTCTCCTCGGGTTCTGTGATCAAAGCAGAGCTACCACGAGCAGGGAACGCAACCAGCTCTGGGCTGGACTGTCTCTTTACAACTGTAACTGGAAAAAAAAAATCCTAAATTCTTGTGTTGATTTAATATCTCACATGTTGGTACATTTTTATGAGATTTCTTGCATACATTCCTGCAGAGAGGCAAACAGGTACCCCAGGTTTATTTTGACCCCTATGCAGTTTCTGAGAGTCCTTCACGGTTAATTATGTCCCTTTTGCTGATCTGCTTCCACACGTGACCCCGGCAGGATTTCTTTGAGCTCACACTGTGTTCTGTCCCTGGAGATACTTTTCCAAAATGAAGGAAAACAATTTACAGCGGCCCCATGGAAAGGAGGATGAGTGAAGGGCAGCAAAGGCTGGTGCCTCACTGGGGGGAGATCGGGAACGCAATGCAGGCACCTCTATTTCCCGTGTCGGGCTCCAGCTACACTCCGCTTTGCTGCCTGTGTGGTTCCTCGGTCTGCGGGAGAAGATAAGGACTTCCCGCTGCTTCCAGCTGTGGGAGGTATCGCCTGGGTCCCTTGCAGAGGGGGTGAATCTGCCCAGCGCCTCAGGGGGAGCAGGGGCACTGCATCCTCCAGTTGTACCCCAAAATCCCCAGCGATGACATCGTTCTGGAGCTGGTGAGCACTGGGCTGCAGTGCTGGGTGCTCTCCCTCTCCGTCAGGATCGGTGCCTCCCAGGATCCAGCCCAGGGGGAAGGGATTCCCTCTGTTCAAGAGAAATAATCGGGATGGAACCATGTAGGAATCCTGACCTGGTAGAGCAAACGGGCCAAAGGCGCCAGGGGCTGTAACCCTCCCGGAGAGCAGGAACGTGCCCTGGCACACAGAGCGAGTGTCCACATTGTTTTAGAAGAGGTATTTAACCATCCCCCAAAAAATCTGAGTTAAAAAGCAAGGCAGAAATAAATTCTGGAAAGGTAAAGTCCCTCTGGGGAGGACGTTTGAACCTGACCTTCCAGGGGCATTTTGGGAGCGAGCAGAGGGAACAGCACAGGGATATTGTTTTTCAAACCAGTGCCATGAAGGGCTTGGCAGCCCCGGGAAACATTTGAAATGGCAATGGGGTGACATTATCTCACTTTCCCAAGGCACACGCGCACATGCCAACCTGGGAAATAGGAAAGAACTTACAAAGGGATTTCTGGGAGACACGAGGCATGGGGTGACAGGCCAGCACCCTGCGGGAACAGTGGCTCTGCCCCAGGGACAGCTGCGGCCGGGCACCCTGCAGCTCCCACGCTTGCAGGAAGATGTTACATGTAAAAGTGATGGTCTGGTTTTTGTTTGTTGTTTTTTTTTTTTTTAATTATTTCTTGGTTTTAGTTTTAAATAGCAGTTGTAAAGCTGTGCACCAGCAGGCTCTGGGTTCCAGCGCAGTGACCAGGCTCTCCCCATGTAGCAAAGGGTTCTTATCAACATGGAAACAGTGCTTGACACGGTGTGTAACTAGGCTGTGTGGTTTCTTAATATTGGAAGATAATAAAACCAAGATTAGGATGAGATTTAAAAACATCCTAGATGCTTATATTTACAATAAAATACATCTGGAATTGTTGAATTAATGATCACACAAGTAAATCATGACAAGTGATAACTAAGCGTAGCCAGAGCGAGGAGCCGTATCAAGGGCAGATTATTTTTGATGTTCAGAAACCCTTTGAGTAGCACCTGATAGCTGCTCTCAGAGACTGGAAACTTGGCCAAGCTGGATGGCGACTGGCTTCTGAACGATTCAGCCAGTCATCAGGAACAAACACCCACCAATGTTGTCTTTGCGGACGAGCTGTGCTCCGGCGTCGCGGCAGGTTGTGGAGCAGAGCGAAGTGCAGCCAGGGAGAGGTGAAGGCAAGTTAAAGGCAGCTCCGAGGAGGACCCGGCCACTCAAACTGTGCCCCGGGAAGGATGCCAACGCCAGTTATCACCGGCGGCCTCTGAATAATGAGTCTGCGCTATACTTAGCTCTTTGCTAGGAAGAGACAAAATCATCCTATGACTAAACACAGCTAAATCTCTGCAGTAGTCACTCCCCATAAATTGACGACAAATGGACAAAGGGGAAAGATGCTCAATTATGAGAAACAGAGATTTCAGCTTCCTGTTGATTCACCGGCAGCTTTTATCAGAACAAAACTATCCCCGCAGAGGTGTCACCAGACTATTGTTTCTTGAAGTGCACTCAGCGCTCAGCTGAGTCCTGAAGGCAGAACCCTGTACCAGGGACAAGAAAATAGTTGCTAGCTGATAGAATGGCAGTAAGAGGTTGGCATTAGTAATCATTTCTGAACCAAGCAGAGCTCCTCGCTTCTTCTGACAAGATGCTGAAGGTGAAGCCAGACTTCCTGTCTCCTTTGAGTTCATCTTTATTGGGCTGCAAGGTCAGGAGTTTATTGGAGTCACTGAGGACAGGGAGGAAAAGATGTATTAGGGCATCTGTGGAGGGCCGTCTTTCCTAGTGCATCATTCTCTGTGATTTAAAGCATCTTAAGCAATACCCATTTCTCAGGTCAGAATCTGGACTCTCTAAAATGGATTTTGCAAGGTCTAACTCAGTTGAGTTTGCAGCTTTATTCCTCATTTATATTCCTGCCACTCGTACTGTTTCAGCTGTAGCTTTGATGCATGGAGCAAGCCGCCTTCCAGCTCTTCTCACTTTTGAATCTGGAGCAAGAAGGCCCCATCCCCACTGCCCCTTCCTGAGCCCCTGTCACATCTCGCAGGCCTGTTCATCTCTCGCATCCCCGCACATGAGAGCAGATGCCCGGCAGCAAGGGAGCAGTGCGCCGAGCCCGGCTCTCTGGTGGTGCATCGGGGCTGCATCGGGAGCTCAAAGGCTTTATCCTCATGCAGCTGAGACCCACCGAAAGGTGGGAAGAGGAGGATGGAAAAGGAGAGGAGCCCACCGTGCTCAGCGCAGCCCTGACTTTCTTAAGAATTTCTTGATTTCTCCAGGAATCCCACAGGGAGGAAAGGGTCAAATTTCTGCCGGGAAGTGATGCTGACCTGCTTTGTTGTGAAGAAGTAAAAGGCATTGCTGCAGAAAGGGGAGTGAAACCTTGGAGCTGAAAATGCATTTTGCTGTTAAGCAGAAGGCTGATGCCGCTGGGCTGACAGAGCTGGCCTGAGCCCTGCGGAGCCCTCAATGCTGCTCTGACCCCGCAGGGCAGATCCATGCAGATACCATTAATTTAAAAGAGCTGCTTGACTTGCTCCTTGACTGATGCAAGTGAAAGTTTGGCCCAGAGACAACAGAAATGGCCAAAAACTATAAATATTTCTGATGCCATGAACTAGTCGAAGTCATGGAGAGCACTCGCTGACACGCTGGTGCAGACCACCACAGCCTCGGCCATCGGGGCCTGCGTGAGCTGGTGAGGGCTCTCGCTGCTTTGAGAGCAGTTTGTGCACTGCAGAGCAAGAAGCTAATGCTGTGGTTAAAGGGATTACTGCAAACTAGGCTGTATTTTCTAGTGAGAGAATTCACGGTATTACATTCTTGGCTAATTTTCAATTTTTCTCTTTTGTACAAACATAAAGGGATAAATGAAGTAGAAAATACTGCTCCACAGCTGCTTTTGGTTAAGTTTTTTGCCCCTCTTCCATGAACGTAGTAGATCTACAGATTTGGTTGACATATTTTTGAACAAATTTTCATCACAATCAGAGCAACACAATCAAAGGAAAAGAAGAAAAATAAATGGAAGAAACTAATCAAAAAGACAGACACATGACAATTAAATCCAAGCAGCTCCTTTTATATTGATTATTAAATAAAACAAGCCAAATACCTGTATGTGCTGATTTTGCCCATGGTTAGTTGTAAAGAGGTATATGACTGCAGTGGAAAGAAAAAAAAAACCTGCATCAACTCTAAGAAATATTTTGTGGCAACATACTATGTTTTTTTCATTGGTTGTGATCAAATGAGTCATCTAGTTTGTAGTCAAAAATAGATCCAGTAATGTAGATTAAAAAATAAAACAGCAATACATGTGGTTATGAACACAGCTGTTACAATATGAGTTTCCTAATTTGGCTATATTCATGCAAGGTCTTTCTTCCAAAGCTTTTTGCAGTTAGTTTCATCATCAAAAGATTATTTGTAGTGAGTAAAGCTCTTAAAATCATGTATTGGTCTGAGTCTCTGAATTCTGTAAGCCTATCTATAAAGTAAGAAATGACATATAGCGTTTCTGAAGAAAGTGAATCATCCTTTTTGCCCTTTTATTTTGAATCAAGGACTTTTTTTACTTTTACCTTGGCCATGCTGCTCAGAGGACATCACTCCTGTGCAGACAGGCCCGTTGGGAAGCGGCTGCCCAGCACAACCAACTAAAGCAGCTGCCAGAACCGCACCGGCTTTGTCCCACCTGGTAGGAAGACAGATCTGGGAAGGGAGGAAATTATTTCTGGATGAGGCAAAAGCTCTTGAGAAAGCCGTGGGCGTACACAAAGAAGCTAAGAAATGTCCCAGAAAGGATGACCCAGGGTGAAGGGCTGTATTTAGCTGATGTACGTGGCTGTAAAAGGTCAGCAGATGGATCTGGAGGGCACTGGCCAGTCATAGGTTAGAAAGCTGGTGGAGGTGATGGGGGTGGCAGGGCAGACAAAGACCAGACAGTAGAGATCATGACGATGGGAGCTAGTTGTGGTGTCTGAGCCACAGGGAAGCCATCATGGAGCAGGGGTGGTTTGGTTCAGGGCTGCAGATTCTTTAGCCTACAAATGGCAGAGACCTACCGATCCAGCAACCCTGGTTACTTATTGCACATCGTAAGTACGTGTAAATAAAGTAGTGGCCTTCTGTTTCGGTCCTGCATCAAGTTTCTGTGTCACCCTCTCTGTATGGGTCTGTATCGGGCTCTTTGAGTTGCCTTTATTTGAAGACTGAAGTGTGACAGTATTTAGACCTTTACTACCAGGGTGGGAAATCTTAGAAGTGCAAGAATACAAAAGTAACAGCAGTAATTTTGCAGATTATTTTAGTTAAAAAACAGAACCATTAACAAAGTAGAACTAATCTTATTTGATGCTACCCTTTAGAGTCTGGTATGTAGTTTTATGGATTAGATAGTTTTTCATTTTGACACTAAGAGTCCTCTATTAACTTTCCAAAAGGCACAACTGAAAACAACTCAGGAATCTCAAAAAGAAAAAATACTCGAAAACAAAGATTCCTCCTCTGCAAAGTATCTTCTTAATTGAAAAATGGCCCCAAAAGTCTTTTTCCCAGCTCCAACTTCAAACCCTCTTTTGGAAGAATTTAAGAGTAGCCTTTTACAAAGCGTGCAGTAAAGCCTGCCAGCCCCGCTGAAGGCATCCCTGCACTCCCGGGATGGACAGAGGATGAAGGACTTCTCTCAATATCCTTCACGAGGAGAAGACTAATTTTCATGTTCAGGTTGTGACTGTTTTCCCACTTTCTTTTTTTTTTTTTGTTGCCACTTGTGGTGCATAACCCAAGGTGCCTTACTTACTGATTGCCCGTGTAATCATACGGACTGGTTGGAATGATTTTCTTCTGCATGGTAACATGTTGCCTTTTAAATCGGTATCACAATGCTTCAGTAATTCTTTTTAAAAGGTTGCCATATCACTACCATTATTCATTGTAGAAGGACCCACTGTAGTTTGATAGTAGGTGTCCTGTTTGCTTAAATTAATGATATACTGCAGAACTGCTAGCATATATTTAAGTTGCCATTTACTATAGTAATAAATATTAATCAGCCTCTAAAAGAAGAAACGTGCCATTGTTGGAAAGAAGTAAAAGAAAATTTTATGTTACCCTGGGCTGTCTTGTTTCTACAGGGACACAAGAAAAATGGTGTTTATCATTTGGTATTTCAACAGAAAAACACTGTAGGGCCTTTCTAAATCCATCTAGCTTAACTGGTTGCTCACAAGTTCAAAAAACAACTATGGATTTAAAAGAAAATATTTATTTCCCTATAGTTTAGCTACAGTTTATCAAATGTTCTTGCAAGTTGAAACCACACAGCACTTAAAAATGAAAGGCATCTCTACCATACGGGCTGTTTCTGAGCAGTGGCAGACAAAATCACAAATGTAATAGTTTCCATTATTTGCTCAAATGGTTGTAAGGGCACCAAACAACACCGAAGGATTTCAAGCCAAGTATGAGCTGACATGCCTGAAGTGTGAGCCCAGCTCCAAAGGACAAACTCTGCCTTGCAACAAGACTTTGGCAAGCCTGTTCGCTAGGATGGCTCCTGCGTAATCGGCTCCGCGCCCACCTCTGCTCTCACATCGCTAATTACTGCGTGTGTGCTGGTGGCATGATCTCTGGGAGCTCTCCTCATCTCAGGCAGAGCTCAAAACACTGTGTTACAGGCGCTTCTCCACTTCACAGCCCTTTGGGCCCCTGTTAAAGTCTCATCTTTTATTGTTTTCCAGGTGTGGATGCTAATAAAAACGTACTTGAGAAGTGCCGGACTGTAGTTGCGCCTTTGCACAGTCACACTCGATAGCTCCAGAGGAGCGGCAAATAACCCTCTTGTTACACTTTGATGGTGTGAGGACAGAGGCAGGAGGGTTTGTAGAGAGAAGGTGAACCTCTCCACACCCACTGGTACAACTGGAACCTGTGGAGTGGCTCGAGCTGGGATCTGATGAAGTCTGTCAGTTGACAGCTTGGCTCCTTTTCCCGAGTGTATCAGGTCACATAATAAAAGATATTATCCCTTGCCTTTCCCAGATTTTGTCCAAATAAGTTTGAAGGACAAGGAACGTCACAAGACCTGCTTACACTAACAGCCACAGAATCACCTTTTCCTTTGGAGAGCCTTTTGTATTTCTATTAGAAATTACTCCACCTATTATCCAATAAGCTCTTTTGTTTAATTAATGTTTACCCAAAGATGCCTAAGACTTCAGACCATGCCTGGAGATCTGACACACTGAAATCTCGTGCGATGCAAGTTCATGGGTTGGTGTAGGCTGTCTCAGCTTTTGAAAGGGATCTGCTCTGGCTGGAAGGGAAGGAACGGGCTGTTTTCCCCTCCTTTTGGCCTTGGTATGTAATTCAGAATCAACTTGCCAGTGTAAATGTCTTCTTTTTTCTCAGAACAACAGATATGGGAGCCATTTTTGTGGCACCTGAGCACACAAGCTTCTTCAGGAGGCATCTTTATGAAGCTGGGGGCCCAAATGCCATGTGCACACCCACCTGAATCATCAGGCAGCTGAAGTGCCTTTCCAAACCTGGCTCGAGCAAAAAGGAGCTGTTTAGGTTAGCAGCTCTTTTTATCATGAGCAGTGAGTTCTCTTTCTTTTTCCCATTCATTTCAGAGCAGATCATTCATGCTCTGTTAACACAGCATAGGATTTATGGCTGTGATTTAGTAGGTACGAGTTACCTACTCCTGTCTCCAGCACGTTGCCAGAAGTCTGGCATGCAACCCCCTCTGACATTACATGGACGTTCCCTGTATTTATCTCCATTCCTCCATTAGTTTTGTGTTAATCTTGTTTATTACCTCGTTGTTACTCTTTAAAAACTGCCAGCTCATTCATCTTGCAGAGGCTCCCACTCAGATGCTGTCTGCTAATTTGATTTAAGGGGCTGTAACTCTTTTGACCTGTCACTGGAAAATATGCCCTCGTTTGGCTCAGGGCTGCTTTAAGGAGCTCATGGTCTGAATCAGCATCGAGATGGGGGTGGGCGTTAAAACACATCTCTGTCTGAAGAGTCAGGATGGGAGAGAAGCACACCTGAAAATGACACTTCCCAACGAGAGCCCTTGTGTTTTCAGTCAAGTTTGGTCAAGTGCTGTGGAGACGTGCAAACACCAGGGTCAGACACTCCTCCCCTGCTCTCATAGCAAGGGTCAGGAAAACTCAGAAGGCTGCAGGAGGGGGAAAGTAAACCTGAGATTTTTCAGTCCCAGTTGAGATGTAGGGACACGGTAGAACCATTACTTCCCATCGATGCACTCATTTCCCTCCATCTAGATTATCTCAGAGACTTCTCGGGTGATTATCTCTCTGTGGCCAGAGTGTACACATACACTGGAGAGCTGCTGGAAGCCAGTGAATGCTGCTCACTGAGACGGTGTCACAGTTTCATATATTCTGGGAAATGTAAACTCCTTTTTGAGATCTCGATTAATCACCTCCCAGCAGACTGTTTCCTAACAAACCCACTTGAACAAGTCTGCACCCCAATGCCCAAGCACCCTCTCTCTGTTACCCCAGAGAGCTAGGAAGGTGATGGAAAACCAGCCCAGAAACAGGGAAAAGTGGGAGTGCTGAACTGGGAAACTAAAAATGGAGCTGAGAGATATGGCCAGCGGTGCTGAACAGAGGATATGGGGCAACTGTCATGTGCTGAGCACATTGCTGGTGATTTCTGAGGGATGTGGCACTGAAACCTGTAACTGAGAATAAGGGAGAGGATGTTTCATGATTTTAAAAGATAAAGTTATTTCTGTTCTCCGACTGGGTCTTTGACACATCTCCCTTCTGGGAAATTCATATAAATGAGAGACATACTCAAGGTACCATCTAAATAACACCAATATATTAATATTTTAATTCTGTAATGTAGGCTCAGTAAAATAAACAATGCCAAATTTTGAACTCAGTGATGTGCAAAATAGAAAGTCTCTTCTCATTTGCTTGAAGCCGAAACGATCATGTTTCATTTAAGGTAGATAGCTTACTCTCAGAATGATGGTGTGGAACATTTTTCTGTGTATGCATCACAAATGGAGCTGAAATACTCTTGAATAATAGAAGCTGATCATAACATAATAGGAAAAATGAGAGGATGATCATAGAATCAGAGAATCACAGAATGGTTTGGGTTGGAAGGGACCTTAAAGCTCATCCAGTCCCACTCCCCTGCCCCGGGCAGGGACACCTTCCACTAGCCCAGGTTGCCCAAAGCCCCGTCCAACCTGGCCTTGAACCCTTCCAGGGAGGGGGCAGTCACAGCTTCTCTGGGCAACCTGTGCCAGTGTCTCACCACCCTCACAGGGAAGAGCTGTGTTCCAGCTGCAGCACATGAGTGATCTTACAGATTGCAGCATAGCTGGATCCTGCACAAACAGACCTAATCTGCTCTGCAGGCCGGGGCTCTACAACTATTAATATGAAGCCAATGTCCTTTTGTAGGACCCAACATATAGGTTTGATGTACAGCACAGATGAACACCCCGTTAAACTCCCGGTATTCCAGCCAGCACGCTAAGTTGATACTGATGCTGACTCACCCTTTTCTACTGGATGTGAGATAACAGACAATATCTGAGCTGTTATAAAGCTGAGAGCATGGACACGATACCTGATCTGGCATAAAGTGAGGGGGGAACAGCCTCCACAACAGCTCTGAATCTGCTGAACGTGTTTGTAACGCACGAGTGTATCATGTGTCTGTGGTGTTTATATTAGGGACTAGGAACTCTAAAGCTGTTTTTTACAGAAGCATCACATGCTGGACTGAGTTATAATCTGGAGAAGGTGCCATTGGATATTAAACTTATATATGAAGTACTGGGAAAATTTGGGAAAGAAAGAAAGTGAACTGCAGGCGATGGTTGATTGTGACCATTGTGTGTGTGTATCCATCCATCACAGCCTGACACGCACACGCATTCACAACAAGATTTTGGAATGTGGCTATTGGCTGCAGATGAAGCCAGATTTATGGCTCCTAGTTGCATAGCAGAATGTGGAAGTAAATCTGGGCAAAGGAATTTCCTTGTACCTGTCATTATAAAGATTTTATACAGCATGGTTCCAGCAGAATTATTTATCTGTATAATCACATGAACAACCAAGGAAGCAGAGTGCTACACAAGCATTATGAAGAGAGATGGTTTTGCATCTGATATTCATTTGACTAAGAGTAAAAATGCAGCTCCAAATCCATGTAACTGGGCATTGGCATGAAAGAACACAAAGACAGATCCAATTGCCATAGTCCCCAACGGGCGACAAAAACTGATTAGCTCAGTAGACATACACTGGTAGGAAGGCAAGAGTGAAAACCTGAAGGGAGGATGTTGAACAGACCAGTACGCAGGTAAGCGGAGTTTGCCACTACTAGGCAGACAAATTTAATTTTTATAAGTGATAAAGTAATAAAACAAATGACTTTGCTAGCCTTATCATTACAGCTTGAGATAGTGTCTGATCATTAGTTAATGCTTTTAGAGAACAAATCTTCTGCCTTTTAGTGAGTTCTGGTCTTTTGGGTTGAATTAGGTAACCAGTAAATGGTGATTGAATTATGGATTTTCTTATGTTACTAAATTAAATAAAATGGGACTAGGGAACACATTAATGCAGCACATACATGCTCTGTAAGTAACATTCTTATCTGCAAGGAAAGGGACAGTATAGTTCTGAGCATAAATATTGGGAAAGGAAAGCGAGGAATGACACGGCTGAAGAAAAAGCTTGAACTGGAGGTCCCTTCCAACCCCAACCATTCTGTGATTCCATGACATGATTCTGTCTTAGCACACGCAAAAGAGGCAGTGCAAGAATGAAACCCAAGGGTATATTCCTGATGCCTTAATGATACGAACTCTGGCTCTGTTCTCATGGTCAGTCATATTCTCTGAGGGTCTTTGTGTGTCCAGTGTGACCTTGAATCCCATCCAGCCCCGTGCTGCTGCCAGCCCTGCCTGAGGACACCCGGACCCTTTGTGCAATTTAGCTGAAACTGGTTAAAAAATTACTGCTGGGAGAAGGGCTGGGGAACTGACCGACAGAGATGGGATGGGACACACACACAGGGACAGGTTTGGTGTTCCTGTTGGACCAAATCCCGAGACATTTGAAGGGAACGGTGGCTGCCGTTCACCTGGAGCATGTTACAGGCTAAGCAGAAAGTCTGGGGACGTCAGGTCTGGGGGCTGTGGGGCCCTTCCAGCCTGCGAGAAGGCACAGCTTTGCCTGAGCCTTTGAGGGCTGCTGTATCAGGTCACTTCTGTCATATTTGTAATTGCTATTTTATGAGGAGTAGAGAACTGTGCAGTCTAAGGGGGAAAAAAAAAAAAAAAAGGCAAGCAAGCAAGCTCGAGTATAAGTTAGAGCTACCCAGGGATTTTTCTAATTCATTTTCTGGCCTCAGTTATGGTTTTATGTGTCTCTCTCCTTTAAGCAGTCAATAAAAGCAGCCCTTGCTATGGCAACTACCTCCTTCATCATTTAGACAGACATAACGCACCATTCTAAGGACGCTCATGCCAATTAGCACTGAAAACTTTTATAGACAAAGTATTTTAAAGGAGCTAATCAGTTACATTAGCGTTTTCCATTAACATCTTTATTTTCAATCATTCAAAATGTGTATTAGTGGTCTGATTCCAACTCTCTATGGGGATGATCAATGGAAATTTTGTAGGGATGGTGCTTCCTTGAGAGATACACGGTGGGAGGGACCGTCCTAGCCTTTGATGCACACACAGAGCACGTCCGTAAGCGCTCGCACTCGGAAGTCCCAGCAGAGCACGATCCTGACTCAAAATGCAAAACTGCTTTTTTTAACTTTCGTCTGCAGCACAACACATACCATATTTGCAAAACGGAGCTTGGCGCGTCTGCATAACTCATTGCTGTGGAAAGAGTCATCAGGATGATGTATTGAAACACAGCCATCTCCATTATGGTATGCCATGTATGTTTTTAAAAGCTATTTTTAAAATTAATAGTACTCTGTAATGCTGATAAAGTAGAAAGCATTTATAATTTGTTGCACTCCCAACCTCTTTCTAAATCCACATTAGTCTGCTTTCCGCTTGACTGAAGTACATTTTTTTAAAGATATGTTGGTTTGAAATTTATTAATAGTGTATTAATGGAACAAAACCTTTATTATTTAATGGGTACATCATTTTAAAGTGTTATATAAAGGCTGTTGTGCTTACTTTCTACCACTAATTTACATCTCAATATTTTATGTCAATGCTCCTAGTGCTCACTGCCCCATGAATGTTCATGCTTATCTCACAGGCTTCTTGCTCTTGATCAGGGGGTTGAATAAGATATGGCCACATTGCATGAGGGGACACCTTCAAAAGCGCTACCTGGTTCATGTATCAGAAAGAGTCTACATACATTAATGTGTGTATCAAGACAAGGTATGTAATTCCACCGTGAAGGCTCCAGCAAATAGCACTTTACAGTACGTTGAACTTTATGCATATAGCTTTGAATTTTTTAACCATCAGGTTTGAAAGACCTGGTTTTCCAAGAAACTGAGGTTGAAATGGTGTGAATTATTCTTTAGCTTTCTCCTCTAAACAGGCACCTCTCTCTCTAAGCCTGCAACTAACACAAGGAATGGAACCTTCTGGCAATTTACCTCTTTTCTAGCTCGTGAAGTGAGAGCCTGGGGGAAACGATCTGACCCCAGCAGAGCCGATCGCCTTCCGCATGTCCCTTCTCCAGGCCTTTGCCATGCATCTCACGGCTCACACCACCCTCTTCTCTGCCTCCATCCCTGGGAGCTTTGCAACCGCTGAACACTGAGAATTAGCAACTGTTTTTCTACCAGACGCTAATAAGGAGCTGGACCAAACAGGAACATTCTGCTCAGGAAACCCCTTGACATGAGAGTATTGCTCTCAGGGGGGAGCTGCAGGCCTTTGGTGTCAGGAGATTGTCCAGACCTGTCCCTCCCTTGGGGGCGGTTGCCCCAGAGCCCCCGTGCTAGCCCTGCAACTCACCTCCTGCCAGAGTGAAGGTTGGGCTGATGGGGGTGAAGCTCATCCCCAAAGACATGGTGCCTGAGACTGACTGCACACAACTAAACTCCAACTGGTCTTGTCTGCTGCCCAATTTGCACCATATAGGATACTTGATGCAGCTGGACAAAGACTAGGGCATAACTATGCCCGAAAGAATCTATCAGAATTATTAATGGTGTTTTCCTAACCTTTTTAATGAGGAGATACTAACTTCCAACAGCACTGGAGTGTTGGCATCCTTGATTTTTTTTTTTTCCAAAGCGGTTTAATTGAGCTAGGTATAAATAGCATATCAGTAAACAAGACCTTTTGGCTCTGTGAATCATGTCTAAAATATTTGCAAGCCCTCCACAGCCTCTCTGATGGTGAAGAATGTGCTCATTAGGCTGGTCCAGATGCATTCTGCAATCCAGTGAGAACCTCATTCTCCAGCAGATAAATCACTGCAATAGTAATGTACTTGTTTGCAGACAACAAGCACTACAAGGCTAAGGCAGCCACTCAAAGGACCTTGGCATGTGTGTCTGTTAGGACGCCCCAGATTTTCAGCGTTCCACCCAAAAAGGGTTTTGACACAAGAGTCGCAGGAACCTGTGTTTATTTCATTCCATTTAATTTACCCCCTGCCTCTGAGTATTCCAGAATGACTCTAAAAAATCCCATAAAAAAACCTGTACTGAAAGCAAAATGGACAGTGGAAAAAAATAGCAGTTTTTACTCTGAGTTTACTTACTTGGGCATTTCTCGGCTGACCGTTTATATGACAAACATCTCTATTTAATCTTGGTTTGGTAATGTAAGTGAATGGTTCCCATCGTCTTCTGGAATGCATTTTGTTTTCCTTCAGTAATCTCCACGGCATTAATTGCATATGTTTAAGTGCATGTGGAAGTGTTTGCAGCATTGGAAATTCTCTCTTTATTTCTGAAGTCAAACTAGACATAAAAACATGTCTACATGTGGATACATACTTACATAATACTGAACTAACTGCCTGAATAAAAAAACAGACTTGTAAAGCTGAAGTCAAAAAGCAGAGACAAAATACCTCAAAGGTGAAGGGTACATAGAGTGTTGCTTTGACCTGAATAATAAAAGTGAAATGCCTAGATCTAAAAATATTCTAGAATATACTTAGGTCCCAGATTCTTCATGTTTCCTTAAAAATGCAAATACGGGGATTGGAACTTTTCTTATCTTGCCTAACTCCTCCAGGAAATTTAATTTGTTGCATTTATAGACTGCCTTTTATCTGAGGATTTCGAAGTGCACTGCTGATCTTAATTAAAACGATTGTATGTAGGGTTTCATAAGGTTTAAAACTCTTGAACAAGGTAAGGAAAACAACTTGCTTAAAAAAGAAAAAGAAAGAAACCCAAGAGGCTGGTAGGATACAGGAGAACAGCGCCCGAGTCACCTTCTCCTGCTGATAAATCCTCTCATACATTGATGGCATCCTTGATGTCCAGTTCCACTTTGAACTGAACACTGGGCTATAAAAAGACAAAACCAAGTGCTATGTGAGTTGTGATCTCGAATGATAATCCGCAAGCTGACATGTATTTTACTGGCTGCTACTTTTAAGTCCTCTGTCCCCTGAGAACAACACACTTAGTGACAGCAGTAAATATATTTTATAAAGCTTCCCAGATCTGTTTCAGAGCAATTGTGTTAACATATCTGATATTATCTCTTCTGGTGGGGATTTCATTGATTAAAACTGAAATCATGATGGCATGAAACATGGGATGGGTGTTCAGAGGGTGATTTTTTTGTGGGCATGTTCTCACCTGTGCATCCCCCGCTGCGGGGGGCACGGGGACTGCTGTCTCGCAGGATGCAGGGGCGTTTTGCTCCCTGTGGAAGGAAATACGCAGCGATCCTGAGACTCTTCAGCATATTGGTGCTGGGCGTTGAAGAAGCTCTATGGAAAGGGACTCTTGGGTCATAAATGTTTCCTGTTATTTTCAAGCTATCACCTATCTGTTTTATTCCAAAATCTAAAAGGGAAGAGAACTTGCTGTATTCAGGAAATGCACTGGGGAGTTCTCACTGACGTAAAACGTACAGAGCCTCACCCCAGTGCTGCTCAGCACGCACAGATCCCACTGTTTGAAGTCATCTCCCATTTCTTTTGTCAGCTCTTAGATTAGGAGCTAATAAAAACCTCAAGCATAATGGATGACTTTATTTTGCTCGTCTTAGTGTTAGGTAAACTCAGAGACAAGAAATACAAAGACAGTCTGTAATATTAAACTACATATTAAATGATTGCTTTTCAAGTATTTTATAGGCTAGGATGAGAATGGCAGCCAATCGCAAATTTGGATCCCTCAAAGAAAGCCAAAGCACAGGCTGTACTCGGTCACACGTGAACTAAGGTTCGTTTGAGATATGCTCGTCCATAAATCTCGGTTTGTATCTGCAGTCAGAAAAACAGAGTCTGAAATTCTTTTCTGGGAAAAGCAGAATGGTTGAAATAAATGTTCTTGACCATTTCACATTTCCCAGTTGCCTAACTGCCGGCCAGGATTTCCCCTGCTCTTTAATGTACCCAACACACAACCCTCTCGCCTCTGGCCTCACAGCCTGCAGCTGGCTGGAGGGGGCTGGGTGGCTCCCCCCGGGCAGGGGACGTGAGGGGCAGCCCCTGAGCCCGACTGGGGCTTGGTGCCAGCCCAAATCTTGATTTCAGATTTCCAGGCGAGACCTGCAGGAAGGCTGGCTGCCTCAGATTAAGGTATGGAAAGGTAAATTATTATACATAATGAGTTATGAGCCCAATATATTATGAAATTTCAGAGGGCATGGAACAAGGCAGGTATTAGTTTGTTACTGTTGTGATCTCTGAGTGCATTTAATTGGGTAGTTGCAAATGCATGTTATCATGTACCACTTTAAAAAAAAATAAATGTATTTTAGTTCTATCGCCCATTTCCACGCACTGCATTTTTACTTGCTGGGAAAGCTCATATATTCCAATGAATCACATGCTTTTTCTTGTATAATCACCAGATCCCTGATCTGGCATGGTAGTAACAAGTCACTTAAACTATTTGCAATCATAGGGCAAGCTCCTCGGTGTCTGTAAATCAGCCTCTCTGCTACTCCACTGAAGCTACACTCTAGATTTACTCCAGATCTGAAACTACTACATTCATTTTTTAAACTGAACCTTATTCTTTGTTGATGTGACATCCATGAAGGTCACAGATCTGTCTATATGATGCCGTATGAAAGGAGACGGCACACGGAGATAGTCTTCAGTAAAACAACCCAGACTGTTGATTCCTGTTGATTCAGAAAAACTCCCAGAACTGCTCTGCATGTCCCTGTACTCCTCCATCACTTGAAGGCACTGACTGTAAATCCGTGAGCCGAGCCATGGATGTACAGTTCATTCATCCCTGAATAATTCTGCTGAGCTTGTCAAAAAGTGGGCTTTTAGTACAAACTTTGGTAATGCCTTCTGTGACCTGGTCACAAGTCTGTTAAGAGCCATTTATCAGGTTTGTTTCAGTATTTAAGAAGTACTGGTTTTCTATAAATCTTGAGAAGACAGAAATCTGACTAATGCTCATAACATGCAAATTGCATCTTACTGAAATCCATGAAACTACTTGTAGACTGGAGAACTTCTCTGAGTAAAGCAGGATCCCCACTAACTTTTACTAGATCTGCTATTCACCATTTTCCTTATTGAACAAGACCTTCTTTTCTGTATAACTAAAAGGATAACATCTAGTTACTTATTCATACTGTGGAGAATTCCTCAGCTACAGAAGAGTAAACTTGGCAGTGATATGAACTAATCCTACGGTTAGGAACTCCTTCCATGGCTGAAGAAGATGCAGGATCACCCAGCTTGGTGGCGTCCCGGGGAGCCCGTGGGCTTGGCCACCATCCCTGGGGCTGGCTCTGCATCCGTACCCTGACTCAGGGAGCATCTCTGCCCTCAAGGAGTCCCATCCAAGGGAGAAGAAATATTGGATGGTCATGTACTCCTCTTTGTGGATTAAATGACAAAATCTAGCCGTATGATCCTACTCAACCTTTAAGTGTAAACTAGAATCGAGAAGCACACATACAAATATTAAGAAAATATCGATTGAATAATAACTCCATTTAAGTAAGGTAGCACCCGCCACCTAGGGAGTCATGCAAGAAATGCAGGGAAGAACTTAAGTGATTAAAATTGTAAATAAAATTTTCCTCTTGAGTGTAGACAGTTCATACCCATTTTGACCTGTCCTGTGCTCCTGCACCTGCCATGAGACAACTGGACCTCTGTGCTGATGGCCCATCACCGAGGAAGGGAAGCCACCCTTCCCCCCACAGAAAACTCACCAAAGCGGGGCAGTAGAATGAGCTCATGAGCTCAATTTTGTCTTCATGGCAAATATGGTTGTTTTAACATTGAAAGAGAACAAATGTGCGCTAGTGTGTACTACTGAACAGGACGTGTGTCTATATATTGCTGAGGATGTCCAAGCAGCAGTACAAGGTGCACGGAGAGAGGTGTATTGGAAGCCACCAGAGATCCCTGCTTTGGTACTGGCTCCCTTCTCTAATGAAGCAACGCACATGGGTTGTCTTAGTTTTTAATCATTTCAGTGAAAAATTCCTTACTATATAGCAAAGCAAGGAAGATGTAGACTCTCTGTCACGTGAAGTTTCTGAATGAGGAACGGGTACCAGCACAAACCCATGGGCACTGTGTGGGCTGGGGCAGCCGAGAGAACCACAGGGATGGTAGGGCAGGGACTGTCCCACCACACCTGAGCAAGGTACAGACAGTTGGGTCTCATTTTTTGGTTCATAATCTTCATTTTTGCTAGCTGTTTCTAACCTGATGTTGCTCTTTCTTTCCCATCTATCTCTGTCTATTTCTTACCATTTTGAAGAATAAACCAATCATCTCTGAAAATGCCAGATCAAGAAGTGAAAACAAAGTGTTTATTCCCACAGTAAGAGCACAAGTCCTAATGGCAGACTCAGCCCAACAATCTCTCAACCACCACTATGGCAAAAACACAAGTAATTTATTCAATAAATTCTGCCTCATTTTCTTGTCACAAATTACCAGTATTCACTATTCAGTTCATCGCAAAGTAATTTCTGCAGACAGTTCTTGATCTGAAGTTCATTTGTAGTTCATCTTCAGAATTAATTTCTTTTTGTTGGGCACATTAATGGCATATTACTTGTAATTCTTCTAATGAGGCTTCCAGCATGAACACTTGCATTTGCAGGTTCAAAACGGGTTTTATGAAAATATTCCCCACTTGGTTAAAATTGATTTACAAAAATGTTCAAGTAAATTGCTAAATATTCATGAGAGGTGGATATAAAATACTCCATAGCAAATATGAAATCAACTAGCCAAATATTTTGGGGACTCATTTCTGGCTGGAAGAAAAGGGAAGCTGGTGGGACTCTAGGGTCTCCCCTGTGGTGGACAGAGTGCTGTGTCAGCATCATGGCTAACTCCAGCCTGGTAACTCTCAGTTTTTAGTCTTTCCTCAATTGTTGTTGTAATTCCTCCATCCTAATTACAACACAGTTGCAGTTCACTGGATCAAACATGTAAGAGCTCAAGACTGCGACACTGGTTTACCTCTTGTAGTCTTGCTCTATTATTGGTTTACATTCAGAGGAGAAAGCAGGCTGCCTAGAAACCTCATGAATGAGGGGGAAGAGAAATTCTTTTGTTCTCTGGATAAAAGAGATGTGTGTAGGCTATGGGAGATGCCAGCTGGGGCTGGGTCTTTCTTCTCACTGCCTAGCCCCAGGAATGGGAGTTTGGAGGCAAAGATGGGGGCCGAGAAGTCTCTGTGCATCCGCAGCGGCTGCTTGCTGGTCCTGCTGTCAGTGGGCTCCTGGCCCTGGCTTTCCAGGGAAGAATTCCAGGGCTTTGCAAAAGCCTAAGATTTTGTGATTCTGGAATATTGTTTCTTTTTGTGGGTTTGCTTTTCTTCCTTTGGGACTCATGTCATGCCATTGCTGCATTCAGCTCAAGGTGTTTGCTCCTACCTGCAGCAGCTGGAGCTCTGGCGATTGGCAGCTGCTGTCCCACAAACCGATTTCTCTAACGCATCTGGTGAGTGCTCTTCCCTACCTCTCTTTTCCCAATAACATTCTAGGTTACATGCTGTCTCTTAGCAGATTCATGTTTAATGCCTTTAATCTTTATCTACAATTTCTCGTAAAAATCTTCTTACATTGACTTTTTAAGTCATTCTGTCAGGGATGTTGACTTCTCTGTGTTAAATGAATAGTGAGTTAATGAGTGGCTCTACTTCTGTATTGAATCTTCTTGACTTTTTTTAGTTCAAAATCAGAATCAATAATCCCTTTATCAAGAACATGGAGATGTTAGACAATAATATTTTTCATGGCTGTATTCAGAACAAATGTGTTTGATGCTTCTGTAGGGATGCCAGAAACAAAAGCAGGGTTATTTTTGTCAGAGCCTTTGCCAGATTTCTCTAAGCTCTCTGTCTATCAGAAAATAAAAGGCCTTATTTAAAAGATATAACCTTTACCATTGTCTCCTGCAGGTGAAGTCCCTGTCCTCTGAAAACAAAGGTAGAGCTCTCATTAAGATCTGAGTCAATATACTGGCTCTGGGGGTCACTGATTGCATCTGCACCTCTTTGGAAGCAGCCCAGATGCTGGCCTTCAGGTTGCAATACCAGCGCCCTTTTCTCTGCTTTAGTCGGAAGGCTCCTGCGATGGCTTTGGCACTTGACATCCCCTCTGGTAAAAGCTGGTGGGACTTGCAGTGGGAGCTCAGCCCGGGCGCAGGCCACCTGTGGGACCCCCTGGGGCCGCGGGCTCACCCCATATTGTGAGCAGAGCTGGATAATCCTTGCCAGGCTGCGAGGAACAAACCCCGGCGAAATGCTGAGCTGAGCAGGGCTCTGTGGTTGGGGCTGTGCAGGGACCTGCACTGCTTTTCCCAGAGTTTCTCTCCTGAGCGCTGACACACTGATGTAATCCTTAACCAGCAGCATAGCCTGCGCAGCCGGGAATAAATACCATCTGTCTCATTACGGTTTTGTGCTGCAATATCATAGATTTGTCCCCCTGGAAGACTGTATATGTAAATGCGATGTGCGTTTCCCCAGCTGCCGGCAGCCAGTGGGGAACTTTGCTCCAGTAAAAATAAAATCAGCTGAGCAAGTCTCTCCCTAATCCTCTCTTCTTCTTTGAAACATCCAGGGCTCAAAGGGATTTGCAGCATGTTTCAGAGGATGAAATACTGGTGATTAACATTCATGCCAGGGCTACTCCACGTACATCTTTAATTTCAGTTACACAAAACAGCAGCCAGATTAAGGGGAAGTGCCAGGATCACAGGTGAACAGGTAACGTGTCTGGAGGACCTGGGTCCTGCAGCCTGGAAATCTCCCATCGTGTTCTGCTTGTGGCAGAATAGCTTACAGGAGATCTGTTAGTATTCGGGGTACATATATTGAAATAAACTGCATAGAAATAATCACAGGTTGAAGACAACTCTCAGCTCTGTGGTGAGGTTAAGGCTTTATGCCACCCTGTCATGCCATGGGTGTCAAAATAAATCATGCGTTCTGGAGAAGAACTAGAGTGAGCTTGTATCAGCCTAATTTTTGAAAAAATCGAAGAATACGGAGAAGGCTAGAAAACTGCCAAGGCTCGTATCAGAGCAACCTGGGAATTAAGGAAGCGGTGGCATTACTGGGAGACCACTGACGCAGCCCTGACACACTGTCACATCCCAGGTGGGAATTAATGGGCAGCCCATTGGCCTGAGGCTGGGCACCTC
Organism: Strix aluco; assembly: GCF_031877795.1. NCBI lineage: Eukaryota > Metazoa > Chordata > Aves > Strigiformes > Strigidae > Strix > Strix aluco. The sequence goes on along the minus strand of NC_133941.1, from coordinate 13,325,101 downwards.
AGATCTCCTCTTCCCCCCTTGGTGAAGTGCCTGGTGGGGGCATGTTTGGCAAATTGGGCGGCCCGGAGAAATGCTGTGTTTGTCCTGTGATTATGTCAGAGGTATTCAGAAAGCAAATTTGCCAAGCAGCAAGAACATTTCTTCAGTAAAACCTGGGCAGCACTATTTCATATAATAGCTCATCCTCCAAAGAGCTTTTATTCATATTTTAAACTTGGCCTTAATCCTGTTGTATCTACTTAGTTAAAATGAGTAATGACAGATCAATTGGAATGTTGATTGAGAAAGTACTGAAAGGTTTGGCTCCAAAACCGGAAAATCTGACTATCTAACAACATAATACAGAGACCTCTCCTTAGATAGTAATGAAAAAATATCCCGTAAGTGAGCCTGGGTGATTCTTTACATATTTCTTGTTCACTCCTTAGAGAACAGTCTCTGTCCCTTAAAAACAGATGACAGAGGAGAAATGGGAAAAATGTTCTGAGAGCAGAGCTCCAGCTGGAAGCAGACCTCCACCCCTTCCCAACCTCAGCCTCGCACTTCAGGGTTGAATGGTTTCAGTTCAATTGCTTCAATTTTACACTGATTTGCGATATTCCCGACATGCAAGAGTTACCACACAGTCCGGAACTGGTTTTCACTTGGTCCAGTGAAGGCTGCAGTAACTCTTGTATTGATTTCAGTAGGTAAAGTGTCTACTAACTTCAGCAGAAATTAGCTCAAGCCATCGGTTGGCAATGTCAAACATGGGCAGATATATTATTAATTTCACAGATTTATATAGTGATTTTGCATATTTTATAGCATAAGCCTTTTCTATAATTAGGTCTAAAGAGTGTTTGCCTTTAAGGAAGCAACAAAATAAATCAAGTGTCTTCATAAAAGTCAGCAACTTCTGCTTATCCATGATTAATTACATGCTACTTTTAAGGTAATCCCCCTCAAACAAAACCAAAAGAAGCTGCTTGTGTTATGGAGAACAAAAATGTAACTATTTTATTTTAACAGAGTGCATTTTTAACATTGAATCAGAGAAATTCCTATAGTTTTTAAAAAAAGACTCATCTCTGGAATTAAGGGGATTTTGGATTTTGTAGTGAAAAATAAATTATTTGGAAAGGAAAATTATAACCATACAAGAAACTTGTTGTCCTGATATAAAATTGTTGCCTACAGAGTTTCTTTAGTAATATTTTACATGTCATGTGTATGTTCTCCTCCACTCAAAGATCATTTTGATATTCCCAGTGACTAGCCTTTCCACCAGAAATACTCACTGACTGGCATTGACAGTTTAGAAATTGGGAAAAAGGGGCCAAAATACAAACTGTCCCCAGATCACGGGCATCTGTGACTGTGTCAGAAACAGATACAGATCCTCCATAGCACCTTCACTGTAAGATTGATGGTTTTTCTCCAGGAGAGGTGACAGTGTTACCTCCTGTAATTACGGCAGTCCCTGGAAGTTGAAGCTCTTTAACCCAGGGCATCTTCTAATTACCGCTAGAGACCAGAGGCTGTCAGGCAGGACTGTTAGGAAAGAGCCCTCGTGGAGTTCAGGGCTGGGGGCTGATACACGAGGGACTGGTTAGGCAGGGAGCTGGCTGGGGAAGTAAGTACCGCTGAAATGTTTTGTTCTCTCCTGCTCTGAAAACTGACCCCTGGGGGCCATCAGGGTGGCCTGGGCATGCTGCGAGCTCATTTTAGCAGGGGTGCAGCCGCCACAGCCTGGGGCGAAGACAGGAGAGGGCAATGTAAATAATACACTGCAACTTTGTGACCTGTCACAGCAACCATAAAAAATGAGGTAGGAACAAAAACCCACCAGCAACCTACAATTCTAGTGCTGCAGAAACAACCTGGAGATTCTCAGTTCAGATGTCCCCAAGGCAAAGGGTTAAAGGAAGGGTTAGCCATGACACAACAAAATTCTGGTGGGTTCACATCTGGGATTTTTACTTATTACCCACCTCCTGTATGTGCTGGATGTCAGACAGCTCTTTACACAAACAGCACAAAACCCAACATTAAGCACAATAAATTGTAAAACTGACATTAATTTCTGAGGCATTACATTGCTGACACTCACTGTGAGTGGGTATTCCAGCTGCTGCTGCTGTGCCAGACCTTCAGCATCAAACCTTGTCCTTATTTCTATTCAGCAGGTCCTCTGATATTATTGCCTAAAACTCTTTTGACCCCCTAAGTCAATATCTAAATCCACAGCACAATGGGTGAGAAGTTTAATATTTCCTTATGCTACAGAGCACAGTGCATCAAAGACCAGGCTATGAGATGAGAAGCGACAGTGGGAACACGGGCAGCTGGAAGGGCAACGATGGGCTTAGGGGCTGTGGAGCTGGAGGGATATCAAACATTCTCCTACTAAAATGCATTTTAGACAGGAGCCGAGTATTTCTGAGGACGACAGGAAGGAAATAAAGCATTTGGTTTTGAATATGATTGAAGCTTTATTGATGTAAGCTAGTCCTGAAAAAGTTTGTGCGATGTATCTGGAGAGACAGAGGGATTGCTTTGGTGAAGGCTGTGGCCTAGTGCTGAAGAGTTACAAATGGAAATTCCTACTTCTGCCACAGGTAGTAGTGGGCATGTTATTTACTCCTTGCACCCCAACTCCACAGTGCCCACTGCAGCACTGCTTCCCCACCAGCTAACGCTGACCTGGTCCCCGTGGACTCACACCTCGCCAGGGCAGGAGGTTCTGAGCAGATGTGCAGCCCTGAGCAGACTGTCAAATGGGGGGAAAACTTGTTTTCTTTGCCTTATCAGATGTTAAACAGTGAGTAGGAGCTCAGCAGGAGCTGGTCGGTGAAGCACTACCATCAGCATCCTCCGGGCAAGAAGGTGTCTCTCAGCCATCCTTGAGGTCAGTGGCTGGCAGAGCTGGGCCCCTGCGCAGGTGCTGGGGCTCCCAGCTGGGGCTGGCGCTGGTCCTGCCAAGTGCCACGTGCCACATACCACATGTCACGTGCCAGTTGCTCTTCCCTGGTGCCCTCCAGCATCCCTGCACGGGCTGTGCTGGGCAGGACAGGCGACCACTGCTGCAGTAACAGTGACAGGGAAAGCAGAGGGGGTGAGGATGTGATTCCTGGGTGTCAGTCCCTTGCCAGTCCTTTTCCTCAGCACAGTGGCCCATCAGAAGCACATCCAAAACCTCAGCTGTTCATCATGAGGGAAACCTTCTGCTTCTTTATCAGTTTACTCTGATGCGATTAGAAAAGCTGACCAAGAGGAGATACAGGAGCTTCACAAATGATTCATCTTTATTTCAGTTTCCCAGAGTGATGTAACTCACTGTGACAGGCTCAGGGAAATATGAAGCATGAGGCATCCGCTGGGAAATGTAAAAGGAAGTTGCTATTCCTGCTACTAAACATCTGTAAATATTAAATGGGCTTTACAAGTATTTTCCTAGTTGCTGAACAGATTTAGAGCTTGAAACATTTAGAGGAAGGAAGGAAGGAAGGAAGGAAGGAAGGAAGGAAGGAAGGAAGGAAGGAAGGAAGGAAGGAAGGAAGGAAGGAAGGAAGGAAGGAAGGAGGGAAGGAAGGAAGGAAGGAAGGAAGGAAGGAAGGAAGGAAGGAAGGAAGGAAGGAAGGAAGGAAGGTACTAACACTGGAAACTTTTTTCTATATTTCTTTGAAAAGCAAACACCTTTACTTCAGACTTTTTATATGCCATCTGTAAAAGTAAAGTGGCATCAGGGATCCTAGGAATTGTGGCTTATATGGCCTTTCACTTCAAATTAGTTATATGGTTGTTAACATCTTTGTATCCCTTTATTTTTATTAGTATTATTAATTTATGTATTCTTGATATGTAATTTTGCAGGTCAAGATGAGAAGTGGCCAATAATACTCTCAGTGAACACAATTAGCTTCTTTGTACAGCAGCGGAAAAACTAACATTACTCTCCAGAATAAAAAGAGTAATTACAGAAAAAAGGGAAAAAGCAGTGACTATGAAATCTTTCTGATCTGTTTACAATATTTTGCTTTGACTGGTGATTTGGTTTTGCAAAGTTGTTAACAGGTGCAAGCAATGGTTAAAGGATTCAAACTGAAAGCTGTCTGTAATCACATGTAGATAAACTGGAGCAAAATCCAGCTCTTATGAAAAAAGAAGTTTCCTTGTGTTTGAACCCACACAATTAGACAGTGGGCTCTTTAGGACAAGGACTGTCTTTTTTCTGTCTTCAGCATCCCCCGTGCCAGGGCTGTGATAACACCGGCTCGTGATTGAAGCCGGCCGCAGCCCCTTCATGGGGAATCTGATGTTACTCCCCTCAGTCAGTGCTGGAAGTTTTCCTGGTGCAGATTCCTTACAGGGCACGTGAATCCCCCCCCGATGATGCAGCTTGGGATATCCTTGTTCCTCAGAGAAGCATACAAGTGTACAAGCAGGGATATAGCAAAGCATTAGTGTCCCCAAAGCTATGACTTTCTAAAAAAGTTAATGTCCGGATAATAGGAGGAGGAATGCAAGAGCAAAGATATGATGGATTATTCAGATGTATAGCAACAGGCTTGAAAGGGATGCTTAAAGAGCCAGACAGACCAGTGTAGAGATGGTATCTGTTTGGAATACCTGAACTGAGTTAATCTTATATTTTATTAAAACTCTCTATTGAATTTATCTATTAATAATTAACTCTTGACAAGAGCTATCTCTCTCCATGAATAGGTTCTGACTAATACAAGACACGTGAAGGGGGTGAATAAGAAGATCAGAGCCCATTCCTGCAAGGCAGCAAGTGGTGACCGCTCAGGGCTCAGGTCCTACGTCTGTCCCTGTACAGGATAGCCAGGACTGAATTCGGGGAATGAGCTGGCACAGTGAAATCATGGCTGTCCCGATGTTCTGCTGCATGCTCATAGGTATGGCCAATCTATAAAATGAGGCCCTGGGACATCTCAACAAGTACTTCAGCTCTTTACCCTGTGCCCCATTATAACTGAAGGCTAGCGAAGGGCATCCCCGTTGGCGCAGCACGGGCCAGACAAAAGGCTGGCCTGTGGCAGGAGAGGCAGAGGAGCTTTTTGGTGGCACTAAAAGCTTGCTGCCATGCAGTAAGACCTTGGGGTACAGGCTTGAGGGGCAGGAGACACTGGGAGGTGATCACATGCCTCTATACCAACTTTTCTGGAAATGCTGCACTGATCATATGCTAAGCCAGAAATCAAACACTGCATATTCCAAAAGGACACAGCGAATGCCCAGGATGAACATTCAGACCTGGCTCTTGGTTGCTGCTTAGTCTTGTCTTACCTTCAGGGCCCCATTAAATTAAGGTATTATCTTCAGGGCAGGTCTGAGATGAGCTTCTACTTCAGTCAGCTCCCACCTTCCATCGTTCACATGTCTTCCATTTTTTCATCAGTCGTAATTTTAAAAGGAGGTGTTGGGGGCAGAGGGAGCCCTGAAGCACTTTATGGGACAGAGTGGCATCCTCTCCAGCAAGGAACCGCACTGCTGCTGCTGCTGCCAGTCGGCAATAAGCTCTCGTCACTGGGATTCCAACTTGGCTCTGCCATCCAGCTTTTATTCATTGCCACTCTCTTAATTAGACTGTAGCCCCTCACAGGCAGGACTTATTTATAATGTTATATTTGGTATTTATTTATTCTCACTACATATTAAATGATAATAGCAGGTAGCTTAAGGAGAGACTGTTGGTTCCTATTCCTTGCTCCCATTTCAATGCCTTCCCTTAGGCATTATCTAAATTAATTCTTTATTCTTTACCCAGCAATGATCAAACACAGATGCTTCATAGAGGAAACCCTGGAGCAGGCAGCTAGAGCTTGACCTGAGTCCTTTTTAAATCAATAGGAAAACTCCCAGAGAATTGAGCCTAAAGTAATCTCTACATAAACTCCCTCCTTAGTCTTTAACAACTAGAGGTTGATTTACAGCCTGAAGGCTGAGATGTTTCACCTATTAGAGTGGCTACTTAGAATATCTCCTTGCTCCTTAGACAAGAGATAAACACACAATTTAAAAAAAACCCAGTCTTTGTACAATTAGGTTCTTTTCTTTCATACTTATCACTTATCTCCTCTTATAGTTCACAAATACTTCTAACACACAGATACTCAGATTTTTTAACTAAATTGCATGAATGTGAATATTTTTATTACTCCACTGGAACATGTGGATTTGCTGAATCCAAATTCAATTTAACATGTCTTTAATGACCTTTGTGAGCAAGAACAGTCATATTCAGATGAGTAATCAACAGCGGGATGATATTTGTTAGATTGCGTCAATTTAAGTCCAGAATGACTTTGCTGTCTAGACCATGAATACTAACATTGTCCAGGAAACAGGGCAGTTGATCCTTGTTTCTCTGCTTATGGCAGTAAGTAGCAGTACTGAAAAATGAGCTGGCAGGTATGTCCAAAGAGAGTGGTCCCCACGTTATTTAGACTGCCCAGATCTTTTAGCACCAAAGCACAATGATGCAGGCAGTGCCTAGCATGGGTATGTGAGAATTCAGGTAGGTCTCTGAATTCGAGATGAGAATTTCCCTTTTATTTTGTACAGCAGAGGAAACTAAGGAAATCAATCAACCAGTGCTCAGATGCACCTCCTGATAAGTCTGGGTTCTGCTGACAAGAAACAGAAATTACACTAATCCACAAAATCAAGAAGGCGTTCCAGTTGAATGCAGGAACTTGGCTTTTTCCTTTTATCTGAAAGGTCTTTGGAAGGACCGAAGTGATCTCCCAAGTCAGCCACAGATGTACTTCCAACACCCCAGTTGTGAACAGATTCATTCTGGAGAGGTATGGAAGTAGTATTTCTACTCTACAGATACTGATTTGAGGCAGATGCTGACATATATCGGCAAAGTCACACAAGACATCTGTAACAGGATTGTAAAGTGAAGCACAATAGCCTCAATATTAGACTAATGTTTTCATTCTTAGGTAATCCTTCCCAGTATGATTTCTGCAGAAAGGAGTAATAGTAAATGGGAGAAAACCTCTATGAACTGACTTTTTTTATTGTTGTGTGACCCAGTATTGCACAAAAAAGACAGGAATATATCTGTTTGACGGATGATTTTTCATAGCAAAGATGAGAGGAACGATAATGTCGTGTGAGGTGGGACAGATATATGGCATTTCCATTATTGAATATGTGACAAAATAATTCATTTTCCCGTGAAAGTATAGCTGAGAAAATGTAGGCAGTGGGCACTGGCATGCTGCAAATGCAGGTGTAATGATCTAAGTGTCTTTTGTGATTTACAAGAACAAGTGATGCTATTTGTTCATCATGACGCATTAGTGGAGTTTGGAAATACAAAAAGAAGGATTGTTATATAGATTATTTCTGCATCATGAAATAATGCAGCGCAATAGGGGTCAAACTGCAGATTCAGACAGTTGGTGCTGAGGATGCAGCATCCATATTACAAATATTTGGGGTTTTTCACTGGACTACATCTGGTAGATGCTCTATGGACTGATACACTGGCAGCTGGAGTGCATAAGGGATGCTGCTGGAGCACATCTTCTGCTTTAATTTTATTGGAAAGTAATCAAGACTGCCTTTCAGAAACCACTCTGTGATCAAACCAAGAGGGATTAAGTGAGAATGGCTGAGGGACTCAGTGCAGAGGCCTGGTTTGAGTGAAAATGCAAACATGGTTGCACTTCTTTGGGGGTCAGAAGGGAGAAGCACCCAAGGGCTGAGAACTGAAATCATCACCACTGCTGCAGACTTTGCATCCAAACCTCAAGGTGAATGAAAGTGAGATTTTACTCACTTATTACCATTCAGACTTCAGTTGGGCTTTTGGGTTTCAGCTCTGAACCAGGAATAACAAACCATTCTCCAGGCAGGGTGCAGCCCCATGTATCTATGGACAGCCTCCTTTCACCAAAGCCTGAAGATCAGTACGGAGCATCACAAGTAATAATTTAAACGTGCATGCTTGTCTTATACACCTGTTAGCACACTGTAAGTGCTATGCTTTAAGCCCATCTTAATTAAATAGAGATAGCGTGTTAAGCTGTAATACTTGCAAATGTTTGTCTATACTGGGTGTACCCTTCCTTCCTCTTCACCCCCCTGTGATTGCTGTACAGCAGTTTTCCAATATTCCCTGTGCTATCACAGTACCGCTTTCTTTGTAATAATGTGTTTACTTTTTCCATATGCTAGGACTGCAGGCAGTACTGAAGAACCAAAATCCCTTCCATGTCTCCATTCCCTCCTTGCCTGGAAGTTAGCGCTTGTATTCCTGCTTCCTCCCAAATGTCTGTTAATGCGCAGCCAGCCCCCCCCGGGAAGGGGCTGCCATTTCCAGACCCCCACCGGGTGGCACTGTGGTAAAACATGTCATTGCAGCAGGCTGTTAAAATCCTAAGTGGCTGCATAAGCATAAATGCCAAATTTTAAGGGATCTTCAGAGTTAGGAAAACAGGGTGGATTTATGGGAAGAGTATTGATCTCTAATGGAACTGAGTCTGCTGTAAATGATATTTTAGAGGATTTGCCTGTTACAACAACTCTGAAAAGTGCATTTACTGCTAACTGACATACATATTTAAAGTATCTGAAGCCTTAGAGCTAATGAAGAAAACCCAAGGTGACTACAGCATTTATGAATAAAACCTCATTACTCGATGAAAAAGCTTGGAACACACTTTATTTAGCAACTCACAGCACTGCAAGCAATTATGTGCAGGCAGAGTGATGTAAACCTTTCATGTTCACAGACACAAGGGAAGGGGTAAATGTGTGAGGATTAGTTCAAAGATTACCCCAAGCTGCTTTGCTTCCTCGGACTGACACTTTGGTAGGTCCTCTTTTCAGTTAACTTATTGTTCCATACTTATCAGGACTGAAAGCAAAACCACAGGTTTTTAAATGTAAATCATATTTTAAAAGCCATAATGTTAACAAGAGACATCTGAAATTTTAAAACATTGATATACACTCACAATAGCAGGATAATTAATATCAGTGTTTATATAGTATCTCTCATTGCACAAGATCCCAGAAGGACTTTGCAGATAATATCCTGCAGAAGCTATTGTAGCCATAACACAAAACATCTGGTCCACAGCAGTTTAAAAAACTCCCTTTTAATTCCAGCTCTTCTCCCCCCTAAAGTCAATGGACTGTTTTGCCTTCCAGAGTTGAATTAAGTCCTTTGTCTTCTTTTGGTCCTTGAAAATAAGAGAGAAATGAATTACAATAGTTTTGTTCAGCACCTCTTGCAGAGACCAAGTTTTAGTTGTGTATGCCCTGTCCAGATAGCTGACTGGCACGAGCAGTGAATGAGGCTGGGGTTTCCAGATGACACACAACCTGATTGGAAATGCTGTTTCAGGGTACTGCGGGACTTCTGGAAATTCCAGATAAGTGTTACAAGGCTTCATAGCCTTGACAAAGACCTGAGCATCTGAGTAAACCTGGATATATTTGGTAACCTTGAGTGGCAGTAGAAAATGACCCCCCAAAACTGTTCACTCTATATTCACAAAATCATGCAAGTGCCCCAAAGAGGATTAGGTTAATGAACTCAAACAGCAAGATTCTTCAGGGCTGCCTCTTGGCCACAGAGGACACCCCCAGCAAAGAACAAGTGCTGGGACCAAACTCGGTGTGCATAGAAGGAACGTGGTTTCTCAGCTTGCTTTTAATCCGTGGGAGATGTACTGTGAACACTGGATCTCGAGCATTTGCAGCTTGTGTTCTGTGCTGGTTTGTGCCAGAGCTGGAGAGGGGCTGGTGCCATCGCTGGGGGCTGGGAGCACTGGGGGTGCTGGGAGCACTGGGGAGTGCTGGGACCTCCCAGGGCTCCCCAGCAGCGCTCCTGTGCAGCCGGTTCCGGCAGCAGCAGCCGCAGGGTGGATAACCGTCCAAGTCTGGCTGAGGAGTGTTTGGCAGAGCCAGTGGCCTGTTTCATGTTTCCACCCCTTTTCACTCAGTTGAAGCTTGAGAAGTCTTCCAGAACACTTCGGTCCCAACTTGCAGCCTGCCTGTGGCTGGGCTGGGGAGATGGACTTCATCAAGATAAAAAACGCACATGTGGGAGCATGAAAAATTGAAATAGAAAGGTTGCTCTGGTGGTTTCGGTGCAGTTGTTCAAAACCAGAAATACCAGCTGGCTGGAGACTTGCTGATAAAGGTTTTCTTTCTTATGTTATCAGTGTCATCCCCTCAGACATCCAGCCAGGAGCATTTTTCAGCAGGAAGATGAGTGAGTGGATAGATATTCTTATGCTGCTCCTGCCTTTGTCCTCCTGTTCAATATGGTGGGGTAAATCCAGTCAACAGGAGCTCTGCTTTCAGGCTGCCCATTCCCCAAAATGCGGAGTGTGGAACTGCAACCCTTGGTAGTCACCCGGGATGTAGAAACAGGAATATCATGAGAAAACTAGAAATTGTTTTCTCCTCATTGCTATGAGTTGCTCAAAGCTTAGGCACTTTATTTGACAACGCTTAGGTGTTTGCTTGAAAGGTGCAAAGGAAGCCTTCCTACTTCCAGTCAAAGGATGCAAATAGATTTTTTTGGATAATACAAAGGCAGAAGAACACAAAGTTGTGTCAGAGCACAAAAATCTCTGAAGTTTTGAGGAAAACTTCCCTATTACTCTGTGCTGTAACCCACTGTGTATTTGAAAGAAGATGGAGGATAAGGTGGAAAGAGTTGTCAAGGAAGGAATGGGAGTGGGGAGAAAGGAAGCTTGACTGTGAGGAGCAAGATAGAATATGAATTATGTAAGCAAAACAGACAGAAAATAAAAATACTGAACAAAAGAACAGGCTGGCAAACTTTGTTAGAGCTGCAAAGCATTTCTGTTTAAATTTACTTTTATTCCTGGCAGTTCACAGAAGTGCAAGTCAAAATGCACACTAAATCCTTCCTGCATGGTTCATGGCTATGAACTACAAGGTACAACTCCAGTGGCACCTGACTGCTTCAGCTGAGAATCTGTCCCACAGAAACGTGTGTGGCCCCTTCTGCCCTCCGGAGGCATTTTTAGTCATGCAAACGGACAAGACAGCTACCTGGGGCTGACAGCATATGACTTGCCGTGATACCATCTGCATCATCCTCAAGAATTTTTCAGATTGCTCTTAATACCTCAAGCTGTGATGCTATATCCCTACAGACAGTAAACCAAACAAATTTTGCTTTTCTGGACATTTTCCTTTGCTGTCTTGTTTTTAAAATGCTAGAGGCCATTCACAGAATTTGCTGAGGGCAAGTGCTGCTTCAGTTGCATTGCATTTGCTACCAGTGATTTTAAGGCAGTATAAAAGTCATCTTCCTCATGTCCCTTTACATCTTGTAGATTGTGAATCTCCACAGCACTGATTTGGACAGCAGCATATTCTTTGCCTTTGTGTTGTCAATGATGAGACACCTCATTCTGCTTCAGGGGATTTTGCTAGGTGACTCTCGAGGGAGGTGTTACTACTCTTGTTCCTGCAAACCACTCCAGCAACAGCCCGAGACTGTAAGTATTGCTTAAGTCAGAGGGAGGACCACTGCAGCAGCAAAACATTAACTTATCCAAATTCCTAGTGGCATCACCTAAAGGATTAAATTTCCCTTAATTCTGCTAAATCTTAGTGGTTACTAAATGACTATCATGATATCATCCTTAAAATGTCTTCCAATTTTATGTAAAGCATATACAACACTTTTCTTGGCAGAGCCATTCAAATCATGCTGCATATCAGAGGTTAAGTTTAATTCTCTGTGAATTTCTGTGGTATTCACGAAGGGGAGAAAATCTTAGCACGACATTCTTTCTGGGAATAAATTAGTCAGCCCCAGTATCTTCCAATGGTTTAAAATGCCTCCCTGTGAATCTCTATCAAATATGCTTCCAGATTTAGATGAAACATGTATTGAAGGAAAACCTGCCAGGAAGCTTTTGCATGAAGTTCAGGGATTACAATAGATGCTTGTATTGCAGTAATAATATACAGGAACATACAGAGCTACAAAAAGACACTAAAGGCCTGGGAGAAATCCCGCTGCCGTCGCAGTGAACGGCAAAACTCATTTCTCCACTTATTTCATTGGTAGCAGCGTTTCACCTTGAAGCTGTGGTTCGTATGTTAAAAATACTTGTGCATCCCTCATCAGAGTTAGCTCTGGGAGTCCCGGCTGTTGGGAGGAGCTGTGCTGGTGGCAGCAGGCGGCAAGGGGTTCCCAGCAGCTCCAGTGCGGGTGGCAGAGGTCTGCTGATTCACATAGGTAGGGCAGAGCTCAGTCGGAGTGCAGGGTCAGAGAACTTCTTCCCAAAGATCCTGTTAGATCAAAAATATTAACTGTGCTTTCAGCTTCAAGGGCTAGAGACTCATGAGATATGCTTTGTTTTGCTCTGTAATTTTTAATCTTTTTTTTTTATCTTACATTTGTCAATTCCCTATCTACTTTCTATGAACAGGCTCTTAAAATAAGCACGCCATACCCTGAGCTGGTATACCTGCAAGGGATATGGAAGAGAAACTTCTTGGAAAGGTTTAAAGAAGAGGTCCATGTGATAGCGTTGTACTGCTTCTAGTTAAAACACTTCTGTAGCTCCATACTTTGTTGTGTTCTGAAATTTCCTGCCACCGGCCATGTGCCCGCTGAACAGACCTGATTTACAGATACCTACTTAAGGAAGTTACTTGTATGTGGGCACACTTTTAGGGGATAGTTATTCATAAGGCTTTCAAAGGAGTCTAATGGCTGCAGCCACATAAATCCTGTTGAAATTCAGTAGCTGTTGGGTCCTTCTGTGTTTGAATTCAAATACAGTTTGAACTTGCCTTTATGTTTTATCTCCTTTACCATTTAAAATGTACCTGCTGTATTTGACCTTGTGGATCATAAACCCTCCTGGGTCGATGTGAGTTTGTGGCACATCCATTACCGCCCTCTGAATTCGGTGTTGTTTGCTGGACTCCAGTAGGTTTGTATCCAGGAATATTTTAAACTCTTCTTCCAAAGCAACTTTTTCATACCCCAGGGGCACCTTTTATTTGGGGCTTTTACGTTATCTGGACTACGTGACGCTACTAGGAGATCTGGATTGTCAGCACATTGTGAATTTTCTCATGAACATGCCACTGATACATAGCTATACTTCGCTTTAAAACCTTCTGTCCCCGAGGTGCTGTCTGACTGCCTGTCAGATATTTGCAGCTGGATGAGCAGCAATTTTCTGTAGCTGAGTATGGTGAAGATGGAGGGAATTTTCTTGGGCTGCATGCAAGCAATTAGCTGCCACAGCTCTCAGTTATGGGGGAGGATTTTAGCAACCTGACCCTTCGATGTTTGGACCCAGAAATGATTCAGGTTTATTCTGTCATCCAAATGAAATTTAGCTTATCCAGTGCTTTCATCTAGAAGTAGCTGTTGCTGCAGAGGAGGGACAGAAGTCACACTGATCCTGCACCCTTGTCATTCACTACTGGTTAAATGTCCTGACTGACATCATGGGGAACTGGCTGCTGTGGAAAAAACAACTCAGTGCAGAAACACACGGGCTCAGCCAGCCATCCCCCGCTTGCTTGCAGGAGATACAAACTTTCTGCATCAGAAGCAGGACTGAAAATACCTTTATAATCTTTATTCCACTAAAGAGTAGAGCTTCATTCTGGGATCAGGTGGTCTAGTGCAACTGAAGTAACAAGTTAGCTTTAATACATATATAGGAGTACTTTAAGTTCTTGATATATCATTGCCAAAATAAAGCAGCTGCATTGATGAGCATATTTCCAGGCCTAGCCCAGAGCCTTTCAGTATCAGTAAGAAGATTTCCATTTATTTCCTTTGCTTTGGAAAAGGCACCTACAGAAACAAGCCAGAAATTAAACTGGATGCAATTTGATTTACACCTGAAAGACTTAATATCTAGAGTGGAGAAATCCAACGACGTATTAGCAGTGTGCAGTCCATAAAAGCGTATGACAGCTTTTTATAGTCACAGCAGGCATATGCAGGAGTGGACACCTGAAACTGCATGGAGGACACCGAAAGTTCGGGTCTTTTCCTGACTGGTTTTTACCTAAGACAAAGAAATTTGCAGAGCTGATTTTTTCCCCCAGAACAGGCAAAGGGTGGGGGAAATACCCCAAACTAACAGACAGGAATAGCAGGTTGCAGTAATGAACTGTCAGGATGAAATATATAAAAATGATTTTTTTACTACTAGGTCTTTTCATCTTACCAATTCTGAAGGTTTTTCTCATGCATGTTTTCCTCAACTGTTTTATTTACTTTTGAGATATAATTTACTCTTGGGCAGAGAACTGGCAACAAGACAGTGTCGCCTGAGGAGCACTGGTACATTGTCTTAAGCATGAGTGGAAGTGGCAGGGAACTGTGACTAGAACTGCCCCTAAGCTCTCTGTTCTTCCCTTCCAGGTCTTCTAGTCAAAGAGCAACATCGCTGGGTAAAACCCAACATTGCCTCCTTGTCAGCATCTGGGCAGTGGCTGCAGAGCAGGCAGAGATAATGGTGGGGTTTGCAGGCTTTTCCCCTCATCTGGCTATGAAATGCAGCTATTTTGGACTTCTACTGGGTGGCTGATGCTCTTCTCACAGCGCTGCTGCCGCGAAGGTGCCAGTCAGCTGGCTCTAACTGATCTGCCATGAAGTTCAGCAACAGGATGAAAAGGAAAGTAGTGTAGCAAAAAATTAAGATAAGTAAACCGAAAAGGACTAAGTAACCATATTATAAATGGTTATTAAATAATTTACTTAGCCCCTTTGAGAAAGTGCTTTACTTCTGGGGATCTGAGCTTAAATAACGTCAATTAAAAATGACCTTGTCAAAAAAAAAGAAGAAAATATTAGCTTAATTTCTGTAGTGCTGCTTGTTGATAATAGCCAATTTGTGAGTTTGCTCTCTCTAAGACTCAGAATTTTTTTCACAGTTAATAACTGGTTCGCTGTATGGAAACCTTAACATGTTCCCAAGGATGGGGAATAGGTGTATAGAGGCAAGGTTCGTGACTGCTTTTTTCAAACTGTTTTGTCCTTATTTTATGCAGCCAACAAAAATATCAGAAACCTTCTGAGAAAAATGTTCAGTCACCTAGTTGAATAGACTATAGTAAAAGCACTTCCACTTCATTGTGAAGTATAAATTAGTATACTAAAGAAGGGTGTAGATAATTCCAATAATATTGCAAGACTACTGCTTCTTCCCTCATGAAGAACTTATCTCCTCCTCTAGCAGAGCGGATTAAAAAAAGAAAAAAGCATATACTAGTTGTTTTGGAGAAAAACAGCTGCATACCGTTGGGGGAGTAAGACTTTCAAACCACTGGTTTGGAAAAATAATTTTGCATTTGGCTATGTGGGGCTATTTTGGTTCTCTTTAAAATACTATTCCTAGGGGAAAAGAGTTTGCCTCTACGATTATTCTGTTGAATCATTCTATTGTTTTATCTGTGCTTAAGTTATAAGATTTCAAACACAGACTTTGGGATGTGGGGATTAGTTCATTAGGTTGTTTTAAACTTTAATAGTTGTACTGTGAAGACAAGAACTATTTACCAACTTTAAATTTTCAGTTAGGTTCAGAGCTAAGATACAGCCTCACACCTTCTCCCTGGGGTTAATAGTGCTGCACTTATGAATTCTGGTTCATTAAGACATTTGCACATAAATATTTTATACAATATGGGTCTACTCTGTGTGAGCCATTAAAGTCTGCACGTACACTGGAGATGAGCTGGATTATTAAGAGATGTTTGGTACTCAATAACACCTTAGGACCTTTTGAAACGGCAATATTCAGGCATCTGTGTTTTGAGCAATATTTCAGGGAGAGCCTGCATTATTCCTATCCCTTGCAAACTACGATGGGTGCCACTTCACTGATGGAAAAAGGTGAGAGTTACTAAATGATTTAGGCTCTTTGCTTTAGAGATCACGTCCCTCCGCCTGCCATAGCAAGGACACTGTGATTTGGAGTTACAGTAAAACATCTTTCCAAATACTATTGTTGTTCTGCCTTCTTCTAACATACTCAATCTCCTTTGCCTCTTACAAGTTTAATTAAAGATTAGGACAATAAAGAGGTCTCAAAATCAAAGAGATCCAGCTGTCAGGATCCCCAGATATGAACGTGTTTCCTTTACCATTACAGGACACATCTGTTTAGATGGCAACTCTGCAAAGTGCAGGCCATGTCAATATTAAACGGGTGTTTGGTGAACACAGGGATGGGCTGTGGCTTGGTTTGGAGACTCTCCATAGTCTGAAGTATGAAAATGGTCCGTGTATTAAGTTTTAATACATCTCAATGCATATGAGCTGTGACTGTACAAGTAACTCTGTAGGCATGAGGGGCAGCCTTTGTAACCCTTCTGCTTAAGCTGCCACTCAATGAGATAATTGGGATGGGATATATCGAGCTGCATGTATCAAGCTACTACTACTAGTAGTTTCATTCAAAGACACATAGAGTAAGTGCAAAAGCTCCTACTGACCGCAATGAGATCTGGACAACGTATTTATTTCCAAAGATCCACTGAATAATCCTGAGATGAAATAACCTTTAGCTGTTTCTGACTTCAGCCACGTTTCAAACAGAGATGCAGGGAGGGACAAAGTTCTAAATTCCACCCTGTCCCCCGAGCCATGCTTTTCTTGCCAAGTTTATATTTCCAGCTCCCATTTCGTGCAGTATGGTTATTGGTGTCACAACTCAGTTTAATTATAGATATTCGGTTATATAACTCCCCTCTCTTGAAGGACTTGTTTTCTGCCAAGGACTTTATAAGTAGAGACTGTGACCCTGATGGTTGGGAAGTACACATATGTCCAGGGAAAAAAGTCTGAAAGCTTGTTCTGGAGAAATGAGTCTCCAAGAGACTTGACTAGAGTAACGGCCTTTATGCATCATGCATGCAGACATTTCACACAGAAGCGTGAAGCCATTATCCCTTTCCCATAAGATTTCCTGTTTGCTTCAACTGCAACATTGAATTGTAAATTTAATTTTTAAAATCTAAGGTTCTTTTACCTTGATATTAAAAATCAAAACTAAAACCCCCCCACTCCACTGCAATTACAGAAACAATACTGTAGGGGATCCTGCTGGAAAGAGCAAATTTGTCTAACTGACAGCCAGGAATCTGTTTTTACTAATGATGTCCATGCAGCAAACCTGGTGGATTTCATTAAGGGAATTTTCTTTCTCCCTCATGAAAGGTGAAGAGCATGACCGGTTCCTTTATTTACTGGATGTTTCCCTGCCTCCAGCAAAAAAAATCTTAAAGTTTTTACTGTTTTTAACTGTGACAACTCGTAACTGTTTGATAAAAGATGCATTTGTAACTAGAGCGAGGTGATTAGCACAGGGTAGTCTCCATGACTCCATTGTACCATTTACTAGAGCAGCGTGGAGTTGTGGTACCCAGCAGCCTGCTGCAGGTCCGGCAGCCCCGCACTGTGCTCTCCTGCACGCATGGGGTGCGACAGCACCTGGGAAATGCTGCAGCATCCCCTCACTGCGCTGCCATTACCTGCAGAGCTGGCATGTCCCGACTCCCAGTGCCGTGAGTCATGGGATGATGCTGTCTGGGCTGCTGGTGTCATTTCCTGGTTTATTAATGCCTTTCATAGACACATTCCACCTATAAATAACCAGATTGCAAGAACCAAACTAACAGAAGATGTCACAATTTATTATGCACCAAGTGAGTTCCTAGCTTATCTGAAAGCAATGAAAAACCTGCTGTCTTGTTCACGGCAGCCGATCTGGAATTTTGTCCAAAAGATAATACAACCCAGAACACTTCCTGCAGCCCTGACCACTATATCCTGTCAAATACCGAGTGCTGTTATGTGTTCTGCAACAGCAAGACAAAATAAATCTGGATCGAACAGCTCTGGTTCTTTCTCCATCTCTGCACAAAGAATTCTTTCCTGATAAAAACTCCAAATACATCTGGTTTCTAGATTTGGAAAATGCCTTCTGTTATCCCATATGGCTACACACTGTTAGCAGTATGAATTTCTCTAATGACAGACAGGATTTCAAAAGGTATACACGAGAAAAGCCATCCTACCCTTTTCAGAGCTTTGAATTATAGAAAACTAAAAAAATTTAGGAAGTCCTAGAACACAAGCCCTCATTCCTGTATCACGGAAGCAAAACTGTGTACATCTGAGTTTAGGAAGTACTGCTAGAAATTCTAAACAAATCACCTATTTTTAATATGTTAGCACTTTGCATCATAGCCTAGAAGGAGCAGTGAACTGTCATATCCAAATTCTCCTGTCATTTGTATTATTCCGTGTTATTCATGTCTCTTTATGGAATGCCTGGATGGTCTATAGTTCTCTCAGTAACAATGGCTTATTTGGTTCATTTTTGTGTGGCAAAGACATGAATAAATACATCTCAGACTTCATCACAACCATCCAGAAAACCGTTGTACTAAGGGCATTTTAATTCTCATGATCGGCAGGTTGTGTGTTTAGAAAACAATAGGAATGTTCTCCTCTTAATGGTACAGATGGTGTGTTTTCCTGGTGAGGCCTGAATGTAAAAGAAAAATAAACTTTAATTATTAAATTAATTTTAATTATGTCAATAAATTATCCAGTTATTTCATTCACAATTTCTACTCTTTGTAATTCAGAACCAGATGGGAAATAACCAGTTTACATTCAATTCAATGCTTATTACAGCTGGTGGCAGATACTTTGCAAGGGTAGAATCAGTTTTTGATGAAAACACACTTTTTGTGTGCAAATATGTTACTTCCACAAAACTCTGGAGTCTAGTAACCAGGCAGGTCCTCAGCACAAACAGAGCGTGTTGGCAGTGTATTCTGACAAGGTCACAGGTATCAGGCTGTAGAATATGATGAAATTTATTTGCTGCAGGCAACTTGGGATTTGTTTATTTATTTATTTATTGCTTTGCAACTGTACTGCTTGTGATAATCGCTCATTCTTTTCCAAAGGGTGGTAGGCATTTGAAATAAACATTGGTACCAATAACAACAGTAACACCCTTTCTCCAGCACATATTCTTTATTTGAGTCAATAGGTGACAAAAGATACAACACTTCACCTGCAGGTCACTGCCTGCCATCTGATCTAGTCCTGGCCAAGCAGTATCATCCATCCATATGCAAAATAATGACTGGATGGTGTTTGTGAGGTCCCTGGAAGATGTTTTCTGCACTAGAGCAGTTACTATCACAGTTGCCACCAATTAGCTATTACTGGCAATCTCAGAATGGAAGGGAAGAAATGGACTGGCACAGAAGATGAAGTGTCTCCACACCACTGTGATTCAGTTCCTTTGTGTAAGACCTGAGTCATGCTTGTAGTACTGCCTTCAAGGATTGTATCATGCATGAATTAAAAAGCAAATGCTTCTTCCCCAGAAAAACGCGGTATTTCTACTCTTCTACAAATATTTTCATGACTTCCCTACAAATTAAGATTTCCTAGTCTTTTAGATTTCTCAGTGCCGTAACAACTTTTGGCTTCACAAAAGTAAAGAGAAGAAAGACCCATTATCCAGATGAGTTGCTAAATTATGGAATAATTTTTGGTTTTCTTAGACCAAAGATCACTAGTGTGTTGAGGTATTTATACTATATTCAAGATACGCTGCAGTTTGATTACATTTCACGTATATGTAATGTAGCACATGTGGTCATATCCAAAATGAAACAGGAAATCCTGAAGAAAAAGTTTCTGGAGAACTTCCTACGAGTTGTTCAGGGCCTGAGAAGTGCTACTTTGTCACTTGTTATGTGCTGCACCAGAGCTCTTCTCAAGCCTGTTCCATATTTTTGTCCTTCTGCAGATTTTTGTGCCAGGCAGGTGCTAATGATTTCAGTAATAACAGAAATGATGATACCGAAATGGCTCTCTGTGTCACTTTTGAACCCAGAGCTGATTGTCTGGGGTGATTGTTTGCATCAAAAAAGCTGCCTGTGCAGTTGTCACTCAGTGGAAAATTTCAAATCTGTCAGATTCTTCTTGTTAACATTCTTCTCCTCCTCTGAATCCCCAATGTATTGAGAGCAATGTATTTCAGACATTTCCCTCCTTTACTTACATATTGAATATGAAACTTGATTAATTCAAGAGTCAGTCTTTGCATTCAGCCAAAATTCAGTCCCCGTCTTTATCAATTCAAATTTTTTTTAATCAGCATGAAGTGTGACACACGTGAGCCCTACAGGGAGTGGGGAAAGGAATGTTGTCTTTAGAAGGAAGCTTCTTGAACTCTAAATTCCCTGTACTCTTTCTTTCACCTGTGGAAAACCTAGGCTCAGATCCCAAAGAACAATTTGAGAACATTTGCTCTGGTTTACTAAATCCACTCATTTCTTTTCAGTTCTCTAATGGTCAAACATATATGCATGAAATATAACATAGTTATTCAAATCAGGGAAAACCTGGGTTAATTTGTCTCTGCAATGTGTGTTGACACTAAAGGGGATATGAACTTTTAAACGTTACTCTGTTCTTTTCATATACCCACAGATTCTTCTCAAATACCGTACCATAACACATCAGCCACTTGCTCAACATTAGGTCACTGGCCACGATTATCTCATTTTGGAGACTTCCCTGTATCAGCCTAGTAGCTCACCTGCACACTGGCATTTAGTCTTTTGCTGGCTTAGTGGCACAGCCTACAAGACCATTTTATAATACATATATATTAAGATCTGTGTTTACCTGAGGCTTAATGTACCTCCTTGAGTTCACAACAAATAATCATCCCATGCAGGGAGGTGTGTGGTAGGAAGAAACTTCCCATCCTACTTGGAAGTGTTGGCAGCAGCAGAATTTTGGGAATTTCAGGTCTAACTCCCCAGATTACTATCCTGTTTCTTTATTTTCTCTTGCTTGTCTTTGACATTTCACTTATGATGGTAATATTTGAGGTACAGGCCTTCTGCTCGAAACAGCCACCTAGGAAGTACTGATGATCTAAAACCCAGAGACTTAAGTTGTCCTGTGTGGTAATAAATTCCTATGCCTCACAGCATGAGAAAAATGCCTTGTGCCATGGCTCCTATCATATTAGAAGATTCAAAAAATAAATCTGATTATTTATGGTATTCATAGAATCATTTAGGTTGGAAAAGGTCCATAAGACCATCGAGTCCAACCATACCCCTGGATAATCTAGCTTCAAATTTTCTGTGCAGAGCAAGAGCAAAGGAATTAAGCATTATCCATTAGCAAATTAGAGTTCTTGCAGAATCTTTTTAATGTTCAGTATTTCCAACAAGAATGGCTTCTTTTTTTTTCTTTTTTCTTTTTTTTTTTTTTAACCTGTGGCTCACAGCACTGACTTCAGTTAACTCTCTGAACTGTTTTACGTGCCTGCTCTCCAAACATTCCTCAGGTGCAAGGCACAGGGAAGGTCAGCACCTGCCTTTTCTCCAGGCAGCACCAGGTTTTCAAGTATAATCACAAGCAGTGATTTTACAGAATCTACTCTGTTTTTACTCTTGTCTGCCAGTGCCTTGTTTCTAAAGAATCAAAAATACTTCCATGAAATGTTTGAAGGTAAAATGAGATTGTGGAACAGTATGAAGTCCTACATTTAAGAAAGAGAAAGGTGAGCTGTGTCTCAGAGAAGTAGCTGAAACACGAGCTATTGTATGATGTAGCAAAATGTGGCTGTTAGCGCATGGGTCTTTTTTCTGAAAATACTAAATACGTTTCAGATGTTTGCCAGGACCAGCTGTGCCTGTCCAAGATGCTTTCTTTACCATTCAGCACTGTGCTGAGGCGAGGTGTTAGACTGGGTATTTTAAGTGATGCAGTTTCAGGTGGTATCTGCTACCCTGACAAACCAGCCACAGTCAGGCCAAGGCCTCAACCTGGATAATACATGAACTTTGTGCCTTGTGTTCCCAGACACACACCTGCCCCACAAGCGGAATTGCCTCATGCCATGGCCGAGGCACCCACACAGGGCACTGGCAATGGCGCGGTGGGATTGTTTTCAGCTGTGCCGAGCAGCCCGACCCCGGTGGGGGGGAAACTTCTCCCGCCGCTGCCCCTCTGAGGGAGCGGCTCCCGCCCATGGCGCCGCGTCTTCCCGCTCTCCCCCGGGGCCTGAGGGAGCGCAGCGGGGCCCGGGCGGCCCCCAGGGCCGGTACCATGGGCCTCGCCCTCCCCGCGGCAGCCCCGGGGCCGCTCTGGGCGCGGAGGAGCGGAGCGGGAGCCTTGGCCGCGGCCCGTCCTCGCCCGGCACCTCCATCCCGTAGCTCACGGGGCCACGGCCGCAGCTTTTTTGAGCAAAAGCATTAGGAAACGTTTCTCCTGTTGGTGTTTCTGTGTTCCCGACTGAGGAGCCGCGGGGGCGGCGCGGTGCAGGTAGGTGACACGGGGTGAAGCCCGGGGCGTGATGGAGCAGCTGCTGCACTGCAGAGCTCAGGTTGTGCCTTGTCCCCTTGTGCGGTGATAGTAAGAAAATTGCCTTATTCATATTGTGTCAGTTGCCCCATCTGTTAACACACAGATTATTATTTTATGCTAATAACAGAAGAAAAAAGTAAATACAAGACATATTTTTGTTTGTAAAGCTCCACGTGCAAATCCCTCAAATTGTTTAGCCGCAATAAAAACACGAAGAGGCTTTGCCTGGGAAGAGTCAACAGTGAAAGTCTCGTCTGCGTGACCTTGCGTGGGTTTGTCAGAGGGGAAGAGCCGTGGCCAGCGTGGCCCCTGCCTGCGCGTCCTCCCGGGGGGCTTCGCTGGTGGCTGTGGGGTTCGGGAAGCTCCTACGCCGGCAGCCCCCATCCATCCCCCTCCGTTTCCCTTTCCTGCCACGTTGGTTCCGGATCTCTTCCCATGAAAGCTCGCTGGCAGTGGCAAAATCCCTTGTGGGGTTGTTGGCGTTTTTCTTTCTTCTTTCTTTTGGGGGTGGAACCATCTGATCGGAGTTTTAAAAGGCAGAAGATATTTCAGAGAGACAGACCGACTGTGAAGTCACAAGGCCCGTTTTGCTGATTTGTTAGCTCCGAGTCCCACTGCTTTGCAGGGCAGTTGCTTTTGCTGTCAGATCTACGTGACTGACTTACACTTTTATGGGGAGAAATGGATCTCATCAGAAAAACCCTGTTAAACAGATAGAGTTCATAGAAAAAATGTGTTTCAAAGAGGTTGGTAAGTGATGCCACCTGGTACTTCCATAGCCTTTCTGCTCTCTCCTAGCCTTCAGGTATCTGTTCAAGTATTTCTGGGATGCTCTTTGAAACATTTTTTCTTTTTTTCTCACTAGGAAAGTAGCAATGTGGTAAGAGAGTGATGCATGCATGGAGATTGATGGCTTTGGGTCACTGTAGTTCTCTAGCATTAAAAAGATATTCCTACTGTAGAAAGTCTAAATTAGAAGCAAAATATAGATTGCCAGGGCTGACAGTTAAGCACGTGGTGGCAGAGTCTGGTTCGTCTCTCTGTAGCATATTTGGTCCTGTATATCCTGACAAGCTTCATTCAGTCAGTGTTTATTATCTAAGATACAGTGAAATGAGAACCTGAGAAATCTAAAAGGCATGGGTTAGAAGATACATAATTTCACCAGAGTCTTTTGTGAATCTCACGGTAACTGCTATTGCTTTTCACAGCAATACCGAGTAGGGTTCCATAGGAAGCATCTCAATTTTTTTGTCAGCTCCAGGGGTTTTGGATTCAGCTTGACTGAGGTAATTTTGATGATAGTTTCTGCCTTGTTAGTGAAACTGGCAGGGCTGGGAGTGTAGCTCTGCAAATGCATGGCTTGATAGGAAACGTCGTGTTATCATTTGTCACTTATTTTGTCAGATTTGTGGGTGACACTTTGAAACCGCAACGGATTCTGACTTTTTGGCACTATGTGCACTTTCATTTATCCCAACTCAAGGTTATAAGATTAAGTTTGGGGTGAGTTGTTGTTATCCAGTAAGGAAAGAAATAGAGCCAAAATCTTATGTTCATCTGGTAAGTTTGGCCTAAGAAATGTGCACTAAGTGTCTGTGGTTTTCTGTGTGGTACCTGGTCAATGCTTTGCCAACCATCTCTGCAAAACTCCTATCGCTGCCAGGCTTTAGCACTGGCAAACATCAAAGAGTATTTTTCATAGGCATGAATTTCATCCTAGGTGCACACCTTTTCCAGACAACTACATCGTGCAGAGTAATAAACTCATATCAGCAAAACCAAGAGCCAAAACAATGGGAGTGCTTCATATTTTTTGTTCCCACTTAAACTGTATGTCTTCCTTCCCTTAGCTCTAGGGCTTCCCTTGAGGTTTATTTGGGCCTGGCAAGCAGCAAGGTTTTTCCTGCCACTATCCCGGCCTATAGATGAGCCTCAAAAAAAGATCAAGAAGTGGAGAAAAAGTCATAGATATCAGAGTTCTCATTCTCAGTGCTTGAAAGGCCCCAGGCAAAGGTAATTGTAAAATACTTAAGATCTTATTGTTATAAGATAGCCACGTTTTGTTTTAAAATTATAGTGCAATAATCTTCTTTACGGATGTGAAGAAGCTTGGTGAATTTAAAAAATACTAATAAAGAGTAGTTAGGAATGGTTCTATTTTCAGTGGAAATAATCACATTCCTCTTGCTTGTAATGTAGTATCTAATATTGCAGCATGCTGCTGCAGTATTCTTGCCTCTTGGAAGAAGTGTGGAACAGTCTCCATCAGGAGCGCAGAGCTTCTGCGTTAATAGTCAAAGCGCTGTTCTCGGCGATGAGTCTGAAGGAATTGTAACAACTCCTGGGTATTCACTGCAGGGAAAAAAGGTGTGTAACAGTGTGGCTGGGCACGGGAGGAAGGGACCGCAGCACTGATGTGAACAAACCGAAACTCTGCAAGGCTGAAGTTACTTGAAGAATGAAAGAAAGTAGGTACTGTTGTGGCTTCTGCCGTGACTGAGGAACAACAGTATGTTGCAGGTGGTAAATGGTGTTTAACTCATCTCTCTTCTTCCATTTGGGGCCTTCTAAATTGGTCCCCAGGAGGAGTTACTTTGGATGTACTAGTGGTGTCTGGGATGGGCTTCCTCTGCCCGCAGAGCCCTCGGCACCTGCCAGAGCCGAACCCACGGCAGCCCAGGGACGCTGCAGCCTGAGCTGAAATCCCCTGTGGTGCTCTCGGGAGCATCTGAAGCGGTGTCGCCCATCTAATCTCCTGAGATCCTTTTCAGCTTTGCCTTTCTGTGATTCCACCATGCCACTTATGTATTTTACCATGTTTTCTTACAAGGGTCTTAAATTATTCCTTACACTTACATTTCTATGGCATTTTTGCTAAGAAGGTGGGAGTTATTCTTTCCTCATGTATCATGATGTGTAGTTGGTGTCATGAGATTTTTTCAGGGAAGGCGATGGGGAAAATTTGTCATATATTTTTTTAGTCATGTTATTTGATCTCAAAGTCCCAATAGATTCAAAAGGAAGGAAGGGGGCAAATTACATACCAGGAGTATGTAGGCTGAGAGCTGTTTCACATGAAAGGGAGGGCAAAATCTACATCTTCCTACATTGGAGACAGTGATATAACTGTGCAACTTGAGAGATTTTTGTGGTGTTCCTCACAGATATCTTGTGTTCTGATATGAATTCTTACAGTGCTTGAAGGAAACTGGATCATCATGTAATTGGATAAATGACGAGAATGTTTACACTTAGTTTTTAAATATCTGTATTGTATGGCTTGGCAAATAACATACATTTCTGAATATTTCCACTAGTGGCATGTTAATGTCAAAGCATATATTGCTTCGTTTTCAAAAGTTCTGTCCTTAATCTGTTCACTGCTTGTCATTACTACCTCTAGGTCATTAGTGAAGTGACACCCAAGGGGGAAGAGAGAAATCAAATGACAATGTAGGTGATGTCTGACATTAGCCAAATGTCAGGCTTTCTGATGGAAGCATCAAAATTAATCTGAAAATGTTATACCAGTTTTAGTCATTTTCCTAAGAGATTGGAAATACAAGAGGCAGGCTGATGACATTTTGATTATAGTCTCAAATTGCAAAGACCTTACAGAACATACCTTCTCCTCTCACATAATTAAAACCTGCTGTCACCTTGATCTTTATTATATTTTTTCATGTCCTAGCAGGTCTCTTGAGTTTTGTATGCTATTGATCCTTGTTGTTTGAGTATATTTGACACATCGATATCGCTTGGTTGAGCGAATAGCTCTTTCATTTTGTATTTAAGGGTAAAGATGGGGGAAGAACACATGGTAGAAGCAGCATGGTAAGATTATCAAGGAGTTGGTACCCACGTAAGTTCAAGAAAGTGACTGTCAAAATGCATAAGCGTGTGTCTGACTTTAAGCCTTTGGGTTAATCCCACAAAGTGTGATTCTAGAGGGGGTCCCTGAGGCTGTCCCTATGGCCAGGTATGCTGTTTGTAAACAGGTGCAGCCCCCTCAGGCCGCCTCCTGGAGCCGGCCAGGCTCTGCGGGGCTAAGCGCGGCTCTGCTGCTCGCTGCCTCAGCAGGCAGGTCTGAGAGCGAGTCAGGATCGTAGGAGCTTTCAGAACCACTCTCTGAGTGTTATGGGTATAGCCGTGGGCTACTGTGACTGCTCAAGGGTGTCAGTAGACTGCTGAATGCAGACCCAAGACCCATCCGAGCCCAAGAAGTTGTTCTTCTTACTTGAAATGAGAAAAAAAGCCCTATCTACCCTGTATAGTTACTATTTAAGCTGCAGGAAATGCATCCACAGCATGTAAGGAAGTCTGTCAAATATATAAGCCTCCTGATCTCAGGATTGGCAATGTCTTGGATCAAAAAAGTAAAGTTAATCCTTGCTACAGTGATCCTTGCATGTTAGTGACTAGTCCAGCTTGTGGTTTATTAGCCAGGGAGTGCAGGAGGAAAGCTAGCCAGTGCAGGCTGTTGGGGACCATCGCAGCAGCTTGTTGCTTGAGCCCTGCTTCGGAAAGCCTGGCTGGTCCTTGTTCTGCTGCTCTCCTCGCTGGGTGCCTTGTCTGCAGCGGTGTCGCGTCTGCTGCCTTGCGAGGACAGCCCTGCTGAGCAGTGGCAGCGCCTGAAGGGTTGTGAGCTGGTCAAGGAAAGCTTGCCTTTCAACAGATGCCTCATTTTAGAGCTGCTGCAACTGCTTTATCTGCACACTAACCCAAGAAAATGAATTGTGTGATGGTCAGAGAGAGGAGGACACTTCCCAATTTAAACCGTTTTAAAGCATATTTAGTTCTGCCATCTGTCATAAGCAGTAAAGCATCCTGCCTGAGTGTATTATGAAGTGGCATTTTTATGGTGACAGAGAGTATAATGGGCTCTGATGTGGTTGAAGGATACTGTGTAGAGCTCTAGTGATAAAATCCTGTAGTTCTAAATGCGCTGCAGTGGAGGGGCTTGGAAACCCCAGGTTCAGGAGCTGAACAGCTGAGATGCTTTGCAGAACAATTCTGTGCAGATCTTTGAGGGGGGGATTCAAAGTATAATTTCAGAAGGAGACTTTCGGGCTCCTGTGAGAGAATGTTTGCTGACCCTTTGGCTCTAGCAAGGTCAGAAGTTAGGCTAGTGGTCCTAAAAATGGGCAGCTGTGGAGGGAGAGCGCTCCCTCTGCATCACAAAGTACCTGAATGCATCTGCATTTTCTGTGCACACTGCTCTTTGTAATCCCTCAGTTTTTATTTTTTTCCTATCACCCTTTCTGACATACGCGTATGAGGACTAAAAGGATTAACTTTAAGTTTTGATTTAAATCTCAGAATCTGGAAGTTGCTGTTTATGTTATTGAGGGTGTTTACACCATTTGTATGAAAACAGAAAATTAATTATGTTAGTTTCACTAACACTGAAAAAGCTGTATGGGTCGATGCTATACAGCTGCAAGTGCCAGTAGACTGTTTTATTTCAACTGCTTTCAAGTAAGGTCTTTTGTTATTTCAGATGCACTTTCTTAGTTTATCTGCTGCACAAATGCTTCCTCCTTTTGAATTTTTGACACAGAATAAACATTGAAGCCTGACAGGCTTCAGTCCTGCTGTTGCATTGTGTTTGTGAAGTCTGACATCACCAGCTCTGGCAAGGGACTTTCTTGAAAAAGGTTTTTTTTTTTTTTTTTTTACTGGATCCTCACCTAAAACCCCAATTAGTTCTACTGGTCCAAAGAGCTGAAGTATTACAAAATACTGTGAGCCTGTTGATGAAAACTTGTAGAAAATTATTGTGGAGGTTTGGGCTTTTGTTTGAAGTCAGCAGTGACTATTTTTCCCCTCTTTCTTCCCTTCCTTTGTAACTACAATCATCTTAGTGAGAACAGCTTCCTTTGCAGGCAGTAATGATCCCATTTCCTCCCGTTTTCTCTGCAGTCACACAGCTGAAGCTGCACAGGGTGTGTTTTACTGCAAGGATCGTTCTTGTGAAAGAAAGATGCCTCTTCCCCTCCCACCTCATCGGAACTGCTGTGCGTGGGTGCTCTATAGCTCATCCGATGTTCCTGGAAAGCTTCGGATGTATTGGGAGCGCCCGGAGCCACCGCACTGGCTTACAGAGGGGTGTTCTCATACGAAGCGTGGATTTGGTCAGTGTTGTTTGTAGCCAGGGTGTGGTGTGTTTCAGAGCGTCTAGTCCTGTCAGTGGGGAACAGAAGTGAACTCTGGCTTGCGGGGCTTGGTCCTTGCCAGCACCGAGGCGACCACTCGGCACTAGGGATGAATCAGGTGTCTTGGGGAAGCACCTCTGTTCCCAGGAGACCCAGGCATCAGAATTCCCCCCCACCTGTCTGGGCAGCTGTGTCCAGGAGAGGTGAATGGAAATTGGGATAGATGTGGTGCAGGACTGTTAGGATGAGTGTGGGAATGCAGAGACTTTTGTCTATGAAAGAACTAGAGCTTCCGTGGAAAATGTCATCCTTCCGACTTTTTTGGGGGAACACATCCTAATTAATTCGGGGCACAGAACTTCTGGCACCAGAGTTAAGGGGTTTTCTAAACATCTCTAGTTAAATGAATGAGTAGCTTGATAAAGTCAATTAAGATGGAGGGCGGTTGAAGTGGCAGTAATGGGAGGGCAACCCATGCTGCCCAGCTGAAGAGCTGGAGTGTGTGCTGGACCTGGGAACGGGTTGTGGTGGAGGCAGGTCCTTACTGCTTGTCATCTCTTGAAGTGAATGACAGCTCTTACTTGAATTGAAATCATCAAGAATTTGGTAGCAGGTTCTTCTGGCTTTAAATGAATGACAGGGCATGTACAGCAAATGTGTGTAATGTAAGATTATTTTAAAAACAGTAGATTGTTTGACTGTTAACTGCAAGTACGATTTTTGGTAGTGAATTCTGTTCCAAGAGGAATCAAGGGAAACTCTCAAGAGATTTTTCTGGACCGTCTTACCCTAAAGATTTGCACAGGGTTTCCTGTCGACAGCTTTTATTTGCTGGTGTTTCTCCTGACAAATGCTTTTTGAAAAGTAAGTGGTCTTTAATTCATCTGTGCTCAAATTTGCATTCTCTTAATGCAAAACAGATGCACTGATACCACCAGTAACAATGAGTTAAGATCAGTTCAGAGTTTTCTCAAGGATATTAAAATGTTATGGAAGACGAATGCCCAGACAGGAAAAATCCCACAACAGTCCTAAAGCAATCATGGAAAAAATGATGCGGATATTTGGACTTTACATTTTAATGAGACTCTTTGGAAACCTTAAATCCATTTGCTTTTCCTCTTCTAGGCTTACAGAAGGGAGAAGACAATGACTGTAAAGAGAAAATTTGGCATTAATGTCAGTGAAGAAAAGTGTTATGTTAAGTATTAAATTCCTTTGCAGATACCCTCTGCATATAGTGAATAAGTAGAAATAGGTTTAAGAAACACTGTAAAATTAAACTTTATAAGATTAGTTTTTTATGGAATATGCAGTAGCTGCCACATAGAATAAATGTATGTTTTTCATTATATTTTTATTACGCATTTAAAGCACATTAAGGAGCAAACAACCATCAAAGAAAAAGAAACTTATTAGATTTAGCAAGTAATCATATCAGTTTTGTGTATGGTTATATTTCTTGAAAACAGGGAAAGATGCATGTCAGATGTCCTTTCAGGCTATTTAGTAAGCCATTTTTCATTGGGAGAACAATATTAATGGCTGTTTTGCTATGTTCATGCTGTATTGCATGAGCATTTTGTCTTTTTTATTATAGTTTCTTATAAGTGTGCCATTACAGCTTGAGCAATCCAGTAGAGCATCTGGAAAAATATATTGCTTTGATTTTTGTCTCTAAATGGGCATTAGTTTGTGTGTGAGCTTCTCGGTTGTTTAAACATTTAGGCAAACATTTGCGGTTTTGTGGATGATGTTGAAGGGTCGTTTCACATTGTCCTCCAGGAACGAAATTTGTGCAGTTACATGAGGAATTCAGTGATTGTTTAACATTGTCTCGGAATATTTAGTGATCTAAGATTTGTTTTTGTCTTTCAGTTTCTCTTTGGTGGATAACATTATTTGTCGTCTGTTCTTCATCAGTATTAAATCTGCCTCAGATCTGGGTCTCTCCCAGGCAAATCTCCTTTGCTTTCTTCCCTCCCTGTCCCTCAGCCCCTGGGCCTGCCCCCCTCCCAAGCTCAGCTCCTTAGCTTGAGGACACCCGCCTGCCTCGGCTGGACTTACCAGTGCTTTGGGAGCTGCATGTAGGAGTTGCCCAGCTATGTGAATGACGCTCTTGGAGGACTGGTCCTTGGCTATTGCGTCTGAATGAATGTTAGTGGGGTTGTATTTCTGTTCAGAGGCCTCTGAGCTGTCTGCCATGTGTTCAGAAGTCCAGGCAACAGGCTGCTCCCGCTTCAGGAAATGTATTGGCGAGGGATATTTTATTAGTGCTTGTACATACCTGAGTTTCTCTGCTCCCCGTCTCTTTTAAAAGGGTGACATTTGCAATTGCTGGTCCAAGATGTTTGAAAATGTCATAAGCAAATTGCCCTTCCGTGATCTTGATCCCAGTCTGGCAGCTCTTGAGTCAGGCTGCCAGACGCGTGGGGTTTCTCACAGAGTCTGTGGTCCCCCCACCTGCCCCAGCCCCCTGGTTCAAACCCCCTGACCAGAGGGGTGGGGGGTTCTTGGGTTGGTTTGTGGGGGGATAGGTGGCCAGCCAAGAAATATGCCCAGGGCTGGGCTCACTTAATTACAGTTTGCCTGAGGCTTTATGGGCTGGTTACAAGACGGACATTGTAGTTTGGTGATTTTGTATCAGTGCTAGAAGGAATTTAGTGTTGTCTGGTGACTCGGATAAAGCACCCCTTTGTTGGCCTAAGTAATACCACTGTAGTAAAGTTAATGTGGATATTGAATGGACACTTTAATGCAAGTGCTGAAAGCCAAAAGGGCAATACTTGTTTTCATGCTGAATCACTGCAGTAAATTTAGCAATGGGACTTGACATTCTCTGCCTAATAAGAGCAATTTTTATGCTCAAATTGTGACTCTCTTTATATAAAGGAAAAATAATGTTAAGCAGTAGTGTATAGCTTTAGCAGCTTCACAGTTTCTACAAATGTCAAAGTACTTATTCATTTAGTTGACAAATGTCACTTCAAAAGCAAATTATTTCTCTTAGTGGCAACCTGATTTATATTTGTGTAGCAATCCATTTTTTGAAGAAGTGGATTTCTTTTAAAGAATTGTTAGTTAATTTAAAATTAATTTCACTGAGTATTTTGGGATTCTATATTTTCATACTGCCTGTTATTAGAGCAACATCCTTGAATTTCTTCTTCACGGAAGCTCCTTAAGCAACTTTCCCATCATGTATTAAACATTATAGGTTTCTTAATTCCTACATTGTTATAGGAAAATGAATGAAGGGTATTCTGCAGTAGTGGTCTAGGGAGTCCTAGACAAGATGGAGCTCTGCTGCTTTAGGCGATGAGCAGAGCTGAAGAGAGGGCGCAGGAATTGCACTTTAAGCTGTAACGAGGAGGAGTTTCACCCTTACGCAGAAGGTGAAGGACGCGGTATGATGATTGTCTGTTGTTAGTTTTACTTAGAGCTCTGTGTCGGGTACCTCTGTGAAAGCCAAATCGAGTTTTTATTAGTTTGATGCAGAAAGCCTCGTGCGTCTATCAATTAAATGATCTCGGAGCTAAACTACACAGTCAGACAGCTTTTTATGACCCACTGTATGCTTTGGGTAGCATTTAACGTAGTATGAGCTAAAATTCATTAACATCAAAGCATCTTCAGCACTTAAGTGCTAAGTTTGTGAATGTCTTCAAAACATGAAGGATAGCCCCAAAAGCTGTAAGAAAAACAGTAACAATTTTGTAATGAATACATCACCTCTTCCTAAAGCACCAGTAAGTGTTTTTAGTTTTTGTATTTGCCTGTATTTTGTCCACTGTGCTGCTAGAAAAGCATTGCTACTTTCTCACTCCTTCCTTCTACGTGACTTCTGTGCTTTTTTTGAAACATTTAATCACAACATGACTAGTTGCGTTACGCTGTTTCTAAAAGTGTGCGAAAAAATGACTAGTGCTTTTGCAGCAGGTCGTCTCTTTTAGTGGGCTCAGTCAGCTGTAGAACTGCATGGCTTGAGTGTTTAAACAAAGGTAAAGATACCCTGTTTCTTGTGATCCTCAAGACCACATTCTAGAAGACCAAGAAATGTCAGAGAAGGATTTAGGAAAATTACAGACACACCATTGTTTATAATACTGAATTGTTAACTTGTTTAACAGTTACATTGTTATGGAATTTAAAGGGATTCCCTGTTTATTTGAATGAAGTGGCCAAGAAAGAACAGTAATCACAGGGGAGGAAATTAATTTGCTAATTCAGAGATAAAAGTCTGCTTTGCTTGAGTGATAGGAGCACCAGAGTGAACGCAGTAATGTACATCTGGCTTGTAAAAACAATCATCCAAATGCTGCTTCTTCAGCAGAGTCAGTAACGTTCACTTGCTACCACTGCATCCAATTTCAGAACAAGTTATTTGTTTTGCTGAAGATTCAGCTGAATTCTTATCTGAGATGGGTTAGCCTAGTTTGAGGCAGTGTTATTTCACAGAATTTTGGACTGATAAACAATTGGAAAAGTGTTTTTTTCTAGATTCTCTCAGTGGTTCACTTAGAACAGCAAAGGCTTGTGTGCTGTTTCCAAATCTATACGATCCTCTGATAGACGCTGTTTATTTGAGCATAATTTCACTTTAAATAGCAGCCACTCCTTGGGAGGTCTTGGCCATCACATAAAGGGAGAAAATGTGATCAACATTGATATAAATAATAGCTAGTGTTTACTTTCTGTCCCAGAAGGATGGGATAATGCAGGTATGTGCCTTTGTAGAAATGCTGTAAGATTTATTGAGTAATGGCTTTAAAATTTAAACTGTGCAGGCTGCTTCATGAAAAAAACTTCCTCCTCCTGTTCCCTGGATGCTGTTTCCTTGTCTCTGCTCCGGGCGATCTTTTGCTGTAGGTTCAGCAGGGCTAGTGCTGGTGCTGGGCGACAGAATGCCTCCTGCTTGCATTGTGCCACATGTTGAGTAACTGGCTGCTTCCAGGTGCTGCCCCAAAACTGATTGAAGTTGTTGGCAGTGGGCTTGGAGTAGAACTTAGTTGATATCTAAGTCTTGTTTCTTTTATGGTTTTGTTTGGGATTCTTATAATTATTTTCCCATAGTAAGCATCTGCATTTTTATGTATAATTTTCTTGAATAATTTAAATTAATTTTTAGACAATTATCATGTGTAGTTAGGGTACATGTGTAATCATGCCATTAGGACAGTTAATTGCACTGTTTAGTGATATTATATCAATTTCCTCATTAAGCATAATTAATAAAATGTGGCAGGCATGCACACAGGCAATTTTGAAGGACTGGTTTCTCAGACGATGTCTTTCACACCATTGAACAAAAGGACAGTGATGCATTTGAACTGTGTTGCAAGGTGGTTCCAAACTGGCTGTCATCAAAAGTTTAAACTCAGTTTTGAAAGAGAAAAGTAAAAGTCTTCCACTTCAAAATTTTGCATTTTACCATCTATTTTAAACCTTTAACAAAGACTGAATAGATTAATTATATAACCAAGAAGGTGACAACTCCCGCAGTGACGCTTCTTCCGCCCACCGGAGTTCCTGTTCCCCGTCCGGGGCGATGCTGTTACACCGGGCACTGCTGTTGCAGAAGGTAATTGGCTTTTCTGGTGGGCGATCGAAGGTGATGATAACTCTCATGATGGAGGACGCCCCTTCTGAACTGGGAGTGCAAGATTCAGATGGCTGAAGATGTGGCTGCCAGAGGCTGAAGGTTCAACCCAGTGTCTGATTTTGATTCTGCTGGTGTTGGCGTGGGCTGTTGCCTGGAACTGGGTCAAAATGTGAGGCTGGTTGTGGATGAGTGGGTGATGGGTCTTTTTACTAAACTAATAATGGAGCATGTTTAGTGAGTTTAAAGACTCCCAGTGAGTGTGAGCAAGGAGAAGAAAGTCATGACTGCAAAGAATTGTGGGCTGAGACACCGTACAGAAGCCAGGGGAAGGTGAGATATTGGTGAGGGGGGAGTGATCAGTAGTGTCGAAAGCAATGGGAAGGTGAGAGGCTGCAGGAGTCAGGTGCAGAAACCTCGAGAAAAGGAATGTTTCCTTATGGTTCTCTTAAGTTTATTAGTGGTAACATTTCCAAAAGGTTAAGTTGAATCCATAGGAACGAAGACTAAGGGTGTTTGTGGTAGGCTTGGAAAGTGAACTGCTCTGCTGAAGAATTCATGTACCGTTTTTCTTGGTTTGGTGTTTTTATACAGATGATGCATTGTGTAACACTTACTAATGCTGAAATACTTTATAATTCTGTCATACCCAGTGAGATAACTTCTTATTTTTTGAGGGATGCTAACATTTCATTGTTTTCCAAAGTCCTCCCCAGAATGAATTTGTGCGGAATTACAACAGTTTATGGATGCACATAAAGTAGCCTGGTTTGACGCCCGCTTGGAAGCTGGGGGCGCTGCATCAATCACGGGGAGGAGAGTGCCTCTGAGCAAGGCAAGCCGCAGAAGTTACTAGTGCCTGTAGTTTGTTTTGTTTCTGATCCCTGTAATCTAGTTTGCTAGAGAGCCGATGCTAACTGGGGGAAGGTGGGCTCTTTTGGGGAATGTTCAGCCTCAGTGCCTGTGGGGTAGTAACTCCTTCCTCACGGCGTGGGATGGGATGTGTGCACCTCATTTGAAGGGGGTGGCGTGGCCTCCCTTCTGCTGCATCCCCATCCAGCTCTGCAGGGTCTGGTGAGTACAGCTACAAGCCTGGTTCTCAGCTGGTGGCTTGGTCCTCGTTTGGCTGCGAGGGGGAAATACCCCCTTGTGTTCCTTGTGTCTGGGAAGTGGCTGTTGGCTCCCACCTCTTGAGTGGTGGCTCCTGGTCCGAGCAGTATCCTCTGCTGTGGAATCCAGTGTGCAATTTCACCTGGAGTGAAATTCTGCCTCTCTTAAAGTCTTTGATGTGAGCAGTGTTGCCATGCTGGTGCTCTGGTAAAGTGCAGGTAAGGGGCTTTGTGTAGTGCTTGGTGGGGTATGGGCTGCTTTTTCTCAGCAGTTGAGAACAGCTCTGGCTGATATGGGATGGAAAATATTGGGCAAACTTATTTGAATGTTGTTTCCTAACGCACTTACCTAAAGCTGAGTCAAAGGTTTCTTTTTCCTTTATTCCTTTTGTCACATAAAATCGGTGGTGTTATTGTAGTGCCTAGCAGCCTCCAATAGTGGGACCTTGGTGTGCCTGGCTGCATGCAGACAGAGTAGGAGTAGTCCCTTGCTCCAGAGCAAGCCTACAACTTAATGGTGGAGATGGATATGGGGTAGTGGGAGGAATATAGCACGTAAGCAAGATGAATAATGTGGAGTCAAAATTATCTCACTGTCTTCAAGTACTTAAAGAATGACAGAATTAAACATATGTGCTTAAGAGCTACACGTGTGGGTTAAGTGCTGTTCTAAACTGAGCTAAATAATGCACCTGCTTGTTTTCTTGGATTGACACTCCAGGCGTGGACTTGCTGGGTATATTTTGAGGTTTCTTCTTTTTTTGGGCTTTAGTTTGACACAATGTATTTGAGAAAGTTAACATTGTGTACCTGCTGGGCAGGCTTTCTCCCCTTGAAAAACTGCTTTGAATTAATGTCTCCAAAGTGTAAAGAGGGTTATAAAATGTGTCGTATGACTAAGATGATGTAGCTAATCCTGTCACCTATGGTGAGCTTCTGTTCCAGACCTCAAAAGGGAGTTGTGTGCTCTAAACTGGCCTGCTGTCTGGATTTTTGGGGTGGGAAAGTTTGAAGTTACTCATCCAAAGGTTGAGTCTACAGGCATCACCCATCCAGCTGGTTCCTGCATGCAGTCTGCCAAAGGCATTTGGTACTGTTTGCGTGATCTCTAATGAGAATAACAAAGCAGAAGGAAGAGGAAGTATTTTGAGTTCCTCTTAGAAGACAAAATATGAATGAATTTTCTTCTGCCTTAGGATCAGTGTGCAAAGTAGTTACAAGAGGCTTCAATGCAATATTAAAGACACAGGCAGATTTGACAAAGTTTTCTTTTCCCAATGGAATTTGTAGTAAATAGAGATAAATTATCTCATCTGTTTTCTGTTTATTAACCAGGACTGTATCAAATTAAGTTCCTCTAGTATTGCTGCAAGATGGAGATATAATCACTACAGCTCTATTTAATCATTTCTCTTCCAACATGAGCTCACAGGCAGTGGGAATTGAAGAATTTACAGGCCCTGCATTTGGCCATGTGTGTGTGTGCATGTGCAGAGATGCTATTTAAAGAATACAGCTTGGAAATATCTGCTGGAAAGCTCTTTTATTCTCTCTTGCTTCATTTATTCCTCCTCTTGGTACTTACTTGGTACTACAACTTTACTATGCGATCATTTTTGACCGATTAAATGTTTTCCACGTGGAGAACTGTTTCTGAAATAAAAATTTTGTTGAAATGAAGCTTTTTAGAGTTGTGGTATCAGGTTGGAAAGCAGCTCTGGAGGCCATCTGGATCCTTCCTCCTGCTCTGAGGGGCCAACCAGCTGGAGGTTACACCAGGTTGCTCAGGATCGCATCCAATTGAGCTCCGAGGTTCTCCAGTGCTGGAGGCCCCACAGCTCAGGACAAGCTGACGTGAAAGCAGCCTTTCTTTTGGAAGTGCCGTCTGGAGAATGGAAGAAACCCCAAAGGCCGGTTACTGCAGTAATACACTGCAGTCTCCTGTGTTAGTTTAAGTTCAGATGGCACCCCCCTTGCTGGTTTGGCTAAGTCTGAAAAATAGTTGAATAGTGAATAGTTTTGAATAGCCTGTCTCAGAAAACAGTTGGTACTTGGAGAGGCCCATGTCCCAAAACTGGCTGGTCCTTTTTGGCTCATCTATAATCACTAACTGTTATTCCAGAGTAGCATGGAGAATTCAAATAGTGCATTAGTTGTATTAATGGGGTAGATTAATTTAATTGAGTTAACTTTAATTCTTTGTTCAGAAAAAACCCCAAACCCCACCTTTGTCACTTTTCCCATATCACCTTTTTGAAGCCTGGATTAGCTTTTAAAATGGCTTTTCATTATTGCAGGCTTTCCATTCATTATCAGTCTTTGCTTGGGAGGGTACCAGGGCAACATGTGTTTGTTATTGCTCAAGAGCAATCTGTTTGGTTACACTTTAACAATGTTTCAACAGCTCTCAGTATGCTTGTCAAAACAGTGTAACAATTCTTAGGTACTTAGGAATATCCAACGTGTGACAACAGTCCTTTAAACACAGAAGTGCTTTTCTCCTATAAAGGCACCAATAGCAAAGATCTCTTATCTCACCACCTCATGGTCTTAACTAGAGAGCAAAGCGTTTCTCAGAGCTGCACTTAGGAAAAGGTAAGTAGCGTCTGAGTACTGTTATAGGCAGAGCTTTGTGTACTTTAACACAGCCATATGGTGGTGACGGAGTGATGCGTTCTCATGCGCGTACCCTCCAGCACTGCTTGCAGTCTGCTGTTCCACTGACAGTCTTTCAAAGATTTTGCCAGCTTTCTTCCCTCTCTTGTGGGGGTGAGTGTGCAAATCCTGCCCATGATAAACGTTTTGTGATGCCTCTGAATATTCAGGCTGTTCCAACTGCAGAGTAGAAATTGGGTTCAGTTTTTCTGTCTTGTTTTTGTTCCCTCTCAAGTGCCCAGAAGTATTCAGGTATTGCTGGGTGACTTCTCAGCAAGGTGGTTTTGGTGGGGGGGGGTTGGTTGGTTTGGTGGTTTGTTTTTTCTTTCCCCTAATCACACTTTGTTCTCTTCTTGTAAATCAGCTTTGTAACACTAAGCGTATCATACTGGCAGCTTGATGATCCTCATTGTGCTAATTATATTTCCTTTGCTGGAACATCCTTCTCTACCTTCCACAAGCCATATGTGTTTAGTAACTAAACTAAACCACAGTTTCTGAGACAAGGAGTGTAATTTTTTGCAGTATGGGACTCTGACTGTGATCATCTTAGGTATTACTGTGATGCTGATGATAGTTCATTGCCAAGTGCCTTCTAGAAACAATTAAAACTAAATTCTTCATGGAGAGCTTGCAGTCTGAATTAAACCTGATGTTCAGAGGGAGGTCCCATTCAAGAGATGTCATCACGGTGATGGCTAGAGCATACTAATACCTGTTTTTTCTGTAATTCACTTTAACGCAATCTGCAGAACTACAGAAATGAGTGAGTTTAAATAAGACAGAGGCTGTAGTTTGACAGACCAATGCAGGGACTACATACTATGTTACATGCATATTGATCCCCGGGGGTCCTGTTGACTTGAAAGATTCACGTAGTTTATATTGCAAGTAAGCGTTACACAACCTGGTCCTTTATAGTTTACGACTTATAGTAAATACTGCACATGCAGAATTTAAATCAGCTGTTCATTGTTTCTCACATTTGTGTGCATACTTGTGTGGCAGTAAGGATGGTAATTAAGTATTTGTTATGTACCCTGGGAACAGAACCTAAGCATATGTTGCAAGAAGGAGGGTTATATCAGCTAATAACAAAAACTTTGTAAGTAGGAGGAGGGTGAAACACTGGAATACGTAGTCAGTGAATTTTGTAGAATCCCCATACCTCCCTTCCCTAGGTTTTTTTGGGGTGATGATGGTGTGCTGTTTTTCTTTCTTTTTAAGAACAGGTTGTGCTGACATGCCTTAAGTATAGCAGATTCTGCCTTGTGTCAGTGTGATGGACTGGTGAAATACTTTAGACTTATTTTTTATGATGGTGTGACAATTTTATGCATGTAAGCCCAATAGGACGTCTTTATGGGAAGTGACTTAAAATGTTTCATTTTTTAAATACCTATCACATGATTAATAAGTATCCCGAGTGATTCTTTCATGTGTGCTATGTTTAAATAAAATGTTCTTGTGATGTTGACCCATTTTAAATTTAATATTTGTATTGTAACTGATATCGAATTTTTTTTGCATGTGTTTTTGTCAGCTATTGAAATGTGTTTTAGAAATCCAATAATACTAATGTGCTGAAGAAATATGGCTATATTCACTGAACAGGAATAATCCAGTAAAAGTATTGCTTTAATTTTAAAGCTGACCTTTTCTGTTATTTAGCAGAAAAATCCATGATTCCAAAAGGAAATAGACCTGTTTTGCGGGAGAGGATGTATAGCCTACAGGAATAAGAAATTGAGGGACTGTAATACTTTCACTGTGCTAATCCAATAACAATAAGGACATTTTTGATTAACTGACTTATTTATTTGAAATGTTAGTTATTTGATTACGTTAATACCAACACATAGGTGAAAGTTGCTTCTGCAGTCAACAGCTGGTGTATTTTTCTCCCATCAGCCTTTATCAAATGCCACCTGCATTTGACACATGACCTGAACAGGACCTCCAAACAATGCGATCTTCCCTATTTTATAAATTAGAAGTTGGAGCCTTTGGGGCTAAACCTGTTCACGTTTCTGTGAACACGATCTGAAGCAGCTCAGGACTTCCTCAGCTGTTGTCCTCACTTTGGGTGATGGCATGTGTGGTTCTGTATTTGTTGGGGGACACCCAGGGCGTACTGTGACATGTGGCCCCACCTTGCTGTGCTCCGTGCAGAGTGAAGCTGCCTTGAGCCGAGGGGGCTGTGAAGGCTGACTCGGGAAGCTGCTGTGGTATTCCAAACATAGTGGTTTAGGCTATAAAAAAATCATCGGCATTGCTGCAGTGGATGTACAGGGGACAAAGAGCAGTGCAGGTACTACTCAGGGAGCATCGGAGGCTGCGGCATGTCCTGTGCGTTATCTCCACTGTGCTGCGTTTCATTCAGCAGCCTTTAGACATTAAAGCTGGATACTGAGACTGTAGGTTTTTCCTGCCAGTACTTCCCTTTTGAACAGGTTATCTAGCATTCGATGAACAGTTTTCAACTGATGTATAAAAATGTAAATGTTTCTGATGAAACTTGATTTATGAGAAAATAAAATGAATCCTTTTCTAATAGGTTTATAAGCAGAGATGTGCCCCTATTCTCTGTTGTGAAAAAGCTGTGTCAAATTTAGTATAATTTTATAACCATTGGGTGGTTTTTTGAAATCGTCCTATAAAATTTAATAGAAAACCTAAGATGTCAATGAAATTATGTAAAAGGATGCAAAGTACTCCAAAGCAGAGGTTCACTTTTTCTGTTTAAATCCAGTATTGAGAATTTCCAAGCTGTCTATAAAAATATACTTATATTCTTTTATAAATATCATGTACCACTTCATAAATATTTTATGAAAAATATTAACACTTTGCTTCAAAGCAAAGCTTTTGAAGCTTTTCTTAACAGGCACATAAGAATTGCTTTTTTCAGTCCTCCTACACTGTATAAATTTTCCCTGCTAGTTTTGTGGTTACGTAGAGTGTATCCAGAGCTCCTGCTGAAGCAGAGGTACCTTAAAGTTTCTCAATGAAATCAAGTTAACGCTGAGGGTGTGCTTTACTGTGTTGCTGCATCAAGGCCTGAAGCACTATTCTGGAATAATGGAAAGTATTATTTGGGAATAGTATGGCCAGAGAGCAAACAATGTTCCTAAAAAATGGGAAGTCTTGCTGAGGGCTGGCTGTGGTTTCTCAGTGTAGAGCGGTAAGTACTTTCCTATTCACCTGATCTATTTCAGTTTAAGATCAATCCTTTGCCCCCAACAGCAAAAATAAATAAATAAACAAACCCATTTTTTTTAAAGACTTCCAGCCTTAGAGGTGAACAGGGGTGAGGGCTGTATTAGTGGCACCCGATAGGAAGCAGGGAGCCCAGCGATGTCTGCAGCGTGACAGGGAGGTGGATGAGGGAGCTGAGGGCAGCTCTTCTGCTTCTCCACCCAGCCCTGCTCCCTGCTGTTGCTCCCTGCTGCTGCTCCCTGCCTTGAGCTGCAGGGACAGAAAAGAAGAAAACCAGACTTTTCAGCTCTTGTTTTCAAACTTCTTAAGAACAGGAAAAAAGAAAGCCAATTTTATCGAATGTCTTTGTACTTATTTTCAGGAAGGAACATACCTCCTGAGGGGACCTTTCCTTAGCTGTTCAGTTACAGATATCCTATTCTGTTTCTGATCAGGTGGCTTTAAGGGCACTGAGTTATGTCTCTGTCACTGATTCTGGAAATGTCTGACGAAGTCTAGCTTAAATCAAGACAGGCCAAACACTGGTACATACCCTTTACTGAAAATTCAGTTGCCTCCGGTCTCTCAAGCGCAGCTGTCAGTGTAACTAGAGTCTATCGGTATCTTGAGAACACTGTTTTATGTTCATATTCCTCCAGATACGCTGCATTGCTGCGTACCTCCTCGCAGGTCTGGAGACAGTATCCTATTTGGTTTAGGGTTTTTAAATTATTCATTGGTTATGCAGTAGTGATGCTTTAGAAGAAAGATGTAAAGCACGAATTGAGTGTATAGAAAGACACGAACAAACCTGTAGGGCTGCTTTGTTGCTAAGGCTACTAAAAGTTATTAAATGAAGCATTCATTTCCAGACTCTTTTTTTTTTTTTGAATAAGAGCACTTTCTCTTTTGTAACTGAAGTGTTTTAAATTCCTAACCCAAAAACCCCACAGAAATGAAATGCTGTAAATTGGCCAAGGCCAGAAAATATGCCATTGCCAGCAGATCATCAAAGTATTCCTTTGGTACACCTGATCATTTCATAAATAAGCCATTCATCCAGTTTCACTTGCTTGTGCTGTAGATGTAAAATGGGTAGTTTAAACGCAAAAATCAATAGAAAACAAACCCTTAGTTGCCTGGTCTCTTTGACTGTTTCTTCTTTCTGTTTTGGGTAAGGATAGCCTGTGAAAGTATTAATTAGTAGAAACCTATTAATTCAATATAAACACAAATATACCGATCAAGTGTTTATTTCCTAATCTTTTCTATTATTCACACCATTAGCATTAGGCCCCATTATCATTAACTAGTTAGCAATTAACTGCATGTGGCTTACATGAAATACCATAAGCTATTTTACTATGACTGCTCAGTTACTTATTGACTCTTGCTAAGTACCAAAGAGTTAGGTTAGACATTTTTTTAGTTATGATTAAGACAAAAAGGCCAGATACATCTTCTGGTGATATCAGTGCTGATGAGTACTTCTGCTTGGCCCAGGAACACATGCACCAGATAAACGAGGTGAATATAAAGAGTGACATGTGCAGGTATATATGGGTGGTGGTAATATGCAGCATAGTGCCTGGGGGGGGGTGGGGGGTGGATTTCTTTGTTTGCCAGCTCTGTGCTGAACAAATCCTTCACAGAGGGGAAGGTTTGGAGCTATTTCTTCATGTTGGTTGAAGATCGCATGGTTGGTGCTGGGTAAAGAACTGAACTCAGATCCCTGTCTGAAACCAAATCCAGTGTGTGATAGAAATAACAATGCAGTTTTCTTTCACGTACTCAGTTGAAGGAAGTCAATTAAATGTGGTAGTTTACACCAGATGGAGATCTGACCCACAGCATGCCACACCATCCTATACTTTATGTACCTCTCAAATATATATTAACAAATATTTGTTTGAAAATTAGCTGTTATTTGGAATTTGTCTGCTGAAAACTTACAAAGGCATATGCTTTGAGCTTAAATGTTGAGCTTATCTTAGTGGTAAATACTTCCCCTTTCATGTATATTATATGGGCAAATGTACATGCACATTCAAACCGCTGCTTCTTTCGGATGCTGCTGTGCAACTGAGACTTTACATCTCAAAGGGGCATAGTGACCAACAGTCCATCAACAGTGAGATAATTTCATATGGAATGTAGTGCCCATTCTAAATAAGGGTTTGTCTGATTAATTTAGAGCTGTGAAGTTGACACCTAAAAAACAAAATACATGCATGTATTTTTTTTTTTTTTTTCCAGCTAATGTAGCTCAGTAATTAGATTTGTCAGTAGGTCTTTTTCTAGCAAATAGAAATCAAAAGTTGTAACCACAAAGAATAACTTGGTGACTTGCTTTTTTAATCTGGAAAGCTTGAAAGCACTACTAGTCTGTGAAAGTGTTGATGTCCACAGTTAACTGCTGTTGACCTCTGAGGAGATTAGCTGGTCTAGCAGGTTCTTCATGATCTGTATTTATTGCTGTATTTCTAACACACTTTCTGGGACAGGTTTTATTACCTACTGTTGATGGGGAGGTAAAAGGTATATGGCTTTCCAAAGTGGTTGTATTGGTTGACCAGGCACTAAATTGACAGGCAGTGAAGAACAGTAAAGGCTGAAAAACATTACATTGCTCTGAAAAGACCTGTTGTACTAAATGATGGTGAGACCTTTCTGTAGAAAAGCATTTTTTGATGATGATGACCATGAGGTAGAAGATCACTGATACTTGGGAGCCTGGTCCTCGCTGTAATCCCAGTTGGCTTCTCCAACTCTGAATTTGTGTTTACTGCAAAGTTGCATTTTGGCAGATTTAAAGGTACAATGGCAGTGATGTAGACCAGCTTGATTTCATAGAGTGAGATGAGGAAGCTGTTACGATTATAATAGGTTTCTCCTATGCAATATAAATTACGTGAATTTGCCTAGTGAATCCTGTACCTGGCCAGCAAATTGTGGATGGTCAAATATTTTAAAAAGCACAGTGTTTTACTTCAAATATTAAAATGGCTGAAAATCTTCCACTGGTGATTTCTTTGACCTTG
The DNA here is from genome assembly GCF_031877795.1 of Strix aluco. Taxonomy (NCBI): domain Eukaryota; kingdom Metazoa; phylum Chordata; class Aves; order Strigiformes; family Strigidae; genus Strix; species Strix aluco. The sequence continues at coordinate 13,280,921 of NC_133941.1, read as the reverse complement.
AAGATAAGAAACCCCTAAAATCTTGCATTGTATTTGAGATTATATTTTTGTGAGATTATCAACTACTGCTGCAGAAATTAGGAGAGGACCCATCATGTTCTCCTTCCACACTTATAGCTTCCATACATGTACCTTCATGGTATTGCCTTAGTTCTGTGGATCACAGGATAATTCAGGTTGAAAGGGATCCCGGGATGTCTCTAGTCTTAACGCCCTGCTCAAATCAGGGTCAGCTGTGAGATCAGGCCAGGTTGCTCAGGGCATTATCCAGTCTGGTTTTGAAAATCTGCAAGGATCGGGACAATCCTATTTTTATATCTCTCTATATGTGTATGTTAGAGAAGGTATTTGATTGCACTGAGTTGGTAGTGCATTTTGTTCCACCATATATGAATGTGTTTATGGTTTGATGTCATTTCTATCCGTACACCTTAGCAGCAGGTTAAATAGCATGCTCTGCGCTCTGTCCCTCTCCCCTCCCTCCATCAGCACGTGAAATTGTTTGACTGTCTGATCCATCCTGAGAAGAGCTGCTGTATGGAATGGCCCGCATCAGAGGGTTGAGGAATCGATGCAGCTGGTGACCTTTAGTGCTGCTGACATTTACTGGGGTGGATCAGCTGCACGTGCAGTACATGACTGCCTACTCCCTCCCTCGGTGTCTCTCCCCAGAGTTCTGCTACGTGATTTTTCTCCCTTTGATGTCGTGCTCTGCCTAAATTTTATCTAGAGGTTTTTTGCCTTTTTTTTGGATGTATGATTGAAGGGGGGACGACTGAGTCTGTCTGACCTAACAGACCGCTTCAAGGAGACCATGAAGGCACAAGCAAATGAGCCAGGGTTAGACTTCTAAAACTGAGGAATGTGAAAGAAATCTGATTTCCCGTGTAGGATTTGTCCTGTGCTGCCATTTCCCCCTCCCTGTGTGTGCCTTCTCCTTGTTGGTTTCAATTACTCCATTGTCTGTTCCCTCCACCCCATTATGTTTTTGCCTGGTGTGAAGTCTGTCAGCAGTAAACATCCCTCAGTGTCCTATATTCCTCTTCTCAGCTGGATACTGGAAATTTTCCTTTTAATCTAGTTCAGTTTACTATCTGATACTTATGTGAAGTTTTGACATGGATTTGACCTCTGGAGGTTGGAGGATAAGCCACCCTGCAGTAAGGAAGCATGGTTGTATTTTCTTACAAATCTTAAGACTTAACGGAAGAGTGCAGAGCCAGGGAGAAACATGAGCATGGGCATTAACTCCAAGGCTGAAGCCAGGGTAAGAGCTGGAACTGCAGCGTTGGTCCTCTGGACTGCCTCCTGCTGTGAGGGGGAGTTTTGGGAGACCCTGGAATCCAGGAACCATTTCTGGCTCTGACCCTGGGAGCAGCTCCATCCCAGGAGCCAGTGCTCCTCTTGGTGCCCAGTTAAAGTTTAGTGATGGGTGACACTTCGGTGCCGCCTCTCCCAGTGACCAAGCAGGGTTTTGTTTGGGGCATCTTGTCAAAGGACTGATGATTATGTTTCCCCCCCATAAAATACAGAGCCAGGCAGGCGGCCTCCTGTGTCTTTGTTCATCCCGGGGCACAAAGGCAATCTGAGAGAAGAGGATAATAGAAGTGCCAGAGAGCATGGTGCGATTGCCAGCTTGTGCTTTGGGGAGGCTGGAGGAGAGGCACTGGGTCATGGCGGATGTGCTTCAGTAGATAGTGCAGAGTAATTGTCCTGAGGTAGAAAAAAGACCTGTCTCCAGGTGAGGCAGCACTATTCAAACCATTGTGTCAGTAAGCTTCTGCATTATGCACTGATTGCCAGTAAAGTAATAGGAGTTCCTCTGGCTGTTCTTGTGTTGTTAGATACTCTTTGAGTTTCTATGAGTAGCAGGAGGAATACTCTAAGTAGTATTTACTTAGTGTGTGTATATATATATATGTCTTAGTATTATCTTAATGTGTATTTATATCTTAGTGAATATACATACATGCTAAGAAACAGTATAGTGAATATACATATATGCTAAGAAACAGTATTTTCTTAAGGGTTTGTCCTTTTCTGTTGTAAAGTTTGACAATGTAACCTTGCTGATTTGAAAATAGACATTTTGTAATTTTTTAACTAAGTAAGCTCACAGTTGACTGAACTGGGAATTCCTGGTGTACAGCCTCACTAGCCATGAAGTATCATCTGCTCCTTCTTTCTCGCCTTCCCCTCTTCTTCCCTCCCACAACCATACCTCCCCCTGCCAGCAGCAAAAGCACAACCTCACTCTTTGGTGAGGAGTTTCTTCGTGTCACTTGCTGCTGCTCTGCAAGAGAACTTGTACCTGACACGTTCCTTCTGCTCATAATGAGCTTTCACTCAAGTCGCTGATCAATAGCAGAAACCAGCAGGTCTGTCTCTATTGCTTGTTTTCTCTATCTTGAGTCTGCCAAGATAGATTAGACTATTGCCAAGGTCACTCAATACGTTGCAAGTGAATGAAAAGATATCTAGTTGACTTTTTTAGGACAGGACTGCAAAAAGGCAAGACTGGAGCTAAACTGAGTGTACAATGACAGATTAAATCTGCATCAAGGTCACAGAGGGTATTTTTAAGTGAACCCTTGACACAGCTGAGCAAGATACACATCCCCTGTCAGTGGAGAGGTTATTACACTGCTTGCGAAGGCGAAGTATCTTGGCAGTACACACAGGGGAAGGAACAAACAAAAAATTCAGGAATTGCAATGAGAGAGAAACTCTGGCATAGTGTGCTCAAAATCAATAGGGTCTTTACATGTTTTTTCTGGTGGCAGAGACTGAGCTGTGGGGAGTCACAGGAATAGGAGCAGCCTTGTGCTCATCACTCCACTGAGGCAGCGGCATCCTCCCGCCAATGCAGCTGGAGGCAGCAGCGATAGTGTGAACATCAGTGCCTCTGCTCCAGAAGCCTCCTGTGCATGGGGCCTCTTGGGTAGCTGAGGGGTAACTTCTCCTCAGAAAAGAAGAAGAAAAAAAACAACCAACAAAAAAGCATGAGTCACTTAAAGACAAAAATTTTGCATTAGCAATGATTAAAATCACAGAGAAGGAAGGTTTATAGTAAGAGGTAATATATTTTATTAGACTGCTGTAATGGGGGCAACTGTCTTCATGGCTGGTGTGTCTGAGAGCTTGTCTTTTTTATTTTTTTTTTTTCCTCAGTTCCAGCAGTTGATCTAATAAAATATACTGTCTGTATAAATCTTCTAGCCTCAGATCATCACGTCCACCTCAGAACAGCTAATAAAATAGCAGATGTATTTTGCTAATATAGTTGCTTCATTTAATGGATTGTCGTGGCCACCTAACACAGAACAGTGCTTGTCCTTAGACTGTAGTATCTATGTTAAGGCTTCCAGTACAAAAGTCTGAGTGGTGGGTTTAGCCAGTTTTACAAATAAACTGAAAGAATTGCTTCCATAGAAACAAAAAAGAAATCTCCACTTGCTGTTCATTCCTGAATTTGGACTTCAGCCTTTTCCAGAGTTTGGAGCTATTTGAACTCTAGGAAATGAAATTCAGTTTCTCTGCGCTGAGATGAAATGTGGCTGTGTTCAAGACACAACTCTGCTTTTATACTTATTAGATCAGTTGTTTTGTTTAATTTCAGTCTGGTTATTCCTATGCTTTTAAATAGCAGTGTGCACGTAATTGCTGTCTTGGCCTGGAACCAAAGCTGTTAGGAAAAGAGTGATGAAAGTAACAGGAGTCTTAGAGATTTTGGAAGGTGTTTAAATGTAACAGGACCCTTCTGATTTCCTCTATTTCTCCATGTCCATGAGGACACCCTTGCAGGGCTGTGGCCAGGGTATTGCTGACATTAATGGATGAAGGAAGTTGTGTTAATCAGTTGGCTGTAAGAGAGAATCTCATATAATTATCTGTAAAAGAAAACCCAACAGACAATTATAAAGTGCCAAAACTTTCAGTCTACCACAGTTCTCTGTGTGACCTCAAGTCTTCAAAGGCCTGCAAGATTTAAACCCTATTTAAGTAGTCTGACTCTATAGTGACCAAACTCTTAGCTGTAAAAAAGCAAGTAGAACAAACTGCAGCTTTGAGTATGTCTGTACTTATCTTACAGCTTTATCTTTGTTTCTAATTGAATTTTAAAGATGCTGATCACGAGTCCTTGGATGAGGCCAGACTAAAGCTCCAGTCCAGATGAAAATGGAACAGCCAGACTGAACTTGCCTTAGAGCTGCCTTTTGGCTTTGCAACACGTGGCATTCTCCTTACTGAAGCTTATCAGGTCAGTGGCTTCAATTTGCCACTCTCGTGTGCGCCGAGGTTTGGTGCATCAGAGACTCAACTGCCAGAGTCATCCAACAGCAGCCACCCAGCCTGTCCTTGAGTTGGAGAGACTATTTTGCTCAGAGAGTTCAAGGCAGACTGATGATTTCTCAAGGCAGACTGATGATTTCTCAAGTCAGTTCTCAGCTGACTCTCTCTTCCCTTTCTTTTACTGCTTTTGCTTCCAAGCTGCTGGAGAGTTGGATTTTGAATTTCAAGCCCAGTTTGGTGTGGAGTGAGGTAAGTGCCAGAAGTTGCTGGTGTGTGAGTCCTGCTCACAGCTGGGGTGGAGAGTGCTTATCTTTCTCCTTTCTCATCTGAGAGCCTGGATTTGCTGAGGGGTGTAACAGCTTCTCACAGGTCTGCCACAAGGATCTCACCTGAAATCAATTTAATAATTTGAGGAGAATCTTTTCGGTTCTCAAAACACTGTTTTGAGATAACAGCTACCCACAGATTTGAAATGCAGCTTCAAGCACTTGTTTTGGCCTTCTGCAGCGTGGCGGTCTTCCAGTCTGGGGAGATTGCTTTTCTCTTTAATCTATTTTTTCCCTCGTTGTTACACTCTGTCTCCCTACCTGGCTTCTAGTGGGAGCTATGGTGGTTGGCCTTTATCTCCCTATCCTGCATACTGATTTAACTCCTCTGACTTTCTCCACAGAGAACAGAGATGGAAGAAAACTGGCAGCTACAGCAAAGGGGTAAAAAAAAGAGAACAGGATCAATTCCCACACTCGGTGGGACTGTGCTTATAATGTTCTTGTCTGCAAGCAGTGGATCAGCCTGTCAAAATACTGCTGCACTACCACTCAGCCCTGCACTGTAGGAGTCAAAGGTGAGTCTGCATCACACAGAGGCCTGCATGTTATTTTCCATCCATAATCAGATTAAGGCACAGCAGCCTTTGGCCTGACTGTAGCTGTGACTGCCAGCTTGGTCCTCTGCTTCACCTCAGAGACCTGCCGGGTCTGTAAAATACAGAGTCAGGGATACATGGATGTTCAAATACAGGGCAAAAGCTTGTTTCCAGGAAGGTGCGTATCCCACCTTGTTTTTTCTACTAAGTGTTCAGACCATCTCTGAAAACTCCAAGGTTCTGCATTCTTGAAACACCAGGGAAGGAGGATTTGGTGGTTATCTTGTTCATTACCCCTCTGGAAGAACCTGTGTGCTGGAACACCTCAGGAGGGTCCCTGTCAGCTGGGGTTGAGTTTGGGCTCTCATGGATGTTGGACCACAGCCTCTGCTGTGAGGAGGTCCCTGGCAAGGCCTGCCCGAGGACCATGTGGTACCAGAGGAGCAGGGACCATGGGCACTGGTGGTTTATTACAAAGCTTTTAGTATCTGCTTTGCCACCAGAAATTTAATGTCTCTGTGACACTTGTGTTTTACTAAGTATGTTGGTTATACGTAAGTTATTCTCTATCATTAGGCTTAATGTTTGTCTTCTGAAGCTCTTTCTCTGGATCACAGGAATAGGTGTGCTGGATCAAGCCAAAGTCTATTACCCTGCAGTCCTTTTTCTGTTTTATTTGTTACAGACTGTGTCTAGTACCATATACTTAAGGAAGGTATAGGTATGGAAGGAGTATATACTGATACCTTCCATAATAGTCTCTAGCATCTGGTGGTCTTTGCTTGTGTCACTGGATACCTCGTCTCCTGCGTGAGCGCACGGCTGCCTGGCTCAGATGTGAGGAGTGGTGTTGGCTGCTCATGAGCCCAGGGACACGTGTGCACAACTGGGTGGCATGTGTGATAAAGCCACTATTGCTTTCTTGATGCTTTAATTCCTTTGAGTAAATTCTTTCCTACTGTAACTTGTGATTTTTGCACTCCTGAGACTTAATACAGGATTGTCCTGTGGTTAAAGACTTGGCCAGGGGCTGGGAAAACAGTATTCACAAAGGCTTTCTGTTTGACTTTGGATACATCCTTTAGTCTTTCTTTGTTGCTTAATGTCTTGTCTATGAAATGGGAAATTATTCTATTTGCCTTACAGGGCTGTACTGGAATATGTACTTAGAAGGTCATGAGAAATGCAAATGCAAGGGCAGTATTTGGCCAGGTATACAGGAAAACACTCATAGTCAGTCAGAGAGGGAAAGCGTTTCCTTCTATATGCAATGATCTTAATTTGCAAACTAACGTCACATCAGGTAGACAGGCTTGTTATCCTTTGTTTGCTAATTTGTCATGTTGTATTACACGGTGTTAGATCAGTTTAAGATGCAATGTAGTGGAATGACACTGTGCAAGTTCAGATCTGTTAATATAGTATGGCAGCATGTTTTGATGCATTTGTTTCATTTCAAGTATCCACAATTAAGTTGGACAATGGTATGTCTAGTGTAGAGGCTGAAAGACCAATAACATACCACATTGTCAGTGATCTTTGATTGAATGAACCTCCCTTAGTTGTAGGCATCATCTATAATTTACCTTTTAGCATGCTTGAGGTAAAAAATTGTGAAGTCCAACTTGAGCATCATCTTTTTTCCGTTTTTTTCACCTGTAGCAGCAGAATTTGTTGGGGTTTAATTTAATATACTTTTCTATCACTACTGTCAAAACTTTGGTGCAGGAAGTAGACTGAGATGATTTTGGTACTTCATATGGCAATTTGTCTTTTTTTTCTATTGTCTGTGTTTTGTTTGATGTTCTAAATGTATTTCAAATGGATATCTCTGTTACAAGGAGAATAAACACTGCATTAAATAAACCTTTATCAGTATTTAGACAGGTGTTGCAACAGTGTTGTAAATTTGTTTGGATAACTACACCTGTAATATTGGGGAATCTGCAGAAAATCTAATCCCGTTATGTTTTAGAAGGGAAGACTAGGAAATGCTTTGAAGCCTGGTGTTCTGCACAGTTTTTTCCAACATATGCTTCAGGGTGGTGTTGCATAACCTGTGTGAGATCCCCAGAGCGTGCCCGCTGGGAAGTGTTTGTGCAAGACCCAGAGGGCTCTATGAATGGGTGGATGGATATTTACTGAAATCAACTGTGTTTTGTTACAACCCAGCCAGGCAAACACTCTTGATGCACAGTTCCTCTTGCCTTTGTCCAGTCTAGATAACCTCTATATAGGCCTGGGTTCAGGAAACAAAAGCTTGATTTAAAAAATTTGCTGAGTTTTTTGAATGTTAATTTAAACATGCCATTTTAATTTTTAAATGATCGCTCACTGTGACTGCTACTCCAATAGTCAAGCCAAGTACCATGGCTAATTTTTACTTTCAATTGGTTAAAGATGTCACTTCTTTAAAAAAAAAAAAAAAAAAAAAAAGTTACTCCTGACACTTCTATGATGATGACACATTCTGAAGTGCAAGGAGAGGATGACTGGGGGTGAACAGTGCTGCTGTTTCAGCTGTCTGGGCTTATTTCTGCTGACTCCTTGTGACTAAATGGCCAGCAAAGTAAGAAACTGCTCTGGAACCAGCTCCCAGTCTTTACAGTGAAGGCTGATGACACAAGCAACTGTGGCTGGTATTAATCCTTTTTTTTTTTTTTCTTTTCTGTTTGTCCAACCGAGATGTTATTAACTCTGTCAGCTGTCTGGAGATTAATTGAATACTGTAAACATTGAATTTACCTCTGAATTGCAAAATGAGATTATTTAGACCTTGAGAAGGAGTTGAGAACTGTTTGAATACTTTATTAGCTTGGACACAAAAACCTTTGGATTTTTGCAGATGGAAAAAATTACTTGAGCAAATGGAAAATGTTTACCTTTTCTCTTCAGAATGCGTCACCAAGTTGTTGGATTTGGTTTTATTTTAAGGGGAGATAGTAATTCCCTAACTCCTTCTTCTTTATGACCTTGTGTTATGGATTTTCTTAAATTTGTCTTGTATGTCTTTAATTGAACTTCCAGTATATTTTTCAGAGCAATTTAGTACTAATAATTTAAGAGCGTGTTGCTGCCTTATTAATGTCAGAAGTGTTTCTTACGCAAATAGATCTGCGTAGCTGAAGGTTTCCAAACAAACTCAAACAGTTCTGAATCCCAATATGTATTTTGTAGAGTACAGCTCATGAGGGCTACTTAAAAGAAATAAAACAATCCGTGGAAGCCTGATCAGTGGAGTTAAAGTATTTTTATTCATACTTTACTTAATTCTTTAATGAGGAAGATGCAACTTGGCTTGCATGCTTTGTATAATCACAGTAAGGCCAGCTAGAGGAAGCTAGCAGAGGGAGGCAGAGGCTACATGAGGTACAGGCCGACTTCTCTGAGACAGAGACCCGCTTTGCTGAGGGAGGGCGCTGGTCGGGAGTGGTGCTGTGTCTTGTTCCTCTTGGGAGCTGCAGAGACTTGAAAGTGAGGTGAGGAAAACCAGGACGGGCTCAGATGAGAACAAAACGATTTCTGAGTTTCAGGACCAAGTTATTTGGTTTTCCTGTTTGCTTCTGTCCCTGATTTTCTGGGTTAATTGTGTTTATCCTGGTTTTCTAGTCTTCCATCGAGTGTTTTTCAGACTTTGTGGTACGTTGCTGTCTTTTGGGGGCAGGGACTGTCTAATACAGCTTGTATCTTTTTAGCCTCTGATCCCAATTCTGACACCTTTATCACTATCGCTGTGCAAGATTTTATTAATTGTACGAGTAAATATTAATTATACTAATTAAGTGTAAAGATTATTAAAAGCAAAAGTAACACCAAGGTCCAGAAAACCTTTTTGTCAGCTTAAAATGGTTGACAAAGCATCTGAGTTTGAGAAAACCTGCTCTCCTGAGTTCTGCAGCCAACGCTCCTTATGTCCAGTTAATTATTGAGAAGAAAATAGGTTTTGTCTCATTTCTATTCCAAACGTTGGAGGGTTAAAAATACAAATGTGAGCCTACGGTTATGTAAACTGTTAAACTGTGATGGAAGAGGGAAGATTCTGGCCTCTAGTATGAAAATAAAGTATTAAACATGCAAACCCTATACCTTTTCAATGTTTTCAGTTTTATCATTGATCTTATAATATTTAATGCTTTTCCTTGTAACCAGGTAGTATGAAAAGATTTAAATATGCCCTAAATACACTTTAGAAGCTCACAAAGCAATTAAAATGCAATTCAAATGCCATGATCCTTACAGAGAATGACTGATGATTTTTCAGGGTTCAGGGCTGTCAATAATACTATCCATCTGTTGATTTATTTTTTTTGCCCCTAGTCATCTACTTTTTCTGTGATAACCAAAGACAAAGCTCTGAAAAGCTTTGTCCATTGTCACAACAGAGTCGGGATAATTATATCCAAATACCAGAGATTAGATACCCTTTCACATTATGCTTAGTACACAGTTTTGCTAAAGAGAGTCAGATAAGGCAAGGAAAAGAGCTTTAAGTTTGAAGAGACTAGAAGTAAGTCTCTACTAAGCAGTCTCAAAATGTGTGATATGGCAGAATTTGGCCCTGTTTTTCAGCAGGAAGCAGTGCTTCACTGAGTGACAGGCGTTGGCACACCTTGCAGATCCGAGAGGAGCACTAAATACATGTGCACAGCCCTTCTTCACTGTGATTAGCTGCTTCTGGCTTCTCTCATGCATTACAAAGGCTGCGGCCTTACCCTGGCAGGATTTCACATCAGAAATGCAGGAGGAAAGCAGAGATGCTTCCCCTGGTCCATAGAGTTCAGTGTTCTCTCTGCAGTGAGGCACCCTCTCCCTCCTCACCGCTGCGTGTGTGCAACGGCAGATGTCTTCTCCTTGGAAATCTCATTTTCCTTTGGCTTTTTGACTCTGTTGAACTTCCAAGGTGTGTGGTGTCGTCTTTCAAGCTGTTCCTTTTACTGGTAAATGTCTTATTTATTCTTTCTTGAGACCTTCCATTAACCTTTCCCTCATCAGTAGTGAAACAGCTGGTGTTTTGAGATCAGTGACTCTCATGATAACCACTCTTTCCTGTCTATAGATCTGTCTCTGTCCGTTTACCCATATACCGTTTTACCCATCAACACCAAAGGTACAGAACTGTCTAAATCTCCTGGGGAAGCCACTGACTTTTGTTTTCTATTTGTATGGAGCTTGCTTACCTCCATCAGGAGGACTTATGGGTCCAGTAGTAACAAAAGTAATGTAGAATAATTTATGAAAATATAGGTTTAATCAGACACCATTTTCAAGAGTTACTATTAGATGATTTAAGTAAAAGTGTTGACATAATTGAAATTTGGGGAAAAATAAAGCACAAAATTTAATTTTATTTTTTAATATGGCAGTAGAATAGTAGTTACAGTGAAGAAGAGATGACAGATGTGGAACATTATCTCAATTGTGTAGAAGAGTATCACAGAATAATAGAATGGTTTGGGTTGGAAGGGACCTTAAAGCCCATCCAGTCCCACCCCCCTGCTATGGGCAGGGACACCTTCCACTAGCCCAGTTGCCCAAAGCCCCGTCCAACCTGGCCTTGAACCCTTCCAGGGAGGGGGCAGCCACAGCTTCTCTGGGCAACCTGTGCCAGTGTCTCACCACCCTCACAGGGAAGAATTTCTTCCTTAGATCTAATCTAAATCTGCTCTCTTTCAGTTTAAAACTGTTACCCCTCATCCTATCCCTACACCCCTGATAAAGAGTCCCTCCCCCCTTTCTTGTACCCCCTTTAAGTACTGGAAGGCTGCTCTAAGGTCTCCCCGGAGCCTTCTCTTCTCCAGGCTGAACACCCCCAACTCTCTCAGCCTGTCCTCACAGCGGAGGTGCTGCAGCCCTCCGAGCATCTTCGTGGCCTCATCTGGACCTGCTCAAGCAGGTCCGTGTCCTTCTGATGTTGGTGCCCCCAGAGCTGGACACAGCACTGCAGGGGGGGTCTCACGAGAGTGGAGTAGAGGGGGAGAATCCCCTCCTTTGACCTGTTGGCCACCTTTCTCTCGATGCAGCCCAGGACACGGTTGGCTTTCTGGGCTGTGAGCACATTGCTGGCTCACAGTCAGTTTTCCATCCACTAACACCCCCAGCTCCTTCTCCGCAGGGCTGCTCTCCATCCACTCCTTGCCCAGCCTGGATTTGTGGTTGGTATTGTCCCACCCCATGGGCAGGACCTTGCCTTTGGCCTTGTTGAGCTCCATGAGGTTCACATGAGCCCACCTCTCCAGCCTGTCCAGGTCCCTCTGGATGACATCCTTTCCCTCCAGCGTGCCAGCCGCACCACACAGCTCTGTGTTATTGGTGAACTTGCTGAGGGTGATCTCGATCCCACTGTCCACATTGCCAACAAAGATGTTAAACAGCGCTGGTCCCAACCCTGACCCTTGAGGAACGCTACTCATCACTGCTCTCCACTCAGACATCGAGCTGTTGACCACAATGCTTTGAGTGTGACCATCCACCCAACTCCTTATCCACAGAGTGATCCATCTGTCAGATCCATGTCTCTCCAGTTTAGGGACAAAGATGTCATGCGGGACGGTGTCAAAAGCTTTGCACAAGTCCAGGTAGATGACTTCAGTTGCTCTTCCCTTATCTACCAGTGCTGTAACCCCATCACAGAAGGCCACCAAATTTGTCAGGCACGATTTGCCCTTAGTGAAGACATGTTGGGTGTCACCAGTCACCTTTGTATTTTCCATGTGCCCCAGCACAGTTTCCAGGAGGATCTGCTCCATGATCTTGCTGGGCACAGAGAGACAGGCTTGTAGTTCCCTGGGTCTTTCTTTTTTGCCTTTTTAAAAATCTAGCCCAACACATTTTTCGCTGCAAAGTTATATAGCTGGGAATGGAAAACAGAGGCCATTCTTGTAGAGAAGAACTTACTGAAGTGGTTGCGGGAGCTCAGCATGAGCTCTCAGTGTGGTGTTGTGGCTAAAACTGCCTTTCAATTTGAAACGAGTGTATATTGAGTAGAGGCATGATACACATGAACAATCTGTATTTGATCCTGGTGAGTCTGGGACAAGAATGATGTATCTGTTTCTCTTTCCTTGAGAAACAATGATGGAAAAAGTGTATTTAGAGAATAATTACACAAATGATTTTAAAAATGGAAAATGTGGTATACTGAGAGACTTGAAGTCTGGATAACGGTGTGTGCTTATCTCTAGGAAAGAACAGGATTTCATCAGTCAGTCAGTCTGTCCCCTGTGAAACTCTGTTCAACAGAAGCTGAATTTAGTTGACTTCTCATTCATAATCTCTTGCAATTGAAGTGTTAGTGATGGTCAATAACCACAGGGACAGTTTATGAGGATTTTTTCTAGCTTTATCATCGGCAACTTTAAAATCACACTTAGGTGGAATTTTTGTCTTTCCTCTCTTCCTTGTTGCCCCCTCTCTAAAATGCTTGACCTGATTCAATCAGAATTACTGCATTTACAGCAGGAACTGAATTTGTGGGGCCTGCGTTATGTGTGAGACCCAACCAAGTTCTTGCTGCTTAGGACTAGGTGGGAAAAGTTGTTCCTATGGACCTTTCAGACAAAAATACTTTTTCTTAATGTCTTACTCTGTACCCCTACTGACCCAGGATCAGTACCTGTTGTTGGAAATTGCTGAAAACTATCTTTTAAAAAAATAGTTATTTTCTGAGAAATAATGGGGTATTTATTTTTTTTTGTCAAAACTGACAGAAACAGTCAAAACCTTTGAAATAAGAAAAATGATTCAAGGAAAGCAGAAATTTTCTTCAAAAAAAAAAAAAAAAGAGAAAAGAGAAATGGATTGTGTCATTTTAAGGATAACTTTCCTGTGACCTGCTTTGTTTATCTCTTTAAAAGAACCTGTTGAGCATCTTCAGGGTAGGTGCTGGGTTGGGCACCAGCTCTGTTACTTAAACCCTGTGTTCAGTCTGGATCAATTCCACCTTTGTGGTAGTGACAGCTCTGCTGGTCATTGGGAAAGGAGCCAGTGTCCTTAGAGCAATTTACAGTCCATAATTTGAGAACCACTGCATTAATTATGCACTGTTTCCTACATTGCAATCAAGAATAGCCGGTTCTGAACACTGACGTGAAACTTCCGAAAAAAAAAAAAAAAATCCCAATGAAAGAAGGCTTGATTTCAACAGGGGGAGCTGCATAGCTTCGGCAGAGCCTGTGGCTGGGAAGGAAAAGGCTCTTTTGCTTCAGCCTCTGCTCCTGCTGCAGATCCGGGGCCGCCTCTGTGCCGGTGCCGTGCTGTTCCACGCCAGGCTGGTGGATCTGTCCCCCGTGGAGGGGCAGCTGGGATCTGCCTGCCCCTGCCAGGAGTCCTGGGCAGCCAGGGTCTCTTCAGCCCCTTGGGAGGAACCGTCTGAGCCGCTGCTTGCCCGGAGCTGCAGGTCCCACCAGCTCCTTCCCGTTGGAGACCTCGGTGCCCGCGCTCCCGTGGCAGGGCAGTGTGAGGCACCGGGTGCCTTTGCCCATAAACGTGCCACCCCAACAAATATATTGTATGTGTAGCGTGAAGGTTTCTAATGGTGTTGTGTGATATTCCCAAACAGTAACTCCTGGGCCTTGGACCCTCGAGTTTTAAAGTCAGATCAAGTCGTGCAGAGTTCTCAGTGCTTTCAGCAAAGGTCGGTTTTAATATATTTGTTCCTTCATGTCCCAGGACACCCACTGAGCGAGCTCTCCCCTCTGCTCACAGGCTGTGCTGGAAGGGTAATGCTGTTTTTCCAATGATTCACAAATCTTCAGTAATGTGCTGCTTCTTTTCCCAGAAAGAAGGTAGTCACCAGCCTCATATGGAACTACAGTGACAAATTAATCCTTGGTACAACTTGACTGAAAGGAAACATTTGGGTCCTTAGAAATCACAAAGCATGGAAAGATGTGTTTGATCAATCAGTGTCTCTCTGTTTCTTAGCTAATTACTTAATTACTGTACATTTGCTAGTGTTTTGCCTAGTTGTGTGTTAAATTACAGGTCTTGTCGTAATGTCAGCAAACACTTCCTAGCTCTTAATCTCACTAGTCCTTTCTCTTCCTCCGTATTATCTGTTAATTAATGCCAGGCTTGTAATCCTCTAGGAGACATGTTACATTTCCTCCTGATTTCACATTAGCTGTATTTCAGACAGACAGGACACTAGCCTACGTTGTCCAGCCCAGTGAACATGCTGTGACCCCCCAGGCCCTCTGAGCATGACTGTGGGTGAGTGGTTGGAGCTCGGTGGTGTTGGCATTCTTGACTCTGCTTTTGTTTCCAGGTCCCTGGCTTAGTACAAATACCTTGGTAAATGAAAGCAAGTTTCCTATCACTTCCCTAACCATTTGCCCTCATTTCTTAAAATGTAAGACTTTTCGCTTCACTTTCAGTTTGACATCTGCAAAGCAGGGATAATTCTTCCTTTTCCTAGGTCAGTTTAAACTGTTAGGGGTGTGGGAGAGGGATGGCTCTGTGCAGAGAGTTGTTGTTGCTGCATTAAAACTTTCAGATACCGCTGAGAGAAGCCACGAGGGAGTAGGTTGAAACAGAAAACTTAAACCTTCCAAGCTGCATCCTGTAACATAGTAAGCTAGGCAGTTTCTCAGCAGTGAAGCTACAAAATTAAATAAATACAGAAAAGGGAGCAAAAGGGTCACGTTGTAGCAGTAAAGATCCTGGAGTTTGTTTTGAATTATTCTGGGCATGTGAAGTGCTGAACAGTTGTAAGATTCTCTATGAAGTGTGATAATTAACTAATTGGAGATGGTTTTTACAGGGTTGTGGTTTTCTACACCAGCTTCTGGGAAGGGAGTGAGGCAGTCTCTGAGGCAGCGCTTGTGTGTCAGCAGCAGCGTAGGGTTATGACCTTCACCAAGTGCCCAGGCAGTCTTCACTGATGGGATATTGATCTCGGTCTGGTCTGTTGCAATGGATTCTGGAATGAATTGCTATGAAACAAGCATGTGCTTAGTTCTATAGGACAGTTTTCTATGCCTGAATTTCTTGTTACATGTAACTTACTTCAGCATGTCTTTGAAAACATGGTATTTTTCTTCCAAAGAGCTTTACATGTTTATGGAACTATCGAAAGATTTAAATATAACTGATAGTAGGAGTAATCAGATGGTAATACAAATGGAAGCTGAGGCTAGAGGCAAATTGTGAGAACTGGGACCTGTTGCAGACTTATAACAGCTAATTATTGAACTATTTATTTCATTAGAACAAAAGCAGTGGTGTTTGACTAATGAAGAATTTGCTTTATTCGTGGCATGTTTCCTGCCTCTTGATAGATTTACTCTCTGGAAAGATTTGTGTGCCTTCAGTTCTCTTGGGAAATGGCAGGAAAATCTTCAGCCTGTAGAAAATAACCTGGTTGGCTTTGTTAGTGTGATGAAATGTGGTACAAACAGGTGATTAAAATTTCCTAGGTTTTGTTAAAGATGACTCTCTGCCTGGGCTTTTTTCTTTTTGTTTTTCAACTTCTCCATGTACCTACATGCAGTCTGGGATTTCAGATGTGTCATTAGTGTGATATACAGGTTTTATTCCTTTTTTTCTTCCCCTTATCATGTTCATGGCCACTGGCATGTTTTACTGAGGCTGTTACTTTCAGTCTCCTTAAACCAGGTAGGAAGGCGTTCCCAGCTGGCGGCAGCGGATGCGTGGAGATCCTCCGTCGGAGCAGAGCAGTGCTGCAGAGATGTTTTTCACAGAGATGCTCAACCTCTCTCTCACTTCTCATCTTGGAATTGGGTGCTCCCCTTTCTAGCCTTTTTGAGTTCTTTCTAGACTCTGCCTTGCTGTATAGAAAGTGTCATTATTGCTCTGGGAACAAGAAATACACTCCTCCTGAGCAGAGGGTGGAGATCCTGACTGGCAGGAGAAACAGGGAGAAGAATCAAGGCTTTGGACACAAAAGTCCCTGTGCACTTGGGTGTGTTTGCAGCCTTCGTTCTCTAGCAGTTTGCTTTGATAACTGACAGCAAAACTTTTCTGGGCTGAACTGCTGTAAACAGATACTCTCACAACAGGAAAGGCTGTTTCCCCTTTCTGAAGGGAGGTGTTAGAGGTGCTGCATGAGTAGACGTTAGTAGCTGGCTCCTAATATTTACACTTGTGTTCTCTAGTATGGGTTTAATTACAGAAATCAGAGGCAGAACATAATGAACAATAGGTACAGTGGAATCTAGTGGATTCCCAACTAGGAACGAAAAAATGTTCCCAGTTTTACCTTGCATGTTTCTTTCCTTTTAGGCAGGTTGTGTCTTCCTTTTCCTCCATATGCCCATATGTAATAGGTGACATGAGCAAAACAGTGCAGTGCCAGCATAGCCTGCCCAGGCTTTAATATCCCGAAGAACTGAAGCTTATTTCCCTTTATGCATTAACGTAAAATAATGTCAAATAAAAATGGGGAGAGTATTTTATAAGAATATAAAAGTTTCCAGTAATGCTAGATACATGCGTTTTTATTGGGTTTCATAGTGTTATGATAATAGTCATCATTTTCTTCAATGCATTTTCTTGGAGCGAGGAGAAATTGTAACACTGAATCCTCTGATTTTAGACAGACGGCGTACAGCAGGCTGTGAACTGAACCAGAAGATGTGTGCGTTTGTAAACACTGTGGGAATGTTCCTGAAGTCTGCTCATCTCCTTCTGAAAGATGGGTCTTTTTCTTGCCCACTGGTGCCTGGGGCTGTATTCCATTGTGTGTGCTGTATCCTCATTAATGAGCTTACATTTTCCTGGAATGGAAAGTGGAGGAGTAGTTTGTTTTAGTCAGAGCAAAATGAAGATGATGGGAGGATGAGGTTATGTAAAGTTAAACAAACACACACATAATGTGCATGTTAAATTTAGAAGTGTCTTAGTTTCTTGTTTTCATGGGAAATGAAAATTGTGAAGTGAGAAAAAAGAATCACAAAAGCTACATGGAATTATATCATAAAACAGATTAATTTTTTTTTTTTTTTTAGTAGAATGGAACAATTTGAAAATACCTGTCTTTCAAAACTAGTTGCTTGGGAGAACAGAGAAGTACAAAGCCGAAACAATTATAAATTGTAACCTTTAAAAATAGATATGTATTTCCTAACAAACCTGGCATCTTTTCATCATCACAGACACATTCTTTAACTGAAATATTTATTTGGGATTATGGCAAATTTAAAAATGCAACAGCAGTTTCATTTGTTTTTTCCTTTCTGAAGATGTGATTTATGTAACGCTAATTTCTGATGCCTGCTGCAGTTGGTAACCGTTCAATGTAAAGATAAGGCCACAGAGTTTCACTCAGCTGGGGGAGGAGGTGAGCTGGAAGGAACCTGGCTTCTGGGATTGGAAGAAAAGACGTGAGCTGAGCGTGGCCTGTGTGTATGGCACAGCCACTTCGATCGTGCTCTTCAGCAGCAGCCTGCTGACGGCTTTGGGGTGTTTGCAGGAAACAGTGAAGAGGAACACACCTATGGGATCTCCTATCTAACTGGAAAATTTTTAGGAACTATAAACTTGTGGGATTAAAACCATTATTTGATTATTATGATAATTTGGACATGTATTTAGCAGAGAAACGTGCATTCTGCCAGATATAATAGTGTGAAAGTATCTTTTTCTCTAAGGTTGAATGCAACTTGTGTGAACACACCTGATGTTGGGCAGAGCAGGTGGGAGTGGGACGGATCCTGGCATCCTCCTGTGGTTCAGCCCAAGGCAGCTTTCCTAGGGATCAGGGCACTGCAAAAAGCCTCCTAACAAGCTCCCTTCCCCCTCTTTTCCAGCAACGGCTCTTTTATTGAAGAGCGCCTGGTTTGTTGTGCAGCGCTGCTCCCTTTGCAGCCAACTAATGATTATTGGTATAAGCTTGTGATCAACTGCAGCGCAATAAACAGTTTAGCGTGTTCCTGTTTGTCAGCTCGTTTGGGGTAACTAGCCAAGTGTGCCCACTTGGCACAGCTGAAATGCAAAGCCAAGCACACTTGCTAAGCCGAGAGGGGAGAAGCAATTGAGAGGCTGCTGCTTCCAGCTTGGCGCATTGTGCCAGCAGCTGGGTTTGAAATGACCTGCCAGTGTGTGCTCGCTGCACACCTGGGCTGCTGCCCCCCTCCTGTGCAGGCAGCACCAGAGTCTGTCCAAACCACCGCCGCAGGGCTGGGAAGCAAAAGGAGGATCTGTTTACTTCAGCAGAGCAAGGGTGGTGGGGAGGTCAGACCTCATCCCTGGCTGAAAAGCCCAGGGCAGCTCTCGGTGGTGCGGGATCGTTACTGGGGGTGGGAATTGGGTGGGTCGTGAGGGGATGCTGTGGAAGCTTTCCTTTCAACCCAACCGTAAGAATCAGTTTTCAGTTCTCTGGGTTCTTCATTTGACTCCTTGGAAATGCTGCGAGCTGGGAGACTGTGTTAAACCCTGTTTCTGTAAGGTGAAGGGGAGGATGGCCTGTTAGTTCAGTGTGGGGAGAGGTTCAAGATTTATTAAGGTTCTCCTCCCTCAGGCTTGCCCTGGGGCTATGCGTGGGGTCTACACCTCGATGAGGCTGCCGTGCACATGAGAAGTCAGTTCTTTGCAAGTTCATCCAAGTCCGGTTCCTTCACTGGTGCGCTGAGGCTGATACATCTCAATCATTGCCAAAAACCTGGGATTTCTGCCATAGAAATCTAACAAAGTATATAAAATAAATGTAAATAAGTGAAGCTATGATTAGTGGTCCGTGTTCTCAGGTGGTGTAGCTTCCTTTCCATCAGTGAGGTAGAGCTTAGCTGAAATTCAACTCCCTGCATTTTATTTTATTTTATTTTATTTTATTTTATTTTATTTTATTTTATTTTATTTTATTTTATTTTATTTTATTTTATTTTATTTTATTTTATTTTATTTTATTTTATTTTATTTTATTTTATTTTATTTTATTTTATTTTTTTAAATAGGAGTGGAAACCTGATTTGTTTCCCAAATGGTGAGATACCTTTTGATTGGAAAGGTAGAAATTCATAGAAAAGCACTGCAATTTTTTGGCATCTTGATAAAAGAAACACACTATCTGAAGCTTTTGAAAGATCCCCTTGAATAAAAGAAAAAAAAGGCAGCATGCAATTAATTTCAAAGTACTCTGAGCACTTTATGAAATCCAGCTCGTTATATCTTCCTCTTCCATAGACTAAGAGATGCTGGTAACTCCTTAAAACTACAGGTCGTGGAAGCTCATATTGAAGAGATAGATGAAACTAGGAAAAAGAAAAATGAATCGGATGCCTCTTTAGATGAAGCAGAAGCAAAAGGTACCTAGCAAAGTGACTGGTAACTTTCTTGTATAACCTATAGAGGAAAAGTCTCTACTTGTTTTGCATACTCCACTTGAAGAGTAACAGGATTTTTTAGTTCAATACATCATTTTCCTGTCGTCGTGTTTTTATGTTGTACAAGCTTGCAGGCTGTAGCTGACAAGCATCAATGTTGTCATCATCGTCATCGTTACCTTCTGCTGCAGCTGGGACCTGGCATCTCAGGGGTGTCGGCGTCTGGTTGGCATCCTAATCCTCTGCTCTGAAATAAGCCTCCCACTGGGCCCTGTCCCTAATATTCAAAGACATCAAAATAGTCTCTTGCTGCCTTAGGGACCTTTTTCTGTCTTTGGCATATAGAATACACATACACTGTTTGGAAGAAGGTGGCATAGAAAAATCATAATTTATTAGCTCTGAAAAAGAAATTTATAGCATGGTTCATATGTGGCCATACCAAGGCATAAAAGCAATAAGATGACCTAAGAGATTGGAGCTGGAAGAACTAGGAATATTTTTTACATGTTCAGTAGCTTTGGAGCTTTGATCTGAAACTAATGTACATTTTTTTGACCAATACAGGCATGGTAGGTCAAGTGTTAGACCAAAGGGGCGTCCGTTTATCTTACAGAACTCTTATTTCTTTTCTCTCCAAGCAGTTTCCTCTGTTTATATTACTACTGGAAATTGCTATTTCAAAACTTGTGATGAATGGGTTAATTGAAAGTAATACTCTTGGATTTAAAAGCCTGGAATCCGACTGGTTTTGAAGCGTTCTTATGGCAGTGCCTGGTCTCTGGCTGTTTCTGAATTATGCCTGTTTTGGGGTGGGGAAGAGCTGCCCCCTGGGGTAGTGGTAGCACGGTGGGTTTGGAGCAGGAGCGTGTTGGGACGGGACATGACCCTGCACTGCTTCCCACCACTGAGGCTGCTGTCACGCGTGCCACCGCTGCGTGCAGTGGGTGTCCTGACAGAGCAAGAATTTTGCGACAGAAGAGATGGAGCTATTGTGCGGGTTGCGGAAGGTGGAGGGAGAGGGAGCTCAGCTGAGCAGCAGGGGAATCTATTCGCTCTCTTCCTGCCTGATCAAAATAAGGTTTTTACAGGAGAAATACTCCCTGGAGGCTGAGCTGTCAGAAGGGATTTCTGTGTGCTCCTCAACTTTCTGGATTCCTGTTGTGTACCCACTAGTAAAACCTAGATTGGGTCTAGCATCTGTGTTGTCTTTGCTGGAAAACCTTTTGCGACCCTTTGGATAACAGCTACCGCTCCTAAAGGGAGAAAAAAATAGAACTTATTTAGGTGATAATTTTCAAGGAGGTTTGGTGTAGGTAGCTATACAAATCTGAGAGGATGCTGGTAGGAGTTTGATTATCAATTTCTAATTTAATTGCAACTATAGTGCATGAAACAAATAGTATCATTGCTGCATACAGAATTAAGTATTGCATTAAAAAGCATAGCAGGGGATAACTTGCTTTGTAGCTATTATCTGTAATATTAAATAGCATTCAGCAAGTTTTTTATGAAGTTCTATTATGCTTCTATTAGGACAGAAGAGAGGAAGGGTAATCTGGAGAAAGGGGAAAATGTCAGGTTTAAAAAAAGCCCCAAAACCCAAAAAATGCAAGCTGACTTCTCAGTTTGTATTGACAAAACTTCAGGGAATCAGCTAACAGGAATTTATAAACTGTGAAATGTTTGTAGGGGATATTGTACTAAACAAACGGTAAGTGTTTACAGCAATCATAATTGTTGACACCAGCAGGTTATTGTACTCATCTGTTTTTTACTTCATGGAAACAAAGGAAAGAAAATGTAAATGAAGTTCTGGTGGTGTTGGAAGAGCTGGAAAAGGTGAAAGATGAACTGCTGTAAACAAATTTGTATGTCAAACTGAGGAAGCAAACTAGAAATGGTGACGTGACCTCGGCGTTGACTGCAGAGGGTACAGCTGGAAGGGAAATCAAGTATCTGGTGCACACACAGAGCAGGGGGAAGCGAGTCTTTTCAGTCGTGTGCCGGAGCTGCTTTGCTGATGGGCACGGGTGTGAGCAAGGCCTGAGGAGTGGTTTCGCCGCTTACACGGATAGCTGGCTGAGATTCCCTGCCCTGGTGCAGAGGCAGAAAGTTGCCTTTCACACAAATTAGGGTATTTCCCAGATCAGCACTGTATTTCCAACTGGCCAGCCAGGAGATGGACTCTCTGTTTGCTTACCTGTGTAATGTAGTGCCCTGATGCAGGGGCTGCAAGGAAAGGGAGGTGTCTTCCCAGGTGGGTCAGTCTAGCTCGTGAGAAACCTGAAAAATCAGGGCTCTCGACAAGCCATACATCCGTAGCTTTCACATAGGCTGAGCATGAATATTAGCCTGTCAGAAACCACGTTGGAAAGAAATGGACCTCATTTGCAGGTAGCTAAAAAGAAATTTATTCTCAGACTCACAGTATTATGAACATTTGTTGTTCACAGAAGCCATCAAGTGTGACACAAACTTTATATACCTAGGAAAAATCACTTCTTTTTCATTTTCCTCACGTAATTCTTCCATTTTCACTATATCAAAATGTCAGTGGAACAGACCAATCCTGTGAGCCTTCCTTCGCAGCTGGATTCAGGGTACTTTGTAAGTTGAGGGGTCCAAATGGACTTACCCTGGTTCGGGGCCTTGCCTCGTGGACACCTAGCAGGAAGCCCTCACCCTCTGGCATTTAATTCAGGCTCCTTCTCCCTGCTGGCTGATATTTACATCAAACCTGTCCAAACCTAATAACAGACTGTAATAGCATAACCTCTTCTGTGTTTGACAGCAGTTGGCCTGCAAATAGGCAGAAAAGCTGAGGCTGCCTGTGGATATGCACACGTGCAGAGAGGTGGCATCACCTGCATTTCCCCGGAAAACAGGCAAAATAATCCTCTGGTGTGTGGAACGTCTGAGGGTCAGTGAAGCTGACAGGCAGGGTTTGGATAGGGCACTCAGGTTAACCTGTGTTCTCAATTACAGGGGATTCTTCCCCCAGACCAGGAGTGTGTTTGGGATCTAGGGGATGCTGCTGTTTCCGGAGTGTCATAAATAAACCCAAATAGGTTGGTGCCTGTGGGACCTGTTGCTAAGGTGATATAAATGGTTTTTTGCTTCAGCGGCTGAAGAGGACAGTTCAGCAGAAGATGTTCAAATAGAGCTGAATTCAAAGGTTTGTACATTCTTTCACCCTGAAAGAGAACACAAACAATTTTGTGTTGTGTTGAATAAAATATTTCATAAACACTGACGTGTGAGAAAGCAGTAGGTGTGAAAGTTCACTTTTCTGTCATTGCGCTTTTTATCCATTAGCTTAGTGGATAGGGCACCTGACAGAAGAACCTGGAGGGACAGTTCTGAAAATAGTTAAATCTTCTGAGGGTTTTTCTGAGGATGGATCACATTTGGGATCCTTTAGTTTAACCATTTACTGGGAGTTGGGCTCAGTGAT
Source organism: Strix aluco (assembly GCF_031877795.1). Lineage (NCBI taxonomy): Eukaryota > Metazoa > Chordata > Aves > Strigiformes > Strigidae > Strix > Strix aluco. The sequence goes on along the minus strand of NC_133941.1, from coordinate 13,258,027 downwards.
CCTTATGGGTCCCTTCTAACTTGAGATATTCTGTGATTTACTGCCTCAAATACTGATACACGACCTAAACTCTCACCTTTCTCCTGATGTTACGCTAATTAACCTGTGGCAAACTCAGAGGCAGGAGGGCTACCTTTGGATAGACAGCTCTGACTATGTGGAGTCAACAGAAGGGGAGAAGATGGTCAAGTTGAGATCTATAGGGTAAATTGCCTCTATACTTCCCATATGTCTATAACTTACATCTCTGTTAATTTTTTTTTCCCAGATAACTTGTGGGTTATGGTCATTGAAAATATTATAAATAGCAATTGGGGCATGTGAAAATCAAGATGATAACTCTGTAGCCAGTTGGTTAGGACTTTGATGTGATATGTGAAATATGAAGATTAGCAGAATTAAATATGAAATTTGCCATTAAAATATTGTTTCTAAAAGGCATAAGATATGAACAGGTGTTTAATTGCAGAGAAAAAGGCATTTTTTACTTCTTGAATGGAAGTGGCAAGATGGAGTCTTTTTGACTTAGAGGGAGCAAAGTAATTTAAAACAGAAGAGTGAAATTTAGTTGCTATGGGTTAAGTATAAATGGATCTAGTTTCTGTAAATAAGTCAGTATTGAAAGAGCTTAAAAAAATCCAATGATACCAAATGTTTCAGAAGCCAACATCAACTAATTTGAAATATTGAAAGTCTTTTGTACAATAACCTCCAGGCACTGAGCATGTTCAGGATTTGTAAGATTGATCCCAAAATGACATAGAAGAACAAAAAAACCCCAAAACACAACCAAAAAAACAAACCAGACACAAAAAACCAAATTATGAATTAGACATTCTAAGATGCCAGAACAAAACCTTGCAGCCTTGTATCTTGGTCTTGGGTCGCTGTTAATTAAAAGCGTGTAGGTGCTTTTAATGTCGGTACCACCCTCATCCTGTGTCCATTGAAGGTAACAGTGAAACTCTGTTCGACTATAATGCTACAGGAACAGACTAGAAAAATGTGTTCAGATGTGAATAACCCTGGTGATATTTAAGATAATAAAGCAGAGTTAGTCAATTCTGAATCATCCATATAGCAAGTGATATATTTCTAAATGTAGAAATAGCAGCTGAGGGCATCCCCTGAGCTGGGGTCCCTTCAGATTCAAACAAAAGCATGTTTCTGTGCATCTGCAAAAATCCTTTTAAAAATAAGGTGGTGCTTGAGAGAGGAAAATAAATCTTACACAGTGTATTTTCTTTGTAATCTGTTGTTTGGGTGTTTTTTTTTTTTTTTTTTGTGCTTAATGTGCACATGAAAGCGCTGAGATGGAAGATTTCTAATGGTTGAGTTTATCATATATCAGAAGAGCAAATCTTTGATGATTCCTTTGCACTTTGTTACCTCTCAGCTCTGTCATGTTTGCCCATTTGAGCTACCCCGCTGGAAATGATTGTTCTTTCAGTACTTGAACAAATAAATAACTACAAAGGTTTGCCAGTAGATTTACTTTGTTTGTGCCATTGCACTTGACACTAGCTAAAAAGTCAGCTTCCTCTTAGCAAATATCTGTTTTGTTTATTTTAATGCTAGGCAGAACTGCAGGAAAAGGAAGTATCTTTAATTAAGTGGAATGAATATCGTTGCAAAAACAGATGTACTTTCAGGCTTAGGTCTGATGGAGCTATAAGCCTTACAGCCTGTCCATTTTCTCCAACAGTCTCAGTTCTGCTATCACCTCTCATCTCTCCTTCCCAAACCTCGCTTCTCTTTTAGGTCGTTTCAGGTGCAGTAGCCTGGTTATTACTTTTTACATGTGTGCCTAAGTAGGAACCCAGACTTTTTTAAGGGGTTGCAAGGTTCTGGACACATACTGCTAGTTCTGCAGATGCACCTCACGTTGAGCCTTCTGCGACCTGGCTGAGAAGCCCCTGGGTGCAGGTTGGTTGTAGGTTCCAGGGCTCAAGGCTTGTGCCCGCACCGATACGTGCTGTTGATGTTCTGACTCTGATTCTCCAGGTAGGATCCTAAACTGGTGTAAATTAGTGCAGCTGCAATGATGCTACCTCAGCTGAAACTCTGATTATTATTTTTTTTAAAGAGAAATATTGTTATTACTTACCTTGAGATGCCATGGGGCTCTTGTTCTACTGTACTTAGAAATATAAGATACATCCGCGTAGTGCAGTCAGATGCAAACTCTCTTTCTAAACTCCAGGTAGGCCAATGAGATCCATGCTGCCATGGAAAAGCAATGCTGCCTGCCTTCTTTGCAGGTAATAATCACCGTTTCTCAGCAGGACTCAAGTCCAGAGCTGTGGTAATGTGGCTGTATGGTTTCAGGATCTGCACTGGCTTGTCCAGAGAGTTTGGAGTGTGTCCAGAATGAACCCTTTACTTATAGACCTACCCATTTTCACTGGTGTATTATCTTCATTTTCTGCACAAGCACCACAGGCTCACATACTGGCTCCATTGTCATGAGATAAAATTGGCTTTTATTTATATCTTAGCTGCATGACCCAGTGAGTCTGCTGGTCTAGTGTCTGTCACACATAATTCAAAGTAAATAAATACCATGAATGAATGTTCCCTTTTTTGAAGGTTTAGCAATGGGGAAATTTAAACTAGAGTATTTGAGCTGAGTGTCAGGTTTGATTTTCACCTACTAAGAATATTAGTTAAGATGATATTTATTTAAGAAATTTGACATTAAGAATTTATTCATAGCAAAGGCAAGTACCTTTGAAACCTTTGTTTTCAGTTGAAACAAAATGCTTTGTGGGTTTATTAAAAGCTACTTTGTGAGCTTTGAATTTCAAACAAGAGTTGGGTTCAGAAGCATCCCCATGGACTGAGGCGTAGATGGGAGAGAGCGATTATGGACCTGCTGTCTGGCCTTGGACAAGTTGCTTCAGTGCTTAACGCTTCAACTTGCACCTTGATCTGTGAGGTAGAGATAATTACACTTACTCAGCTTTGTAAAAATGCAACCAGAATTATTTTTTATTCTCTGCAATGTAACTTCAGATCAGAAGTAGTATATAAGACCACTTCTGCAGTTAGTGTTGTACACTGGAAACTGGGGAGTCTGGGTTTGATCCTTGATTCTACCACAGTTTTCCTGTGTGACTTTGAAATATGCCCGATCTTGCCATGTCCTGATGGCCGTTGGTATTTTTTTTTCTCTTAATCTTTCCCTTTCTTGTTTCTGGAAATTGTAGAAGGGAGATGGTTGGACACCATTTGTGAGAGCAAAGTTGATGCTACTGTATTTTTGAGATCCCAGGCGTATTATTGGTGTTGAATCCGGTTCACCTCGCAGTTTTGCACTTCAGTGACCTCCTTTATGTTATTACAGTACAATTAAAAATGAATAGAGTTCTCCTCCCTTTTCAGTATTAGTTAAATTCTCCATATGCTGGTAGGTTAAATGGGTATTGAACTGTTTAACTTTAATTAAACAGCAAAGTCTGGGGAGAAGCCAGGAGCATACTGTCAAATTAAAACAGTTGCCTGTGTAAACAGCTGCCCATAAATCAGATTCTCTTGTATACATAACAATTGTTAATTGAATAATTACCTAAACTTCATCTCTTAATTTTTTCCTCAGGAAATGCATTACATATACTTGGAAGTATTGGATTTTTTAGCATGTTTTGATTTAACAAAGGTGAAGGTGTGATATATGTGCTAGCCAGAATGCAGAAACTTTCAGGAGCTTATGGTTGAGGCTTAGAAGGAGAAGTCGACGGGAGGGAGATGCGTGCATGAAGGAGTGCCAAAACCTCTTTGAGAGTCATTTTGTGTAGCAGCAGTTAAGGCAGCATTATGTTTGTGGGTTGTGTTGCTCAGAGGCTCGATTTGGTTTGACAAGTCAAAAATAAGCCCCACTGAAATCTCTGGAAGTCTCCCACTGACTTAAGTAGTGGTTGTGTCCTGCCCATTGTCCTGTAATGGCCTCCACAGAGCAGCCCACATCGTGTGCGGGTCTTCTGGCAATCCCGGCAGGACACTGGTGATAAATCTGTGGGATGACTTCTCTGTCAGAATAGGTCATGTGGAAAGGCCTGTGTGGTGTGGGGCCTGCTGAAACTCAGAGCCAAAGGCAGCCTGCTGTTACTTGGAGTGAGGTAAATCATGAAGAAATGCGTTAGAAATGGTATCGTCGGTCTGATAATGGGAAGATGCTGCTTTCTGTGTGGAATGAGGAAATGTGTGCTAGTTTGCAGTTTGGAGCAGGTTTCGCTTGCGCTGCAGTGTCCCTGCCTCATGGCAGAGTTATGGGTGTTTTCTGGAGGAAAACCTACCTTGACTGCAAAGATGTCTCTTCTTAAAAAATAGAAACTGTTTAAAAATTCCATCTGAAGCGTGGAGTTGGACAACATTCACAAACCAGCGCTAGTATGGGAAGCATTTGCTTTATATTTTCTGCACTAAAAAAAAGGGAGCTGGAAATATTTGCCTTGCTCTATTTGATATGCTTTCATGACTCTTCCTGGCTTGAGTGATGGTGTCTTCCTGCAGAGCTGTTGCTCGTGGACTGCTGTTCCCACATGGAAGTCACCTCACACCCCTGTATACGTCTTCAGATGCAGACACAGAATGCAACGGGCACTTCTGCAGCACAGTTTGGCTCTATCCCAGCCAAAACCAATACAGTGATGAACTCCCATAAAGGGAGTCCAGCTCATCGTTAGTGTGACTGCTGGAGAAACGTCCATCTGGTCAGATGAATCCTGTACCCAGTTTTTTGGGAAGTGATTCAAAGCAATCCATCATGCTGCAGACCATGGCAGCCCAACATGGCGCCGGGCCTGATGTTTTCCGATCAGTAGCAGGCAATTCTCAACGTGCACAAAAATATAAAACCTGATCTTTATTGAGCTGTCCGTGTTTGCTGTTTTCCCCTAGACAGAGCAACAAATCTGCTGCTCTCTTTATGTTCTGGAGGAGAAAATACATGTCTTTGCAAAAGCTTTTTGCCTTCTCCAAGGCTCTGTCTCTATCCCATGGCTTTATAAATACAAAGCTGCTGTGAAATCTCTCTCTCTGGGGAGGTACGCTTTGCTTTGCTCGTGTCTGTACGTGCCGTGTGTCGGTCCTTTGCAGGGATGTAGTTTGGACATGAAAGCCACAGCCCTGGGGACAAATCTCACTGGCTCACAAGATGCCATCTGCCCCCCTGCCTTAGGGGACAGACCGCAGGGTCACTGCTGGTTTCCTTCCCCGTCAGCCCCACGGGTACGTTTCAGGCTACACCATCTACAAAACGTTGAGGGGGATTTTGGAGTTAGGTGCACGTAGCCTGGCATGGGGTGTTTGTGAGAGGTCCTTGCCGTGTAGCTCATGTGTGAGGAGCTGTTGCCTGAATACAGCTCCTGTTGCTGCTGGGAGCACAACTTAGGGCTGTGAAGGTGTGTGAGTAAATGAGACACAAAGGTCTGAGTAGCTGTGAGGGAAATCAGGAGGGAAGCACTACTCACAGCAGCAGGCACACGGGGCAGCATGGCCTTGGGAAACTGGCTGAGGAGGAGAGACTCTTGAATCTGCAAGAGAAGCAACAGTCATGTTTTTCCATTGTTTTGGGCACCAAAAGAAATGCAACAAGAACGAGTATAAGCTTAGGAAAAATGACCTGTGGAGAAGGTTAAACAGATTCAAGTTCTTTATAATAAGTGAAGACAAGTCTGAGCAAAGTGAGGAAGGTGTTCAGACGCCTAAATACTTCAAGAAGGAAAGCAACAATCTCTCCACAGCCCTAGTGAGTAGGGCGAGGAGTAATACAGTAAAGAGAGGACTAGGCTGAATGAAGACATTTCTTAGTCTTCAACACTACAGCTCCTTCAGCACGGATTAGGCACACGCCTGTCAGGATTGACCAAGGTCTGCCCTGACCGACCTGGGGTGGAGGAGGGGATTTTCAGCCCCACTTTGCTACAGCCGTGTCAGTCTTTTGCATTCAGGTTGGCAGAAATTCCTCCAGTTCTCAGTTCTGTATGTTCAGTGGGCAGATGAAATCATAAACCTAAAGTGGCACACCTTTTGTGGGTGCACAGCAGAAATCTCGTGAGCTAAAAGCAGCTCTGAAGCACAAATATCAGAATGCTTTTAACGTGCGATGGAAATAGATGTCTCATGGAGCATAATTGTGCTCCTAGGATGGTCCTTTTTTCAGGGGCAATGCAGTGTCTTTGCAGCATGAAACTGCAGCAATCGATCTGACTGTTGTGTTCCTGGTTGCCTCTTCACATAGCCAGCACCACCTTCTTGCACAGCAACAGAGAATAATAACTCTTATTTCAATATATTGACATGTCTGCCAGTGTTAACCTTGCCTTAGCCAACCCAGGCAAGATTTGACGTTAGGGAAACATCTCGGCTCCTGTTATTCAAATATGCATATTTTTTCTCTGTTACTGTTGAGAAATTCTGAGTTTCTTCAAACTCAGATTCAAAACAAGGACTTACTATGTATTTCAAATTCTTTTATGTGATCTGGGAGTAAAGCATCAACTTCTGTTTGTTCTTGGTGTGCTGGGTATGTCTCCCTTGTGTATGTCAGTGAGCCGTTGGCACTGTGTGGAAGAGCACCCCAAGGTTACTAAAGCTTTTATCTGTGCTATTCGGTTTATATTATAAAAGAAAAATCTGAGTCTGCATCTTTAACTGCTTTAAGTTTGTGGAATTCCTTTGAAGTTTGCTCTCTAGTATGCATTATAAAGAATCATGATAATTTTAGTGAAAATCTGCTAATACTGATGTTTTCTTCTTTATAACAATATTGATGACTTTTGATCACTCCTAAACAAGATCAAAAGATGTCAGACTCTCCTCTTTGTTTTATCAGTATAATGAAAACACAAATATACTTAAAACACTTCAAATGGTTGAGCACATGGTAGCTGAAAGAAACCTCAACTGTCTGAATTATACATTAGTGTCAGACTGTAATAACCCAGATTATCTGCACTGTGTGTTTTGCTGAGAGGGAAGGTACTAAGGGATCAGCATAGTAAATTCCATTTTCTGCAGCACTTGGAATAATCAACGTGCATAGGTGAGTGCAGCAAGCAGCGATCTCTTTCTTGAAACCACCCAGCAATGGCAAATACGAGGGATATTTTCACTTCTCGTGGGGGTAGCAAAAACATGCACTGGTAGTAATGGTGGGCTTAGAGCACTGGGTTGGTGTGGCCATGGCTCAGGTGCTGCTGGCGCTGCCAGCCCCGAGTGGCAGCGGCGGCTGGGGAAGCGCCAGGAGGCTGCACCTCTGGAGCAGGTTCAGGCCTGAGCACAGCCCCTCGCCTGGCACGAGCGCTGCTGGAGGTGAGCTGGAGCGGGGCCTGGCTCGGCTGCCATGAGGCGTTTTGGGCCCAGGAGAGGCAGGTAAGTTTTGGCACTGTGCGTTCCCTGAGAGGTGCCCTCGGTGATGGGAGAGGATTCGGGATGGTGAGGTTTGCTTCAGGTTCTGAATCATCCTGGAAATCATGAAGTAGAAGAGTGAGTGCTGGTAAACTGTGAGAACAACATGTGTTCAGGCCTTTAACACTAATCTTACTACCCCAGCAGAAAGTGGGTATTTATAAACATTGCCCAGTAATATGCAGTAAATTTTACTCCAATGCTCAGGACAAATTTGAAAAAATATGGTGTATTCTTCCTGTAAAAGTTCGGAGCAAAACTTCACATTTTAACTCTTGAACATCAGATTTCCTTTTTTGGTCATTCTTAAATAATTGTTATACAGTAAAAAAGAGCTGTGGAAAACAATATGCACATGTTTATTTTTTGTCTTACATTTTTATAAACAGCTGAGAGCCATGAAAGGTAAGCCATACTTAAACTCATAAACCAAGATTGTAACAATTTAATACAATTTGTAGGGTTTATTTAATGAGCTTGGGTAATATGGAATGAAAATTGTTCCCAAAAGGCCCCAATCAACTAGAATATTGAACTGGAAAGCAGACTGTCAACTGTGTTTTAACTAATGTCATATGACTGTATACTTTTTAGTGAACACGGTTTCATCTGCGGAGAAGGAGCCTTGCAAAATGTTGTGCTCACATACCTTGAGGGTCTGCCCAGATACATTTTGGTTTGGCTGAGCTCCTTTGGGCTGGTGTGCGGCCGTGACTGTGTACAGGGTGAGTGATGGGTGTAGAAGAATAATGTGTCTTCTGAGATCTCTCAACATGCCGTTTCCCGATGCGGTCCCACCAGTACGTTCAGATTTGTGTGCAGTGAAGCAAGGGGGGCCGGGGGCTGTTGGCCTGGCTGCTGCCTGCACTCCCCATCGGCAGCAGAAAGGGCATTTCAGTTACCCAGCTGACACCTCTTACAGAGCAGGCTTCACCTGGAAATTGGACAGAGAGAAGGGAACTGTGAATACAAATCACAAATCATTTATCTTGGCAAACAGAGTGCAGTTGACTTTGGTGGGCTTTTTAAAGTGTGACTTTTTTTTTCTAATGCTGGAAAGACACATGCAGTAGCTGCACTAATGATGTTTTATGTCTGAGAGCATGACTAGGACAGTCTATAAACAAGGGTAGCTCTCTGGGCTTTTTACTGTGATAAATATGAGTATTTTACTGAGAGGGGCATTTTTTTCATCTGTTTTATTCTTATCTTCTCCCAAGTCTCTTACTTCTCAGACTGGCACCAAGGACAGTATGGGAACACTTCAGTGTTAAGAAGTGCAGAAAGTATCAGTATTACATGCTAGTATGTGTTTAATGTTAAGTGTAAAATCAAATAATCATGAGGGCACAGTTTGAGGGATTTACCAATCTGAAACTTTTCAGATCAGTTTTCCTCAGTGGTATGTTTGATTTTTATTTTTTTTTTTTAATTTTTTTTTAATCTGACTTTTGAGATCAGCCATGAAATATGAATGTGAATCTTTGGGAGATCCAAAGAGTAATTCTAGCGCTGTTGCTTTGTGCTTGAATTTTTCTGACAGCTTACTCTTTATATTTGTTCCCTTAACTGATGGCAAATACTGAGTAACAAATGGAGTAAAATGAACTTGTATGAGAATTTGAATGAAAGAAAATTATGCATTATTTAGGTCTGCTGATATTTGGGGACTCATTGTTATCCAGTTAACATCTCGAAATGAGTAAACATAATCTAAATAATCAAGTGTGTGATTCAGGTCTAATTGAAATCAGATGAAACTGAAATCCCGTTGGCTTCAATGAATAGAAGCAACAGGGCACTTCATGCGAACGGAAGGGGAAGAGCAAGAGATTTTTCAAGGGTAAGGTGAGCAGCAGGAGGAATTGCGCTACTGTTCAAATAGCAGTAATAGAGTGGAGGCATGGCTCTGTCGTATTTTCCCTGGAGAAAGTCTTGTTCTGTTCCCAGGGGATCTGCAGCAAGGGAACAGTAATATTGAGGGCTGCAGTGTTCTTCACTCTCCTAGCCAGGTCCAGCTGCCTTCATAGGACAGTAAGGACACCACAGTCCAGAGCTCGTGCATTTTGCTACCTGAAGGCTGTCCAGCCCCAGGGGAAAGGGTTGGGAATGGAGCAAATGACCAGTGCTGCTTTGTTCTGACACAGCCCACCTCTGGTTTGGAGGTTGAGGAATGGGTCTGACACAGGCCCAGACCAACCTGCTCTGGCTGAGGGGAGCTCTGGCTGGTGGCTAGGCGAGATGGGCCTCTGAACTCTCTCCTCTGAAATTCCATTAAGAGGGATGTCATGGCATTTATATTTAATATAGACACGCTGGACTGTGCTGGCAATAAGTGAACTGAATGTGGTGGAGGAAATTAGCCCAGTGACAGCTGCATGCCAAGTACCCGCTGCAAATGCATCTCTGTCAGAGACACAAGGCAACTCTTGTCACCCTCTCATCAGATGTAATTGAATGCCTACAGAGGTGGTAATTACAAATACCATCCAGGCTGCACAGAGTCATTTGTCTTTGTTTATCATCAGAGCAAGTATATTGATCATTACTAAAGCACTAAATATCTTTGGAGAGGAACAGGAAAATCAGATTAATAAAGCCTGACATGCATTGTGAAATGCACTTCTCCATGAAAGTCAGGTTTGGTAAGTACAGCACTGACAAATGAAATCACTCTTTTAGCACTCTGTTGACCTAGTAGTGTTCCTGGGAGAAACGGCATCTCGGAGAAAGCCACTTTGGATTTTTATTACTCAGGTCTTTCTTTGTATTTTGGAGCCAACTGAGTCACTTTGTGTTTAACTATGTATGTGCAGCTTTGAGATTTAATATACTCTTTGGATTATGAACCTGACTGCAGTGGAGTTAGTGGCATGAAACTAGTGTGATGAAATTGTAATGAAAATCTGGTGAATAAAACTGCAGTAGAGATTATGGTTCAAAGCCTGTTGAAGAAAAAGACAAGGTTGAAGTATGCCAGTGCCAGTTGGGAATTCAGTGGCTGGAATTATTGGATTGATTGCCTGTTTAAACTGGTGTAAACAACAGAATTTGATCTTTTATACATTGCTCTGATATCAGATGTTATATTTTTATCTCAGGCAGCAGATCATGGACATTTTTAGTCCAAACTGGTATTTCCCTCACTGTGTTCTTGGAAACAATTAATTTTGCCAGTAGTTTCACTAGTACCTTTTAGCTAACAGCTAGTGGTTACCAGTTTTCCTTATAAGCCCCCTATTACCTAATAACAGTTTCTTAGAGAAACGGCCAGGAATTCTGTGAATATACCATGCAGGCTGTTTCCTATCTCATGCTGAATTTTGTGAACTGTTAATGTGCTACAGCAGTGAACAAAGTTTCTCATATCCAGATCTAGTGAGCCTTCATCAGTACTATATATACAGAAGAATTAATTTACAGTATGTCAAAATACTTTGACATCTGGTTTAGCTCAAATGTTCCTTAAAAAAATTTGGATGGTTATCAGATGTCCTTACTCACCCAAAATTAAGACCTATCCTCACTAACACCTACTGCATCTGGATAAATTTACTCATGGAGATATTCCCATTTGATAGATCAATCTTCTGTTAGATTATTTGCCTGGCATTCAGATGAATCCAGCAGATGAAAATAAAGATATCCATTTTCTATTAAATTGGCATTTTCTTAAGCTTTTCCTTATCTTACAAAGTAAGAAATCTTCAGACACATGCTCAGCTAGTAGGTAGGTAGCATCACCTCTAAGTTGTCCTTAGTGGTTATGTGTTGCTTTATGCTTGGCTGAAGATTTGGTACATTAGTTGTCCTCCATGAGCTGTTTTTTAAGCACAATATATCCAGTTTGTCTTCCTTTTCAGCTGTTTTTTAAGAATTTGGTTGTTGATTTAGAAATGGACCCAAGTTAATGCTCTTTCTTCAAATGAGCAGTGCGATTGCGTGGTAGGCTTGTATCACTTCCAAAGGCACCTGTTATTAAAGGAAATAAATTCAAAGATTAACTCTCATATTTATCATATTCCAAGCTGACTTCTCAGAATTAGTGATAGGAAAATGTTATAGGTGTTCAGTTGGCACTTAACATCCTCTGGAGCCCAGTTGTACCGTGATGGTTGTTTATCTGGGTGACTGTGAAGATCAGATGGGTTCCCACAGCTCCATAAGACGTGCCTGCCTGCCATCCTTGGCAGTTGGAGAGACAGCTGACCCGCGCATCCTTTTGGTTTAGTATGGGCAACATCTTTTAAAACTCTGCTAAAACTCCAGATTAGTTTGCTAGCATATTTCTATCTCTTATATATGCAAAAATATGTACAAGGCAAGGGACACCACCAAAGAGCTGATGGGAACTTGGCCAGCCGCTGAAGCTGTCTTTTTGGTTTTGATTTGAAGCGTGATCTTTGTTGTCTTGAAAATATGGGGAGCATCTCTAGTGGGCTCAAGTATTCCGTAACAGATTGGTAGTTATAAGTTATTAGAATCATTCAGTTGGGTAAAAAAGACACAAAAGCCCAGCCCTCCTTGGCCTAAATGCTAATCTTCAGGAGCAGGGGCTGTAAGTGCCCATGCAGTCAGAGGAACAGGCAGAATTGACTTGTCTTCCAGAACGGGAGACCCCGCTTTACGGATAGAGTTGCTTTCAAATATCCGTAATCAGAAAAAGCCTTTAATCACTGAGTTTTAGCCTCAATTTAGATTTTCATGCATGCCAATTAGTAGAACCTCATTTTCTAAAGATACAATCTTTCCTATTTTGAAAGCTTGACAGTTCTAATGCTTTAAAATTATTGAAGCTGACATGTCTTCTCAAGAACTGTTTAACCTGTCAGATTCTTCATTCTTTTATCGTCTCAATCACTTAATGACTAAAAAAAAAAAAAGAAAAACCTCCCAATGAGTTATTCTTTACCTTTCTTTAACTCACCAATAATTATATAGATTTTTACTTGTGGTAGAAAGTTTTCTTTAGAAACAGAGAAGAGCTAATTAAAAATGTCCAATATCCTAAATTATGAGTTATGATGGAGTGCGGAGCAGTATGCAGGTGGTAATGTCAACGTGGGTTGGAGATACCATTTGTTTGTCATGCTGGATGCTGGAAAGATATTAAGCTTCAGACAAACCAGCCACCCTCTCCCACTGACATGCAGTCTGCGCTGGATTCACTGCTGCGTATCGCACCAGCCTGGCATGGCAGGTCGGGGGCTGGTGCCTCCAGCCCCTGATTTACCCCCTTACTGAATTTACATTTGCTTATATCGGCCCCTTGTTGGGTGCAAAGGACTTGTCCGGATGGACCACTTGTCTTAGCCAGTCTGGAAGTCCTAGAAGTGGTGGGTTTTAACTTCTGCCATCAAATGTTGTCTTTGGAAGCAGGAATAGGTGTTGAAAGGTGGTAGTAAGCTGAGGGGAAATTAGCTGAAGAAGGAATGGAGGAAAGAAATAGTTATGGAGAAAAAGAACTGCCTATAGGTATCATCTGCCCGTTGGGTGCATGGGGAGGGACAGGCAGTTCTGAGCCCTTGCTGGCAGGGACAGGTGCTTTCCTCCTTGGGGAGGGCTGGACTTGGCAGATTCTGCCTTTGTCCCAGCCTTTGTGCCCCAGGAGTGAGCGGTGGGGAGCAGGGGCAGGTCTGGGCCCACCCACCGCGGTGAAATGTCCGGCCTCTGGGGCACAGCCACGCTGGGGGAGCGCGGTTGGGGTGCATGGGCAGCGAGAGGAGTGAGGCACGGCAGAAAGCTGGGTGGCACCTCCTGGTTCTGAGGTTGATACTTGTTTTGAAGAAAACAAAGGGCTTCTATGAGAGGATTCAGTTAAAATTAGTCAGATGATGTTTCTCAAACTGTATTGAACCAGCTGTGTTTGGAGATGAGTTGCACTTTATCGAAACGCATGTGTGTGTGGCCAGTGTCAGTGTCCCTCCTGCTGTGCTGCTCCTTGCGGGCTGTTATCAGGCTGTTCTGGAGAAAGGGTTAAAACACAGTTCTCTTCTCTTTCCAGAGATACCCAACTTCAGTGCACTGAAGTTTTGATTTGTGTGCTCAAAGACAGCATTCTGAATATCTAAAGTACTTTGTCTCCAGTATTTGTTCACTGATTGAATAAACAAATGAAATCCCTCATATGGTCACAGTTTAATTTATAAACTGTGGGGTTTTTTTATTTTTATATTAATGTTTTCCTTCGTGTTCTTATAGACAAATCTCATTTTTCTTGGTACATGAATCCTACTAATTTTGTTGAATATTTTTTTCAGTTCCTGATCAGTTTGTTTGAATGAACTGTCAGATTTGGCACAAACTGGCAATCTCTCCTCTGGGGAGGGCTGAAGATGAACTGGCAGAAATGTCTTATATGGGTGTCCCTGGGAAGCATGTCCTGGACAAGGCATGCAGCATGGGGTGAGAGCAGCACCTCGCTGCCTTCTCACTCTGCGAATGTCACATTGTCTGTTTGAGCTTGGTGCTTTGGTATGGTGTGATTCACATCTTCCTCACAAAACTAACCCAAGAGCAGTGAGATCTCAGGCACATGTGGGCCTGGAGCTCGTCTTGGGGCAGGTTGGACTTGGCTCCTGCCCAAAGCCCTGGTGAGACATTGCTCCCCGGGCTGGCGGTGGATGGGGTGATCGCTGGGCCTGCAGCAGCTGAGTTATTGGACTTCAGCTCTGCAGAGTTTTACTAAAATCACTAAACCATGCAAGTAATTAGCTCATAACTTCATAACCCTTTGCATGATTCAAAGTGAGGCTGGAATAGTAGCAAATCACGTGCTGTAGTCAACTTCACAGTCCTTTTGCCTGGTGGAAATTGCAACAGGAGCATCAGCACAGTGGTGGGAAGATTGTAAAATTTAGTGGGATCTGCTGAGACGAAAGAAAATACATGAATGGATGATATCAACACTATTAGTTTTCTTTCACTCCTTAAGTGAAACCGATTATTGATTGCAGTGGGAGTTTGACTGAATAATAGATGATATAAAATGGGTGAGAGTAAGAACATCCGGATTTGATTTTAGCATGCTCAAATAACTGGCTGCAGTCTATCCAGTGTTTCACTTGCTTAGTCATAGCAAGAAGACTGTATTTATTATTCTGTGGAGGGTTAACAACAGGATATTATGCATTAACAATCTAGATTCCTAATTAAAAATAAACAAGAGATGCAAACTCTCACAATCAAAAGCGTTTAATCTGTGGAGGTTTAATTTTTGGAAGCTCTTAATCCTCCACATCTGCATATATGATGGCAGGTAAATATCCCATTGTAAATGATTGATGTGAAAATATAAACAAATGCAACTTTGATATATGACTTAAAATGCCTTTCCAGTGGTTTTAAAACTATACTCCCCAGGTGCCTTCTGGCACTGCAAAGGCACCAGTACAGCGTGCAAGATTTCACTATAGTTTCTCATTGCTGTTTAGAAAAATAAATAATTTGACAGAGTTTGCCCTTATTCCATTCATTTAATTTCAGTGCTTTTCACAAAAACAGAGGCTCTTGCAGATCGGGTTGTGAGAGGATGGACAGTTGTGCCCACCTTCTTTTAGTCCTCTGAGAAGATGCAGAAGTAGTCGGTAGCTGCCTAAAGTGCACACTTTTCCAATGGGAAGAATCTGGAGAAATGTCAGATTTTTATTATACGTCCCCTGGGAGACGCACTGGGTGTCTGAGCTGTGCTTGTGCTAGAACCTGAAGTAGGCAAAACTTGGTCCTGTCCAGAGAAGAGAATAAAAGCTGGGTATGGAGGAGAGCTCGCTCACCTGGCAGTTCCCTCCTGGAACCTGCAGGACTGAGGCACAGCGGTTGGTGGGTCACAGGGGTTTGAGCTAAATTGCTTGTACACAGGGACTGGTACCTTTCCATCATAATATTTATAGTAAGCCACCTCAAATAAAGCTTGTCAAGTCATCTTTTGGTATTGTTTTTAAAACAGAAACAATATTTAATAGAAACAGCTTGGGGGGGCTGGCAGAGGATGGGCATTATGAAGAAACAGAAAAGCAGGGTGCTGTGGCTTCAGGAATGAGACTTTTTTTCAGCATCTTGTTTTGTTTTAGTGGTGCTCGACAACGGTTGGGGTCTCTGTCCTGGGGCACCTTCCCTGATGCACTGCTGCCATCCAACACCAGCCTGTTCCCTTCATCCGAGCTTTCTTTCCTGAGAGAAAACTGGTGTAGGAATCCTTGCTTTTCAATTTCATTCCATCAAAACCAAAAGACTCAGAAGTGCTTTTGTTTTCATAGGCTTTGTCTGAACAAGAAGACTGTTTCTGCCAACATAGTGTTTGGGTATGGCAGTGGATTTATTTGCATGTTCCTGTTAACCAGTGGAGGTTTCCTAGTGCTGGCCAACCTCTTGCTGTCACTTGCGTGGCTTCTGTCCCTGGTGTTGGGCTCACGAGGCTGCTTGGTGAGGGACCGCGTTCTTCCTCATGCTGGGCGGCTCTTGCTCCTTTGAGCATGTTTCTCCAGGACTGTGTTTGAGAGGCTGGGGGGCAGTTGGCAGATGTCCCCATGGATCAGGTAGAAACTCTCCTGTGGGTCCCTCCACCCCCTTTCCTCCCCAAGGCTGCCCTCTCCGCCACTTAGGGCCTTTCCCCCATGGGTGATGAGGAGTCGGCTGCCAGCGCCCTCACCAGCCCCCCCAACAGATGCGCCTGGCCTCACACCTATCACTGTGCACAATTGAAAATTAACATTTTATTTTCAAGTCCCAGTTTCAAATCTGAACCAAGCCTCACTGTACAGGGTTACCAGCATTTTCCAGCTCATCTGTCTTTGCTTAGTAGACTCCAGCGCTTTGCTGGGAATGGGATTGGGGATGGAGGAGTTCTGGAGATGTGACTGCACATTTGCACACTCACATTAGTCCCCCAGCCCAGCCGTGCCATGGGTTACCTGCCAATTTTATTTCAATTAAACTGTCCTCTGGATATTGCATTGTCCAATCCAAGACATGTTATAAAGCTTTATAATGTCGCCAGTTACTTTTCTGCTCTCCTGAGCCTTTTACTGTAACTGTAAGTAGTAGATACGCATCCTTTAAATACTCAAGAGACTTTCACCATCAACTCCCATGGTCTCTGAATCAGACCCAAGATGAATAAGGCACTGCAGTGTTAACTGATAGATTGTCGTGTATATAAATGGGTGTAGTCAGCAAATTTAGCCTCACATCACCTGAGGATCAGCCCTTGTTTGTTCTACAAGAAGCTGTATTTCATGTTTACTCATTAGAAACAACAAGAAATGTGTATTGTGGGACAAAATATAATGGTACAAAAGTTCAGAGAGGAATAAACAATGCAAAGCTGTGTGATGAGCATGTACTCAGCTGGGAAATGCAAAATGATAAAGACCTTTATGCTAGAGAAGAATCCTAATTGCTAAGAGGAGCTGAGCAGAGAGTATAAATATCCAGGTCTTGGTATCTTGGAGCTAATAAAATCTTCATCTGCACTCTGGGAAGCCCATGTGCAGTGTGCTCGCTGCTGCTCAGCTGGTTCTAAATTTTCACCATTGAGAATACAGGCCAAAAACTGTGTTCTCTGAAGTAAGCAAGAAAGTTATGGTCACTTAATGATCCAAGGTGGATGAGGGAAGGTGAGCTTGATGTTTTTAATGAGCAGTAACGGGATGTGGGCTTGGAGATCTCCTTTGTGTGCACACCTCTTGTTTCCCTGCAGCACCAGCACAGTGAAAGTGACATTTAAATATTTTATGAACATGGACATTAGACGATGAAAGTCTATTAGAATAGAAATTTGCATCACTTTGTACGTCACTTTATTGTGTAATGGGAGTAATTCTAGGTAGTAATCTGCCATCATGGAGCAAAGCGTACACACTCATTTTGCATATTGGGGCCCAGGGTTAAGAGGACTGATTCTGCTAAATGTATATAAAAGGAATTTAGGATAAGGTCCAGGAGAAGTGTCCTAGAAATAACCTACAGGACAGAAGCTGTCACAAACCAGCAACCTAACAGTAGTAAGAATCAAGGACCTATGTTTTCTTCCTAGGTAGATTAGTGGCTGCCTGTTCTTTACAGTTATTAATCATGCTTACAGTAATCGACAAGGCAAAACTGACACTCTACAACTGTGAGCAAACAGATAAGCCTGACTGCTCCTGAGGCTGAGTAGCTCATTGCAGGGTACAATCACAAAGTGCCAGGAAGCCATTTCTCAGTGGTACCTCTTTAGGTTTTCACCAACACGGCGTGTGAAGCTCCTACAGAGAGAGCAGTGATATGCTTAGGCCTGCGTAGCCTGTCTCTGTACTTCACGGGAAGAGCAAAGATCACAACACGTTCTCCTCCCTACCTCCTGCTGACCTTCTCACCCTGTAGCAGCTGTGTCTGACCATGCATGCTTGGTTTTGGGAGTGATCTCCCTCCTGTCTTTATATATGGAAGATCTCCATGGGGTAGAAAAAAGCTGGTGTGTGAAGAAATGTACAGTAGTGGGCAAGAAATTGGTCATTAAGTAGCTTGGAAAGCTTAGTATTCTGGAGGGAAATTCTGTCTGAGGTTCAGCTATAGCATGGAGATGGCCTCCCAACAGCCCACTTCACCATTTGGCCAATAGTCTGGAAACCACAGGGGAGCACAAGAGGGAGCATGGAAAATTCCTGATGTTTCCTCGAAGCGTGGCAGTGACAGACCGAGCACTGCTTCAGTCACTGCTCGGGGCAGCCACACGGACAAGCCTGCTTGTGTCCCCCCAGGTCACGCTTCAGCTGTCACACAGGACAATCTCAGCAGCAATGACCAGCCTTCAGATCTGCTTCCTATCTTCACTGCTCCCTTTCTCTAATTTCCTCAGCACCTCCTTCCCCAAGCTGCAGTGCTGAATGGGGTATGTGGCCTGCTTGGTATAACCTAGTTGTTTTCTTTTACTCAATTCATCTTCATCTCTTGCAATATGAAAGTACTCATCATATTTCTAAAGCCAGAGGAAGTATATGCTTCTGCTATGGCAATTACTCTTACAGCAATTTAATAAGGACTGGTTTGTCTTGGGTTGGATAGGCCTTGTGCTTTAAGATAATTCAATATAAAAAAATAATTGGGTTTATATTTGGAAAACCCAGAGCAGTTATGCTCAAGCTAGTAGAGCGTGCTTGGGTTTTTCAGGGGTCAGAGTGTGGGGCCACAACTCTTGTAAATTGGGCAGCTGCAGTCAGTGAAGCTGCACTCGCGTGGCAGCGGATTATCCGCTCCCGGTGACTGTTGGTTTTCAGTAGTTACTCAGCACAGCTCTTATTTCCTCTTGTTGTCAGTTGTATTGCAGAACCTCTAAATGTCTGGAAGTGTTTCTCATACATCTGCGCTTAGCTCTTATCTTGCAAATTTTCTGCGTGCTTGTGGGACCAGCTACATTTTTCTACAGCTACTGATTTTCAGGAAATGTAGTAGAGGTGTCACCTGTCAGGTATCTGTAAGTTTGCTCGAGCCTGCTGCATTGAGCAGTGTCAACAGGCACAGAATGATACATTGGCTTCTCCGTGGTGCGTGTCTTTCCTTCCTCACCCAAGCTGCTGTGCCTCGGAGAGCTGCTCTACGCCCCGATCTGTTGGCCACGGACTGCACCAGTGACAGGGACTGCTTGCGTGGCACTGGTGACAACCCATGGTAACAGGGAGTGAGTGACAAGTGTGCATTTTAATGGATATCTTAGAAGAAATTATTGTTAATAAAATTGAATTTAGTCTGCTTATTACTGTTTAGTCAGCTTCTGGAAAGCTACAGCTTCTGTGGGGGTCTGGGTGGGTACAAAAGCAACCTGAAATAAAAGAGGGGAAACTATCAGTCTCTGACTTCTGTTGCACAACTGGGAGAAGAGGGAAGTTGGTGATATTTTAGGTGTTTTTTCCCCCCCCGCTCTTTGTGCTTAATACAATTGCTGACAAACTCTACCACTATGATGTAACTTGTATGACTAAAACCAAAAAATGATGTGGAGTCTGGGTGGCACCAAAGTGGGAGCATCCAGACAGCATGACGTGGTGCTGGGTTCTAGTTTGTAGTGGTGGGATCCCTGGAGCATCTTCATGTAATATTCTGACCTACCCCTTTCCGTTACCATGTTTTGTCTCCTCCTGAGTGTGAATTGTTACGGTAGTGTGTGATAGCCAACTGCTGAAAATATGACACGTGTGAGGAATTCAGTACAAGCTCAAGAGTAAAAACAACGGAGAGATTTGGGATAATGCAGCTGTAAATTATTTAAGGGAAAAAAAAAAAAGAAAATGATGCCTTGCTTTCCATAATAGTCTGTGACAGGAGGTACTTTTTACTATTCTTGTATTATGAGAATGTGGTTCAAGGTCTGCTAATGGAGTTTTGTTTGTGCTGTCTCTTCCACAGAGGTGCTTTTGGAATAATTTGCTAGATTCTGTGCCTGTTATTTGCAAGTGGAGAAAAATGAGATTCTGAGGCTTACTTTGAGTCTTATGCTGCAGGGAAAAGGAACACTAATAGCATATGAATAATTAGTGTGTTGTTCTAAGTTCCTATTCTAGGTTAATGCAGTCAGTGCGTGTCTGTGTTATCACAGAGATTATGTGGCAGCTCTGATAGCATTACCTCTTGCTAAGGTTACCTGGCACTGCTCATTAGAAGAATACCTTTTCAGAAATAAAACTCAGGGATACAAGTTGTATGCCAAACGTAGGCATATGTGATATTTGTGAAATGCCACAATCCTCCCAACAAAAACGCATTTCCTGGAGAGAGGTTTTTTTCCCCACTGTGCATCTTTCAGCCTGCGCTTCAGCAGTAAGCTGCTTTTGAAGAGTGGTTTGGTCAGGTGTAGGAGGGGTCATTTCCATAAGTGGATACCACAAATACTCATGTCAGGTGACAACACCAAAGCAGACAGTATAAAAACATGTTTTAGCCAATTTTTCAACCTGTTGTTATAGATTACATTAAACTGTACTAGGACTGACAGCTTCTCTGGAGGAAAAATGTGAAGATCAGGTTAAACCTTCACCAAAATACAGCCCACTCTCAAGAAGGAATATGATGCCTTTTGGGGCTTTGCTGGTTAATGGGTCCATGAAAGTGGGTGGAACAGAAAAGCTTCAGGAGAAAACAGCAGAAAGTAAGTGAGAAAGGATCCAAAAATGGCCACGCAGCCTGAGCGAGCGGCAGGACCATGGAGACAGGGGTCTTCAGAACGACCAGGGTTGTTCGTAGGGACTTGGTACATGTCTTGTATATTCAGATGGCCCAGCCACCTCACCTGCGGGTGTTCTGCACTGGCCTTCTGCAGAGGCAGCATCGTTCTTCTAGGCCTTCCCTAATAAATGGGTAGTTTAATTAGACACACAAAATCAAAGCACAGTGAAAGTTGAAAAGGGAAGCCACAGAAGGTTTCCTTGTTTTATTTGATTATATTTCCTTAATTACCATGGGCCAGACTGCATCCTGTGTCTGTACTTCGGCACATCTCTACTTGTTCCCTTTCCAGCCACAGTCCATCTCGGTGCAGGCTTCTGCTCCTTCCATCAGGCCTGTCGGCTGCATTTCCTTGTTCCTAGCACAGAGCACGTGTGGCGAGGCTACTCATATCCTCCGGTCATCCTCAGGTGCTGTCGACAGCTGCTCTGAAATTGCTTCTTCACCTTTCTTAATTCACTCTCCCCCTCCAGTGCAATGAAGATCATCACAAGGTCAGGTTGGTGCAAAAGATGGCTCTAAGCAGCTTCGCACCACCTCCTCGGAAGCTGTGCAGTGTTTCTTGGTGTGAGTAAAAAGTCTGGCTGATGCTATTAGGTGTTTTTGCAATGAATACAGGGTGACATATGGAAGCAACTATAACGAAAGACACTTATGTGCTGGACCGTAACGGTCAAGCTGACTCTGCTGTTTGGATTCTGTAACCCTACTGAAAATTAATTGTGCAGCAGCTATCATCTTTTAAAGGCAGAAATTACTTGTCAGGGTCATCATCTTTTCAGCAATACAGCTTGCCAGTTCTGGGTTGTGTGTGCGAAGCCCTCTGAGTCACGGTCAAATGGTTGTGTTTGTGACACAGCACATGTGGTATGAAGGGTTAATAATCACATTAGAGCAAATCGGTCCAATCTGTCTTAATCATGCGTGATCAAGCAATTACGAATGCAGATGCCTGGCTCGTGTGGTTATGGACACAGCTGTAAACTCTAGTGCACAAAGCTGTTCAAGTTTGACAAAGTAGGTACCTCAGAAAAGCAGCAGCAGATATAACAAAATAGCTGTGCAAGGGACTTAAAGGCTACTTGATGGTTTTTCACCTTTTTTTAAATTCTAAACTGAAATGTGATGCGTTGCTTAAAACTGCTTCTAGAATCACTGAATTTTAAGCTCTAAGTTGTGACCAAATTCACTGTCAGTGTAGCTCCTGCACCCCACGTGCACCAAACTTCTTAAAAGAATGTCAAGGTCGCAGGCAGAGCTAGATTGGGGTGTTTGTGCAGCATCCACTTAGACCCCTAATGTGCTGTATACCTCATACCATAGTTTTTAACTTCCAGGCTTCCCTGGGGTGTTTATCCTCGTGGTCATCTTCATCTTCTGCAACTCAGCCTCATGTCCTATTTTCATCTCAGACACTCATGGCTGCCCAGTTCAGAAAGGGGAAAGAAGAATGAGGTGAGCATCAAATGAACAAACAAGTCTGTTTCTCTATCAAGAGGGTGTCCTTGGGCACCAGTTCCTCTAGTGGGTTTAGAAGACAGACAGGCCTTCCTCTCCTTTGAATCACTGTCAGGTGACGAAGGTCATTCCAGAGGGTTTTTAGTGTAATGCTACTTTACCACCTTGGCATTCAGTAGCTGTACTACTGCTTTAATTCCTGTTCTTCAGCTTCCCAAGACCCCTTACTCATAGTAGCTCCTAAACTTTTTTCATTTTGCCCTCATTTTCCCCCTCATTTTGTGCTTTCATGCTGATGGAAGGTGGGTGGCTCTTTGACAGTCTCCAACTATTTAGCTTTGAGGTCCAGGCTGAGAGCAGCTCACCCTGCCACTCCCACCTCCTTGTCCTCTAGCCCCAAGCTTCTCATTTTGCTCTTGATCCTTACTTTGAAAGGATGTAATTGGCACAAAGATCACCTGTCAGTCCCTTACTTAGGGAAGAACCTGAGTTTTCATTGAGCTACTGAATTGAGTAGTATTTGGTTGCACTGATTGCTCTCATTGAATGTATTTGTTTATATTGAACAGTGTAGTCAAAAGAAAATGAAACTGTTATAATTATGTTGTTCTATTTAAATAGCAGTTGTTATACAGTGCAGGAGTAGCTAGGAGAAGTCCATGCTGGATCACCATTTCTGTGCCGTGGGCTGGTTCACTGTCCCAGCCCCATTGTGCTCCGCTCACTTGTGGCTGTGCCAGCGCTGTTGGAGTGGAACAAAAGGTTATGTATAGGTCTGTGCGCAGAGAGAAACTGCAGTGGGGAGAAGGCATCAGATACAAAGATCAGACACTGGGTACTGCCTGCCCTACAAATAAGCAGCTATGACTTCCATCAGTTCAAGAAGAAAAACAACAGCAGTGATCAAAACTACTTATAAAATCAGAGGAGGTTATGTGTCTAGGTAAAAGAAGCCGAATGAGCAACCTCGTCAGAGGGGATAGAGATGAGGAGGTAATGCAATGTGTAAAGGCTGATTTACATTATCTTGCTAGATAAAAGCCCAGATCATCTGCAATTTGTTATTTACAGTTCAGCACTGTGAAATCAATTACTGAGATGCAATTTAATTAAGACAGGTTAACGCTTAATCTAAGGCACTAAACCCATAAGACGTAATTTCAGTTTACTAATCATTGTAATGCTAATGGCTATTTGACATCTGTTCAGTTAAATTGGGCAATACATTTTGGTGCCAGTTTACTTGGTAATTTCCTCCCCCCCCCCAGTTCACCAGGAACAGTGCTCTTGATCACAGTGAAGGATTGGACACTAGTAATGGAGAGTATGTTTCCTTGTTTAATTCTTGCAGCTGCTAATGCGTTGGATAAATCTGGCCTGGGATACAGCTAAACTTTTAATATGTTTATATTAAGTAATTTTTCTTACCAGAGAGTTGAGTGCTTTTCCCAGTTGTGTCATTGACCTGTTAGGTGACTTTTGGCAAGTTTTTGGCTTGTAAGTTATTCACTAAAGACTTTCAGCTTCGAACCCAGTTGTGTCTTCATTCTTTACATAATATTAACTGTGTGAAGGACCTCCTGGATCTAGCGGGAGTCTGAGGAACTGTTTGCTCTCCAATTCATTGTTATTCTGCTTTTGTTTCTCATCATCCTGAGGTAGCTGTGCTTTAATAAAAACAGGAGTGAGGAAGAAGTCTAACTATAGCAGTGCTATGCTTGGGAGAGCTGAAGAGAGAACAAGCTGTCACCTAAAGGGCACTTTGGTGGAAGAACATTATGATTGTTTCCGCACTGTTGGCCCGCTCCGAGAACATATGTTGGCAGGAAGCACCCAAAAAGGTGATTGAGCGGGGCCAAGGCTAACCCCGGCTGTGCGGAGCACTTGGGGCATGGCATCAGCCCACCAGCCCCACCAATCCCAACACTGTGCACCCACTTCACCAAGCATACAGCCCACATCAGTGCTGTACCTCGGCCTTGCTGCTACTCACTACTGCCTCGTAGCAAAAAGGAGTGAGGTATAAACCTCAAACAAGTGCAGGACTCATGTATCAGAAATCTTTATCAGCCAGGTGGAGCACTCTGAAGCAGATGTTTTCAAAGTCTCTGAATGCTTAAAAAGATGTGGGTTCCTTAAAGTTCAGATAAGCTCTGTGAGTTCATGCTGGGGTGATTTCAGCTCCCTGCCACATCTTTCTGTCGGCCAGGTATTGTTGTGCAAATAGCAAAACGAATTGTACCTGCTCCTCCCATTTTGCCACCCCGCAGATGAGTTTGAATTGGGATGGCGACAGGGGACTGTGCCCTCTTGGACCACCATGGCACAATGTGCTGGAGCTCATGAGTCAGAGCCTTTGGGCTGTGAGCGATCATGCTTGCTTCAGCACAGGTTCATATCCAAACCCTGAGTTATAGCTCACTTGTGAAAAGAAATGATCCGCAGGTTTTATCTGTCTGAGCACTTGGTTCTGTGGAGTTTAAAGGCACTTACTTCCTACTGAAATAGAAGACTTCACAGTGTCTTGAGTTCTCTTCTAAGGAGTGTTTATTGAATTTCTTCCTAAGTCTTCTCAAATATTTTGCTACAAAGAGCAAATTGAACTTGAGCACTTCTCTAGACTTTCTTCTTTCTTCCCCTTGGGACACTGCTGAAGAGAAACTCAAACAAGGTCCTCAAGAAAAGTATTCTTTGTGTGTGCAGGCTGGTTAATTCTGAATCAAGCTGTGTGTAAACCTTAGGTGTAAAGAAACCCATTAACTCAGCTTTTGCCCATGTTTCTCAGAATGAGAAATGAAGTATTGAGATTTGAATGCTGAGAGCTGAATTTTGGGTGATGATTTAAGGAAACCACAGCACACTGGGTTTGTTTTCTAGCATATCAGTTCTAAGCTGAAAACTGGAATGGGACTGGTGGAGGTCGTGCCCTGGTGGGAGGTTTGCCAGCCCCGCTGTGCCTGGTGGTGAGCTTGAGCAGCAGCCTGCTACTCCCCAGCAAGGGTGAGCCGTGCTGCAGTTTTGCAGGTGCTCACACCCGCTGTCATTACCTTTCACAGGATGGATGGAGCCATGCGTATTTTAACCTTATTCTTCAATTGTGCTGGAACTGTACAGTTAATGAAGACTCTACATGACTTAAAAATATCTTCTCTCCAATGGCATTTCAATGGAAAATTGAATGTTTAACAGGCAGTAGCAGAATGTTTGCTAGAATATGCTTGCAGTTTGTTGACTCTAGCAGTGCTGTGGCACAGTTTGAGATACGGATAAAATATCAACACACGAGTAGCTGTTTTTCCAGATTCTTATGGTGGATCTTTCAACAGGGCTGACTAACAAAATCTTACCTCTGTGAGAAAGTGGACAAGATCAGTGTCATCCAAAGGTGTTTTTATTTTTGTCTTGCTTGTTCAGATGACTTTGTTAAAGCTAGAAAGGTTTCATTGTCTTTTCCCACTATTAATATGATTTAATACATGTGAGAGTGGCTATTCATTCAAATGTAAGAATAATTAAGTGTCTTTAAGGTGGAAAGATAACAGAGCTTAGATTTGGGAAGCATTTGCCTGCTTCTGTGTGTAAGGCTTTTGCATAATTCTAATAATGTTATCTTTGTTCAGTGAAATCACGTTTCATTAGCAGCACAGTCTTCAAAGATGTTCTTGTAGGATTTTCTACAGAGCTGCCTCAATAGGTAAACCACCTATAAAACGTTGCTAGCTAGTTTTTACTCCCATGGAAATCTGATGGGTAGTCTGTACTTTAAGTATCTTGTGCTGAACAATGATCCAAGTTATTGCTGTTATTTTAGGGTCTCCAATTACAGAGCTTAATAATTATGTGTATGCTTAACTCTCAGTGTGCTTTTTACAGGTAAAAATCTTGCTCCACCACTCTGCAGAGCCATAGGAGTCAGGCTGACAAACCTTACTGAGGGTAACCATGCAAATACCTACCTTTACTAATCCCAGGGTAACTTGTTGGTCTTCTCAGACCCAACAGAATTATCTTTTATTCACGTTAATGGAACCATCACTGTCAACTGTGATGTTTGTGTGAGTGGGGACTTAGAACTGGATCTCTTCCTAGCTTCAGAAAGTTTTTATACTATAATTTTAGAACTGGCATTTATAATTATACCATAAAAGAAGGTAATATGTGAAAAGAGTTCAACTGTTCCTTCCAGGATAGAATATATATATTGTAATGCATTCAGAAAATATTCCAAGGGTAGAGGATCAAGTTGTATTTGATTTTCTCATTCTCTATAATAATCATTTTTGTTGTCTTGCAAAGCTCCAGCTTTGAAGTGCAATGCATAAAAATTCTGCAATACCAGCAACTGTTTCTCTTTAGTTATTTTCCAAGTGATTTGATTTCCTCAATAGCATTAACTATATGGAGGTCTAACAAGTTGTAATTAATGTATTCAGACATTTTCTTTTGTGACAGGCTAAAATGTGAGTGACAGCACGAAGGGAAAAAGCAGAATAAAATTGGATGCTTGAGAAGATTATCATAACATAAAAACTGACAACTCTTTGGCTCTTGAATAACATATTGTATTACATTGAAAAGGAAGGAAAAAGCTATTTCACAAAAAAACCCCATGGCTTAGAAATTTTTTGAGGAGGGGAAAGATTTTTCAAAAGCCTTTTTAATATTAGACAGATTTGAATATTAAGGTTCACGAATAGTTTATCACATGCCACAGTGTGTGTAGAGTGGAATAGTTGTGTACATGACAGGATAGAATCTGCCCGAGCCAGTTGTGGCTTTGGTGTGTGCCCCTCGCGGAGCGTGGGAGCGTTTCCTGCGCAGACTGCAGGAGATGCTGGCAGCCGGCCTCTGCAGAGGGGTGGGAGGTGAGAAAGCAGGTACGGAGCATCGCTTCATCAGTGGGAAACAGGCTCCCCCGCTCATATGTTGGCAGGGAGTTTTGGCTGCAACTTTGCCCCCTTGACACTGGCTTCAGGGAAGGTGAAAGCAGGGAAGGGAGGAAAGGGGGTTGTATATAATTATGCAGGCGTATTTGTGAGTGTTCAGACATGTTCTGCTGGCGACACAAAAGCGTTGCAATGAGGTGAAGCCTGTACTTGTACTTTGTACAAGTCTGTTCACAAAGACACTCAGAGCCCTCTGCCTCAGTACAGCCATACAGCACCGCTCTCACCCCTCTTGACCCCACGGACGTGCGAGGGGACTGCAGAGCAGACGGTGACAGTCTGCCTGCCAGGAGCGGGGCACAGCTGCTGAGCTGCTTGGAGAAGGGCGTCTCGCAAAGCAACCCAGGGAGAGGTGCCCTGGGTCTGGTGTGTTGATGGCACGTTAGCGTGGGGACATTGGCCCTACTTCTGTCACGTACTTGCATGGTGTTCTTCACAGTAGGATCTGCTGCTTGGTCATCCTTTTGTCAACTGTATGCTGTGGGAAAGGTGCACTGAGTGTGGAAACTCAAAACATTTCATTGCATGCCTTGTCACTTCGTCCTTCTCACAATAAAAAGACATGAGAATGCTTTGAGGACACAGTCTGTTTTCTAAGAGACATTTAGTTTTGCTTTACTTTCCATTTTGAAAACCTAGTGTCAATGACTATGCAGAGAGAGACAGCACAGCGTGTAGGTGCCAAAGGCAGGAGCTTGTCACAGTTTGTTGAAGGGCAGCAGCAACATCAGAACCACCCTGAATAAATGTGGGGTCCTCCATTCCCTATTCTGCTCTTTGTTCAGGCTGTGTTTCACAAGATCTGGTTTGACTGGGCATTGCTTTCCTATGTAAGATGGTTTCTGAAGGTTTATGTGGAAGGTCAGATATTCTGATGATCAACCTGGCCAAAATATCTACATAAAACAGGGGAAAAAAAAATGGAGATTTCTGTCCAGGTCACCTGGATCCGGAGATAAAGTTGGAAAGCCAAGAGCAGAATTAGAGAAGAGTCTTATTTCCTTTTCATTTGAAGAACTATTTTTGTCTGCGTGAGCTCTAGTCTGAACTCAGAAGGGGAACTGCATTGGCGAAGTCATGTTCTTTTATGAAGAAAGGGTGTGTTAGGCAGGCAGAATGATTCAAGGAGGGCAGCAGGAAGATCTTGCCTTGCAGCTACCCACAAGGTATGTGCTCCACAGATGAATGGAGGAGGACTCCCGTCCCTGGGGCTGTGTTGGCAGTGGCCAACACCAAATCCAGAGAAATGGGCTCAAGCGTTGGGAATTTTTGAAGGGATTCTGCTTCCAACTTCAGGGCAAAAGAGTTTGGATTATTTTTACTTAGTTTGAAGTTGCTTGTTTGGCCCTAGAATAGTACAACATGAACAAAAACAAAGCCTCTACTACTTGGCATTTATTTTTTAGGGGTGTTGGTGGAAGAAACCATCCTAACCCTTATTTGCCTAGGTTTGTAGGTAGCTTCTAGGAGAGGAAGATGAGTTGAGCAGTGTGAATCTGAGTCTGATCTGAATGCTGGGACAGAGCGTTATTCCTGTATCACTTGCAGGAAACCGCAGTGTTGACAACAGTCCCTACGCAGGTGCAAAACCACTGCTCCTGCCCGCTGTGCCCTTCCCAGGCAGTACATAGTTGTCTCCTGGCAGTGGCCACCAGCCGCTCTATTCTCAGCGGCCTCAGCCCATCCCCTTGGGTTCAGCACCAGAGGTGGCTGGTTCGCATTTTGGGAGCTGGGATTCCTCCTTGAGAAGTTGTGTTGGATAGTTAAAGAATGGTGCCAGCTGCCTTTCCTCCCTCACTGCCATCCATCCACCACAAGGTCATCTGTACGCTTGCCCCTTCATGTTTATTTCTGAGCCAATAAAATTCCCATTTGCTCTGGTACATTTTGTAATCCGCAGCTTTCAGACCAGAGATTGATTATCTGTATTCCTAGATAAAATCAAAGCGCAGTACTTAAAACAGATTTCTACTCAGTTATTTCCCTCAGACAGCTTAAATGGATCTTTGAAACCCAAGATTAACTCAGTAGTGGCTGAGATACATATCGGCATTTTCCTTCTGGCCTTGCTCAATTTTGTTTTTAAAGCAATTTTAATGCTAGTTCTTTAATGTCCATGAAACAATGAGCTAATATTTGAGATTCAGACTGGAGTCTGTGCATGTTATCGGAACTGGGTGAACTTAAGTCAATAAGAAGCAACTCTGGATTTCAGAACCTGGCCTTCTACTTCCAGAAGTCGGTGTGTAACTGCTAGATCGGAGTCTTGGCTGGTGCAAATTAATAGCTTTGTTTTCCAGGGAGGTCAGCCCATTCCCGATGAATCTCATAAGCTGTTTAATGACAATTTGTATTTGCCGCAGCAATGAGGATGAAAGTGTGTTTTCTGGCATGCTAGAGCTGCCTTCTCTCCATTTCACTTAAGCAAGAACTGAATCAAATACATTTTATTTGAGCTTCTCTCAGGTTTGTATTTCCTGCAGTTGTTGGGTACATATCGGTTTCCTTTTTTTCCTATGGAACCTCTTCACTTTGTTTTTTTTTAAACTGAGCAGATAGTGATTTCTTTGAAAGAGGTCACCAGGAACAAAAGAGGAGTAGACTCTGGGAAGCACAGTGCCCATGCTCTTGGTCCTGGCTACTGGCCACTGCATTCTCATGGATTTCTCTGGAGTTAAACCAAACAGAAACTCAGTGAGTATTACTTTATTGCAGCTTGTCTCTGGGATGTCTCTACACAGCCTGGCCAATAACTGCATTCATGCCTTATGTCTCATTTTCCAAAGATTTCCTGGGCTCTTTCCGTAGGCTGCTGTAGGCCTAATGCACAGCACTGTCACAGGTTACCTGCCTTTTGTCTCTGTAAGATCCCACCAAGGTCTTCGTATCCCGCGGAGATGTGCTGGGTACTGAGCCACGTTCTTGATGAATAACTGCAATTCTAAAATGTTGGCTGAAAAGTAAAATATAGTTTTGAAACAGAAATGCAGGGTTCCTGGTGGGAGCTGTTTCCTCTGCATGCCTTTTGGTTTGGGTCAAGACTGTATTCAGGGAGCCTCAGTCCAGCCATTTACACGTGTGGAAGTGAAATTCCAAAGGATATCAGGATGGAAAAAAGGAAGTTGAAGGAGGATGTTAGAAATTATGATTGGAGGAGAACTTGTTGTTATATTTGTTCTAATATTTCAGTTTGGAACCGGAGAACATTTTTGCACAAAACTTTTTCAACAGAAATACAAATTTAATCCCAGCATGATTTGAAAAATACGTTCATTTTGAGTTATACAGCAGATGGAGGCTTTAAAACTATTATTTTGCTTAGATTTGTTGATGTGTTGTTTAGAAATTTTTTTTAATTGCCATTTTCTTCTGAAAACATTCAGTGTTATATTGATAGGTGTAAGACTGAACATTGCCAAGAGAAAAAAAAAAAATATATGTATTTAGCCTAAACCAGATATTTGAACTTTTTGATTCATCAGTATGTTAACATTTATTTTAGTTAGGCTTTTTTTTTTTTTTTCTTAACACTTCTCAGAATGATCAGTGATTCCAAAATATCTTTTCCTTGCCCAGTTCTGCTTGAAACCAGGGCAACATAAGTGAGTTCTTCAGTTCTATGGAGACAGTTTTGTAATCCAGAAAATTGAGATGCTGGTCAGGGAAAAAGACACCCTTCATCTCTTTCTTGCTGATATCAAAGTGTAAATTGAAACCGTGACAACAAAGTCCAGTATCAGTTGTAACAGATTGCAGTTGGATGTAGTGTGGGTTCATAGCTCACAAACAGATCACAGGTAGTAGATTAGACGAATAATTGGAAAAGAACCTTACAGCCAGACCCTCCAGGTGCAGTCAATTCCATACAGTTATACTGTAATTTCAGTGCAGTTATTCGAGCTATTCTGATTTACACGTACAACTGAGATTAGAAGACTTTGGAAATGAATATGATGGAATCAAAAGAGCTGTTAAAATGTGTGAGTCATCAAGGAGACCACACTGCAAGGCATTGTAACACAGGATGATGACATGTCTCCTTTGGTGATCTTTTTATCTTGAATTTTGGTCCATTTTCTTTTTCCCTTGGAGTGCCATAGTACCAGTTAAAGTGCACACTAAAGAGCATCATGTGGAATAACTGCATAATTCTGCAGTCTCATGTTAAAGCGGCTGCCTCTGTAACACATTTAATGGAAGTTTTACCACTTCTTTTTCCTTTTACCATATCATATTCGAAACTCAATAAAGATAAACTTCAAATAATGTCTGTGTATCATGGAAGATTTAAACCTCTGCAAGTTAACCCCTATTCCCTAAAGTGCTGTTTATGAGCAGTGCTATTTTTATCGAGTGGTGGAAGTAAAAACAAACATTTGGCAGTGTTTGTATTTGCACCCTTGGGACAAATGATGAAGGAGTTATTTGCTCCAGTCCTTAATCAATTTTAGGTAAACAGCACTAGTATACCTTGAACATCCGTATTTTCTAATTGGCTCTTTTAAATGTGAAGTCTCCCATAATTCACACAAGAGATTTACAACTGTGAGAGGGAGGGGAGCAACCAGCACTACCAGTTGTTCCTTTGATGGATCTGGTTCAGCTCTGAGAACGGCAGAGCAGAGTCGTGAGCTACAGCTTGTTTGCAGATCAAAATGCAAAACATGGGCGATTTCCCCAGCTTCAGTTGATTCACTGTTCTGCAAATCTCTATCTGCACTAACAGCAGAGATGCACAAGCAATACTAATACTTGATTTAGCACAACCAAATCTATTTATTTTATGCGTTGTAAATTCTTTGGACTGAGTCGGTTTGTGTTATTCATGCAGGGACTTCTCACAGGGTTCAAAGTTGATAAATCTATTTTTTGCGCTTACTGCAGTTGGTGAAGTGAGGTGTTTGTGCCAGCATCTATGGAGAGCACTTGTGGTGAGTTGTGAGATGAGTCAAAGGTGGAGATGAATCTTATTGTAGGACGTGGCAGATAGTACTGAGTGGAGGAAAAACATAACAAGAAGAGAGTGATGGTAAAAAAAAGCTTGTGCTTTTTTAATGCATTTGATCCCATTTGGCTTCACTTGGAGTCTCCTACAAAGCTCCGTAGACCTCAGACTGAATCAAAGTCCTGTGTTCATTCATGTGCATGAATGAATTTGAAGGAAGATGTAATGACAGAGTATTAATAACAAGGAGCAGGTAACTGATGGGAGTTTGGAGAGTGATGTTAGGTACGCAGGATTTGAGGTTGGGATGATATACTAGGATTTAATTAGACCTTGCCTATTGACCAAAGATTTGTCCTGTGAGTTTGACCCTTGTAAAATTAGTTCAGTCAAACCAAGGCATTTTAAACATACAGGTATTGATTCCAGAGCGTAGAACGTGGTCACGAGCCAGGTTCCTGTGGATCCACTGCCGAGGTCATTCGGAGAAAAATTAAACCCAAGCATGCTGCAATTGCATTTTGTTTTATTTTCAATGAATCAGTGACTTTTACTGTGCTATCAAATTAACCAGCCAGCTAACCACCAGGGATGTATGACATCTTGTGAAAGGCATTATAATGTCAGAGAACACTTGAACCTCACCTTTTTGTTTAGATGTCCTTATGTTGGACGTTTCTGTGTTGTTAATTTTTATTGTATTAAGCCATTTGATGATTATTTTTTGTTTAGATCTTTCTCATTTTCTGATTTATGTCTAAACTAGATTATTTTCCCCCCAGTAGGAAACTTTATAATGATTTAACAGCAAAGGCCTGAGACCAGTAATCTAAATAATGTATTTGTGCTTATCAGTATTGATTAAAAGTCTGGCATTGTCTTGTTTATTATCCCGTGAGGAGGGGGGGCTGCCTTTGTCTTTTTTACTCATGGTTTCCCCCAAGTTAGTGTATGTACATGCTGTGATTCTGAAAGCTAGATAATGATTCTTTACGTATGTGCTTGTGTATTTTTCTATATGTGAAATATGTAAAGACAACATTCTGTTTCTGAGGTGCAGAGTTCAGTGACGTACCTTTTCATTTGGTCTCCAACTGTGCTAACATTCATCTGCTAAGAATAATTCGGTTTTATAAAAACAAAGAATTCTGTGTTGTTATTTCTTCAGATACACTTAAATTCTGAGTATCTTTATGCTTGGGCTGTAAAAAAAGTAAGCACAGTGTAAAATCTGACATAAGAATGATGTTGTGGTTGACTTTAATCTCTCATATGGTGGTAAAATGAGGAGTAACTCACAACAGCATCATGAGGTCATGGCTGACTTTTTCTGGAGTAACTACAGGATACCCTGTCTCTGGCAGGGAGGGAGTTAATATTAGCGGCTGCCAGGGGAATCTGCAGCTGGTACCTGTAATTGCAGGACCAAAGTCTGGTGCCTGTGCTCCTCTTTACTTGTCACTGGTTGGAAGGAGATCTTTAAGGGAGGGGTTAGTTGAAGAGGACATGGAGTCAGCAAACAAACAGCAAACTTGGGAATTTAAAATCTTCCTTAAAAAAACCAGGAGTTTGTTAACAATGGTGTTTGTAAACGGTGGGTGTGTTTGCTTGTCCCAACGCTAAACCCGAGCTGTAGGCTGGGCTGGTATGGGTGGAGCTTTGTCGGTGCTGGGGTGCGTTGGAGACAGGGAGGCCCTGGGCATTTGTGGGGGGCAAGAAGTATCATTTGCTGCTGCAAGGTGCCTTCGCTGCCCTGCCCGATGCTGAAGGGTTGTTCTGTAGCACAGGTCCACACGTGGATTTTTCCTATGTTACAGGCTCTGCTACTACCAAGTACAATTTTTTCAAGGCGTTTTGAGTGCAGTGCCGGCCCGTGAGCAGGTTGGACACTGAACTAGGCAGTTCTTAGAGCCAAGGACCTCAGTGTTGGCTGGATTCAACTCCCAGTGCAACG
Source organism: Strix aluco (assembly GCF_031877795.1). Lineage (NCBI taxonomy): Eukaryota > Metazoa > Chordata > Aves > Strigiformes > Strigidae > Strix > Strix aluco. The sequence goes on along the minus strand of NC_133941.1, from coordinate 13,224,117 downwards.
GTAGCCACAACCATCCAATGTTACCTCCGCATTCCTTTGCAGTCCCTTACCTGCACATTGGCCTCATGTGGCACCCTTCATCTCATGTTTCAGTTTTAAAGTTTTTGGATGATAGTTATTTCTCTGTGCCTCTTCAGCCCTGGCCACAGGGTGCTACCATGCCATGAAAGTGTCCCAGTGTGGTAGAGAGGGGCATACAGGCCATCTCTGTTGCTTCACGGCAGTTAGATCACCTTCTCCATCCTCACATGGGTGGAATAACATGCTACCTGCAATGGGAATGTGTTCATTTTGCATTATTCTCATCCGGGAGGAGCAGAACAAAATTATTCACTTTGTGTCTTTGTCTGTGACATCTGAGCAGCTGGAATGTGGTGGAAAGGGAGGGTCTTTTTCAATGGACAATTAAAAATGATAATGATGGTATGAAGAGTTAAACACTCAACATTCTTCTCTGTATCTTTGGTGTAGAAAATAGCACAGTAGATACTGTAGTCTGACAAATGTTAAGTATTTGAGGTTCATCCATGTAAATTTAGGTGCAGGGTAGGTAAAGTAGCTATCAGCTTAATAACTGCAATGAATGAAGCTTAATGATATTTGAGGCTAAAATGATTGCGTTAGAGCAAGTAGTATGAAAGGTCTGTGAAGTCAAGTGCAATACCTTTGTATAGCTGGAGGAAACAATACTTAAGTGTAGCTGCTGTAGTGCCCAGGACTTGTTGGTTACTGTGACCAGTGTCTTTATCTTCTCCACGCTGAAAAATACTGAAATAATCTGGGAGACAAAAAGTAAAATTTTAATTCTGTTTTTCTTTTAATCTCCGTATTATCTAAGTACAGGAGGGTCTGGAGCAGGCAACATCTGGAGCCCTAATTCCAGTTGTGATTCCATGTCCTTGCTCTCCCAGCCTTGACCTCACCTCTAGTATTTTGATGCCAAACAACAACCACCATGGCCATGGTTCCTGTCTGCACCAGCTGTCCATTCTGATGTTTCAAAAACAAACACTCTTCTATTTTGCTAATTTTATACTTTATGTATTCATATGAGTCCTGGGAGCCTGGCAAAACTTGATAATTTACAGATGAGGTTTTGTCAAGAGTCAGATTTCTGAGGTGCAGGTAAGTCTTTTCTGGCTCCTTCACCAGTGAGAGCATATGCAGATAGCCCTGTTTGAGGCAACCTCTTTAGCACATCTTTTTTCACAATATTCTGCATTTTCAGCAAGTTAGGACACCCTTTCTTAAGATTCAGACTTTATGCACTGATTACTTCTCTGCTACAGCTTAACTTCTCTGGCATGGCTTAACTTTGGAACCAAATGAAAGAAAATCCAATAAAGATAAATGAGATGTCTTTAAAGGATCCAAAAGGAAATACAGTAGAGTCAGCAATGAATTTGAAAATACAGTGTGTTGAGGAACTGGAGAATAATGGATTCTTTATGAGGTTAGAAATGTTCAGAAAGGCGTGGAAGCATTTGAGATAATGAATTGCTTTAGGAGCAACACTTTTTCAAACTATCGTGGCTGTGATTCTCTACATAGTCCTGTCTAGCCACAGAAATATTCAGAACTGGATGCATGAAATAGTCATTTGAAAATGATGCCAGGCAGTGTGCTGTAAGCATTGACAAAGAACAATTCAGCTTCCTGTAGAATTCCTTATGGAAAATGTGTTTAATATGCTTTCTCAGTGACTGAATCTGTTTACCTCTTTTAGATCTCCTGCTGCCAGTGATGACCAGAAGTTTCTACTGTTCCTGAGACAGGTAAGTCACTTGAAGTATTTATTAAAAATAGGTCGCCAGTGGTTGGATCAGCAATTGTACATTAGCCAGGAATGGTCATCTTCAGACGTATTCCCTGTATTTTAAAGGAATTAATTCCTTCCAGAATAACAACCTGGTCTAGTGGAAGGTGTCCCTGCTCATGACAAGGGGGTTGGAACTAGATGGCCTTTAAGGTCTCTTCCAACCCAAACTGTTCTGTGACTGTATGTTTGGCTCTGATGAAGTGATGTGAGTGCTGGAGTTGTTGGTGTGAAGGGTCAGACTTCCAGCTCGAGACAGGTGAGGCACTGAGAATCTGTTTCACCCCAGCTTCACTAAACATGGAGCTCTTCTAAGCTGTGTGTGCAAGATAAGAATGTTCTGTTGGGTGTTTCATGATTGTTTTAATAAAAAGTAGTCTTTACTCATCTAAGGCTTATTCAAAGAGGAAATATTTCCGATTTCAAGGTCAGCTGCTCTCGGCATGTGTGCAACATGTCAGGAATGAGTCACAATACTTAGGATTTCACTGTGTTTACTCTCATGTGGCATTTGGCATGAACAGCTTGCTCCCTGCATGCTATTTTATAACTCTCTGCCCAAACTTTGTATAAATATCCCAAATGCTAGGACTTATTCCTTTCTTTGTAAGCCTGTTCTACAATATCTGTTTAATAAGATTTGCGCTTGAGCTGTCATTTCTGATTACACGTTACCCTTAGTTTATATTGCTTCCTTCCCAGTGGTCAACAGAATGAATGTCTGTGTGATTCCTAATGCATTTCCTTTTTCTTCTAATGTATAAATGTCTGAAAACTGATCAAAACAACCATCCTACTTCGAGTGTGTATTTTATTTCTGCCAAAAGGTTCAAATGTAATGAAAATAAAATGAGCATAGCAGAGATTTTCCAGAAGAAGCAGGCACATTTAACTTGTTTTGAAAGATGGATGAACACTATTAATTTTGATATATTCTATATATATCTTCTCACTTGACAATTGTTATTTAAAGATCTTGTTCTAGGTTATTGCGGCACTTATGTTGTAGAGTCATTTTACACCAACGCATAGATCAGTAACTTAATTATAAATAAGTGGGTTTAAGCCAAATGTAATGGAAATAATATTCTCTTACACAGAGTCTGCTTAGTCTCAGATACAGAAATGATCTTCTGGTCTGGTGTGTGTTCTGTTAGCCACACTGAAGTGGAATATTCTGAGGTGTTGAACTTATGAGAGTTTTGCTTTAGGTCGTGTTGCAGAAGCCGTGTGATTTGGTGCAACGCTGTTTGAAAGTGGTGACAGGCAGTGCCTGTGCCAGCCTGACGTTTTCAGAAGCTGTGGCTCTGCCACAGAAGTTATAATGAACATCTGCCTAAATTTGAGCAAAAATGTAGATCAGAATTAGAGGGAAATTATAAACAAGGCTGTATAGTGAACTGTTCATTTATACTGATGAAAATGTTTTTACTCATACCTCTAACCAGTATCAAGAGTATCTGCATTTAATACTCATTTTTATTCAATTATGAGACCATGTTTATAACTTCTTAGCCACTCGTGCCTGTTGAAGTTCTTCTCTGTGCGAAGGGCTGTCTGTGTTTATCAACATTGCAAAAAGGGGGCCCAAGTAGGAGTTGCAGAGACTGAGGCGGTTGTGCTGGCTACATTCACAGCTCTCAGCAGCACTCCCCGAGTAGATCTGCACCCAGGAAAGCATTCAGTGCCTCACTGGGACTGCTTCTGGAGTAATATCCGATTCAGTGCAGGTAACTTCGAGTTTGCAGTCATAAAGCCGGGCCCCGGGCTCCTTGCTGAAACTCTTCTCCATTGAAATCCAATGAAAATCAATAACGCAAATCCAAACCTCCCCGTGGTCACCTGCCAGAGGCAGCACGGAAGGTGCTGAGTGATGTATAGTGCTAGGATTGCCTTCGATCCTTCTGCTCTGCCTCCATTTGTCTTTGGTTTCCTGTCTAATTGCCAGCTTATTAAATAAAAAATGAGTTGGGAGTGCCATGCTGGGAGGAAGCAGAAGACCGATGAGACTGATGTCTCTTCTCACCTGGAGGCGGGTGGCGCAGAGTTGGTGTCAGGCGTGTTACCAGGAGATGACTCCCTGCAGATGCACAGCACCAGAACAGCTCACCAAAGCCATCACAAACTGATTGCTTGATGTGAATATGGGGGGGGGGGGAGGATTTAGAGCTGCTGTGCACAGCTATTCAGAGACGTCTGCCTAGCCTAGAAGAGTGAAAAGGGATGCTGGTATGAAATATTATAGGGTATTATTTTTATGCTTTATTCTTAAGCAGAAAAAGTGATAGGTATTGTTCAGCCTGAGTCCTTTGATGCATACTATTGTTAACATTAATTTTAAATCCTTTCAAAACCATCTTCAAAATGTCTATTAAAATATTTAATTGTAAGGTGCTTTTTCTTCTTTTCTTCCTTCGTCATTCTCAAGTATATTGTTCTTTATCTCAGAAAATGAAGCACTTGTGACTTTGACAGCCCATTCAGGGAAGGGAGACGATCAAAGAGCACAAGAGGGTAACAGCAGCAAATCATTCAGAGCCCTGAGTTTGGGAGATTAACTTCTGTTTATTAGAGGATTTGTAGGACTTGGAAAAGAAACTGACTGCTTGTAATTCAGAATTAGTACCTGAAAGCTTCAAGTTATCTTTATCGATTGTAGTTGTTGTTCTCAACATACCAGCAGAGGGGGAAGGAGCAGAAACGTTTACTGGCATCTAACCCGAAGGAGATTCTTCAAGCTACAAAGGATGTTTAAGTACCTACCTGTCATTGACTTAATGGGAAATAAATACTGTGCCCCTCTTTAGGGCTTGCCAAATTTCCCACAATACATTTATCCTGGTTTCCCCCTTTCTGCACTCATTGGATTGATTCTAAAAGCTGTGGAACACCCTTGTCTGGAGAGTTTAGTCACAGGGCTTTGTGATGCAAAGGGCTTGAGGTTGGTGGCAAAGGGGACTTGAGCAGCTCCGGAGAGTCAGGGACATGGTCATGCCATGGAGCTGGTGCTGGGGGTGCATGCCATGGCCCGGGTAAGCCACCCGGCAACTCCTGCAGCATTGCTTATGGCCAGTGCTGAGGCCAGCAGAAAGACCTCCTGCTTTCTACTACAAAGAGAAGGTCCTAGGAGAAAAAAAAAAACCCTGTCATCCTTCACAGGATATGAATACCTGCGAGTCTGAATCCCACCTCTGTCCCTGCTGCCCAGGGCTACTAAGGGCTTGCGTGTGTGGGGAATAACACCATAACTGCTCCTTCTGTGTGGCTGGCTGAAGGGTTTTCCAATACTGAGAGAAGAGGAAAGGACCTGTCCTCAGTGTAGTTCTGATTGCTGGGGAAGAACTGGTGGGGAATTGAAGGTAGATGGAAAATCTAGGAGACACTGATCATGAAATGGCAGAGGCTACTTCAGTAGGGAAGGAAGAAGCATGGGCAGCAATTTGAGAGTGATAAGCTCTGGAGAACGTGACCTCAGCAGACACAGGGAGCTGGGAGGTAGGATCCCTTGGGATGATGGTCTAAGGGATGAGAAAGGACAGGTTTTGAGAGAGAACTGATAAACAGACAGCAGCCGAGCATCCTTCTGCACAGGGGTGTTAGGAATACAGTAAAAAACATTTGGGCAGAATCAGGAGCTCCTTTAGGACTTGAAAATCTGAAGAGTGGTACAAAAGTGAGGTACTTGACAAGAAATGAAGGTGAAAGCATAGCACAGGCATATAATGATAAAATGAAAAGCCTAAGGCAAAAAATGTGTTTCATTTAGCAAGTGAGATAAAAAGCAGGAGGGAGTAATGCTACAAATACATTAGAACTAAGAAGATAGGAAAGGAAATATAGATCTAGTACTTGACAGAGAAGTGCCTGCCCTGATAACCTGGTTAATTTTGACCAGAGTGTAGAATAAGTGGCCAGAACAGAGAACAAACAGGCAAGAGTTTATTTGGATTTTCTAGATAGGTCAGAACACAGGATCTGAGGAAATTCTCCTTAGAATTAGAAAGAATTAATCAACCCTATTTTTGAACAAGGAGCAATTATTTTTAACAGCTTGTGGAGCTCAGAGGAGGTCTCAGAACTATCAAAATGCAAATACAGATCCTAAATATAAAAGGAAAAAATACAGTCTAGTGTATTATTGACTAAAAAGCCTAACAAGTTCTTGGAAAGGCTCTGAAATTAATTAATGAAAAAAAAATCAATCCATAACACTTGGAAGAGGTGACTAAAATTGAAAGAAAACAACCATTATGGATTTGTCAAAAGCATATGAGATTAGTCTAATTAACTGACTTGGTGGGTAAAAGGGGAACAAATAGTTATGATATACTTCGACTTTGTATTTCCAGGTAGGCTAGAGACATGTCTAACTGTAAGATGCACATAAAGCTGTTTGAAAAATTTGTTTTAATTAATAGCTATCCTTATTTGCCTGCAAATCAGGGGGAGCCTTTCATGTGAGAGTCCCCAAGGGACCTGACTTGCTCTTGAGTCTTTTCTCTATTTTAATTAGTGATTTGTATGATGGAGAACTTGTAAAATTTGCAGATGACATGGAGCAGGGAGGGATCACAGGAACTCTGGAGGATAGCATTAAAATAAAAAATTATTTGAAAAACTGAGGACACGTTTCTGAAAACCCCAGACTGAAATGCAGTGCAGTATGAAGCAGTGCAGAGAGGTGGGGGAGGAAGTGGGAAAGACAGAAAAGAGGTTGGGGGTTTGGAGTTGCTGACAAATTAAGGGTGAGTAAAAAGTGCAAAGCTCTTGTCAAGGAGGGAAACTCCATCTGGAATGTATTGACAGAAGGGTCATGGGAGGGAAGACCCCGGGAGCCGTCCTGCTCCGCTCTGCCCACGGGCACCTCCAGCCTGGCTGTGCTCTCCAGCATGGGGAGTGTGGCTGAAACAGGGAGATGTCTTCTGCTCTTCTGTTGTTTGATCAGTTTAACTTATTAGAAGCCAGGACAAGGAGAGATTTATTTACCATTGTTGGAAAGTTTGTGACAGAGATTCATTTTACAAAATGATAACTAAATCATCTTCAGGAAGATCTGCTGCTGTGTGTAATGTGCAGCATCAAAACATGGGTAAGTGCCCACAGACAAAACCAGCAAACCGCAAGTAAAAACAAGGGATCAAAATAAAGCTAGCTAGTAAAATCTCTTAATTAACCTTAACCTGCTATACTAATAATTCATTACAACTTTAACCTGTCTGTGACTGCAGTTTTGCTCCATTTCAAAGCAAAGCTGGTCTTCATCACTGGTAACACAATGTACAGCGACTAGCAACAAAAATTAGCATCTTGGCAGGGTGATATGAATTCATCCAGAAAATAAAAGGGGTGTCATTTGCACCATCTGCTCCCCATGAATCAGGAGAGAGGAGAACAGCTGAAACCTGGAGACGTCAATATTGAAATGCTGCTGGGAGGCGAAGCGGTGGCCAAGTAAACAGAGGGGCTGCTGGGCCAGTGGGCTGGGACGGTGAGGAGACGTGATCAGGCACGGCCAGAAACACTTGCCAGACATTTTCCTTCTTGCCTGCCTTGTTTCATTTTCATATCATAGAACCGTTAACTTACAGGTGTGTTGTGGAAGGTGGAGGTGTAAGTGTGGTACTTCCTTCAGTGCGAAACTCCTTGGGGCTCAGAGGGACAAATCCTGTGGTGGGGCTGGTTTGTGCCCTCCTGAGCTGGGCATAAAGACATGATAAGGGGTTTAATTTTTGGATTCAGTGTTCTGTATTGTATGGATGTACATTTGCATATAAATGAAATACAAATTGCATGTCTGTATGTAACTGCAGCGGGCGGGCACATGCGTGCTTCGGGACAGCCCCCGGGTGTGTGCAAAGCACCGATGGTCCTGTACCTCCAGCCTGGAGAGCATGTGCTTGCTGTGCAGGGAGCCTCAGCCACTGTGTTCCTGAGCTGGATTTTCTTAATGAGTGCGGAAGAGGGGATGGCAGCTGTGGGCTGTGCGTGGTGCCGTGTGTTCCGGGGCGGGGAAGGAGGCAGAGCGTGCGTGGCATGGCAGGGGGTGCTGCCCTGCCTGCAGCCAGGCTGCCTAATCACCTTAACAAACTGACCAAGCACGGATTTCCATCGTAGATTCCAAAAGCTTTCCCTAGCCAAGTTGGTTAGAAATCACTGTGCTTCCAGCCCAAACCTACTGAAGGCCAATTTCTATTTACCCGTTCTTAGCCAATATTGTCACAGGATTCTTCTCCCGTCCCAGGGCTCATCCCTGGCGTGTTTGCAAAGAACAAACATTTCCCTCCGGAGCTGTCTTTTCTCTGACTAAACAAGCCAAGTCATGTTATGCTTCCGTGTTGTCCTTAAGGTATTGGGCTCGATTCTTTCAATCTTATTTACGTAAAATGAAGCTTTACTATACAGTTGGCTCTCTTAATGTCAACGGGACATTCCCAGGGAGAAGTAGCTAATCGATAGCTCTGCTCCAAAGCCACTGAAGTCAATAGGAATTTTATTTTGATATCATTGCGTTCTGGACTGAACCCAGGCGGGGTGGTGATGGGAGGAGCTGGATTTGAGGTTTATAAATGCAGTTCTCACAGACACTGAATGCATGTGGGTGAAATTGAGCTTGGAGGAAAACAGATGAAGCTCTGGCATTTTAAACTGTAATGCTGTTTTCTAATAGTAACTGGCTAGCCAAGTTTTGGGCAGGATTTGGCAAAAGACATGCCTTAATAATCTTGCCAGAAGGCGTGAACACCCAGCTACAGCTCTCTGTAGCCCCAGGAGCAGCCCTTCTCACAAAACCCCATGGTTTTTAGGTGTAGCTGACACTTCTCGCTTGACCTCTTGGTGATGCGAGCTCTGATGAGAGGCAGTGGGCTGGTGACCTCTCCTCTTCCTCTGAAAGCCTGAGGGACTAGAGAAAATGAGATGGAAACTGGGGAGATGTTTTCTCCAGCTCTAAGACAGAAACCCCAGCTGCAGAGGGGAAAAGTGAGAAAACCCTGGTGCAAGCCCTGTTTCACCAGGGTGGCATCTGCAACGCAGCAGCTGGGGTGCCGCTGGGACAGCCCTCGGCTGCCGCACGGCTGGAGGCTGCCTTCCACACACATTTTTCCTTCCTATCCTGTTTGCTCCTCTGGAGAGCGGTCTTTCCTCTGCCAGCCGTGGGAGAAGGGGTATGGGAAGCTTGGCAAATCATGAAATCTATGAAAAATGGAATTTCAGTCAGAAGACTGATGGAAACAACTTTTAAAAAATGTTAAACCCTTGGTGCTGACATTTGCAGCAGGGAACTTCTTGCCTTGGTGCTTTGAAGTGGCACTTTTATTCCTAAATACTGCCTTATATTTTGATAGTGAGAGCATGGTGACAGTTAACTGACCTGAAAATGAAAGAGAAAAAAAGTGACTTCATGTGGAACAAAATGTTTTATTTGATTGAAACACTGAAGCCACAAGATTTCTTTTTGTGTTTGCCATGAACCAAGTGCAGTTTCAGACATTGAACCCGGCCAGCGCTCGTCTGTGCACCCATCCGGATACTGACACCAGCCCCACATGTGCACGGGGACCTTGGCTTCCTCCACTCTTGGGCTGCACCACAATAAATTAGTAGCAATATTTGGGTTTGCAATGCACATGTCGACACCAGTGGGTATGGCCTGGCCCTGTGAAGCTGCCCTGCGTGGCGTGCTGTGCTCCCCAGCTGAGCATCCCTGCATCCCTGTGGTGCCCCACACTGCTCCCTGATGGGCCGGGGACTGCAGACAGGGGGGGAATGGGTGGACTTTGTACTTCTGCAATAAAATGTGAGTTACACAAACAGTCTTGTATTTCATTTTCAAATAATTACCTCTTATGCAGGCAAAATCACCTCTGAGTGAAAGCTAGCAAGACAAATGGTAACTGGAAGTTGGTGTAATTTTTTTGCTAGTTCACTGAAGCATTTAAAACAGGTATTGACTTCTACATTATCATAAACTGTTATATACAGTGAAGGAGCCAGGCTGTGGGGATTAATGGTGAACTCTGGGACTGCTTCAGACTGAAACTTGATATCCAGTAGAATATTTGTTTATATTTAGTGCTGTTGGTATTGATGTTATTGTTCCTGTTCATAGCTTCTCCCTGAGGAAACCTGTAGTGTGAGATGCGTGCCACGAGGGCTGGCTGTGGTTAATGCTGAAGCTGGAAATGGGGCAGGAGATGTGCTGGAGTTAGCTGCCTCCTTCCCGTGCGAGTTTTCCTGAAGACACTTTGGGACAGTTATGTGGAATTAAAAACGTTTGGTAGATTAGAAAGATGGGATTTTATCTCCCTTGGCTTTCTCATCCAGAAGTTCAGTGTTTTGTCTGTTTGGGATTTTGCCCTCCCTGTAATTATGGCAGGAGGCTGCTGAAGCACCAGACGTTCATCCTGGAGCGAGGCACAGGGCCAGGAGAGGTGCTCCTGTCCTTGGGCTCACCCTGTTCTCAGCGAGGTCTCCTCTTGGGCTTGACTGAAGTGACGTGACAGAGGACGTGAGGCGCTGTGCTTGACTGTTTTCACAAGCTGCCACTGCTGTTCTCTCTGGTGAGACATGGCTGTGGGAGAGGTGAGGGTGGGAAGAGCAGAGCCGAGCTCCTGTGCTCCAGCCGAGCTCCTGCCCTGGCCCAGCCCATCGGGCTCTGCCGCAGCCGTAGCACTGGGGAGCTCCGTGAACAGATTCGGCATCTGTTGGTACCTCGCACCCCAGGAAAGCTCTTCTAAAAATACCTCCCTGCTGCTGGGATTTCAGTGATTCCTCCTGCGCCTCTTCCAGCTACTTAGGGATTTGAGAAAAGTCAGAACCATGGTCTATCCTCCTGTCATTTTAAAATTACTGTTATTTTCATAGATAATGAAAAAGTTCATTTACAAATAAGTTTTTTACCTTTTCTTTCAAATCTTTGCTTAAAAATACATTTTTTTCACCAATTCTAGATCTTTAGACCTACTCTTTGTTGCAAAATTTGGCATTCATTTTGATAGATATCTAAAATACAGAAAAGGGGAAGAGGGAAAGGCAGATGCTGATATGACCTCCATCCATAACTGGCAGTAGGAACATTGCTCATTTGTGTCTTTTAAACCATCTCAGGTTAAGCTAGGAAGTGCTTAGATTTATTTTTATGGATTTCATTTTTAAATGCTTTCACTTGGAAAATGTTACTTTTAATTTATGATTATTTTCTGTGAAATTAATTTTCTTCATATTTCCCATGTTTTAAAAGCTGACTGCTTACTCAAGAAAAAAACACTTTGATGTCATGGAAATAATGAACACTATAAAACCCCTAAATAAAGAGACTTTTGAAAACTTTAAATTTTGTTCTTGAAATGACTGATACTGTCATTTATTTTTCTTCATTCCTTTTTTCACTGCTACTGAAAGTACAAAAAGAAAGAAAGGGGAGAGCAAACAACACCCTGTGAATAATAACTAGAATATTTTTATGGGAATTAATCTACTCCTTTCCTAAAAATGAGCGAGAAAACCAGAAATAATTCTGCGAAACCAGTAGGAGAAACCCCGCAGGTGTGTCTCAGTCCCCGCTGCTCCCATATTCCCATGGGCTGTTTTGTGTTCATTCTGCAAGTATTCTGGAGTAAATCTGGAATTTTACTTTTTTAAGAAAGGTCAACTTTTGTACACATCAGACATTTCTGATGTACACCCCTTTCCTAGTGATCAGGGCGTCTAGTGTGGCAGACAACAGTTCTGTTCCTGAAAGCCAATAAAAGCTGAATGCGATACAAACAGTCAGTGATAGAAGCAGGAGTGTTCGTGTTTGCAATGGTTTTCAATTCTTATGTGGAGCAGCAAAATGTAGATGCTTCCACAGGACTTCAACTGTTGTCATACTAAGCCGTGTCTTGTAACATGGGACTTGGTCCTGCTCTCTAGATCGAGGGCACAGGCACTAATCCTGCTTCCCAAACTTCCCAGAACATTCCTGACAGTGCTGGTCTCAGGCTGACGCTGTCCTGAGGGATGTCAGACCCTCAGCCCCCTGGGCTGTGCATTTTCTCAGGCCTTGTCACTGTCTGTATGCCTTTAGTCCTTAATTATCTTACAGTAACAAAGTAATGAGTTCATGCAGTTGCTAATAGAGTTCATGCAGGGCACCCTAATATTTACCCTCTTTAGCAAGAGATATTGCAAAGTCCTCAACTGTGCTGATTTTTCCTGGAAGGAACATTACGTTATGCCGGTTCTGGAATCTGCAATGAATACATTTAAAGTCGTTACTTATGCACAATCCCCATCAGCCCACCGACTTTATTATTGCTATTATTGTGACACTAATGTTTCTGACAAATTTCAGTTTACTCAGTTTCAAAATCCAATTTAGGATTAGCATAGATGTTTCCTTGCCTTTGATTGAAGGTGACAACTTGTGTGAAAATTGCTTTCAAAATTCTGGTTTTGTCAGTATTATCTTGCAGCACTTTACAAAGATACCGCTGTAGGTTTATAGAAATCTGCACATATTAAAAAAAAAGTCAATGGGTTGATTTTTACAACAGAAAACTGTTAATCTGCAGTTTTACCTACTTGTCAGGTTAACCTGAGTACTTCACCCAGTTACAATGCGATGGTAGGCAGCCACGCTCTAATATTAAATATTGTTGTTCTTACAGAAGATTTAGTTTGATGTTATTACACAATATTTGATTTTTTCTTTCATTATTCATCATGTCCTCATGTTTAATAGTTTCTCCAGTGATTACAGCTTCGTTCTGTGGGCAGGTTTGATGTCACTGGCAAAGGCCAGCTTCACTGGCCTACGGTAAAGTGATGGAGAACCTGCAAATTATGTGAAAGGGGGGAATTTCAAGGACATGGGTGCTGGAGAGGTGGGGAGAATGGGGTGTCCCCGTGCCCATTTCTCCAGCTCCATTTTCTGTGTCCTTCGCAGCTGGGATGCAGAAGCCCAGGGCAGCCAAGGGCAGTGGCAGTCCCACGGTGACTGCCCGCCATGGCACTGTCTTCTGCAGTGGAAGGTTTTAGCAACGTCCCCCTCTTAGTCCAAGTTGGCTACTGTAAATGTTGAAAAGAGGACGAGGTCTCTGCTAAATTATTTTCATTATTATAATTCTGCATACATTAATATCCACATTAATATCCACAAAACAATGTGCCTGAGATGATGAATTGGACATTGAGAAATTACATCCACGCAGAATTTTCTCCAGCAACAAATTGTAACTGTCATAGGCACAGCCCCCCAAATATTTTCTATCAGTTCATGTTGTAATTTATGTTGAAGACATTTAATGCTGATGAAAATGTCATTTTAATAGATTATATCGCTGCTTCTCATCCCGGCTTCTCATGTGGCGAGCACATCCTGTGATAACTTAGATGATGTGAACACTTGAGCATACACACAGAGCACCCCTCGAAAGGCCATGTCTTATCCCGAAGAGGAGGTTTCTGTGTAAAAATCCCATCAAAGCTTAGCAGCTGGAGATCCGGGTGAAGCAAATCGTTACGGGGGCGTTGCAAGGCTTTGAAAATCTGGTAGCTGCCGGAGGTGCAGGACTGCTGCAGGCACACCCGGGGTGTGGGCGGTGGGAGGCAGAGGACCCCTGTCCTCCTCTGCATTGGTTTGTCTCAGTGCCCAGGCCCTGCCTGACTCACCGGTGGCAAATCTCAGGATTCTACCGAGCTGTTGAGGTGCTTGGGGTGGGCTCCAGCTGCTGCAATGACTTATTCTGTAGTTATAAACTTCAGCATGGCGGTGTTGAGGCTGGAGAGCTTTCATACAAGCCTCAAATCTGACCTCTTGGAAATTAAGTTACAAAATTCTCCTGAATTTCTGAATCAAGACTGTAATTCTCTTTGGCCAGAAATTTAAAAGGAATCAATAAAAAGACACAAAGCAATCCAAACCCGCAGTGTTCCTTTTAAGTGGTTCCCATGGTACTTACCCCTGCCTGGTAAAAGTGAGTGCCTGTTTTTAGTCTGGTTTTGTTTAGTTTCTAGTCCCCCTGTGCCTTGTTATGATTTTTACTTTGATTTTAAAAGCTACCTATCCTCAGAAATGCCTCTTCTGTGTAGATTTTGGACTCGGCCATCTCTTGAATAAAGTGAATGTACTGAGATTCTCAAGTCCTAAGTCTTGAATAATTTTTTGTAATTAATTTCCTAAGTCTTTGTGTGTGTTTCTCCTTCAGATTGCACTAGGGAATTGTCCCCTGCATCCCCCTCTCCCACCTGGGGTCGGCGGCTGGTGTGATGCTGGGTGGGTTTGCCGTGGGTGTGATGCAAGCCGGTGTGCGGCCCTCGCTGTGGTGGGCTATCCTGGGCTATTCTGGGCTGTCCCGGGCAGGCTGGGGGCACACACCGGTGCCCAGCACGGGATGCCGCCCGCACGCTGCTGGGGGTGGGCTGGAATTGCACATGGGGATCCTGGTCAGTGACGCAGCATTGTTGCCATGCGGTACCACGCTCCATAATCACTGTATCCAGGGATGAACGGCGAGCTGGGGAGACAGCAGAAGTTGTTCTGAGCACATCTGTGACTTTAGGTCATCGGGTATCGGGTATTTGGAACTTGTTCCAAATCTGACAGATAATGTAACGTAGCAGGCAGGAAAACACAGATGCAGGCAGAAGCATTTTTGCCTTTTTAGAAAATCTTTGAGGTGGCAGAATTCCAATGAGATAAAGGGTAGCCAGCATTAATTTTACATTTTACAGTTTGGGGAAAAAGGAGGAAGAATACAGTGAGCGACTCATGATGCTATGACAACATTATTTTCTTCCTCCATCTGTTTTTTTTTTTTTTTTTTTTTTTTTTTACGGAGGAACTCACTATCTTTGTGTAATTGTGCAGCTCTTCCTGCCTCTGTGTTGAGACCCACATCTCCGCTGAAGGGATGCTATTGGTTTTGCAGCACGGACTCGGGAGGTGCTCTGCTGCTTCCCTTGCTCCCCAAGAGGGTCTCAGTTCCACTTCGTGTGACCGCTCTGTCAGTGTGTTTGCTCAGTGCTCAATACACCGGTAGAAAACGGTGTACAGAGCACCCGTTCCCTTTCTACATAATTTCTTGTAGCACCAGGAAAAAACTAATAGTGATTATTAATTATAAACACACTTTTCTGTTATTTAAATAACTCATAAGATTTCTCATAATTAGCTCAAACCTGTGGCAGGATTGGATCTGCCAGGCTCACAGCAGTAATAATTTTTGTCCAGAGGGGTCTGTGTCTTACACAGGGCAACCCACCCTAAGTCCTGTGTGTGTATTAACAAGTGGTCCCTAAATGCCTGCTTAGAAGTAGTAGAGAAATGTGTTTGTAGCAACATCTTTTAAGATGATAGTTCAACAGCTTTGTGGTTGGTCAAAATATTTTCAGGGCTTGTAATTAGGAAAAAAAAAAATCGCAACAGTTTTTTCAAAAGGCTTTCACACTTCCCAGCCAGCAGCTGTGAGTGCTCTCTGCAGGTTCAAAGGAACACGTCTGAGTGCTTGGCTGAGTGAAATCTTCATCTGCAAGTACACAAGATGCCAAAGGAGAGGTCTGCAGAGATGTGAATAATTATGCTCACAATTAGTCCGAGGCGTTTCCATGTGCTTTCTGGGAAGGTCATTTCCAGTGTAATCCGTGCAGGTCTCATCTCATCTCCAACCATGAAACACAATTCTTCTGTGAGCTCGTGGGGAAAAATAGCAATGCTTTGGGCTTTGCTTGGTGGGAGCTGCAGTTAGAGGTGCCCTAGGGCTCAAACCAGTGTCTGGGTTTGCAACAGCACATTTTTTCCATTCTCTGTTGTGTTCACCATACTGTTTTCCTGCTATTTTTTTCCCAGTGTTCCCTGGTTTCTTTGTTTCTTCCTTTCAGACTTGGATTTATTTTCCGTTCGTTTGTAGATCGCTGAAACTTTCTCTGGCTGAATTTTAGCAACCTTGAAATTTGGCTGAACTTTTGTTTTACTTTGACTTCTCATTCTGGATCCTGTTTGTAAGGTCAGTTCTTCCCAGCACAGCAAAAATTGCTTTCCTTAATAGATTTAATTGCCCACATTTATTTTTTGTTCCACTACCTTTTACTCAAGCTGGACTAATTTGAAGTGCTGTAACAGTGTCTCTGCACATACGGATTTGACACACAGAATGACAAAACCCATCAGGAAATTTTATCCCCTCTGAAATGGAAACACGCACAGTTCTACCAGTAATTCTGTTTTGCGGAAGAACGTGTTCTCTTACATCAGACACAGAGCAGATGGTCAAAGCTATAACGCAGACAATGTCCAGCCAAGTCTAGATCCCAGGTAATCTTGGTGAATCATCTTGTCCATCTCCAGCTGAGCAGAGATGACAGGAATCCTTTATCCTAAGGGAACACCTTCCTTTTCTGCTAACCTGTGCTGGTGTGGCATCCAGCACAGCTCCCGAGAAGAGGTGGGGATGAGCTGGGAAGGGCGTGGAAGTCCTGGTGCAGGTACAGCTTGAAGTTTGCCTGAAAGACTTGAATTCCTACCTTGCTCTACGCTGCCCCTCAAAAAAAGGGGATATTTTTGCACAGTGAGGCTTTTTATGAGATATTAAATTATTCTCCTGGGCCAGAAAACAGTGCAAGCCCAGCTTTATTGTGGTAATTTGTCATGGCTATCCTCGGCCACTAATCAAATGGGGTTTATAATTAGGGATTTCTTGAGGTAACTATTAGAGGTGGAGGTGAATCCTTTGAAATGACTGGCAGAGTTTGTTCCTAGGGATTTTCCCTGCTGGTGAAATGGCACGTGCGGGATGCACACGTATGTGTGCTTCCAGAAGCAGTGATTCAGCAGGCAGTGTGCTAGGCTGGCTTTTCAGGAACACAACAGGAGCATTTCTCTTATTCTCCATCATGAGTTGCCCTATGTTCTTACCGTCTTTAATGTACCTCTAATGTGGTTTGATTTTATTGATACAAACCTAATGAATGGTGCATGATTTGTGTAGAAAAGAAGAACAATCTCCATCCCTTTTCCTTTCTCTGATTCAGCGTTATGATACTTTAGTGACAGATCATTACCCCACTTCTGCAGATGCTGCAGAAGCAGAGAACCAAAACACATCAGCTACTCCCGCACCCCACTGTCTAACAGTGAGCCACAAATGGGTGTAGGCAGAGCAGGGGGAGAAATCCACAGGCTGGGGACAGTGCAGACCAGCAGCAGAAACCCTAGAGTTGGCAATAATCTCATGGTTGAGGTGGTTTTATATGTACTTGACAAATACAAATAGCTGATGTGGGTTTCTTTGCCTGTTTTTCAGTGGTTTGCATTCAGGAAATGTTAGTTTTTGTTTGCACGGTAGGAGCGACAGGGAGGGCGGTTTGATAGTCGTGTGTGGAGAAAGGAAAAACCACCAAGACACCTGCATGTAGAGATGGAAAGTAGGGCATTAAAGCAAACTTGCATCAGTTTCCTAAGGTTCGAGCTGGCATTTCCAGCCGTTCAGAATCATATGGCTGGCTCAGCAGGCCCCCGTCACGGGCTGCACGTGACACATCAGTCACAGTTCAAGGGACGCCCAAGCCGTATTCCTTCAGGCTTTGTGCCTGCTGGTCAATTTGGCTTGTCAAAATTGTCAATAAAACAATTCAGGCTGGTGGGAGCAAAGTTAAAATGTTTGTGTTGTCTGAACTGACAAACATCCTGTTTCTTTGCCTGACTGGTGTTCAGAAGAACAGCAGGTCTTTCAAACATCTAGAAACGGTGATGCCAGAGGATCCAGACTGTACAGCTTGCTGCTACCTTGAGGCTGATACTGATAAGTAATATTTTTTTAAAAAATGGTAAAAAAACCCACAATTTTTTTTGGTAAGATCTGCGAGCATTTGTACTGGCAGAGCTTATTCCAAGCAGTTTTCGAGAACCATATGTTCTCAGTATTCCTGCTCTTGACATCACCCGAGGCTGGTGCTTCATTTCCAGCTTCCCTGGCTGGTTCTGTAGAGTTACCACATTAACAGATACGCAGGCATGTTAGTTTTTGAGCCATCTCTCAGAGCGTTCAATGATTGTTCCTAATAATCTCATATTAGCTCATGATGGGGTGTCACAGAGGATGTGCAAGAAGTCCTGGACAGCAACATCACTAATTCAGCTACCACACTTTTTAAAGTCCAAATAAGTCAGGCCAGGAGTCCCAGGCTCGGCGCAGGAACCAATGTAATTGCAATTAGTGTTTTATCTGGCCTATTGATTCAACTAAAATTCTGGCCTCAGTGTTTGGCTGCTCTTTACTCTGCAAGCAGATGCCTCCACCAGCTGCTTTCCCTGTGCAGATGTCTCCACCCCGACACAGCCCCGGTGAGGTCGTACAAGCCGCGGGAGCGTGGGGCTGCCCAGGCCCATTGAGGGCCCTGCCCAGTGCGGGATTCCTCAGAGCACACCTGGGGATTCATTTTGTTGGATCTGCGAGGGCTCATCCCTGCTGGCGGACCCCGGCACGCCTCGGCCTGTGCCAGCAGACCTGCCTGCCTCGCCAGGGATGGGTGCTCAGAGCGAGAGCCCTGCGGCTGGACGCTGGGGCCCAAACGCCACCTGTGCTTTCTCAGCCCACAGAATTATTTCTGTTTCCTGGGGAGAATAGCGGTAAACCCAGAAAACCTGTTTGGAGTCGGCTCTTTGTGAAGGGATTGATTCCATTGGTTCTGCAGATTAAGGAGCGAATGCGGTTATGAGCTGGAGCGAGCGTGAGGGGTCCCGAAGAGCATCAGCAGCGTCGAGAGCTGGGGTGGGCAGGAAGCTCCCTGCAAGGCTGGGACAGTAACAGAGAGACTCTTAAAAGCTGGGAAGCTTCATTATTGACAACTGGAATCAGGATAGAAAACAGGTCTATGAGGCCAATAAAAGTTACTTTCATTACCTGTATTAAATTCAAATATCCTGTTTTGCTGATGCACTAGTAGGATGCATTTTAAAGAATTTTCTTGCTGTTCAAGCTTGGTTTTAAGTGAGTTTAGGTGAAATGAAGATTTAAATCAGTTATTCCTTTCTACCTTACTGATTCGTTTCCTTTTTAAAATTTACTTACACATAATAAGACATTTGCATCTGATGAATTTTGTAATTGGTTATTTTTTCTCTTAAGTCAGTTGTATTTTCATGGTCCAAATACAGCCACAAGCACGTCTTCACAACCCGAAGTATCGCTAGTTAGTGACATTTCTGTTTACAGATTAAAATCTCGCTTCAGATATAAACACATCTGCCTTGTAAAACCATCCCAATGGTTTTTGCTAAGCATCATCTTCAACTTTTGTAACTACAAAAATGTTGCATTTAATTCCTTCCAGATCTTTCCAAGTAGACAGCCGTACAATAACAGGGGTGATGCAGTTTTGCACACTGTGAAATTATTACTTTTTTGACCGTCTCTCTGTAAAGTTTTCTTTTGCAGTCACTATGAATAATCTCTGAAGTCTGTACTTTAAATAAAAGGTCATTCTGCTTTCCTGCCAACATAAACAAGAGTATGATTTGCATGTCTAAATAAACAAATCTGTTATGCATAATAACTCCTGTCAAACAATGCATTGCTTGTTCTGATTTTCAGCTAGCAATCATAGGATAAATTTATTGATAAATTGAGAGCTCAGTCCTGAAAGAGTGTTGGGATTTGAAGTCTCTGCTGAGTTTTGGTGGAGATCTGAAGACCTGAAAGCTGACAAAGAAAAACGACTTTCTATGTTGAGTATAGCAGCTGATGCCGGGAATCGCAGTCGCACCCTCCTGCCGTGGGACACATGTGAGGTCTGCATGGAGGTGGCGAGGCTGTGGCAGCCCATCATGCCTGCGCCAGTGACGGTGGGGACTCGGTCAGAAGGGATCCTGACACCCTGGAGCTCCACGGGAGACAGGCAGAGGATGCAAGTGGAACCGACAGCATGCCCCAGTGCGGCAGGGAATTCATTTGACTGCAGGGTTTGTTTTTTTTCCACTGTAACATTTCTTTATTGAAAGGAATATAAGTAAAAAGAAAAATCCCTGCTAAGCCATCACTTTCACTGGCTGAATGTTACCTTAGGCCAGGGTAAGTCTGGTGAGGAAAGCTGTGTATCTTCTCTAGAAATCACCCTGAATTAGGAAGAAAGTATTTTACATGCCTGTTCCCTTGTGCATTTCCAGATATTCAGGAATATTCACACCATTTTGTTGTTTATCAGCCTAGAAACTGTGTATTCATTTAAAATAAACTAGGAAGCCTCTGCTGCAGTGTTCTCATGTCGAGATGGGACTTTTGTAGGCATCATTGTCATGCAGTGTATGGTACTGCAAAGGAAAAAAGGAATATGAAGAAATTACCCAGCGAAACAGAAGCAACCCTTTTATTCCCATCAGTTTTGATTGAAGGTGGGAGGTAGTGGAAGCAACAGAGTAAAAGCTAATTCAAAATATTGCTGCAGATGATAACTCTGGCTTCATTTTTCTGCAGAGGTAATGTATCCCCTTAAAATAAATAAATATTTCTAAATCCTTAGCCCGGTTTATGGGCAGACAGCTAATGAATCAGAGTGGAAGTCTGGCTAGGCTGAACAATCTGGAGAAAACTACAGCAGACAGGAGTGTGCGGACGAAAGCGTGCCTTTGCAAACGGGCTGTGGTTGGTTTAAATTTCCATGTTTGAAAACTATCAACGTGTCAGGCAAAAATTTGTCAGAAGGCAAAAATTCCCATTTATTCTGCAAACGTTGACTTTGAAGAATATTGCCCAAATGGCAGGCTTGGCGGAAAGGGCCGTGGGTTGGTGCACGCCCAGTGTCGTGCCTGGGCTGACCTCCTTGGGGCAGAACATCCATTTCTGAGGAGGTAAGGAAGGAAATCTGATATTCTTTCCTAAAGAGACAGTTTGTAACTAATGAAGACACAACATGTTTTCCACGTTTTCTCTACTGATGTATGGAATTCAGCTGCAGTTCATGTCTAAGAAAAACAACCAATTTCTAGACGATGGAGTAACAGAGGGACAAATAACATCCCTTTTTGCCTGCTGCATCCTTCCTCCAGTCTCCTCGTGATTAAATGGCAGTCTTGTTGCATTGCCTAACACATAACTTGTTTATCTTGTCAGTTAACGCTCCCAGAATGATGACTGACAGTCCCTTTTAAGTGCTCGGTTATTTGGAATTAAATGTAATCAGACTGCATGCCTATTTTGTACTGAAAAACAGCTTTGGGGAAGTTTCCCCAGAATTTCATGTAATGGGAAGGAAAAAGGGGATGTGAAGGGATCCAGGCAGGCTGCTCGGTGGAGTCGTCCCGGGGGATTCAGGGACCCACCGCATGGCTGCTCTGCATTACCGTGGCTTGTTACTGCAGCAGCAGCCAGAAGTCACGGAGAGGATGGGCAGCTCCCGGTGTGCTCTGCGCCCTGCTGGCACCCAGGCCCAGCCAGTGACTCAGCAGAGCAAGGGTGGGAGAAGGAGAAATATTAGAGGTTTCATTTTGTAGGTGGGATGCAGGAAATCAGGCAGAAAGCTTCAAGTCCGGTAAAGTAAAGCTCTTAATGCTTCCACTTAATGTTAGTCAATACAGTGCTCCTGCTCTTAGCATTAAGCAGGTAATTAAAACCATTCATTGCTTTACTACAGTCTCATGACTTTTATACTGGAGGCGAGAAGACCCAGCCCCGCTGAACATCCCACTGTGCTCAGCCACGAGGTAACGCATGTCCCCAGTACTGCTGAGGTCCTTACCTGAGAAAAAGGGGTGAAAGCATCCCGGGGACGAAGGAGAGTGACGTGGTGGCTCGCTGCCAGGTGGCTTCCTTTGCCAGCGCTGTGACCAGCTCCTGGGAGTGAGAGTCTGTGCCCTGGAGTTTAAACTGATTACCAGAGGAGAGGTGCAGTTGTGGGGACAATTCTGCAAGAAGGTGGCAGAGAGAGGGAAAAATGGCTCTCGGGGAATATACTGACATGGACTGACAAAATCCATCACTGTGTGCATGACGCTATTAATAAGGAATCTAAACAACATGTTAGCCCGTCATGATTGATAAGACAATAAAAATCCTTCTAACAGCTTCTGAGGTCTTGCTGCTGCTGTTAATTATAGGCAAGCAATTCACTCTCTGTGGGTTACAGAGCTTGCCCTCTATTGAAATGCAAAGCTGGCGCGTGTGCTTATGTCTTGACATACTTGGGAGGCAGCAAACAAGCAACCAGCTGAACTGTTTTAATTTCAGAAGGAGGGGAGTACACGAAAAGTGTGTGGGTTTGGGATCATTTTCTGTGCAGTTACCAACTGGAACAGGCTTTGTTTGGAAAATATGCATGTCTCCTGGTCTTGAGATGGGCAAAGCTCTTGTTAAGAGCTCGGTGTTGGTTTCTGTGGAAGAGCTTTCCTGCGTGGCTGCAGCCTGAGGACTTGCCCTGCAGAAGTCACCACGGCTGCTGGTGGGTGCTCAGGCTCGGGAGGAGCAGGACAGCCTTGACGTGTGGTGGGACTGCTCACGAGTAGTCCTGCTAACTGCATTCAATGCTTTCCTTGCTCATGGGCTGAATAAGGGTAGCAATAATAACAGTAATTTAAAGTTCAGTAATAATAATGATACTTAATGTGTGCTGTTACTATTTCAATTGTATCTACTTGAAACTTTTTTTTTTTTTTTTTTCAGCTTTGGTGTCAGGGGGATCGGGGCAAGCGGGTGTTGAACCAAGAGTTGTTCAACGGTGGGGAACCTCCATTTTGATTCCTCTGTTGATCTGTCTTGTGAGGATGAGTAGATGTGGGTTTATCTAGTTGGTGTCACAGCTTGAGCACAGACTCTAAGACAAGCAGAGATAACAGCCTCGTGGTAGATACTGTGTCTGAGCTGGGTTTTTTCTTAACCTGGAGTAATTTTCCCACTGAGGATGTCTGGGTATGAGAGTGTATCTGTGCTCAGTGAGGTGGAGGCTGGTGGATACTGCAGCGATACTGGGACAGTTCGCAGGGTCCTTGGTTAAAACTTTCTCTGAATGTTTCAAAACCCATGACAAGCATTGATCCCTTGCTGCCACACAAACCCAAAGGTGACATCCCAGGTCTGTGACCTGGAAAAATCACTGCTTTATTTAAAAAAATCATACAAAGTATGCTACTACTAAAAATTAGCACTACTCAGTAATATTTTAGTCAAAAGTCTGAATCAGAATGAGCAAAACATTTGTTCATTTAAATGGGGAATTAACAAGGGGTACATTTAGGAAAGAAAACAGGCCACATTTATTCTACTGTACAGGTCACTGGCTGTTCAGCCGGCTCTGTTCTTCCCTCACTGAAGGCTCTGAAATCTCTGCCACTCCTAGCAGAGAACGCAGAATCTGGTAAAAAGTGTTTGCTTTCTCTCACTAAAGATCTGAACTTTTATTTTCCTAACAGCATTTGAGCCTCCTGTGTCCTCAGGAATGTGTTATTCCAGCTAAGCATATGGTTGCTATAACTACCAGCTTAGTTTGCCTCTGACATACTCTTCAGCATGGCATATATGCCTGATCTAGCAATGAGCTTTGCACATAAATTCATGCCTCCTCCATTGTATTTTATCTTTCTGCTTGCTGTTCAAAATTATAATGGCTTATTGGTTACCTGCCGCACAGAATTTATTTATTTATTTGTTTGTTTGTTCATTTAAAATTCCAGATTGGATGATATAGGACTAAATCAGGATAATTTAATAAATTAGAGAATAAATCAGACATTATAATCTAGAGGTAAATGAATAACAAATTAGAGAATAAATCAGACATTAAGACATCAGCAGTGCTCTGTCATCTATGTCTGAAAAAACATGGGATGTTGGATTCTTTTGTTTGCATAATAGTCCAAAGAAAGGAGTCACATTTGCAAATGCCAAATCCTGTTGCACTTTGCACATAATTTAAAGATCTGAAAGTGAAAGAATCCTTTGATTTTCAGAAAAGAGAGGGAAAATTACAAGAGCAAGCCTAATTTGAGTTACAAACTGGGCTCTGGTGAAGCTTTCCTTGAGCTTGCTGTTTTGTCAAATTCAGTTTTTACCTGCCAGTAAAACCACTAGGAACATTTTCAAAGGAAAACCCCCCAAAACAAATAGCAGTTACTCATCTAATTAGTCACCAAGGACACCACAGTAGCAATATTTACATGAATTCTCAACATATGAATAATTTTGAGGTTCTTCCAGACTGTCGTAGAGTTAATTCATCGTCATCTGCTTTGTTTGTCCCAGAACTTTGTTTATTGCTGGCTCAGATTTGTCTGGATTAGATTTGCACCCATTACTAGGTATTTGTAAAAATATTGACAAATCACAGACATCCTTCAGATTTGAGTGATTGCACAGCCAAATACTGATACTTTGACTTTCACCATTTTCCTATTTAAAAGATTTTGTTCTCTGATCTGTATCATATGAATCACACAGCCAGTAGTGCACGGTGAGTACTGAGCAGCAAGCAGAGATGGAGAGGGGCTGAAGGCCCTGCTGGGTACTGCCCTGTATGGGCATAGGCATGGATGTGGACATGGACGTGGGCATGGATGTGGGCATGGACTTGGACATTGTGAGAGATGACTTGTAAAAATGGGTCCTGAAAGAAACAGACCTGTGAGAAACAAAGACTGAGAAAAACAGTTTGAGAAAGAGTGCATCTTGTGCATCTGGTCAAGTTTCAAGGGACATCTGTCCGGTGAATGAACTTTGCTTCATTATCCACAAAATGCATATTAAAGTTAACACCCTTGAATATGCTAACAGACTAACAAGATCATGCTAATTACATCATCCTATGAAACACCTTACCCCTCCCCATACATGAGATACTGAAGTATGTGGGTCGACCTAAGGGATGGACCCAAGAAAAGTGTCTATAAATTGAGGGGGAGCAAGGGGGGCGGGGAATAGTCCAGAGAGTGAAGTGAAACGAAGAAGACAGATGCCTCCTTGAACCCTCGCTGGTGGGATTGACGCAGGAACCCAGACTGGTGATCTCTATTTCTCTATTCTCTCCATCTCTCTCCTTTCCTTTTCCCCCTTTTCCTTCACTACCATTAAGTAATGCAAGGCATACTATATTGCTTGTCATAACTCATTATATACTTAGCCAATTATCGTGTACCCAATTAGTACATTGTGGGAAGTTAATAAATGTCTGGACTTTGAGACTTGTCTCACTGTTTTCCACTCTGTTGGGGATTTACGAATCTAAGTCACTTGTCTCCGTCATCTGAGCAGGCTGTGACAGACATGGAC
This sequence comes from Strix aluco, assembly GCF_031877795.1. Lineage (NCBI taxonomy): Eukaryota > Metazoa > Chordata > Aves > Strigiformes > Strigidae > Strix > Strix aluco. The sequence goes on along the minus strand of NC_133941.1, from coordinate 13,199,073 downwards.
ATGGGCATGGATGTGAGCGTGGGTGTGAGCATGGATGTGGACATGGGCATGGGCATGGACATGGACATGGACATGAGCATGGACGTGGGCATGGACATTTCAGCAGATGCTGGTGAGGAGTGAGGGCATGGGTGGGATTCAGGAGACGTGTACATGTGGTGTGAATGGAAAAGGGGGCTGGATCTGCATTAACATTGTCAGCGGGTACCTTCCCTATTGTGGCTCCATCCAAGCCAGGTGCTCCTGGCTGCTGGTGAGTGCGTGCAGAATTGTCTCACCTCCAGCTCCTTTCTAGTTGACTTGAAACTTTGGCCACCGTTCCACCTGCGATGGCTGGACCTTGCCCAGAGTCAGATGTTTGAAGTCTCAGCCAAGCTTTGAAAAGTCTTTAGTAACATCTAGGAAAATGTTTAGAAAAATATGCACACCCCCAGATGCCAGAAATCATTCCTTGCGGACAGAAGTTCCTTTGTCCTGTAAAAATGAATTTGTGTTGACAAAAGGGCATACTCTGACATGGTGGTGATGATCATTGTAGCCTCTGCCCTAATGCAGCTTTGACCTTTTGCTAAGTTAGTGGCTGTCAATATTTCCTAAGTTAGTTGCGTGCACTTTGTGGCACCATGATTTCCTACCCATTTGTTGATGCAGTTACTGGCAGTGTATTTCTGCTCATCTCTAAATAGAAACACATGGTACCATCTAAGAATTTAACCTTAAAATCATGGAGGAAAAAATCCTTAAAAGCAAATCCTCTCTTTCAGAGGTTTCAGCTGTGTTAATAATATTAGATTTAGAAATAGTAGCTGAATAAATAACATGACATTAACAATCTTAAGAGGAGATAACATTGGGCCAAACATGTGGGTTTCCTCCTTTTTCTACTTTTCCCCTTAATTAGACATGATTAAATACCGTGATTTTCTAAATAGGTTCATTATTTTTTCTCCATCACCCCGTATTGCTAATGGTCTTGCCCGCACTTTCTTGGAAGGACATGGAAATGCAGACCTCTTCCCTCTAAAAGACTGTATATTGGGCCAGGCTCGGGTACAGGCGTAGCTCTGGGTGTCACCCCCAGGTGACATGCTCCCCGCGTGCTCCATCCTGATGGGTCCTTGCTCAGACGCAGACTCTGGCTTCTCCAGGGTGCTGTTCAGTAACAGCCTGCAAAACTGCTGTTGAAGTTCCTGGCGGGTCAGGCTAGTTTTGTGTTTTTTTTCTCCGTGTGATTAATGATCAGCTTTGCATCCCACCTTCAGCGGGGTGAAGTGCAGGAGAGCTGACCTGGGAGGGAAGAGGCTGCTGGAGGCTCCTGCCCTAATTCTGAGCCCCTACATGGTGTGAACCAGCCCTCCTGTTACCCCCCAGGTGTGTGTGATCTCTCTGTGCTTCTACACAGATCATTTTTTAAAAGACAAGCTTCAGCCAGCTTGGAAAAAGAATGCAATTTGAGCAGCAGTGTTGCAGGCCATCTCGGGATGACACATCAAGAAATGGGAGTTTGTACCTGCGGATAGATCCAGTACAAATGAGTAGCTTGTTAATATGTGAAACTCTCAGAAATAAAGATGTCAATGTGGAATAACACCTACTAGAAATGATTATTGTGACAGAAGAGTTGTTTGAAAGCATTCCACACTGCTCAGTGCACCTCGTGTCTCTACAGTTTTACTTGTTTGTTCGTGCACACATTCCAAGTGAAGCTGTCAAAGTTGTCAAACTGGGGCAGCCGTGCAGCGATAAACCTTTTTAATGCTCGGCGAAGCATGCAATCAGAATTATACAACATGAATACAGTCTTTCTTGGGATATGTAAATAAATGCACAAAGAATGCCTTTATGTGTAATTCACTTGTTCCTAATAATATTTGTTTGTGTGGAGGATAATAAAGTGTAATCATTGTTAAATTCGTAAATGAATTTAATCCCTGCTATCTGTCATAAATATGGAAAGATTTTGAAAGCTGATGAATCCAAGGCTTGATTGTAAGTGTGTCCTGCTTGAAAATGGAAGGAAGTCAGCCTTAAAAGCTTAGACCGACCGCGAGGACTCGGCCCTGAGTTAGGCGAAGTGTGGGTACCTCCATGCTTTGCTAAACGGGCCTTGGGGACTTTCTGGGAAGGACAGCGTGAATCGTTTTCCTCTCTGAAGATCAGTCCTAGGACAAGTATGTTGAAAGCAGTGTGTTTATTCATGGTTTGTAAGGGCAGAAGAGATCCACAAATCATTTATTGTGCTCACAGAGAAGAAGGTCTCATCACCCATCCTGTACCTGGCCCAACGCTGCCCTTGATGGCAAGTCCCCTTGCAGAAAGTCACCCAGCTTGGTCTGCAGAGAGCCAGCAGTGGGAAGCTGCTTCCCCACAGTCCTTCCAGCACTGGATTGCTTCTCTGTACTTCTCATTTGTATTTATTAGCTTGCAGCCTCCTGCAATTGCTTCTACTCAGGCCTTTCTTCATGAGATTAAAACACCTGTTTGTACCCCGTATTGGAGCGACGGGTTTCTTGCATGAGCAGCCTCAAGGTCCTGACCTGTGTCCAGGTAGGGCTGGGGCGGCAATGGGCGGGGGGTGGGAGCTGCCCGTTGGCCTCAAAGACCAAGGGAAACGCATGTATACGAACCACAGCATGTTATAAACCCCATTACTGCTCTGACGAACCTATTGCTTGTGTCACCCCATGGCAGCCCTGGCACTGTCATGGGGAAGGAGGCGCAAAGCGGATCCGTTTTGCGCAGGCAATGTACAAAGCTGGGAAGAGGTTTTGCTCCAGAAGATGGGAAGGCAGGTCTATTCATCAGTAGAGTCCATGAAAAAAGGTGCCGTGCATTTGTAATGGGCTCCTCCCAGCTCGCAGGGGTACGCTGTGGCCAGGGTACTCAAAGCCCGGCTCTGGCGGGACCGCGAGGTGCATGGAGCATCCTCCTGAGCTTCTCTGAGCAACAGACTTCAGCCCTCTCAGAGTCACCAAGTGAGAAGTGAGGATCAGCATGAGTCACAGGGCTGTGAGGAGCCCCCAAAATAAGAAAATAAACTGCTCCTCCTTTGAGGGTTGCTGCTGTGTGTTTCTCTGAAAGGCAAGTCCCTTTCCTTGCTGAAGTGCAATGTGAGTGGTGCAGCCTGGGAGGAGAGAAGGGTTGGGGCCTGGGGAGAGGTTTTAATGAGAAAAATGTCATTCAGCACAAATAATAGATGTACCTTGTAAAAACCCTGCTGGGATAGGAGCCCCCCACCTCCCCTCTCCCTTTTGGTAAGGGTTCCCAGCACTCCCCCTTCATTCATGAGCACCCAAACCCTCTGCCTTCAGACTGAGATGCAGAATTGGTGCTCTCCATCAGTTACATTGCTCCCACTGCATTCATTAAGGAAAGCACAACAATTGCCAAGATTAAACTTTAAAAACAAGCATGCAAAATGCCTTCTCACAGGTACTTCAGAATTGCTTGTTACCAGCAGCATATCTGTTAGCATGTGTCTTCATCCACTGCTTGTCCATCCACATTCTTACCTGTGGGTGTAGGAAACTCTCATCCAAAGCTATGGATGTACCTTTAGAAAAAGCCTACATTGATATTCTGAGGATCAGCAAGAATACCTGGCCCTTTACAGCGCTGTTTGGTTTGCACTGAAGATTTGTCATATGCCTAGTCTTAGCCTTTAATAAAAAAAACTTTAGTAAGCTGAACACTAATATTTTCAACTGTTTCGCTTACCGTTTTTAATTGCTAACCCACAAATATCCAGATGGCCACAGATATGAACTGAACCAACTGGAGCAATTAGAAGCCCCCGATACCCTATAGACTCCTGTTCTGAATAAATAGCAGCCCTCCGAGGCTGCAAGCAGGTGGCTCACTTCCTTCTCATCATTTTTCATTTTTGTTTACCTCTGTACTCTCAGATACAGGCCAGGAGTGAAACTGGAAGAGCTAGAAATATTAGGAAATATAGTCTAGTGAAAAAAGGATTGTTAAGGATTGTCCTCTCCTTGCAGAAACCTCACCAGTGAATTGCACGTACAAATAACAAAGAACCCAGTAACATTTAAAAAGCTCACTCCGATGAATAAGCTACTTGTGGAAACACGTGTAAATGCCAGCTTGTGCCTGCTTGGAGGCAATGCATTCTGTGGGGGCTAGGTCGTGCCACCCAGAGTTTGTCCTACTGATTTCATAAAACAACTGTGCTTCTGACCTCTGTAAGCACTGTTCGGGGACCTGGAGTGGCCCCAGGGGTGTGTGTTACAGCTGCCCACAATAAATGTGTGTATACCCTTTGGGACATCTTCTGTCAAATCTTGGACTCGGGGCCGTGACTCTCATTCTCATAATAAAAGTCTGTGAATATTAAGAAAACTTCATGCAGTTGTTAAAACTGAACAAACATTACTTTGAGCAAATGCTTGGTGATTCAGTGAAGTGTGTAAAGGCAAAAATCTGCTGGTAGTTTACTGAAATCAATTACCTGTCAGTTATTTTCTTTTAAATTTACATTTACAGATACTGTCTTCTAAAATTGTGATGCAGATGCTGAAGGAATTAAATGAGCTGGGATTTTGTACACCAGCCAGAGTTTGGTCTCATATTGTGCAAATTTAGCATAGCAAGGGCAATCTTTTTTTTCAGGTTAATTAAGTTATCATCAGTTAAATGCAGATGACAACGTGTACAGTAGCATTCGACTCTCACTAAAAACATTTCCTTGTTCTCCCAGGTAGGGAGGGAGATAATCTCCACACTGCTGTTAAGACAAATCTAGCTGTAATGAATATGGGTGTTTTTAAATTCCAGTATATACATATATGTGTACATCGATGTATATGTGTGCACGCACATCTGCACTGGGGGCCTACACTTTGATATTCTCTCTCTCATGTAGGCTATCAAAGAGAAACATTGTGAATGTACAATTAAGTGAAAGTACAAATCTTACTCTGGCTTTTATTTATTTTTGATCATTTTCTGGTACTGAAACAACAGACTGTCACATTCAGGAGCAGAAGCAGAAATTGGGACTGGGCGCGGAGCAATTTCCTGACAGTGAAGGTTGCACCTGGGGTCCCGATGCCAATGACCCATGGCTGAGACTGTGCAAGGGCAGATGCCTAATAGGGGTCTGCCCCGAATGCCCCCGAGCACTGTCTGGGGGCTGGCATGGCCCGTGGAGTGGGAAATTCATGTCCAGGTCCCTAAAACTGGTGCTTTGCCCATAGATCACCACACAGCCCCGGGAAACCTGAGCAGCAGGTGTTGGTGGAACATAAGTATTTGGTGTGGAAATGCAGCCCTGGATCTCCAAACCCCTCACTTGGGCCTTGCACCTGCTCCGGGCCTTAGGTGGTTATTCTGCAGGGCAGAAAAGCCTCTGGCTCTCTTGCCTGGTGCTCGAATCAGAGCAGACGTGGGTCCCGTTCTTTTCTCCAAATGTTGTTTAGTATTTCATCTGTGGCTCTTTAATCTAAAATGCTGGAACAGCCAGAAGATCATATTAATTTTCACCCTTTTTTCTGGCAAAGTGACTATCTAATTAATCATGTCAGCAGTACTCCATAGCAACAACTGGTACATAATGTGATCAGCTTGTTTGGGTTTACTGTGCAGATATTGGGCCAGTTTTAGGCAGTGCCGTGCCAGTGAGCTTCGCAATGCAACCCTGGCGGTCTCGGTGTGGCTGCAGACCCGCAGCCATGACACTGAGCAGCCTCTTGACAAATGAGTAGAGCCTTGCTGGGGATTTCCATTTCCGACCAGCAGTGCTCTTGATTTGTGACTTCCCAGCGGGGTGAGAGTTGATCTGCACTGGGAAAAAGCCCAATGTGCACATCGAGTTGTGACCAGGAAGTTGCAGCTCTCTGTGGTGCAATATAGAGTTAAGTATGGAAGAGCAGAAGAGGTCCTGTTGGGAGAGACCTACAACCATCACCTAGTCCGTGTATTTACAGTGGCGGCACGAAGGGAGCAAACTCCCCTCCTGCAGAGTGGCGGTGTGACAGGCACCCTGGGCTGGGGAGCTCTGGGCGGAGTCGAGGGACTGCCCACCCTGCGAGGGGCTGGTGGGTGAGCGCTGCTGGGTGTGTGGCACGACCCAGCCTCGGAAGAAGAGGGAAGAACCAGCACAAAGAAATACAGCCTCGAGTTTCAGGGTGATGTGCAGGAATTAGAGGGGAAATTACCTAGCCTATTTTATGTACAGGATTAGACTGTCTGTTAGAGGAGATCCCTCTGGGCCTTAGTAATTCTTAAATTAGCTCCGTTTTACTGAATTTGTAGTTCCTATTCAATATGCTTACACATGACTTGTGTGCCTCTGGTTTCCATAGGCGAGGGAGCGACTGCGGCTGTTCTGCACTGGGTCCTCCCCTGCAATCCGGGTATCCACATACCAGTGAGCAGTCCATAAAAATACCCTGCACCCTTCACGAGATACTTTTCCACTCTTTCTAGCCTAAATGAAACCATTAGAGCCTGTCACGTTGGTGGGAAGTGAAGCAGTGGGGGGAATTTGTGTGTCATCCGTGCTGAAAGCCTTCTTGAAACTCATCTGTGGATATTTTTACCTTGAAAATCTTCTGCGTTACTTCTGATCCCAGACTGTTCCGTGTAATGTTGCATCTTGCTGTGTTCAGTGATAGCCTGATGTGACAAGACATAACACAATATGATGCTTTCTAAGTGATTAAACGCACACAAGGTCATAAATTCCAAGCGACACTTCAGAATTACAATTTGTTTTATTCTGTTAGAACACAGACCCGATCATGAGCATGGCTTGAGCCAAGGTGCTGTTTCACTTGCTGTTATCTGTATGTTCCCAGAGCCCTGCTGATCCCCGAGACTTTTGTAGTGCTGGTCTGTGTGGCAGGATAGAGCATCCCATTAAAACAGCCTCCAGCAGAGGTAGAAGGGTCCTTTGTGTAGCTGAAGCAGCATCCCCATCACAACAACTTTTGTCCAGTCCAGTGCTCCAGCTTTTGTACATACACATTGTTGTCCAAACACTCCTTTCACCCGCATGCTCGGTAATTTGACAGCGTGTCACACAGGTCATTAGTCTAATTGAAACAAAGTCATTTCTTCTTTTAGTTGTATTTCAAAGGCAAGAAGATGAGAAATTGCAAAGTCTTCCTTGAAGCTGAGGGTTGTGACTTTTCTCCGTAATACCTCATATGCATTGGAAATGTGCTATTTTCCTCCTGGCTTATGCCCCTTGCCAAAGATCAAGGATCTTTAACCCACCCTGTTAACTCGACCATCGTCCCTGGGGGAGGGCTGCTCTGCGCTATCACGTTATGCAGGTCAGGGCAACCGCAGCGTTTCCTTGGGACCTTGGCTTGCAGTGCTGTGAGTGATGCACCTGGTCAGTGCATCTTGGGAGCGTTGCGGGAGGTCTGAAAGCAAACACACGGAGTTAAGGTGGGATGTTCCCCCCGGGGAGGCCGGGGATGCAGCAGTGGCATGGGGATGTGCCCAGCGCATCCCCCTGGCAAACGCTGTGGGTGTGTGTGGTGTGGAGGACTGTGGCCGTGTGCAGTTAAGGAAACGTGTACAGCTCTGCAGGTATAGAAACTGGGGGAGGGTGCTGGGGGAGGGATGTGTCCTGGAAGCCCAATACATTGCGTTGGCTCAGGCAAGTTTTCTTCTCTCTCCCAGCCCACCTGTAAAATGGGTTATTTCTGCTGGGCTGCTGGTTGTCACGTCTATACAGATTATCATGTATTTGGTGCATAACCTGCCCTCACTAATTCTTTTCTAGACCTCCTTCAAGAAAGGGGTTTTTATTGTAAAGTATAGATTCAGTATAAGAAAAAGAATCTGGTTATATAATTGTATGGTGACAAGTTTAGCTCCTATCTAAAGATCATTAACAAAGGAGGTAATTAGCCACGGGAACAACCTGACAGGAGAGTGATGGATTCTCTGCCTTGGAGTCAAGCATGACCATTCCCGGAGGTGAGAAGAGGGGTCTGTCCTGGTGCGGGGCCCCAGCTGGCCACCCCTGGAGGACCAGCCTGCTGTGGCGAGCCCAGCACGGCCACATGTTGAAGGGCTCAGTTCGGTGGCCAACCTCCAGCCGGGTGGTCTCGTCAGACCGCGAGCTGCATGACCGGGTCCGGCAGCCCCGCTGCCTCCTCTTGAGGTCAGCTCTGGGTTTTTTGGCGCAGGAGGGCTGTGTGCTTCAGGGACACACCGATACTGTTGCTCTTGCTACTTTGAGTGGAGAAACCGCATTGCACGCTACCACCTTGGCACTGTGTCCCACAGCTTTTCGTAAGAATAAGCCTTGGGGGGGACAGCTTTAGGTTCAAATGTATATCCCAGAGGACATTATAGGACAATACAGAGAAAAAGAGGCTTAGATCTTCTGCTGGCGCAACATGCAATATCCCCATTAACTTCAGTCAAAGCAGTGGTTACTGGAGAAACCACATAGAAAGACCTACCTGTAACTGATCATGCTCATCATGGTGAACTGAAACACAGGCTGGCTCTTAGGGGAAAAGTAATCAAACCAAATAAGCATTCTCGGCTAATTCTTTTATTTCAGATAGCCTGTCTCTCAAGTAAAAGCCATTTGAAAAACTTGCTCCATACACATTTAGATTTAAAATAGTGTCCGCAGCTTGGATGTATACCTAAGAACATGGCTCTACTGTTTTCCTTGGAAGAAAACTTTCTTACTTAGTTCTTATTTTGCCTGAACCACGGCCAGAAGAATAAATGTCAGCCTTTATTTTCTAGTAACTCTTCTGCTCTTCTCACTTGGGTGGGTCTGCAGAAAAGATGCGTGACAGTGGGATAGCCACCATTGTGCAAACCCATGGGAAGAATCTATTTGGAAACAGGGTCGTGGAGATTAGCAAAGCCAAATAAAGCAAGGGAAACTTGAGATGAAGCCTGTGGCTTTGTTGTTTATCATGCCTCTTGTACCCGAACCCCACAGGGAGCAGGAGCTGATCTGTAAGTGATCTGGTGTTTTTCGTGTGATTTCACGTACCTGAGCCAAGTGGAAATGGCTCATTGTGCATTGTCAGTCCCTTAAAGACTGAACTTTTCTGCCTTTTAAGGACAGTTTAGCAAGAACAATCATTTAAATTCAAATGGCATTGGATCAGTTGATACTGGATAGGATATAACTAGACAGAGCCGTTATGATCCTTGGGACAATACTGTATACCTACCTGGTGGTTTTGCACTGTGCTATGTCAGATCAGGTCCCGGTGGGGGCGGGGGCAGGCAGATCTCGTGGCCTGGTCTCCAGCCAGGATCTATCATTGGCGGTGTGATCCGATAATCTTAATTTATACAGCTAATTCTGGCTGGAAATTTGTTTGTTGTACATTGTTTAGACTTAATATCACAGTGCCTCTGCGAAGCAGGCAAAGGACATCAGTGTCTCTGTTTTACATGGGAAGTGCCTTGTGGCATCTGCAGATCTGCTCCTGCTCTCACACAGCCTGTCCAAAACCTCTGCAGCAGATTTAGTCCATCATTTCCCAGTGGTGTCTTGCCTGGGAGAAGGGTAGGGGTGGAGGATAGCTCTGTCGAGTCCTGTCCTTCTCTTCCTTCCATTTTAGGCATCGAGGAGTTTACCTGGGTAAAGCTTTTTCACATAAAAATCTCAAGTGCTTTCTGTATTCCTGTATGTTTCTGTATACCTTGCTGCTTTTTTCTGCGCAGCATATAGTGTTAATGTGTACCTGTCGGCAGCGAGCGCTCGCGGGGAGCGGATGCTCGGTGCAAGGCCCTGCACCTCCGGCCCTGCCCGTGCCCCGTCCCTCACTCTGCTAATGTCTTGGGCACCACCAGCACCCCGCTACAGCAGTTCCTCGTCCCCCATCGCTTTTGGAAGACGTGGGCACAAGTCTCTTTCCTCCAGCAGCAGAATGATTGCAGCACTGATGCAGGGCTTGCAGCCCCCAGCGTGGTTCTGGGTAGGGCCATCAGGGTGCCCCTTGGCACCCCCTGGGCCAGACCCTTCCTGGGGGTACCTGGCTCCACCTCCGGGCCCTTTCCTGTTGTTTCTCCCCATGGGCAGGAGTTGCTCCATGAACTCTGGTGGCACAATGGCACACTCAGAGGGGCTCCCCTCAGCACGGTGCTGGCCGGAGAACTGGTAGGATTTGTAGAGGCACCTTAATCATATTTAGAAGGTTTCATTTTAAGGAAGGGGAAGAATGGAGCAGTCCACATGTCTTTGTATATTTAGCATGAACTATGCAAGAAGGAGAACATCCCTCAGCCTTTGGCACACACGACCTGCATTTTGTGCCGGAATCCACTGCTGGGCTCGCAGGGGAGGCCCTCCGTAAAACACGAGATTATTCAAAATAGAGTCTCCTTCTTCTCTCACATGTATCAGTTTACCTTTCCAAATACATTTTAGCTCATAATTGGACGAAACTGTCCGTTTGATTATTGTCAGTTTTCTGCTGGACTGTTTCATCCCCAAAATCTTTTTTTTAAGTCTGAAGCAGCCTGTGCACTACCCAGGCCTAGTTTTTTACACAAAGTCTTGGCAGAATCTCTTTGCTTAAAAATATTTCTACATGTTTGCATTTATTAAAACAAACAAGTGCTGTGAAATCTTTGTTTAGCTACGTTATGAATTATTTGCTTATTTTGTTCCGTATTTGCGCAGCTGCCGATATTACATATTCATAGTTGCGGCTCAGCCCAGTTTGTGTCATTCAAATAAGTAATGCTGGTAAATTTAATTAAAGAAGTTAATATTGTTTTTTGTCGTGAACTGACATGGTTATTCCACCTATGCTGCAAGGAGGGAGCAGGCTCACAGGGGAGCAGAGGGACGGTGAGACTGAAGGCAGCGGAGGAAGAGTACGGTGAGACCTGCACCCAGCGCTGACAAGTGGCAGGACACTTTTATTGCCTTGCCACAGGCAGAGTGGGTAAATGTTACCCTGGTGTGCCTTTACATGAGGATTTCTTTGAGCAGTTTGCTGACAACGTGTGAGAAATAGGCTGTGGTAGTAAGACAAATTACAAAGCAGTGTGATCTCTAATCCCAGTTTGTGAACTGTTTATAAACACCCTTAGTGTATCAGATGTATTTCATTTCTGAGGTTTGTAATAGTGGTAAATAATTTGTTGGATTTATGCAGACGTCCCAGGTAAATCTGTGTTTGGAGTGTTCAGGGAAAAAAAAAAGGAGAAGGTAGGAAATCCAGCCTTCTCTCCTTGGTTTTGCTTGTTTGGATTGCGAGTTTACTGCCTCAGGAGTGGACTGGTGGTCCAATGGACCTGAGAAGTAGAGACTGAAGCCTGGAAGCAAGGGTTTGTGTTGCCTTGGGAGAGTGTTGAAGTGGTCCAGAGAGCAGACTCTGGAAATCTGTCCACAAACTAAAAATTTGGCACTTTTTATTTCTTCTGTACCTTCTTTGGGTAGAGAATGCATAGTTGCATCTTCCCCAGTGACACAACTTGAGGAGCCAGGTGCTTTCTTAGCAAGGTCACTTCTTTGGGCTAATAAAGCTGATTGATTACATTCCCATTGAGGCCGGTTTGGTGGCTTTGATAGGGGCTGAGGAAATGCTTGAGCACACACCTCCTCACCTGGGGTGCCCAGAGGAGGCTCGAGTCTGGTGAAGTATGATGTCATGGGGTATGAAGAAATATCAAGGGTATTGATGCTGTTATATGCTTGATAAATAACCTGTGGGGGGTCCATACAGGAAATTCTTCTGCTGTGTAAATGAAGTCAAATTCAGATTAGGGAAAAAAATGGGCACGTCTCAGGTGAATTTTTTTTTTTTTTGTTTGTGTGGTTGTCTCCAACATTCCCTTAGACACAGGTTCTTTTTTTGAAAATTGGATAGACTGGTTTAGAAGGCACAAAAGTAACCCAAAGCAAAGTTGAATCAAATTCACAAGCAAAAAAAACCCCCCATCACCTCAAAGGCTTAAAATATAACCACAAAAGACCTGCTGGCTTTATAGCAGTATAATTGAGAGCATGTAATAATCCGGTGACAGCATGACCAAAATAATACACATTTAAAACAAAGGAGAGAGAATGAGTGAAAAGAAGGAAAAAATGATGAGATAAGAGACTTTACAATCATTGCCTGTTGTTTTTGTTGCTGTGGTTGTTTTCCTCCTAGTACCATTAAATTATGTTTATACTGGATTATCGTAAGGAAAAAGGCATCATAAAGCTTTATGATGAGAGTCTTTGAGAGGATAAGTATTTGCAGGAGGCTGCTGTTGACTGTCTGAGCAGTTCATTTCATGGCGGTTGTCTAAGAGGACCTGCTGATAGAACTGTTGCTTGTAGGAGAATGTCAGGGAAGTCATTTTGGGGAGGACGGGCAAGGCGATAGCACCAGGAGTGACAGCCTCTCATTCTGGGCGAGAACATAATTTGTGTGCACCTTACGACTTGACTTCATCAAAGTGATGTAGCTATAAATTATTAGGAAGATTGATCTACCTGTGAACTTTACTGATCACTTGCCCAGGAGATGTAGGTGCTATCGCAGTGAGGCCCCAAAACGCTTCTGCGAGCTGTTGTGAAAGCTGTTGTAAAAAATACCTGGCAGTTCTCCATCAGTCATCTGTGGCCAATAACAAGTTTCTTATCACAGGACTCTATTTACTGGTCGGCTCAGGCTTCCTTGTGACTGATCAAAGATCCCTGCAAGGTTGAAGTGGGGTAACTGAGAATTAGTGCTCAACAAAGACCTCCTCTCTGCTGTGCCTCAGGGGGGGACACGGCTCCTTAAACTGTGCATCATTACGATCAGTCATATGATAAAATTCATGACACTCAGCCTCCTAATACCCTTGAGATTATCAACAATTTCAGATTGATTTGGCTGCCCTTGCCCTAATGGGGCTCTTCTTCTTCCAGTCTTGCTGCAGAGGGCAGAGATGCACCTTCAGGCATAGGTCCAGTGGCGCAGCTTGGTGCGATGTGAAACGCTGACTTTAGGGGACAGTTCTCTGCACCACTTGGAATGAAGTAACAAGTGATAGGACAAGAGGGAATGGCCTCAAGTTGCGCCAGGGAAGGTTTAGACTAGATATTAGGAAGCATTTCTTTACAGAACAGGTTGTTAGGTGTTGGAATGGGCTGCCCAGGTTGGTGGTGGAGTTCCCATCCTTGGAGGTGTTTAAGAGTAGAGTCGACATAGCGCTGAGGGATCTGGTGTAGTTGGGAACTGTCAATGTTAGGTTAATGGTTGCACTAGATGATCTTCAAGGTCTTTTCCAACCTAGATGATTCTGTGATTCTGTGAAGAGATGAAAGTTCCCACACCAGACTGAGAGCGTCGGATGGGCCAGGCTCTGTTTCTCTGAATGGTGAGGGTGCTGCAGGAGACGGTGGTGGGCAGGTACAATAACTGTCCCAGGTTTTGTAGTCACTGTTTGTTCTCTGAGAATCACTGAGAACTAACCACTTTTTTGACACAAAGGTAGATCCCCAAGGTAGGAACAGCCGCTTTTGAGGAGAGAGGAAGGAGTGACTTCTTCAACAGTAAACAATCTGAAGGCGATAGTGAGTGCTGAAAGGGTAAACAAATTTGGGAGTATTTTTATAGGCAGCATCTATCTTCCAAAGATGCAGTCAGGCCCAATTATGTAAATCTACATGTTTAATGGTAGTTTTCTGTGATGATTTGGAAAATAAATGCTAAGTCAAGTGACCTTTGAACAATACAACTGTCTGTCACATACTGGCTTTCATAACTTCCAACTAAGCCCATCTATGAGAAGAAACAGTAGTGATGTAACCTGGTCATACCTTTGAGTTTCATAGGTAGCATATATTTTCCTTTCCTTAGCTGGAGATTTTCTGCATTTCATAATCAGCAGTTAAAAATCTTTCATCTTTAGTTATTCTTCTTGCTCCTCGTGTTCTTCATTGGGCTGGGACAATTGTGCAATGAGTGTTAAGGTTAAAAAATTATTTCCAAGAATAATACACAGCCAGCAGTTAAATCATGCACCCGACTCGCAGCGCTGGGCACTGCACACGCACTGAGCAAAACAATGGTCCCTGAATCTGTGAGATTATGGTTAAACCTGACAGAAGATCATAGATAAAAAGAATTGAGGTTGATTGGCACTGTCTGGACTGGGCTTATCCCACCCAAATAGTGTTAAAGTTCTGTAGCCTGCCTGAGGGCGGGTGGGAGGCTGGGCAGGAAGCCCCGTGAGCACAGGCCGCCCCTTCTCCATCCATCCCTTTGGCAGTGCCCATCTGTTACATGCACAAGGCGTCTTCAACAGTTCCCAGACTAGCCAAGAGGATGGTTTGACTCCCTCTAAAGTAGGTCTTTGGACCTGATCCTTATCCCATAGGAGCTGCACTGATGTTGGTGCATCTTCACTGGTGTCATTAGTAAAAAAACAGGGCCTCTACTGGAAAGACATGAGAATAAACTGGGTCTGCTTAAATTTGAGCTAAATCCCAGAGTTTAAAGGATCAGAAAGAAAAGAGAATTTTCTAATAACCTGATTGTTAAATTTCACTTTTGGGGTCAGACGGTGGATAACAGAGGTGGAGAGCAGCATCACGTGTCCCACAGAAAAAGACATCATTTAGAATTGTCCCGTTATTTCCAGATTTTCCCCATGAGAGCCATTTCCATGGACACAGAGCTTTTTCTGCTGAGTCCTTTACAGTGATGAGCTCCCCAAAATACCATACGATCAGCTTTCAAGAATGATGCCTCTAAAAAAAATGTCAAAAATTAAAAATCCCCCTGCAACTGCAAAGACTTTGAACTTAATTTACCAATGCAAACAAGAGAAGTCTGCCTAGTTGCCAGCATAGTTATCTAATTTGTTGACACAGAGATCACAGGCAATGTTTTATTTAGTTCCATACATCTGCATTTGTTTGCCATCTGATCAGGTCTATAATCCAGCCACTTCGCGTCAGGGAAAACTACTCCATGTCCTTCCCAGTCCTCTTACAGCAAAGTACGGTTGGGATATTTTAAACCATATTTCTGACTCTTTCCAATGCCTGAATCTGTTGCCCCCAGGGCATGTTGTGAGGGCTGTTTGCTTTCAGGAGTGTTTGGGGAAGGCAACCGTGGGTGGCAGTGAGATGTGAAGGGAGGATGATTGCGTGGACGTGCCTCTGCTGTTAGTGTGAGCAGTGGGTCTTCTGCGCTTCAGCCTGGGATGACCTCATACATGATCCTTCCGAAGACATCTGTGTGCCTGTGAAAGTTTAGGTGGAGCCAAAGCAGACGGGTCCTGGCTTTGGGTCCCTTTTCATGACCCTGCTCGCTCCCAGTGCAACCAGGGACCTGGGAAACTGTCCCAGCCCTGTGATGTTTTGCCCAGACACGGTGCGGGAGGTGCGTTCCCTGCCCAGGAGAGCCTCCCTCTCCCTTTCAAACTTAACTGACCTTTTCCTTCTGCTCTTCCCCTTCCATCTGCTCGTGCCCGTCCTTCTGTTGCCACTGTCGATTCCCACATCTCACTAGGTCCATCGTGGCACCTTACACTGGAAATCCCCCAAACTCTTCAGCCCAACTGCTGCTAGATCTCTGCAAGTACCTGCACTTTTCTGGCGTGGAAGTGGGAGGTGGAGAAGAGCAGAGAGGTCACTCGCTCGCTTACCTATTGCCAATGCAAATTTACCTTCAAGAATCAATTTATCATACTCTGGAAATCATTTCGCCTCTGTCCAGATGACATAAGGGGCTGGATGTGTCTCAAGAAGAATCTAATTTGGCATTAAAACTTTGTGAGCCTAAATTTTGTCTCCTGACCTCTGAGTACTTCTTGTCTCACAGTGATATATTATTCTTTTTCTGATTCTCTCCAATACATATCCTTCTGGTGACCTCTTTAAAATCATCGCTCACCTATGCCATACCAAATTTACTCCTTTAAATCTTCCTTCACAGGACAATATCCCCAGTCACTTAATCATTTTGTTGCTTGTCTCTGAATTCTCTCCAATTTGTCAAAATGAATGGCTTCTAGCAATTGGGGATGACGAGAGGATAGAGGGTGTATTTAAAGTGACAGTTACTTACTCCGCTGAGAAAACATCTTTGTTTCTTTTCAGAGAAACAGGGCTTTACATTTTCATTGCACTAGAGGCACAGCTATCTCACGTCCGTACGAGACGTTGCACAGAGATGCTTTCTCTTGCAATAGTTTATTCTTCTGTTGCATCTGCTCTGTGCCTGGTGGCAGGACATGTTTGAAGTGTCGGTATAGATTTTAATCGTTTAGAAGGTTTGTTTTTCTGCAGCTAATGTTTGAGATTGCTGTTACTATTTTCCTAAAAGTTATTCATGCATCATCACCTTTCACTGCTAGACAAGTATGTATTGAAAGCATTTGCCAGATTAAAACTCAAATTAAAAAAATGTGTCGCCGACTGTCAGAGTCTCAACATCACACAGATGTGTGTCTGCAGAAGGACTCCCACTGAGTAACTGCAGAGAGGTAAAGAAAAGCATTTTTGCTCAGAAACACAACTTGGAGTTATTCCAACGTAAAGTTGCTTTGACCTTTCTCACAGAGAAGGCTTTGCTTTTGTGTGTACCCGGTAAGGACAGCTGAGGTAATGCATTGGGAAGATTTATTCCTTCTAACCTGCGCCCTGGGTTGGTTGGATCCTCAGAGCCTCAGCAACAACCGGTGTCCAGCTGCCTTCTGCTCTGAGGAGACCTTTCACTCTCTTGAGCAAGCGCAGGGCCTTGACCCACGCTTCACTCCAGCAGCTTTGAGTAGGGAGCGGAACCATTTCCCACCCCCGGTGCACAAACATCCCTTGGCACCTGCATCTGGGCTTATCCACACCCGTTGGTACCTAGATGGAAGAAACTTTGAAAAATTATTAACTTCATTAATAAGATAAGATGATTTCTGAAGCAGTGAATTCACTAAGGGCTGAGTTCAATTAAAGCAATGTGTATCTTTCAAAAAATTTCTGGGTTTTTTGATCTCTTTTTAAGGACATTCCACTTTTTTGACCTCAATTTGATTATTTAATCTGTTGGGGCAGAATAAATAATCCAACCACCATAAAGAGCTTTCTCCCTTCATGTTAATAAATTGGAATAACTCTAACTTTTAAAAATGTAGGATGAGATTATTCAGAACTCTCTAAAAATTCATAAATAACACTTTCACCCTAATGACAGTTGGTAAAATTAATCCTTTCAAAAACTACAATATTTTTTAAAAAACCCCGTCTCCCACCAGCTTTACAAATACTTATACAAGGAATTGAAGCCCAGAAAAACCTGTGTCCTTTGTAGATGTCCTGACGTAATCCATTCAGTTCAGGGCAGAAGCGTCTCGGGATGAACCATCCTGTCACTCTGGTGTGATGGGCACATCTCCCCGCCTGACTTCAGTGCTGGATTTGCACTTTCCAGATGCTGCATTTATGTCCCACAACATCTCTGTGTGGTCACACACGTGCATGTGGGGGTGTCCCCAGTTTGCTGGGGACCCCGAGGGGTGGGAGGGCGAAGGAGGGGATGCCACAAACTCACTCTGCTCTGCAGTGCTACTGCAGTCACTATCACGGCTCTGTCTCTCAGGCTTTACAACCCTGTGACTGTCGGTGAGTATTGCAGAAATAAATCCAGACCAAGCAATACCTGCTCAAGGTCCCTGCCAGAAGGCCCCTGGGTTTATGGGGCAGAGACCACGGGGCCCAGAGCAACTGGCTGGGGAAAGCCCCATCCCTGGCCATGGGGAGGCCCACGCTGCACCTGGGAACTAGACTCTTTGCTATATCTTCGGGCTGTTTTAGGGAAAATGTGGTCTGGTGTTCTCCAGGACTAGCAAAATGCACCACTGAAATCTGTTGTTGGGTGATGAAGTTGCCCAGTGTGAATCACACAGCCTCCGACAGCCATCAAGGAAAATGGGTATAGAAGACTCTGATTTGAAATCTCATGGCAAGTAACCTAAACTTGCCTAAACACTCATTTTCCTAGGAGCAGTAAGCAGAAAGGATGCTGTCTGGAGCTGCTTGTGTGAGCAAGGCAGAAGGTGCCACAGAGGTGAGGGGCTGCAGCTCGCCTGCCAGCTGTAGTGCAACTCTGACCCTGTCACCGACCCGATGGAGCTTCTGCTTCCTGCTGGGATATGGCACATCCAACAACTCTTCCTTTTATGGCAGAAATCCCAGCAGGGGCCTCTGAGGAGCCTGAGGGCCCCTCGGTGCTCCTGACTCATTAATGACCTCAAATACTTCCTCCTGGAAGCAGAACAGTGTAGAAGTCCCCAGGTGACCTCTGCGTAGTATATCTCTTCCCTGCTTGGGTTCACCAGAAGCATCTTGACACTGGGTAGCTGCATGTTATTAGTAGATACTAGCTCAGGTTGTGGAGTGATTGTTTGTATGAAAAGCTGCAGTAATATCTCAGGTTTTTACATAATGAAAACAGATTTTAACTCTATTTTCCCATTAAATATTTGATAAATGGAGTCTTATGTCTGCACAATATTTTGTGTTTGAAAGGCAACATTTGTTTGGACTTTCTAAAGCAGGGGATTTATTTTTACAGCTCATTTCATAGCACTGGAATATTATTACTACTACTACTACTACTACTACTACTACTACTACTGACAATAATAATATCACTTAATTGTTAAAGTGCCTTTCATCTTCAGGAATATCAAACTCTTACAAACTCCTCTACTCTGGAAAGCTTCCAGAGTCCCTCACCACCTCTACGCTACCTTCTGGAGCAGAAAATGTGGACTGGGCTTTCCAGAGAAAATTGCATGGGAGTTTTACATAAGAAAGGTGAAAATACACCTTCACGATACCTTCTAGATAATGATTTAAGAGATGCAGTTTTAGAGTTTTGCTGGCATTTGCCTTGTTTCCCTTTGAGTTGTTTATCTGGCAGTTGTAAGGGTTGCAATCACCTACCCTCTCCTCGCTGTACTACAGTGATACGTCTGATGGTGTTACTCACCGTTTACCTACGTCTCCTGTGAAATGTCCCCTGTGCTCCTGCCATGTGCAAGAACAACTGAAGGAATTGGGAAGGTCTTTGGCACGAATATATCACAGCTCTGTTGATTATTTGGCTGAGGAATTTGCCCTGGCTCGAGTTCTTCTTCTGGGCTTTCTTTTCATAGCTCAGGGAAGCAAAATCCATTTGTCTCATTGATGCTCAGCTTGGACCTCGCTGATTTTCCAAACATCTGTTAAATATAGCCAATGCCTTTCTTTTCCGGAAAGCTTCCATTTTGCTCTGTGATTGGAATGATGATGTCAGACCGGAGTATTTAGGATTTCCAAATTCCCCTGCCTCAAAATAGGAGTGAGCTAATCAGAGGGACAGACAGGCTAATTATAGCAGAGCGAGAGCTTCTATTTATTCCCAAGTATCTTGTTAATCAGCAATAATGGAAAAGGAAATAGCAAGAAATTACATGGCAGTTAAGTGAGTTTTTGGTAAAATATATATTCTTAAATTAACCTAAGTGTCTTTGAATCATAAGAATGTAATTTAATTTCATCCATTAACACTATGAAACTTGAATCCCACTTCCCATCATATTTTCAAGAGTGGAAGGAATGAAATGTTTAGTGGCGAGTAGGTAGTGTTATTATTACAGACCTAATTGCTCAAAGGTGGAATAATATTCACCCAAATATTTCATTTTGGGGAGTTAGAGTCTTTTTTAATGTCACAGTTGAAAAAGGATGGGAAAGAAGTGCTGGGCAGTTTTAGTGAAGCCTAATGAAATAGGCCACAGTCAGATGCCTGAGCTGCAGTGAGGTTTGCTGGGATAGGAGTGGGAGCAGAACCAGTCCAGCAGAAATAAATGTAGAGAGCTGCTTGTTCCTGCTCTGTGTGGTTGTACCGCATGAGCATTTGCACAGACATCCACATTAGATGGACCCTGGGCTGTGCCCTGCCCTGCTCTGCTCCGGTGACTCAGACCTTGCAACTGCGCTGGCTGGATCTTCTCCCCCATTGTGGTGTTGTAATCAAAGAAATGTTCTCTACCCATCTCCATAACAAAAGTATTAATTACTGCCTTGTTGGTTCTGGTGGTGGCTTTTACTGACAACAGCCGGAGCCAGGAGCTGGTGGCAGGGGCAGCGACGGCAGTTTCGCGGGGGCTTGCTCTGTACCGCATGCCTCGGACACGAGGAGCCACAGATATGGTTTCTGCCACCCAGATTGCCACCGAAGAATGACCTGACCTGCTCTGACAGTTCCGTCACTCTGCCCAGCTCTGCATATCACCAGGAATAACCACCGCATCACGGCTGTTATTTTTTGAAGAAGCAAATTTTGCAGCCCTCTGTCCTGTTCCAACGAATCGGCCCCATCCCTTGTGCCTCACCCTGCTGCTCACCGATGGCTTTCCTCACCAGGAACAGGGAGCAAACAGCATGGTTCATTAGCTGCAAACAGCAAACATCGCCCTTTTTTGGATGGATTTTTTTAACGCCGAATTCTGTGATCATCTCCGTTTTGGACAAACTCCCTTTTGGGATCAAGACTTCAGTACAGGGAAGAAAGCAATAGGATTTGATCTTCATTTTGAGTCCTTTTAAGGAGGTTTATGTTTATGAGCAACTACAGTTTCTTGATTGGGAAAAAAAAAGAAGCGCTGTTAAAAATCAAACTTTGATCCCCTTGAGTCACATAGAGACAGGCACTAACAAGCATCTTATGAGCTGAAAATTGAATCTTATGGCACTTCAACCAAGCAGTCTGGGAAAATTAAGATTAGGGCTGGAAATGGGAGAATTCAACATTAAAGCTGATGTATGTATGTATGCTTTATGTATTAACCATGGTGACCAAAAAGCCCTGAATTTTTTCACGCTGCAGATAAACGAACTTTGGTTGTAGCATGAATTTAGGAGAGCAGAGGGGAGGTCTCAGCATGGCCTCATGCAGGGGCTGGCAGCAATCCGTCCCGGCGAGGGCTGATGCCGGGGGGAGGAAAGTGGGGAGCCCTGGGCTCGGGGACAGCGCCAGGGCAGCGGGGCTGGCACATCATGGCACTGACACCCATCTGCCTTCCTTGGTGTCAGGGGGGTTGTGGACACATCACTCTTGTCTTTCCTTTTTTGGGGAAAGGAGGAGGGCTGTTGGGTAACTCCATGGCAAACAGTTACTTTTCTGCAGTTTTCTGGTATTTTTGCTGTCACCCCTCACACCCTTTGGTGTGTAAAATTTATTTTGCTTAGTTGCATTTTATTTTAAAAAATGCTACAGTTTCCACTTGACCTACTGTGATTTCAGAAGAGCCATGTGGCACGTTAATCAGCCAGTTAGTGATTGTCTAATATTTATGTGAAGCTTCTTTCAAAGGTGGTATATTACTTCACAGGGAGAAGGTCCTGTTGATTTTCCCACTGTAGCCGGAGCCATGGTGTGCGATCACCTTGACTCATCGATAGGACAGAGAAGAGTCCACGTGGCTGTTGATACCCTTCGCAGCCTCCTCTCCCCAACCATACAGACAGCTTCAGAAAATAGTTCTTCAAATATTCATGATTTCATCTTTTCCCTTTCATTTCCGAAGGTGCGATGCAATTTGGAATAACATCTTTTATGAGGATAACCTTTAAAATTCTGTAGAGAAAGAAGAAGAAGAATGATGATTACAGAGGTCCTGATAGAAAAACTACTACAGGCTCTTATTTGTGTCAGGTTGGACTTTTAAGTAATCTACACGTGTTTTCTAAATACGCATGCCTAGATGTCCCGAGGATGAAAAACCAGGTTGTTTACCCAGGACGCAGAGTGACATGTAACTCTCTGGCATTTAAATCCTCGCATCTGTAGTCCTTTGTTTTGGAAAGGGCAGCAAATTAAACTCCCACCAACAGCCGTCCAAAGCAGGTCTTTTGGGGGTACGCGGGGCCGTGCAGCTCAATGTGCTTGGGAGCAAGTTATTCACAGAGCCAGCGGGTTATTGATTATTAATAGGACAAATGTTCCTGTTTCAGTGACTGGAATTGCTCATGCACAGAGGAGGAGACAGAGAACTGGCTGAG
Source organism: Strix aluco (assembly GCF_031877795.1). NCBI lineage: Eukaryota > Metazoa > Chordata > Aves > Strigiformes > Strigidae > Strix > Strix aluco. The sequence goes on along the minus strand of NC_133941.1, from coordinate 13,177,076 downwards.
CCCAGCCCCGTGCTGCCAGGTCCTCGTGATGGGGGAACAAGAGGGTAGAGAGCAAGAGCAGGGTTGCTAAAAGGGTGTCTTCTGCCCCACGGCAGCGATGCTGCAGACCTCGCCGCTGGGTGCTTCTCTCAGTTTATGGCACAAAGTCAGGCTGCGCTTTTTTTCCATTTGAGCCCTGCAGTTAATTAAGTTCAAGCAGCATAAAACTCCTGAGTTTCAATGGGCTTAGAAGGCCAGGTCTCATCCTCGTTCCCTTCTCTCTTACACATGAACGCAGACAAACTTTGGTCCCTTAGGGGCTCTTCCATTCAACCTCTTCATTTAGGTTTGGGTTTTTTTTTCAGTTTTCATTGTAATTAGGCAATCCAAACCAGGCCTAGCTTGAAGATAAGAAAACTGAACTGTTAACACTAAAGCTGTTATTCTTTAAAAAGGCTGACAGCTTTCAAGGGTTGTTGACATTTCCTGTATCGAGAATAATATAAAGCAACAACGTTCAGAAATCCTGCAAAGGTGATTCCTCTTATTTTTCTGACCAGCTCTGGTGTACCCGTACATCCTTACAAGAATAAATATATTCCTCTGCACTAGTCCCACTTGGGGGCTGAGTGAAGGCAACACTCAGTGGGTGCCGTGGGGACTGGGACATCGCTGGTGATGCTCTGCTGTGCTGGGACACAGGCAGCACGGGGGTGCTAAAAGGAAGCAGTCAAACTTGCTTTGCAAGTAGGAATGTCTGGGCACCGTCCTTAGCAAGACAGACCCTCTTATCATCCTGGTAGATCTGTTTTATTTCGGTCAGAAGTGGTTTTTTGTAAGATAGAATGAAACTTAGGAGGCTTAATGCCCATGTCAAATACAAAATTTTCCTTTTGACATCTTCTATCTCAGTGCCACCTTGGAAAGTATTGGATGATCCACTTCTAGCTGAATATTAATGAAGTAAATTATCCTAGAAAATTTCCTACTGTGTTCAGACTACAGGAACTAACATGCCTCATTAGATGCCTGTTGATTAGAAATGTTAAAGTGGCTTTTCTTTCTTTGAATTGTAATTAAAATTAATTTGACAGGCTTAACCCCTGCCCCTGTAACTGGCTATCCACTGAATCTTTTTAAGTTGGAAGAAAAGTGTAGCTTTCCTGTCTGCAGTTTGTCAGGGGCTCAACGTTGCCCTTGCGTGGCCACCAGCGCACAGCTGTGTGCTGGAGGATGCCGGGAGCAGAGTTCCCACTGTGAATCCAACCCTAACACAGGCCACAAACCCTCAGAAATGTGCTCATTTTGTTAATCTCTCAATTACAGCAGTTTTCTCGTACCAGAGCTGAGTCTCAAATCTCTCGTGTCTCCATATCCTCTCCCCGTTCTGCAATTCGTATCCTTCTTTTGCCTTGGCAAGTATGTCTGGGATTGTGCTTTCCTTGTAACCCTTCTAAGTCATGAAATATTGTTTATATCGTTAATTCAGGTAGAGAGCCAAGAAATGTGCTGAATGCAATCTTGCCTTTGCAGCCCAGGAAACAGCAGTGAAAGCTCGTTGTAATAACAGAGAATTGCCCGTTATCGGCACCAGATGTACAACACAGAGTGATTGTAACTCTCTGAATCACAGGCGCACCAGGGACTGGAGGGTTAGAAGTATTTAATCACTGGTCCCTGTAGGATTAATAGACAAGGCGAGGGATAACATTTGTAATAGATTATATCTTTCTGAGAGTGGAATCTAGGCAGATTAAGTACTGTATTCCTTACTGTTATTTTTGTTCTCAGGACGTATATTTGGGTCAGAAAGATCCTTAATGCTGTAATGAAAATGCATTACATGGTAGAGGAAGCTTTAGTTGTCACTGGTAAAATGAGAAAGCGAGTCATCGTGCTCTGCTCCCTCTTCCACATGAAGTTGAATTCCATCATTGCTCAGAATTAGTCAAAGCAGGTGGGTAATCAACTGGAGGAATGCAGGTCAGGAATTTAATATTTTCTGGGTGTTCAGAGCAGTTCAGCTCTGTCTCCCTCCAGACAGCTTTCCCCATTTCCAGGACCTCCACCCACAAAACCAGCCCCCTTTGCAGGGGCTCCTGCGGGCACGTATGTGCAGACATGGAGCACCTAAGCACTCATTCTGCATGGTGGTAGGGACAATTTGAGGTGTTTCCTCTTCTGGGTGTGCTTAAAGTGTCTCAGAGCTTTTTTTAATATATGTCTACAGCTGTCCATGGTCTCTGGAAAATTCCCTGTGTGGAGGGAGGGGAAGGGGCCCAACAGCAGACATGTCCAGCAGCAATGTTGAAAATGCTGTCTTTAGTGAGGTCACAGAGAGGAGCTACATGGCTTGAGACTGTGTTTTAATTACTGAACTCTCATTTCATTCCTACTACATGTATTCCTTTCATGTGATGTATAACATAGCACAATTCTTGTACTGAAAAGCTCCGGGAGAATCACTATAACTTATTCCGGAAAGACTGGCTGTACAGAGCTAGGGAAAGCTCTTTTCCAAGCAGACGAGCGGTGCTGGGCTTCAAGCCCTGCTGCTGGTCGCCATGTCTCCCCTGCCCATGCAGCTCGGCCCTTCGGGGCACAGCCCCGCTCCTCAGGCAAGGGCTCTCCTCCTGCTGTGAGGCACCCGGAGCCATTGGCCCTGCGGTCACACTCAGGGATGCTGTAACCCAAACCAGCTGTTACAGCAAGGAGAAGGGCTGAACCATGAAACTCCAGGCCCCGAATGGGATGATAACCCACGCCCAACAGCAGTGGAGCTGGAGGTGCCCTGGCTCATCTGTTTTTGGGTGCTGGCAGCTGGAGGTTTGCAGGTGACGTCAAGAAACCCCGTGGGTTCTGCACTCCAGAAACCTCCCCTTCCCACAGGAGCAGTCATGAGCACAGCCCCGATCTCATTCCCTCTGTAGGTGGTGCCAAGCAGTTGTTTTTTCTCCAGGCTTTCTCTGGAATTAGGGACTCTGAAACAGAAGGCTTGTGGTAGTGCATCCCCCGGGTAGTTGCTTGCATTAAGGTACGGGGGTGTTTTCCCCAAAGCTCTCCAGTGTGCCCAGCTCCGGAGGAGGCTCAGGGCGCAGGCAGAGGAAGCAGGCAGCTGGATCTTAAGGGTGTTTGAAGCAGCAAAACAAACGGATCCCGGTGTGAGCCTAAGGGGCAAATCCCGTTCTTTCTCCAGGGCCCCTGTAGGGATGAGCTTGCAGGGGTTGGAAACTTTGCAAACAGCTTGTTACATCCCTAGGAGACATCCACGTCTGTCAGCATAGTGCGGTGTCAGTGTTTGCTCCCCACCTTGCTTTCCTTCCCACGTCTGCCACTCCTTTTGTTCCGGTGCTGGCAGGAAGGGCCTGCCAGGGTTCAAGAGGCATCTCACAGCCTTCTCCGGAGAAGGATTAACCTCTGGACATCAGCTGGGTTTGGTTTCACCAGCCTAGTTAAACAAAACAGCATTTCTTACCCGGTAAGTAACTACTCATATACACCTGGCTGGGATTCAAATGCTTAACAGCGATAACTTAAAGGAATGCCATGTGGCGTGCACTGAGCGGGAATGCCAAACTTGTTATATTTGAGAGCCAAAATACTTACGCAATTAGTGCAGCCTTGGCCAGTGGCCACAGCCAGCAGATGTCTAGTGCGTCCTGCGCACTCCTGGAGGAACAGTGCACGAAGGAAAAAGAACAGATTTTCTTTAAGTAAAATGAAACAGTAGGATTCGTCTCTCCTAAATAAGCTGTTTATAAAGGGCTTATATGGTTAACTCGCGCTCAGTGATTTATTCCTCCTTCCCCTCCCCTGTACCTCTTCCCAGTACTCCCAGCGTCTGCTGAATGTCTAAATTAAATAATTGTCCTGATTTAGACATAAAGACGTTCTCAGCTGTCTGAGGCCCTGGTTGGGCATCAGGATTCCTGGGAAGGGATGAAAACTCCTGCAGCCACAGCATACAAAGCACTGATTTGGGAATAAGCTCTCCCCAAGAGTTTCAGTATGCTGATTAACTTTGTACCAGCCAGCTCCGTGCCAGATCAAGCCTGTCTTCCTCGCTCTCATTTGGTGCTGTAATTCTGTGACCAAGTAATTTCCTGGTTTGGCACTTAAATAAATCACTTGTGGCTCTACAAGCTCCGGCCCTTCCCTGCCACCGCAGTCCCCAGCAGGGACACAGGACCCCCACCTTGTCTTAAGATTTATCAGGACCCATGATGTCTGTTGGTGCTGGGTCAAGATTAGTCCCTCAGGTGGAAGCACTGGGGTCCTTTGTGCTTTCTGTGGGCTTTAACAGTGGGGAGTGACAGAGGGCGTGCTGCAGCTGGAGGTGTGTAGATCAGAGTGTGCATGTGGAAGGGTGATGTACAGGAGAGCTGGGAGATAAGGACCAAGCACAGTGGAGTAATTAGAAGGAGAAAGGGGAGAGGCATCAGGCTCTGCTCAAAGATGAGCTCTACCTCAAGGACTTGAGAAGGATTGTGGCTGAGTGGGGCAGGGGTGACTGGAGGGCAGCGTAGGGCTCTGCGCTATGTCCAGACAATCCAGTCTCCACCAAGAGGTGGAGGACTGACCATGGGATGAGGCTGAAATGCCTGAGATTTGGAAAATTTCCAACTGATGCTTCAACTTTCTGTTACTCATGGATGAGGACTGTGACATAAAGTACTGCTTCGGTACAAAACCAGGTAGTTTCCATGACACCTGCTGTAGGATGGAGTATATTCCTTCAGGCCCTCATGAACTATACTTTAAGCAGCCCACTGAAGGCATAGCCCATCTCGCCATTTGCTGACGTCTGCCAGTTCAGGATCTCCAAACTCCTGAGGAAATGGAGGGATGCTGGGGCAGGCAGAGAGTAATTCTACAATGGTGAGAATCACAAGGGTTTTTTCTTCCAGGTATGGCCTGGGTCTGACATTTCACCAAATTGCCAAGTTGAACGTTGACTGCACCACCAGAGCAAAGGGAGTGCCCCTTGCCTTCAGGGCCTTGCTTTACAGGGCATTGAGGGAAAGCAGAAAGAATGGTTATGCATCAAAAATTTCTTTGTGCGAGGGATCTGCTGGAGCTGCAACAGTGACAGGTGGATCTTCAGGGCAGCTTTCCTGAAAGCAGGGAAGGCAGAGCTCTGTGCTCACAGGGAACAGGTCCTGGTACGGCCCCGGACAGGACTGCCCCTGCGCAGTGCTCGACATCTCGTATGAGCTGGGACATGAGGAGTATTAGGGGGGACTGACATATTGCTGGGTACACACACCTGGAGGATCTCACCAAGGACCTCACAGCAGAGTCCTGAATTTCTCATGTTACGGTTCATCAAGCTGTTCCTGGGGGGCTGGGATGACACCCCCCCCCCCCGCCCAAACTCACACCGCTCCTTGCAGTTTCGGGTTGGCAGTTGTGCACAGCCTCTGTGCTGGGCTTCCCTGCTGGCTGCCCTCCACCCTGGCTGCAGCCCATCGCAGTGCTTCCCTAAAGGCAGTGTTCTCCTCAGATGTTGATTACTTTCAGAGCTAGAAACTTGCTTGAAAAAACACAGGAAAATTTTTGAAGGTATCAATGACTTTGGTTCTGCTTATCCCACAACACCGCAAGTCTAGAGAGAGGCGCAATGTGCTTTTAGGATTTAGTAACTGCTCCCTTCCCCTAGAAACCCTGTCCTAAATAATCACAGGCTACTTGAAATTCTCTCCCACCATCCCTCCAAGATAAAGTTTGGGAGCTACATCTTTACCAAGTGGTTAGCAACCATCAGGAGAAGCCCAGAGACACGGAGCCTGTCTGTGGCACCCCAAGGAGCTTGTGCCATTTTCTCTCCAGCACTGGCACCCCGACCTGGCTCCCTGGCACCCATGGGAACATGCAGGGCTGTGTGTGTCGTCACGTGGCAAGTTCGCACTCGAGTCAACAAACCCATCGTGCATGGAGATCATTAGTCATGACCCAAATCTGTATAAATCCATAATTTCTTCAAGTCTTGCTAAGTATCTTCTGTCTTACAAGACATTGTGCTGGTATTCTTTAATAATGAGAAGCAAAAAAACCCACTTCAGCTGCTCAGTTGTGGCAGATGTGGGACCTCTCACAGATTACAAGTAGGTTACCATAGATGAGCTCAGAGTGTCATGTCATTTGTGTTTAGCACTTGGCAGGGACCATCCTGAGCAGTGGGTGAAGGAGGCAAAAGAGGGCAATACCTGCTTTAATATTTGCTGCCTCTATATTTGGAATGCCTGGAGGAAGATCAAGCAGCTTCACCCATCCCACCGCAGTGCGGGGAGCCCTGGGGCCAGGGGAAACTGCAAGGAGTCGGGCTGGAGCACATACCCTGAGGAGAAGATGCTGATGTATTTTGTGGCTCAGAACTGGCCCTATTTGTTATTACTGACGCTGAAAGAGCTCGGTTTTGTCGTGATTGCATTAGGAAGGGGTTGGGGAGGGAGCTGCTCCTCACCGTCATCCCAGTACAAACGCCATGACAACATTTATTGATTCTTCTGCAGTCGCAGCTGTCACCTTACGTACCCACAGCATTTATTACTCTTCCATGGAAAGATTTTCTGCCAGTTCTCACCATTATCAACTTCATGTCATTAACAGCAACATCTCCCTGTAATGTCAAGGGATGGGACAATTCTGCAGGGTCCCTTTGGAACCTCTGCGAGGCCCCTTCTGTCCCTGTCAGGACAGGCAGGGCTGCGCCAGCTGGGGGGATGTGGGTGTTTCAGCGTTGCTGGAGGGAGAACCAAGGCTGTGGTCAATGCCCGGCTGCTCTCACTGGACAGATTCAAGGTACGTGGGGGACGTTGGAGGGAAATGGTTGCTGCAGTGAGCGGGTGTGAATTCCTGGGCTCCAGCCTTGCAGCGGCACCCTCACTTTTCCCAGCTTTCAGATTCCTCAGCTGCCTGTATTAACTCTGTTTCTAACTGAGCCCACACTGCAGAGGCTATCAGTATGAAAAGTAATTCCCAAGATAAACAAAAAAGGAAATTTCTGTCTCTCCATCGCTGTAATTTGCAGGCAAAGAAAAAAATAAACTCAGGAATTGTGGATGGATGTTATTTAGGCCAAATTGATTCACTCAGCTTGTATACTCCTTTCTGCACCATATTTGCAATCAAAAGTCCATACATAATTAATCAAATGCACATGAAAACTGCAGGACTTCTGCAGAACGCTTCCCTTGGTGCTAGCAGAGCGGTTACTCCAAAGCCAGATTTCCAAACTGGTTCTAACAAGGCATCGCCAAATGCCCAGGCTCGGCTGGCCAGTGTGCCACAACCAGGGAAGTGCCCAGGGACCTCCTGCCCCTGCCCACGCTGCTGGCCTTCCTCCGCCGGGAAATGGAGATGGGAAAAACATGTTTTTCCTGAAATAATCCCAAGTAACACAGCCAAAGTGTATTTTTAGAGCAACAAGTTATATGGGTTTAATAACTTGCTTCGGCTGAACGTGTGGCTCTGCCTTGGGAGGAGGAGAAAACCCACGCTCCTCTTTCAGGTTTATTCCTCTGATGTCCCGTGTGCACAAGGATTTCTTATGGCTGGGTGTCAGGACAGCATCCCCTCTCCCAAGAACACAAACAGTTAAGCACTGCGGTGTAATGGCAACATAAAATTGTTTCTGCAGCCTCTGTAGATGCAGTGACAACAGGTATTATTCACTGTCAGATGGGTCCCCAAGAGCACTTTATTAAATTGCGTCTAAGACTCAGGAGTGGGGTTAATTATTTAGGTACCTTAATTTTCAATACATCTCTGTCTTTTGCCCGCAGTACCAGAAATCTAAAACTCTGGTTCCAGAGACAGAAATACAAGAAACCGTGAGCAGTATTTATTTAAGCGCAATTACTTTCATGTGAAGGAGGTGTGATTTACAATGATTTTCGAGGCCTAGAATGCAAAAATGAATATTTAAACAACAACGATAATTTCTCCTGGATGTACAAGATCCCAAATTCTCACCAGCTGCTTTTGCCTCTGTTAGTTGAATGTTAATACATGTCCCAGTTGATACCATTAACATTGTTCTGTGCTGTCGTGACCATGCAGGAGGACGAAGATCTGTCCCCTCGGCCTGGTCTGTGCCGAGGCTGCCAGGGTTCCCAATGGTGGTGGGGGCTGTGGGCTGTGGTGGGTGGGCAATGGCTGGGAAATGGGGATCACTGCGGTGGGTGTGGGTCATGAAATGGGTGCTGGGGGTGTGATGCTCGTTACTCTGGTGAACGGGCAGCGATTGCCTCATGTGTGTCAGTGTCGAACCCCAAGCCACTGTGCTAAATGTTTGTATTCTCCCCAGGTAAGGGCTGGGGCTGTGTCACTAGTGGGTGCTGGGGGTCCAGCCCATGGCACCCAGCCCACCCAAGGCAGCACCTGGGGCCTCCTTATCCTCCTGCCCATGTCACATCCTAATTTCTCAGGACAGTGACTCAGATTCACCAATTCCCAGGTCAGGATTAAGGTGAAATGACACCAAGGGTTCTACAAAACTCAGTATTTATTTGCTCACAACAGATATTGGCATGAAACTTTGTCAGTCAGCCTTGCAACATCAGCAACAAGCGGTAAACCTCGTAACATGCACCGACAAACCTTACAACATACACGACTAGCGGCTGAGCTTAAAACGTGCCCCAACAAGCAGCAGATGTGCCCCGACCAGCCTTGCCTTATACACGGGGATACAGAATGAGAATGAGAGAGAAAAGGGGAGAAAGAAAGAAAAAGCGAGAGAGAAAGACAAAAAGGAAGATTTCACCAGTCCTGGTTCCATTGTGGGTCCAGCCAGCCCAGGGGTCCAGTTCCAGAGGGGTGCACCCACCCGGGGCTTTGACTCGTGTCCTTTTATAATCCCTTGCCCCTCTTCTAGGTGGGCACTTGGACTTGTTAGGCTAATCAGGCATCATGCACTGTCTGTACTTTTAGAATTCTCCTTGCTTTGGTACATGTGTAGTTTGTACCTTCAGATTCTTCTGCAAATCAGTTGGTGGGCTTGGGGGTCGTTGGGGAGTCACTCCCCCCTCCCTGCAGGTGTGACCATTGTCTGACTTTTCCTTTTGACACATGCATCGAGAAAACACTTCTCTGTTGGATCTTTAGGGAGCCGCTCAGGATGGGGAAGCTCAGCCTCAGGAGAGTGTGGTCCCACCTCCATGGGACCCCCTCCTCTCACTGCATCTCCCTGACATCACCTGCACAGCCCCAGCTGTGAAACCCTTTCCTTTACCAGAGTTCTTTATTGGATGTTTGAGACATTAACTATGGTTTCTTCAGACCGTCAAAGCCCGGCTCCGAGCATCTCCAGCCTGTGCCCCCTCAGGGCACCGCTTTGGCCCCCCAAGTCCCTTCGCAGCTCCCAGCCTCCAGCTAGACTGTGAAGTAAACAGGCCATCGCTGGGAGAGTTGCCCTTGTCCAAAGGACTCTCAAGAGCTTGGGAAGGTTTTGGGGTCTGTGTGGTGGGAGGTGCATGTCCCCTGCTTAGCATCTCTCCCGCTGCCGCCCTCTAGAGCCAGCCATGGCTTTCAGGCAACCCCTGGGCAGCTCCTTCACTGCCACGCTGTTGGTTGTTGTCTGGGTATTTTGCCAAAAAATAAAATAAAATAGTTTATGCTCACCTGGTCCTTTGATAAGAGTTGTAATCTGGGGTTCGTGTATGTAAGGAGCAGCATTTTAGTATAAACATACACTCTGGCAAAGTGACAAGAATGATTTTCTATTTTCATTTATTTAATAAATAATCACAGCAATGTAAGACTTTGCCTGACTCAGTCTACTAGCATGAATTAGAACATTCAATTACAGCAGTGGGGGAAGTTTAAATATTTACTTATTCTTTAGGGGATTATAAATTAACCCTCAGGACCTCCATAAACCTTATTCAAGACATTGACAAAAAACTTGAATTCAGACCTTAATTAATCTCGGGGAAACAGCATGCAAGCCCCAAGAGACGTTGGATAAAGGAGAGCCCCAAGGGCTGTGCTTGCTTGTCAGCTGTGTCGAAGGCACACCCAGCTGTAAATAATTCAGATTTAGTGAAAGTGTGTTGTGGGGATAATTAAAACCCACCATACCTAACACGTTTCACAGTGGTCCCGAAGTGGGAGCCTTGACTATTGCTGTAGAAATTGGGCGCTTTGTGGGCTCATTAACATTTCACGATTCAGGTATCACATCCTTCGCCGTGGTGGGATGTGTGCTGCAAATGTGCTCTTGCTGCTGCCACGGGCAGGGGGATGCTCCAACACCACCAGTACTTCATTAACTTTCAGCCAGGGAAGTGATTGTAAACAGATTTGTGATCTCCATGAAGTTGCCTTTTCCCTTCCCAAAGGAAAAACAGGAATTGAAACTTGCTTACCCAGTATATTCATTGCTGTTCTCGAAGGAATTAAATTAGTGCTGTCAGAGTGTAATAAATTAACAAGAGAGAGTTTTGATAAGAAAACAGCAGTGCGGGGAGGTGCAGTTCCCAGCAAGAGAAGGTGGAAGGGTGGTTTACATTTTGGGCAGACCTCTGGAAGTGCTCATTTTTCAGGGTCTGAAAGGCAATTATTATCGAAGTGATCTGCTTGCTATGCTTTCCCTTCCTGGTAATTCCTTCCAAGAAGGCACATTTCTTCAAGGCAGAAAAAAGGGCCATTTGCCGAGATCCCTCCGGAGCATGTCGGGAGGCACTCAACACCCTACCACCCCGAGCACGCTCTGCTTCGCAGCTGGCAGCTGATCGGTTATTTCAAGAGAAAAGCAAAATTCTGCATAAGAAAAGGTTGCCCCACTTGGCCCTCATTGTGCCTTGGACTGATGCTGAAGTCCATCTTTGATTTGGAATTATTTTCTTGAATTATATTAATATATGGCAAGGCTGTTTTGAAAATCACCTGCCTTCTAAAGATTATCTTGCTCTCCAGACACCACTGAGCTCCTGAAATGAAGGCACCACATCTCCGCAGGGCAGGTGAACCTCTCAATAGAAAGGACTGTAAATTGGGCCAGTCCCGGAGGGAAAGCAATTCTAGGGATAAAAGCAGATCCGGTAACTATTTTAATGACCTACTTTTTCCCAGCCTTTACTCACTATGCAACAACTCACGTGCACAAGAAAACCCATCCATGTGTCACGTCCACATGAAAGTGCTCTTTAGCCTGAGCCAAATCTGTAAGTGAAACAAAGTAAGTGGCAAAATGAGTGGAGCTGGGGATGAGAAGGAGGAGGATATAGCATTTTCCGTGGATTTCGGTAGGCTTTACTGAGGACCTGCTCACAATGCCCGCGCTGGCTCAGGTTGAGCTGCACCTTCTTCTGCCACCCTGCTGCCACTGGGTCGAGGCATGACTGCAAAAGCAATTTGAGGGGATATTTCCATTTTGCATGCTGTTTTTCATTTTTCTCTTTTTCATTTGCTTGCCTCGGGTTTAAGCACCAGCAGGCAGAGCCCTTTTGCGTTCTCTGTGTGTGGCCCCAACAGAGAAGCCCCCCCACCTTTGCCAGATCCGCAGCGTGAAGCCGAAGTGAGAAGGGTTAATTTTATTTGAGATACGTCATTTCAGTGGTGACAAAATCTCTAATTAAAGTGAGTGTTTGCCTGGCACAGGGCAAGGGCAGTCTTGGCAGGTAAACGTCAGCTTAAGTGGCCTGAGCTTCAGGAGGGCTTCCTGTCCCTTACGGGTTGGAGAAAATTGTGGTTCTTTCCCTGTTGAGTACCAAAAAGGGTTTATTGCCAGATGGGACTGGTTACAAGCCATGTCCCAGCTCCCGGGTCAGCTGTGCCTGCCTCTCCCACTGGCTGAACTTCCATGGAAATGGAATGAAGGCAGGAGAAGGCAGAGGTACTGATTTGCCTTTACTGTGTAGACCAAATTTCAGCTGGAGAAGAATATCCATTCTGTGATATCTGAGCATAGCCAGCCTTCAGACTCTGGCTAAAAATGGTGCCAAATATTTTCCTTTAGACTTGCATCCATTCCTCCTTCTCACTATAGCTCAAGCCAAGCTCAGAAGACCTTCGGAATATGAGATGACAGTCGCAGCTTCATCCAGGTTCATGCCTTGTCTTCCGAAGGCGCTGGATACTCCCCAGTCATGGCATCTGGCTCAGCACCACGTTTGCTTTGCTTCCAACTCTCGTGAATCAAATATTTGCAGGATTTGCACAGCTCTTCTCTGATTTGAAGTCAAAGGAAGTACATTTCCTTTTTCTCTGCTCTTTAACAACCTCAATAAATCGAGTTAAAACCTGCTAATTACATATGACTTCAGCAAGTGAAGTATGGTCATGTGCAATTAGAGTCTTTGCTCTGCTACTGCCTTGGCTCTTCTAAACACTGTTAATGACTTGGCTGGTTGAATCACTCTTCTGGACAGTGTTTTGGTAAGAGACAGCAGAAGTGGGTCTGTTACTTCCTGGTACTTCTCACTCTGTCTTCCACACTCCTGCTTCAAAGTAGCACCAAAGAGTCACCCATCAAGAAACCCAGAAGCAACTGAACGTTGGAAGGGGACAGAAAGCAATGGCTGGAGGCAAGTTAGAGGCAAGAAAACAAAGAGCTTTCCCCCTCTCCTAGAAGAGATGAAACAAATATTTATTTGCACCGTGACTGCTCTCCTTTCCTCTAGACTGCTTGTTACAGGCCACTGCTCTGCTACCAGTTACCAGGGGGGTGTCGCTGACAATCAGCTCACGCTAGCTTTGTTTTATGCCTCATCTCTGCTCATGGCATAGTGCCATGGCTTGTGTGTCTCCAGTCATCCCCCACCCCCGTGAAGCCTGGCCAGTGCCAGAGCCATGCAGTGCTCTGCCCAGAGCAGGCAGCGTGCTGGTGTGGGGCTCAGGCACCATAGGGGCTGGCTCTGGGGGGCTGCCCGGGGTTGTGTTCTGCTGGTGGCCCCCCCCCAAGCTGTGTCTGTGCAGGGCGAGCTGTGGCCTGGGACAATGACAAGGAGAAAGGGGTCAGTGTAGAAAACCCTTTACCCTTTACCCACGGACTCGCTTACTGTCAACAGGACTGTGGGTTCTGCAGGTGAAATCAGACAGCATTTGGTGGCAAAATTTCTGATGCAAGTGTTATTGGGGAAGGAAACTCACAGTGTTTTGTTTAATACCTGTCTGTTAAATATAACTCATAGTTTGGTGCATTTTTGCCCCCCAGGGTAGCCACTGTGACCCTTTCCCCCAGCCTGGGCCAGGCAGCCCAAGTGGCAGCTCCCAGTTACCATGTCTTTGACAGACTCTCCTTAAGTGCTGCAAAAACTTACCAGGTGGAAACATAGAGTTAGGAGATGGAGGTGACAGAGGTGATAGTGCCTCAGAGCAGGAGGAGGAGGAGGAGAAGGAGGGAGGCAGCCGGGTGCAGAAGCTGGGCTGCGCTTGCCCTGGGAGCTCAGCGTGAAGCAAAAGGCAGACCTAAAGCTAGATCTGCACATGTGCAAGTTAGCCTCAGCTTAAAGCAGTGCCACGTCCAGGTTATGAGCTATTCTGGCATTTAGGATAGTGATCAGGTTAAAACCAAGACCAAGGGTGCAACAAAGACATGTCCTTATTCTTTGCTGGTCATTTCTTCTTTTTCAGGTGTTTCCATTCCTGCACGCTGTGTTACGGCATCCCTGACGGGGCCTGTGCTGTTTTCTCAACAGACTTATGAAATACTTGTTCCGTGGAAACAGGCAAGATGATGAGAGAGAAAGAGCTACTGAAAATTATTGTGGGGTCTTCTTGCTGGTGGACTTCGTGCTAGAAGGAGCCTGCAGACTGCTCGGACAGCAGAAGGCCTCAGAAACAAATGACTGAGTCAGTCTTGACTAATATTTACCCTTTTGTCTCTTGTGAATCTCCCTCCTCTGTACCAACACCCTCCTGCTGGAGCTGGCAGTGGGGGGAGAGGCCGGCAGTAACTAACAGCTGAAGGGTGAAGCATTTGCATACCTGACACCGGGCTCCTGATTTCCAAAAAGCAGTCTGCATCACAGTTGGGGTGGGCACCTGGCAATTTTCAAACTCCACAAAATCTGGCCCTACAAGTAATGTGTTTATTGTTTAATCTTGAAAAAGAAACCAAACCAAACCACCCACCCCTCACTGTCTGTGTCTGAGGTTACGGGCTTTTAGCTCCTTGCACTCTAGGGAGAGTTTTATTGTTGTCAGGTGCAAGCAGACATTTATTAATTGAGCAATTTCTCCTGACCTTGATGGAAACCATCACTAACAGTCAAATAAATAGTTTAGTATCATAATTTTTCAAGGCTAGGCTTAGAAATTAATTGCATTTATCTGATTTTGGCTGTTTTGCCATGACAGTGGTTTAAATTTTTTTCACGTTTTCTTTCCAATTTGCACGGATGCATATATCATACTGAGGACAATGCTACACCTAATTTACTTCAGCAAATGAGACCAATTAAAAATAACTCAGTAAAAATGATACTGAATCTTCAATTACTTGGGGAAGATGAGGAACAGGGCATTCTGTAATTGACTTGTTCATCTTCTTGTCCTCTAAATCTCCGCTCTGAACGTTAGCCAGGGTAGTTCACTAGCTGGTTGCCATTAGTACTGACCACTATTTCTACTCGATGGCCAATATAATTTCCACATTTCTGTGTTAGCTTTCTGGTTGGATGAAGGCTATTACCTATATCTATGGGAGGGGTGGAAGATGGGACATTTTTTTTCATCAGAACTCCTGTTTTCTTTGAACTCTGCTTTACATGGTGCATTCTGACACCTCCTGCTGACACCAGCATACATAACTCTGGATGGGTTATTATCATAAAGAAAAAACTAGTCGATATAAATGAAGCATTGTACTTTCACTTCAGGATAGGGAATTGTGGATGCACTGCACATTACACCTGGTTTGCATGATTGATAGGTAATATCATATTTCAATAAGTAGCAAACATAAAATGCCATGAAAATGATCAAAACTCCTGCCTTTTGCAGGTACCTGCCTCTAAAATCAGATGCTACCAAACTTGCTGTGGTGAATTCATTTCTAGCAGAGAAATTAGCAGCTCTCGTGTCGCTAATTACAAGGATTTTACAGAGAATGCACATCTCTAATTAAGGCCGTATTACACATGCTACTCATTCACAGCTAAACTCATTTTGATGAATAGTGAACAGCTGTTGCTGATAATGCCAAGATATGGATCTTCTTCCTTTTAATTTGGAGAGGCAGCCTTCGTTGGGCTTTTGAAGGGCATTGATGTTAAGATGGAAAATTTACAGTGTTGAAGTTTCCAGAGAGGTAAGTGCTGCACAGCCTTTGTGTCATTGCAGCAATGGAGGGGAGAGCTTGGCTGGTCCTGTGGCCAGTGAGTGGGGGATTTTGGAGCCGTGGGTCTCTTCTCAGCTCTGGCATATTCACTATGTTTTATCAGTCAAAGCCTGCTCTTGGCTAAGCAGTAACCTGGGCTTCCCCCAGGCGAGTGAACAGTTTAGCTCTTTTTGGGTACCTCTGAGAAGAGAGTATCACTGAATCTGTGTCTCAGTTGAGGGGGAAGATTTCTCTCTCGTTGGAGACTGTGTGTTTGAAGATGATCCACTGGGAAGCTGTGGGCCAGGTTTGGTTTTGAGAGCTGCCTTTCCTACAGTGGAACATGGCCAGCTGGTTGGCATCGCTGCTTTTTTATTCCATCATTTTTCTTTTATGCTTCGCCTGCCCTGTGAGAGATGTAAAGAAGTTTAATTGATGAGTGGGTCTAAAGTGCTTTGAAGTCCTTGGATGAAAGGCATTATACGTGCATGATGTTCTGCAGTTGCTTGTTTGGATGAGCATATTTACATTTTCTTTTTCTGTTACAAAATCTATGTCCCTCTGTTCGCTTCTAAGGCAATATTTCAAACTTTGCATAAAAATGAAAAAATACGCTTTCATATTTAATGCGTAATAAGATCATGTAATTAGAAATGAGCCTTCATCATGATACATGAACATTGTCAGTACAATCACCAAAGAGGACTCTTTTCTCTCTTTTCTTGTAGCAGCCAATGTAATCTTAAGGCCACTGTATGTATTTGCTTCCTTTGATCAATAATTTAGGGTAATCATTTTGTTCTGTAACATTTCAAAAGTCCATATATATTGCATAAAATGCAGAATAGCAAATCCCAGACTGGATTTTAAAAAGCTTTTCATGAAAGGTTTGTTTTTTTTTTTTTTTTAACTAAGAGGAGGGGAAAGAAGTGGGTCTAGAGATGTGAATAAATCTGTTTGTTTGGGGACCTCGATTCCTGAAGATTTATTTTCTTAATACTGCGGAGACAGTCTAAATGCTAGTCAAGCTCCTATGAGCTTATAGAAAAGCTATTTTTCTGTGTTATTTTAGCCTCTAGCCTTCCAGCCTCAGTCAGGAGAAGAGAAGTGGGACTTGCACATCATACTCCCTCGCACAGTGCCGGATAGGGAATACGATGAGAAACTGCAGCGTGAGCTCTGCTTCGTGCTATGACGTTACTATGTAGATACGTTGAAAGTTGCTGTGTTGTAAATAGCTGTCAGCATGCATTCTCCACCTCGTGCAGCATTAGGGACAGAGGAGAATATTGAATTTAAATTACTGTTTGGTGACTGAGGATACATGTATCTGGAAAATAGCTGAGCTAGCTAGAACCAGAGTTTGCTTCTGTTTGGAGCAGTGGAGATCTCCTAAAGGACAAAGCTGAGTGGAAGGAGGAACAAAAAAAATCTGCTAAAGGTGGGAATTTCTGCAATGAACATCAGGCAGAGATGAACAAGAGAAGAAAGAGAATTTTACAGGCTCTTTCAGTGGTGATGGGGCCCTTACTTATTTGCAGTGTTGACTAAGGTCAGAGAAAATAGATTGCGAACTGTATTTGTGCTTTTAAAATCCTCTGCAGCAGAGGCAGTCTTGAGACCCTGCTTTATTTATGTATTTGTTTATTTTTAAAAAAGAAGAAAAAATATCACTAAGTAGTAGGGAAAACATTCACATTATGACTGCACAAATAATGAGGCGTAGGATTATAATAGGTGGGAAGTGATACCTTACTCGAGTCTAACATTTGGGGACTTTCAGATTTTACTTCCAGGCAGAAACATTTAAAAATGGCTCAGGCAGCATGAGCTGATGTGTTATTCCCTCAGGAAATGGAATGCAAAATCATATTTATTGCTGCTGGTAGGAAAACTGAGTCTTTCTCTATGCAAACATTTCCATCTCCAGAGGTAGGAGGGTACCAGGGTGTGTTTTAACCTCTGTGTGCACGTCTGCGTATGAGACAGGAGATAGTGCCACAAAACATTTGGCTGTGGGTCGTTTTTGGGAAGCAGCACCAAGGGGATTAATTAACACCTTGGACTATTGAGCAGAAGTTAGGTTTTCATGCATGCTGCTGTCATGGAGGCTCAGCAGAATTTGTCACTTGGTGGGTGAGGTGTGGAGGAAGGACTCTTGTTGCTGGCTGTGGGACGCAGGTCTCCAGCTTCTGCCCCCCCTTAGGTGAAGCAGGGCGGAATGGTGGCTGCTGTCCCTGACTGGGTGTTGAGGGCTGTGTTAGGACTAAGTGATACCAGAAGTGCTGCTTTATGGTGTACAGTACTCTGATCCTACAGAAAGTTTAAGAGTGTCTTTCAGCAGGGAAGACTGACCTACTCTGGTCCCAGCAAATATCTTTTGCTGAGTCCTAAAGGATTGTCCTTGT
This sequence comes from Strix aluco, assembly GCF_031877795.1. Classification (NCBI taxonomy): domain Eukaryota; kingdom Metazoa; phylum Chordata; class Aves; order Strigiformes; family Strigidae; genus Strix; species Strix aluco. Next base: position 13,159,424 of record NC_133941.1, on the reverse strand, counting down.
CTTCCTACCCTTGCTGCTGCTCTAAATCCGAATTTCTGTCCGTATTGGGTTTGCGTGGCAAGGTTTTGGTAGTGGGGGTCTGCAGGGGTGGCTTCTGTGAGAAGGTGCCAGAAGCTTTCCCCTTGTCCGATGGAGCCAACACCACCCGCTCCAAGAGGGACCCACTGCTGGCCAAGGCTGAGTCCATCAGCCATGGGAGTGTCTCTGGGATAACATATTTAAGAAGGGGGATAAAAAACTGCGCAACAGCAGCTGGAGAAAGGAGTGAGAATGTGAGAAACAACCCTGCAGCCACAAAGGTCAGTGAAGAAGGAGGGCGAGGAGATTCCCCAGGGGCCAGAGCAGCCAGTGGTGAAGACCATGGTGAGGCAGGCTGTGCCCTGTACCCATGGGGATCCACGGGGGAGCAGATATCCCCTGTGCCCCTGTGCTGCTGGGGGGAGAAGGGAGAGAAATTGGGAGCAAAGCTGGGCCCAGGAGGAAGGGAGGGGTGGGAGGAAGGTGTTTTAAGATTTGGTTATATTTCTCATTATCCTACTCTGATTTGATTGGCAATAAATTAAGCTAATGTCCCCAAGTTGAGTCAGTTTTGCCGGTGACGGTAATTGCTGAGTGATCTCTCCCTGCCCTTATCTCGACCCACAAGCCTTTTGTTATATTTTCTCTTCCCTGCCCAACTGAGGAGGGGAGTGATGGAGCGGTTTTGGGGGGCACCCAGCCTCCAGCCGGCATCAACCCACCACAGCATCTTAATTGTAAAGGCTCTTGTAGCTTTTTGATGAGCGAAGGGCAGCAAACAGCTGAAAGGATTTTGCTGGTAGATGACAAGCATTGAACAAGCCTTCTGCTGCATCAGGGTTGTGCAACTGGTGTTTCTTGCTGGAAGTAACTCTTTTTGTGAGAAATTACTTGTACCCAGGGCTTTCCCTGCTGCACTTTTCATTGCCCACCAGTTCGCTGTAACTCACGGCTCTGTGAGTGACAAGAAGACCGTAAGAGACTAATTTGTCACCTGGATGTGAGTCAGCTGCTCATTACCAGGCTGGGTTTCTTCATATATCTATGGGTGAGTGCGCATGTCAGCGTGGATTCTGCCAGCTGTATAATGCTGTTATTAAAGTTGAGTGTCTCAAACAAGCTAAACAAAACAATGAAAATTTTTTTCCCGAGATAATTCAATGCTGGAAAATATTTATGGGATGTTATAATTAAAAGCAAAACACTTATATGACAAAAAAATTACATTGCTTTGCTGTTTCAATTAAATTATATTCAGATGGCCACATGTCATCTCTGGGATGAAATTAGTTGCTAACAGAATATTTTCAGCTCTCTGAGGAATAGAGCTATTTTACAACTGAAACATTAGGAAACCTCTCTGCGAATTTATCAGATAATGAGTGCTTGTTAGGCAGTGGTCACGTCTGCTAGAGCTGGTGCTCTCGTGCAGTAGTTTGTGTCCTGCTGGTTCACTCCATTTTGCTGTCTGTTATCCTGGGATCGTCTGTGCTCCCGAAATGAGACACAAACCTCTGAAAGGAGATGATGAAAGGAGCCTTGAGAAGCTGGGAGAAGGGGGCAGAGGAAAGCAAAGACAGGGCAGGCGTTTTCTGTCGCTACATTAGAGCTCAGTATGCATTGGCCAGAAAGAAATGAGTATAACTGTGATTTTTTTTTTTTTTTTCAATGTACCACAGCACAGAAAATCATTAGTCGTTACGGATACCAAGCCTACACATGTTAAAATTCCTTCCATGTTCAGCAGTAAAGAAAAAAAAGTTAGATGTGGAGCTAAGATCATATATAAGGGCAGGTGAGCTTGTGCCTGGCGATAATCCATATTCAGAGTAATCCGTGCTCATTGGGGGCTGGTGAGTTTTGACAGCACTTCTGACACACACAAAAGCCCCCTCAATTTCTTGAACTTTAAGTAGGTGTTTTCCCTCACCTGTATTTTCGATTCTGGAACGTAGGAGGAAAAATAATTGGATATATGGAGAAAATAAGAGTCTTCAAATGTACTGTTACCTTAATGTACTCTGGCAGTTTGGGCAATGTGTTCATTTTTTTTAATCCTGAAGTGTATGTATAAAGCATAACAATACATTGCACCGTTCGAAGGTGCTGGAAATAGAGATAGTCTCTGGGCAAAGAGCAAGTCAAAGGTGGTATCTATAAGGGCTGTCCAGAGTTTTACCTTCTGCCACTTTAGGCTATAGCCTTCACTTTCTCTGAAATTTCTGGTAGCTTCTGGTGAGCGCAATGTAGTCTTTCTGATGTTTATTCATTTTAAAGATTTAGTTCAGTGCTAGAGTTGATAAAAAGATATTTCACAAAAAAGCTTTGCAGTAGAGGAGAGGCTGGGGGATGTTTATGGGAGGTGCTGGCACTGGGAAGGGCTGGGCTAGACAGCTTGCCTCACCTGTCTAGCCTGGTCATTAGGACTCTCTGCTGCAGCAAAACTGCATAGATGCTATTTATGTATTTTATATAAATATACGTGTGTGTGTTTGTATGTGTATATATATATATATAGAGTGCACTACTTGGTCTCTATTGCAGAGTGGACTTAAGGGATTTACCTTAATTAAATTCAGATGAACATAATTCATTTTGAGTCCTTTTGTCTGCCACTTCTCTTGTTGCTACACAGGAGTACAAAGATGACAAAAAATGACTTAGCTAATAAGTTGCAATATGTAAACAATGTTGATCTAATTTGATTGATCTAAATTGATCTAATCATTTGGAGCAGACTAAGCAACCAATATGTTTTACATTTCTTCCAGGCTACTCCAAAATAACCCTTAGTATTAAATATGAAAGGTGCATCTCCAGTGCTGGATCAGCTATTAAATTATGCTTATGGATATTAGTGAAAAAGGGCCTAAGGCTTGTCTTTGTGCAGGCAGAAAAGAGCACTGGCTAAGTGGCAAATGGGATGAAGAATGTATTTTTATGATACACTTAAAATTTATTCCATTTTATGATATGTAGCTGTTTAAGAGGGGAGAATTTTTAAATTCTGACCTTTCCGTGCATAGGTAGGCATCTTTCTTCTTTTTTTTTTTTTTTCCATTTACCTTAAGAATCATGAGTATTTGCTCTTGTTTCTTCTCAAAGTTCCCAGCAGATTAATGGCTTGAACTCTTGAAACGGGTATGATGAGATTTCAGGGGGTTAAGGGAACGACCTGATGAGCTCATCTGTTTTAGTCGACAGCGGGCAGAGGCAACGCTGCTGAGCTCGGGCTGTGCTGCTTGTCCGGCAGTTCTTCCCCTCCATTTCCCCAGCAGATGATGGATGTGGAAGAGGCAGCCTATAGCTCTCGCATTGCCACTCTAGATAGATAGCTAGTGAAACAAGACATTCATAGCTTATATTATTCAAAACGAAGCAAGAACATCAGCCCTTGCAGCCTCCGTCTAAGTGTCTGTGGCAACAAGGGAAGTGTCGTGCAAAATGACAAGTATGAGACGTTCTTACAGATTCAGAGGAGTCGGGTGAGATGTTACATGGGTTGGGCCAAGGTGCTGCTGCTTTCCCTGCCTGTCAGAAAGGACAGGTGATGCAGGCAAAAAGATTTATTTTTACTTGGCACAAAATAAGAAGTTTCATTGCATTGTCTATGCAAGAATGGGAGAACTTCACCTGAAGTTGTGGAAGAAACCTATTGCAGTATTTGAAAGAGGCAACATTTGAGGAAATACTGTATGTCCAACCCAAATGTCCATCTGGGTCTTAAACCCTTGATGAGAGAAACTGCCCAAGTCACCATTCTTATAGCAGTTTTACCACATCACCTGTATTTTCATCACTGTGGTGCGCTGAGGTGTCCTTGTTCTCCCCTGCTCTTCTCCCACTGCCACTCTTCAGAAAGTAACTCGGTCTTTCTGCAGATCTAGCCCAAGACTGAGGATTTTGTGGGATAATTACAGGATCAATGCATTTTAAATACTGTTTAAGTACTGAGCAGTATTCAGTACTGACTAAATGATCAAATGCGTCAGGAACTTGAAGGAACTGAAGGGCACCTTTAAAACGTTTTCCAGCCTTTAATTCCAGTGGGAAGGAAAGAAGGATTTGACCCTCTGTTCCGGAGGCACATCTGAAAAGTTTGACTCAAAATGGGCTTAACTTCAGATGCATTATTTTAGCAGCCAGTGGGATATAGCTGTGTACATGAAAGTCAAGCATAATTAAGCCAATTTTACCTGTTTCTAAAGTCCCTAGGAATCTTGTGATAGACTCTAATGCCATCTACAATCAAGGAAATTGTATTTACAGGTAGAAACAAAACTCCTGTTGTTTTTCAGTCTGCAGAAGAACTAATCTTACTTTCTCTCCTCAAGCAATTTCCCTGAAATTGCTGTAGAAACCTACCCGACATACAAATGAAGCTATAATTGCAATAATAGGCTTTAGGACATAACTTACCATGCAATAACTCATGCTCAGGTGTTTTCCAGCCAGTATTTCAGCTTTGTTTAGTACGTCAGCCATGGTCATTTCACACAATGACAGCTTGGAGAGTGTCATCAGAGAGTGTCAAAAGCCTTCCTAAAGCTTTACTCCACATCTTGGCTGAGGTTTGCTTCAGGATGAAAGACCAGGTACATAAAGCCATGGCTGGCCTGATCTGGTGTTGGTGGTAGTTGCGAAAAATGAAGCTTTGGTACAAAGAGCATAGAAAAAAAATATATCTGTAGTAATTCCCCTACTTATTGTATATCCTTCAGTGTTTGTTAATGAGAGATGCCAGCACAGGACACTTCTGGTGGAGGTAAGTGCTGATGCTAATCAATTAATGGGAGAGTACAGCTTCCTGGAGGCTGTGTGAGGCTCTCTGGCAGAGCAATAGCGATCTGGCAGAGATACAAATCTACCTGGAAATAAGCAGAAAAATGGCACTGAGAGGAGATCAATACTGAAGCAAGAAACTTTAAAAACTCCTACCTAAGTATTAAGATTTGTGCAGAGACAGCGAAGAGAGGGTTAGAGATGGAGCATGACTGCAGCTGATGGAGCTCTTGGAGGGCGAGAAAGCTCTCCCCCTGATGAAAGCTGCCTGGAGAGGCCCAGGAGGAGGCCAGAAGCAGGTCGGACTGAGGGATGATGCCTGGAGGTCTGCTCTGGCCGGGGCTGATGCCGGCGCTGGGGATGCTCTGTGTGGGACCGTGCGGGGAGGCTGCAGCCAGCACTGGCTGAGCATCCCTCCTCCGGCTGTGGGTGCAGGGTAGCATCGAGCTGCTGTTCTCCACAAAATCAGAAAGCTGCAGGTGTTTCGGCTTTGCATTTAATTTGTGGCTCTGCATTAAGCAAAACTGAGCCAACACTGGGAATACTGTTCAAAAGCGTTAACATAGCAATGTGTGTTCATCCTGAATTTTGGTAAATTGGGAATCAGTAAAGACAGGGGTGTGAATTCAAAATGAGACCAGAGTCAGATCATCCTGACTTTCAGGAAGTGATAAAGCTCAAGCATTCTCCATTTCGCTTAGCTTTCCATTTATGACTACTTCTACTTTTCTTTTAACAGTGCATTAAAACATTGTGTGGAAAACGCACTATTCAGAGTTACTGCCAGGTGTTCTGGTATTTCTTGTTTTGAATACAGTAAATACCAAATAGGATGAAAATAGCGAAAGGGTGAGCACTAGTATTTATAGCCTTACATGATCGCTTCTGTCTGGTATGAAAATTGCATCTTCATTTCCACTAATATTGAAGGAATATTCTGGTTTTTATTTTAACCCCTTACCACCAAAGACTTGAGCATCAAGCAGACTGAGCTATATGCCTTGAGCTCCAAACCCAGTATTTTGCCCCTGTGCAGTACCCTACCAATGCTGCTCCATCACAGCAATGTTTTACAGTTGTTGGGCTGCATTTTTTTAGCACATGAACATTTTCATTCTTGTGCCATCTGTATAGTGTGTGGTGAAAGCTAAATGTGCTTTGCTGAGCAGTGCTGCCACTTTAACTCCAGTGTTTCTGTGTAACCACCCAGCACCTTTTAATATGGAGTATTTTTTTAGCACTTCTTACCTCTTCAACTTCTGTTGAAGGAACATGACTGGTGGCCTTTGTTTTGCTGGGCATGAACATGGCAGAAACATGACAGAAAGACCTCTTACCCGTAGACTTTACACCTGTGTGCATTTTGGGGGTCACTCGTCTTTCACTGTGCTGCACTGCACCTAGATTTACGGGCTGAGCGGCCTCGCAGAGTGAGTGTTTTTCATTAACTTTCAGCTACAGCCTCTACATTAGTCTGAAAAAGGAAAGCCCAAGCTGAAAGATCAATACAATCTGAGGAATGTCGATACCTGTCGGGGAGGAGGGCTCCCAATGCTTTGGAGCTGTCTTTGGGCATTACAGTTATCCATTGCTGAAGCTTTCGAGTGACCTTCATCGTTCCCAGCCTTCATTAAATATTAAAAGGTTAAAAGAAAGCAAGCAGCAGGTTTGAACTAGTTCCTGGTGAATCCTTGCTCCCACTGAAATAAGAAGTCTCAGTGGGTTTAGCACCTGTGTCATGTTGCACAAGAAAATACAAAGGCTTAGCTTGGGTGCACATCACCGTGGGCACTATTGCTGTATGATTCCAGGCTGCATAATGCCTGCAACAAGTGTGCTTGTGCCTCCCTTTGACATTCCCACGCCTCTGTCCCGTTCAGCTGCAGCAAGTAAATCTTCCCTGATGGGGAGAGACACTGCTCAGTGTTGAACGTTTCCCACCCTGCTCCTGGAAGTTTGCCTCAGGCTGCTGTGGCCAGTGTGGGGACCCAGAGGGGTGATGATCCACCAGAAACATTGGGGAGCTACTCTCAGCAGGCCCTTCTCTCTGCAGAGCCTGTCTGAAGCGCAGTGGAGAAACCAGGCCATTATTAAGTAATGCTCTGTGCCTGATTATAATGACAGAAACTATACTTGCAATCTTTAGGTGGATCTGATCATCAGTCATCTCCAGTTATTAAGTTGCTAAGAGAGATGAGAGTAAGAGTGCACTTAGTGCTCTCCATTTATAAGCCCAATTACCAAACCATTTCTGCCCAAGCACAATGCTTGTCAAGCTTAAGTGAGAATAAATATTGCAGAAGAAGCTGAAGATGGCTGGTGACAAAAATACCAGCAAGGCTGAGTTAAAGGCCTGGCAGGTGGAAGTTCTGTCTGTGTGTTGTTGAGGGCAGGGGAGTTTTTACCATGCGCTGGTTGGCGATCGGCACCCGACGACACGCACCTGACTAGTGGTCTGTGGTGCCCCCTCGGCAGCGTGCAGGGCACGGGGCTCTCCCTCTCTGCGTGCTTGCCTCCTCTGAGGGGGTTCAGTGAATTCAGTTCAGAATTTTGGAGGTATTTGGGTATCTTTTTGTCCCTCTTCAAGATGTAAAATAGTCCAGATCCAGCATACCCAAGACATCCCCTAACGTGGCCAGATGAACACGGCAGTTGACAGTCCTTCTCTTCTCCCCCCCCCCCCCCTTTTTTTTCCACACCACATCTGCCATTTATTTAAAATTTGAAAAAGTATGTTGTGTTTTGACAGTAATACTTTGAGATTGAGTGATGCAGACAGGAAAAGAAAGAAAGGAGAGAATGAAATGAGTAGCGTTTTAGTTAATCTTGATTTCTGATTAGGTGATCAAGTAGGCTGAGTAGCAAAGCTGGGTAGGTGCAGCCCCGATCTGTACAGCAAAATGGGATTCAGCAGCCAGAGCGGTGATGTGGGTTTGTACATGATGCTACCCGTCACGCTAACGAGGGGGAAGTGCGCTTCATGTCCCCTGGTACGTCCATGCTCAGCACAGCAGATGTGGTGTCGGTGGCTGCAGTGTTTCATCATTCCAGCTCTGCTGTGCTCATCCAGAAGACAGTATAAATCAGCCAAAATACAGACGTACGACTGCAGAGCAAACCCCAGAACCTGGCGTGGGTGGCCGTGGTGTTCCCGTACCGCATTTCGGAGTGAAAGCGCAGCAGGGGGGCAGCAGCTCCTGCCCTTTCCTTGGCTCACAGCATGTCCCTGGGCTCTCCCCCATGTTCACTGATGTTGGACCAGTAACTGCAGAGACACAGTTGCTTTTGATGCTTGCTAAAGGCTGCTTGAATGTGTTAGGAAAACCAGCCATTTTAAATACGCCTAATTATTCAGGAAAATATGTTGTGTAATTAGACATGGATTGTTCCCCTCTCCTTCTCTGAGTGGGGCTTGGGAAGAGGTGAGGCCATACTATAATTGCAGATGTTTATATCTGCTCTTACTTATCTCTAGAGATAAGACCACAACCAGATGGACTAGAAAATAATTTCCAATATTCTCCCTTCTTCCAAAAAAAAATCCTGTGGAAAAAAAAAATCTGAGTTTAAGGTAATTTGTACTTCTCAGCTGTACCCTTTAAAAACAGAATATGGACAGTTAAAATCTCTGTAAACAGGTTTAATCTTTATGTATATCCTTCTCCTGGTGGCGGTTTAGAATTTGAGAGAGATTTAAGTTGCAGCAGGCGGATGCACGTTACAAGCCCACGCGGCTGCCCCGACCCTGGGAAGCTGTGGTGACTTACACCCACACATCGTCCAGCCTGGGCGTATTCAGGAGACCTCTGCCTTGGCCTCTCGCTTTTAGTCGTGTAGTGCAAGTGATTGTTGCGTTTGTCTTTGTTTTTCATGTTCGCTCTCTCTGGTGGCTCTGTGTAAGCATTTAACAAATGTCCAGATAAAGATTTTATTTCTTTTTCCTCTTGGACATGGGGCTGGGATGATTTAAAACTTTAATTAAGTTTCCCAATTCCATATATAATTAATGGCACCTTTCCCTTGCTCCTTACTCATGTCTAGAGTAACAAATGGGCTTCCTTGCAGGAATTTCCACAGTACCTTTCCCACTCTGCACAGTGGATGCAAAGGAAAATTTTGCTGCAAAAAATGCTGCAAAACCATGTCGGCTCCGCCAGCCCATCCAGGACAAAGCCCAGCCCCATCTGCTCGGGCCCGCAGCTGCAGTCGGAGCCCTCCTGTCTGCAGCGGGTGTTGGGGTGAGCAGCGTTTGTTGAGCCAGGTTCAAGTTAGGTCCTTCTGTCCTTAGCTGATGTGTTCAGGCACTGTTAGATGTGTTTACAGGTGTTACTTTTAGTAGATTGATTGTGTCTGTGGTGGGAAATGCTGCTGTATTGTGAGAGGCAAATTTGAATGTTGCACATACTGATGTGGGAAGGGAAGCTAATTCTCGGGCACAAGGCCTGGAACTGTTAATGTACACAGTGTTTGGGTTTAAGGTCCCTGCATTTCACTGTCCTACACAAATAAATATATCTGCAACCATCACACCCCTAATTTACCCAGTGTAAGTCATACCTAGAATTACATCGAGGACGTGATTGTGTAACACTGCAATCAGCATAATTACTCGGTAGAGCCAAGATTAAGGGGAATGGCAGTAGAGATCTTGCCCACTCCTGGTGCTGCTGCTGGGATTAGGGGAGCTGGTTGCTCCCCTTGTGTGCTGGGACCCCAGGGCTGGTCGGGGGGTCTCTGCAGGGTTTGAGCCTGAGTGGTGGTGGGAATCCAGCGGGCAGAGACCCAACATGGGCACGTTGTGCTGGGATCTGGGGATTTTACAGCTTTTTTGTAAACTTTTAAAGTATATTTAGGTTTATGTAAGTGGGCTGGGGCTGTGGTGAGGATTTGAAGGAAGAAGGGGGTAGTGGTGGGTGGCAAGCAGCTGCAGGGCTCAGTGGGAGGGGGGGAGGCTGGCTGAGCCCCTTCCTTGCCCTTCCCCTCACGAGCTGCGAGTGCTGTGATTCCCTGACATCTAGAGCTCTGCGTGAGGGTAGATAGGGTTAGCGGTTACTGAGGGACTGGAGCCTGTGCCATGAGGATGTGGATGCTTTCACATACCACCACTGTGAGGAAAGCTCTCAGCAGCTGCAGTCTCACACAATGAAGTTAGTGAAGTTCAGCTTTTAGCTTCAAATTGTCAGGATTTCATCTGCATCCTCTCACAGGTCCATGTCCCGAGGTGTGTATAGGAGAGGTGACTTTTCCATTCATTCAGCTTGGCTCGAAAGTATCAAGAGTATTCTGTTACTTTATTTCTTTAGAAACCTGTTTAATTTGTCATCCAAAGAGTGCTTTAACTTCATATCAATATATTTTTAAAAAGTGAGACTTCATCTCACTTTCAATGCACATTATAAATATTCACACACATATTAAATATCAAAACCTGCCGTTTGAGTAATACACTAAAATGGTTAAAACAATTATTAGGATAGAATATAAGGCCACTTCTTAATTTGCTGTCATGATATTAGATAATTGGATAAAACAACTGCCACTCTAAAATGTTCAAACATTTGCTTAGGTTGAATATAGGTAATACCTGTGGGTAGTTGTATTGTTATCTTGACTAAACCACGTTCTTTGTTCTGGTTGGAAGGGCTTGGTGCTGGGACGTTGGCTGTGGTCTGCAGAGCCCGTGGTGAGGGACGGCAGCACCAGCCAGGCTCCCAGGGTGGCACTGATGAAACTGGAGAGGTCCAGGCTTCTCCTGGATGTGTAGCGCCAGGTAGGACTGTTCATGCAGGTAAATAAAAGTGACTGAAGACAGGTTTGTGGAAATGGCTCTCAATCAGAATTCACAGCTGGAGAAAGAGATAATTACCTGCTTTCTGTGCACCACTACTTCTACAAAGTTGCTAGCAAAATAAACTTCCTTTTTTTTTTCTCTCACATTTATACCAGAAATACTCAGAGTGAAATAGTAAGTGGAGTAGAACAGAAAAATACAACAGGATTATTTGTATCCTCATAAGAAGCCTATCAAAGCAATAGGCAGGAAAACATCATGAGTGGGAGAGGCAAAGGCACAATAAATATCCAGAACGTCTCTGTGGTTCAGTGGCTGTTTCAGTGTGATTAGTCCCAGTCCCTCTGTATTTTCTCTCTTTCTCTCTCCCCCTCTCCCCCTGGTGCAGTATGAACCAGAGCAACTGCTCCAGCCTTTTTATGAGGGAGTCAAACTCTCTGCAAAGAGTAAACAATTTTTCCATCAGTGGTGTTACTGGTTTATGACATACCATGTCAGTACAGAGTCATTCTGGTGATCCAGTGGGCAGTTCCCTGGGGTTGGTGCTCTCCTACGTCATTGCTCTCCATTATTCTGCTCGGGTGTGACACTGCGGCGTCCTGCAGCGCGGTGTCGTACGCAGGTTGGGCGTGTGTGGTTCTCACTCTGCTTGGGGGCCGCTTCTGATAACCCCGATACCCATCGCTGGTGGAAGTGGTGGCCCTGAAGCCACCGTCTGTCGACAGCAGCGGTACGGCTGCACGCACAGCTCCCGCGGGGCGCTGGGCACGCTGCTGCCGAACAAGGCGGCTGACTTGTAAGAGCTTGCGATCAAAATCTAACACTTTTCTAGCGTTTCATGACTTTGTAAATATTGATGATTATAAAAAATACATAGGGGAAGGGAAGCAGGAGGGGAAGCCGCCTGTGTATCGCAGTAGCAGTCAGGAAAACCTTTGCAGCTTCATTTCTTGAGGTGCTTGCTTGCTGCTGCCTTCCCATAGTGGTAATCGGGTGACCCTGGAGGCTTGGGGATATGAAGAGTACATGGCACTGGGTGGGTTGCGATGAAAGTGTTTGTGCTATGAATGGTAAAATGTCCTTCTCCATTCATTTTAATTAGCATGCTTCAGACCGGCTGCCACATTGCTTGGTATCACAGAAGTAGTTGTGTTCAGACAGCTAGAGATAGCATTAAGTCATGGATAATACTCTGATTCAGTGACATTCCTCTTCCCTAACACTTTTTTTGTTCCCTTTTACCTAACACTAAGCAGGGCTCTCTGCCGCTGCTGGAGGTGCCCTCCTCTGGGGGGGGGGGTGTGAAAACAAGGTCTCACCTGCATCTTATAATTAAAAACCACACAGCACTTTTCACACCATGTTACAGATGTTAATTGGGGTGTTCTGGCCAAAGTCCAGCTGGCTGGTGGGAGCCTGTCTGCTTCAGTGTTCCCTGCAAAGGGTTGCTCTGCCTCTCTTTTTTTTTTTTTTTTTTTTTTTTTTCCTTTCCCCCAAAAGTGCTGTGAAGTTTTGAGAGTGGCTTTATCATGTAGAGCACTTCTGCGAGGTGGAGATTAGTGAAAATACCAGGTATTGCTGTGTTTGCCATCCATCTGCTCTCCTCCTTTCCATGGCAAGTTTCCTGCCCTACAGCTCTTCCTTTGGTGAGCAGCCTGGGTAGCCACTTGCTCCGAGAGCAACCCAAAGCAAATACCAAACATGGTCAGGCTCCTTGGGATCCAGCGGGCAAATCTGCATTTAGCAGAGGTAGCACTAAGTGCATTTGGCTTCGTTAAAGTGGTTGTAATTCATTTACAATGCAGTGAAATTAAATTGATGGACATAAATCAGGCGAAACTGTAAGTAATGTAGCAATGACTCAAATTCAATAAAAGTAAATATTTAGATAGGCTCCTTGTCATGAGTTCCAAACAAAACTGATGTGGTCCCCTCCACGGAAATCTAGAACTGGCTTTGATAGTATTGTTAATATGCAATATATTCAGCTCATAATTGTTTTATTTATCTTTCTGAGGTGCTTGTCTTTCCTCTGCTGTACCTTTTTCTTTCTGTAAATCCATCCCTTTTCTGTGGCGTTACTTTCCCTGTGCTAGCACTGAGGCACTCTGCATGGCATTGCCCTTTCTCTTGGGTGTGCCCATGACCACCTACAGCTTCCATTACAGACTTTTTCCTTCACACATCTTGTTACCCAGTAAAGGCCTGCGGGCATCACAGCAGCCCGTTTGTGGCCCTCAGCTCCCACCTTACAGCCAGTGACAAAGCTGCTGGGTCCCCAGGGCGTAGGAGCACCCGTGGCTCGCTTGTGGAGAGGCCGGCGATTCCCTTTGCGGCCAGGCTTCCCCCTCTGCAAACCTCCCGGTACTGTGCGGGGCAGTGATGGATCTCTGGTAAAGAGCAAAGATTGCATCTCAGCAGGGGCCCTGTTCTGGGCCCTGTCACCCTGCTGATTACAAACGCATACAAATTACACAGGAAAAAATTATTTTCTTTTATGTGAGTTTTGGTCTGGCCACCTGCACGTTAACTAGTGTTGCATTTAATTGCAGAGGGGTGATTTGCAGCAGGTTATGCAAAGTGCATTTATTTTACTTTTGCACTCTTCTCCTGCTTTGACACCTTATTTCTGTTTTGCTGGTGTGTGCTTCAAATGTTCATCAAGTATTTAACGAAAGGCCTAAATGAAAGTTAAATTAGATTTCATTCACTTCCTAATCTGGCTATGAGGAGATCCCAAAAGCCATGGGGTGGAAAGTGCAATATAATTGCAAAGTAATCTTTCTTTTTTTATTTTGCTGTACATATCACTTTATACTTGCATTCATTACATCCAGTTGAAGGTTAATTGTCCCTAATTTCCACATAACAAAAATCTCTGAAACCCTGTATGACTTTGTTAGGGCTGATTATTATATTTTTAAATACACATTTTGGTGTTGTAATGTTTCCATTCATGTGAACAGCTCCTACTTTTCCTTCCAGTGTTTGCACAGGTATAAAATGACTGCCAGCTACTTGTCCCTGCCCATCTGGAGCCCAGTGTGGGGGGAGCCCAGCGTGGCCCTGGCCAGGGGGACCTGCATGTGGGACAGACCTGGGGATGCTCCATCTGCTCCACGGGTTCAGGCAGCCTTCATAGGTCTATACTTCATTTTTCATTTAGGTTTCATTCCCAAAGCAATTCTATTCTTCTGTGATTTACTGTGTTGCTTTGAAGATCTTTTAGCCAGTTTTGTTTTAATAAATTTTAATTAATTCTACTTTCTCTTTTACGTCTATCCTCAGGAGCTAATCTTTCTGTGCTTAATGCATGCTAAAATGAGGTGTTTACAATAATATGCAGAGTGCGTAGTAGCCAAAGGTTGTGTCATGCTTACTAAAAGATCTCGCTATGCTGAGAATGAAAAGGCTGATTTTTCCATGGATTTATGCTGATAATACTTCTGCATGGAAAACCAAACACGCAAGCAAACAAACCTTCTCCACGCTTGTTTTTGGGGGGATGCAGTGTCCAGCCAGTGGGGAAGGCTCCTGGGAGGGCCTGGAGGAGCAGAGGGGTGGTGGGCCATGGCTGTGGGCCGTGGCAACAGTCTGCAGCACCATCGCACCCACCTCCCTTCGTTTCATGGTTTCACATGGAAAACAACCGCACAGCAGCAGTCAGGAGGTGTCTTGGCCTGATCCAGTCCCTGCAGTGGGGGGATATACTGGTAGGGTTGGTTTGGTTAAACAGCAGAAAACCTTTCACGTTTTCAGGAGTGGTCTCTCTCCCCAATGCTGTTTGCAGCAGAACGGGGTGGTTGTTGCCAGACATGGGTGCTGTTCTCTGATCGGCAGCTTTCTGCACTTTTAGAACATATTCCCTTCCCCAGGGGATAATATGCTTGTATCATCCTTGGTAAGAGTATAAATATTTCCTTCGCCCTGCAAAAACTAAAACAGCAAAAGCCTTCCTCATTTTCCGTGCAGGGGTTTAAGGAGCACACGCAGCCATGACAGTGATTGGGCAGGGCAGAGCGGTCCATGTGCTGGAAAAGCAGGATCCAGTCTGATTTGTCGATATTGCAGTTTGCTGTGTACGTGTGCCCTTTAACCTGCACAGCCCTTCCCTCAGCCATCCTGCTTGCTAGAGGGGGCCCTTCCTTTTGGGGCGAAGTCTTAACCAGTTGTCGAGGTAAGTAGGGGACAGAATGGGCAAAGCGAGGAGGGTAGAGATGTGATTTCCAAAAAAAAAAAAAAAGTCAAATTTAAATCCTGTGGCAAGCAGGTGCCTCAAAGTATTGGCAATATCAAGGGGGGTGGTTGCAAAACTAGTTTCAAATGTTTCATTTGTACAGGAGATATACTGGTCCATAAAGACAGTCATGATCTGATAAAAAGCTGATAGTTCATTTGCAGTTGGCGTTGAAGATTAATGGCCTCTAATATAGCTCATATTGATGGAGATATAAAGGGAGGAATACCAACAGCAAATACAGTCCTGTTATCCATACCTCGGAGGAGGTCCCACCGTGTAGTTCAACGTCTCAGATCAGTCCGTAAGTGGCATAAGAGTATGTGGAAGAAGTGATTTCACCTTGCCCAGCGGCTGAAGCGGTCTGTGTGGTGACCAGCAGAGGACCACTGCCCTGAGATCCCGGGGGGCCACCGGCACGTGGGACCTGGTGTGCAGCCTTGCCTGCGCAGGCCCTTAATTAATGAGCAGGTTGTCCCCAAGGGAGTGGGGCTGGGGGGCGGCTGCCTGCAGTGCTGCCCTCGGGCTGGCAGGTGCTGGCATCCCACCCCATTGATACAGGAGGGAGGAAAATCCAACAGTGGTAAAGGACAGGAGCGTCTGGCCCAGGTTCCTCCTGCCTCATAAATGCCTTTTCCCCGGGGGGATGAGGTGTGAGCTCAGTAGCACTGAATTCACAGTGGTGACAGGGATCTCACTGCATGAGTCAGAGATACCAAACAACAGAGGTGAAAAATAAGTCATCAGGGAGAATATTTTTTTTTTTTTTGTGGATTAAGGAAAAGTTTCAGCTATTTTAACAAATTTTCGGGACTCTTGGAGAAAAAGGAGACTAATTTTCAGGGCACTGCTCAAAACGCAGCATCTCTCTTCTCAGCCAGCTAGTAGAAGGAAACATTAAATGGATTACTTGTATAATTACTTATTTATTATTTATTCGTCCCACAGAATGAAAAATCTGCTAGTAGCTCAGTTCTTACTGGAGGATTCTTTGGCAAAAGCACAGCTTGCAATTGCCTAGCTGAAACAACCCTTTCAATACTTGGGGGCTGCTTGCTCCTTCTCAGAGTTGTTTTTTTTTTTTCCCCTGTATGTTTTATTTGCATAGGGCGAGGCTGTGCACGGGACCGAGAATTTCTGTTGCGCACTTCTACCCTCTCCAGTGTGAACATCCAATGCTGTTTCTGAAACCCTCTGGGGAAGTTGTGGGTATGAAACCCCCTGTGTTCCTGAAGACAGTGCATTCCTGAACCTGGTGCAGAGGCAGCAGGTGGGTGTTCAGGTTCCAGGCAGGAGCTGTGAACATAAAACAGTCCTTTAACTGTTGCTCTGGTGTATTTGAGGAACTTTTCTTCTGGAAGAAAAGGTGCAAAACAGTACACACCTTGTGGCACAGAATAATTAATTATAGAGTCTAATGAACTCTGTAGAGAAATCATAAAAGCATGCTGCATAGATAGGAAGATGATTAGCCCTTTTCCTCCCTTTTCCCTGGAGGATCATTTGCATTGGTCCCGGCGCCCGAGGATCATGTCCCTTCCCTCTCTCCGTTGCCCTTCCATCGGAGGTGCCGCCTTCACTCCCGCTGGGGAGCTCTGCAAACAAAGAGGCATTAAAGGTCATCGAGCATCTTCTCTTCTGTCCCAGAACTAACCTGTGCGTGAGTTCCCATCGTGATTGAGTCCAACTCTGGATGTTTTGCAAGGGAAATAGTATTAAAACACCCTTTCTTTCATTTTAGGGAATGCACACACTAACACTGCACCTTTGCAATACTCGATCGCTTTGGCTTTCAAGCAAACTCTCAAGATCAAGGAGGTCTCGTTTTAAAGTGGGCCATTTGTCCGGTGGCGTGGTATTGATTGCTGCCCTGCAGTTACGTGTGACGAATTTCTCTGGGTTTGAGAATTGACTGTATGTAACTGGACTGCATTTATGAATCCCTCTTCTGCCACAGAATGCGTGCCTGAACTGTCTTTTTGTTTTAATTCCCCTTCTGTCAATTGATAAGTAAAGATTGTTGTTATTTTAAGATCTCTTGGTGTTTCAGGCAGAAGACCAAGTTATTGGGTCTTGACCCATTGACTGGTGACCAGTTATTGGGTGACTGTACGTGCCGTAACAGCTGTAGGAATCATGGCATTTACCTCTCGCTTATTCCTAGAGGTGCTCACTGGCTTTAATAGGCTGTGCCTGCCTCTGTTAATAACGGAATTAACTCTTCCTCAGTATAAAATATTTCATCTAAATGATGATGCACAAACCCACAAAAAGGAGACAGCTTGTCCCTCAGCATTCCTTCTCCTCTTTGTAGGTACCACAGGGTGCACTGTCCCATATTTAATCTCAAGGAGAAGCAAAGAGTCAAATGTTTAGACCAGATTAATTTACTCTTCTTTTTTTTTTTCCTATCCTTTTTAACAATTGTGCATCCGTACTCATTGGTTTACCTGAGAACTTTTGGTGGAATGAGTGTTACTCTTTGGGTTTCCTCATATTTGACTGAAAGTGAAGGGTGGAGATAACGTGAGTTCATTTTCACATTATTTACTTGTGAGGTCATGCAATGGTGTTGCTGTGTCAGCATTTACTCCCTGCACAAGGCACACAATAGAATGTGCCTGATCTGTCAGATCTACTGCATCGTGTGTGGGCATCATTGTATTCCACCAAAATCCCTCTTACATATTAACCCAGAAACAGCCTCAAAAATGGGCCTTATTAAAATAATGATTCTTCTGTAATTTCTGTAACAACGCTAATGATAATAGAAAATTTCAGCAAGTAAATAACTCATTACAGTCTTCCCACAAAACCTGGAATCATACTGAATTATATATTTTATAGAGAGAGTATATATAATTATATACTAATTAATGCATGGGTTAATAAGAGGGACAGAGATTTGTTTCTAAAACATAGTTGGGGATGTGAGGAGGAAGTTAGGAACAGAAGAGGCACTAACACGTTTTGGTTGAAGTCGGGGCGTGCAGTGGAGCCTTCCCCCCGCATGCTGGGGACAGGAGCAGCTCTGGGGCCCTGGTAAAGCCAATGGGGCTTTACAGTCCCAGTGGACTTGGTCTGGGGCTTGAGTTTCCATGTGTTGGGTGTGTTTTGGGTTTGTTTTGTTTTTCCTTTGTTTCCTATGTTTTCAGAAATGTGGGTGTTGGGAAAAGTCGGAGGCGTACTGATCCAGGTCAGCAAGATAAGGGGCGAGAAGATGGCAAGGCATGTTGGGGGTGACCTGGGGACACGGGTAACTCTGTGCCCAGCTCACTCTGATTGTGCTTTCCCATCGTTTCCTCCCTTACCATAAACACCTAACTAAGTATCTTCAATTTTTATTTCATTTGCCAAAGTACACTTTCCAGATTTTATTGGAAAATAACAAATTTCCCCGTTCGATACCATATAAGCAGTCTGAGCAACTCAGCTGGGTCTCTTTGGCAGTGATGAAACCTCCCATTTTTCTTGTGAGACTTTTCTTTCAATTTCAATATTGTCGTCTTTGTTTTCTCAGACAATAACTTTTATGGGAAAACAAACAGAACCACAGCAGCACACTAAAATGGGAGCAGGGGAACACTATTATCTGTGAAGCAGAAGCTGAAACAGGCTGGTTTTATCTTTTAGCATGCAAACATATGTTTCAGCCAAGTGGTCGCCAACTGAACTTACTCTTATTTTAACCTTTGCGAGAAGACATAGACTTCACTCACCTAATCAAAGTTATCAGTTATTGGTATGATTTGTTAGGATGGTTACAACGGAGTTGGCTGGATCCAAACAGAACAGAAGGGAATTTTTTCTGTGAAGATGTGTACATGGAGGTGAAATCTCACTATTTCAAACCAGTAAATAATGGCAAAGAACTTCATGACAGCAAAAAAAATGATGATTGTTGCCCATCTCTTGTGAAGCCAAGCAAATAACCCATCTGTGTCACCCAAATCTGTTCAGTTCTTAAATAAGCAATACCCCTTGGTCCTCAGCTCTGCTTGGTGTGTGATGCGGAAGACGTAGGCATGGGCAAAAGCTTACAGACAGCACTGGCAGGATTTATCCGAGGAGTGTGCTGAGCCTGCCCAGGCAAGCCTAGGCCTGTGAGGAAGGCCAAGCATGCACCAAAGGTGTTAGATGGGTTTATCCAAAAGCGGTAAAGATCCTCCCTCTGTTTAATTACGGAGGCATCAAGGCAGGAACAATGGAAACATGCTTCTGCCTTTGGAAGGTGTTTCATGGGAAGAACAGATACCATGGTAAGAGCTCTTTCATGTAACACATGCAGGCGCTGCAGGAGCCGACAGTGGGAGGCTGAGCCAGGGGAGTGTGCAGGCTTAACAAGGCGGGAGACTAATCCTTAGAATAAAATACCAAGGAAAAACTGTCAATTGCTGTGTTTTCTAATGCTCTTTTGCAACATCTGTTTGCCCAGCTTCAAGGTAGTAGGTTAAACAGAGATAACAGGGTCAAATTCTGTAGCTCATGTTACACAAATGGCCAGCAAGCAGGTTAATTAGGAAATTAGATGATCTGCCCTAGGAAATTTTTCATGTATCGCCTTTTTTTTAGGGTGAATAGATTGATCTGTCTCCAAGCTGTGGCTCCAGCCTGAATGGAAAGAATTGCTGGCTTAGGGTGGCATGTGTGATATAATCATTGCTTTGAAATGTGGCAAATTGGTGTGAAGAAAATAGTCTCTTGGATTGTCACTGACTTTAGAAAAACTAGACAGGCTGTGTGTACCCAGCTGGGGGGTGATGGTGAAGAGAAAGCGGGAGAGGTGGGTTCATTGTTCTTTTTATTTAGGCACCTTTTATTAACACCTTGACATATTAATTCCTTGTGTTTCAGGAAACAGTAATTTTGCATAAACACATCTCTTGTCTTACCAGGACTCAAAGCTGCTGCTTTTTCCTTGTCCGTGTTTTATATCAATACCCCATCGCCTGAAACAAGCCTTCTCCTTTCGGTGACCAGGGGAACTGTGTGGGGGCCGGGTTCCATGGGGACAGACTGCAGTTGCCTTTGGGAACAGATCGCATCCTCCTGGCAGCAGCCTCCCTCCCTCCTGCAGTCCCAGCATCAAGCGCAGAGCTTGGTGCTGAGAGACTCGACGTTTACTCACTCGCTAAGGGGAAAAACCTAAAAACACTTTATCTGGTGAAGATTGTCGTAACGATAGTGTTACAACTATTTTGACAGCGATTTGCAAGGAGAGGATGATATTTGAGAATGTGAGTTAGATTTCCCAACACCCTGAATATATTTTTCCACAAAATTCTATCTGGCTTGATAACAGGTGATTATTTTCCTAGCAGGTATCTTTGCTCCAGGAATAAATTAATTTTTAATTTTTTTTTTTAAATGTATCTGCTGTACTCTGGGAAAGAGATATTTTCAGTAATAAGAGTAGTTTGAAGCAAGGACAGAAAATAAATGCATGAGCAGATCTGGACATGCACTTAAGAGATGTATGAGGGGAAAGAAGAAGCGGCCCAGATTTATTATTGGATGACTCCATTTTTATATCATGTAATTCTCCTTAATAAAGTTATGCCAAAATAAAATTGGAGTAATATACTGCTGGCCCTGTACACAGCTACTTTTTCTTCTGATGAACAGTCCTACAGGCACTGTGCTGTAGAGCAGCTTCTCTGGCTCTTCCCAAGCGGTAGTTTGTGAGTCGATGTCTCGCTTCTCTCACTCTCCACTGGGCCTTCTCCATCCTTTGCACTGCCCTCAGCAACTTTTTTGTTAAGCTTTCTCTGAGCTCCCTAGCCTTTTCCTGGGGTCAGCCACCGTCACCTTCACAGCTGCTGCAGCACGTTGGGTTCACTCAGTGCCCCAACGTACCAATATGAACCATATCCCCTTCTTCTGTCGTCAGCTCTGAGGAAAGCCTTTAGCATTTTAATATCACATTAACTTCTTAAACCCCAGCAAAAATGGTGCCAGAGAACGTCAGAAGTAATGAAACTGCCACAGGAATTGTGAAGTTATTAAGAAAAGCAGCAGCAGTGAATAAATTTAGCCGTCCTTCCGTAAAATGCAAAAGTAATGAATAATAAATACAGGAGCTAGTGAAGATGCTGATGCGAGGTGCCTGGTCCTGCCCCTTCCTTCGCATGGCTGGTGGCCTCAGTGGCTTGCAGGTCTTTAAAGCTGCCTCTACTTCCCTGCCTGCTGCTGCTTGCAGGCGTGGGGACAGAGGGACAGGGACGGACAGTTGTCTGGTGGCGGAGGTCCTTGCCCACCACGGCGGTGGGAGGGATGCCCAGCCCTTGTAAACAGGTTCCTTTGTTGGCATTGCAGCCTCAACAGCTAAAAAAAAAAAAAGGAATTATTAACAGCATGGAAACCATTTAAGTACTTCAGGTAATTAGAAAATATGTTAGCGCTTTCAAATAAGTTAAATTAAATGTGTATTAAATAAGTACCAAAAGAGAAGCAAGTGCCAGGCATTAAACGAGTTATGAATAAAACATTTTTGCAATGTTACCCAGTAATTTAGATAACTTCACTTAGTGCATAGGTGGGAAGTTGTTTCAAATGAACAAGCCTTTAATGTCTTCCCAAAGTGTAAAGCAGGGGCTGGGTGGCCCTGGGCTGCTGCGGGGGTCTGTTGCCTGTCCCTGGCGGCACCCGGCTGCTGGTGGAGCAGGCGGCCTTCCCCCAGGAAAACGCTGGCAGTGGCCATGGCCATGAGCCCCGAAGCTAGAGGAGACAGGCAGGAACAAGCAGGGCTGCCCATCCCTGGGGAGTGTTTGGCTCCTGAACCCAAACCGCTCCTTGCGAGCGCACAAGATGTTGTAGCCAACCCCATGGACGACACGATGCTCAGCAATGGGCACCTGCGAGATGGTGCTGGCCCTGGGCCCGGAGACAGGGCTGCGAGGTGAGAAAAACCTGGGGGGAACTGCAGCCCGTGGTTTTCAAACAAGGTCTTGCAAAGCAGTTCAAGTATTTTAATATTATTATAAATATTTAAATGTGTTAAATGAAAGCATGCATGGGTGTTGGTTCATTGAGCATCTTTGAAATGAAAATAATGAAACAAATGACCTCTGCTAAATAAAATAGCAGCCCCAAAAGCTTTGCAGTGCACAGTTCAGCTGTGGAGTCTTTTGATAGTTAACACGAACCGAAGGAGCAAGCACTGGGGTCAGGGCTAATCCTCGGGAACACAGAGCCCTCCGAGTTTGAAAGTGCATTTGATTGCTTCAAAGGCAGCTCTTGAAATAAAAAAAAAGAGCCCTCCTCCACCCCCTCCCCTGTCTTTAAATACATTTTTCAGACTCAATGCTGGAGTTGCTGCCCCGAGCAGTGGTGCTTCAGCTTGGGATGGTGCTCCAAGTGCCCAGCACCAAGGGAGGGAGGCAGGGATGGAGGGATGCTGGGATGGAGGGAGGGATGCTCTGCTGTCCTGCGACCCCTCCCAACCCAAAGTGGTAGGACAAATCCTAACGGTTTCATAGCTTTTAGTCATTTCTTGGGGAAAAATCAGTAATAGCACCTGCTCCTGTAACACCCATCGTGACCTGACCTTGTGCCACCATAGCCAGGGGTCTGTCCCTCTCTGCCTGCCACCCCGAGGGAGGGCACATACTTGGGGGGACACGAGGAGGTGCTTCAACAGCCTCGGCTGTGCTGTCACCTGTGGGGTTTGCCTCTGTTTGTGGAGCTGGTATCAGTTCAAATTTGCTCCATCTTGCCTGTCTTTCCCCTAATCCAATTACATCCAATATGTAACTTGTACCATTTTAAAATTACCTCTATGTCCTCCCCAGACTTAACTAACCAGTAATGAATCATCATTTTATTGTACTTTGGGCCATAAAAGTGTATTGTATCTTGCCATGAAATATCTTTATAAGCCTTGGCAGCTGTTTCATATCCCCTTTTTGCTTTATTTCATTTCGGCAGCGATCCGTACAGAACAGGCACACCGAGGAGGCAGCACAAAGCTGTGTTATCTTTCACCAGTAAATATTTCTTAACTAATAATTTGATTCCTCCTAGAATTGTAAAGCAGAATAACAGAAATTAAAACAAAAGCCTGATTAATTAGAGGATAAATGGCATCATGCCCCAGCACGGGAAGAAGGAAAGGAGGAGAGGGTTGCTGCCAACCTGCTCGGAACAGGGCAGCTCGTCAATGCGGGCACTGTAGCCTGTTCTTTTTTCTTTAAGCGTACCTTAAAACTAATTTTAAGGTTTTCCCTTTTCCTAACTTGCTGCAGAGTGTGTAATCTCCTCTGTTGCTCATTTAAAGCGATATTCCCAAACTCAAATTTCTAGATTTATATGTAAATGCACTGTAGATCAATTAAAAGATAAACTCAACTTTTATGTGGGAATGTAGAAGGAATAAGCTCAATAAAATGTAATTCTCATACCCCAATCTTTGTATACAGTGATCAGAAAGCAATTAATCAGATTATTTTTTTATCCCTCAATAATAATTTTCTACTTTGTGGTCATTTTTTTGTCTATAATTTATAGCTCTAAAATATTTTTATATCAAAAAAGTTAAGCTCTGTATAGAGGATCTGTTCTGATCAAAGAGTCAGACTAATGAATCATGCTAGGAAATACAACCCAGGGTCTATGTTTCTTACCATAAACCAACTTTTGATTCTGTATCTTATCATAATTCTCATACACGATAGGCTCTGAACACAGGGACAGGGGGCTACAGTTATTAGGACGCTTGGCCTGTAGCCAGTAAATTGCCTTTGCTTTTCGAGGGTGTTTTTGGTTTGTGCTGTACTGAAATAACATTGGAAATCATAATAAAAAAAAAAAATCCATATCTCATCACAGTATAATCGCACAAGCTACTTTTTCTTCTGATGAACAGTCCTACAGGCAAGATAAACTTTTCATTGTCCTTGAACTTTACATGTGCTACATGTTTCAGAATTTAACTTTGGCTGAGAGGTGCGTGCACAACCTCATCTTGGCTTTTTGTAAGTGCCAGGGAGATTTAATACCGCAGCACGAGGGGTCACATAGCAGCAGCATGTGAATAAAGGTCTCCCAAGTTGACTCCCCTTAGGGAAGCCAACATATTTTAAAAATAATATGGGTATAAGCATCTGCCATACTTGAAAATAAGATGCTGGCTCTCCAGGTAGTTAGCAGACCTTGACAAAGCAGCGTGCCAAAGCCTGCTTCCAGGTGGCTGTGTCCCCTGCTGCAGGAACAGGTAAGGAGGACTGAGTGGTGTAGCTCATGTCTCCCTTGTCATTAGGAGATCCATGGAGAAGAGAAAGGCACAGTGTATAAATTAAAAATAAGCAGCAGTGGCAAAGAAAAGGCTGGTAAGGCAGCATTTCCCGGGAGCACAGAGAAGAAAAGAGGAACTCATTTGGCCGCTACTTAATTTAGACATGCTTAGGGACTTCTCTCATATACGTTTAGATTTTTGTGACTCTTTGCTGGAGAATTTTTAAGAGGTTCTTGCCGAGTTGCCATGGCAACGTCTGTATTGCAAATGCTGCATCCGCTGCCCGGACAGTGCAGCCGCCTTCCCAGAGAAACAGAAATACACTTGGATTTTTTTACATTCTGTTTTGTAGCTTTAAGGGTTGAAAATATTTGATAGTTCTAACTCTGAGCCCGGGTTTACAGACTCCTCTGCGGCAGTGCCCTTCTGTACAGGGCAACTCAGCAGTTGGAGGGGGAGCAGGACTCACTCCGTACCCCATGCACCAGAGCCTGGCAAAGCGAGAATAACAGTGACCTGTTACAGGAAATTTTCAGCGTGAAAGCTGAAATAGCATTCATTTTATAAACCTAATGGCAGGCATTTTGGGGGAATCAAAGGATTATATAGACTTTTTCTTTCTCTTCTTTGAAGTGGGGGGCACAGAGATGCTGTGTAATTTTTCACGTGCTCTGTAGAGGAGCAGATGTGCCAAGCTGGGTGCTTGTGCTCCACATCCATTTCTCAGCTCTTTGCTGTGCCAGGAAGGAATGTGCCTGGGCCTGTGGAGAAGGTGGTATGGACACAAAATGTGGGACTGAAAACCGTGGCATCTTGAGAAACCACATTTGCAGGGGTGTCCCCGAGGGGAGCGAGGGGCAGGATGCCAGCAGCTGGCACCTCCCAGCACAGGGCCTGAAGGCAGTCAGCAAAGGCTTTTATTTTCTGTGCAATCTGGCTGTCAGGTCTGGAGCTCCCCTTTGCCAGTTGGGCTGAGAGGAGAAATGTGGCAGGGTTGGTCTCAGCCCCCCAAGCCCAGAGGGAACGGCCAGGGAGAGGTGACTAACACACGGCCACTGTATCCTCTGGGAACCACAAGACTGCTGGAAGAACTCCAATCCATGCCTCTAGAGTTTGGGTGAGGCTCTGTATTACTAAATCATCACAGTTTTCCTTCCCTTGCTCTGTAAAATAAACAAATGCACCAGGAAGGGGATGGGGGGATGTCCAAGATGTTTAAATTCTCATTTAATAGTAGCTGCAGAAGCAACCCCACAAATTCCCCAAACCTGCTGTTGTTTAGATGCATCTGCTGCACCCACTGGCATGGCTGAAATGTTCCTCTGGGCTTCAAAATGGAGCTTTTTGATCCCCACTCTTCATTTTCACTTCAATTTTCAAAAAAGTCCTCTTCAGCTATTTATTTTAATGTTATGAAAATTGGTAAATGTTCATTTTTAATGTCTTTTTGTGTACTTCAAAAGGATTTTTTTAGTACTTTTTTTTTTCAGATGTGAAGTTTGTGGAAGTTGTAAATAATTTCTCGTGGTGGTCTTTAAAAATAGGGTTTTGCTTTATTTTTTCAAATCACCACGTACATATCTTGTATTGGTGTGCAAAGAAAACCCAAACCTCTATTTCTGAGGAGTTGTTTTGGAACTTAATAAAACCACATACATCAAACAACTACATGCAGATGGTGCTTCATTTGCTTTACTTTTATTCCATATCAATCAAGCCCACCAAAGTATCTTGGGTATTAGGAACACAGCATGTTCAAGTGTAGAAACACATTTTCAATTATATCATGGTTATTGATCAAAACTCAGTAATCTGTATCTCAGAAGATATTAAGAGTTCAGTCTGAAGATCAATCAATTTTCTTAATCTTAATTGCTCACTGTAGCAAAGGGATTCACTTTGAGGAAACTACAGACGTCAGACTAAACCCGGCAGAAGTACTGCAGACCAGGGCGTGGAGTGCGTGTGCCAAAAAGTTGCTGTTTCGTCCAGTTTTGTTGGTTGGACATCTTACAATATGTGTCCCTCATTGTGAGAGATTTCCTTTGCAGCAGAGCTGGGCAGGCGCTGCGGTGGGGGCAGGAGCTGCAGGGGCTTAGCAGAGGCCACTGAGGTGTCCCTTGAGGTGTGCCCTGTCCTTATTGGTCTATGGGTGGGTTCATTTCTGTTGTGAATTCCAGTGGTGTGTTTGTCACTGATATTTTGCCAAAGAGCATATCTCTCTGATGTTTACAAAAGCAAGTGTAACTCCGGAGATGCTCTGGATCGCTTAAGAGTTGTGTTAATGCATAGCAACATTTTTAGCTTAATCTTTTCTCAGGCGTTAGCCAATAACTTAAAAATTTGAGTCACAAGTGCGTTTTTGTTTTAACCATGAAGCGTCTAGAAAGGCACTTAAATCATTGTTTCCTCTATAATTGTCTTCAGAAGGTACTGTGTATTCAAAACTTTGAATATATGAATGTGCTGTGGAATGGGATGGTTTACCCCCACCGCATCCATCATGGATCTTTGCCGGGCTCACTTGGTCCTGCTGCATGCACTGCAGTGGATAAAGCTGTTCAAATTGAATGTCAGAGACATCTCTTTGTAGAAGAGAAATTTGCAGTGTTCAGGGAAAGCATACGTCATTGGTCCTTTAGGATCAGGATTTCAGAAAGGGCCTCTTTGATCACTGAATAGTTTTTTGGGCAGCCATAGCAGACAGACAGAAACTTCTCTAAAATCCCATTGGATTTGTGCTGCCTGTAAGACTGTTCTGGTCCCACCCTGCTCCACGTTTGTGCTGGGCAGATTCCTCCGTGCCCGTGCCTCTTGCTGCTTTGCTCACAGCAGTGGAAGCTGCCAACCAGAGTGAGATGAAGTTGTGCTACGGCAGCTTTTGAGCTCTGGCTTGTCCGCGTGGTGACCCAGAGGGCAGACACGGTCACCCAGAGGCCTCCGTAAGGGAACACCCATACTTGTTGCACGTAACGGGACTGTCTGTCTGCAGCCTCCAGCCGTTTCCACATCAACGTTCTGCAGCGGCGCGGGGGCATTGCTTTACTCCCTTTCTCAAGCAGTTTGATTTAGAGCTCATTGGTATTCCCAGTGACGGCAGTAGGAAAACTTTCATTTATCATGAGTTGTGCCTCTAATGAAATATCCATTTCCCAAATCAACTGCTCAAATTTCCTGTCACTTGAATGACTTGATATAGCATTGGAAGTATTGCTTTCCAGTGCTAACAACCGCTGAGCACTAATGCACAGAGGAAGGGCTCTGAGCCTCTAAAAGCTGAGTTTTCTTGCCAAAATAAAATATACAACTGGCAGGAAGAGTTTTGCGAAGATCTATGAGCTCTTAACGGTGTTGCATCTATGACTCTGCTTCTACGTCAGTACTCTCCTGCCATAATTTTTACTTAAATGAGCTCTAAGTATGGAAACTACAACTGTAGTTCATGGTGTTGATGAAAGTAGCCCTTTCCACCTCGCCTCCTCTCTTTTCCACCCCTGGGCTGCCTGTCTCTGCTCTCTCCCCTATGCTGACAATCTTCTTTTGCTCTGCTTGTTTGTACTCTCTGGTTTCCCCTCCACCGGCTGTCTTCTGTTCTACAGAAGAAATATCCGTATAGATATGATGGATATTTATTTATATTTATATCCATATAAATATCCATAAGCCAGCACCTTCTAACAAGTGATAAGTAGCATTAATCACGGGCTTATTTCATTGACCTTGCAGAGCTTGGCAGCATTCTCATAAAACCCTATGAAATGATGCGTCATCCTTCCGACTTAATGCTAAAATGTGGCATTTTCAGGATTTTGTTTAAAATGTGAGGTTTTAAGCCAACATTCATTCTGTTTGGAAGTTAGTTTAATTACATTTGAGTTTACTTTAGGCGGCGTTTACAGATTCTGCCTTCACAGGCAGGGCTGGGCCAGTCGCGCTGGCCATGAGCTGGGAACAGCGTTGGGGCGTTAGCCGTGGTCCAGGAAAACCTTCGGCAACTGATATTAAAGATGTTTTATATGAGCAGTATCGGCTCACGATGAGGATGCAAAGCCTAACAAAGCGTGCCGAGCAAGCGACGGAACCCAATAATCGTGTAAGATGCATTTGCTTTGGAGGCTTTGGAGAAAATAGAAGAGATACTTGTAAAGGTTGATTTTTAAATGACGGAGGAGAGGATAGAAAGCTTTACTTTGAAGAGATATGTAAGAGAAACCAGGGAGGAACTGCCATGCAACATGTTTCCTTGTGGTTCCTAGGATATTACTAAGAATATGAAAAAATAATTCATTATTATGGTGTGAAGAAAGGCAAAAATTAGAGATGTCTCAGAGGTTACAATCTGTATTCTATTTACTCTGAAAATAAATAATTTACTATTTGTGATTTATGTTGTTAATTTAAATTACATTTTTCTTGGGTATGAGGCTGCAGTAGATTATCATGTTTGCAGTGCCAAAGGCTGTGTTATGTCTTTTCTAGAAGACAAAGTCCTGGCCTGTGTGTTTTGTGATTCAAGTTTCAAATTACATTATTCACCTCCGCCTCTGTGGTTTTATACTGTATTCAAGATACATGCTAGCAGTGCATTCTTGTATGCCAAGAAGACGTTTCTGTTTTTTGTCTTCATGAATGACCACATTATTTATTTGGAATACGCCACACGCCAACAAGTACTCATGCAAGCAGCAAGCGAAACCTCACAGCAAACAATGTGACACTAATCTGTTGTTTGTGCTAAAATACAGAAAGGAAATTACTGCTTGGCTGTCATGAAGCTCATAAAGGAAGAAAAGAAAAATGCCACCGAAAAAGAATAAGCTTCAAAAGAAAGTTCCATTATCGGTTTGTTTCATGCCTTGTAGCTCCAGCTGAAAACAATCCCTCTCATAAATCCACCCTCCTGATCAATGGCCGCACAGTTCTGGTGGTATCAGTGAGATAAACCCACAAGTCTTCTCCGTTTCGGGGAGGGAAGATCTGCTGAGACTACTCCTTTATTTTGTTACATCTCATCACCATCTTGGGGGAGAAGATGAATATATATCGTCTGTTATCTTGTCATTTTTGAGCCAAACATCTTAAAATACATTTTCTGTGAAATAACCCTAGGGACTTCAAGACCAGAATAAATTATTAGAGCAATTTGAGCTTGGAGTCCCTGTACTTGCTTTAAACGTGGCAAAAGCTCTTCCTAGTGTACGAGACTTGCTTTTGCTTAGTAACCACAGAAAAGAAAAAAAAGAGGAAAAAAACCCAACCAAAGCATACTTAGCCCAGGTGCTTCTGCTGAACCAGGTAACTGCTTAAACTGAAGATGCACAAGCTGATGAGAGCATTTCATGAGGCTCTCCGGAGGCTTGAACTGCAGGTTGGGTAGGTGTGGGGGACAGACTGGGTATCAAGTGCCCGTTCAGATTGCAACACTAACCCTCTGTTTCATAGTTTGTGCTGGGATTCGTTAATCCTTTCTCTGGTTTATGTTTTCCTTAGGCTCAGTAATAACTTCCCAAGGAGGTGTCTTCCTAGGAATGCCCAGGGAGAGGCAGCAGATGTCCTTGCCCGGCCGAAGGATCCCCTGGCTCTCCCCAGTAAGGGGGACTGGGTGCAGCACCCATGCAGCTCCACGCAGCACCCATGCAGCACTACACAGCACCACGGAGCACACATGCAGCACCATGCAGCACCCCGCAGCACCATGCAGCACCATGCAGCACCAAGTAGCAACCACACAGCACCCATGCAGCACGCATGCAGCACCATGTAGCACCCACACAGCACCACGCAGCACCCACACAGCACCATGTAGCACCCACGCAACACCACGCAGGCTGTGCAGCCCCCCCTTCCCCAGCCTGCCGGGTCCAGGAGCTACCCCGGACCCGCTTAGTTAGGCCAAGTGCCCTTCCTGGGGGCGCGCTCCTGGCAGGCGGCTGCTCCCTTCTCCCACCGCTCTGGTGACTCTGTAGTAACTCTCTGATGTTGACAAGATCACCACGCTGCCACTGGCGTCAGTTCACTACGAAATGGCTTTACAGTGTTCAAAGTGAAGGAAAACTGAGAGCTTGTCCCAGTGGAGAGGCTGCTGTAAATTCCATACAGTGGTATAAACAATAAGGCCTGGCAGCCTGCCCCCCTTTCCTGCCTTCTGTGTCCCGAGCTGCTCTGGGGCAGCCCCGGGGAAGCCGCCCGCAGCTCTGCAGGGTTTGCTCACAGGCAGCAGCGTGTTGGGCTGGGCTGCCCTGGACTGGCCCTGACATGGTCGGTGTCCTAAATCTGATGCATGTCAGTGGCGCAAGGGGTTACGCTGGGAATTGTGTTACCCTGACAATTATAAACCCCCATTTTTAAGAGAAACTTTCTTTGCCACTGCATTGTGTCTCATTGCTGAGAGATGGTTTCCAATCTGAAAGCACTTATTGAAATACTTTGCAGTGAGCTTTAACAAGTTTCAGGCATTTGTTGGCTCACTCCCACCACCACAGTGCTGGCTCCCTGCAGCCACATTCACCAGTAGAATTTGGTCCTAAAAACTGGGCGGTGTTTTTAAAAGCACTGCAGTCTAAATCATGTCGTATTCTCAGTGAAACATTCAGAGAGTAAATGTAGAGTCCTCGAGAGAAAAACGTTATTCCCGATTTTCAGATAATGGAGCCCCAACATAAAAATGCCCTGTGCTGAGTAATTCTGAAAGTAGAGCCAAAAATAAAATCCCGTATTTTTTCCCCAAGTGAATTTCAGTCTCCCATATCCACAGCAAGAATAAAAGTTTAATTTCCGTCAGTATAAAAGGATTACAGGTTAGATTTGCATAGATTGTCATACTGCTTGGTTACACCAGCTGAAGTTTCTGGATCCCGTCTTGGTGCAGGTTGTTAGCCTGTACAGTCAACTGTAACAGCATGAAATGGTAAAATCTCAAAAACCACTTTTCTCTCATTTTGTCCTCACCAATGTGCATATTTAGTATCATTTTAGGTAGAAATTTCAGATTTCTTAAAGGATTTATTTCTTTTTCTTCCAGTGGCAGTGAAAGAGCTAAATCTCAGACTGGAGCTGCTACCAGGGAACTGGCTGGGAGGTGCAGGATGCAGCCACAGACCAGCTGCAGCCTGGATGGAGCTGGGAAATGCCTCCTCTGACCCCTCCACTACATGGATCAGCCTTTATCACTCATACGTATGTCACTGGCCTCCAATTTGGGGTGACTCTGTACATGCAGACTCAAGACATATAAATTATATATGATGAGAGACACTGGCAGTACAGGGTCCTCTGTATAGGCAGGTACCTGGCGTGTGAGCACAGATAAAGGTTGCTTTTGAGGTACATCACCAAGACAAGGGATGCCCCGCACGCTTGGATAGACTCGAGGAAAGTTTGAATTGCAAAAGCAGGTCACTGTAATTTTGCTGGTTGCAATGCAGGGAAATCTGTTTAAATGTAAGTAAAAAGCCTTCTCCTGGGAAGGTGGCTAAAGATCGGCATAGGCTGCGTGGGGGGCTGTGGGATCCCCCTCCTGGGAGAGAAGGGTGCTGTGCCCTTGCCTGGGCTAGGGTACAACTGGCCACCAGCCAAGACCACTGTAACCCCAGCCCAAGAGATTTTAAATGCTTTTTAAACGTACCGAAGTGCCTGGTGTTTATGTATCTCCCCAGGAGCAAATGGAATATTCCCTTAACAACTATTAAATGTTAGTCATAAACCATCCTTGGCTGAGATTTGCAGTTCAAAAGTCTTACAGTAATGGGTGACATTCAGATTTATTTGGGAAAAAAAGTCCTTTTTTCTAGGAAAGTTCTTGAATTCAGAGATGGCTGTGATTGCTGGGAAGTAAAATATCTTTTTTTGTTTATGTAGGTTATCATATTTCAGGAACAGATATATCAGGTCTCAAAGCTAATGGTATTTATTCTGGAGGGCATTTTGGGATGTTTGCTGTGAATGGCTGGGGCAGGGACAGGACTGGGGCTGGAAAAGAACTAAAATTCATTTATTCTGAAATTTCCCAGCGCTGTTGAGTCCGTGACTCTGTTCCCGCCTGCCTCCTCCTCCGCATCCCTCTTCTCCCCCTGGTCGGTCAGCCCTGAGGCACCACAGCCCCGCTCCTCCCCACAGACATTTCTCACCCCTCTATTTAGGAATGACTGTTCTGAATAATTTAGTACATTGGAAATCTTTATTCTGTACCTCCAGACTGATGTGGAAATTTGTCTCAAACTTGAATGCTATCTGAAATCAATAATATCATCAAGTTCACCCGCATTTACAAAGATAATATTTCCATAATATTGCCTGATTTCAAAGGGAAGAAGAAAGGCTGTGCAGTAGAAAAAGTCATAAAAACTATTGCAGTGAAGCAGCATTGAATTTTAGAAAACTTTTCCAAGACCATTAATTGAACTTTGTTACAAGATTTAAATGAGATATTGAAAATCAAACACTGTGGCCTAGTTTTAATTGCCTGTTCTCCGATAGAGCATAATCTTGGAGATGTAGTTTCTATTCTGTATCTGTAAAGAAAGATTCAGAAACCCCCCGGAGAACTGGTGTCATCTGTTTAGTGCTTCAGAGATCGACATAGTATTTAAAATTATTTATCTTGTATGTACACTGGTTTCTCAGCCGAACTCCCATGTGCCAGCCCACTTTGGGGAGCATTCATTGTCGGTACTTAAATCCTGTTCCGTGCTGCTGCTAAAAGCAAGTCTTAATGTAAATATTGTGAGGAGTGTCTTAAAACTATTGCTTATTGCTGCTCTGGTTCAGCACTGCCATCTCCCTCCCAGTAGCTTCCAGTCCTCTCTGTGTGCGTGTATACCATTAAAAAAGGACTCCTCAGGTCTGTACACGTGTGACCAGAGCAAGGCTGGGGGTTCTGAAGCTTTAGATTTTTTGGTACCTTCCAGCCTAGTCCCATGCCAGGCCACTATTTCTTGTCATGAACTCAATGTTTAATATTATTGGTTTTTTAATTATTCTTGCACTATGTGAAAGGCAGATGCCATCAATAAATGTATTGTAAAATTGCCTGTATTTAATGGTATTATTTCCACATACCCTTCAATAGGCAGCTGTCAGCTCAGTCTGTGTGTCCGGGGCAGGGGGGAGTGTTGCCGGGTGCTGGTGCGGCCCCGTGTCCTGCCTGGACACTGACACCCAGAACCTTCAGCTACCCAGGGCATGGCAATGCCTGGGCGGAAAGCCAGGTTCTCCTCTCTACCTGCATGAGAATGAATCGTCTTTCAGAAAAGAGGTGTGTATAGTTTACCATTACTGTCTTTAAAGAAATGTTTAAAGCAGGAGGATAGGGATATTCCAAATGCTTGGGCTGAGCTAGCAGTAGCTGGTGTTGCAGTGATCTGGGGGACACCCAGCCCAGTGAAAACCCTGGAAAATGCAGACAGGGCTTGTCGAAGGTGAGCAGTTGCTGGACCAAGTCAACACAACATTACAGCAGGGAAACATTTAACCTGGCAGGTCCTGCGTCCAGAATCTCCCCTCCTTGCTGCCATTTCCTTCTATGCACACTCTACTGCATTTCAGTGTCAGTCTGTTTATTCAGACAATAACTTCTGAATATTTTATCATCAGAGTTCACTACATTTGATTTTTTTTTTTCCACATCACACATGCTAAAAGGGGAGATAAAATGTGCAATGAATGAAAAGCAGTTCTTCTGTTCGCGCAGGCTGAAGGGTGTTGCCCTAAACCCAGGTACCATGAGGTGCCCCTCGCGAAAACCCCTTTGCAGAGCACTTGTAAACCATTTCTGTAGCCAATTGGGTGTAGCCAATCTGTAGCCATTCCCCATGGCTGCGCGTGGTACTGACAGAGTGTGGAGCTGCATGTGAAGTCACGAACCAAGCAGACTCAGGTAGGAAGGGCAGGAGTACTTTTGCCTGCCTCCCCGCACAGGTACGCACTACACGGCCACAGCAGTGCCTCCACCACCCCCCTGCTATCGTACACTTCACACCTGCTATTAGCCATGGTTAATGGTTATGCAGTAGCTATAGTTACCACACATATGGAGAATGATAAGAAATTCATAAAGAATAGGCTTTACCTCCAAACCTTAGACATAGGCAGAATGTCCTGGACCACGAAGACAATGTCTGGGATCGTGTTGAGGATGGGTTATTTGACAACTTGGCAAAGGGACTATTAGATTACTTAACACTTAACATGGCAATGAAACTAACTTTTGAGTGAACTACCTTCATTATAATACTAAAAACACACTCCCAGGTCAAAAAGACCCCTGCCCCGGTTAAGGGCCTTGCCCTGAGCATGCGTAGTAGTAGAAACATTAGGTAAGCCATATTATAATTATATGTTAATCACTAACCAATCAGTATCTAATAGGCATGTTATGGAAAAGTACTAACTTCTGATTTTTATGTGTAAAAGGAGCACAAAAACCTGCTGATGGGGTGCTTGATTTGTGGAAAAGTCCACTGAGCACCCAGGCCTGAACAAATACACTACCTCTCCTGAGCGTTAAGATTGGTTTATTGCACGCCGGGCACAAATCCGCTTTTGGAGAACACCCGGTGCTGGCGCAGTGTAATTCGTTTGCTGCTTGGCGGTGCTGAGTGAGTTGATGCAGCCAGTCTGCTGACAGGAGATCCGTCACAAAACCTGCCGGCACAGGAGGTCTGGGTGCTGTGTTTGTTAGGAGCAATGTGAAAAATGCTGAAGAACGTACGTGCCGTGGGTGTTCACGCTGCGCCCGGTGGGACGCTGCTCCGTGGGCTCTGGAGCGTGGCCTCGTGTCCGGCACTGAGGTAAGGACCGGTTCCCAGCACCTCAAACTATCGCCTTGGTCTGCCAGCAGACATAACGAAACTAAGCATTAGCGTTAGAATTATTTTCTTGGTTATTTTCATGTTTTAAACTGACAGCTTGTAGCAAGGAAGGAAAACATGAACTTCCTAATGTTCCTACTGTAGACATAAACAATGGTAGGAGCCTTCCTGGCCTGAAGCACAGTCGGTGCTTTGCACCACAGGCAGCAATCCCACCCCACAGAGCGCTTGGGAATGTGACAAATTGAGAAGGGAATGGACCGTTTTGCTAAGGTTGGTAGTTCTGTGCTCAATGGCTGTACTCACATTTGTTCCCTGTCCTCACACAAATAATTGTGGCCACGTAGTCAGATTTTTTGAGACAGGAACAATTGAAGTGATAAAAATACATGCTGTATTTTAAACTTCCACCATTTCCACACCTATTCAGCAGCTAGTTTGTCAACTTGCTAGCTGACACTTAAGAGCAATTCCATGATAAATGTTCAAAATTGTCTCACCAAAGAAAAAATCGCTGCAATTTCCTGCACTGTCTGCTGTGGCATCTGCTCCCCCCACGAGCCTTGTGCTTCCCTTGACTGCTGCAGCAGAGCTGAGCGCCCTCCTGGGCACGCTGCCGTGGACGTGAAGGCTGGTAGCAGAGGTCAGAGGACACTGGCATTTGTTACAGCAGTAAACCAGCAGTGTGTGGTGAGCCCTAATTTCTGCACTCCAGGGAGGTGGGTTGACTGATGGGTCAAATAGTGTGTCCCTAGAACGTTGTCATAAGAAGTGACCAGAAATAAGAATTTAATTATGCAGCTAGAGGGTTTCTGAGGTAGCCTGACCTGATGCTCTTCAGGCTTTCCCTTCTGAGAGCAGACCCTTAAAACGGTCTTGGCAGAAAGCTCGGGGTAGTGCTCGTGGGCTTTGGATCAGGAGACCCCAGAACAGGATGCAAGAAATAAAGCTGAACCTCAGTTGCATGTGAATTTTACATAACTCCAAGTTATGGATTTTACTATAGAATAGATCTTATATCAGTAAAACAGTTTTCTTCTGCGTATGTTGTCTCTCACTGGTAATGGAAGATACATCTTTGTATTGTAGATGTTTGAAGCAACTGAAACAGTGCTTTTATATTGTGAAGTAGTATCAGGAAAGTGGTAAACGCAGCTTTAATTTCTATTTAATGAGAGTTCGTGGCTGGCAAGAGGTGGGGGAAAGCAACTTTCCGTGCCTGCACAACCAACTGGGCGGTGTTGTCCTGGGCTGCTGGTCTTCCCCGTCTGGCTGACAGGAGCTGCTTATCCTGGCAAGCGGTACAGTCTGTGCATGGGTGCTGTGCACAGTGCGGAATTCAAGGCTTGCCTTTTAATATTGCACTTAGGAAAAGTATTCCCTCAGTCATTTTTCTGTTTTAAATTTGCATAAACTGCTGAGTATTTGATGAAAACAAAACCAGTCCTTACTGTGCTTCCTGTGTATATCAGCAAACAGCTTGCTTCAGGGCCTTGGGGTTTCCTTATAGCTCTGCATTTAGTGTTTATTTGAAAATAAGTGCACTGGCAGGATGCACTTAATCCTATTTTTTAAGTATTGTAGAAGAAACTCCCAATATTGGGAACATGTGGTTCATGGTTGGGAAGGTTTAATGCAGCTTGGCAGAAGTGCATTTTTGATCCAGCAACAGTCCAATAACAGCCATAATGTCTCACTTAATGCACAAGTAAAGGACTCTGGAGAAATTAAAATAATTCTCTGTATTAATACTGCAGGTTGAGCAGTAAACAGGACACATTCATGAAAAAGAGACCAATTTAAATCCAAGGGTGTTAACTCTGTCCTTTCAGGAAGGTGCATGGCTATTTATCTTTTGCAGCTGGCAGCACCAATCTGGGGGAAGGGTCCTCGTGCCATCACGGCAGAGCAGGCGCAATTTCCATCTGCTTCCTATTCCCAGCAGGAGCTACTTAAATTTTTTTTCCCAGAGTTGGTTACACGCCATGACAGTACTTGTCGCCTTCGCTGTGAATTGGTGCTGCCCATGGCTGGAGAACAGGCTGATAGATGTCCCAGTTACTACTGAGTGAAACACGCCCCGGGGAGACTTCACTTGCAATTTATGGGGCATATGCACAGGGTTTTGTACTGACTTTTCTAAATCTGTTATCTCTGCATGAATCACATCTGTACAGAAATAGGAACTTCTGACCCAAACTTAAACGCATACTTAAAAGCCCCAAGCAGATGAGAACAATAAATTGGATAGCTAAGTGCTGTGTATGTTGAAAATGGCAGATGCACAGATGGCAGGAGAGGCAAAACCTGTATAAATCTGGCAGTTTGGAGAACTATATTTACACCTGGTGAATGAGTAAAGAGAGTGGCTATAATGATACATCTATGTTCCTAACTGCTGATCCCTTTTCTTCTTTTTCTGTTTGTTTTTTTTTGTGGGAGAGTGTGTTTAAAGACAAATGATAAACCTGAATTGCTTCCCATTCATACCAGAGAGCCGCAGCTTCATTTCCGAGGGGATTGGTTTGCCTCCCTTGCTATCTTTAAACCCATTCCCAGTCATTCAGACTTTCCACCGGTTTTTAATCCGGACATTTTAATCTACCAACAGGCATTAAATACTCTGTTTTCTTCCATTTCTTTCCTGATACACTCTTCATGTCGCAGTGTTGTTTCATGAAAAGTTTTGCGATTACATAGTATTAGTTTTCCCCTTAATGAGATAGCTGGGCTAACGGTGGTGACCCGCAGCGAGGGCTGGGCAGGGGGAAGAACTGCAGAAGGGCAGGAGGAGGAGGAGGAGAGCTGGACACCGTGGTGTGCTGGACCACGGCGAGCCGGGTCCCTGTCCCGCTGGCCACTCCTGTGGGTTTCATCGGGGACCTTAGTGGTATTTTCAAGGAGATGCTAGCCAAATTGTCACACTTCCTTTTTAAAAAGTGAGTGTGCCAAAGCTTTTAAATTCGAGATAATGACAGTTTTAAAGCAAAGCTGGAGGGCAGAGGAAGCTGCAGCGTGTGCCGGTGGTATAAGAGGGCAGTCACAAAAGGCTCCTGGCTATGGCAGTGTTGGTGTCAATTGTATTAACATATTTTATTATAAAACGCATGACTGACTGAGAAGAATCAGGCACCTTCTGCAGAAGGTAAAACTGTTGTCCAGTATTCATTGTTATTAGCTTCAC
Source organism: Strix aluco (assembly GCF_031877795.1). Classification (NCBI taxonomy): domain Eukaryota; kingdom Metazoa; phylum Chordata; class Aves; order Strigiformes; family Strigidae; genus Strix; species Strix aluco. Next base: position 13,121,372 of record NC_133941.1, on the reverse strand, counting down.
GTTTTAATGAAAAGTGCATGCCTAAAGCAGAGGTTGTTTTACTGAATCCGTTACTTCTATTATTACTATACTGAGTATAACTGAAAGTGCCATGGCTGACAAGGAGGGCCAGCACCCTGAGGGAAGCTGGGGGAACATGTGCATGTGCCTGGCTTGTGGTACAATCTGTCATTTGGATGATTTCACCTTCATTTCGTGTCTTAAGTGCATGTCCCTTAGGCCAAGCGTGCTGAGGAGCCCGTGGGGAGGGCACGGTGCTGGGGGGTGAGCCAGCGCTGAAGGCACCTCAGTGCCTCTGGGGACAGGATAGTACCTGGGAAACCTACTGAGAGTTGAGTCCAGCCTGTGTAAACATTGGCCTTGTAAGTGCCTCTTTGTGCAGGAGAGGTGGGTGAGCGGCAGAAGATCCTGGGTTTGTTTATAAATTACAAAACCGCAAACCTGAGTACATGTATGTCTTCATATACATATGAGACTGAGGATGAAGCATTTATAGGCTTGTTTACCTTGTGTTTCAGGCCTTGGCTTCAGAACAGCTCTGATGAGGTTAAGGGCAGTTTTATCACTAACTTTAAAGCAAAAAGGATTGCACCAGCATGCTTTTATTTCCCTGGGACAGCACAAACAGCAGCAAGGAAATCTGGGTCCCAGGCCCATTCTGCGTGATTTCCCAGTCAGGAGGCAGGTCAGATATTGCCCTTTCAGTCCCCAGTGCTCCAGTTTGATGAGAGGAGGTCACAAAAGCGTCGAGCCAAGGAGCGCTGGCGAGGCACACGCCGTCCGCTCCCCTGTGCCACCGCTCTGCAGGCAGGCGCTGCAGCAAACCCTTTAGAACCGGCACCGGGCAATGCGGGAACGTGATCAGAACAGTTCACTGCAGTCTCTGCATGGCCAAGAACATACTGTTCTTTTTCGGGATGGCTTGGGACTTTCTGAGATGCAGAATTTTATTGTTACTGGCACTGCCGTTACGTCACACTGTTTTTATGTGCAGTTCCTGCTGGTTAATGCTGCCAGGCTCAGGTTGCTGATAGAGGGATTGTCCTGGGTTTGGCCAGGATAGAGTTAACTTTCCGTGGGCTGAGAGGGAGCACAGCTGGAGGGCTGGGTCCGGATCGATCACTGGACGATTCCACGTCATGTGACGTCAAAGCTCAGCTTATAGGCGGGGGCGTTGTTGGTTTTGGTTTCGGTTTCGGGATCAGCTGGGCGGGCTTCCCCGGGGGCCGAGATCGCTGCTGGGGACGGGCTCTGTGCCGGTCGCCGTTCGGTGAGCCACTACTGCCTTTTACCCGTTTTGGACTACTATCATTACTGTTGGGTTTTTTTGCTAGTAAATTTTTGTTATTTAACCTACAAATTTCTTTATTTTTTCTGTCCCTTCCCTATTTCACCGGTGGGGGGGGGGGAGTAAACAACTGGCCACGTGGCAATTTGCTACCGGCTGAGTTCAAACCACAACAGGGATGAAAGCTTCTTTTACAAGGGAGAGGGGTGTGTGCCAGACATCATCTGCCTGCCTCTGCGTAGAGGATGCTGCTGGGCAGATCTCCTGGGTGCGCTGCTGCAAGGAGCAGCGGTGGAATGAATTCCTTCTGGGTGCGTGTTGTCTGGCCCCAAGTCCTTGCCCGGCTTCCGTAAAGAGGGAGTGTGCAATCAACATATCCAAAACTTCAAAATGATAACAAACTAATGTTCAGCTTCTCGTGGTGAGTGCCGTATGAGCAGGGTTGATGAGGGCACGTAGGAGCTGCAAAGGCCCAGCATGGGACGGTGGGTGCGAGCGAGCAGCTGCTCGCTGGTGTGGCACGGGGGTTGCTTTTCATAAACCTCAGCGATGGTGATTTTTGTGGCTGGTGTCACTGGGAGCAGCAGGAATGAATACATGAAAACACAGTTTCAGAGACTGCATTTGCTGTAATAAAATACTTACTGTTTTACATTATAGAGGTGAGAGTTGTGACTCTATAGTTAAAACTGAGCTGAATTCCACTTTTTAATGCATTTGGTTTTCTTTCTGAGCTTAACCTTGATGCAATTTACCACATTCAGTCTGAGGATGGATGAGTATTACATGTCTCTGTATTGTGTTTCACTCCAGTGTTTTCTATGTACCTTAACTTCATCTTACTGTAATTTTTGTCTCCATATATGCACGTATTTATTGATGTGCTGGAACGTGTGTAGTTATGTTTGAACTGTCTTCACTTCATAGAGGGTGGAAAAGAGATTGCATAGTCATAAAGGCTGGTGAATATTCAAAACAGGATGGTTACTTGTGCCCAGAAGTACGAGCAGCGAAGAGTCTTCTATGCCTGTATGGCCACACGTAGTATTTGGGACACTTTATGGGTGGTATGGCGGCACGCTTCATCGTCAGAGTGGACGTCCTTGCATCACTCAGGCCCCGCAAACACCAAGGGAGCCCCAGCTTCCTGAGAGGGTTTGCTCACAGCCGGGTGCTGAATCGCCGCCACTGAATCCTGCGGGCTGCAGTGCAGGGAATTATGTAAAGATATAGCTGGACAGGAAATAATTGTATTGCTATCATAGGCTGTAGGTAACTCTATGAATAATTACAGTTATCCAGCCCATTGCTGTACATCAAAGGCTGTCAGATAAGGGTCCATTTCCAGTGTATGTTCTTTTAAAAACCGTATAGGATATATCTTTCCCTGCACTGAAAGCTGTAGCTGATGCGCAGGGTAATGCCTTTGGCATAACTACAAGCTCCTCTTTCAGTCTGTGTCCAGTGAAATTGCTGCTTAATGTGAATCAGCCTAAAACTGCGCTACCCTGTTAGAAATCTTGGCGTGACCAAAATACTGTGGTCTCAGAGTGATTTCACCAATGGCAAAATGTTTTACTGTGAAATTGCATTAGATGCATGCAGGGTCAGGGTCTTTATCGGTGGCTGTATGTTATCTCTTCCACCGCACACCAAAACCTGAGAAGCCACAAACAGTTCTTTTACAGACTTTTAATGGCCTCAGGGGTTTTACTACATTGAAAACATTGAAGAAAACCAATGAGAGTTTTGATGTGAGCTCTCCGAATGGCGACCCTGTATTCACAGCCGAACACGAGGCCAGCACTGTGCGCAGAGCGGGAGCATCCTGAACAATTTTAATACTTAGTTAGCCTTTTCTTCTGATTAATTAAGTGGTTGTTTGAATACTAATCTCTATTCATTACTTACCAGTGTTGCCATAATTTTGTCTCCTGGGTATGGAAGATTAAAATGCCCAGGAAGCAGCCTGAACCATTGCAGATACTAGTGGGAACTGTGTTACTCTGTAGGCATAACATGATGGAAAACATTCGTCTTCCCCCATGATTAATAATAAATCAGGCTTCTTATGATTCCTACTTTAGGTTTTAATTTTAAACAATCTGTTGAAATACAGACTGTATGCAAGAAAGGGTTCAGAACAGGCTTTGTTTGGATTGAAAACAGAAGTTTTGTACTGTCTTGGAACTTAAAAAATACAGCTATATAAAAATTCAGCCTCATGTAATAACATATGGTCGCTTTCTGGATGTGTTGAACAAGGAAAATTTATGTCTGCAGTCACACTATAAATCTTAACAACTATATAGAGATTAAAAACATTCTGTATGTATATGAGAAATGCCCCAATCAATGGTGCTTGGTAGTATCAGCTCTGGGTTTTCTGATGGGAAAATCTGGTGCCACTAGACCAGGGATACGAAGAGTCTGTCCAAGTGTCTGCTGAGATGAAGGATGTAAAGACACAATGAATATGTCTGCAATGAACCATGATTGCCGCAAACTGAGGAGCCACACGAAGGTCTTATTAGAGAGGTGAAGGCAGTACCTCAGTATAATTTGACTTTCTCCAGAACTTCAGGCTCTGTTTTCCCTTCCGTAGGGATGGTCGGATGATGCTGCGCTGTTCTTCTGGGGCCTGGGGGACTCATTCCCATGGGCTCATTCCCAGATGGCAGCCTGAGAGTAAGTATTTCACTTCTACTCCCAGAACTAATCTTGCTGTTGTATGTGACTTCTTCATTACAAAATGTGAATAGAATACCAATATCAAACAACTTTTGAATAAAAATGGAGTACCCTGTACAGATATGTTAGCGTGTTGTGACCAAGGGGCATTCATTACTTTTCTCTGTACCTCTCAGTGTTACTCAGCAGTTTATTCATAAAGGAAAAAAAAAAAAGTGCGATAGGGGAAATAACTGGTACTAACAGTGCACTAAAGGAAAACTGAAAATTTTGCCTTTTGCCAAGTGGGTGAGTGAGCAGATCATCAGCTTATCCAAAACAGCACTGACAGAGGTGCAGAGTTTTGCTTGAATGGAACAATATTTCACTTTCTGTAAAAAAAATATTTTCAGGCTATTGGTCAAGATGTTTCTATGGTAACTGATATAATTTCATTTTAGTGATGGATTACAGGGGAAAACTCCAGGGAGGTTTGAGATGACAGAGTTTCATCTGACCGAGCCTGGCAGACTCTGTCTCTGGAGTTATTAGGCAGTTCTGGTTGTGCGTTACACTTACTGGGCATTGCTCAGGATGGCTGTGCACAGCACCTTGGAAACAACACTGGTAGAGCTACTGTGCTCTGGGAAGGAGAGGCACTGAGGTTTGTGTAGTAGTCAGCAATGGAATTCAGTTGCTTGACCCAAATGCCCACATCCTTTCCTTCCTCACACCCCCAAGTCCCCAGGGTGTGTGTTGCTGCTCAGTTATTCGGTGTTCCTGCCTCAAACCAGGAGCTGTTGTGGAAACAGGTTGGTACTACAAGTGTTTTGGTGCCCACTGCGGGGGGGAAGGGCAGAGCGAACCTACCCTGGTACTGGGGATGCTCGGGGACGTCTGCGGCTGCCATGGCACTGGGCTGCGCTGGGTGACCAGACCCCGTGGTACCCCCGCTCCAATGACCAGGGGTCGTTATGTATCAAGTAGTGGATATATTCACATCTAACATGTCTTTTATTTTTTTCTTCCTACTTCTAGTTTTCAACGAGGGAGATAAGACCATTGATATACTATTTTTTTCTGATCTGTCAGATCTTGTTTTCACTTAGTACTGGGGTCCATGGAGCTACTCCTGGCTCATGCTAGCGTACTTGGGAACAGAATTTTCCCATAAAATGTGTATGAGGTAATTTTAAAATTTTGAGCCATTTCACCGCAGCCATGCAGCCCAGGACTGATTACATTGGTTTTGTCAAGAATCAGCAAGCGACAAAATTGGAGATCTTTGTTTTTAAAAGTTAGCTATTTCTGCTGCAGGTATAAAATACAGGTACTGATAGTGCAGACAAAAGAAAGCTCATTTTCTTTTTTTTTTTTTTGAGGGGATCAATATTCCACAGTAGGGAAAGATATCTATTCCCAGCTATAGTTTTATAAACAACATTTCATTATGCCTATTATCATAACAGCCCTTTTTATCTCCTCTGTCAATATTTGGTTCTATCCGGCAATGTCTTATCTTTAAAGTGAAAAATCCATCATTGTGGCAAAAGGGAAAAAATACATTAACAGCCCACCTGCTAATTTATATTTGAGGCTTGAGGCTCAAGAGTGTTTTAAAGAGCTCCTGTCTAAAACCAGCAGGTTTTGTATTAATTGCATATTAGACCTGTTCCAGTGAATTCCCACATCTTTTCACTCTGAGGCTTAGCAGACGGAGTGCAAGCAAGAGGAGCAACTTTTGCCACGTGTCTTTGCAGACGACAAAGGGCCTTGAGAAATTGCAGCTCCCCATGGCTGGCACCCTCCCCTGGGACCCTCTCTTGGGAAAACAGGAAAGTGAGGAGCTGGCAGGAGTTAGGGACTGCATGGTGGGCAGAGGCAGCCTGTAGCCCTTCAGCTGAGCTAGCACTTAATCCCAAATTCCTCTGGGATCTTCCCTGCTGACTTGCATGAAGATTGCAAATGACTGTGCCTTCAGTAGGATTCAAAATCCCCATTTGTTACTCTCTAGGCTAATTCTAGTTGAGACTATACTTGCCTTTATCCCAGAGGTGATGTGCTGTACCTGGCACACACATGTGCCATGTCTTGGCTGTGACTTTGGAGATCCCATAGACTTATGCAGCTCCACTGAAGTGAAAAAATCAAATGTGCACTTGAAAGTCTCTTAATTATTAAACCAGTGATGAAATGATAATAAAATTTCTGGCTGAAAGGTGCTTCTGAAGCCATTCTAGTGCTAAAGGACACAAGAGCAGGCTGCACATGGGACTGGTGTCCCACCTATTTAATCTTGGAGGTTCTACAGCAGCAGGTGATGTAGGAGATGCATATGCATTACTAAAACCCTCGTTCTTAAGTTTTCTTACCACTGTTAAGACTAATCAGTTCTTTATCCTGACATTTCACTGGTTTTAGTTCTGTGAAATCAGTATCCTTATAAAAGCATCGTCTATCTGTCCAGTGAGGGGAGGAAGCTTTATTGTTCATTTTAACCATTTCTGTCGAGAAAAACACATGGGGTATTTCAGATACATATCATTTCCATGCCGATTCATCTTGAGTGCTATGGAAAAAACATGTAGTGTATTTTTATTCCATTTTGACATTGTGCATATACACTGCAGACTGCGGTGGTAAGTGAGCCTCCAAAATTGCATGTAATGTGCATAGCACCTGGTGTTAGAAGGGAAATAATTATAGTGCTTAAACTCTATGGCAGGTGACAGGAATAAAAATGTTACATCTTACTCATTTAAATATACAGGGGACAGTCTGCACAGACCAGAGGAAGTACCAGCTTGTCAGCCTGAACTCTTTGCTGCCTTTATTTGACTGAAAATAGCCTCAGAACAGGATTTCTGACTGTACCCTGCTTGGTGTGCACCAACATTTAATCATTTAATAGAATTATGAAGGCAAGATAGAATAAGTTCTTTGTATATGTTTTTATTTGCTTGGGGGCAAGGAGGGTACCTTTGCAGACTTAAGACGATAAATTTCTGTCCGTCTGGGGTCTCTCTTGTTGGGCGGCTGGGATTTCATGGGCAGGAACGCCGGTGTGTCTGAGGCTCTGCTCCAGGGCACACAGAATGGCCCCTGCCCCAGCACTTGTCAGGAAAATGTGGAAAAGCTTGATGCAGAAAAGCATCTGTTTTCTAACCACAAGTGTTTCGGAAGGCGTTACGTGGTCTCCTGAAAAGATCTGCTTAAGTTATGCACCGTGTCCCTGTATGGTGGGTGATGAGCGCTCTCCTGGCTGCTGAACATGGCTGGGGCCAGCCAGCTCAGGGCCTTCGTGCTCTGCTTCCTCGCTGGGACACCGATAAACTTGCTTTCCATTTCATCCAGCACCTCATCGTGCACTCGCTCTCTCAGCCCGCAGTAGCAGCTCCCTGGTGTAGCAGGGCAGTGTAAATTACTGCCTTCACCACAGCAGTGAGGAATGGAAGGAGTTAATGTGGCATCTGAAGCGGAATGGGGGAAGGGAAAAAATAAATGGAAATCAAGAAAATGTCTTCAGAACAATTAATACGTGTTGGTACATAGCTCATCAAATGCAGCGCATAGGCAAATCGCGTAATTTTTAAAAGGTTAACACCTTGGCAGAGTTAATTGCTGTTCTTCCTCTAAAATTCCAGTGTAATTTCTGATTTTTTTATTTTGTTGTTTATCTTTCAGCTAAGTAGATTTTAAATAAAACAAATATTTATGCCAGTAAAGTGCTATAGCTTAAATATTTAAGTAAAGCTAAGCAAACAAAACATAAAAGCATAAATATTTAAGGAAGGCAAAGCAAACAAAACCAGAAACCAACACAGCTGAAGGAAACTGCCTTAAAAATCTGAGGAAGAAAACATCATAACAAAAAAAATTGTCAGTTAATCATTTAATCACCAAGTTGAGTGATTTTGTGTATTAAACTTTTTCCTTCAGATGTTGGGGTTCTTTGTCCTCGCTTTCTGCGGTCACCTCAAGTCTGTATTTTCCTCCTTTGTGTGTAGACCAGATTCTGAAACTCAATCTTCCCTAGAGAGTGTAACACATTCATGTATCTTTGCAAAGTATTATGTATCTCTAATATTTATGATAAAGATCCATATGATCTATAAGCAGGCATGTGGTATTTATTGTAGCAGTGGTTGCATTGTTGTCCTCCATCAGGTACAAAAATGTGTTTCTGCGACAAGAGTCTCCTGGTCAGAAATGTCAGTTTATGGACACTGTGTAATAAAGGTGTGGATCCAACAGGTTTAAGCAGCCACAATGCTGCGTATTTAGCAGTTAAAGTGCAAAAGTACAAAACAATTTTAATGTAGCCAGTGCTCCCGTGGCACAGTATGTAATTCAAAGAGACAAGCAGTGATTTACAGGTTTCAGTGCTCTTTTCCTCCTGGTTGTTCAGAGGAGGCTGGAAATACAGAATCACAGAACCATCAAGGTTGGAAAAGACCTTGAAGATCATCCAGTCCAACCATTAACCTAACATTGATGGTTCCCAACTACACCATATCCCTCAGCGCTATGTTGACCCAACTCTTAAACACCTCCAGGGATGGGGACTCCACCACTGCCCTGGGCAGCCCATTCCAACACCCAACAACCCCTTCTGGAAAGAAATACTTCCTAATATCCAGTCTGAACCTTCCCTGGTGCAACTTGAGGCCATTCCCTCTTGTTCTATCGCTTATTCCTTGGTTAAAGAGACTCATCCCCATCTGTCTGCAACCTCCTTTCAGGTAGTTGTAGAGGGCGATGAGGTCTCCCCTCAGCCTCCTCTTCTCCAGACTAAACACCCCCAGTTCCCTCAGCCGCTCCTCATAAGACCTGTGCTCCAGACCCTGCACCAGCTTCGTTGCCCTTCTCTGGACACACTCGAGTAATTCAATGTCCTTTTTGTAGTGAGGGGCCCAAAACTGAACACAGTAATCGAGGTGCGGCCTCACCAGTGCCGAGTACGGGGGTAAAATCCCTTCCCTGTCCCTGCTGGCCACGCTATTTCTGATACAAGCCAGGATACCATTGGCCTTCTTGGCCACCTGGGCACACTACTGGCTCATGTTCAGCCGGTTGTCAATCAACACCCGCAGGTCCCTCTCTGACTGGCAGCTCTCCAGCCACTCCTCCCCAAGCCTGTAGCGCTGCTGGGGGTTGTTGCGGCCGAAGTGCAGCACCCGGCATTTGGCCTTATTGAAACTCCTACAGTTGGCCTTAGCCCATCGCTCCAGCCTGTCCAGATCTCTCTGCAGAGCCTCCCTACCCTCGAGCAGATCAACACTCCCACCCAACTTGGTGTCATCTGCAAACTTACTGAGGGTGTACTCGACCCCTCATCTAGATCATCAATGAAGATGTTAAACAGGAGTGGCCCCAAAACCGAGCCCTGGGGGGCACCACTCGTGAGCGGCTACCAACTGGATTTAACTCCGTTCACCACAACTCTTTGGGCCCGGCCATCCAGCCAGTTTTTTACCTGGTGAAGCGTGTGCCCATCCAAGCCACGAGCAGCCAGTTTCACCAGGAGAATGCTGTGGGAAACGGTGTCAAAGGCTTTCCTAAAGTCAAGGTAGACAACATCCACAGCCTTTCCCTCATCCAATAAGCAGGTCACCCTGTCGTAGAAGGAGATCAGGTTTGTCAAGCAGGACCTGCCTTTCATAAACCCATGCTGACGGACTGATCATCTGGTTGTCCCGCATGTGTTGTGTGATGGTACTCAGGATGAGCTGCTCCATCAGCTTCCCGGGCACCAAAGTCAGGCTGACAGGCCTGTAATTTCCCAGATCATCCTTCTGACCCTTCTTATATATGGGCATCACACTGGCTGATTTCCAATCTCCCCGGTCAGCCAGGACTGCTGGTAAATGATGGAGAGCGGCTTGGCGAGCACCCCAGCCAGCTCCTTCAGCACCCTCGGGTGTATCCCATCCGGACCCATAGACTTGTGTGTGTCTGTGATGCAGCAGGTCACTGACTATCTCCTCCTGGATTGTGGGGGGGGTTGTTCTCCCAGTCTCTGTCTTCTGGCTGAGGAGGCTGGATTCCCTCAGTACAACTAGTCTTGTTATTAAAGACTGAGGCAAAGAAGGCATTAAGCACCTCAGCCTTTTCCTCATCACTTGTTACCATGTTTCCTCCTGTGTCTAGCAGGGGATGGAGGCTCTCCCTGGTCTTTCTTTTGCTGTTGACATACTTATAGAAACATTTCTTGTTATCCTTGATTGCTGAAGCCCTTCTGCCACGCCGTGCCCTGTTTGCCCACCCTGTTGCTGCGCTCCTGGTCGCTCACGCTCCCTGGAGGCTGCTCTTGTACGTGAGGGCTGTTGGGTGTCGTCACTCCAGGCTCTGCCCACTCTGAGTCCCCCCTGCCCTCGCTCCCAGCTCACTCTTCCCGCTCAGGGGGAGGCAGCTTGAGGCTCTCTCTCTTCCCTGGGCTTCTGCCTTCTCTGCTGGCGGTTTTGCTGCGAGTTTTTTTTATGCTTTCAGAAGGGTCCCCTGCTGGTATCCTCCTCTTTGGAGCCCCTCTCCTCAGCAACAATAATATGCTTATTTCTTCGCTATGAATACACACATCTTCTCATATCAATTCTTTATTCTTATTCCATTTACGTTTTCATTTGCTGGGCAGGATCATGAAGGCAAGCTCAAACACTTTGAAGGAGCATACTTGGGGAAAAATTATCTGCCTTTTCATCTTGCCTTGTTTCTCCGTGAGCCTTGACAGGCTTTAAAGTCCTGGATTTCAGGCGATTCCTTGTGGCACATCTTCCTCCCAGCACATTTTTCCCATGTGAATGAAACCCAGAGTTTTTCATTGTAAATAAAAACAACCTCTGTAGAATTTGAAGTGCAGTTGTCTTTGAAGTTATAATTGTGTTAAGCAGGGTAATGTGGTGGAAACACTCTGTCAAATTACCTTCATGGTGCTGAGAACAAATGCCCGAGTCTCTGTTTCTGCAGGGGGAGTGATTTTTAGAAGAACGTTGCGATAATTGGTTTGGGAAGTGGAAAGGACACTGTGTGGAGATGACACTAATCACAGAAAATACTGTGCCCCGTCCTCCAGCCCGTGCAGGGCTTGGCTGGGTGTGGAGCCGCAGCTCTGCCCTGCTCCACACATCTCCCAGCCTTGGTGCTTTCCACAACCTCCTGGTCATCTCACCCCCCAGGTCCACTTGATGTCAGCGGGACAGGTGGCATTTCATTTGCTTCTGAGAAAGGGAATGCCCTAAGCATGGAGATCAGCTGCTTCAGCTATTAGCTGTAGTTACATGTGTTACAGCCTTACATACTTATTACTTAGCATTTTTGTTAACAAAACAAATCCTTGTTTTCTCAAAGTTGATGATTTTAATATTTATAATATTTATTTACAATGCTTATAAATTATAATTAGCCCCTTCCACACTGGAAGTCTCTTATTTCATTAAACAAGGGTGATGTTTACTTGCTCTGAGACTGATGCTGATTTCTGCTATTCAGAAAGGTACACTGTAATCTCAGTTATCATCTTATGCAGCAAACAGCAGCATTCATGTTCATATTATTCACTTTTTATTGTACTAGAAAATGAAGAGGGAGATTCCTTATTTATTGGATTAATTAACTTTTTTATTCATGATTTGTTTCAGACAGCTTTTGGGTGGCAATGAAAATTAATTTAAAAAGCAAATCGGCAGCATCTTAAAACTCCTTTATGACTTAAGCAAAACTACTTCAAATATGTTGAATGCATCAGAAAAGTTCCTGACAAAATATGTCTTTAATTTTAAAATCTTATCTGTACTAAACAATAGAAATGGAAGCTAAAGTTCATGAACAGAATTGCTGGCTATTGAATCATTTTAAGACATTACAGCTAATTGCTGTGAGTCTCTTTAGTATAGTTTTATTTTGTTTGGAAATAAGAAACATGTTTTCCTGTTTTTTCAATTCTTGCTTGGTTTCTGCACTTTGAATGCAGGAGCTCTGGAGGAGAAGCCAGCTGAACAAACGGAAATTAAGAAAATATTCTCCCTGCACCTGCAGAAGAGCCTACAGCTGATTCATAATTTCACAAACTGCTTGTAGGTGTATAACTGGGAGTTTCTCCCAGTTCAGTGGTCTACCCCTGAAACTCCTGATACAGTTACTGCTTAGTTACTTATTTGTTTAATGGAAATAACAGGAAAATCTCTAAAGTTTGAACTGATGTGCCCTGTCACATTTAAGGTTAATTTTTAGAAAGAAGACTTGGTTATAGCTAATTACAAGGTCTTTTCTGGTTTTACTTTCTTAAGTCACCTGTTGGACAGACCTATATGTAGGTGTGGAGGGTGCTCTGATATAAAATAACATGTATGCACATAGCTCTGAATTGCATCATAAATCCCACGGGCAAGCAGGTAGCATTTTTAGCATCTCTAAATGCATCCATCATCATAAGATGAGATCTAAAATAAGCATCATGTGGCCACTGTGTTGAATCTTATTTAGGCAAATAGGAATTTAGCCGCTTCCCCCCTACCTTCCTTTCCACCTAGAAAAACAGAATACAGCTCTACCATGTCAGCAGTTTCTCCTGTCATGGTGGAGCAAACTGTTGTGTCTCTGACCTTAGATTCTGTGTTTCATTCCAAGATGACTTTTCTAGAAATTCTCCTTAGGTTTTTTTAAGTCATCTATGTTTTTATCTTTTTTTTGGGCCAGATATAAGTAATTCATCAGCTTCAGTTACTTTATCTTTGTGAGAGAAAGCTTTTTTGATTTTTTAAAATGGATTTACTTTATAGCTTTTCTCTGGTCACCTTGTGAGTACCGTGGCTTCTGTGATCTCTTCCGATTCCTTCTCCTGGGAAGCTATGAAAAGGCACCAGCTGTGAAAATTGTTACCTTCGGCTTTGCAGACAACCGATTTCCACGTGTTGTTCCTGTGTGTCGGGCAGACAGGTTGTGTGTGCCTGCGTTTCAGACAGGGATTTTCTCAGGGTCTGCGAAGGAGAGAACTCCCCCACAGCCGGCCCTCACCCATACCAGCAGCTTGGTTCATGCCTGCAAAATTCTTGTCAATCCCAATTAGGGCTCCCCAGGAGATGGTAGGAAAAAGAAAAGCAACATTTGTTATCAGGATGCTGTGATGCTGTCTGAGGAGATATCAGGAGAGGCGTAAGATAAAGTTGTCCTGATGGAGGACCCAGGGCTCAGCACAGCCCCCCACCAGCGTGGCTCCACGGGCTCACTGGGAAGGAGTTTCTGCAAGACTGGAGAAGGGTCTCCCTTGGAAGGAGCTATGTCTGCTCCTCTATTACAAGAGGCTTATTTGTCCTGTCAGGGCAATAAGCAGCTTTTTCAAGATAAAGAAGCCTTTCAGTTGCCCTGTGTGGCATCCAGGACCTAACCCTTGCAGAAAGCCACAGGACAGAAACATTCAAATGGATATGGACCTCTTGTCTTCCCTCCTAACCCTCATTTCCAGAGTCTAGCTGGAAGCTTAGGCTAGCTTCCAGACACTGATCCCGAGGTTTTTAGCTATACATCAGCTTTTAGAAATACGAGCTCTTTATTCTTCCTCCTCTGTTCACAATAATGTGGGTGGAAAGTTGTTCCTCCTCCAGGTGCAGTTGCTGGTACCACCAGAGAAGGTGGGAGCCCCTCCATGTGTCAGAGGACACGGAACTGGGCAGGCAGGGCACCGTGGCTGCTCCCTCGAGCCCCTTGTCCCCCAATTTGTACATATAACCAGGATTATCCTGTTCCAGGTGCAGAATTGAGGACTAGATCTTGTTAAATTTCATATGCCAGGTGGTTGCCCAGCTCTCTAGTCTACCCAGATCTCTCTGTAAGGCCTCTCTACCCTTGAGGGAGGATGCCGCTCCTCCTACTTTAGTATCATCAGCAGACTTGATTAATGGACATTCGATTCCTGCGTCTGGATCATTTATAAAAACATTAAAGAGCACCGGCCCTAAAACTGAGCCCTGGGGAACCCTAGTGGTGACTGGTGCCAGCCTGGTGTGGCCCCCTGATGTAACCTTCTAAGAGAAGAGGTAGAGGGGTGGTGTTACTGTGGAAGGAGACTTGGTTCGAGCCCTCCTTGGAGCAGAGAGCAGCTCCAGGCCGCAGGCTGGGAGCAGCACGTTGGCCATCCACCCCTGCAGTGGGGCTGAGCATACTGCCCGTGACCAGAACCAACCCAGAGCTCAGGTTTGAGCTTACAAAGTGCTGTGTGTGTCTAAAACCTTTGGAACTAGGCAGTTCAGAGGAAGTTCCCTGCATTTATTACCACTTTTTTTTACCTCTTCAGCCCTCAGTTTTCAGGCTGGAAAATTGGGTCAGTAATACTACCTTGCACCAGAGAAAACCCCTGGAAAAAACCTACTAATGTGTGTAAAACACTCAAACTAGAACAAAGAGCACTGAGATGCTTGAAGAGGAAGTTAATAATTTTATACAAGTTATTTAGTACTATTAGGTAGTGTAGTATATTATATTATATGGATAGTTATATTCAGAGAAGGTTTTGTGGAGGTCACAGGAAATAAGGCCTAGGGCTCATGCTGAATGATGTGACTAAAATGAAATGTGGGAAGGTTGCTAATTAAGTGATACTGCCCTGCTGGAGTCTCTTGGGAAAAAAAGAGTATGCTAACATCTAACTGAAATTAAAGGATGTCTAGTACTGTATTAAGGTTGTACAGCCAACCTTTGGCCACTTCCAAAGCTGAGATTGAGTTCTCCACAATATTATCATCCTTCAGTGCAGCTTTTTGTGTGATACGTACTGTTTAGTGTGATAGTAAATACACAGCATCCTGTGGGCCGGTGGTTGTACGCACTCACAAGCACAGATCTGTGTATGGGTACAGGTCAAAGCTGAGGAAACTCTCAAGACAGCGAAGTATCAAAGCCACCCTGGCAGTGGTGAAGTGGGATGTCAGTAAATGACAGGTGTCTGAGTGTATACGTGTCACTCATGGGGGCAAGGACTGATGGATCAGTGTGTAAGGCTGGTGGTTCACCTTATCCCAGGTGTTATCCCCAATAACTTGTGCCCTCCTCAATAACTTTGTATACATCCTTGCCCTCTAGTGTCTGCATTTTGTACGTCACCCTTGCTTAGTGTAAGTAAACACGCTGGTCTTTGTGTGTATGTGTGTGTAAGGAATCAACACTTCTGGATTATTTAATTACTCGGTGTGCTTCTTGTTTCCCGATAAGAAGATAAGGACCACGCAATGGTCCAGTGATGAAAAAGAATTGAGAAATTTCTGAAAAATTCTCCTTTCTAAATTTATTTCTAAATTACACTTTATTTTGCTCTCTTAATCTCTCATAATCTATCTTTTGGTTTCTGCGTGTCCCTATAGGCAGGTGTCACTGGATAGGTGACTCCATGCACAGCTTCTCCAGGAAAGTGTGCTTGATGTGGTCCTCTTCAGACAGCACTGGTGAGGAGTGCTGAACTCTGAAAAATGTCATGACTTAAAGCTTAAAGACTGCAATCCTTTTCCTTACCAGCTGTGCTATAGATGTCATTGGTCACACATGGCCATGGAAGACCTTGTCATTTGAATGGTGCCTGTAAATTTAACCCCACATGCGGTGTGGATCCCTGTCCTGGGGATGGCTAACAGTGCTCAGGACTGTCACATTGACACTGGTGTGAATTTGAGAAGAAGAAAGATACTATAATTAACCCCTTGAAAAGGCTGTAGAATACTTCCAACATCAGAACGTTGCTGCAGAGAAGAAAAGCAGGTCTTCCCAAATCGAGACCTCCATAGAAAAGGTCTGGTGTCCCCATTAGATGGAACACAGGGGTGGGCTGCAGGATAGCACTGTACTCCAGCTTTGTTAAAAAAACTTGATGAATCTGAAGTTTTCATTACCAAACTACTGCTAATTATCATATTTTCTTCCCCTTTCGTACAGATTTCTAGGTTTTTCTGAAGTCCTTTTGCTTCTTTCCCAACAGAAGGTCACAACGCATGAACGTTTAGGCCCTTTGGAGATCTTCCAGTTCTTACTGTACCCGTCAAGAACGATCTCAGCCTTGACAGCTGGGGCCAGACAGCATATAGCAGCCAGGCAGCTGCAATACTTCTGTGATTTACTGCTTTGTGTCTTAGTAAACTACAGCTGTGTACAGATGCAGCTAATACATGCACACATAAAGTCATCATACACCTACCGCTGCTATATATAGAAAAGACAGAACCGCGTGCCTTATAAAATCCAGTGTCTTGATACAAAGGGAAAGAGAAACTTAAGTCAAGGAAAACAAAATAAAAATAGGTCTTAGAAAGTTATAATATCACCTTTGGTAGAGTCAATTTTTTTCTCCTTGCTGGCTTGTCAGCTGTATCTACTTAATTTCATTTTCTGATCTAAAGGAGTAGTTATGTTTGTAAAAGGATGTAAAAAATGACAAGAGAGGGATGAATCAGTCTAGGTGGAGAAACTGAAAAGCTGTGTGCATAGAAAGTGGGTTGTGTTCCAACTTCAGTCTGGCTTTCCCTAAGCAAGTGCTTGCATTGTTAAGAAGTCTAGAGTGTTCATGAATAGTGAGAAAAACAAGAGTAAGGGTTAAAAAAAAATCCTTGCAGCTGTCCAGTATGATTTATTCTGTAAACAGACTGATCAGCCCCTTTTCCTCCAATGACATAAACCAAGAAATTTTGTTTATCATTACTGGGCTTCCAGTTGGTTTTACTTCCTTATCTCTGAAAGGTCCCAAGAGAAGTGGAAGAGTTTTCCAGTGACTTCTTGTGTGAGGGGGTACCAGCCCAAGCAAGCCCCTCCTTGGATGTTTTGTCCTTTCTCTGGTTGCTGAGCTGCGCTCCACTGATGTCTGCAGCATGTGGGACTGTGCTCGACTGAGGGGCGAAGGCAGTGGAAGGTCCATGTGCGTTCTCAGCATCTGCATCCTCTCTCTGGGAGTTCAGGAGCCCAGAGGTGCTGCCTGGTGCATGTTGTATTTCTTTTGGATTTCCTCTGTAAAACCCTCCAGGCTTTGGAGATATCATGGACATCATTCATCCTCTGACCAAAATATGTCTGGTGTATGAATTTTGTGGGTGTAGATCTGTATGAGCCGTACACCCCATACACATACATTTCCCTTTCATTCAGTTTTTCCTCTTTTGCCATGTGAATATTGTAGATCTTATTTTTTTTGCTGCAGTTTCAAATCATATTTGCTTGATGGTACGTCATCATTTCCTTACTTAATCAGTAGACACTGTCTTCCAGCCTTCACACAAGAGATGAAACTGAGAAATATTTTTAGGACAAGGAATGCTTCTGAAGTAGCAATTAGAGTGTTGGGATCAACTTCACAAAACAAACGGGTAAGCAGATGTACATGAAGGCAATATACTTGTGAGGAAATGTGTTTTGTGCTTTAAATGCTTCTGTATCTCAGAGTCATTCGTTGTCTACAATGAACACACGAGACAAACCTCCATCATAAAAAGCGATACATGAACAGGATGTATCAGGAATACCAATGGCTCAGGTAGTCCTCTTGTGTCAAGACAAAGCTTTGAACTCTATGAAATCCAAGTAATTTACTGTATTCTTTATAGCTGTTTTGGCTGTCTTTTCCTTATTTGTATATGATTCTGCTTTTCCCAGGTAAATAATGTCTTAAGCCTATGTGTGGCTAAGAAGAATTAGCCCAACTATGGGTAATTCTGGCCACTCATCCTTGTAGTGATGGGAACTCAAAAAAGAGTATGGAAGCACTGACCAGAAGACATGAAGAGGCCAGAAATGCTTCCCCTCTTCCTTTGCAGTGCTCTGCTGCCTGGTTTTTAATGTCCAATAATCTCTACCAATTCACTAATCCTCTTTTCTAGACACTGGGAAAGGCACATGCAGTATAATTTATCTGCTCCAAAACCACATGTGAAAGAGCAGATACAGGATTATACCAACTGAAAAGTTAGAGCAAGCCTCTCTTATCTTATGATTTAATATAGTAGGAGACAGTCTTTTTTATAAGTTAAAAAGCAATAGATTGAGATACATTCATCACAGATTAAGTGAATTTCTTCCTTGAAGGGGCTCATTGAAATGTATGTGATGTTCATTGTTGTGTGAGATGCTGTTTAAAACTTTTAACAACAAGATAAAAGCTTGTGACTAGGAGAAAGAACTGCTGTCATTGCTGGATTTAATAAATCTTTGGCTGGGACAATAAGCCTGCGATAAAACCAGACAAGCCTATTGCTTAGAAGTTATTTTGGCAGGTGGAAAGGAAAGACATTCTGTCATTGTGGTTCGGGGCCATGTGTATCACTGAGCATGCTGAAACCTTCCTGGGATCTACAGGGAGGAGGTAGAAGCATTGTCTTTCCCTGATGATGATTGTGGACTTGCAGAATGTCTAGGGTTGGAAAGGGTCGCTGGAGTCTGCCTAGTCCCACACTCAAAGCAGGGCTGCTAGAGCTGGATGCTCAGGACCTTATCCAGTTGGGTTTTGAGTATCTGCAAGGACGAAAACTCCAGTCAGCACAGCCAGCTGATCTCCATCCTCCCGGAGCTCCCTCATGTGTTGGCACAGGTGCCCAGCAAGTGCACATGTCTGGCAGTCGTGGAGCCCATCAGAAAGCCAAAAACATGAAGAAAATGGGTGTTTGGCAGAGCAGACGTACCTGCATGTGAGTTGTAAAGAGGCCACTGAGGGACAGCCTTAATGATTGTCCATGCATCAAGTGCAAAGGAAATTAAAAATGGTGTAAACTTTTCTTTAGGTGAGGGTTGGAAGTAAGAACTAGTGGCTGCTGAAGTCCACAGAACATAGCAGGTGACGCTTTATGATGGATGGAGTCATAAGATTAGGTTAACTAAAGATTTTTATACCAGCTAATGGGTTCAGAAAAATAGCTAAAGCTACTCAAATACATTTTGCACAGACCATTAGGCTGCCAAGAAAACGCATTTGCTCACTGAATAGCATCAACAGTGCACGTGTTGTTCACATTGTGTAAGTACTATGAGATGAATTACATATAAAATTAATTTCACTGCTGAAGAAGGAACGGGGACAAGAAGTCACATTTTGATGTTATTTCAATAAGTTATTTCTTTTTCATAAATTTGTAAATGAAAGACAACAGGCAACTACATTTTCTACTGTAAAGGAAATAGTCCTTAAAATAAGCTCACCTCTTTAATAAAAGCAGCTTGGCTGGATGAAAAGTTCTAGCTGATTGGAAAGCAATTAGACAAGACACCAATAAAGTGCTATTTTGGAGGAGTTTTCTATTCTGCATCCAAGTGTTAGAGTGGCAAGTTCCTGCTAAAGCTTAGACCTGATGAACAGGGAAGATTATTTCATTTGCCTTCTGTGCTTTCTACTGTTCTATTTTATTCTATTAATAGGAATTAGTTGGTAAGCTTCCTCAAGATCCTCCCATCTTAAAATTTCATAAACAGAATAAAAGTTAACACTGAGTCACTTTATGAGCAAAACGAGTGTTTATGCTTTTCCATATGTTATTGCAGTGCATAATTTTGTACTTCACTAAGCACTACCCACATGTACCCCAAAAGGTTCATTTCTTCCTCTTTCACTAACACACGTTCAACAGCTTGAGTCAACATGTAAAAATTTTATAAAAGAAGCTGTGGTCTAAAAAAACTCCAGTTTTTAATGATAGACCTTTAACTTCTTGTTGATTAATTTGGGGATGATGTAACATGTGTTGTCTCTGCCTCCCAGGGCAGATGTGCTTGGCAGCCGCTTTGGGAATGGGCCCATCTCTGGGAGCTGCTCCCTGCGCTCGGGCTGCAGCAAAGGCCTGGCTGCATCTCACGTTCAATGAGGGTTTATCATTCAACAAGTAGTTCATGGTTTTGATCTTGATTCTTACACATCTCAGGGTCTTAAGCAAAACACAGCCACAACCCCATTGTTTTAATGGCACAACCCTTTGCTTTGTCCCTGAGATGAAGGATTTTTACCAACTTCGGCGGACAACAGCAGCATCAGGAACGATGAAAGAAAAGCAAACTCTTTGCTTAACAACACCCTTGATGCATCTTTGTCATCAGGGACTGAACCTGGCTCTTTGGAGCTGAAACTGTCACCACCTGCCCAAGTTAAAAAAGTAAAATGTGACAGCGCGGTGGCAGCAATGTGACCCGTCTCTGCAGCCCACGGTGGAGGGAGCAGGAGGTGTGTGTGTCCTCGCAAACTCTGGAAGCTAAGCTCAGCTTTCCAAACAGACAGCATGTGGTCCCCTCTTCCAGTTTTCTCTGAATTACTTTAGCGTGGTGAAACTGGGACCTGGAGCAAGCGCTTAGCTTGCCATCGCTGGTGCATCACAAGATTGGCGCACAGCAGAGCAGTGTCATTTGTGTCTCCCTCACCACATCGGGGACAAGCAAGGCTCTGGTGCGCAGGGAGTTGGCATGCCCTCACCCTGAATTCATACGTGACAGAGTCCCACAGTGGCCTAAAATAAATGATCCATGCTTAGAAGAATTCCTGCTGGCTGTAAGTAAACATTTACCATTTTACCTTTAAAAAATACCAGAGTAAAATCACAATCATTAATATTCACTATGTGATTTTGCTGTCTACAAAATGAATAAAACGAGTATAATAATCCAGGCAAAAAAGAGGTATAGATCATTTTTTATGAATTATTTTGAAAAGGCAGTCTTTTACATCAGCAACCTGTTAAATAAAGAGGGTGTTGTGTATGGGAACATGTAATCCTTTATGTTATACACTTAATGGTGAAGGTATAGGAAAGAGGTTGTCAGAATTTAAGACTCATCCTGGCACACAGAGAAGAATAGACCAAGCTGTTTAAGTCATAAAGCTGAAGGCCATGGCTCCCAAGATAGGAAAAATGACTCTCAGATGGATGTTACACCCTTTTATAGGCTACATCTTCCGTGCTGTCCCATCTATGCCATGGAGAAGGCTGTTGAGACTGGACAACTCCTCATGTCTGCAGCACTGTCTGACACTAGCTGCACGCACTTCACCAGCTGCCTTTACCAGTGGTTCCTACTATGGTGTTAATTACAGGAACTTAGCAGGTCTGCAGACCAGATTTTTATCTACATGGGTGGAAGAGAGCAGAACCCATTGTCTTCCTTGGCCACAGGGTTTTGATGTTCTCCTGCACCTACCACTGTAGGATTTTGGATCCCACTGTGAACTCCTTCCAGAAGGTCTGCAGTTGCCAAAGGGGATGAGATACTTCCCTTTCTCTGCTTTCTTTTGCAGTTGTAACAATTCTTAGCTACATAACAAGGGCTCATATGCACCTTGTAATTCACGTGCTTTTTTTTCCCTTAATTTTGTGGAGCATGCCTGGGGCAGTGCCCTTGGCTATGGCACTAGGGACCCCCAGTGTCAAAACCAGCATTGTAAAGCTGCTGTTTAATGATGTAGTGGTGGTATTGCAGCAGTAAGACCCATGTTAAGCAGGGGACTGGGGACTCTGGAAGAGCTGGTACTACTGTGATTTGACACGATGTGAGCAGAACAGTCCCACCGTGCTCCACCTGCACAGGCAGGTTTTTGGAATCCAGCAAGATTTTACAGTTGCTTCAGCTCAAGATGGCTTAAAGTGATTACCCTGTACCCGTGGAATAAAGCTAAGGTGTACTCAAGATTTGGTCAAAACCAAGAGATATAAAATAAATGAATAAACAGAAACAGACAAGCGATCACATAAAACCCTGGGGTTTATGCCACAGTGTTATAAGAATTTTATGCCACCATATTGCAGAGCCTGGATTGACTTGGCACTGATAGATCTGGGGGCTAGAAGGCTGCTGGGGTGGGAGGGTGGAAGCTGGTTTTCCCAATGTCCAACTTACGCAGCTGATTTACCCACTGAAGCCACCCAGTGCCCACGTAAAAGCTATTCTTTATCAGTGCCATTGGTACAAGCATCTTTTCTCCATGTATGTGAGAGAACTGTTGGCATTTCAGGCAGAAAAACAAACCACCCCATCTCTGTGCCTGTATATTGCTGGCCAGGTAGTCACGGGGCCAAGCCAGCCTTGGTGCAGCACTTGCCATGCAGGGAGCACACTGTGGTGAGCTCAGCCTCCTGCTGTGAGAATGGGTATTTCTGACTGGCCATACATCTGAACGGTCACTTCCTGAGGGACTTCAAGCTCCTTTTTTTGTGTCCTTGCTGAAAATAGTTCATTTTTAATTTCGCTATATTGCTTCATAATATTTAGACTCTACCAAACATGATATATACAGGCAGTGTTGTAGGCAGATTACTGTCCTTTTCAGCCATCTGTCCACAGACATCCAAAACTCTTTTCTACCACTTATTTCACTACATCACTTGTGTATGTCCAGACTGAAAAATAGTATCTTTTTAATTACCTGCTGCCATTGGTCAAGTCCTTTTACACCCACATTGCAGAGTTTGAAAATTATTATGGAAACACATACTCTCTCTTGATCCCAAGAAGCAGAACTGGGCCTTTTGTTTCATGGATTGAAGGGACTGTGTGAGCGTGGTGCTAATAAAACGATGGGGAGGGAGACAGGGGAGGCAAAGAGAGATCTAACAGACTGGTGACTAAGTATTCATTAACAACAAAGTATTAATAATTGAAAATAAATTACTGCACGTGCCTCTGCTTTCAGTGCCCGCAGTGGCATGGCTTGGGCTGGCAGCCATCAGTACCATGGCTCCAGCTGCTCCCGCGCTCTTCCCATGCCTGTGGATGTGGCAGTCGAGAGGCTTCTGAAGCCCGTTTCTGTAGATCACCTATTGTCTTAAATCGGGACTTTTTTCTTGGTCCTGATGACCAAGAGTGGATTAAAGGCATTGGCGTGTGCTGCTCATCACCTCTTCTGCTACACAGTGCAAAACGCAGCCTAGCACTCCTGAGTGTGTTCCAGCAGGAGCTGGAAGGGAAAGCTGATACTGTTCTCGGTAGGTCCATTTTCTGTACAGGGTCTATTTTTGGGTTTGTACATTATATGCAGCCAAGTACACTACAGGCATCAAAAAAACTGGAGGAAAAAATAAAGTTGAGATCATTCTTAAGGGAAAAAAAAGAAAGCATACTCTTTTTGGGCAGTAAAAAATAAAAGCAGTTACTGAAAATAAAACAGTTACTGAAAATAAGTGCGTGATACAAACACAAAGCTTGGTGCCTATATCAAGGGAGCAAACAGACATCTTGGGAAATAAATGCACTCCTATGCAGAAGCTGTTAACAGCAGTAGTTAAGGCAGTACGACTGCTGCCCCGTCTGGAGGTCTTGGATTTACTAACCATGATATGGAGTAAAATAACTCATATATGTAAGTGTCATGATGTATTGCTACTGCAGACACCCTTCTGAAGGCTAAGATTGTAACTGCTCACTAGGCACACAGCAAAAGGGCCTTTGCAGAACGTTACTGACCTGGGCTTAAAAGAAACCAACCCAAAAGGCAGCTTGTGGCTGAAAGGGACCTTGCTGGCACAGGTGGGGAGGAGAAGAGGGGCAATTCGGTGCTTTGCTCAGTGACTAGGAAGCAATCACACGGATGGGCTTTCCCAAACTGCTGGCAGGAGCAAACACACTCCTCTTAGCAGACATGGCCAGCGAGATGCCAGAGGACCAGCATGGGTCCCTCTGAGGAAGCTGAGCACAATGCGCTCTAGAGAGACTAAAATAACAGGTTCGAATGCAGCAACTCTCTCACTTGCCCCCTCATAACCCTTCTTTCTTCTTTCCCTCAGTAAATATTAAATAAAGCTGTGATGACTGGCAAGCTTACAATAAAATAGGGAATTGAAGTTGGCAGCCCCAGATGTAGGAGGTGTAAGTTCAAATCTATTTCCTCCGAAGCGTGGGCTGAAGGTGAGTAACTAATAGAAACAAGCCCATAGGGCACAGCCCAAACCTTAGGGGACTCCAGCTTTTGTAGCTTCATGCATACAGCCACCCTCAACATACTCAAAATTTGTCCTTTTTGACGTAGTTTTGGGAAAGGCCAGGGATGCTGAGGGCTGGTGGTGTAATGCTGCCTCTGTGAGAGTCAAAGGCAAAGCATCCACCGAGCTGGATGAAAGCAGCATCTCACCCCTCGGCTTTTATTAATTTGTTATAAATAATATTAATTATGCCTGTTGCACAAAAAGCAATTATCAAAATATTTTGCTAAACATCTTATCAGAAAGACTGTTTACCAAAAACACTCAACTGTATCAAAGCCTTTAAAAAAACTCTCTTAGAAATTAATAAATATGTTTGATTAGCACTTTCATGGATGCACAGATTCTGTATATGGAAGCATTATAGTGCATTTAATTATATATAAAGGCAATTAATGTCACAAATGAAGACTAAGCTCTGACTCAGCCTAAATAATTGTCATTATCTATCATATAGCATGCCCAGAAAGCTTAACTCTGCAATGATATTTATGAACAGCAAACTTGGCATTAACATACCAAAACAATTTGGGTGTAATTCAGGCTAAATAATAAATGGCAACAAAAAAAATCACTCCCATTCTTCATGATTTTTTCCTAGTGTAATCACATAGGCATTTTTCACAATATGTTCATCATGAAGAGAAGTGAAAAAAATTTATTCTCTTGAGCGTGTGCTATACACTGCATGCTAGAGACTGAGCACGTGTCCGTGTGCGAGTCACAGCCCTGCCGGTGTTGGCAGCACCTCGGTGAGGTTAGGCGGTCAGCCCATGACTTGGGTGGCTGAATCTCTGCCAGCTGAAGGACAGCTTTCCGTGGGGGTGCAGAGCCCATGGTCACCTCTCACTCTACATACACTTACCTCAAGTAATCACCTCTCTGCTCTATACAGCTTGAGGCCTCCATGCTAGATCCAGCTTTAGTTTTACATGTTTTTTGTAGCACCTACCAACACAAGGCCATGTTATTCTGGGGTTGAAAAATCCCACCAGCTGTCCTTGCCCAAGCTAAGTCCTTACTCATGAAATGCCCCATCATTGACACATTTACATGGCATAAAACTTGCAGTCTTTAATGCAAAGGGCCAGATACATTCACATCTCTTCAGTTCACAGGTATAACAACACACTGACAGGGACCAACACCAGGATCATAACACCAGTGTGTAGTCAGTGGCAATAAGATGAAGCTGTTATGAAAACAACGGTAATGTTGCACAGATGCAAAGTACAGCCAATTGTAAAATAAAGGACTTTAAAAAGAGCTAAGGGCCCATTTCTTTTTTGTTTGAAAACGTGCTGTGTGGGTGTAATAGCATGGTGTAGCTTGTGAAATAAAAAAAAAAGATCAACAGTCTACAATGCAACATCTTCACCTTGTATCAGCTGTTAAAACAGCACCTTGCTCAGTGACTCACTTCAGAGTTTTAATGCATAGCTATAGAGAGCTAGAGGTGATTTAAAACCTCACTATTGCATCTATATTATCAAATATCAAAATTAATCCATAAATAGTTTACTACAACAGGCATGATTGTATATTGATTATAAATTTATGTAAGTATTGAACACAAAGTAGTTGCCTATATAGGGAGATACATACATCTATAGAGAGAGCTATTAATGCTCTTTATCATACAGCTAGGTATAACACAGATGTACGAGCACAGGTCTGATGTCTTTAATTCTGCACCATGTGCATGGAGACACCAGTCACATGCTGGCTGAACTACTGGTTGTCCCAGTAGGGGAACTGCAACCATATGACCTCACCTGCACCAGCTTCACCAGTGACCTGGCTGTGGAAGACACCAGTGAATGACACAAATCTAAGTGAGCATATTCCGTGTAGTACTTTGTTATACAAAAATATTTTCAAGGTTCATGCCTCTTTGATTTACTTGCTTTTTCAGGCAGTGATCAAACTAGAAAGCCATTCAGGATGGATAAATCATTTAAGACTGACTCTGTGTTAACCTGAAGTAACTGAGCAGAGAACTTTGATGTTGAGTCTGGGCACGTTCAGAGGAAATTCGGCCCTGACTGCAGTCAGATGTATAAAACATCAGCAGCTAACCTTTAACAAACAATGCAGCTCATGAACCAGAGGCTTGTGGTTGCTATACACACTTTGTGTGCATGTGTGTGAGTGTGTGCATGCCCATGCACACCTATAAAAATAAAACAAGCAGGAAAATGAAAGGCTTAGGTTTTATTCTCTGGTGGATCTAATGCAACATGAGCTGGGGGAAAGAAATTAAAAAAAAGAAACCCCACATCACTCCCCCCCAGCAGCACCCTTTCCTCCTTCCACCTCATTCCCCCCTTCCCCAAAAGAAGTGAAAAATAAACAAGCCAACAAACCATTTTTTTGCCCATTCAGAAAAAAACCTAGGGTCTTTGAGCAAGAACCAGTGTTTGATGGTAACATACTTATTTAACCCAGTGCTGGCTCTGCCGTGTTTATGGACAGTGTGGAGGAAAAGGACAATGTTGCAGAGCCTCTGCCATCATTATTTGTGGGACTGATAATTTGCTTCTTGCTAACAAAGCCCTTATTTGGTGGGAATTTCATCTTTTGGCTGCTGTCATTCATTATTATATCTATGAATATTAAACCAATGAGTAGGCCTTGCAAACATCTATCCAGCCCCCATGCTTGCACTCATAAAGAGTCAATCAAGGTCTGACATGGAGGTCTTCATCATTATGCACTGTGGCCCATGTTGCAGCTGTCAAATTTTCTTCTGAGGCTGATTAACTTCATCAGTATAATTGATCAAGTTGTCTAGAGAAAATGGGAGGCTAAATACTTTCCAAAGTAATCGTCACATTGCACCCAAAACGTTGTTACTATGCCAAAGGCAGCACGCAGGTGCCGTGCTGCAACTGGAATGAGTTTCCTCTCACCTCTTGCCTAAAGTTTTCCCTTTTTTCCCCCAGATCACTCAACAGTTGCCTGGCAGATTGACTTTGATTAGTTGTCCATTTAATTGTGTTCTGGTGTGCTGTTGAGCACAATATCCTTCAAAATCCTAAGACTCAACAGTTTAAGATAGCTTTGGAGAAAACAGACAGGAGGGCTTTCTCTGTGTGACTGCAACTTGGCTTTTGGGGGTTGTTATAGATCCCAGTGCTTAAAAAGGCACTTTTTTTTCTTTTTTTCCTTCTATTACCTGCTAGCTCCCCCAAGACCTTTTTCAGACCTGCTTTTTGTGCACAAAGCATGAAGTACCTCTGTGTTGGGTTTTTGGATGTCCATGGCTGGCAACATCATAAAATAAACTTTAGTCACAAGGGGGAAGGGGGAGGGAACAACTGAAAAAATATATTTATTGGAGTAAATAAAAAAAAGTTAACCAAAGTCCTTTATTGATACATTCTTGGATAATATCACAGGATCGAGAGAATGGAAAGGAAGGGAGGAGTTTGCGGCAAAGATTGGTTTCACTAAATTGGCACATAAGCAGCAAGATTAACGAAATTACTTATTACAAACAGTATAAAACATACATGCTTTTTTAAGTCCTTATCACACTGGTCAATCATGGTGGGGCATCAACAAAGAAAAAAACCTCAAGACATGTAAAAGCCATATTCTTTCCTCCAAATATCATAAGAATTTTTGAAATTATTGCAAAATAGTCATATACCTTAAATAAAATAACAAAATAGAACACAAATACAAATATCAAACATAAATTATTAACATGTACCATAAAATACATTACTGGCATGCATTCCAAATATCAAGACCTCTACTAAAACTCAGCAAAAATCCTTTCTGCTTCCTCTGCAGCCCATCAGAGTTGTGAAGGGGGGGGACTAACTTCGCCAGCACAGTTTTTGGTCTTTAAATTCTTTTTTTGTTTGTTTAGTTAAAAAAAATAACGTATATGGATTGCAGTGATACAGTAGTAATCATACAAGTCATGTACATAGGTCTTTTAAATCCTTAGTTGTTGGTTGTTTTTTTTTAATGTGCTAAGTCTGAGAGAATAGGGCCTCAATGAAACTGTGCATTCAAAAAACAAACAGTGAACTCGAAACAACATGGATGGCAATATGCAAAAATCCTCACAAACTGTACAGAAAGTTCAAAAACTTGCAGTCTGGAAGTACATAGAAAGACAGAATTAGCCCCTTAAAGTCCTTGTAGCTGACTGCCACCCACCCTGGGGAGCCGGTCCCCCCGTGCCGCAGCCGGGCACACGGGCTCCCGCGGCTGGAGCAGGTCCGAGGCCACGGCCGACGGCAGTGCCAGTGACGTACTAAGCCGAGAGCGATGAAGGATATTTCGGGGAGCAGCCGTTGGGAGCGCGGGGCTCCTCGTGCGCGTTCCCACAGCATCGCCGTGCCCTCGCCCCCGCCGAGGCGGATGCCCCGCGGCTCGGGAGGAGGCCTGCGGATGAAAATCCTCACCCGTCCTCCGCCCCACGTGGCAAAACCGACTAGATAACCAGGTTGTTATAACTGACGTACTTCTTTTTTGCAGCAGGGCCTGGAAGAAAACGGGAGAATGGTCAGACACCCCACCGGCGAAAGGGCTGGCTACTGGGCCGAGGGCTGCGGGCACCGCCAGGGATGCACCGGTGGCTCCCGTGTCCTCGTGAGCACCTTTCCTCCAGGCAGCATGTGCTGGCGGACCCGACTCCAGTCAGACAGCTCTTAGATCAGCCAAAGCCGTGTCTCCGGCCCCAGCTATTAGCATGAACAAAATTACCACTGATTGATTTTGTTAGACTCTTGCACTCTGTATGACTTCACTGCTGAGGCACCGTAACTGGATCCCATTAAGATTTCTTTTTTTTTAAACAACAGTGACATTCTCTCCAACTTCTTAAATCTCCTGGGCTAAACTTGGCTTTTCTCATGGATAAAGTGATTCTTATACAAGTTTTATGACTCTCAGAATTTTTCAATATGGGGATGAAAGCACCAGCCTTCCTAATTATGACCTTCAAATTAAATCTGTTTGCAAACATAAATAAATAAAAACAGTCAGTAAGTACTTTGTGAGCAATGCTACACACTTCTGTCAGCAAAAATTGCAAATATATGCAGCTGAATACAAAGCAAAATATTCTTCAGTTCTTTGGCAACACTGACATAGGGACATATCAACTGATAACATGTTCTCCATCAGGCATGTTAACAAAAACATTGCTATTTATATGCAAATTCTGTAACTAGGTTGTAACCACCTACCGGCCTTATGAGATTTTATATTGAACTGTGTTCCAATGAATACAGAAAAGGCCTTTCCCCATGTATTCACTTTTCAAAAAGAAAAAAAGAAAAGCAAGCGTATGAAGTATGCATGCTCTTGCAGTAAAGATTAAAATCCAATATTCTAACTGAGTTATCATGAGACCAGTTTAAGCTAGTGGATATTCTCAAAAGGTTAAAATTACCAGGCATTGCTGTTATTATCACCTATTCTTATTCAGCATTTGTGGTTTTTTGAGTAACCTGGAGTCTACAAAACACATTAACATGAATCATAATCGACCATGCACAGAAAAACTGAATATATAAACAAACCTGAGCCTCAATGCATCCCCCAATAAAATACATTTGGAAGATGAGTAAGGGAAAGGGATAAGGTGGATTTTCTGGGATTGCTGAAAACTTTCAGCTCTTTTTGCCTCTGCCACTGCTCTGTATGCCAGCTCTCTGGAGCATCCCCCCCGCCTCAGAGACCTAATGCACCTCCCTCTGCCACCCACAGGCAGTGCCTGTTTTCCCTTGGTGTCTCCCAACAGTCAGAAAGCATTACTAATCTGAAACTGATATTAATTTTTCAGGTGGCCCACTTTTCAGAAATACTTGCTTAAATAAGGACAGGTTCTCCACCAACAGTTCAGAATATTTTGAGTATCATGCATGAGAGTGCAGTTGAATGTAAATATTTTTCATGGTGTTCACTATCTTTTTTACTGACAAAGAAACAATTTTACTTCTAGGTGTTTTCAAGACTGCCATTTAAGAACCTCCTGTGTAACTCTAGCTCTTTGCAGTGTTATTTGGAACCAAACCCCTAATTCAGCTGTTTCACCATGTTCCATACAAGAGCCAGAGCTGTGTGTTCAGTCAAGGAGTGATCCTGCAAAATGCTGATCATCTTCAGTTCCCATTAACTTCTTTTGGACACGAAGGTGTTCAACACATGGCAGGATAAAGCTCATTATCCTTCAAGGCTAGACTGCAAATATTCAATAAACTGTGGTATGCTATTAAATGCTGAAGAGAGGTAAAATGCAGCTGGAAAAAAAAATACCATCATGAAACAGGTTGCAAAGTAATTACATGTATTATTTTGTGATATACTTCAGTTTTATCCATTACAAGCTTCAATTTCAAATAGCAGCAGAGCTCCTATGACAGAGGAGATTTTGATACTCTCCACTGCTGGGCTGTATCATGTCAACCCCCCTAATGCTTACAGGGTTTTTACTTGAGCTTTCAGCAAACCTGATAATTTTGCTTGATGAGTTTTCTTACAAATTTAACCACAGTAGCTCATTTCTCATTTTCAATATGACAATGAACCACCAGTGCCAAATGATTTCAGCCAAGAAATATTGTTGATAGTGTGTACTTCCGTAACCTCTCTGTGAAAAGATAGGCTCCACGCATCCAAGCCTTAGACAGTAAAGTTATCTTTGGCACTGCTCTGCTTCACAAGAATAATGTAGTTGACAAAAGCATCATCCATAATTTAGATTAAATGATCAATAAAAGCTTCATGGTTATTTTAGGAGAGGAAAGACAATCTTCCTTGGTTTTAAAGGCTGTTAGGACCGAGGAGATTTTCCCAGCTCTGTTCCTGCACTAACTCCAGGAACCTGGAGCTCAGCTGATGTGTAACTCCCAGAAGTGCTCCAGTCTTGAAGACTTCAGGAGAGTCTACCTCGATAATGAAACTCTACTGAGTGGCAGCTCATCATTATCATTGGCAATTAGCACCACGTATGGATATGATTTTCCTCACAGAAATTAATTTACATGAAAATGGAGAATGCTAATGAAACATCAGCATTACCAGAGTTCACCATGCTTTAATCCACCATACATGAGCATTCCCTGTTCTTCAAATGGAAGGCGCATACAGATCTCATAAGCTCTGTTGCTGTTGGTGTTAATGGATGACAGCTTTCCAACAGTGAAAACAGATTGTCCTCTTGCAAATAACATATACATGTTAATTAATATACATGCAATTATGTCAACCTCAGCTGGCCATTGACTTAGATGGATTGGAGGTGAGCCAATGGCAGTGGTATGCAGAATCTGAAATGCTGGACTGTACCTTCTCTACAGAGATACAGAGACCAACAGCAGCCCCCTTTCCTGAGGTCTGTGCAAAGGACCGAGCAAACAAACTGTGGGATAAATGTGGGCTGCTAGCTATTTTTAAGTACAAATTACTGTATAGAAAGGAAACATCCTAGGTATCGACTGCCTGATATTTGCAAATAAATGTGCTCTTGAGGCATTTACATCGTATAACTTGTTTGAAAAAAAGGGGACCATACTATTTAAAAAGAGGCTACATATTGCTACTAGGGACAAGTGCCCTTTTCTGCTAATTAGTGGTGAAGAGCAACAATGTTAATAGGAGAAAAAATTATTATGAGGAATACCCAAAGAATACAACCTCATATATACAGACAGGACCACTGTACTGGAAACAATCTCCAGGTTCAGCCCAGCCATAGGTAACCACATCCCATGCCCTTGTTTTGCCTTAACTTTACTTGAAAAGAAAATTGTTTTGTCCATGTTATGGTGGAACCCAGCCTAGGCTGTCACGCTTCAGAAAGGTTAGGCAGATCTGCTGCAGGGAGGCACAGTGATGAAGCGTCATCTCACGTTACCGCTGACACACAGTACTGGATAGAAGGAAGGTGCAAGTATCACATCTCCCTCGTGCTGCTGACGTTGCTGTTAGTCTTCTGGTTTTATGAGCATTACATTTACTCTCAATTTGAAAGCAATCGGGAACTCTGAAAAACCAAGGCGGCAAGAGCAATGCCTTCCAAGATGAGCTGAGACAGGATGGGTGTTCGATTTCCTGGCAGCTGGACTGACAGAAGTGTAAAGAAAGCACCTTGGTCATCACAAACCCAGACACTTCATAGCAGGGCATTAATTTTATGGATGTGACTGTGTGCAAGATACTGACAGCCACATGAGCTATGAGTTGTCCTCTTAATTACGTGCCGTGCCTTTTGCCATTCTCCATAAATGGATCCCACCCTCCTCCCTTGCAAGCATCCATTTCAAGACATCTGCACACAGCCTACAGCAGTGCAACCCAGGTGAAGACAACCTGTATATCTGCATGTGGAAAATAACCAATGTTTCATTAAAGCACAACAATTAATCAAAACCCTTTCCTTTTCAGCTCGCCAGCGGGCAGTGGGGGCAGTGACAGTCTACACCCATCCCCTTCCAGAAGAGAGTAACAGGATTTGAAATAACTGCATCACTGTGCCAACAACATATTAAAAACAAATACGCAGAAGCAGAAATCCTCTTTGGATATATAAGTTTCATCACTTGACTGGTTTTCATTATCTTCAACACAGGTCACAAAGAAAGAAGCTCCCACCGCATCCACAAGCAAGGCAGATCTGTCAATACTTGTTTAGAGTGAGATTTAATCACTTTCACTTCAATTTTATGCACATTTGTAACCTCTTCCATGCTTAAAAAGAAAAGATTTACAGTGCAAAAAATGAATTTTATTACAGCCCAGAGGCATCTCAAGCTATGAAATGTATGAAACATGATCTTAGTATTTCTAGCACTGAGCAAGGACTGACATCATGATGGCTACGAGTCTGGAACTCTGCTCTGATTTCCTTTGCAGTCACTGTGGCAGATTATACTTACCTCCTCTTTTTCATTTTCTTAATTCTTGCTTAGAAACCTGTATCATTCATGTCAGGCAAAGCGGAGCCTGATTATTAAATCCTGCTTCTAGTCCATCTTA
This sequence comes from Strix aluco, assembly GCF_031877795.1. Taxonomy (NCBI): domain Eukaryota; kingdom Metazoa; phylum Chordata; class Aves; order Strigiformes; family Strigidae; genus Strix; species Strix aluco. Next base: position 13,088,504 of record NC_133941.1, on the reverse strand, counting down.
AAGGGAAATGGATGCACGTGGCCCCTCCTCCGTCTCTGTGCCTGAAAGACAGAGCTATCTGCATGCTCTGTTGCCTTTAAATTGGGGAATATATATGAGAAAGAGATGAAAGCAACAGTCCTAAATGATTCCACATGCTTGCCCAAAACCCAGCAAATGGAATGAAGCTTGGAGAAAAAAATGTAATTTTAAATTTAGTATCTAAATGTAAATAGATTGTTATATCACATTTTCACATCTCTCCTGTTGTGCTCTCTACCATAGTGTATTGGCAACTTATCTGGTATATAAATGCCTACAGTTGTACAAAATCCCGTTTTGTTTTATTGTGTGTGTTGGTGGGTAGTTGCTTGTCTCTGAGCTGCAACCTGAACTGTGTGGCTTTTATGCAGATTAGCACACAGAACCTTGTTTTAATAATAGAATACGAATATATTAAATTACAAATATAACATTAGTAAAAAGTGTGTTCCTCTGTAATTGCTTTACAGCCTTCTCTTCTCATAAATTATATCTTTAGCTGTCATATTTCCTTGTCACTCTCAGTAAAGCAGCAACAATTAACACCTCAGCGCCGAGGACAACCATAAATAGCAGTGGTGTTCCAGTCACCCAAGAGGTTTGTCAGCAGATCACAAACGGCAACAGGGAAGGAGAAGTTGCTAACGAGATTGTTTCTGTTTCCTGATTACTAATTTATCTAGCACACAAGTGGCCTGATGGCAACCTGGTGACAAGTTTAGAGAGGACGGTCTGTTGATGCCTGCTGCAACCCACATTGCTGCCCTGCGCCGAGCACTGCCCTGGCCAGGGCCATGTCACAGGGCCTTGCATCTCCCCAGCTCCTCGCAGGACACACATTACCCATTTGCACACTCAGGCCCCGTCACGTTTGACATGCCAGCCAGAGGACACCATCCCACACAGGTGACAAATGCTGTAGGAATGGTTTCTCTCCATTTGTGTAGTCTTATCAAAACTGAGTCAATGAAAATACAGCAGTGAGCATAATTTAACCTTCAAGATGAACAACACTCGTGTTGAAGCACTGTCTGAGGAATGAACAACCTGAACAAACTCCTCTGACCATCTCTCCCTCACTTCTGATGGGCACGGCCCTCTAGATTCTCCATGTGGGATAACGAGTGATTGTCCTGAGCAGTTACTGAAGAACCCAGCCAAGGGAGAGCCAGAATGGGCCAGGGGGAGGATTGAAAGAGCATGCTATACAAAATGCTGTAACAAGAAGCAAGGGCTGCTTACAAGGAGTAAACACACTTTGGAAATTAATAGAAAAACAATTACATAATAGAACTGTATAGATTTATATAGTCATCACTCATACTCCTTTTGCTACTCTTGTGACACGGTGTATTATGGCATGTATTACTAATACGCTGCTTGTAGTCTCCAGGAAATGCCAGAAAATCAAAACCAGAATGAAAGTGGGTGGTGTCAGTTATATTTTAAGTTTGTCTTTTCCTTACCTTTTTACATATGTTTCAAATTCCTTAATAAGATTTCATCCCTCTGCTTTGCTCTTGTAAAGTGCTTTTCTTTCTTATTTTTCTCCAGTATTGAGAGTGATGTCACCACAGAATCCTGATAGGCATAAGGACAATAACTGTATTTCCAGATGAATGCTAGACCATGGCAAGGATCTTCTCTGATGGGGGGGTTATCCAGGAGAAACTCAAGACACCTGGAAACACTACCCTGTCACAATCTCTTTGTGAGAGATGCAAATGTCTGTCTTTATAAAAAACAACTTTTCTCTAATTTGGTGGGGTATTGTACATTGCTAATGCTGCTGATTTCATATCCCCCCCTTCTGTGACTGTCTCACCCCTTCCACCCTGCTCTGCCCCATCAGCAGTTTCAACTAACAAATATTTGGGAAATGTGGGTTCAGATTTTGGAGAAGGATGTTCTGCATGTTACAACAGCAGCAAAAACACACGGAGTGTGAGAGAGAGGCCTTAGGCCAGTTAATTCTCTAGAAAAGCCAGAATCTGTGAGCAGTGTAGTTAATTCATTAAAACGCCATCAAAAAGCTGTACAGGAAGATGGAAGGTGCGTGGGGGGGAGATAATGGGGTTGGGACAGTACAGCACGGGCTTGGGAACGCCTATCCAGCAGAAAACAAACCCCAGTTTCCACTTCAGCTTCACCAGCTCCAAAACCAAATGTGATTTTCAAGTGTGACGATTGGTACATTTTGTGTGAATTGGTATCCAAGGCACAGGACCCTAAATTGTCACTGCAAATAGGATCGAATTAAGCAGCCCCAGACATGGAACATAAAGCTGAGAAGGAACTAAAATGGCATAAAGAGAGAACGGGGCTGTGTTGCTTAGCAACCACCACCTTTTTGGGTGGATTAAGCGAGTCCGGACACATTTGCACTGTTGACAATCATTGCTGGTAACGTAAAGGAGCTTTTCTGTATCTCTGGTGACAAGTTCAGTTAGGTGCTGTGGTGGCGAGGACCAGGAGACCGTGTGAGGTGAGCACCAGCCTGAGCGTGACTAGCACCCTGGTTATAGGGATGACCTGTTCCAGCACAGATGTGCTCCAGAACTCGGTTTTCAAGAGGTCTGAGGCTGCTTCATTGAGATTTCTGATTCATTCTCCTACAGTTAGTACAGCTCACACAATTAGGTTATTCCTCTCTGTAGAAAAGTCACAAGAAAAGCTGAATGCTACGCAAGGCTTAGTCATCCTCTTCCTCCATCACTGATTTTTTCTCCAATGGGTTTAGGTAACACCAGGCCAAAACCTCCATGCACATTGTATTGGTTCTTCCAAAACCTCAGTCTGGGCTTGCAGGGTCATTCCTGAAGAAACCAAGCAAGGTTTGTGTATCTCTATTCTCATCTATGGCTGGAGGAGTTCAATTTAAAAGGTCATCAGCTCTTCACAGAGACTTTTTCTTAGTTTATTTTGCTAACAAATAGATGCTTTCCTGGATGGAAGTGCCACCACTGTCTGCAGGGCTGCCAAAGCCATCTCAGCCTGTTGGCCAACTTGACCAGGTTTCCAGAGCACTAGCATGTAAGGGAAGTTACACAATCCACAGCCAGATTTTGGCCTTCAGTTCAAAGAAAGTAACTGCGGGAGTTCAGTTATGGCCATGCTTGTCTAAATTGCAGCTTTGATCCCACAGCCTTGGGTAGAACAGCCCCATGTCTGCTGTGTGTCTGTCCCATCCTTGTCCTGTCCCTGTGCACATGATGGCACAGAGATGGCACATCTTACTCTGTATGTTGGCGCTCTTAGAGCAAAAACCTTCTCTTGGGGGGAGGGAGGCATTCACAACTGTGGTGCTTCATGGAAAAGAAGAAAAAAAGAAGATCTGTTGCAAGAAGAAAAAATAATTTTAAAAGCTGCAGCTTGCTTGGAGTACAACTAAGCCAGACCTCAGTTCCAGCAGCACTCCCCCACCACAGCCTCTCCTTTCCCACTGCTGATGGCTTGCTTCCTTACGGCCATCTATGATCCTTCTGCAGAGATAACTTTAAAATCTACTTACATGCTGCAGTGATGTTTGCCTTTGCAGCTTGAGTGGACAGCAATGGACTCCAGCCCTGGGGAGAGGATGATGCTCTCCTCTTGCTCAGCTCTGACAGGCAGTCCCTGGAGGAGCCCCTCCTGTTTGGTGTTTTGCCTTTTTTTAAGAATTTAAGATATTATTTTAGTGCTAATCTCTTCTTGAGTTTTAGTCATTTAAACTTAAGTCCTGTAGGTTGCCAGGTGATTACCACCAAAATAATAAAATGCACTAGGTATTAGGAATAGGTGTAAAAATCTTCCAAAGGTAATTTGAATGTTTCCTCCAGATGTTCCTTCAAAGATGAGTTTGCTGTCAAAGAATTTCCAGTGCCATTATGATATTTGTGCTGGCTTTGCTGAGATTCATTAGACTGGCTGAAGTATTCAAAGGATAGAACCGAAAGATGCTTGCAAACCTCAGCCTGAAAAATTGTCACCGCTCAGCTGCATCTGTGCACCCCTCCATAGAGGAGTCGGGCCTGTCTGCAGGAGGCAGCGCGTGTGGATGAGGTGTTCCTGCTCTTTAATACAGAATGTGTTATTGGGGAGATTCCTGCTAGCAGGGAGGAAGAAAAAACATCTCTGCAGTCCGGAAGATGAAAGTCTTGCAAATATATATATATATATATATATATATATGTATAAAGCAAACAGCTCACAAAAAAGTCATTGAGTAAGGTTTCTGAAGCCAAACTCTTCAAATTAATTAAGGACAGCTGGTAGGTGAATATGAATAATAAAAAGCCCTGCAGATTTTAACTGGAAAAAACCCCAAAGGTTCATTGGATAAATGTAGAACAAATAATTTGCCTGGCTTTAAAAAGAAGAAATATATATTCAGATATTCATATATTCAGATATTTTCTTCACAATTTTCACGATACGACTGTCTCATTTTCTGCTTCTATGCATTTAGAAATTTTGCAACAAGATGCAATTACATTTGCAGAAGCTGATTTGCTGTGGAGGCCACAACTGATCTCTGCAATGCAAAGAGAGAGAAAAACAAGCTTATGGTCCCCCTGCGACCTGTTGTCACCGTGTAACCAGGCAGGAACCGCAGTGCCAGCATTGGCTTTGGCAGTGCTGTTCCAGCCTAACAGCTGGGAGGACAACCGTTGTGCTGAGTCTCTTGGGCTCAGATTGGGTCAATAACATGACATTCTGGTCAACACCTTGATCTAGAGAAACTGCTGTACCTGAAATCACTCCAACTCTTTGCCAGAGAGACATTCCTGTGTTGTGCTGTATATCCTTTAAGGGGCTCGTTTCTGTATGCCACTGCCAAGCCCTGGGCTGTGCCTACTTGTGGGCTACGCTGAGCCCACAGAAACACCCCAGAACCTGCTGGCAAGTTCATGCCGAGCCCTGCTCCCACTGCAAGCCCCGGGGATCTGGTCTGTCTGCATTTCACTGTGTGCTGAGATGGATGAAGAACATGCAGAATGAGCCCACCTTTACTTGGAAAGCAAAAGCAATTTGGTGGCAGCAGCTTTTTAAAGTATCCCACTGATGTCAGTCACCCGTTGCTGCTAGGAAGACCCAGATGTGTGGGATCTAATACTACCAAGTTCATCTGAGGGAATGGGAAGCAGTGAAGAAAATCCCAAAGCTGGCTGAAATCATCACAAGTCAGGTTGGGCCACATGGATAAATTTTTACCTAGCGTAGACACATAATATATTGCTTAAGGTTAGAAGTCTAATGAGCTGTCGCAAAAATGTCAAACGCTGCAAAACTAAAAAACAAATCAGCCTCTCTGACATGTGCACACACGCTACTTTAGGAAAGCAAGGCCAGATCCTCTTTTGGCTCAACTCTACTAACGTGAACAAGGTGGCTGGAAGCCAGATGTCCAACCAATCTATCTCGTTACATCACCAAATGCCACTCAGATGTCTTTGCTTCCAATCTGCAAAAGGCTGATAATGTTTATAATCTCCTGCCTCAGAGCAAGATCATAAGGTGAACACCAGAAATCTTGAATATGTGATTAATGCCAAGAGAGTGCCATCAGAAAAACGGCCTAAGCAATCTTGCATGTCAGCGCTGCTTTATATACACTTGTTAACCTGGATTCACCTGGTTCACCTCTATTGCTTTCAGAATGCAACTAAAAATTAAATTATTACTTCAAGTTATTAGAATAATTATGTTTATGCATATGCATACAAATGTATTGTTCAGAGCAGGGCTGGGCACATGCTGCAGGTTTATTTCTCTCTAAAGAGAGTTCATGCGTCTGTCACTTTACACAGCTTCCACTTCTAAATTCCTCATATTCTAACCAGGGCTACATTCTACCTTTAGGGCTTTCTTATTATTATCCCTTTTAGAAATGGATATTTACCCTGTCTATCATGTAGCCCCTAAGCAAACTCCGACTGCAGAGCTAGTCAAGTGAATGATATAACTACACTTCAAGTGAGCCTTGAACCCATGGGACTGGCAAAATATCGTACAGAATAGTGCCAGGGCCATAAGTATCAATTACAAATATCCAATATAATGGGTTCTCTTAACGAGGACTGCTTTGAAGTTCCCAGAAGGATTTAACAGGAAGCAAGAGTATGACCTTGCCAGTTCCCCAGGGCACACTGAGATCTGAAGTAGTTTTTTCTTTAAACAAAAGTCCATTTTAGCTTATAAGGCTTTCAAGTAGTAGCTGCTATCAGAGGCATATGGTTTTAATTTGTCAGGTTTTTTTACAATGCACCTTTTGTGAGAACAGAGAATGTATCTGATAGGAAGACTAATAAAAGCAGCTCTTGGGTGAGATAATGGCATAACGATAGAGATCAGTTCAGGTCAAAGTGGCAATGACATGACATGCTTATAGACTAAGACAGCTTGTTAGGGTTTGCATACATTAAGTATGTGTTTGCTTTGTCATTCTGCAAATGTATTAGATTGAGACCAATCTGCTGTTGAGCTTTTATCTTGACAGGGATGAAGAAACTCTAAGCTCAGACAACATGGGGAAAGTGATTGTATTAGATGCTTGCACTACAGTACAAAGCTAGAAAATTCTGACTTCAGTTTGAGTAGAATAATACCCATTAATTTCAGTGAAGCAGGCTTTCCCACAATGAATCCCAGAAAGGGTGGCAAGCTTATCATACCAATCACCCTAAAACTCACAAAATGATGGAAAGATTATTCTGCAAAGTCAGTATGCACCATTGCACATGGCACTTACCTCTTTAGAAAAGAAGACTGAATTGCTTATTTGGGCACATTTTCCTTTAGTGTACTAGATAAATAATGAACTCTAGCTCATGCACTGACTTCGAACCCCACTTCTCTAGCACAGGAGGAAAGAAATACAGCTGTACGTGGTTGGAAGTTTTGCCTAATGGTCTGGGGTAACTGTTACACTTCTCTAACATTGCTCTGTAGACAGCAAATTTAATCTGTCTTTGTAAAGATGAGTAAGGAAAAATCCTGTAGAATGTAGCACAAAACATACACTTTCCTTTTTTGAGACAGTGTAATGGGTGAACTCCCCAGTTAAGCTCCAGCTCTTCAGACAGGAGCAGCATTGCACACTGCAGCCAAAATTGCACACCTGCTCGACTTGAGGGCAAAGCACCTCCTCATTTCAGCAGAGCCAGTATCACTTGCCGTAAAAATTTACAGTATAGTATAAAATACTGTGGACAGTTACTGTTTTCTTATGACGCTTCTATTGCACTTTTCAACTTGGACACTGAGCGCTTTTGTGTTTCTTGTGGTTTTCAAGCACTCCGCTGCAAGCAACCACGTGCCAACAGCCCACCGTCACTGGGATCTTAGGGCAAAACATGCCCCTGGGGAACGTGACCAAAATAAAATGGCCTCTGATGGGAGATGCGCCTATGGTAAGGGCGAAACTGAGTGTCAGAGGAAATTCACTCCTCTGAAGAATATTATAAAGATATGTACCTTACAAGCTCTAAAAATAGGCCACAAATGGGATATGTGATACATGCTCCCCCTTTGCCATGATGAGATATGGCATTCATCATTTCTGAATATTTACCAATGGAAGTGATAGTTCTCTGTAAACAAACAAAAAACATGTCATTTATTTCTCTGCCTCTGAACTGCTTATGCTGATAACTCTGTCAGTGTCAATAAACTCCTTTTGTTAAGCTGGGAAGATGATCTAAACTACCTGCGGTGATAGACACTGCTTTCAGCCTCCTCAGGGCTGGGCTAAAAGATAATTTTTATCAGCCACACCTTTGACTGCTTTGCAAGGTATTATTAAGGTAGGTGCCTTCAGAGATAAATTCAGAGGTTGTTGTTAATATTAATTTTCCCATCTGAGCCATTAAATGTGACTTTGAGTCAAAGAACTGAGCCAGACCCATACTGTTTATGGCCTGAAAAATCATCCTGTTTTTGCCAGAAAGATAACTGTAAGATTGAGATTTTGAGTCAGGTAGTAAGACTGCAATAGGAAAGGATTAATTTTACCCTTCTAAATAAAAGCTAAAACCAACAAAGTATTGTACCACTGAAGAACATCAATCTTGAGCATGTTTGGCTGCATCTTTCTCCTATCTACTTGTCTGCTTTGCAGATAAAAACTTCTGGGTCAGGTGAAGTTTGAAAGTATCTGCAATGCTGGGATCAAAGAATAAACAGCAGAAAGTCTTATCAACACTTCCAGCAAATGAAAGATTGCAGAGAGGCTTAAAGAAGACCTGGCACGGGGAACAGCCATGGAGCAGGCTGGTGCGTTTGTGCACTTCAGGGTGAGATGTCATTTGGGGCTCGGGCTGGGGAGCAGAAATCCCCACCCGGGGCAGCGGAGGCAATGGGGAGCCAAGAAAGAGGCAACAGAAAGAGGAAAGAGGGAGCCAAGTGCCAGCAGACAGCAGAGTCACTGTATGGATCTTCACATCAACAGCTAGAAAAAACAACTAGAAAAGTGCACAGGATCTTAGGAAATGTGTTTCTAAATCTTTATGAGATTATGGCAGAGAAGAAACAAATCCAATTCATATTACTCCTTAATTGGAGTCGACAGTACAGAAAACATACTAATTTAAACTACATTTAAAATGCTTCCATTTGAATGCTGTGGACTGGAAAGATAACAAATAGTGGCAAATTATTTTCATCTGCTTAAAACAAAGTAATTAATAGTACTTTGGTTATCTTACCTGGAAAGCCAGGCTCTGTTGAGAGCTGTTAAAGCCAAGTGTGAAAACAGTTTGCATGAAACATAATTAAAATTATGACCTGAGTGATCTTCTAAAACATCCCAAAGGAGTCCTGAAGTCAGAGCTATATGAAAATGATTCCTCTCTACCTCTTGACTTTGTTCCTGAACCAGCTCCTGAATGTCCTCCACCACCTCGTGCTGCAGCCCCTTCCACCGTGGCTGGGGTCTCTGGAACTGACCCTCTCCGCTCAGCACAGCATTTTCCAGCTCTCCATCATTTGACCTGGCATCCTGGAATGTTTTATTCCCTTCTCTCCAGCTACTGAGGACCAATACAATAAACCCCCACCCAAACCTGTTTCTGACACTCTGCCTAAACCACACTCTTCTTCAGTCACTCCCTGTCCTAGCAAACCCCAGCACTCAAAACCCAGCGAACACCTGGGTTTTGACCCAAGCAGATATACAAGTAAATACCTGGTTATAAAGTAATCACATAAGTAATCATGTACTTACACCCACATTTGGTAAATACTGCTCTACATGTCTAGCTAGTTCATCCATTCAGTGATCAAAGAATTGAAAATGTTTTTCTAATTAATCATTGTACTTAATCAAAAAATCAAGAAAACTAGAATTCTGTGCAGTTGCCAAACAACAGGAATGTAGGATTGAACAACAGCTTCCCCCCCCCCCCCCCCCCCCAACTATATTCAGTTGTGGGTTTCATATAGAGTTAGATTACAAAGGTAATTTCTGTTTACTCATTTAATGAATTACCAGCAATTTCATTATTTACTCTGTTTATTTCCATTTGTTTTCCTACATACTAGTGCATTACGTTCCAAACAGCCCCCTGAATGCAGTAGCTATATCTCTGTGCAGTGCCAAACCAGAAGTCTTGCTAGGACCTGGGCTCAAACAAATCAGCCCATTTCAACCAAGCAACTTGGGCACTCACAGAGTCAGGACCAGATTCGTATTTCTCACAATTTGGAAACACATACTGTTTTTCAATAGAAAACTGAAAGTAAGATGACACCTGGAGAGAAAACTTTTGCAGAATTTGGATTGTGTCTAAGTCAATCTCCCAGTCAATAATCTGCCCATTCACGCCATCAGTCACATTTCTGGGCAAACCACAGCTCTGCTTCTGACGTGCATTACAAGGGAACCAGGCAACGGGGAGAAAAATAACATCTCGACAAAGGACTGTTAATCTAAAGCTATCATCGGACGTGAATGACAAGCTTCTACCAAACACAACCTCCCTGTGTGAGAGAAACAGGTCATAGTTTTCTTTTAAATAACTGTAAGTGTCATATTTATTGCTCCATTTGTTCTTTCCAGGAAAACATAATGATAGAAAAGACTGATCAAACACTTCAACATCCCATGAGTAACCAGTTCTTACTTGGTACTCTGAAGAGATGAATTTCCCTTGATAAACACTGGATACAAAGCTGTATTTTGTCCAGTTTTTTTAGGAGACTTTTCACATACCCAAGCACGTCCTGACTGCTCAGGGCAGTGACTATGTCCTCGGTGAAGCACGTTGTACACTGGGGCCCAACCCATGACAGGATTCATTCTGGCTTGTACTTAGACTGCACCAGAACCTCCTTCCTGGGTTGGCTCTGTGTCTCTGAGTCAGCGTAATCCCAGAAGAAACTGGTGCCAAATCTTTTGTCAGGTCATTTCCTTAGGAAATCTTATTTCATCCTGATGTGACACAAACAAGAGCCTGGTGGGGACTTCGGTTGGCTCCTCCACCCTTCAGGTGTCCTGGCATCCCCAGGGGTTGGCTTTGATTGCAAGACCTGGCCTCTGCTACCAATGCCTCCAGAGAGGGGGTCTGTAGAGTTCCAGCCCTGTGATGCAACTGGCAAGATTAACACCATATAAATGGAACTGTGCCCAGTACAGGGACATTTGGCTATGGGTGATCCACCACTGGGAGGATGACACTGTCTTACTGCCCCAATAGAGATGAAGCTTGTATGGGAAAGTCCAAAAGGCAGGGGTGACTGCCCAAGGGTCATCAGAGAGCAGTAAAGACACTCTTTCAACACTGGACTCTGCTACACATGTAAAAAATCATTTTAAACAGCATTCCCCTAATGCTTTACAATTTGGCACATCAGCTTAAAACAGAACAATAACACCGCGTTCAACTGCAGGTCTGTTGGCATTAAAAAGATGCGCACAATTCCGAGAATGTGTGTGTGTGTGTACATTTGTTAGTCTACACGGATATTTGGGGTGTGTTTGCACTGGCAGGGGAAAGAGGACACATGCACGTGCAGAGTAACCACAATCTTCATCCCTCTCGCGTGGGAAATCTGAATTACTTTGGTACAGACCAAACACAACATGACACCACTGACAGGGCCACTCCTCACCTGAAAGGAACTCCTCTCCTTTGCTTCAAGTTGGCCTGCTTGAACTGGTTGGCAAAGAGTTGCAAGTATCAGAAAAATCAAGAATGTTCATGAAGTGCAAAGAGGCTAAATTCACTGGAAAATTTATTCATGGTATGTAATTCTGTAATACAGTGTCTAACAAAATTACACTCCGAGCTGCATGGTTAAACAGTACAATTTTACTGCAATCAACATCTAATTTTTTTTCAGAAAGTCTCGATTTCAAATATCCTGGAAATGTTTAATAGCTGATATTAATAAGAGTACAGATTTAATATAAGATTCTCTATTTCAACATGATAAGCATTATGACAAGTGGTGTAACTATGGCAACTATATATTTTTTCTTCATTTTTCCACTGAACAGCAAGAACAGACATCTCACTAGATGCAGTGCCAGACTCTTCTCCCAGGTAAGACTCAGTGCTCTGAGTTACAGAGCAGTAACTAAGCCAAACATCAGATCCCAGGACTGGAATGCTTTTCTTTCCTATTACGTGTTTCTGTTGTGTTTCACAAGCGTTTACATGTATTTAGCCATTAACCTAATTCCCTTCCTTTTTTTGCACTATGGCTAGAAAATAAAAACATGCCTTTGTTCCCTTCTGTCAGACAGAGTTCAAAACCAGCAAACTCATGCCAAAATCAAATACCTATTTTCACAAACAAAATGATGCTCTCCTCTGTAAGGTATCACCATACGTCACTGAAAGGGGTGCCTACATTTCCTTTCCTGAAGCCAATAAAGAGAAAAAAAACCCTGTGATATTTTCCAGAGATGCTGGATGTGAAAGCGGTGTATTTGCAGTAAGAGAGAAACACTGAGAAAGACCAATTTCTTATGTGCCGTTTTGATTTGCTGCTGCTTACTGGCCCCAAAAAAACCTAACAAACCCAGGCCCCTGCTGCGCGAATATATTCTCTGTTTGCTATCTGTGTCAACATAAAATAATATCTATCCCATTTTACAGTATGATTTTATGTCAGTGACAAATGAATGCTCAGCTGTGTCTCATGCTCATTTTACTCACATGCTCCTCCAGTTCATCAGCACTGTCATTTCCAAGCGCTGCACTGAAATTTTCTACAGGTTTGTTTTCCACAAGGTGACAAAATATATCAAGGCTTGGGTAAAATCACCAAAGATACACAACTGCACGCAGGAACAGGCTTGTACAACGTTATAACACCCGTGCCTGATGCAAACAAAACATCTTGACCAGAAACACGATAGCCATCAGGTGAATGTGGCTACAACCAACAGGCAGTCACCGGGGTATGTTTGATTTTGTGACAGCCATCATTTATTTTCTAATCCTGATGACTGTAACACACTTCAGCACACAGTGATTTTCTACCATCGACCTTTTTTTCCAATTCTTATCTATACAAGCTTTGAACCGTTTTCTTCAGGCTTGTAATCATGCACACAGAAAACCGCAAGGATTCATGTCTTTGAGAACTTAACTACCCTGTAATATTGCTTATTTTCAGTTTTCCTGGCTTTTTTACTCCATTATTACTATAATTAGCTTTTTGAACTCACTTACCAAATTTTCAATAGGTTTGTGAACAAATACTCTTTCAGCCAACCCATTGCCACTGGTTCTGTGTACTGGTGGAAACACTTTGTACCTGCTGGCCTGTGACCTGTTCCACTAAAGACTGGACTCCAGTGATTTCAAATATCATTAATCTCAGAAAAATACACAAAGGAAAGAAAAAAAAGAAAAATAAAAGATCTTTTGTTCTGAGTAAAAACACAGCAGCAAAATCACCAGGTCTAACACAGAACTGAAATCTCAACAGCCAAATCCAAGAGGAACAGGCTCTGCTTGTTCCCAGCGAGCCACAGACCCTTTTTCTGCAGAGAAAACATAGAAAGGGAGTGTTCCCCCATCAGATCTGCTGGTGGGTTTTTTTGTTGACTGAACTTCACTGCCAATGTGTTCAATCCTGTTACTTCAGTGGCAGCTATGAATAGACCTTTATACCTGAGGGGAAAAAAAATTTAAGTCACTCATTTGATACAGGTTTTGCACCTAACCTTATCATCTAGATAGATTTCATCACAAATGTAAGCTACTCACTTCTAAACCAGATGTAAGATGTCCTTAAAATAATTCATTTGGCTGTCCTTTACTCCCTGCAGTATGTGATAGCTGTTACGGTGCTGATGGCTGTAAAACCATTGTCCGGGAACTGAAGCAGAGCTTCTTCACATATGTTTTAATTCAGCACAGAATTTTTAAAGGAGCTTTTTTCTTTAATGAAAAAATGGAAAAATTATACCTTGCTTTGATGAACAGGGAAATAAAATGTGTATCTCAAGGCATGTGTTACTGGCTGCTGCTGGGCAGAGCTGGGCAGGCTGATGTGTGTAACGGCAGAAATCCCTCACCACTACCACCGAGCTGAAGGGAACTGGCTTACACCAGGGCATGGTGACCGAGCACCATATCTGAGCACAAATGTTGCACTTCACAGTCCATCAGAAATATTTTATCTCTCAGAATATTGCATGCCAAGCGTGTACTCAAGGCCTTTCTCTTCTGTCCTGTCTGCACGCCAAGCCTCAATGTTTAACTGCACGGGGGTTTTTCCGTGGAGGGGAGGGGCTTATACCACGTGCACTGCCTTGGAAAGAGAGCTGCAGTGTCAGTTGGTGACGGCTGTTTGGCTAACTGTTAATAATAATTTAATAAATTCAATTAACTGATCATAATAACCACAGGCAAACTAAAATGCCTGCAAAACAATCTTCTAGCAGTCAAAAATCACCAGCTGCAAACATGATCAAGAAAATCTGCAAAGACTGTAAATCGTAAAACCTCAAATTCAGCTTCCCTACTACCTCAGAGGCCAAAACATAGTACAAAGTTTAGCATATGATTCCTTCAGTCTTTGATTTAAAGGCTGTTAAGCGTTCTCTCCTAAAATCTCTTTTCTAGCTACTTCCAGTCAAACTATCCACACTTTTATCCTCAGTGGCCAGACAACATCGTGTGTCTGAGTTTGAAAATCTTTCTTGGGCTGGGAAGATTCCTGATTATAACCAGTCAGGTTTTGCACCTGAGGTTATGGATCATGGCTGCTCTTGGGGACCCTTTTGTTCTAATTATAGTAACAATTAAAAGAGGACACATGCCGAAAGCTGCAAGATGCAATTGTAAGGCTTCCTATTGCTTGGGTAGGGGAGAAAAGAAATATTACTCCAAATATTGCAATGTCCTAGGCTGGGATGATTCCAGTGATTTCAGTGAAATTAAGCTGAGAATGTCAAGTCTGATTTCACAATCCTGCAACTCTTTATCTGAGTCACCTCATTAACACAGACAAGGATGTGAGTGCACGTAAGAGACTACAGCAAGCTACCACGCAAGAACAGCATCAAGTGAGTTCTGTCAAGGTGACATTTACCCTGCTCGGGAGAAAGGGAGTCATTGTAAATATATGGAAGACAAAAGAGCCAAAAGTCTTTGTCTTTTCCCTGATATTACAGTTTATGAATTTGATAAATTCTCCCTGAGAGGATGTAAGGACTGATAAATTAGTCAAAGGGAGAACTCAGCGCTGCTAAGAGTTTACTAAGCAAAAATGCAACAGGGACTGTCCATGAGGTATAACAATATATGCTCACTCCTCTTCCAAATTTCCTAAGAAAAAAGATCACATAAAAAGACAAAGAGAAACAATGGAACAAACAAGGAATACTAATACTGATATACTAATTAATACTCATTTATATCTCAAAGACATACATCTAGCTACCTAGCTTTTAATATAGAAAGCACTTATAGTCATGAATAATGTGTTTTAACTAGCATTGTTCAAACATCAAACTATAAGGTGATCGTTTAAGCGCATAAAGAATTTCAGCTTTTAAAAAAGGAAACAGTCTGACACTTTCCTGCATATTTACAAGTCTTGTATCATGTAAGTCATGAAAGGTGTGAGACAGTCTGCAAAATAATGACTATGGGAGCATGCAATTATGTGAATGTATTAAAGTGCATCATCAAAAGTAGTTATTTTGAGATGTAAAAAAGAAAGTAACCAAATCCCCAAACGTTTAGACAGGCTCCAGGAGGGACCATGCCTCACCCGGAGGCTGCAAACTCCCCAGGGCCTCATGGCATCTACAGGCCTGTAACTGGCACACTTAGAGTACTTCCAGCAAAATTTCCTGGCCATGTAACAATATTAAAAAAAAAATTTAAAAAAAGTATCTCATAAGTAGTTGGAGTCCAGCTACACTTAACAAAGTCAAAAAGATGAAGACTTGGCTTCCTCTGGCCTACCTTTAGGTCTCATTCAAGCAACGGTTGCAAAAGACTAATTTCTGAGAGGTTTTAAATGAAACCTTTAAACAACACATACTGCTCTCAGCCATACACAGTCCTGTCATGGCTTTAAAAAATATGTACCCATTGTGAGGGATACCATTCACAGTTTGAAACACCATGAGAGGAGTCTAACCTTGCGTTGCCAAGAAGGATAACTGTAAACCCCCTTGTATCACTCACAAGATGGTTAGGGAAAGAATAATTTCTGGCACTAGTTTGGCTGCTGGGCAACAGGATGCTGTCACGGATCTAGAAAACCTGAAGGAAAAGGTTGATTCAAATGGATATTGAGACCTTGAGAAACTGGTAAAAATTAAAATGCAAATTGAATGTGCAAATGCAAATGGAGGAGGAGGAATTACGTTCTCAGAACAGAAGTCCTGTTTTTTCCTTTTTTTAAAGGAGAAACCTGGAGAAAGCAGCTGCCATGGCCCCATGCTGGTGGCTGCAGGGACAGGGTGCTGCTCCACTGTCTCACGGGGAGCGGGGAGGGCTCCGCTCTGCCCCAGAGCCCCCAGCCATGCTGGTGGCAAAGGGCTCCGAGGACAGCACAGGAAAGGGAACTCACCAAACCTAATGAATGTGTCAAAAACATCAAAGAGCACATTTAAGTTTCACTCGTCACTCTGCAGAGCACACCAAACTGTATTTTCTTTCCAGCATACCGGTCTTAAGGCACTTCAGTCCTGCATGTCTTCACCTCTTTAGAGGTTGTATCTGCATAAATCTTTTAGTTTAAAAAGTAAATAAGACAATATCAAACCAGCAAAATTGTACCTGTGGAAAACAGGTCTCATTACAGATACCCCTTGGTGTGTACAAAATTAAAGGTTGTTCAGGTGTTCAACCTCATCAAATGTAGCTGGGCTATGGCTTGGAAAATATGTGCTAATGAATAAGTAATTTCTGGAATAAATACTTAGATGCCAGTTTCCAGCTTAAATTGGCAAAAGTACTGGAGTGCAAGGAGCCTAACAGTGCATAGAAGGGACCCGTGCACATCTCTCGATTGGCACGTGTGCATTAGAGACGTGTCCCTACCAGGGAGTCACCATGGGGAAAGCAGCTCAGGAGAAAAAGTTCATGGTGATTACAAGAAGAGGGAGGAAAAAAATCACCTCCAAACGGTAGGAAATAGAAAATAAAAAATGCACCTATGGTTCATATTGTGGCATAACAGCAAATTGTGTTTTATCTGCTTTCTCAAACTATGCTATGCAAAGTTACATAAAAATAAGAGTTAATGCTCCTGAGGGGGAGCAATTGCAATACAGTCTGTTGCAAAGACATTTTTGCTAAAGCTTTAGTAAGCGCTGCCCGATCAATGTTGAGCGGTATTTCTGCAGGTCTCCTGACAGAAGCAGAGCAAGCCTTGCCCTGGTCCTGTCCTTCAGATGCCAGGGTGAGAGGGTCCCAGCCTGCAGCGCCGGGGACTGCACCATAGGCAGGAGATGGGACACACTGCACAGTGCAGGGAAAGGCACCAGCCCGATGCTGCGGTGGCCTTGCTGCAATAAAACAGATGTTCCCTCGATTTCCCATTGATTGCCTGGGCATAGAGTGGTTTGGGTTGGAAGACATCTTTAAAGGTGACCTAGTCCAATCCCCTGCCATGGGCAAGGCATGGTCCTTTGTGCCATGGCCAAACCAGCTGTGAAGAGCAGTTTAAGTATCAGTTGAGAACAGGAAAAATGCTCAGGTTCTGTGGTAAAAAGTAGCTGAAAACAAAACGCAAAGGTGAGGTCTTGCCCCAGGACGGGACCAGCCAACTTCTTACCCTAAAATCATATTTGGGTAGTTCAGAGCGCTCATGTTTTCTAACCTAGAGGAAACTGGGGGAAGCCTGTGCTCTTCAAGAACTGAGCCTTCCTCCAGGAGGATGAGATGCAACCAATTTTAACTGAAAAACTTGCTAAAAAGGGAAGTGAATTTGTTCATCCATTTTATGCTTGAGTGCCTTCACTATCACTTGAAATCTGTTCTGCAGATGAAGCTTTACAGACCTTGGCACAAAAGGTGCCACTGAGGCGGCCACGCGCCGTGGCTGGCAATGCCATGACGGGTGGTGGGTCCGTTGCTCTTGCAACGCTTCTTGCACAGACCAAGGGTGAGATGTGGAGCTCCGCACCCCCACGGCACCCAGGTGGTGCAGGGGCACCCCCAGTGTGATCCATCCCATGATCAACAAAATAAAGTGGGATCTACCCTGTCAACAGAATTATTTACAACTTGGGGAACAGGAAAATACATATTAGGGACTAATTTGGGGTGTTGCATGGGCTTATTTGGATGTACCTTTGTGCAAGACTTTTAAAATAAGCATATTACTGTTAGAAGAAATTTATGATAAATGTTTAGCTTTTCAGTAAGCCATTCTAGAATAAATAGATGCAGTGAAGACCTGACAAAGTCTTTTGCTTACCAATTGCAAATTCTCATTTCTTAGCAGTCTCCACTGAATAGAAAATCCTTTGAGTGAACTTAAACACGGAGCACTAAAACTAGCCAGATTTCAAACAAAAATGATGCTTCAATTCAGAAAACAATTATTCTATACCACATGCTCCAAGGCGTGATGAGCTACAGAACATGACACAATTTGGACCCAAAGCCTTCAAAGAGTTGCCCTGTCCCCAGAGAGGCTGCTGCTGGATGGCATAGGTGGCCCCGGGGGTACCCCCAGCTTCCTGGGACTGCACACAGGAGGAGAACAGGCACAGAAAATCCTCAGCACTAGAGGGTAACTCAAACTATTTACCTCTTTCAACATAAACCCAAGATCAGTTTGAAACCATGTCATGACATACCACACAGCTTCATTACAGCATAACCTAAGTAATTGTATATATATTCTAGGAGAGATATGACCAAGAAACTTAATGACTTCACACAACATGATACTGCACACACCTTACAAATGATCTGAACACTTTGCAATCACCATGGAAATTCCTCTGCATACAGATCAAGCAAAAAATGACTTGTAAAACAACTGAAAGCTTTTTGGAAGCAGCACATTGTGCCCGAGCCCCTGCCTCGGACTGTGGCTGAGCTGCCCTCACTCCTAATACAACTATAATTGTTTAACAGCCTAAGTGGTGTTCATGGCCCGCTCTGGATAACAGCCATCCGTCCCAGTTCTGCCCTTGCAGAGGGGTACAATGATTGGCATTTCCAAATTAATTCAGATAGTACTGGAGATCTACTCAGTGCCCAAAGCAGTGTGCAGGACCAGCTTTGGGAAACCCAAGGTGAATGCAAGAGGAGTGCAAAGTTTAAGGATCTGCCAGCTGTAGTACAAAGTTCAGAAGACATTTCTGCTGAGCAGGCAGCTGCCCCTTTTTGTGTCCTTAACCCCTTGCAGCCGAGCACTGCAGCACATAGCTAAGGTGGAAAGGTGAGCTGCTGTTTGAAAATCTGAGGCCAGAGCCTCAGCTAATATCAATTGATATTTCTTCTTCAAAGCAATGGGACTACTGTGGTTTAGAAATGCTCAGCACCTGGCCCAGATCAAGTCAAAGTTCAGCAGAAAAGACAGACAAGTGATAAAAGGTTGCTGATGAGTTGCAGTGTTTCACCATTATTCCTGCTAAAACAGCTTGAAGTGCTGGATGATCACCAGTACCATCCTATTGCAAAAAGCAACTGAAATAACATTGTCCAGTAATAATAATCCAACCAAAAAAGCAGGGGGACAGCCTCCATTTAGTCTCTCCTTGACTGCTTTTATAAATGTTATGGCAGACTTCAGAGCATGCCCTTATGGGCATCACTCAAGTCCTTGCTGGAGCAAGGAAGTAACCTATGCCATGTTTTCTTTGTCCTTCTTACACTGAAGTGAGTCCCTGTTAAACAATATGTATTATATACATCACAAAGTGCTCAGCAACTCCCATGTGCTGAAGGGACACACCAAGGAAAGCCGCCGTCTTTGCACCAGCTTAGAAGAATTTACTGACCTTGGCATGAAGCGTCAGGCTGCTACCCTCAAACTGTTGTGGTCCTTGCTCAGCACATCCAGAAGGCAGCAAAAGGGAGAAGCTGTCCTTCTGGGATTTGTGTGATCCCATCTGCAACACGTGAGCATCTTACCATCACCATCCACGGGCGCACAAGGGTGAGGGAGCAGGCTAGACTTGCCCTGGGAGGCTCTGAAAGCCCAAGGGACGGATCCAGGTCTTTCAGATACCACAAGCACTTTAGCCACTGGACTGTCTTCTCCTTCTGACCTGTAAGCATATTGCTTGGTGATGGGTCAGGAGAAAAAGGCTGCAGATATTCCTACAGTACCAAATGTGACTCTACAAAAGCATTTGGTGTTTCTTCACCTTGTTCAGGTGATGGCCAATTTTTTTCCCTGACCTGGATACCACATAGAGTTTTTCAAGCCTTGTATTTTCATCAGTCTCAACAGTAAGGAAATCCTATTTGTCACTCACAGGAAACAATTTAAAAGCATTATAAATGCATGTCTCCGCGCATCACATAGCAGGAATTGATATAGTCAAGTAACGGCTTAAGCACTGTGTTCATACCTACATACAAATATGTTACTAGCAAAACAAGCATCAATTTACAACGAAGTTGGTGTTTTCCTGATGTCATTGCTTTGCTTTTAATACAGTGTATTGTTTCTTGCTGGGTTTTGTTTTGTATTCCTGGAAGAACAAATCCAAACATAGCAACCAGAGCTACAGCAAGCAGCCCAGCTGCAGTAGAAACACTCACGGGTGAGAAATGGAAAACAGTACCTGATGCAGAAGAGCACTGGGGTGGGCAAGACCATCGCAAGCCCAAACCACCCTCCACTGTGGCTTTTTTCATAGCTTGGTGTGGCCCAAATTTTAAAATCTGCTTCAAGAATCTGAATGGCCAACTGCTTTTTACAGGACTTGGATGACAAAATTATTTGTGTGCCTTTGCAGATAGCAATTCCTTACGTTACACAATAATGTGACATGGAAAAAATAAGTTTTAGAAATCTGTGTGAGTTCCTAATTATTTTAATTTTACATGTTTTTTAAATTTTATTTGAAAAAGTGATTTCTCCTGAGATTTAGGGTGTCTTCTATCTCACTCCCATTCTCCTCATCTCCTTCCTTTAGCAATTTCATCTTCACATAGTTGCTCCTTACTCTTTCACATTTGATTTGCAATAATACTTCGAGTGGCCCCTTCTCTCTGACTACTTTGTTATATTTCCCTCGATACCAGCCACCATCAACCTTTCTGACTCTGGCCCTCCGGTAAGGCAGGCCATCCTGATGTTCATAAAGAGTCTTAAATAAGGCTTTCTGCCTGAGCTGTGTAAGTTAGAATAATGGTCAGGATTCAAATACAATAAAAAGCAATTTGAACACTTCACAAGAACTCAAGTTGAATTGAAACTGGAGCTGGGGCAATTTACACCAGCTAAAGATATATATTTTTTTTCTTTCCTGTGACTCAGCGACTCAATTCAAGCAACATTGCTACCTTTGCTGATAGAAGTTCTCACCTATTAGGGATCAGCTAAACGTTCTGAAGGCTGTATACAGCAATTTCTTCTAGCACCAACTGCATAGCACTGCCGTGAGCCGGCCAGCACCTTTCATACCTGGGCAAGGCCCCAAAGGAGCCGGCAAAGCCATCTGAGTGCACACACAAAATTGCAGATACAAGAAATACTTAGTGGTTGTTAGCTATTTGTCTCCAGTAACAAACGCTTTCTCATTCCTCTAATTTCACTAGAAAAGCAGTATTTCCTGGATGGTGAAGTCACAAATACAAAATTAGCTCACAAGATCACCACGTAGGCAGTCACAACACTCAGAAAAAGCCAGCCCTCAAAAATTGTTCACTTGTAGTTACACAGGAGTGGTTGCTGGGATCACCCATGGTGAAAAAGTATTTCGCAAACTTTTTTTGAGCCATTTATAACTTTAGAGTAAAGAAGATTGCTCACACATTAGCAAAAGTTACTTTTATGCTGCCAGGCAACCGTGCTGGTAAAGCTGCTAGAAATGACTCAGAAAACATTTTGTTAGTTGTTAGATCTGATTGCCATAATTAACTTTTCATCATTTGTTTGTTCCCTCTTTAAATTGTTATCAAATATCTACATCTTCAAATGCTTTTTTGGTATCCACCTCCACTGATGGGAAGTAGAAGACCACCAGCCTCTTGTTTCACACAGGCATTAAAATCACCCAAGTCCTGGGTCTCCCCTTTTCAAAGCAAGCCCTTCCCATGGGAGCTTTTGGTAATGGATGCGTGAACAATTTTTAAGTTAGATACTTGCTTTAACGTAGCTGCACATTCCTCATTTATTTATGTATATAATAATAATCACAATAATAATTTGAGAATAAAGTAATAAGAAGCTAGATTTTTCCTTACCTTTTTGGAAAGCAGGCAAAAGCTATACAGTAGGTGGAAGAGTGTACCAAGTAACAGATTTTTGAACACTCTTTCTTACTGGTGGTATGCAGTCTACAGGAAAAGTAAATACATTGGTATGTATAATACGTCTGTTCACAAGAAACTCTTCAAATTTTGCCCTGTCATGGAGGCCATGACATTAATCCAACTGAAGAGCTCAGATCAGAGCAGCAACAGTGGAAAGCTGAGAGGCGCCACTATATAAAATTAACTCTGGGTTAGAAATAAATGAACCAGTTCACAGAAGTTCAGGTACCTCTGAACATGGGAGCAGCTGCTCAGAAAACAGCAGGCCTGGTTGATTTTTATTTTTTTTTTATTTCCTCTCCCCTGAACAAATTCCAGAATATTTTGGCTTCAGTTAAAGACTCCCCAGTCCTTCCTCACCCGTGCTGTCACACTCAGGTTCCTTGGCATCATTAACAACCATTTTAGGTTTTTTCCCTTGGAAAGATGGAATAGGCAACGTCATGTCAGTGATGTTAAGGATGAACAGGAATGAACACACAAACACGCCAGGGCACAGCACGGGAATGTTTGCACAGTGGTGTCTGTGTGTCTGTCCAAGCCCCGAGATGCTTGCATTCCACATACACTACCCACAGTTTACTGATGGGAACCCACAAAGTCAACATCCATTCCCAGCGCATGGAGAAAAGCGAGTATGGACACACGCTGCTCTCGCTGCCGTCGCGATAGGGAGGAGCTGGCAGTGTACACCGAAGCAGTGTTTTAAAATGGAAACATGCAAACGGTGCCTGGTCTGTCTGGGGACAACGGGCAGCGATTACACTTTACTAAAAAACTTAATCAACTGCCAAGTTAAGTTACACTTAATGCTAAATAAAGGAGAAAGAAAAAATCATCTTGAATATGTCTGCACAGTTACTGAGCCCTCAGAGCACCTGTTAACTTAAAAGTCCACAGAATTATAAAACTACTGAAAATAAGACTGAAAGTTTTAAGTTTTTAGACCTTAAAGTTTTCTGGCTAGTCCATGGTGACACCTTTCCTTTGCCACTTCTCAACGAATCTCAGCTAAACTCCTCAGGGAGAGTCGTCTCCTCCCGTGAGCTGCTCCATCTTTCCAACAGTTGTTTGTCACTTCCATGCAGTCGGTCCTTGCCATAGAGGTGCTGCATGCCTCCTGTGCACTGCTGTCTACTACTGGGCTACTCTGCACTACTCATCTTGATCTCAGAGCCATTCTCATAGACGGTGAGATTTTTCCCATGAGATTGGAAATGGAGACACTGGAACAGCAACACTCCCTGTGCTGCCAGGTCCCAAAAGACCCTATCCCCATTCCTGCAAGAAAGCACCTTCCCAGAAGAGCCACTCCCAGGAGGCACCAGGCAGCTTGGCTTCCTTCTGATGGCTGCTTTGAGAGGGAAATGCATGAAAGCAAACGCCCTTCCAGTAAGGTCTGCTTGTCCACCCTGCAAGAACCACAACCTTCTCATCAACAAACAACTGAGAAGCTGGTTTCCCCATCGCTCTGTTTGGTAAAGCCATGAATTAAACAAGTTGCTAGGGAAAAGGAGTAATTACATGTCAATCTCTGTATAAGTTAAGCATGGGTTGGAGGTTCAAATGTTTTTCTCATAGTCTGACACTGCTCTCACAGCAGAAACATGAGCAGACAACTGAGCAGAAGCACTCACTATCTGTTCAACTTCAGACTTGGTGAGAAGCGTCTTCTCAAACAGTGTGAAATTTGACCGAAGACACACGAGAGCAGAATGAACTTGTTACATGGATGGAAGCTGCTGTGCACCAAATTCTGCTCATCTGAATCTGCTGCAAACATGTATTAGCAGGAAAAAAGCTGCTGAATGAGTGAAAGCATGCATATGCCAGATGACAAACTGGAACGAATAAGAGAGTTTTCGTAAGTAACACAGTTCTAGATTGAAAATCTTGGCCTTAATATATCCCATTCAGCATGAAAGCCCTCCCAGGCCATGGCTGGGGAGCTCAGCTTGTGAAACTTTTTGCTGCCCATTATCCTAACAAAAAGCTGCAATACAGGGAGTTCCTATTCCTTCTGATGGGTGGGATAAAAGGTCACTGCATTTCAAGTGATTTTCATCCCATGTTAATGTAGTTTCTTCTCTTTTTTTTAATACTCACACTAAAACCCCAGTGCTTGAGCCCAGCTCTCCTAAGCGCTCTGCTACATTTTTTCTGAGCTCAAATTCCTGCAGATCACCTGAGAGTTGTATGCAGCATTTCCACATGATGCTCAGTGCCGCTGCTGAGGACCACCTGCTCTTGGGGAGCCACTCAGGTAATTTATAGGCCTTCCAGTTTTACATGTACATCTTCAGTTCATTAGGCATTCCTTTAAACGTCTACTAAATCATGGAGATTCTTTTCAAGGCTATTTTCTGTAAAACCATCCACATTTTGCCTCTGTGCATATAAGTAGGACCCGCCATAAATTGGGGCTTAGTCACCAAATTCCCCAATGTTTGGAGGTACATGAATCCATGCTGGTGGCTCAGTGTTAATTGGTTCTTAGGTGATACGAAGTTTTTGTGTATTTTCAATAGAAATGGCAACTCCAGTCTCCAGTACCCGAGCAAGCCATGAACAGCAGCATCACCAGAAAATAGAATAGAAAATCAAACTGGAAAACCCAACTGTACTTTTCCACCTAGGAGAAAACACCTGGTAGCTAAGCCACATCAGCAGATAAGTTAGCTTTGCACGAGTCTCAGACTCATCCTTTAATCCCGTTCAATTAATTTACTTTCAGCCTGACACAGGGAGTTCCAGAGAAGCCTGTCACAGAGCTCACAACCAGAACTTCCCAGCCCCGTACTCCTCAGAGCAGCAGGTCACAACCAGGAAGGTGCCAGCTGCAGAAGATAGCTGAGATTTTAAAAAATGCTCCTAGCATCAATGCAAGCATCTGGGGCAATTTTTTTATTCACATTTTCTATTTTCCCACTGGTGAAATTCTGAAAATTTCCCCACTTGGTGTATAAAATATTTTTTTTAACTTAAATTGCTATGAAAACATCAAAACGTTATTTATTTATGGACACCATATTCAAAATTTCACTGAAAATGAAGTTTGAGGAGTTTTGCTTGGATGACATTGTTTTTTTTGAACTCATTAATACGGTTTTCAATTTTTCCACTAAAAAAAGAACCATAAACTTTTTTTTAAACAAAACATTAAATTCTTTTTGAAAAAAGAAACTCAACTCAGGTATTCAATGAATTACTTGTATAGACATACATGCTGAATGATGCCTGATTAGGGGGTTGATTGACAACTTATTCAGCGCTATAAGAAAGCTCCCATTAACTGCAGTAGTAGCCTATGCTGGGACTAAATGTACCCAAATACTTCAAGTACAGCAGTAGTTTATTTCATTTGATTTTCTAATAATTTTTATTAACACACATATCCAGGGAATGAAATAGTAGTAGTAGGTGCAGCTGATAATATGAACAGATGGTACTATATAGATAAATAATTAAAAGTTTTAAAAGAAATTTTTTTTTTTCCAAACCATAAAAAATTTAAAAGCCCAGTACTTGGAGAAAGACATTGGAATTAATACTACTGCAGGTTTCCTGACTGGCTGGGTTGAACAAAGAAATTTATATGCTTTAGAATTCTACATGTAAGCAAATGAGTTCACAGAAAGTATTCTCCCTTCACACACACAATAATTTGGAAGTTGTGAGGGTTTCGCTCCCAGTGGACTTTACTCCAGCTTTAAATCAGGGGTAACAAAACCACGACGGAAGACTGGATGCTTAAGGCAGAAGCTGGTGGATCTCGCGAGCAGAGGAATTCTGTCCCTTACTACTTCTCCTGCCTCTTAGAAACATATTATGCATATAGTCCTGGATGAATAAATGTTGTGTTTTATCAGAAATGCGAGGGTTTAAGTGAACAATATTTATTTTTAATAAACTTATCTCCTTCCCAGGGAAAACTCTGTTCTTTGGCGGGGGGGAAATATTCTTGGAAGTCTGAAAACAGCAACAAGATGCAGCACAGGCGAATGAGACCAGGAGGGGAAATCCAGAGCAGGGAACTTCCAAGTTGTTGTTCCCACAGGGGTCTACCTCTGCTTCTACATTGAACATTTCACCATCAGAACTTTTCTATTTCCCTTGTTCAAGTCTTTAGAGTGGAAATTTTTAGATTTTGATTTTTCTGAAGGAAAAACTATTCCAACTCATTTGACCAGAACAGCAATCAGTGAAATGCAGTTCAGCAACACATGCTCACCTGCCCTTTTCCAGCTCTCTTTCCAAATCCCCCTTCTTCCTCCTTCCTTCTCTCCCTCCATCCCTGAAGGCCTTTCCCGCTGAGGCCAGAATCCTCACTGAGCCCCTCGGGGAGTGGTCAGGGTCTGCACCCAGGGGGGTCACACCTCGGGAGTGGCAGCATCGCAGCACGGGGTAGCCATAGAGACCAGAGATGAAGGAAGGAGTTCCCTGGCCGTGCCTGCATTACCTAACAGTGATCTGCCTTGGCAGAGGACTCTGCAACTCTCACTCTTGCTGGGCAATACCCCAATGCAGGAAATATATTTATTTCCTCTTGCAGTGAGGGCTCTGTTCAGTATGACTGGAGGAGGCATAATGTGGTCCTTAATTTATGAGAAGCATTTCCTTACTGTCTTATGTCAGAATCATAGTTCAGGTAGTTCAGTTTCTGAAGACAAATTTTGTTTTTCCAGTTAGAGTGTATTTTGTATACCTGCATGATAAGACATCAGAGAAAAATACTCAAGGGGTGAATAAAGGGAGGAAAAGTGCTGTGTCAATAATTTGCTGGCTGTTTCCACTTTGCTTTGACAGCAGAGTTTCTGCTTTGAGGCAGATATTCAGACGGCAGTTAATAGACAAGAAGTGGCAGGGATTTCAGCAGCAAATGGATGAACGGATCATGGGCAAGGAAAGGGCATTTCTCCACATTCAGATCTGTTTTTCATAAAAACTGCAGACATGCCTAAACCTTTCCAATATGCTACAAAGTTGTGCAGCTGTCTCCTTCCTCAACTCCTTCCAGATTCAAATGCAAATCAAATTTGATGGCCTCAGTATGTAATTTTGTGCTACAATATACCATGCTATGCACATTAAGGAAACTGGAAGCATCTTTTCGATCTATTTTCCTTTTAAATCAGTGACAAGATTTGCATTAGGACCGGATAAAATCCTTAAATGGGAATCTTCAAGGATTGTGAGATTTTTGTAAAGAAACTTTGCAAGAAACAAAATTATAACTCAGGTTTGCAGAGTTATGAATGAGTTTGGCGCTTGTCCCCCCATCCATCCTGGAAACTCTATCTGCCAGGGTTAGGAAGATTTGAATTTGACATAGGCTGAAGGATCCGGTACTCAAGGATGCTGCTGATCTCTAACTCACAGAGGAGGCAAAGGAGGAGGAGTTACTCACAGCTATCAAACATTTTGTGAGGAGTTGCTGCCAACTGGCACAACTCAAAAAAGTGAGGAGGAAATAGAGAATTAAAAAAAAAAAAATTAAAAAAAATATATATATACACGTGAGACATCAAAAATCTTTAACTGAGAAGACCAAATAATAGGAAGACCCTAACCCTGAGATATTGGTCAATGCCTCCAAGACTCCCAGCCAGCCAACGAACAGAAGATCAGCAGTACTTACTGTTTGGGTCCACATTCTCGCACAGCTCTGTTTTGGCTTCGCCGTTGGGCCTGTCGCTGGGTTTGTGCGAGAGCCGTGATGACATGGTCGCTGCTGTGACCACAGCCTTGAAGCTGCGTTTCCGTTTCTGGACGTTTAGCTCAGGGTGGAAGATGATGATGTACACCTTCGGCATGTAAAGCATCCCCAGGGCCACTGAAGCACTTAAGTTCATGGATATTGTAAGTGTGGTAGTTTGTATGTAGAGCTAGGAGACACAACACATGAGACACTATTACAAATAAGATGACTGGGAAGACGGCTGTAGTATTTCAAACATTAAGTAAGCATTTAAAAGCAATTTTTAATGAGTTTTCAACTGAAGACGTGTGAGCTGAGACCTTGGCACTACAAACCACTGTGAGGTCCAACACACATCAACTACCTGACATCGCAAGAATCTCTTTGGAGACTCAATGTTTGAAACGTTCAGTGTCCTTAACAATACAATTTCTGCTGTATGCTTATGGTATAGCTTTTGTTTGTTTGTTTAAAGAGTGAAGATCAGATTTGGATTGAAATAATGCTGGTAAAAATTTAAATTTAGGTCTACCATAAGTTATAGAAGAGGAACTATAATAATACAGGTTAGTAAAAAAATCTTACTTTTATAAAAATTTTGAGGAAGGTGGGATTTTTTTGTTTTTACTACACTTTAGTTCTCTACAATTCATTGAAATAACTTTGCAGAGAATACACCATGATTTGTGTGCTCGTGACATTCAGCTATGCTTATTATGAAAAAACAGTATACATGTAAGTCAGAGAACAGGTACTGCCATGAGATGAGTATTGAAAGAAACCACAAGGATTCAAAGAAGTACAGGGGTAGAAAAGCCTTTTTCTTTTTTTTTTTTTCTTTTTAAATTATCTTTTCAGAGGACACAATAGATAAATGAGAACAATTCTCAGGACTTTAAGAGGATTAGGCACAGTTAAAAGGCACAGAGACAGCACAATACAGGTGTGAGGGAGCTGAAGGGGGAGAAAAGTCTCTGCGATCCTCTTCAAAAATTAAATATACAGTAAATCCATATAGATGGGAAAATCATTTACACACTGAGGATGATTTCTTCAGAACACTATTTCCTCTTCTCCTCCTATTCACTGCTAATCAGTCTGAATTTCTGATGGAAAAACTCCATGAATAAATGTAATGGCAGAGTAAAATGCTGAATCTGCTCAGGTATTTCTGAATTCCCGTATTTAGAAAAATATGAATGTCTCCAGACTTCCTAGTTATATCTACATAACAGTTGCTATTATAGTAATTAAGACCACTACAGGAAGCAATAAAATGCCTTACAGAAAACATAAAAACCGTGCTGTGCATGGATGTGCCTCCATACAGACACAGACAAGCAGAAACTAAAGTGTTTTCTCAGTTTCTACTCACTCATTATCAGAAGAAAATCACACTGATGTTGTCAGAAATTTTGTCAAAGTCAGGATACAGGGACACAGTCCATCTCAGCTGGTGAAAAGATGCCCTGGGCCAAGCTACACCATTGGAGGCTGGGAGGGAGCCCAAGGGATCAGCTCGACTAAGCCCCTGCCCAAGGGGAAGCCACTCACACCAGAGCTACTTCTGACAGATCACCCTGTCTACCCCTGTCCTAAAAGCACCCTCAAGTGGAGGTTTCCAGCCTCCTAACCAAACTCTTGCAAAGTCCTCAGGTCTCCAAAACACTTCTTCTGTACCTCAACAAAGCTGTTCACTGTCCTCTCCTGGTGGCACAGAGAGCAGGTGGCCACCATGCCCTCTGATACTGCCTTTTATATATTTAAATAGTTAATGCCTTTTGAAAACTTTTAAAGACCAGTCTGGTACCATGTTGCTCCTTGGTCTTTGACAGATAATGAGGTAATTTCTCCCAATTTCAGCCAGTGGGAAGACCTCAGGCCCTTCTGTCTCCCCCTAACCTGGACGCTGCCGTCAACCTGCTGCTTCACCGAGACACGATGGTCCAAACCAAGCATGGTGCTCCACTGAAGGCCTCGTTGCTGGAGGGTTATTTTCTGAATTTACCTTCTCGCACTGCTGTGAAACACGATGTTTATTTTTCGCAGTCAGATAGCGTTGTTGCCCGCTGCTCTTTGCTGTAGAGTTACCACCTGGCTGGTTATTCCTCACCTTATACCTTGCAGTTGAATGTCGTTACACTACAGATATATACTCTATACTTTTATTTCTATGTACATAAGCACTATATCTATTTATCTTATAAGAACATTTAAAAGAGAAGACAGTTGCAACGCGTTTGCTTCCTTGGAGCTGATCCTCCTTTCAGTTATGTTCGCATAAATCAGCTGTAACTCAACCAGGGTCAAGTGCATTGCATTGATATAAATAACAGACTTAAATATTTACTAAATATATTTAATAACTCTTTGAAAACTGGAAATTAAATGTATGAAAAATAACATTTAAGGGTTGAAGGATCAACAGGAAGATACCTTCCTTATCTTCAAAGTGTTTGTAACTGACTACCAGTTTTTATCCTTACTAGGATAATTATTCTTTCTATTTTATAAAGAGCTCCTGCAATTGCTATAGGAGCTGCAGGTACTCGCACCTCTAAAGGCCAGGAAGCTGCTGTGGACAGCATACCTGACAAATTATATTACGCCAAGGAACTGTCTGGTTTCCAGCTCTGTATTCAGACCACACAGCTCCCTGCTGATCCTTGGGAAGAAAGCTGCCTTAAATAATGGCTGCAGTCCTTTTTGTTTAGTCTGAAAAGGATGCGGCTCTGTAACACATTTTTAATAAGAATTATCTCTGTTTCTACATACAAGATATGTAACCAAACTTGACAGGGCCTGAATACCTACTAAGCAGTATTACTGAATGAGATCTACATTGCTACAAGGTTAGAAAAGATCTATGTCAGTGAAGAGCTCTGTCAGAAATACAGAAGATGTATCGGTACTTCAAAGTGGTGTTTTGATCAGCAGTTATCGTTATCTCAAATGACTTGAGCTCACAGAAAGCCTGTTCAAGTAGCCATATGGTGAAAAATGCATGGTAATGTTTTGCAACTAACTCTTGATTCACTTTCCTAGAGAATATAAAAACCTTTATACAGAAAGCAGGAATTTGGACCACGGGGGGGGGGGGGGGGGGGGGGGGGAAAGAAAAAAAAAGAAAAAAGAAAGAAAAAAGAAAAAAAGAAAAAAGAAAAAAGGAAGAAAAAGAAAAAAGATAAAAAAGATTAAAAAGATAAAAAAGGATAAAAAAAGATAACAGCAGCACACTATTGCATCACAACACACACCATTAGTTGTTTCTGTTCCACAGACAGAAATACCATATTTACATTTGATTACAGATTTTCTCCACCCAAATCCCACTTCTTTGGCATGGAAAACAACAGCTCCCCATAGGAGTTTTGATGAACTTGTCGGTTAAGCAAAATAACTTTATATCACCACACTCAGAGACACATATGTCATAGACACCTTGTGTGTGACAGCAATTAAAAACCCTAGAAAAGCAGAACAAAAGATGCATCTTGAGTAAGAGCTACTTTTAAAAGCACTATGTAGCAAGAAGTTTTCAAATGGGCCCTCAGTAGAAGTACTGGTTACCTACGCGTGGCATTTTCTGAATTGTGGAACAGCTGATGAGTTGGATATGCAATACTAACTTTTCTTTTCAGAAAGAGAAGAGAAGGACAAGTGAAGATGGTGCACAGCAAGAGAAGAAGGGGATCCTGTTTGGGGACACACAACCCGCACTGAGGCCACCTCCTCTGGCATGGGAGCCGGATAACTGCATCTGGTGAGTTTGTGGTTTTACAGGTTCTGCCAAAAATCTACCAGTGGAGTCCTCTGATGTCCTTGGAGCTGCCGCTCCTGATACAGGTGTTTTGGGTGGGTGGGCACAGGCTTCCCAAGACATCGTGGGAGATTGCTCCTGAGAGCAGAGGACAGCTTTCGGCACCAACGTTCGAGCACCTCCACATCCACACGCTGTGGCCGGCAGCTTCCCAACACGGTTTTCCATGGGCTACACCAGCGGGGATCTGGCCTTACGTGGAGGTGACTTACCCTGGGCATGGTTTGACCCAACGTTTTACTCTTAATCCTGGGCTGCTGTGATTGCAAAAGCTGCAACCAGCAGAGCGCCAGTAACATTTTTATCTAGGTGCACACAGGTATTAATTTTTATTTCCTTCTGCTATTAAAGGGTTGAAGGTTAAACGATTATTTAGTCAATGGGGTCTTTTGCAGCACCACACCAGTGAAGTTTCCTACCTTGCAAATACGAACGGGAGATAAAAGGAACGGGAGAAAAGAGCTTTTGTAGAACAAGGCAAGATGAGTGACACACAATGCTTCTCATGACAAATGGGAGCTTTATAAAGATAAGGGAAACTAATAGATATGCTTATTATGCAGAGTCTTAGTTTTATCTCTGCTTTGTGGTTTTACCAGTCAAACATAAAAATGCAGTTTACATGAAACTATTTCATTTCTTATTTCACTTCTTCTGATAAACTCTCTGAAAGCATTTTAGATGAATGCAAATGGGTGACTTAAAATACAAGGGATAAGATTCAACTGACAATGGGAGTCTAATAATTCATGCATGCCTTTTACAGCTGGCTGGTGAACCCTGTAGTTTCCAAACCTGAGACCAAATTAAGAAATTAAGATGCAGATTTAGTGAGAGATGCTCTAACTTGACATGAACGAGAACAGGGATTGAGCCAAGTATTGACTATGGAAATCGAAGCTTTCTAAAAACAATGCCATGTTGGTCTCTGCAAGCCCCTTCCCATGGAGGGTCTGAAGCCACGTTTGTTACGACATAAGGACAAAGTCATTCTGGAGGGTCATCCTCACCCACATCTCTCTTCTCTCTCTCAAGCAGACTCTGAATTTTGTCAAATTTTAATTTAAACTTAACACACTGCCATTACAAATCCATCAGACTTTGAAGCAGTGCATTGGAGAAAACTCAACCCTAAGGATATCATTCACATGCAAAGGCACCTAGATTTTATAATTTATTTTACATAAATGATTTCCATTTGAATTTTAGATTTCTCTGTTTTCCAGATTCTTGCTTTATTCATGCAAATGACAAAAATTACCTTCAAAACCTTGAGAGAAAATTAGACTGGTCTTGAATACACACATCTAATAACCAGCAATTTTTATAGAACAAATTACATCAATGGACAATTCTGCATGAGCTAGGATTACTCTCAGAAGTGTTGCAGGATCAGGCCTTTTGGTCTTTGCTAACCCAGTGAATAGGTTTCCAGCCGCTGGGCCATATTAACTGAACTTACAGCTGCAGACCTTAGAAAAGTCTCTTTAGGAGTTGGAAATACTTTTTGTAAGCTAATGCTTTGTATTCACAGTCTAATCAGGAGCAACTACTCCTTTTATTTAATTCAGCTTTCTAATTATGCCATGAATTGTGTTATTTTGTAATATGGAAATAAAGCGGTAACTTGAGATATTTTTGGACTTGCGTTATCACAAACCAATTTATCTCACTTTTATATGGGAATTAAAACAAATGTCCTTACATATGAAATAGACAGTTTATAAATCTCCCAGAAGACTCTTCCAGGTCATCTGAAGATTTCATCTCATTCTCTACACTATGTTGTGCAAATATAAGAATGAGAAACATTTTTTAGTAAGAATTAAAATTAGCTTCCACTGCATTGTATGTTTGCAAAAATATGGAAAGTAAAAAGACTGGAATATAAATGTGTTCTCAGACATTTTAATGTCTAATACCCCACACCGAAACTACCACATCATTTTAAAGGCAAATTAAAAAAGGGAAATATCTGTTTTCCAGTGAAACTTGTGTTTCATGGACTTTGACTTTAAATTGGCCTTGCTTAGGAAGGACCACTGCCCTTCTATCTCCAGCAAAGGTGGTGGCCTTTTGTTACCCAAACCACTGCAAGGGCTGCATTGCATTTCTTACAGAGCAACACCAGCTGTTATCACAGTGGCCTACAGCCAGGGCCCAGGGCAGATGTCATTGCACAAAAATCTCCAGTCACAAAGCACCCCTAAAATGACGCTAATTCAGGAGAGACTGAAGAGGTAGCAGCTGCTTGCATCCTTTTGAGGACCCTTTCTGCCCCTCTGACCGAGGCTCCGCATGGCAGAGAGGACAGGCTGTGGCCACAGCTCTGCATGGGATATGCGTGGGGGTGAAGGTTCTCCCACGTGACCCCCTCCTGTTGACAGCACCATACCCTCAACTGAAAAAAAAACCCAACCAGCTGTAAAAGCAAACACCGCTCTCATTTCCTTAGACAGCTTGATTTATGGACGTTTTGGGCAATGGCAACTTTACCCAGGCAAGCGTGTCTTTCCACAAGGATTGTACACTTCTGGTGTCTGAGAAATACAAAATATTATGTGTGAAGCAGTCCTGTCGGCTCCCTTTACTGACCTGGCTCAGTAATCCTCTTTTCATGCCCCACTGAGGCTTTCCAGCAGCCCATGCACATCCCGAGTTCCGCCGCCAGCTCCCACGGATACCGACAAACCCTCGCTTTCTTCACTTGGATGGTACCAGTTCAACTGCAGATAATACCACGCCACCCTGAAGCTTATCTACTGACGACTTCCAGGACCCCTGCCTCCATCCCCATCCTTTTAAGCATCATAATCTGCTCAAGTTGTCATTTAGCAGTGCCCTTTGGAGAATAGAGCAGATTGAAAAAAACAAAACTCTTTTCCTAGATTAGAAGGTTTTAGCAGCGCTTAGGGAAAGTGGTTTCCCTTTCTTTTAAGCTAACATTAATTTGGAAAAAAAAAACCCCAAACACCACAAACCCCCACCCTGTGGACACCAGGCTCCAGCATTTTGGACAAAAGGGGCAAACGTCTGGCAAATGATCCAAAAGACAGAGATTTCCAGTTGCAGGAGGTCACTTAATAGATGAGACAGGGACTACACCACTTAGCTGCTGTTCTAACCTACAGCTCCTAATGGTATCAATATAATCCACACTATTATCAGTATTTCATCATAATTTTATAGCATTTGAATATTTTATAGGCAAAAAATAAATGCGCATGCCAACACACACACTCTATGAGAAACACTAAAGGTTGCAACATCAAGCAGTCAAGTGCTGTAATGTCAAACCAGGACTCCCTGTGCTACTTTAATTTGGTCTCCTGGTACACAGGCACTATGATACAGCACATGCTTGTGCCTCAGGACTCTCTGCATTTGTGGATAATTATTTAATACACCCTTTTCTCCTCACTTTTCAATCTGTTAAATCCATTGCTCAATAAGCCCTTCAATCCCTGTTGTGAAGATATAATGCCTGTTCTCTTTGTAAGATTTTTATAGATTTTTGCCAATCCGTGCTGTTGTACTGTTCAGTGTGTACTTTTCACAGCGTGTGGAAGACAACTGTGCTCCTCTGCACAGGTGAGCGTCAGCAGTGCTCCAGAAACACAACTCAACAGCAACATGAGACAGGCAATGGTATGTAAATTGCAATGCTCATGAAGTTTTACAAATGACAACGGATGCTACCCAAGGGACATTTGATAAACAAATCATAGTAGTTATGCTGATTGCAGTTATTACTGTATGAAATAGCAAGGCACGCAAATAGCCTTTGTGAAATGTCTATGGGAATGTCACAGAATCAGTCATACCATTTAATTATAAATTCTGTGCTTAGTAATTATACGAAAGGTGACACTGAAGGAAATGATGGGATTTTAGTTTCAGAAAATTTCCCTTTAATGGCTGGTTGTTTTGCAGGCTGAAAGCACTAGGGCGGCTTATCCAACAGCCACTGCTCAGGAACACCCCGGCCTGAGCTGCAGCCAGGCTGTGCATCCCCGGCCCACGGGGGTACCCGTGGCATGTGGGACATGCAGGCTGTGGGGCATGTATGCTGCCCCATGATGTTTCCTTTTTTCTTTTTTTTTACCCAAGCTAAAAACCATGTTTGTTCTACAGCTCAAGGAGCTTCATGTGCCTGACAGGAATCATTTTACTGCAGCAGACCTGAGGTTGGATGGCTTTCATCAGTGAAAATAGTTGGTCTATTAAGTTAGCGTCCTGTGGAAATTCTCACAATATTACATCTGGTAGATCGGAAAAAAATTCAGGTTAACTTTGTGGATATATTTCAGTGTAATGGAAAAACAAAAATGGTTCCACAGGAACAGCAAGTACCCACAGAGTAACATCACAGTTTCTTCAGAGATATGAAAGTAAAGAAGATTAAAGTTTGGAAAGTAGCTTCCCAAATTACGTTTCTTTTACAGCCAGTAATAACAATCACGTCTCATTCTTTCAAGAAGTCATCAGCTATCTGCTGGCCCTCACTGAGCAAGAGCTCATATCAGCACAGTGCTGAAATCCAGCGACAGGGGCAAAAATATTTATGTTGTGGTGGCAGCTCTGCAATGCCAAGAGGGGATGCAGAGCCCAAAGCCCCAGCCAGGCACCCTGCCACCGGCACAGTACGCCACAAGCGGGACAGTGGAGAATTCAGTAAGCCCAAGAGGAAACCTCATACAGGCGGGGAGAATCATTTTGCCTTTAAATTAAGGCTTTTTTTGTCAGGGCAGTTTAAGACAACACTTTCTTCCAACCAGTTCATATGCCTTCGAAGGCTTTTTTTTTTTATTATTTTGCTAATAATAAAATGACTAAATATCACAGACTGTTCTGTGCTTTTTTTTAGATGTGATCTCTGCATCTATCCTTACAAAACAGGAAGTTCCAAATAAACTACAGAAGTAGTAACTGATAGATCATCACAAAAACATTGTGTGCCTCGGTGAGTTTCCTTCATGCATTTAACCAGAAACAATTACTATTCCTACTAAGAGAACAAGGCAGGAGCTGGGAAAAGATTCAGATTTGAAGAATCACCACCGTTGAAGCAGAAAACAAAACCGCATTAAACTCTTCAGGAAACTAGCCAAGCCTTGCATGTTATATACACTGCAACATTGACTCATCAGCTCAGTTTCCAGAATTTCATCCCAAAGGTGACCAAAAGCGAAGTGGCCGCTAGCAGGAAGTATTACATTTAATGAGAATATTCACTTGTCCTGGACAAGTAAACACACAGGGGACTCAGTCTACAAATTTGTTCTGTAAATGTTGGCTTCAAGGACTATAAATAACCATTCACTATTACCCAGTTCTGCTCTAGTTCTGGGAGGGATTAAAATTCAGAGTTTGTCTGCTGCCATGGGAGCAGTAAGTGCAACACATGGTGTGGAGTTTGGGCTGGGCAGTGGTAGCAGATTGAAGACCTCGTTGGCCAGCTCTCCCTGGAGGTACAATAGCTGGCACGAATGTGAGCGTGCACACACCCTCACTGCTGTGTGCTCTGCACAACGTATGGCCTCAGGCACCCTTTCAACCTGTGGCAAAATATGCACCTCCATTAACCTCAACGAGGCAAAGCAACCTACTTTACTGATATGGTCTTCTCTCTGACATGCACCAGCTTCCAAAAATACCTGCAGGGAGGCAAAGAAGATCTTTCTACTTTACTGGGAGAGCCCTTAGAAACTATTGCAATGGAGCAGGGCCTCCTGGAAAGGCAGCAGTCTTTGCACAGCATGTTGCTTCAGCAGCTCCCACGGGGACTTTCACGGGTGCCTTCCCGAAGCATCTGTGTAGCCATGATGTTCCATGACAGCAACTGGTTGAAGTTGCATGGTCAGTATTTATGCCAACAAAATAAGAATGCCTCAGATAGAAGCATCTAAAGGACCAACTTGCTGAGGGCAAAATCAAAATCAAATAAAGGAGTGGATGGTCCTGGAGATGTCACCATCATAGCTCCAAGCCCACCTTGCCTCAGGACCCATACCAAGTTCCTGTGAACAGCAATTCTGAACCAAAGTCTAAACCCCTCATGGTTACCTTAATTATTCAGTTGTGAAACGTCTGTGTTCACATCCATGGCCCATGGCCCTGCACACCCCACCACCTCCCCTCAGCCCACGTCCACCTCCTTCACCTCTCCAGCATGTGTTGCTGCAGAGGAGGGACAACTCCCGCCCCAGCTCACAGTGAGGAGGATGGCCACCTCTCAGGTGCGCACAAGAAGCAGCACCATTGCTCACTGGATGCCACACACGTTGCAAAAACCAAAGGTGACCTGCAGAGTAACCATGGCTGCTTCAGAGACAGGGTTCTCCCTTGCCCAAAGAAACCACTGGTGCTGAAGCCAGCTTTGATGTCAGATCTGGTATTTATGACCACCTGACCACAGCCTGTGACATTCTGAAAAGTTGCTCTAAGTCACATCATGAAATACAGAGGTCTGGGAGAAGAACATGCCCAGAGCTGTGAAATTCCCCTTGTCACAAACATGCCAGATGGAATCTCGTTCCCTCCCTATGGTATGGTGAAACATGACAGACGCTGACGCACAGGTACCATGCTGGGAGAAAGAGCAAGAGTGTGATAATGCTGATAAACCCTTAGACGTGCTTACAAATGCCGTCACATTCACTGCTCCAGGTGGTTACAAGCTTGGCAATGACAACATTATACACCAGAGTGATGCAGGTAACGGGTGTGATGAATTATGTTGCAATATGTTTCTCTCAGCAGGAGGCTTAGCATACCAAAGGGAAAAATTGGGGTCATATTCTGACAGATTACCACCTGCAGAGGCCAAATGCAAAGGCAGACAGTACAGCAGTAAACAGGTCTAAAAGGACTAATTTCCAATTCCCTCGTCTGCAATATAAAACTGTGCCTTCTAATGTCACACTGCCAAAGCCAACTTCAATTTTCATGTCCTAAGAGCACCCAACACAACTAGTTTTTCAGCTTGCATTTCACAGGCAAACATGCAGAGTAAAGATGAAGCAAATGTAGGTATTTTAAATATATTTTAGCTATTCAAGCTAAATATTTTACACAGCTTGTTCCCTTATAATAGGAACTTCCTTGTGCAAGAAATTTGCATACATCAGAAAAAATAAATATTTATGGATTATATCCATAACTTGAATAATAATTCAAAACACCAAATGTTAAAGCACTTGCTCTGAGGGTTATGATGCAGATGCAGCAGGAGGAGGAATTTTGTCTCTCCAGCCTGTGAGAGAAACTCTAGCAGCTTATCTAGAAGGAAATTAAATTATTCAGATAATTGGACAGAGAAGCAATGGAAAACCATGTTGCTGCTTTCAAAGGGCATCAAATGGCTAAAAGAGAAATTGAAGCAGTATCAAAGACAATCCCACAAGTCAAATGGTTTATACAGACTATATTCAGCAGAGATTCCACATCTGTTGGAAAAAAATGCTGTCTCTACTTTCTGTATCAGTTACAGAGACAATAAAGATGCTCATGAACTACTTAGAATCATTTGGGAGTTGCTCAGCCAAGAAATGAACAGCAATGGCCCTGGCTTAAGTCAACAAAGGATTAAAGCTGTTTCATATTGGTGACTCCCTGGAACTGACTTTATGAGGATTTCTGAATTTTATTGTCTCTTTGAAGTAGAAATTTGGCACAGAAGGGTGTGCCAGCAAAATAGTCTTCTTGCAAGGACAGTAATGTTTGAAGCCAGGTCCATGCATCTCCACAACTGATGTCTGTCCACAATGGGAATGTCCCGAGACCCACCAAATCATTTTGCTTGGGTCACTTCAGGTGATAAGAAATTTCAGTCACAGCTGAGTTTGGCTGTATTTCAAGCACAGACAGAAGTGAATAGCTCAAGAAATCCCATTATCAATACTCAGAACTGTCTAATATCTCTTGCTTGACATTAGTGTTTGTTATAATAGCTATAAAATAAGTTACACATCACTAAAGGAGACAAACACAAAGTGCAACAGAAGTAATGTACATCCCCAACTTGTATTATTAAAATAATGGCTTTTCCCTCTCTCACTGGCTGAGCACTTAGTTTTTTTGAGCTAGAAATAATTCTTCATCTGTCACTTTTTCCAAACAAAAAAAGGAGAAAGCCTTCATTTCATTCTTCACCTTCACCGCTGCATTGCTAAATTGACTGACATACAATCTTGGCATTTTAGGGTATTCAGTGCCAGACTTCAGCTGCTGTTATAAATCATATTTCTCCACACTTATTGCATTTTATTCATTTTATACATGACCAGAGATTAGAGTTCAAATGAAATAGATTTTGCTATCCTTCTTATATTCCAAACGTCACTAGTCTAGAAATCTTTAATTTTACTCACTTCAACTACTGAATAATTCAATGTAAAAGGAGAAAAAAAACAACACTGCAATACACAGTTTGAGATTTTGAGCAAAAAAAAGCGAGGATCCTCTGACGGCCGCGGCTGTGTCCCTGTAGCCCAGTGTGCACGCAGGGCCCCGCGCTGGGTACCGTCTCTGCAGCGGGGGTATCTCCCAGTGGGTACGGCATGGAGCCGCAGGACAAGTGGCCACCTCAGGAGGGCTCCAGGGAAGGGGAAGCATGGGCTGTCACCAAGAGCCCGGCATGCTCAAACCCTCACCCTGAATTTTGGGATTTGAGAAGTGTGATCATAAACTGACTCTTTTCAGGCAATGTAATACCTGCAATTACCAAAATCACCATCTTCTATCCTCAATTTTCAAGAGAAAATTTGTTGAAGTGCTAAAAAGCACTCCATTAGAGACACGCTGGGCACCCGGTGGGAAGCTGGCACAGCAGAAATGGCCATTGCAAGGCCCTGAACTTCCCAGAAGTATCTTAGGGATCAAATATTGCTCATAGAGACCAAACAGCCTTACCACACTTACAATTTTTCCTTACCAAATAGTTGCT
Source organism: Strix aluco (assembly GCF_031877795.1). Taxonomy (NCBI): domain Eukaryota; kingdom Metazoa; phylum Chordata; class Aves; order Strigiformes; family Strigidae; genus Strix; species Strix aluco. The sequence continues at coordinate 13,048,116 of NC_133941.1, read as the reverse complement.
GAGTGAACACGAGGCAAAGCTATCTCACAATTTTTCTTAAATTATTAATGTATTCTAGAGTAGAAAATAAACTCAGGTCAAACAATTTCAAGACAATTCCATTTATGTTAGATGGAGGAATAAGCAAGAGTGAATATTCAGTGAAAGGTACTGATTATAAAAAGACAAACTGCAAGCTAATGTGTGTATAAGTAAACGTACAGATGGGCAAGTAGATGAGGGGAACTAAAAATATTATGGCCCTCATAAATAGTCATGCATAATAAAACAATTTTAAAGAAACTTTCACTCAAGAGAAGCTGCCTAGCTCTCTATAATTTTACTTTGCAGTCATTCAGGATACATGGTGCTAACAAATAGTTCAAGAAAAAGAAAAAAGTTCTTATTGAAAGAACAGCTCTAAATGATTAATCTTATGCTGATAGTGTGTTAGGTAAACCTCTCTGATCAGCATTCTAAGAAATTAAATGCTCTTAGAAGAGGTTTCTGTCAGACCTAAAAAGGTGCTGGCATTTATTACTTATGACAGGAGAACCTGAAGTAACATTTAGGTTTGTCTGTCTGGAGATGTCTTTCCCTAGAGTAAAAAAAACCAAAGTTTGGAGAAAATGAAGAAAAACATCTATGCATGGCAATGGTGGAGACTGTCCTACACTGCCAGTGAAGATCTGTCCAATGTTCATCACTGTAGCTCGAACACTTAAACATACAGCGAAAACCTCTAAGGAAATTGTACCACAAATTGGCGCTTGTGTATCACATGATAGACCAAGTGCAAAACTTTTGACAAACAGAAATACAGATGTGCAAAACATCAGTTGCCTGAGGCTACGCGATGTCCTGCTGAAAGAGTGCATCCGACTGGGATCTGAAGCCCAGAGCATCATTTTGTAATGACGGCATGGCCCATGAGCTACAGCTTTCATGTATGGCTGGATTCACAGGGGAACACAAAATGACTGAAACGAGAAATTACCTGAAATAACCACTGAAGCATGCTAATAACACAGGCTAATTTCTCACTAACAATTGAACCTGCAGAATAACAATTAACAATTAAATCTCATTTTCATTTCTTCTTGGGTGTTACTTTTCTCTGGTGAAGCAAAAATGTTTGCCCTTACAACACTGGCTTGGGCTAAGGTTCCATAGATGCCATATCAGCAGAGCAACACCTGTATATAAATAAAACATGCCTAGTTTTAGCACTGCTGTAATAGTACGGCCCTTAGGAGCAAACTACAACCTGTTGGTTACGCATGATCGGAACAGGTATGCAAGGTCCTGCGTGTGTCTCCTACCCCCAGTCCTACCCAGAGAAGACAGCAATTAGAGCATCAACATGCCCAACTTCTTTTCTACAGTGGATGAGCTAGCTCACTTGATTTGCCTCCATAGAAGACCTTGCACTGTTTCTCTATGCAGAAAGCACAAATAAATGTGGAAGAGTAACTGAATGACCTTTCCATTTATCTAGAAACAGATCTTCTCAGCTGAGAGTAAACTTAATTATCAGCACTCAAGTATGCATTTATTTAGCAGAACTTCTACTGACCTTCTCTTCAGCCAATTTAAATACACAATGTATAGCATCAAAGAAGTGATTAGCAATCTTGTATTTTGGGCTTAACCTCCCTGCCCCACAGGCCGTCTGACTTCCAGACACAGCCTTTGGGCTTTCGGGAAGTCACGGCCCTTCAGAGGTGCTGTATGTTGGGCACTCAGAAGCACGGAAGGACTAAAATGCTCCAGGCATGCCATGGTGTGCATCTTCCCATGGATTTTCTGTGCTTAAGATGAAATCAGACCTGCCAACATAAACATATTCCAACCTCATTGCAATAACGTATCAGGATGCACATACCAGAAGGATCAAATGTTTCTCTTCCATCCTTTGCATGGAGCTGCATGGAGCCTTTCCGAAGCTGCATGAGAAAGGCAAGGTACGAAACATCTCAAAACGTGAAGAATCATCCTCTAAAGAAAAGCAAGATGGAAACCCAGAGACAGCAGGAGCTTATAAAGCTCCCCTTAGTTCACAGGTGGGGTCTTTACACTTAGTATACTTTATCAGTGCGGGCAAATGAGATAACATGGTACGTATTATGCAGGTAGGCTCCTTTGTCAAGCTGCAGGTCACAACTGACGACAGGCTTGACAATCGACAGCAGCTCATGTATCTGCACAAGGTTGTCATGGCAATGAAATGTCTGCGAATGCAGCTGATACAAACTGCTGCTTTGCCTTGACAGCGCTGAAAAATATTGCCAAAATTATTCATAGCCTGGAAATAATAGAGGTGCAAATGCCCTAATGGTTTTCTTCACCACTATATGCTGTTAACCATTTTGGGTTTTTGTAATTTTTTTCATTTTTATTGCACAGTAAATCAGTCAGCCTTCCATTATGACAGCAAGCAACCCTTTCATTTAATGTATTCAGGTCTCGCAAAATTAAATTTATAATCCAAAATAAATATAAGCATTTTTATAGTTTTATAATCACACACAGTAGCCCAGTAAGCTAATAGTGCAAAAAAAAAAAAAAAAGCAAAATAAAGAAGTCAAGCCCCAAATCACTCTTACAAGAGGGGCCAATCTTTGCCAGCACTGCAGAGCAGCTCTCCATGAGTGTGTTTCTCCAGGTTTGACTGGGGGTTCCGATGGAACTGGAAAGGACAACGTGCATGCATGGTGCCCGTGCTGATTCTGCTCTGTGGAGGCTAGGTTTTCCTGAGCCACCCATTCAGAGTTTTAACAAGGAAAAAAAGAATGTATTTGAGCCCATGCTATGCTCCTAATGAAAAGCAAGGCACCACGCAGAAGATTCATTTTACAGAGCGAACTTCAAAATTTTTTTCTGTCCTTTCACCTTCAATTTTGTCTCCCTCGATACAGCCGTATGAATGTTTTATTTATATCCAGTCACTTTCACCCGGTTGGAAGGCATTCTCTGAAATAAAATTGCTCTTTTCCTGAGACAGTCCAGTTAATAGATTCCCTTCGCATCCACTCTCTTCAGCAACTGAACCTCCTTGATCTACTGACACACCAGGCTTACAAAAACCCCACCCCAAAACAATCCCTCCTCCAAACAAAAATCCTCCAGCCCTTCCAGAAGAACAAGACTTACTCTTCTCCACAGCTAGATGTAATATCTTTAATAATTACATAATTCTGAACATACACTTTGGTGATACTCTCTTTTGATTTGTCAAAGAGAGGTTGCACCCAAATAAGACTGGTGTAACATGCTGCCACGCTACATGACCACTGGATAGTTATTTCACCTGCATCACCAGGTCTGGGAACATTTTCTGGATAATTTATTGGATTTCCTTGTAATTCTACCAGTTCCAGTGTATCAATTTCTGGGAGCTTCTATTTCATGTACACACTCATTCTGCCCCTACCTCATCTTCTACCTCAAAGCAGACTCCACCCATCTGGCAGGGAATGAGGTCTCCATCTAACCCTTTCATGCGGGTTGTTGAAGCAACCAAGTATTCCTCTACATGAGAGCAGCTGGTGTGCAAAACCTCAAACCAATCCCAGAAGAATTATCTCGCCCATCTAACATGTCCAAGAACTGAACTATGGCAACAGCCCTGCCCTGTTCCCATGCTAATTACAGTCATCTTGTTTCCTCCATCATTGTGGCCCTGCTACAAACCCCAAAAAAAGTCAGTGGGAATCTTTCAGTGCCAGTGAAGTTTGACCCAGGCCTGTGTTAAGAATATATTCCATATATTTGCATACAAAGTAAGATCTAATTCTGCTTGGAGACCTTCAGGGGAATTCAAAGTGCAAGCTGGTGTCAGTGAAGGAGTGGGGAAGAAAAAGGCTAATCCTACACATATTACTTCTCTCTAAAGACCTTTAGAGTAGAACACTGGTTATTAAAAACCACTGACAAATATATATATAAAGCAAGACAACTTCTCACTGATTTTTTAAATTATAATGTAATTATTATCTAAAACAGAGCATTTACATATTGCTTTTGCTACTTAGAAACAAGCTTGTTCTGGCTGGAAGCGTCCTTTCTATTTAACAACACCATCACAGTGCTGCATAGAGAGAGCATGCGACCACCCAGTTTGAGTGTGTTTTGGGATCTAAAGGTTGCATTCAAGTACAAAGATCAGTCTGCAATTCTAGCAATCAGTTACTTTAACTGATTTATTTATTAGCATGAAAATTATTTTATTTTCTAAAGTGTAAAAGTGAACAGAGAGTGTGTTAGAGCTGCTTAAGAGAATGGTTAGATTCACATGAGGATAAGGCAGCAAAACATTCATTCCTGACCAGTCATCATTATAAACTTAAACCCTGGCAAAATAAAGAAAAATAATTCCTTATATTAAAGAAAAAAAGTTAGACATTTTCCTTTTCTATGAGTTACCTGAGGATACATGATTATTTTGATGGAGCCTAATTTCTCAGAAGCATCCAGAGGCAAAGAAAAACACTGGAGAACGAGAGTGCTCCAGGCAGCAGCCTGAAAAGCGGTGCCTGGGCTGTTGACTTGGCAGGACTCCTGAAGCACCCAAAACTAACAGGCATCTCCACATCATCTCCATTTCCACGGTCCACAAGAAGTTTCTGCTTTTACCGAGGATGCAAGACCCCGACCTGCAGTGTAACCCCACCAGAGTTTCTCAGGTGCAGAAAATTGCAGAGAATGAAATATTTTTCCCTTCATTCTACTTTGATATATTGGTTCTTAAAAGACTATATTCCTCCAGAACTGCAGAATGGTCAATGTTCAAAGTGTATTGTTTTAGCAGTGGCTGCAGTGAAGCCTCTTCGTCCTCAAAAAGAAGAACCCCAAAACCCACTCCCCCTCCCCGCCCCCCCCCCCCCCCAAAAAAAAACCCCAAACACCCAAAAAAAGGATTTCAGAGATGGGATGTGGGCAGCAGACAAAGCCCCACACAGGTCTTGCCCATCCTTGGTTGCTGACAACAGCTCAAGCCAACTGTACCTGCAAGAATGATGAACCCAAACAGCGTACCTCCAGGTGCAACTCTCAAATTCTGCCAGCAAACCCCAGCATCTTTCCTTCTGAAAACAAGGCTGGGCTTTCCCTGATGCTCCAATGTACTCGTGTAAACACAGAAAGGTTCATGCCAGCCCTTCCCATTATAAACCCTGTCCCCTTGCCCAGTGCTGTTGCTCCGAGTCGCACTCCCCAGCCAAGGTCCCACGCTGCCCTGGCCCAGAGCGCGGGCTTCCCCAGCCCCTCACACCATGCCTTGGCAAGCTTCACAACAAACCATACCGCATCCCACGGGAAAACATGCAACGCCAAGAAAGACATGTCAAGAATACAGAAACGCTTTGTGGGTTTTTTTCAAATTGTTCACGTTTTATAGGTGCGCACTAGTAGGTGTTAATTTTCTCTATTATTCCTCCAGAGCTGTCCAAGTTTGCATTTAATTAACTAAATGACTTGAGCCATCCAATTCTTGTTGCTACTAATGTATCACAATTAGAACAAACTGTTGCCACAGCAACTGCTCAATCCATCATAATTCATAAACTGAGAGAGCTTGCTTTATGGTTTATGCAATCCTTGGGTTTCTGTGACATGCAGATGGGTTTTTATTGTTATGCTAAATTGGGAATGGGTAATCCCAGAATACAAGATGATTTAGGTGCTCATTTAAATGAGATTTAATTACAAAAAGTCTATCATTGCACGACCTGCCAAATTCCAGTCATTCCATGATCGCCTATACTGTCAGGAGGTATACATGCATATCAACACTAATCCAGTGCATCAAGGAAGAGCCTCCTCTCTTAATTATCAAACATTGTGTTTATTTTATTGTAAGAATAAACTGAATCTCCACCTCGAGTTTGGTGCTACAATGACAATTTACAGCAATATCCAAACCATTTTCCAATAATGTCTAACGAGGTGATACCTTGTCCCATATCACCATAGGACAGCTCACAATTCCTTGTTACCAGCTCCAAGCTAACTCTGAAATTAACTCCTACATGTCATACCTCAGAGATAACATTACAAATCACTATGAATTATTTAGAGCTCCTTATCAGCAGTTTCATTTGGGGTACTTATACAGAAAGCGATCGGGATTATTACAGGATGAGAAAAACCTGAGTTTTAAGCTACACCAGCCAACACATTTAAGTAATCCATGACCTGACAAATGTTAACGGCTCACAGAGCCTATTCTGCATCTATACCTTAGTAAATATATTTTTGACAACATTAAAAAAACCCCACTGTTTACTGCTGTCTTCATAGCTGCACAGCATACCTGCTCTTACACTTAACTGAGATTTATTTACTGTCTTCTATCCCTTATTATGTATCAAGAAATAAATGCTGAGTACCTAGTAGTTCCCTTATCTCTGCATGAGGAAGCCACAAGGAAGCTTGTAAATACAAGGATGCATTTATGAAAAACTATACCTTCTGTCAGTGAATGCAAGCCCTGGGCCTCAGGGGAGAAAAAGCATCCAAAGGAAGATTTTTTTCTGTGTGTATGATTGCAATCAAATCAAGCCAGTCCTGCTCCCACAGGGAAGTTTACTTTAATAAAGGTTGCCTTACGCATTACCTTCCTGAGCTTGGTGACACAGCACGGGGCACTGAACCACCTCCTGTGCTCCACAGACGCTACCTGGGCACACATCCAGTCACATCCGTGTTCATTTTTTCCCAAGCAAGTCCTTGCTCAGGTCCAAGTTAGACTAAATCTGGTGCTAGTACTGAGCTCTGCCTGATGCTCGCGAGGTGGCCAGCAGCACTCAGCACGTGGAGCAATTACCAAAAGGGATATTTAGAGCCCCTGACCTTTCCTTCTTATCTTCAGTCATTAACAGATTTCATCTTCCAGTCAATAAAATACGCTAAAACTACATTGATTTTGAAGCTGTAGAGAATCAAATCATTTGATCTTTCTGCTTAAACTTCCTTGGTCCTCCAATTAAGATACCAGAATAAATCTTAACTACTACCTAATATCAGTTTTCACAAGACTTTCTCTCCAGCTGTAATCATGTTTTAAGCACCTTGGCTAAACTAATTGATTTTCATTCCTTTTTGTTAGCATCACCTAACACAATCTAGTGCTAAGCTTTTAAATGCATTTTGCTCTTCAACTTACTGGTGAATTATTGTTGCTAGTTAAGTTTGTTAGCAGGATCTGTTCCACTACTAAAAAGAGCTATCTTGTCTTCAAATTGTATTTAATTATCTCCATTAAACATTACAGGCTGCTCTGATGTTGAAAATGTAAATCAGAGGGAACAAGAAGATGATAGCATATTGTTCATCACATATTTTGTCCTCCTACTCCCTCTGCATTCTTTTAAATAATTGTCTCTAACTGTAAGTCCAATGAAGATCTCCTGAACACTCAAGATACTCAATTTACAATACATACATTATTTTTTAGTTGTTATAAACACAACATGAACATTACTTAATTGGTGAAACCATATGACTCAGATGCATGGGCAGGTTTAAACCCCAGGTTTCCCCACTCTGGCAGAGGCAGTTAATGACTGAATGGATGGTGTTTAATGGACAACTAGCAGTGTCAGAAACACAGTTATTGCTGACTGAGTAACCTGTTCCTTGTAAGTATAAGTTTCACCTCATTCCCCCACCCTGGGTTTTGTCGCCACAGATACTTCAGCCATTTAAAGGCCAAATGCCAACACAGATTGAATAATCTCTTGGTGAAGTGCCTGACATCATTAGCTGAAAAGTGCTAAACCTGAAAAAACCCTTCATAACTCTTAATCATAACCCTTGACAATTGAAGAGGTCAACAAGGCTCTCCTGCCCACTGCAGCTGACCCCATCAATAGGAAATGACTGTCAGATAACAGAGCTTGTCTTGTAAAACATTCTTGGGTACCACTAAGTGGGTACAATTCCAGTTGCCGTCTACCCCTTTCCCACCCCCACTACTGAGTTTGGGGAAGAAAACATGGATCTTCAGTTTCTGCTGCTGAGGAATACAGAGATGGGCACGTCAGCAATAGCAAAGACAAAGTTTAAGATGGAAACTGCCAAATTGCAGAAGGAAAAGGTCTTCCTTGGTTTTCTTTTCCCTTATATGGACAGGGCACCATACTCACCTGGTAAGAGCCAGCGGGTTTAGCTGTGCCACAGCTACAGGCCGAGGCAAGACCTATCTCTGCCCCCAGGGCCCCCTGACACCGTGTTGGAGGTGCAGGCTTCAGCATAGCTCCAGCTCCGCTTCGTTACTGTGCCTCCCACCTCCCGAAGCTTCACTCAGGCACGTTGAGTGGAGCACTTCCCCAGTGAGACCCCTTCTTTAACAGAAGGGAAAAAACTTTAAAAAATAAGCTCTCTCTGATCTCTTCCCCTAGGTTCCCTTTTCTCTTCCAATTTGTCTCCCTGCCCATGCATCAGAGCAGCTCCTCTTGTATACGCTTGTAGGCATCTTTGTTTTGGCAGTCACAGACTCTTTCTCTTTGAGAGGCTTTTCATTTGTCATAAGGTATTGATCCTCTGACAATATTTCTCAGCTGCTTTCTGCCGAATAAACAACATTACGGATTTTTAAAGCTGCCTGGGAAGTCAGGGCAGAGCAGGAACTGGTGACATCTCCATACCAGGCACCGGAGGTCGGTTGGTTGGTGCTTGCTGTTGAATGGGGTCTCCTTGGTCCCTCTGCAACCCAGTGAAATGGTGTCAGTGCAGCTCAACCACTGCGGGGCGAGCTGGCCAGGGACCACAGGATGTGTCTTGCTGGTGGCCATGGTCCTTCCCCTACACCCGACACCCCCAAACCCCATGGAGCAACGGAGTGGTACAGTCCCACCCCAGCTCTGCTGCAGGGTAAGGAAGGATCCTCACCAGCTGTTCTTGATGAATTGTTTTTGATGAATACAAACACAGATTTTTTAAAAAGCCATTATTTCAAAATCTAGAAGTATAAACATGCCCCAAATCACCTTCGGTGAGGTACACTTGGGACACAAAATTTTTGCTTCCATCTACAAGAATTAATTGTTTCTTTTTAACCTTCTGCTAAGCTTATGCCTCAAAGACAAAATACAAGGCAATTTCTTTGACCAAGTATGACGGTTTCTACTTTTATTATTATTACATACCTGTTTAAACCATTTAAAACAACAAATAAATCCTTCAGGTCAATATTTTTGCCTTCATCTCTTACGTATAGTGAAACTTATTTTTTGCTTTGCATTAAATTGGCCTTGCTAGACTGAAAATGCACTTTCAAGAATAGCTGTTTTCTTCCTCTGCAAATCCAGCTATATTTAACTCACTGGTATGCACAGAGGACCTGACATTTTTGTGTTAGAGGATCTTATTCAGAGCGAACAGCAACCACCCCCACGATCAACGGAAGTTTTGCTTTGCGATGGGGGAGATTTCCTTACCAGTCCCTGCAACTTTGGATTTTTTACTGATTTGTAGAAAAGTCATTTTGGTCTTCCTCTTGGGTAAACATCAGCTGAACTGCTAGCTCCAAAGCTGCGCATTCTCTCTTCTTTCCACCCTGGTTTGGTCGGGGTAATACGTTTGTACTACATGTAGGAAGTCATTGTTCTGTGACATCCGGCCCACAAGCTCACTCCGACTGAATCAATGGCAAAACTTCACTTGACTGACTCTCTCCTAGCAGATTTGTTTTCTCCTTCCATTTTGTTTCTGTTTATTCTAAAACGAACAGAAGAAAAATTTAGCTCTGAATGTGTGACCCAAGTATGGGCAATAAAGGATGCTCCTTCTGTGCGGGGCTGACAAGGGTACTTGATTCCGTGCCCTTCACAGACTGCTCTCACAAACCACTCATATGCAGTGACAAAAGTGCTTGAGGACCCATTCTTTCTGCTGAAATGGCTCGATTAAATGAAACCCTGACTCTGGCATACAAGTTCAGCAAGCAAATTGAGAAACATCTGCATAACTTACATTGTATCGAATAAGCCCTTCATGGTTTTCTTTTTGTTCCTGGATGAGCTTAGAATCAGCAGCCATTATTTCTTACTCAAAATAACATTATTATGTTTCTACAATACCCGTGGGGTTCAGAAACTGGTTATGATCTGCTCTCACAAAATGCTACTTCAGTTCCTAGCGTTTGGCTTACAATGTTAGCTGTGATCTACAGGATTTTTCTGAAAAGATGATTAACTCTCCTTCAAACAAAGGAGCATTAATGGGAACGGAGGTCTTCTGCAGGAGAAAACAAACTGCACTACACGTCACACAGGCCTAGCAGAGCACAGCATCCTCTGGCCACCTGTTGTGGAAAAATCCTATAGAGGTTAACACAGGGAATGAACTCTCAATACAGCCCCAAATCACTCCACTGAATCCCTGAAACAGGACTCTCCCCAAAACTGCATGCTAGAAGAGAATCAGGGTTGTAGGAGTATATCAATACCTCTGAGAACCACATCATCTTTGTAATGTACTTATCTCAAGCCTCACACACACAGGAAATTCAAAATAACCATTAAAATACATTATCACAAATTGAAACTAGCTGCAGAGACATTCAAATAAACTTGCCCTCCCCTGTTCTGAGCAAATGAGATAATTTTATGATTACTTCCTTGTAAACTAACTTTGAAGAGCTATTTTGTAATTACAGTTACCTCTTGTTCATATATGTAGCCACTTTGAGGCACATGTGACTATTCGGAAGTGGTATTCATGAAACAGGGTCTTGCAAGACTAAATTTTTACTCTTGCTACCATAGAAATAGAGAAAGCTTGAAAAAAATCCCCCAGTAACACCCCACAGCAGTTGCATGGTCGATGCAATGGCTCTGATGGAGAAATTATGTTGTCAGCTCAAGTGAGTTTGACATTGGAGAGATATCAAAATGTAAGCAAAGAGAAAAGTTTCATCAACAAAGTAATTACTCTTCTGGACTCAATGGAACCGCAATTATTTCACATTGAGGTGTTGTCAGTTTATGCTGCAGATAAAAAACTGTTAGGTAACACTAACAGGACCTATGCAGAGATTGCTTTTCAGATGTAAAACTCTCCTGGCAGTTCCACATTTTCTAAAAAAATAAGGAACCAAAAAAGTACATGTCAACACTATGCATTAAACACCTACACGTTCTTCCCTTTAAAAATTACATTGCTTTTTAGCCAGAGGCAGTTAAGTATGCACTAGAAATCACATAGCAAAAAGATACCCTTCTTCTGCACTTTCTCAGGGCATCTTTTTGAAGTAAGTTCAGTGCTCATGTGTGTCCACAGGACAGTGACCGTTGTGCACCAAACAAAGCTGAGCAGAGGTGGTGGGCCCAGAGAGTTACGGGCAAATGCCTCTGCCACCGCTGGGCTCAGAACAGGCAAAGCGAAAAGGCACGAAAAATATTCTGAAGTCTGCTGTCCCAGGCAATCTGAGACTGTTCATAGCTCTTGGGTAATGGGGCAAAATCGAAATACAGAGGCTGATGAGGAGGAGGAGGAGGAGCTGGTTTTGACTCCTTGCTCCGATGACTTGGTGCAGCAGTTGGGCTGCTCTAGGCTGCACCAGCAGCGTGGAAGAACGGTTCTCCCCAAACACCAATGAAAAATTATGAATCGATGGGTTTTCCCCAGAACATCCCCTTCCTGCCCCCAAGATGGTACCTGCAGCAGCATGCCCTACTGTGACACGTTCTCAGAGACCTGCAGTTTCTCTTCAAGGGGATGGTATTTTCAGTTACACATTTTTGGTCTGCTTAAGTGGTCCAGAGAGAGAGACCACAGAGCACAGCAGGGAATTTGGCAGCCCCGTTGCACTGTGCCCTGGTCATTGAGCAGAAGGGGACAGGGGTGACCATCTCCAGATCTGGGGGGAGTATTTTCCCCTCTATAAGGCACACTTCTTTCTGGGTTCCATTTATTTTTCCATCTTCCGAATCAGATTTTGTCTCTCTCCTCAACACAGAAGGGAATGGAAAAGGCTAGAATTATCACAGTGAAGAGATCCCTCCCTTTCTACATCAGACATCAAAGCAGCATGCTCGGAGGCTTCAAAGAGTCCCTCGGTGACTGCAGAACTACCGCAGGGTTGCTAACTTAAAGTAATTTCTGCTTAAATGAATACATCTCTGTTATGAGACAGCCACATACAAATTTAAATGTAGTATTATCATTCCATTATGAAGATACCTGCTTCAATAATTGAAAATTTCACAAAATGAATTGATTGTTAATTATCTTTTAGCTTTCACCTATACATTCCTATAAGGCTATTACTGTATAAGCATGAACACGAGGATGGCACTGCTTATACCTGACTAACGGTTGGTGGCATCCCTTCATTGGAAATGTACACCCTCCTCCTTAGGTAATTATGTGGAACATGATTGTGGCCTTGGGCTCTGCCTGCTCAGTGTTTTCAATTAGATTTTACTACAAAAGTACATATTAACATTAAAGGAGCATTACAATGCAGCAAATGTGATAAAACAGATCAATGTTAGATGTACCTTATGCTTCTGTTGTTTCAAGAATCATAATCACCATTAATTTATGGTCTTTTGAGGAGGATCTAATTACTCTAATCATCTCTTATTTCACCCAGAGTATGCACTTTTGCTGTTACCTAGCTTTAAATACCTGCCTTGGCAATACAGCCAACCTAGACCTGCAGTTTTAGCAGTCCTACAGCCTTTTACTGGCTTGAATGAACTTCAAAGGTTCTGAGCAGTCAGATGCTCAGATGGGAGATCTCCCAGATGGGATCAAGTGCAGGCAGAAATCGCTCTTCCAGAAGAGGCCTGACTTGGGAATATGAGGCAGCATTGCAGGTAATATATTTATCCCCCAAATATCTTCATTCTTCCAGTCATTAAAGACACCTCTTTGAAGAGCACAGGTGTCAGCTCCCACATCCTGGCCAAATCCTGGGTGGTTATTTTCTGCCCAGTTTGAACTGCCCAATCTCCCCCACCTGATGCTGCCATTATTAATGTGGTTAACACAACCCTGGAGGGCGCTCTGCATACCCCAGTGGAGAGCACTGCCTGAGAACATACAGAGGACTACACACACCTGCCCACCTTAAACTATTTCTGAGAGCTGCTATAATTGCTACATACAAGCTGATACAATGCTTCTAACATGTAGTTTCTAAATCCATCTGTAAAATGCTTTAGCTTTCTTCTGTATGCAAGGAACTATTACTGTTATTATTGTATTCATTTCTGAAACACTCCTGGTTGAATCTTATACAAATTAGTGGTGGATAAAAATCCAGATTGATTATATAGTTCCAGAAATAAGTGAAAATCAAAGCTTTTAAAACACTTTTAAATACACAGAGACATTTTCCTACCACTCGTTGTTTTCTACCTAGTGTAGAAATGCAATTACAACAAATTTCATGGCAACACATACTAATATACCATTTTAGTCTCGCTTCAGAGAGTAGCAAAATTTCAGGAAATATTTAATGCTTTTCAAAAGTGACTCAAAGTGCTTTTGCTATAGCGAGTGTCAAATCCAGTGTATAAAAATGCAGCTCCATCCAGGGAAATGAGATCACGTTTGGGTGTCCCAGAGCCAGGTTCCGTTTCTTACACAATCGCTCCTCTTTTTTACGTTGCTTTCTGCAAAGACCCCAGCTACGCAGCTTTGCTCGTGCAACGCCTCACGGCATTGCTTGCATACTCTGAGCAGAAAGGGGCATCGTTTCCCCGGCTGAGCTTGCAGCAGAGCAGCTCTGCGTGCTCCCGGCCCTGAGGGACGCGGGAACCCCACGACAGCAGCAAGCCACGTGCTCGCCGCAAGCCCCACACGCAGCACCTCTAGCCCACTGCCCAGGAGAAACCTGCACCACAGGCACGAAGGAGACAGTTTTACATCCACCTCTAATTGCTAGAGAAAGCCTAGTGGAAGACAGGTCACAGTCATAGTGGAGGATTGTGCCGGGTGCAACACAGAGCTGCTGACCGTTTTGCAGGAGGGCACTTGGGAGTTTGCACAGCTGAGGAATTGGGGTCCCCCATCTGCCCCCCACATCCTGACCCCAACAGAGCCCAGTACCCTCTCAGCACACCCACACAGACAGCTGGCCCTGCAGGGACCAGCACCTTCTCCTGCACTGCAGGACAGGCCAACCCATCTGGGCACGGGGAGCTGTGCAGAAGGACAAACCCACGCTCTTCACTTTCTGTGCACAACTCTCCCGTGGCAGGCAGGAAGGTACATTTAAAGCTTGAGACAAGGCAATGAAATTATAAAACGGCCTGTCTTTTCTAGAGATATTGCCTCAGGCACATCCTGCATTGCCACAAAGTAAAACAGCTTCAAGTTTTCTTAGAAATACAACCACCATCAAGCAGTAAATCTATCTTCCACCACGCATCTCCTCATGAATCTCAGAGCCGAACAGCCTTCACCCGATCCATCTCCTGCTAATGAGAGTCACGCTTGTCCTCCACGGGAGCAGGTACAACATCATGTCACAGCAGCCTCTGGATCACCAACCCAAGGAGCGAACACTCAATCATCCCCCAGCCTCGACCACAGAGGGGAGAGCAGGGCACCGGCAGTATCAATCTCCCATCCTTTTTGGCATCAACCAATCTAACAACTTTTTCTATCTAAGCTTTAATTTGGCTTTCTCTTTGTGAGCCCTAAGCCATTTCCCATCATGTCAAATAGAAGTGACAAATAACCACACATCTCTCTGCTACGCTGAAGTGTCAGGCTATGGTATATCCAGAAATCCCAGGTGTCCAAGTTTAGGCCACTATAATTTCGCTTCACTTCTGTCTTTTTTTTTTTCTTTTCTTCCCCCCCCCGCCCCCCCAATATTTTTACAGCTGCCCACTAATCAGAGGGAGAAGGGACAGGTATTCCTGATGAGGCCATCTATTCCCTGAGGCGATTAGTGTGAAGTAATCCAGTCAGTAATATTATATTTGTCCTGAGCTGTACTCTCCCGTAGGAGTTCTTAAAAACAGCTGCTAAAGGCCAGAAGTCAGCTAGATTCAGTAAGCGGTGGGTCTGAGTGGCTGCTTGTTTAGGGAAGAAACCTCCCACCGAAGCACCAGGGCAAGAGAAACAAGCTTGTGGCAAAAGAACAACTCCAGAACTCAAAATTCCTACGGCACATACTGCTTCAGTGATATGTATATAAATAGTGACTTTCTATTTTAGGGTTAAATCATTAGTAGCAGTGACATGTTACAAGCCTTTTGCGCTATTTTTTGACTAGTGAGAGCATTCCTTTGCAATTGGAAGACAAAATGAGTGCAGAAGGTAATAAAATATATCTTATTGAAAACTTCACCAAGAAGTGACATGTTTAAGATTTTTGATTAGTTCTACAGAAACTGTGAAACTCTATAGACACTTAAAGGTATTCACAAGATTTTTTTATATACTTTTACAGTAGTGCTCTTACATTTCCTGATAAAAATATAGGCCACCAGGATCATTTTTGTAATAAAGGTTATAACAAAAAAAAAAATCCACTGTTTCATTTCTAGATTTCAAAGAACACTTAGTTTTCCCCTCATTTAAAATGAAATGCTATGTACTCACTGCAAATAGCACAATACTCCACAAAAGTGGACTTTATTGTATACTCTGTTCTTGGAGGATCTCCAGACCTTACAGCTCCAGCCTGGAGGCCTTAACTGAAGTTAAGTGAAGCTGCTTTTCAGTTCAGGCTTGTTACAGGACAACTCTAATGTCAGATCCTTACATTCCATGGTTTTCTCAGGGAGACAACATTGAGGCTGGATAAAATTAAGAACTTCAGCATCTGAACATGCAGCTCCCTAAGATAATGAAGTGATGGGCGAACTGAAAGCATATCAATGCAAGAATATTTGTGGTTAATGAGTTTTATGCAGGTACTATTACTAGAATGCTTCTTTAAATGAAAGCTACAATTCACAACTGTCCTTGTATGAGGCCCAAATTATGGTAGATTCAAAGTCACATTCCCTGTGAGCCTCAAAGCCTGATTTTCTTCACTATCCAACAGTATAAAACTCCAGCAAACGTTGCATTCAAATCCTCATAACTCCAAAATCCACATATGTAGAGTTGCTATAGCAACTGTCATCTCAAGCCTTCCCAGGGGAGAAAATAAATGAGTGTCCTACCTGGTTAATCGGTATTTGTGTTACAGAGAATTGAAGGGTAACTTAGTTTCACCAAAAAATAGAACATATACTGAAGTGCTACCGTCTTAATGTGACATTATTTAATCTGAATAAGAATTCACTTTGCATGTGCCTTCAAATTATAGTATTTATGTAACATTCAACAAAATAAGTAAAAATGTTGCTGCCAACTATACCTGACTTACCCTGTTTATTGTTTTGAATAAAAAGGGTGTTAAAAAAAAAAGGGAAACGAGAAGGAAGGTGGCAGAGTAAATGAGATTAAGAACTTCAAATTTCACAGAGGTTGTATTACAATAAAAAAAACCCCTACAACCAAAGGTGCATGCAATCTCTATGCAAAAAGTTGATGAAAGAGGATGACTGTATGGTCAACTTTTTCTTATTTCTCTTCATCCAGGATGAATACAGCTCCCAACCAGGAAGACCACACTGGCTGAGAAACCAGCATCACTCACTCAGAGTCGTGATTATAACTTGAAAAAAAGTCCTGAAAATAATTCAAGAAAAAATCCCATTTGGAGAATATATTCAGGAGCATGTTGACAGTTATTACTAGCTTGTAGACATATCCAGAAATGTATTATTTTAATCTTAGCAATTACTAAATAAAAGTAATCACAGCTACGAGGCAGTAAAATCTCTGTGAAATATAAAAATATAACGATGACATATCACTCTATATTAGTTCAATGACATAATTTGAGAAAATAAGGTCTTAGGGGAATATTCAACATACACAACTACATCTGTACATAGTTAAAGAGAACAGATACGGACTTCAAACCTGTGGAGACAAGGGTTTCTTTCAGTCTAACAGTTATAGCTCTGGCAAGTTTCCAAATTGCACTCCTCCTCCAAAATCTGAAGGGCACGCGCCCAGGAAGCCGTACATCTGTACGCTCCGATCAGCAATGCCATCAGTCTGAGTAAAACACCAAACATACTCGTAGAGTAACACAAAGCAGTGTTAGGGTTTGGGCAAGTGAAGCACCCAAGTGGATTCGGGCATGCCTGCTTACATAAAGCAGATTGATGTTCAGGTTTGCCATTGAAGTGATCTAATTTTTCAGTATTACATTCTAGGGATTCAGGAAATTTAATTTGAGCAACAGCATATATATATGGTAATACTAAATAACCATAGGAGAATAAAATAGCTTGTGATCTCATAGTCCTTCATAATGAGAGCTAAACATTGTTAGAGGAAAGGGAGAACACAGTGGCAAGAAAAAACCCCACCCTAACCGAGGCTTATTTAACACAAACCAACAGGCAATTCCTCCTGTCCTATTAATCTCCGTACACCACCACCAATATACCCGAATTCAATGTTTCCATGGTCTCCTATCGCATCCTTCCTGTGTAAATTTTTTTTAAAAGAAGAGATTATTTCCAAAAGCTCACTTTAAATTCAGGATGTGCTTTTTATCTTCACTACCTTTCTAGGAGAGTCTCCTGCAGACAAGGAGAAGGAGAGGGATGAAGCCCCTCTGGGATGGCTACCGTTTCTTTAGGCTTTGCCACCAGACTGCGAGGAGGCTCTGCTGCAAGTCTTTGCCACCAAGCGCTGGTGAGCAGGGACCCCAGGGCCAGGGCCAGACTGTTGGACAGACAGCCTTATGGACAGACAGCCTAACAGACAGAGCTGCCGCGTGTTGGCGCCGTCAGAGGACGGTGAAGGCGAGTTTCTGTCTGTGTTGCTGCTGAAGGCACTGACTGAGGGTGCCATGCACGGGTCTGGAAAGCATACTGCTATCCGTCTGTCTTTTAATGTTCACTTAATTATAAATACAACTATGCTACACGACAAAGGCCAAAAAATGGTAATAAGAAGTATTGAAAAGTATTGTTTTCTCTAACAATAAATTGACTTCTACATGCTGGAAAAGTAAACCAGTATTTTAAGAATTCTACATATCACATTGACTTAACTGCAGATGCTTTTTCCCCTTCACTTTGCTTTTACCATGAAAGTATTGCCTCTGGAAATCAGCAATGGTGTAAGTTTTAAAAATATTTACATTATGAGAGAGACTAATAATAACAAAGCAAACTATTACTGCTATCTATGAAGTGCTGTTTCCAAGACATGTTAGAGCATATTCCATGCTCTGCCATGCTGTTGTGCTTTACAGTATCTGTAAAAGGAAAACAATAAAAATAATCCAAGAAATAAAAACATGTGACTCTGTGAAACCAGGTTAATCTCAGATACATCTCCCAATGCTCAAGCAGGAGTGTGATGCCAAGGGAAGAGTCCTCCCGGGGCAGAAGCAAACATGGCATCCCCGCACGCAGGGATGGGGCACGAGGACTTGGCCCCAAACTGCTGGCCCTGACCAGCCCCGGTGATCCCCTACTGCAGTGTCCTGCCTCTGGAAATGGGTTAAAATCAGAAATGGATAATCAAAGGAAAAGCAGATGAACAACCAGCCAAGGGGCTGCAGGGACTAATTACTCTCCAGTGCAGGGCTGCGTGGGGCAGGGTGTGAGGGTCCCCACGCCATCCACATCCCTTCCCATCCTTTCACTTTGGTACTCTAAAATTTTGACTCAATTTGGCTTATTGATTTAGCCGTGCCTCGCCTGACCTTACAGAGCAATCTGTGCTCTTTTCAAGTGCCACTTCATATTGACTCTGCCGTGAAGCTATGACTCCTATAATTGGTTTAACAGCTCTTTGAGGCCACTTTGTTTCTGATAAGATACCCACATATCTGCAGAGAATTTAAAATAGATTTGTTGTCAAAAACTATTACACCAGGAGTGTAAAAGCAGTGTTTCATCCCTACAGTCCTCTCCAAATATTCAGGTTAACAAGCTGAGCATCCCCAAGGCAGGAGCTGGGCAGCTGGTGGGGATGGATATCATCCTGTCCTCAGCCCCAGAAACCCACTGACCCTTCAGCTGATGATGGTTTTGATCATTAGGAGCTGCTCAGAGTTGAACAGTAAGTGACTCCCTCTTCTCTGTGGGGACTCCTCTCTGTATTTAGTAGCTTTCTACCAAATACATACTAAAGGCTCTTTCTCATCAAAAGACATGGCACAATTCCAGCCCTCAGTACTGTGTCTTGGTCCTCAAAGGTTACATCAGCATTTTAGAATATATACTAATGGCTATAGAAAAACACAAAAATCCCCACCCCAAAACAGAACCTCCAAAATCAAGACAACAGCAGTGACTCCCAGGTATGGAGCAACTGCTATGTGACCATTGCATCAAAGCCAAAAAAACTCAAAGAAAGGTAAAATGTGCTAAGGACAACGATATTCCACATCCACCAGGAAACGACATGCTGCATTACCAAATTAAGCCTATAAATTATAACTGCCCATGTGTTTTCTGAATTTTTAGATAGCAGACAAAGAAACTGGCTGAGTAAATGCAAGCTGTGAAAAGGTCAGGAATCCGCTTTTTCCATGTGCTACCTCCCATACACCTGATGTTTTATCTCCATCCTGTAGCACAAACTCTGATATCTGGCCTTCCTCAAACCACACCGCCTCGCTCCAGTCTGCTGCAATTGCTATTGCTTGAATTATTTGCCTTTTATGAATTACTTGCAGCATACTTCTAGTTCTTTTTTTGCTGTTGTTGTTGTTATTTTCTACACTGAACAAGGCAGGTATTTTCAATATGCTTTCCACCAAACAACATTATGCTTGTATTTATTGATAAAATAAAATATATCCATATGATGGAAATCACAACATTGTATATAACACCATTTTTCAGTTTAAAAGATTGCATTGCATGAGATTTTCAGCAGGTGCAATTTCCATTTCAGCAAAGACCTGTGTGGCTAAGCTTAAGCACAGTATTTTCCAGAGAAAATATCTGACAGGAAATCACTAGCAATCACCAAAAAGTACAATCCCCCCACCCCCACTCAAAAAAAAAAGAGACAGAAAAGAAAGCAAAGCAGCCAAGCAACAGCAGCTCGATCTCTGTGTAGGGAGAAAAACCCCAGCAGCCAGGCCACAGGTATAGCCCTTGGATTTGGCACAGCACAGGGCTCCAACGTGCTACAGCCAACGTCTGCCAACGCCGTGGGCTGGGGGAGCTGGGCAGCCCCTCTCTAGGGACGGCATGTAAACACATTCATGCACATTGCACGTGTGCCCATTGCACAGGTATGACCACACTGGGTGGTTTGTTGGACAAAACCTAACAGCTTTCCATCCAAGGAACTGCAAGAAGCCCCAGCAGCAGGTGAGGAGCTTGGGCTGTGACGGCCAGCAGATACTGAAGACCCCTGTCCACAACGTCCCCTCACCAGGGCTGCACCAAGCAGAAGCAGCCAGTGCCACCGGCTCTGCGTCACGGTGTGGGGCCTTCCCCGGGCGGGAGCACAGCCAAGCTAAGGGCCATCTCCTTTGCCCAGTACCATCTCCTGTGCTCAGCGTGAAATTGAGCTAATCATCATCTCTTTTGCTGTCCTACATGAATTTGTACAAGAATCTTATGCTTTCAAAGAAGTACAGGGTAATGCAGCTCTATGACTACATGGAAACCTAAAGCTTTTGCCAGTAAATGATTTTGAAAGCTGTCAGCAGCCTTTGAAATTTTTCAGGTCTTTCTATCATTGGTTAAATCTTTGCAGACAACCGTTTAAAGCACTTCATCCTGGTCACCTGCAGACCGAAAGCATTCCCAGGCAGGGAGCACAAAAGCTGCACTGTACTCCCTGCATCACACCAAAGTTACCAATGGGCCCAACTGTGTTTAAAGCCGCTTACACTGTTTCTTATCTCTCCCTCAAAAGGGAGAGCAGAGGTTTCTGAAGCATTTGTAAGACTTGCAGACCTCCTTAATTCCCTTTAGAGATGCAATGGCTGCCTGTAAAGCCCATGGCAGAGGTGAGATGATACTTGAAAACAGTCTCTGCTTCCTCCTGCATGATCCCCTCTTCCACTGGCAAACTGAGGCCAAAACAACGCAAATCTCTGGACAACCAACCTTCTGAATTGCAAAGAACAAAGCTCTGGTGCAGGCACCTTCCTATGGAAGAGACTTGTAGCCAAAGCATCGACCTGCCTGAGTGATACCGCTGTCTTCCTGCAATTTTATTTCAATAACCCTTAAGTTTAACAACTGCAAATTTGGAAATTATATCCCTGGCGCAAAATGAGATATGTTAGCTGGGATCTGAAATTTGGTCACCCATTTAAAAGATGCAATAATTTTATCCACAGCAGGGAGCTTGCCCAAGTCTTGTGTTAAGTTGTGTCTTGTCTTGTATCGCGTTGACACAGCGCTGAGGGATCTGGTGTAGTTGGGAACTGTCAGTGTTAGGTTAATGGTTGGACTAGATGATCTTCAAGGTCTTTTCCAACCTTGATGATTCTGTGAAACAATAAATGTTAAATGAAGATAAAGGCAAAAAAAAGGAGCAAGAAGCCAAAGGTCTTTCCTGCACAGGGAGGGTTGGCTTCAGTAAGTTGGGATAACTGACAGTACGCTACTAAATCCATGCAGTATCTGTGGGAGAGCATTTGAGGTGAGGTCAGTGATGCCTGGATTCAGCTGGAGTATACTGCAGGTAAGGAGACACAGCTGTGGTTTCCTCCAGGCTGGGGAAGTAGATGGGGTCAGGGCTGGGGAGGTAAAACAGTCTGACAGCAGCTCAGGACAGCCTAATATTCTAATTTCTCCCTAAACACTAGGCTTGCAGGTATTAGCTGTAATTTCAGAGTGGTTTGGCAATCTCCAAACAAGTTTCAGAGAGAAGTAAAACCAGATCTCTGTCACTGAGCACAACCTGGAGCCACTTGGGCAGCAGCAGGAATGTGCCAAAGGGGCCTGAGACTCAGGAGGTAGTTGGCATTGCAATGCTCAGTCACTCACAGCTTGATTCAGCCCTACGCGTTGTAACAGTAGATCAGTTTTTCAACTCTTGAATACTTTTTACTCAAAACACACAGAACAACCAAGGCTCTCTCTCCCTTTTAAAATACTTTAAGTGCAAATCTGCAAAGGTTTT
Organism: Strix aluco; assembly: GCF_031877795.1. Lineage (NCBI taxonomy): Eukaryota > Metazoa > Chordata > Aves > Strigiformes > Strigidae > Strix > Strix aluco. Next base: position 13,025,988 of record NC_133941.1, on the reverse strand, counting down.
TTCTTGGTAATAGACCTTCCAACAACGTTTTGGACAAGGAATTGTATTGTCCTCTGGCTGTTTATTATAGCCTGCTTTCTCCAATAAATCCCCACCAATAAATACAATGAGAAGAAGGAAGTGACTTTCTCCTTGCTCTTTTGTGTGAGTCAAAGGAGAGGCTGCTCCCGCTTGTACCTAAACCATCACAGCGTCAGCTGCAACACGCTGGGTTGGGATCCCAGCTAACTGCTGGTCCCAGCAGAGCTGATTTGACATATTTACAAAGAGCACTTTAAACCTGATTTCTGTTGGCAGCAAAGCGCAAAGCTGACCAAGTTCTGCATCTCTTCCCACAGAAGCCTGCTCTGATTACCTGGGCGTATTTCCCCAAGCTGCTGGTGCGTGAGCAGCTGCGAGTATGGGATGGAGGTGATGTGCACTTGAGCCCTGCGACAGACACACCGCACGGTCCTCTGCAGCATCTGAAGCCTCTCAAAGCCAATGGGAATCTTTTAATTGAGTCTGATGGCACTTTGCAATAATTCATTTTTCTAACAATCCAACTAATGGATTAATTAGATCCTGATGTTTGGATGCTTTTTCTTAAGTCACATAAGTGTAACATTTGGGACTGGCTTTTGGTGAACAAACTCCATGGGCTTACATGGACCTCACTTATGAAGAGAAGCAACCTGGCATTCACTCCAGAACTCTGGCTATAGCCATGAGCTATAGGGTAAGTCGACCTCGGCTAGTTTAAAAATAATCCATGCAGAATGCAGTGTCAGTCCAGTCTCAGCAGCTGGAGCTCAGGACAATTTACCTTGTAGTGTAAATGTGTCCTGAGGCTGCTATTTGTGAAGCAGAGCACTGCCCTCAGTGCTGAACTCCAGAAGCACAGGAGTCTAGCTGACTATTTTTGACAGGTTTTTTTGCTTACATCTTGTATTCAAAATGATTTAGTTGAGAGATGCCTCTTTCTGGACAATATGACAGCTAATTCCCACTTACCCTACTGAAAAGATACAATCGAAATGGATGCAACAATAAAACTAATGGCTAATATGATTGCTATTGATCATTTGCCAGTTTATCAAATGAATAGCCCACTAGCTAAATGGGGAAGGAAAATAGTACTATGTATTGCACATGTCTCAGTAATGAGCTAACTGGATAGCTCATTTTGAAATCTATGTAAAGCTGAACATCAGTACGTAGTTTACAACTGCAATGAATCCTGATACATCAGATGCATGTTTGTTCATTCCCACCTACCTTTTCGGCTGACTGGGCAGTGCCAAAAAATATTGGAATGAAGGCAAGCCATACTATACAGGTAGTGTACATAGTGAATCCAATGGGTTTAGCTTCATTAAAATTCTCTGGGACACCCCGAGTCTTGATGGCATACACAGTACACGTAACCATCAGAAGAATGCTATAACCCAAGGAACAAATGATTTGTAGATCCGTAATGTCACATTTGAGAACGCCTCTGGCTTGATCAGGGTTCATAGTTTTCTGCTCATCGTAATCTATGATTATGTTGGGTGGGTCAACTGCAAACCAAATAAAGACACCTAAAAGCTGAACAGATATCAAACTCGACGTGATCGCCAGCTGCGATGTGGGGCTTATAAGCCTGGGTGCAGTCACTGACTTTTTGCCCTGTTCAAATATGCGGTAGATGCGGTTTGTTTTAGTTAACAGGGCTGCATAGCTGATGCACATCCCGAGGCCCAAGAAGATACGCCGGAAGGAGCACACTGCAACGTTTGGTTTGGCGATCATCAGAAACGTGATTATGTAGCACAGAAATATCCCTGTTAACAGGACGTAGCTGAGTTCCCTCCCAGAAGCCCGGACAATGGGAGTGTCGTTATATCTGATGAACGTTGCCATGACAAAAATGGTGGCAATAATTCCCAGCATAGCCAAGAAGACGGGTATCACAGCCCAGGGTGAGTGCCACTCCAGTTTGACGATGGGTATCGAACGGCAGCCCGTTCGGTTCTCGTTGGGCCGCTCGTTGTAGGAGCAGAGCAGGCAAGTCACCTCATCAGCCTGGTACTGGTAGCCGTCGCAGAGCTCGCAGTGCCAGCAGCATGGCATCCCCTTCACCATCTTCTTCCTCTCACCCGGCTTGCAAGGCAGGCTGCAGACTGAGGACGGGACTTCACGCACTCCTTTGCCCCACTGCATTTCATCAATCTACAAGACATGTGAAATAAAAAGAGGCTGGTTATTTAGACGTTACTGTCAGACAACCAGGGTGGGAACAGAAGGGGGGAGCACCAATGGGGAACCTGCACCAGGAAAAACTAAATGGATAAACTTTATATGTGGTAGACTCCTGGAAAAGCACCAGGAATCATACATGCTAGTGTCTTTGCATGAGACTCTAATGCATGACTGTATTTATTGCCTTCATTTTTCATTTTTATTAGTAGTTAATTCTGGTGAAATAACACACAACATCAGATAAAACAGTAGAGTGTAAACCTCTTGTTTCATGAAAATTAGTAAGAACACTGCAATGGTCTGAGGGAAGGCAGGAGTTACATTCACAAAACTGCTTTCCATGCATCTAGAGCTCGGGGCTTCTTATCGAGACCAGAATAAGAGATCTTCCTTCTTGGAACTATTACTGACCAGGTTAACATTTAAAATGAGGTGGAAATGTGTCTTATATAGGGCATGGAATCAGTGAGCACGTGGCAAGATCTGCAGTATGAGCCATGTAAGAAATATGAAGGACAAAGAAAACAGTCATCAATGAAAAATGCAATAATCAGATAGTATTTCATTTCAAAGTCACATTCCGCTTTGAAATACCATACGTGCTTCTGGGAATGCAAATTATAAATGATTATATTAAATAAATGGAAAGCCTCACTTGTTTTGCAGTGTTAATAACCCTAAACTCCAAAATACACGCACAAAAGCTCCCAAGTACTGCAGCAAATTAGACTCACAAATCATTTCAAAATATTCCAGACTAAAGCCACTAACCAGGTTTCAAGAACAAGGGAGGTTTAGCTTTGGAGCTGCCTGAAATAGCCCAGACTGGAACCACTGGGAAGGTCCTGACATTCCCAGTGCCAATTCACTGCACCAGTTACCAACTCAGCTGCCCAGCAAAATTTCAGTGGCTCCCATATCTGCTCTGCGTGTTTGTACGTATGGCTTTTCCAAATATAAATCCTGATCTCCTGGGATAGATGTGAATAAGTGTTACTAAAAACAAAATTTCAGCTTTTTTTAGGTTACTTAAATGCTTACAATCTCTGCTATTTTCCCTACAAATAAAAAATTCAAAGTGAGTTTCTTGAATCAGCTGTCTTGACTATTAATGTATACAAGCAGACTGGGGTTTGCAAGTCTTAAATTGAAGGATTAAATTGCACTTTTCTAATTTAATTCAAAATAGATCCTGTATCATCTTCATTTCATATATTTGAAAAAAAAAAAAAAAACCCAAACCTGAAGTCACACACTGCTCAAATACTATACTACCATGAGTCTCTGCTGTGAATGTTGTAAAAATAATCCCTCAGTAACAGATATTCTAGAGGTCTGCCACTGCTTGAGAAACTTCATTAACATTCAATATTCACAATTTATTCTGAAAATAAAAAAATAAAAGAAGATCCATGAGCTCTTCTTTCATATGGTGCTGAGCTGAAGGTATGTAGCCTTACAGAAGCCAAAGGAGCACTGATGATAAAGGAGAATACAAAGACCCATTTAATTGCACTGGTAGATGGTAGTTCGGTCTTACTGGAGGCTCTTACAAGGAGTGAGGAAATTAATTTCTATGCCCAACTCTGTCACTGCTCCAACTAGTAAAGACTAGCAAGTCCTTTACAAACCTGGAATTGAGTTCCCAGGTTGTACACATCCCTCACAAGGGAGCTGGAGTAAGGTGGGAAGTGTCCATGTAACTCACTTGTTGCGGAGGCGTGACAAATGATGTTAGCCAGGAGCAGAACCAAGGAGACGGTGAGTAAAGAGAACCAGGACCAAGATTTCTGACCCATTAAAGCAGGTGTGAAAAATTTCATGACATTTCCTTAAGAAACCAGCTGACTGACAGTTTGCCTCTTATTTTACTCTGCTGAATCACTGATTTGTATCTTGCCCTTTTAAAAGGTAGACTGAGACAGGGTAACCATAACTTACCTGGGTTGCACGGCTAGAAAGTGAGACACATCGATCCAGTCTGGAGCCTCCATTTCCTATCACAACTATTAAACATAGAAGTTACTTGACACCCTTTTTACAGCATGTGTTGATATGAAATGGGAAAGACATCCTAACTGCATGGATTTTGACCCAGTCTGCAGTGATGAAAGGATTTTCACCAATTTTCTGAATGCTAATATCTCACAGAACCACAGAATTATTAATGTGTTATCATATCTCCACCTTCCCCTTATGACTACAAAGGATAAATTTCCATATTCTCAAATGTATTCCATGGCATTGCTGGGCAGTTGGGAAAGCCTAAAGGTACTTTATTCTGTGCAGATACTGTTTCTAAAGAGATAAATAGAAGATCAGAGAAAATTATGGAAAGTCCTTTTTCTGGTCTCCTGGGATGACACCATGATAACTGTGTATCACTGGCCTTAGAAAGATTTGCAGCGCTCTGCTGCTTCTGGCAAGAAAATTAATGATGAAAACTGCCTGTCAGGTAAACCACCTGGCACTGGAGCCTGGCATTGGGAGATGAGAATCTGAGTCAAACGAGAAACACTTTCCCCATGCGGAAAAGAATATTTTTGAAAAAAATTTCGTCTTTGAAATAAATTATTGTTTCTTAACTCCTTCAGAAATACAAACAAAAGCAGTAAAATGTTCATCCGTGTATTTGGCTGCTTTAGGATTGAATAATTGTGCCAGATGCACTTTTTTCCCATCCCCTTTTCCCCCCTCTCTTCTTCCAGCTTTTACTGTAGTTTCCTTGAAATAATTTAGCTTTTGAAAACCTGGATCTAAACAAGACTTCTATTGTGGTAAGTAATTGAGTAATTGCTATATTCAGACATTACTTGCATTTAGTTAAATCTAAACCTGCTTCTATTCAATTACTTTTTCCCAGTATTTTTAGTCGCTATGAACTGGAAACCACTTACTTAAAGATTTTGCTAAGTTCAGTTTCAGGATTGGGATCATAAAGTCCCGATAAAACAGCAAGGATAACTTTTGTCCACAACTACAGTAAGAGGGCCTTCAACAAAAACAGAATAGCAGAGCATTTCATTCAGGAGCAGGAACCGCAGGGCTGGTTTGGTCGCTTCTTTCTTAACGTGTCTGTGGGATGTGACCATGGTGCAGCCCCCTGCTGCCTCCTGCCTGAGCTCTCACTGATGGCAAACTGGCAGCGGGAACTTCCGAGCAGCGTTCGGGGATGCAAACTACAGAAAACAGAGCTACAGGCTGCCACGACAAGTCTAAACTTCTTGCACATTACTTCCTATTTTTAAAGGAGAGATGCGACAGAAGCAAAATGGCTTTGAGGATAATGATTTCCAAGACCGTTGTTTGAATATGCAACGAACCTTACCTGCCAGGATTCAAAACTAAACCATATCTATTAAAAACATAGATGACAAGATTAACTAGAGAAATGGCAGATCCAGCACTCAGGAGGTTTATGCTTTTTTGCTGACCCTGCCTCCAGGCCAGTTTGATCAACTTGGCCAAGGCACTTCATGTATTTTTTTCTTCCATTTCCCCACCTCTAAGCTGGAGGTACTGTTAATTATATTTATAACACAGACCTATAAAAAATTTCTGAGATCCATGGAGGAGTGCTATACACTTACAAATCCTACATTTCTATAAGCAAACATAACAAACTCTTATCCCATAATCAAAAAGTGATTATCTGAAAATGCTAATCATAATCTAGAAAGCAGTAAGTAAACAATTTCATAAATCATGAGAAAGTATTCTTGCAATTAATAAAAAATTCACTTTTTTATGTAGAACCTTCCATTGCAGTCATATATAGAAATAGCACAGAGAGTATTAGGGAACTTATTTTTCCCAAACCAACACTGCTTACAGATGTAGCCAGATGTACCCACAGCTATCCAACAATTTTGCATCTTGAACTTAGCACTTGACCAAGTCAGTACTGAGGGGCACGATGGGCTCCTCCCCTACAATTCTGCTAGATTTGGGAAGGATGAGAAACCTAGACTGCACTCGATGCTGCAGACACATGTGTTGCATGTCATCAAAAAGCACATATCTACCCATCCACTTACCATCTTGTTAACCGGCACATCTTCAACAGTCTAATGTGCAAACTGATGCTATTATAGTTCATCCCACTGATGATTTGATCTGATAAATGGGAATCCCCCACCCCACAACTGGTTCATTGCAGGACATTCAAAACAACTGATGAAAAAAGAACTTCAAAATTGGCCATGCTTCATTGTACTTGGATCCAGTAGAGCTGCTATGTTACAGCAGGGCACTGTGTCTTGCCCTGCCACCATAGTTCAGAGGGGAAAAAAAACAAAACCCAAAAGCAAACAAACAAGACCACAAAAAAAAAAAAAAAAAGCCCCCTCCCAGATCCAGTGCCTTCCCCACAACCGCAGGGCAATGCAGCATCTGTCTTGGTTAGGGGTTAACTTTCGTTTTTTTCCCCAAGCTCTCCCAACTCCTACATATCACCCGGTTCATAAATGCCTCGAGCTAGAGGGATGGGTTCCACTTCCAATATAAATTCTCATTATGTTCACTACAGAACAAACATTAACAAGAAATGCTTAGTCTGTCTCATAAGGCCTAACATAATTGTTCATTTTAATGAATAAAGTAACTCAATATATGTGTATAATTTAAACATCGCTGCTTCCTTTCTCACCACCACAAACATTTCTGTAATAAGCTAGTTGTTCTGATCTAAATTGTTTCATGCAATGTTTGATTAAAATAAAAATCAGTACAAAAATAATTACATTAGTGATAATTAACCTACTCGGGGAAAAAAATAGCCATGTTCCCCAATACAATTTTCATAACAACTGTGCCATTAATTTCACAGACACATTAGAAAACGATTGCGGAGGAATGTGCTCAGATTTATTGCCACCTTACAGATTGCTTTTAGACTCCAGTTACTAAGTCAGCAGTTCAAACAGTTTTTGTATATTCAACTTTACAGATAGCAATATTTGCATGACTTAGCTCTTAGGGCTTAGCTATTAATGTCTTGTAATTAGTTTCTAAATCCAGGGCTTTAACATGATAATGGTTTTAAAAGAATATGTCAATAACACACAGTCAACAGAGCCTTCTGCAAAATATCAACTACAATCCCTTCAATAGATAACGGCAATGATAAACCAAACTACTAGTGAAGGATGCAAAAGCTACTCCAATGACTTGCCCAGACACTCCAAATAAGGTGTTTCACCTCATACTGTAACTTATTTTAATTTCACTGCCTGCAGGAGACTGACAGAAAAGCCTTGAAATGAACGTGGAGCCTGCAAGGTGACGGAGGAAAAAAATCCCAATAGTTTTTGCTTGTGACGTACAAATCACTACATTCTAAGCTGTGCAGACTTAATGCATTTTCAGGATAGCGCAAAAAATCCCCAGAAACTACAACACTGCTATTTAAACAGAATGACTGTGTTTGCAGCAGCAGGGCACCAGCTCGGGGAAACCAGTGCATCCCCTCCCTGCAGGGACCAACACCGTGGTCCCACCACAGCCCCTCTGCAGGACTCAGCTTGGGAGTCATCCTCACAACCTGGGTTAAGAGGATCCTCTCAGAGCCAGTTGGAGCCCAGTTACACCCTGGCACCCCGAAATGATGTAAAAACTGAGCTTGGGTCCTGCTCCTTAATTTTTTTCCTGTTTTCTTGGTTTAAATCAAAGTCAAAATCCAGCTACTTCAAAGCAGCTTTTAGCATCTGTGCAGGGCAGAAGTAGGACACGTTAACCAGCAGCCCCCAAACCCCAGAGATAACAGTGTCTAAACCTGATCCCCAGCTGCTGTAGGAACAATTCTGCTGGGATGGGGGTGCAGAGCCCAGGCACCCCTGCTCCCTACAGAAACCTGGTCTCGAGCTCTGCGGCTCACCCCTGCCTCATGACAGCTTTCTCCCCCCCAGCCCTTCCCTCCCCCCCCCCCCCCCCCCCCCCCTACTTTCTGTGCTGTTCCACGGGAACACTTCATCAGTGAGACAGAGCATGAGCCCAGCACTGCCTCCCTCCTGACGCCAGAGACCACGCAGTTTGTGTTAGCAAGTGTTTTTAGGTGTCTTGGGACACTTCAAAAGAAGGCTACTTCAGAGGAAAAGCAAAAATCTCCTAAGTTTTCCTGCTCTGCTGCATTAATTATCTTAAACCACTCCAATCTATCTTCCTTATAAGCAGAATTTAAATGTCCTTATGTATTTTTTTCTACTGGTCTTGCCTATTGCTGCCCTTCTTGTTTCTGCTGCAGGAACAGTGTCCTGTCCATAAACACACAAAGGACAAGCAAATCACAACTTTCTAATTGAAGGTGATGAAAACTTACCACTTCACAAAGTCTTCCAGCCAAAAAACCTGCAATTTTTCATTGGCAGCACAAATCAGAAACATTGTCAGGAAATTGTGACAACATTCCCATATTGCCAGACCTTCATATTCAGACACCTATTAATGAGCAAAATGTCCCAGGATCGGTCTCACCCAGGAACCCCACAGCTCCACTTTCTTCCTCTCATTAATGTTGTGACAGCTCCTGGGAAGCCCCAGCGTGGGCTGTGTGACACATGTGGAAAATATCTTTCCTTAAAGCTTTTGGAAGACACAGGACTGGCTTCCACATTTACTCCTGTGCAAGGAGGACGGGGCAGCTCGGCAGGGGAAGCCTGGTACCCTGGGCAGCACTGGGGGATGCGGGGATGCCATCAGACCTGCCCGAGGATGCTGGGTTTGCATCCCTAGCGCCTTCTGGGCTGACGCACCAGTGTTTCACTGGGTAACTGGTGGAGGCTTAAAAGGAAAGACTGGAGATCAGTCTTTTTCCCTAGTAAGAAAACTCTAATTTCATTTAACACCTTTAATACCTGCAGGTGCACTGGGAGAGGCTCCCTCCCGCTCCACTCTTCTCACACTGAATGTTCAGCTGTGTGCTACCTGTCATGGCTAAAAATTCCCCTGGCACCAGTTCTTGCCACCTAGAGTAAAGGCCAGTTGGTATTTGGGTACAGGTATAAAAATCTGCATAGCATCTGCATTACATTTTATTCAACAAATTAATTATCATTTAAACTTCAACATCACTTCTGTTCCTACACTGTAATTCCTTATTGGTGATCTCATAATAAGCAGTTCTTAACCTACATATAAACCTCATTTCTTTTTCTCATCCCTTTCCTGATGTTACTTTTTCTTTCATTTAATATTTGTCATCACTTTCTACCAATCTTACCTGCTTTAAGGACACCAGAAGCAGGTTACACTGAGCACTTGTAATAGAATCTTTAATGAGATCCAAAGGCTATTTGTTCTACATTAAACCAGGGACATTTTTAGCACAACAGCGATGTAGAGAAAAATGCTTAATCTACAATTTTTGCAAAAATGCTTATTATCATACATTTCTGTTGACACACAGTAAAACTGAAAATTAATTATTTTAATGCTTTTACATCTGACTACAGCTTCATGTTGTCTTCTCACTAATGGAAGGGGATGGACCATGCATCTTCACTATTCATCCTGCATCCCCTGCATAATTTTTTTTAATTAAAAAAGATCACGTACTTCCAAATGTGCATTTATAATACACAATCCTTATCTGTTTAAACTGATAGGTTAGAGCAAATCTATCTTCTGAAAGCAGAGGTAATCTAACACAATTTTTCATCCTTAAGTGGCTTAGAATTAGAGGATCAGTCATCAGCCCCAAGCCAAGGACCCAATGACAGGGCGTTCAGGGGCTTATGCACCTTTGTGCTGTGCCCAGCATTTCATGTCCAGCACCTCTCATTGTCAAAAGAGAATCCAGTCTAATAGTCATCTTCCGTATTTCACAAAATAGACTAAGCTCATAGTGCTCTTAATATTTTACATGCAGAAAATAACATCTCCCCCATGGGGAGCAACACTGCCATTCTTACATGCTTGGCTTAAATTCAGAATATCATGTATTCATTTGAAAATTAATAAAACCAGCCCTTGTTGTCTATCGCTGTTCATTCTGCTGCAGTCGCTTTTTCCCCCTCAACCAACAACAGACAGTTTTAGGAGAAGGTTTGGTCTTCAAGTGTTTTCTTTCAATTCTTGCTACAACCTAGCACAGTGTAATCCTGTGTAGCATAGATTACCTGATTTTTTTTGCTTTTTTTGAAGGATGCTCTAAAAGCATCCATTGTGGGGGGGAGGGGGAAAGCAAAGCCTATTGCATGGCATTAAGGGGATGTTTACACATCAGATTTCAGCTTCATAGGAGGAAAGCGACAGCTCACCGTGGGACCAGCCCAGAATGCCTTAATCAAATGACACTCACCCTGATTTCCACTGGAGCTTTTCCTTAGTGAGAAATGATGCATCGGTGTTTAATTATACTACAGATCACCTTGAAATCACCAGCAGATTACTCAAGGGACACAGCTATGAGGGAGAATTTACCCTAAAAAATGCTAACAACATTCAAACTTTTTCTGGAGGAAGATCTAACTAATGTGGTGCAGGGATTATGAAAAATAATAACCTCTTTTTAGTTCAGTACTGATTCATACTGTATGGACCACAGACAAGTAATCTGTCAATGCTGAAGTTTGTCATTGTCAGAAGCCCTGCAAATCCATTCATCAGGTGCCTTACCTGACTCCCAGGAAGCTTCAGTTCTTTCCTGGCTCAATTCCCACATTTCTGTCAGCCCCCCGAGCCAGGACCACACTCACTAGGATGCTCCATGAGACTTGTCAAAGGAACTCTCTATTGAGTACACGGAAAGGGTGATTTTTCAAAGTCCTCTAGCTTGGCCTGATGAAGATGGATTTTAATGGCCATAACCAAAGGCAGCTCCTTGCCATGAAGGTCTGCGCCTATCCTTGATTCAGACCAGCACTCCTGCATTACTCGGAAAAATCATAATTTTTTTTCTAGATCGACTCTCAGAAACAGGTAGGCATTTTTGACATTTTTTTCAAATGTTTCAAAAAATATTCCTCTCAGATGTCTGTAGAGAGGAAAGATCAATGATTTAAGATTGGCAGTGACAGACAGAACTGAAAGCATCAGACATTTTTTACTAATAAGTGATACAATAGCCTTCACTCACAGCAGTGTCTGAGAGCTGATTATACAAGCAAGATGATAAGCACTGTGCCTCAGCAGCCCTAAGGCATAAAGGTATGCAAAACAAGCAGCACTCAAAGTAAGAGCTATGCAGAAACACTTTTTACACATACTGTTTTTAGTTCACCTTTACAAACAAACTTGCTAAGTCAGGACTCTTTCTTTGATTCAATATACAGAGCTAAATATTCTAGGAGAGGATCACCCTTTTTCATCATTTGATATTTATATTAGTTTAAATATATAATTTAACTAATGGGCCAGATGAGAATCCCTGAAGAAAACAAAAACGAAGTTAACTATGTTGTGCAGACAGCAAGGTATGTATGTGCTTTACTCAGGGGACACAAAAACCTGCAATCTCAAGGCTGACATCCTGCCATTCCCCTCTTATGTGACATTTTATCCAAAGAACGCCCCTTAGTGCTAGATGCAGAGTCACTCCAACCTTTCACATCTGCATCTTCAGAAAAGACATCAGGAGAAATGTGCCGTAGGTGCACTAGCGTACAGTCCAGCACACTGCTCTCACTTGTAAGCCATGCTCCCAGAAACCTCAATCCACTGTGCTGGAAAAGAGCAAAACGCCACAAACTGCTGACACTTACTCAAACTTCTGTGAAGGGACGCTCAGGGACTGTCACATTTCTAGCTCTGAATCCAGTCCTGGGGGCTGAACCAAGCTCAGTAATTCACCAAACTAGTCTGAATTTCATTACCATCAGCCTTGTCACACAGCTGCATCGAACTTCACATGCATCGGCCTCTTTTGGGAGCTCACGTCATACAGCATTTACAGCACGAAGGAGATGTGAGCAACACCCACTGCACACTCACGGCCAGAGTTCATTTTACTTCTTTAAAACGATCAATCTGCCAGCTACAGATTTCTTAGAAAAACTAATTGTAGGATGTGGGTCAAAAATAGTGACATCTTGACACAGATTATACTCCTGAAGAGAAGTGGGTATGCTTCTTCCTGATTAACGACTGCACAAACTCTGAGTAGGAATTAGGATTTCGACTCAGAGGTATTTAAAGCAGATGTGCCTACATATATTCACAGGAATTTATGCAAAGCATTCCATTAAACAATATTAAGCTCTTTTAAAAAGCTGTATGTTTTTAGCAGATGGGACCAGGAGCAGGGTGGTTGTGCCATTTGGCAAAGCTCTGAGGTGTCGTCACTGGCAGAACTCAAAAGCCACGATTTCAGCCTGAACAAACGTCCTCTCATCTCACTGCTCATAACCTTTTGCCAACTCCTGATGTTTCTCTTGTCATATGTAAGGAGATAAAATTCTGCTTAATTAAAGGAGCAATTTACAGCTTGTCTGGTTGCTAACTGGGACAATGAAAGCAGACCTATGGAAATAGTAGCCTGGACACCCCTCTCAAGCATTTAATGCTTTTTGGCATAAGCTAGCTTGTCCTTTAGAGTCACGATCTTCAGTGAAATACAGCTGAAAATGAAGCTTGGCACATCTGATGGACAAGAACCGTCTGCAGTGAGGAACATGCTCCTTCACACCAACAACAGGTCACTGTGCCCAGATGACCACAGCACTGCCCCTTAACCCACCTCTGGGTCTGCCCAGCACTCAGCACCTGTTACTGGAGAGATGAAGCACCAGACTGCGTTGTGTCCCAACCACCCCGCACACATCACACACCGGGATCTCAACAGGAGTGGTCGGATCGCAACGGGATTCATAGACACTGTGATGCAAAACAAAAATGGAAAAGATGAAAGATTTCCTTTCAAAGTGAGGCAACCCAGTTATGTACTTACGTAAGAAAAAACTGTTCAGTATTTTACTATTTACTACTCTGGTGGAAAGAGTATTAACAAAGTTCCTCTCAATCAAAGATATTTCAGATCTTTACTTTCTTCTGCTTTTCAGGTTGGTTGGATAAGTTTGCATGAATGTTATTTCAATCATACCCATGTTGCAGCTGGAATTTAAAGAAACAGATGTCATGAACTATACAGTAAATAATTAGATAAGGCTACCTTTTGTATGACTCCTAACGGAGAAGGCTAAAATGGTCTAGCCAACTCCCAAGCTGCTTTCCATCCAAAGATCTTAGAGTGGCACACAAACGCAGCAGTATGCAATAAATAGGACGAAGGCCACTATCAGTTATACTAAAGCCATGGCACAACGAGATGAGAGGGCAAAGCCACCACCACCCAGCTTTTAGCATGTGTCCACTGACTCTACCAGACCTTCCCATGCATCTGTAGTTCTGTACTCGCTCAGTGCCCGTCCTACAGGACCGAGACTGAATGGTTTCATTGTGCAGGATGACAAGAAACGTGCAATCCAAAGTACCAAGCATGTAAGATATAGTTCAACATTAGGGCAAAGCAATTGCTTACCATTTAAGCAGTCGAAATTGAATGTTCAAATGCTTGTTTAACACGTTCATAATGCTCAACAATTGGCAAGTTTAAGTCCTAAATAACAAGCCTGAATGACAATGGCACATTTAGAAGCAAACCCAGGAATTCTGATTTTTTTCCCTGAAAGCTCCTTTTCTGAGCTATTTTTCATGGTATAGTCATGAGTTGACCTTACTCAAGTTTTGAGAAAAGGATTATCCCTTTATGTTTGTTTATCTCTGCTTATGAGCTAATAACTTCTTTTTTCCTGTTATTTACAATTGTGAAAAAGGAATACATCTGCCAAATCTGATATACTACTTTCAAAACGGAAAGGGTAATAACTAGAGATGTACCAAATGGCATGTGTGTAATTTGGATAGCATTTATCTTGAAGTGCCTGCCAACTCAAAATGCTTTAGTTTATTTATCCTACTAATTCCCAAGCTGATTCAAAGACCAGTATTTGCTAGTCAAATTATTTGGTCCCAGTTTTCCCTTTTTAAAGAATCGGCATCAATGGTACAGTAATTTTCTCATCGTGTCTAGCATACATGACATAATGACACATAGGCCGGGGAAGCAAGATGAAAGAAATACAAAATTCTGAATGAAACTCAGTACCTAACTCATTTAGGCTCTAATTGGATTGCTGCAGCATTATTAAAACTGTTAAATTATCTTGCTCAGATTATACTCAGTCTATCGGGTCCTAAAAAAACTGTAGATCGTACACAGAAAATTAGGGTTGGCTAATGGGACTTTAATTAAACTTCACTTGGGGCCACTCTTCCATCAACGTTGCAGTGATGCCTCGCTGAAACCAAGTGGGGAGAGGAAGAGGGAAGTGGTGCGGTTGTGATGGGCGGTTGCTGCAGGGGAAGGCGGCCAAGGGATGATGCTGGCCACTGCTTGTGCTCCAAAAGCTGTGTGGGACACTAGTCTGGTCAGCACAGAACTGGCATGTCACAGCAGGGTAGACAGACAAAACAGAAAAACCCAGCAGCATAGGTTGAAATCGAAGATAATTCCATGGATTTAATATCTAAATTAATACTGGCCCTCCAATCACACCCTGCCTAAAATGATAATGGTATTGGTCTAGTTGAAATTCTACTAGAATTCTGCAAAAACATTCAGAGGGTTCTTTTAAAGTAACCTTGCAAAGCTAAGGAATTTTGTGCCTCATCACATTTTTGCATACTAAAGCAATAATAACACAACACGTTGCCTCCCTTTCCATCTCTTTGAAAAGTAGAAGAAGGACTGGAACTGGTATCTTATTCCCTCCGGTTGAGTGCCCTAAGTATTTAACTGTAAGACATACTCTCAGTCGTGCGCCTTCCTTCCAGGGCAGTGGATTTTCCTCCCCACGAACAGGGAAATGCGTTCAGTAAAATCATGGAGAGCATCCTGGGGCGCTCCCCTCTCACAGGGAACGGGGGGCAGCGGGGAGATGGGATTCATACCCTGCCAGGGGGGGACCTTGTGTAAAGCTCCCATGTCCTGAATGAACTCATAAGTCATGTAATGGTGATCGAGGAGAAAAGCCTGCACCACCTTTTCCAATTGTATTTTTGAGAGGAAAAGGGACCCAAGATCTGCTTTTGCAAAAGGGAAGTTTAAGGCTGTACTACCCTTCACCAGTCAGTCTAAAGGACAGGCATTACAAGAATGGAATAAAATGCCTAATTATAGTTACCACTGGGAGCTGGATGCTCAGATGCTACTTTTAATGGTCGAATACATATCCTCCACACCATTAAAAGGTGCAATTAACAAGTAAACAAGGTTGTTTCATGGGAATCATTTAACACAGCATTTTCATATAAAATGTACATTTTCAGATTAGTGGAAGAAGAAACAAATAAAAAAAGGAAAACAAAGCAAATAAAGGCTTCCCCTCAAGTTTTAAGAGCAGGCTAAAGACCCTTTGCAGCTGTTTATTTGGGGCGATTATTGCCTATCATGTGAATGATTAGCTTGAGACACATTAAAATTCACGCTATATATCCGATATTATAGTCTTGCTGCAAACCACATTAATTTTCTACAGAAATCAGTATTTAGGGACATTTAAAAACTGAATATTTTTGACCCACTCAATACACGTTCTCTGTCAGGAACCTTTATGCTTTGCTTAAATGTTGGAATCTCATAAGGACTGTTCACATGGTCTGGATGTGTGCAGAGCTTTTAAAATACCCTTTATGGGATTTCTTTCTCCCCTCTAAAGCAAACAGGCATAATATTATGCAATCATCATAATTTCTGCTCTACTATCCTTGGCACTTGTATCAGTATGGTAGCAAAATTTCATTTTGCAAAACACAGCTGGATTATGTTCTGGACCTACAAAAATAGCTTTAAGGCAATAGTTCCCGTATCTGTTAATACAATGCATTAAAAAATTTTACATGCAAATTTGATAAATAAAAATGGAGACAAGCGAGCAAGCCTTTGGCTGCTGTTAGTAGTCCCAGGACTACTGGCGTAACTGGAGGATCCCAGCCCACACCTGCTGAGGATTTTCCGAACTAAAATCTCAGGCAGGTAAAAGTCCCAAAGCCTTGTAATCCCGCTCACCACTCTGACTTCCAGGTTTTACAGATGGAAAGCATGCCTCAGTTTTCGAAACATGAACATCTCAACAGAAACCACTGTGTATTTCATTCGACCTCTTCATGCAAGCATAACAACAAATTTTTTTTTTTTGCAATTTGTGTCAGGATGCATCATTGATTTGCACCTCCCTGGAAGATTTTGCTAGAATAGCTTAACAACCAGCCCTCCACATGCCTTGTGGTGGAATGCGGGTGCTCTGCCTGCAGTATGTCCCATCAGGTCCCCAATGGCCCCCAGCTGCATCCAGATCCTCTGGAATGGGAACGCCAGGCAATCCCAATACCCAGAGACAGTGATATTAAAAAACACCTTCCACTACACCAGAGAAACTGCAAGAGGAAGTATAAAGTGGATAATAAAGGAGACATCAAAGAAAGAGACATGGTGGCTGTCCCGCTGGGCTTGCTAGACTTGAACCTCCATGCTACCATCCACTGCCTCCAGGACAAAAGATTACACTTAGTTTACAAAGGAAAAGACAAAACTTAAATGCATTTGATCTAGAAGCAGAAATTCAATCACTATTTTGCTAATACTTCTTGGATTCTCCCTCTTTTCCATGCAGAGCCTTGGCTTGCCATTGACTGCCGTGCTAATCTCACGTCACCATGTACCTTCGGCCTGCAATTCATGGACTTAAACAGAGATAATATTTTCCATTAAGCTTCCTCTGCCAGGGCGAGGATGAGATGCAAACATAAAAGCTGGTACAACGTCTCTAAGCCACTGGAGGTGACCCATGACAGAAAGCATAACTCCTTCAGCACGACTGCAAGAGCGGCCACATCACATGGTCAGAGCCAACCCATGCTGTAGCTATACAGCAGGAGGTGTGGAGGGTCCTGCTGGACTGCAACAAGGTGGGAGAAAGATGGAAAAGTTTCGCAAAAACCACAGCTAAAGACCATAGTGGATCCAACTAGAAACCCGAGTTTTCTACTGGATTACCTGACAGGTATTTGCAAAATTTGCATGCTGTTGGACAAGTTGTTGTATACTGTTTTTCACTCTGAGCAATAGAAGAGTAGCTGCTTGGTGAGCAGAACAGCTTTGTTGCACATATGTGGTGTTTTTCTCTACATAGCTGGGTGAACTTCTCCAAACACAACAAAGCACATCGGTCATTGAAAAGCATCTTTCCATTTTCAGGCATTACAAAAAGAATATTACACCCTCAATAACACACAAACTGACATTATTACTCCTGCCAAAAGCAACCAAACCTGTTAATTATCCATAAAATATCCCAGCAAAGTATTTGCTCTTGAACATATTTGCTGACAAAAATACATTAGCCTTGTAAAAAAGTATTTAAGAAGTGATGTGTAGGAGCAAAAACATCACCTACTTTAAAACCGGTGATTTATTTTTTGACCTTCTATTTCTTATGTTACTCATTCTCAGAGCATAGTGTGCCTGCCTACAGGCTCAGGGACACTTAAGAGAACAACACAGGATGAAGTAAATTCTGAAGTTGCTGAGTCTTCTGCTACGTAATTTTTTTCCATTATAGCTTTTATGAGCTCCTTACATTTCTGGTTTTTTCCTATCTTTGAAAAGATACGTAATACATCTTAGATATTCTCTCAACCTGGTTTCTCTTAGCATTTATACCCCTACAAACATTTTACCTTGTGACATTCTCAGACTTTGAGGAAAATGATACCAATGCTCAGAGTTGCCAAAAGCTGATATAGCTTAATTCACTTTGCTTTGCTTAAGGTAGTACAGCTCACACGGTATACACTACTGCCTAGGCAAAATGGGTCAATAACAAAGAGGAAATGACATTTCACATCTTTAATTTCAAGTCTGAGCTGGTTTTCAGAGTGAGGTGTAAGATTTAACTATTGCGTTCCTACTTTTATATAGCAAAAATCTATATATAAAGCTCAACTCACTGCATAACCTTTTGTTTTAAAAAAACCCCAGTTTTCTTGATTTTTAAGTGTGGCAAATAAGAGACAGGAAAGGCATCCACACTGGTCTGGCTCTTTTCTTTGTGGATTAATTTCTAATCCTGCAGACGGTGGTGACCAAGGGCTGCGGGTACTCATTCTCCTGGATGGTTCTGTTAGGCTGTTCACCCCCAACCTTATCAAAGCCTCCTAACGCTTGAATTCTCTAAGTTACTTTCCCCACACCACAAACAGCCACCCTGGCAGGATTTCCAATTCACTTCACACAAGGCCTTGCTGCAGAATGTCTGCACAGGGCTCCCACCCAGGTACCTGCTGCTGTGGCACACGTTCCGACTACGTGCCAGTGTTACATAGTCCTCAGCTCTCTACTGCATGTATGCTGACGCTAATGCAGTCAACACTGTGCTGCTCTCAAGATTTTCTGGTTTAATTTGGCATTACGTGCTAAATGTTTGGCACAAGTGTATTGAAGGACACAGTCTGAGATTCTCCAGATTACAACATGGACTGCCTAAGACTTTTTTCAAAGAAAGCACAGGTACGAATGTGATTATCTGCATTTATTGATGATTTGCAATGAGTTGTTTAGCTCTCTTCTGGGGTACAAAAGAACTCCTGGTTGATTCACATAGTTACTATCATATATTTGGAGGTTGTGCCCTTATCTGAATAAAAATTATTTCAGCAGCCGTTTCTAAAGCTGATGCGTCAAAACCATCTGCAGTACTACAAACCGCATCAGTTTTATTCCAAGAGCACTTACCAAGTTGGGCTGTAATCACAGCTTGTGAACAGGACCTACGTGGTTTCAGTCCTGCTGCCTGTTAGTGTACAGTTTGGAGACCTGATGGAGGACTAAGGAATTAGCATATGGTCATTCAGCGGGCCAGTGGTTTGAAAAATTCCCTTCCAGTTGGCTGAAAGTTAATTCTGCAAGTTAAGATAATTAAAGGTGTTCATGCCGGTCATGGTTGACATGAGCAATGAAAGATTACAGAACCTAATGACAGAACAAAATAAACAATGTCTATTATTATAGTATACATTATAGTTATTGACATGTAGGGCATGGTAACTTGCTAGCCAAAACATGTAATTGGAATGTATTTTAGTAACACACTGATGTAATTATTCACCTTTAAATTTCCAACTGGACTGCATACAACTTGGCTGACAGCGTAATGGAGACTGAGCTCAGAAATACCCGGCTCTGGCGAAGAGCTTTGCAAACAGGCTGCAGACCTTTCTGAAAGGACTTGGCATTTAGCAGTGTTTATGCTGTGAAATAATTCCCATAAAGGCAGGCACCCGCAGCCCCATGAGTGCGACTGTCACCACATGTCACCTGGTGACTGTTCGATGTGACACCGGAAAGCGGGTGAAGGGACATGACCAAGGTCAGAGGAGCAGAAGATGCAGAGGATCAGTAGCAGTGCCACGGGGGAAAAGGGGCTTCAGGTCCATTTAATTAATCTCCGTGGTGTGTAAATGCCTGAAGAAGCAGCCCAGAACTTCTTTATGTACCATAAAACTAGTTATTTTGGGGCAGAATAACATTTCCAAAGAGGAATTAGGAAGATAAGGAATGCCACTGAACTTGGCCATAGCCCCAGTCAAGGACCAGAACAAGCAGCAGTTGCAGTTCACCAGGAGCAGCACAGGCTGAGCAGTATTTCCATCAGAAAGAACAGCCCAGATTAAGTTACTTTCCAAAAAATGTCAATGAGGGAGTAGTGGCTAAAATAATTCATATTTTTTCAGCTATCAGAAACTCTGTTACTTCTGGATACAACTACATCTCCATGTATGCCAATATACTGTAATGTACAGCTAATTAAATCTAAGGGTTTAGCCAATTTCATTAAAAATGTAAACGGTGGTAATTTTCAACAAGTGTCTGCATCAGCTGAAAGCTCAAGGTTCTGCACTGACATATGAAAACAAAACATACTAATCATGCTTAATACTTAAAATCTTAATTTTAAATAACACCCTGACCTCATTTACTGAATTTGTTTAATGAGACTGTCTAACCCCTGAATAATGCATACCTCCTGTCAACCCATCGGCTCACAAGATTTAAGGCTCCAGGTTGTAACAGAGATGTATTATCTTTGTACCAGCTACTCATTACAGTCTGTAACAGCAATAGGAAATGACACTACAAGGGCCAATTTATGTGACAGTAACTGAAATGAGAACGGAAATTGATACCAATTTTTATCTATCTTGACGTAATCTTTGAACCATGATTCTGCTCTTACTCAGATGTTGCGAACCAACAGAAATCTTAAGGATTATACATTGCAATGGTCTGTGCATGTATATACATCCATCCATCCATATATACACATACAAAGGCATGCAAACACACATATTTTTAATATATGTTTGCAAAGGGGGTTTTGTGATTATACATTACATGCATATAGGAGCTAGAACTGATAATGCTATCAGCAATTGTGCTTTCAGTAACATGTAACTTTACCAAGGTGAAATTGTTCAAGCTGAAAATTTCTAGGTTGGGAGATGTCAGATTTCTCTTTTTAAATTTTAGAAAAACACTTTAAAATACCTTCTTTTAAAAGCATCTAAAAATCCCCAAAACAACCCTATGGTCATTGTGACGAAGTTCTCTCATCCCTTGCTATTTGAAGCAAAAAATTCTAACTGGCCAGATACTCTTTTGCTCTCCATCCACCAGAAACTGGGGAAATCCCAGGCTTTCAATAAGCTAAAATTTGCATATGTTCCAGGAAGTTTTACCTCCTTCTGCAAAATATTCTGAAAAAAATCCATCTACTCTGAATATGCCCTACTCCAAAGCAGAAACCAAAACCCAACAACAAAATAAAAAAAACGACCAATGAACAGAAATAAATTTGAACATATTATTTTAGAAAAATACCATCTGTTAGCAGAATATTCCTGAGCATCAAACTTCACTGAATAGTTGCTCGAATCTAACTGCCATTCTGAATACTTTACCAAAAAAGACAGCTACATATAGGTCTCTTGCCAGAGGGTTAGACATTTGATTACTCTTTTCACAGACTCACTGAATCACAGAATGGTTTGGGTCAGAAGGGACCTTAAAGCCCATCCAGTCCCATCCCCCTGCTTATTATTAAACTAAAGCTGTTCAAAAATAGCTGAAATATGACTATATATAAAATGACTGGGTGAGCCTGTGACTTCAGAGGGTAACTCCTCTCCAGACCCAGGTGGAGAACCATAAAAACATAGACAGGTTTGGGTTGGAAGGACCTTAAAGACCATCTAGTTCCCACCCCCCTGCCATGGACAGGGACACCTTCCACTAGCGAGGTTGCCCAAAGCCCCATCCAACCTGGCCTTGAACCCTTCCAGGGAGGGGGCAGCCACAGCTTCTCTGGGCAACCTGTGCCAGTGTCTCACCACCCTCACAGGGAAGGATTTCTTCCTTACGTCTAATCTAAATTTACCCTCTTTCACTTTAAAAGCGTTACCACTTTCTTTATCCCTACCCCCCGATAAAGAGTCCCTCGTCCCTTTCCTGTAGCCCCTTTAAGTACTGGGAGGCTGCTCTTAAGGTCTCCCTGGAGCCTTCTCTTCTCCAGAATGAACACCCCCAACTCTCTCAGCCTGTCGTCACAGGGGAGGTGCTCCAGCCCCCCCATCATCTTCATGGCCTCCTCTGGACCCGCTCAAGCAGGTCCGTGTCCTTCTGATGTTGGTGCCCCCAGAGCTGGACACAGCACTGCAGGGGGGGTCTCATGAGAGTGGAGTAGCTTGCCACTTTCATTAACTTGCTATTCATAATGATTATTTCCAAATTCTATAACAGAGATGTTTATGGCATGTAAACAGATTAGTCTGAGCCCAAACAGATTTAGTAGGTGTTGAAGTGTGCACGATCTGCATAAATTGCACAGACGATTACAAAGTTACCTAATATATTTCTGTCTAGGGGGGGAGAAGAATTGCAGCATGGAAGGTGTGTGTTTTCCCTGACTATGTCTTGCTTTGGAACCCTCCCTCCTGTCGGGGTCTGCTCTGGCTCCCCATCTGCCAGAGGGTGAGACCTGACCTCAAGCTATTCATACTCTGTTTGCTCCAAGGCCAGAGACTCTGAGGTACAGGAATGTTACTTTCTTTAAAGCAAGACTTTTTTTTTTTTTTTTTTAACTCCATTCCTCATGCTGCTCTAAAATACTGGCCTGAACCTACAGTGAAGAAAACAGCATAATACAGCTATTTCCCCAAGGAGGAGGGAGTTATTAACAAGTACACAGCAATTTCCTTCACACCGTATAGCATGAGCCAGGATTTATAAGGGGAGCTAGATCTATGTAACGTACGTGTTTACGGAACCATATTGATAATTATCAATACTATTAATCTTCTAAGCACTTGTTTAGAAAGATTGCAGCAATATATCACTTATTGCTGGAGGAAATTAATAAAAGCATAAGGAATTGCTAAGCAGCCAGCCTTCCTGACGCTGCATGCAAAAGGCTCCATTTAACCGGCAGTCATGTTTCAAGCTGTACACTGCTTCATATGACTAAACAATTTACAATTCAAGGACACATCTATAAAACAATACAGATTTTTTTGTTTATCTCTGCACACAGTATGTTTAGGCATCTTTAATATGTATTTGTTCTTGTTTGCAAACAAATTAATTAGAGAAATATTTTACCTGGAGCTTACAGTTAACCCTGTCTGATGCTTTGGAAATGAAATGTTTCAACTAAGAGCTGCTTGAAATCTCTACAGTGTAATAATGGACAGGACATCATGTTTTCCATCCCCAGTCAAGAATACAGCTTCTTCAGCCATCCTGAAAACGTGCTGCAGCGTCTGATCAGAACCTGAGTGCCCATTGGCACCTTTATGAGCCATAACACCAAGCTGGAAGAGCACACTTGACAAGTTGGAGATGCTGATGCAATTAAAACAGCATGATGCACCCTATGCGGACACTAATAGGCTAGAAATAAGGCATTATTTAGACAAACTGAAAAAAAAAAACCCAACATATTAGCTTGCTCTAGGAAGATATCCCTCTCTAATGGCAAACAAATAGGCCTCCCATAACCATTTCACTACTCACCGAGATGAGTGTGAAGGCAAAACAGGGCATCATGTCCACCACCATGCTGCAAGTTGTGGAGGGATGGTATGAAATGAACCCCACATCTCAGCTCCACCACATGACAGAGGCAGGAGCACCTCCCCAGGGAGAGTGTCCTTCCTGGTATTCTGTTGAGACCTCTAGTCCATCATGCAGGACCTCAATACCCCAACAACTCATTTGTTACTAGATCACAGAAAGCAGTTATGCAGGAGCCCGGACAGGTCTCTCCAGCCTGCTCATGGCTTGGTCTTGGCAGTGCCGACACATCCAAACCAGGAATAAGCCACTCAAACAGAAGATTTCAAATAAGCACCTTTTGATGACACCCAAAAGCTTGTCAGTATTAAACAGGAAAACATGGTAGAGATAGAAGAAAGGGCCAAAACTCTGGCTTTTTGGTCAAATGCAAGTCTGCCGCTCACTTCAGTGATACAAGAGATTGAACCTGTATGACTTGTCCATATCCAATAGCAGTCTACTTACTGGGCAACGCTTTCACTTAAATCGCATTTTTAACAAAAATTATTAACAGCAAGACTAGCTTTACTTTACTTTTCATTCGGCATAACCATCAGGAATTTATAAACTATGCTATCATTTTAGAGGAAAATTTGAAGGAAGTGGAACATATGCACGCTCTGTCTGCACCTCCATCTGTGTGTACCAACTTCCTTCCTAATAACTTTTGAACTTGCTGGCTCATGTGAATCACATTTGCTACAAGTAGAGACTTCTGAAAGATGTGCCTGCAGGATTAGTAAAACTCAGTGGATAGTCAGAAGAAAAATCCACCAACGTTGAGGATCTCTCTCACCCTTTTGTTTTGGCCACCCAGCCACCTGGTTGGCACACGTGCAATTCAAAGATAGCCAGGATACAGGTTGTCACTTGCACAGGAAATGATGTAGGGGTGTGAGGGGGGTGTTGAGGCACTGCAGGGGGATTGTGGATACATCTATGGGAAGGAGTCACAGGGAACGTGATGGAGAGTGTTACTGTGATTGGGTATGCAGAAGACAAATCCTTGGAAAATTAAGATTCAACAATTTCACAGGGATTGTTTTCTTTATTTTTTGATTTTGACAGTTCAGGGATACTTGCAGAGATTTGGATGTGAAAACACAATAAATCTGGGACCTGCTGAGTTAACTCTATATAGAGAAAGAGAGCAATATCACCAAATTTCCCATGAGAACCCGCAGTTCCTCTAGGAGTGATCAATTTCTTTCTCCTTCAGGCACATCAGTTCCTCCAGGAGAGATGTGTTTCTGTTTTTGTCAGGCACCTCAAAGCATTAGAAGTTGCATTCATTGAAGCCAGCCACATATGGGAGCTGGTCAGCCAGTTCCTCGCATTCCTATCGTATCTCCTACTGAGCAATGCCAAAGTGCTTTACAGAGACTGACAAATAAAGGCACACATGTCAAGAAGACATCTATTGTTACTGGACCTATGGTGTACATGGGGTAGAACAGAGCATGAATGTTAATTACCTTGCTAAAATTCAAAGTGAAACATAAGGTATGACAGCAGAACCTGTGTCTCCTGGCCGCTCTGCCTTCACGCTTAACCCACAGTCATCCTATTTCCTGTCGCTTAAACAACACAAGCATTAGAGATCTAGTTATTACTAAAGTAAAAAAAAAAAAAAAAACAAGTTACCCATTTGAAAAGCAAAGCAACCAAAAACCAGTTGGTACATGACACACCTTTTCCCCATGGTAAATTTCCTCCTTTCCGCCACTAGCACTTTTGGCGTTTGAAATACATTGAAGCTAAATACAGTCAAAATAGTTCTCCTCATAATGATGCAAGTGCGTTGTAGTACATGAGTGTACCCTGAACACCAGCACAGTAAAATGCAGTCCTGGTTCAGATGCTAATATTACTGTGATCAACAGTTCTGTTGTCTAATAGTATTAGCTGTATCTTTGCTATTCAACAGGCTCTGAGGTCATGATACAGGATTTCAATAGGGATGCAGCTGCCCAAATTTCTGATCCTAAAATTCAGGGCAAAGCATTTCAAATTGCAGGAGGATGCAAACTAGAAATATAGTATACTAAATCTGCATGCAGGGGACTGAAAAGGGGCTGACAGAGCTTGACATAATCTTCATAAAAGAGAGAGAGGCAGGAGGTGCTCTTCCATGACCTCTTATGGGAGGTGGGTGGGCATCTTGTAATCACAACTTCACTGCGGGGAGAACAAAGCACTGCAACAGTTTTTCACAGAATACTGGCCAAGTCATTTAAAATTAGACATCTGCTCATTTTATTCTTGCGTAGATATCTGTGAAATACAGCCAAAATTGTTACCAAATCATGCATTGGGTACTAGGCAGAGCTGTGCTAGGTTGCTTGACATCAAGCAAAAGAATATTTGGTGATTATACTGTCCTTACGTAAAAACTACATTATGTCCCGCATTTGCTGCGGCAAAAAAGTAATAAAATATTTTCCTGGTTATTGACCAAATTCTGACCTCAGATACAGAAATATAAATCCAGGGTGAGTCAACTGCACTCAGAGGAGACACTTCACACACAAACTTGCTAAAGGGAGAGCAGAGCCTGATTCCTGTGCGTGTAGGGAGCAGACACCTGCCTTTATGGAACGTTTCTGCCAGACGTAAAAAGAAAAGGTGATACAAAGATGTGGAGAAGCAGTCAGGATTGAAGGAAATATACAGTCCCAGACATTTTGTAAAGCGAGGTTTATAAATTCATGACAACAAAAAAACTCCAAACTGATATAGTATATTTTAAGACTTGCAAATACATTGTTAAAGATCTCTTCAGTGTATCCACTGTCTTATGCAATAGAAAGAGAAATGGAAAAATAAGGTATCCTGTAATTTTACATGAAAAAAATCTAGTATCGCTATCAAGATTAATCAGCTCTGTGTCCCCCATACTTCTGCCTCTTGCTCCAAAATACTGTGAATGGGAAGGTTGCCGATACCATTGTAGATTATACCAACAACAGGCTGAACAGTAGCACTACTTCTGGGGAAATAAAGGCAAAATATTCTTGCTCCTTCTTTGAATGAGGACAATGATAAAGAAGAAAATATTTACTCACCTATGATGGTCTTCGGCACTTATTTACCTACCACCTTTGAGATCTGGAGTGTTCTTACCATTAAGGCCTGCATAATAGGGCAGAACAACTTTTCTCTTTTGTAACTGAGGAAATTCAGACACACAGAACAAAAAAAGACTGCCCAAGATGACAAGTCTCTTGGAAAACAAAGCATCACTCCAGCATTTTCTAAATGAAAATTAGCACTCTCACCAAACATCCTTTTGTTTCCCCTCTTCTGTTAGCATTAAAGAAATAAGAATTGGGGAAATACATCCCAAAGTGTTATCTCCACAATAACTACTGAAGACAAATTGTAGCCTTTGGTAGTTTTTCCTGGGATGTATTAAATAGTAGCTATTATTTTGGTTGGTTATTTTAGGGAATCCTTGACTTCACCAAAGTCCACAATTTTCTTTATTACTGTAGAGAAAACAGAAACAGGGACTATCATAGCAATGCAAATCCTGTGTGAGAAACTAGGACCCATAAGTCAGTAGAAGGGAAGAGAGTGAGAGAATCTCAACTACTGATATAACTCTGTAGCTGTGAGGATACGAGGGTGAGGAAACTGCTTTTTATGGAAACATTTAACACAACAGGAATACAAATCAAGCTCCATTAATTTAGCTTTAAGTTTTAATGAATCAGGATGTGTAGTTTACATAAAGAAGGCTTTACTTAATAAAATATTAATACTTTTGCTAAAAGAACTGTAAATTGCAAGTTAATATAGTTTTCCTTAAATAGAACATCAACATTTCAAAAGCACTGAAAGAGTGTACAGTAAATAAAAATGAGCCAAAATTCAAAAAGAGCAAAATATTATGGTCAGTCTCAGAGACTAGACCCTTGGTAATCCACATTAATTACTTAGCAGAAGACACGAAAACATTCAAAATAGAAAGAGCAGGTGTCCTGCATTCAGGTACACTCCAAACAATGGTGTTTTTATCTACTCAGGTAGCCCATGGCTACGATGTTAGGGGAGGGAGCTGGTATAACCTTGGGTGGGAAGTTGGCTGAGAGAGGAAAACCCTTTTGTAGCAACTGGCATTTCACTTCAGGAATACGTTGATTTTATTCAGGGTCTGTTGCTGAAGAGCAGTCAAACTGAACTGAGAATACTGTCTTTGTGCTTTAATAACAATCTACAAGGAGTCAAAAAACTACAAGGTTAAACTGGCACCACTTCTCCATGAGTTTGAAGCTCAAGCAACTTGCACAAAGTCAAGCAGGAAGCCTGAACCCAAGATCTCCAGAGACCTGTCACAGACACTATAGTCTCCAGCTTTCTCAGCCACCAGTCGTGTGTTTTTTTCATCTGGGAAATATCGAAGTATCTTGAGGGTCTTTGATCACCTGCTCTGACGTGCTTGTTTTTCTTTAGGCATCATTACAAAAAGGCCATCTCATTCATATGGATATCTTTGCCTCATGCTTAAAAGTAACACCGGAAGAGTGAGTCACTCAAAAAACATTTAGTTTCAGCTTTCCCAAAACTAGAAAAACTGAAAAGCATCTGCAATTGAAAGCCCATTGGTTTCAATCTACAATGCATTACTGCTTAATTTTCCAAGCTGGCAACTAGGAATCTCAGACACACAAAAGTAATAAAATTTGCACGATCACCTAATGTGTCTATTAGTCAGAGAGCCTTCCCTGGACTCAGGGTCCAGAGAAAAGGTTGGGGGACAGAGTAAAAGATGATAACATGCAAAAAAACCCCTCACTGTGTAGCTGCGAAGAAACAGTAAAGATCCCTATTAATTTTTGCAGGATGAAGAAATGCGTTTAGTGAGTATACCTGACACAAAAGAGCAAGCAAAGAATAAAACAGACTCACGTTGAGCTGTAGATCATCTGTCCACTGACCAATGAGGCGGTAACCCGGGGTGCTGGTGTTGGTGGTGTGGTACTGGAAGATGTCGTAGCGCCCTGGGGCATCACCATTTTTGTTGAACATCACTGGAGTGCCAGCACTGCCTGGGGAAAGGAAACAAGACAAAATCCAACCAACCAACACCAAATCTTTACAATATCTATTTTATTTAGTTGTGGTTGAGAGCTTTCAGACTGGCAATGTGTTTCAGGCAGAGGTCATCCATCATCCCAGACATCTAAAACAGATACTTCAGGACACAGTGGCTCCATCCTAGCCTTCTTCCAGAGATTAATTATCACTGCCCAAACCTACTGATTAAAAATAAAGCAAAGCAAAACTAGATCATCCTTACTTTACTCCAGCTTTGCACAAAGCAAGAAATATCAGAAGGCTTTTCTTCCTGCCCTCCAGTCTCCCTCCCATCTCTCTTTCCTCAGGGAGTTCTTTAGTGAAAATCACTCCTGTGAATGGAGCCTCTAAATGTGTTGGTTTTTTTTTTTCCCCCAGAAAATGTTCCATCTGCTTCTGAGAGATACTGCTGTCAGAAGTCAGCCCAGGTCTAGTGAATCTTGACTAGCATCCAGAAATAGCTTCCTCCTCCACAATATGTTCTTATTCCCATAATCAGCATGCAGTTGGGATGGAAAAGAACAGACTAAGCTATAGGAAGACTGTTCCTTGTGTACTTCCTTATTTAGGCTCTATGACACTGACACAGGCTGAGAAGTATCTCAGTCAGGAACAGTTCAGGATAAGGATCCTGAATTAACTTTATCTGCCCTACACTAAGGTGACTAACAGGGTGAGGAAGTGCAGGGCAAGCAAGAAGGCAAGGATACTGCCACAACCCATCCTTTGTGCCTGGTGCTGAGCAAAGCCAGCACTTGGAGGTGCACTGAGAGCTGGGCGATGGGACCAGCGATTCCTGATCCTCGGGAGAGTTCTCAGCAGAATCTGCATTTTAATTACTATGGCATTAGATGTGAACCCTTTCTTAAATTGAGAATTCAAAGCAGTGTTGAATTTCCTCAGATCTCTAGGTGAAAACTTCAAGGGTGACATTTATTTCATGACATATTAAAATAGGTTTCACTAGGGTAGAGTAATATTGTGTCAAGATTGAAGATTATGACAATACCCCAGCATATCTATATTCAAAGCTTCCTCCTCCTGCGTAAGTTTTTTTTCTTCCCTAAAGCAATGAAAAATCTCTCCTGTTGTAGCATTGAACTTTAAGATTATGGTTTTCTTCATGATTCCCATTCTTCACTGAATTCCAGTGAGTGAGAAAAGATTTGAAGGAGTGAATTAGCATAGTTTCCATTCTACCCTGGTAAATTGTTTCCTGTCTATCCTACAATCCTCTGAGATCAGATACAGATTCAGTTCAAAGGCTGTTATGGAAAATCTTCCACTGAAATCTCCCCTCACTGGTTCCTTATGCGCACTAGGCAGATATTTAATTGTCATTACAGATTAATGTAGCCAGAATACATTTACAGTGAAAACACTTAAAGTGAATAAGAAGAAATGGCTCTAATTCCTAGGCTCCTTCGGAAAGTCAGCACAAATGGTAAATGGGATTTAGCTAATGACGACTCTTAAAAGACTGTATATTATTAGTTAAGCTCGGTTCTGTCAGAGCTGACAAAAAAGTACAATTCAAAGGGTAGGAGCTCAAGTGAGGCTCCCAAAACACAACACAGACATTTGTGGATTCCCCACAAACTGATAAAACCCCAGCAGAGACATGAAGAAGTGTCCATGTCTGTGTGTCAGGAGGCAGACTGAGAGCGGACACCACCGTCACGGCCACGCCAAAGCCAACAGTGCCAAGACAAACTCTGCTGCCTCAAAGTCTTCTGTAGGTTGAAGGGAAGCAGCCAAGACCACATCCATGGTCACGTTCATGGGCCATCGGGAATATCATCCAGAGCCCTCCTGGCTAAGTCACAGAGACCCCACATGGTGCAGGGGGTAGAGCCAAGCCTCTCCATTGCCTGGCTGGGTATTCACCTGCTTGAAGACAGTGCTGGCAGGACCCCTGTCCCCTGCTCCAGGGGCAGGCAGTGGACAACAGGGCCAAGAAGCTGAAGGCCAACGTGAAGGATAGGTGCTGTTATAGACCTAAGACGCCCTGAAGTGAGAATGTATCAGGAACTGTCATTCCAAAATGCACCATTTCTGTGCTTCACAGGAGCAAGAATACTTTTTGTAGGTTACTGCTAATTGTTGCTTTGTGTAGCTACACGCAGACAGCTTTTAAACACTGACATTTAAAATAATCCTTGAGATCAGTGGATGCACTTGGATGTTACAGGGCTGCGGACTCCACAGCAGCACGGCACAATACAGCATAGTCTGCTGGGTCACCTTCAGAGGCCATAAGGACACAGTCCCTTGGGACATCAACCTCATGCATGGATATGGACACTTGATAGTCAGTAGGAAACACCTTTCGTTATTTTCAGGTACGTCACCATTTATGCATTAAAATTATACAGAAAAAAGCTGTGAAAAGTCTGGAACCTGTAGAGAAGACAAGTATCTATAGAAACACAAAGAACTGATAATCTTGGGTCATAAGTCAAGCAGAAGCATCCCATTCCCTGACTTTGAAGTTGGGAGTAATTGGACTCCCAGCCAAGGATCTCTTAGTGAGTGCAAGCCTTCTTTAACCCTGGTGTGGGCTTTGGTGCATGCTTTGGTGCTCTGTCTGTACCATCTGTCTGTAGGGACCCATCAGTCCCGTTTTAAATTGTTACAGCATTTCAATCTCCACTTGCAACTCAAGTTCCTTCGTGCACTTGTGAAAATAATGAAAAGCATTACAGAGAAGAAACAGTATTTTCAGAATGATCCTATTTGTTATTTGACTTCTTGATTTTCTAATTATTAAAACATATGGTTGTTTAGTTGGCTTTTGATAATTTAGGATTTATTTTCCCTCTAGTAAGATTTACAAGAATTTTGCTCAGCCCCAGCAAACAGTTCAGAAACTAAGTGTTAGCCTCTAGACTGCAGCTTCTTGCTCATTCAGAGGCTATGACAATTTAATTCATCTTCAGTTCCCAACAAATAACCTGCCTTCTCACTATACAGACACAGAGAGTACATGACACCCTTTCACCTGCAGGATGAATTAAAAAAAAGACACGATCTGACTGAATTTGTAGGATTTCGATCTCTTAATACCACAAGATGAGAAATGAATTAATAGAAGGACAGGTTGCTAGACAGGTCTAACTAGTTAAGGTGTTTCTTTTATTATTCAGCTCACGTTTACTGCAGTTTGAAGACTTGAAGGGCTTGTATGAACAGAATCTAGCCTTTTCACTGGCAAAAATACAACCACTTTGCACTTTGAGATTTTCAGAATCTCACTGCATGAGCACTTGAGATTTTAAGTTTTCCATATTTTGGGCCTTTTTGTTCTCAAGGTAGTGTGATGATATAAAAATTCACAGTACAAATCCAGTCTTCATTAAAACGTTGCTTGAACTCTTTCTGCATGAATGTCATTACCTCTGCAATGTAGAAAAGACTCCAAAAGCAGGTACAGACAGGATGATTTCAAATGCACAGTGACAATGAGATCTATTACATGCAAAGAGGATCTCAAGCTCATGGGCTCAGGATGCTTGAAAATGGGCTACATTTTTTCCTCTCTGGCACACAGTTTGGACAAAGAATTCCCACTGCTCTACTTTGTTTTTACTACAAACTTAGGTAGAAGACTGTGAGAAAATAATTTTAATCATAGACTAAATCTTGCTTTCCAAGTCCTAACCTTCATGAGATGGAGTTGCATGGCTGCTCCAGTGACTTGGGGAAGGGCAGGTTAAGATCAAGGCTAAAATCAAGAGTGTTGACAAGCCCAGCAGCACACTCCTCTGTTCCTGTCCTCCTAGCCATGACACAATGGCCAAGGAACATGTAGGCACCAGCACCTGTGTCACAGGAGCTCCCAGGCTTTATCAGCAGGAATACACCACCCAGACCAGCCACAGCCTCTCTCACTGCTTCTTCCATTCCCTCATCCCTCTGCATTTTTCAGGCTGGCCTCATCTGTTTGGTGAGTTATATGAGAGTTGTTTATCTGGAAACACTGGGAAGACTGAAACAATCCACAGCAACTCTGGGAATTTACTTTTATAGAATACCAAGAAGCAACTGGCTTCAGAGCATCTTTCCATATCCCAAGGAACAAGCCCCAGGAGGGTCACAGCTGAACATGGAGCCTGGGTGTACAAACACATGTGCAGTTATGCACTATGAATATGACAAGAAAACTCTGCCCCTGGATAATGAACCTTAAAAGGTATTAGTTCTTGCCTCACAGAAAATGCCTACACTCAGACAGCCAAGAGAAGTTACAATGGTTTAAAGCACTTTCAGTTTTGCACCATTCTCCTTCCCCTGCTAATAAGCAAACCACTACTTCAGTCCCTGTGCTGGACATGAGCTACATGTATACAAGCAAAGAAAAACACCATATGGCCATGTAAATCAATCACAAATGGAGGGAAAAAAAGTCATCTTTTAAAAGCCTGACCAAGGAAACCAAAAAGTTGGTGAAAAACAGTTTTTGGAGCTGGAGAGCAGGCAACATGAACTGGACACCCAATTTCTCATAAATTATTTCTCAGCTCTATTAAAATGATTACCCGACCATTCAGCATCTTTATATACAAGAACTGTCTAGAGATGACCATGTATGAGCTACTTTTCAGGACTAAACTGGACTAAATGCAATCCTGTACATGAATGCTGCACTACTACAGGAGCTTTGTCCTTTATAATTAACCTTCCAAAATGAGCAAAGTAGGACTTACCAGACCTCCTCAGATCATTTGTCTCAAGATTTGCTCCTGGCTGTATTTAACACCACTTACTTCAAGGGAAGAAATTAAATCTCCTTATATTCACCTTGCTGTTTGAAAGATGATTTATACAGGAAGGGAAAATATCCTTGGCATAAATGACCAAGCTTGACCACGAAATACCATCTGTGTTCCTACCTTTAAATCTCTCAGGTCCTACTGACTATGTGTGAGCTCTGCTAAATTTATTAATAAAAATGTTTATTAGTAGATCGCAGCAGGGAATGCCTCCCAGTGCAACCTGATGAGGATGTGAAGTTTATGCAAACCCCTCTTCCCCGGCAGCAACAGCCCTGGCTACCTCACACATTTCAAAAGGGTATTTTTTCAGTACTTTCCTAAATCTGTTCTAAATTTGGGTTTGAAGGTCTAACTTTTGGCTCCTGGTTAAATCCAAGATCTCTCTCTTATACAGAGCTAGGGAAAGAGCAGTAAGACCTCCTAGTAAGTACATTAGCAAGGTTTATGAAGGAAAAATAACATCAGGCTGCTGTAATGTTACCTGCTGTAGGTGATCTGCTCTGGTGCCTCTGGGCTTGTTGCAGGTGAATGTTTGTTAGTGAAACTAATAAAATTGCCATAAAACATATAGAGGCAAAGAAATTTTGCCAATACTGAGACCTGATTTATATAGAGCAATGCAGAGAAACACACATGAAAGCCTGTTGTGCTGTGTGAAACAGAGGGCTGGTATTGCAACTATCCCTGCCATGCTTGGGAAGAGCAGGCGGAAGCAATAAGCAAAGAGTTGAAGTGCTCCCATCCTCATTCCCAGGATGTTTCATCTCCTCTAAAGTCTTACTACAGGAATGAAGGCTGGAGTAACTACTCTGTCTAAATCACGTAGTTGTGGCTCTGCAAGTGGACCTGGCCCATTAGCTGTCTTCTCCCTTCCCCTGAGCATGCAGCTAAGCTGGATTCAGTGTACCAGAATTTCATCCAGTTAGTTTTCTCCAAGTACAGAAAACAATATAAAGAGGAAAAAATAATGTGTGATGCTAACAAACTTCTAGTGTTTCAACAGGCATATATTTAGTCAGAGACAAGCTCAGGCTTTTGCCCAGTTATTTCTCCCTTAGGAAATCAGTCTTCTGGAAGGTATCCTAAAATAGCAGCAGTGACTTCTGTTTTTGGGCAGTAGTAGCCTATTTGCCTTGGCTAAAACATGATGTTTTCAAATAGATACTAAATAAACATGGTATTCCACCACAAACTCTAGAGTAACAATAAAAGAAGTCTTGTTCTGCATTAAATGAAAAAATATATAAAAGTGAAATGAAATGGAGAAAAGTCACATGGGTCAATATGCTACTGAAGAAGCAGTCTCAGCTCACCGTTGAAGTTAACGCTGCGTATGTACTTGAGCAGCTTTTTGCCTCCCGCGTGCTCCATCTCGGGGCAGACCCCCGGGTAGTCGGCACAGAGGTCCTTGTTCATGTGGTGCAGCGCGTGCGCCATGGCATACACGGCGTCGATCACAAACTGGACCTTCCCCTCTTGCTCATAGTGGGAGTCTTTGCCAATTCTCTCCTGTCCTGCACGTTAAAAACACACACACAAGGACAGTAAGGAACAGTATTTTGCTGATGTGAAAACCAACTGAATCCTCTCAGAGCACATTTAAAGAACTGCATGTTTTAGTCAATATAATAAAACATTCTGAGTTATGGTTTTACTAATTAAAACAAAACCAAACCTTCTTTCTTGATAGTGGAATCATCAACACTTCTTGCAAGTTATTCTACCATAATCCAGAGAAACAAATCCTACCATAATCACAAACTTGAAACTCTAACCTACAGGGACCATCTTAGAGAGAGAAAACACCAGACTCCGTATGCTCCCGAAGTATGTCTTTGAAAAAAGAAAGCATTTAAAATAAAGCACAGCTGGTATTTTAAAGTCTGATGTTTTGTTCTGCTGCAAATCCCAGTCTCTAATTGAAAGACAGAGCCAGATTGAGGGAAGAAAGAATCACTTCAGAGATGCAACCGAAAGAGTGCTCCAGAGAACTGAGCGAACGTGCCTGCTATTAACGCCACCTTGGGAAGCTCAGTATGTTTGCATTAACTACGTACCCCCCCTTCTCCCCAGCCTGCAGAGATCAAATTGCCCCTCAGAATCCACTGATTGCCTTGAAAATATTTTAGCAGGCAAGAACTTAAGGAATCCAAATGCTTAATGTCATCTCGGCTGCAACAAGGGGAAAAGCAGTGCTTTGAAAGTCATTCCTTAATCGCTGCAGCACCCAGCATGTTAGAAACTACAAACCCTCTGCCTTAGAGATCTCCTCATCCGACAGGCCGAGGCATAAAAAGAAGTCTGAGAGGAGGGAAGCATTTTTCAGATGGAAAATGGAAACACAGAAATTAAACCACAAAGAGCCAAAAGAACACAAAAGCAGTGACAAAAAAGGTAAATCTAAATATTTCAAGCGGTAGGCATGTGCCTTAACCAATCCCTCCCTCTCAGACCTGAGATGGATCTGTAACCTGGTAACGTGACTGTAAAAACCAGGCAATAAGTGGCCTTCTTGCTTTTATGGTTGTGTGAACAGATAACTGGGTGCCTCTGCAATTAAGCAGAACCCTAAACTGTATTTTCAGAGCTTGGAGCAAGGCACAACAGGTTGAAAATCAGGAATCTTTGATTATATTTTTCCCCTGAAATTGTCCACTAACTTCTTGTTTTACCTTCTCCAAGTAACACCTGCATGATTCAATCTGTCCAGCTGCAAAATGTGTGATTATACTTACCTATCTCACCAGGGTTTCGTGAAACGTAATCAGTGCTTGTGAAGTGTTCTGAGCTGCATCGAGGAAAGCAGCAGAAGTGCAATCTATTATTTTCCAAGGGTGGCAACACCACATCCCACTTGTTCCACCTGCAGCATCACATTTCTTTCTAACCTTACATCAGCCTTGATCACCTTCCTGTAGTACCTGCAGGTCTGGGTACTGCCAGGAGCTCCAAGAGATCAGCCCTCGGAGTCACCTCTTGCAGATATTTTAGACATTCAACCAACGTAAATACTCGGTTGAAGGATACAAGTGGGGAAAATTCCTTCATTAACATCCTTAATTAGAAATAGGGATGAGTGAATTTGTTAGCTGATTGATAACAATAAGGAAAGGAAATCAAGTTGTTAATGACTCTGAGAACGAATTATTTTAACAAAAGCAAGACGTCCATCTTCCTGTTGCTGCTCAACTAACACATTTGTATCTCTCCCTCCTGTGCTAATGAACGGCCGCTTCACCAGCACCAGATCCTGTTGCCCAGAGCCAGCCCAAGCCACCACCCTTCATGGCAGGGCTGGGTTTACAGAAAGCATCATCAGAGAGCAGCCCAGGTCTTCCAACATGACTCCCCTCGGAGCACTGCCTCGATTCAGCTATCGGGCTGAATCATTTTGTAGCCAGCCTATGAGCAAAGTTTTTCAATTTTTTTTTTTTTTAGCTCATGAGAAAAAGGCAGAGTCCCAAACAATCCTTTTTTTTCTTCTTTGAGCAGACAGGCAGTAGACCAGAATTACGAATAAGCACAGAGAGATCATCACCTTTTTGCAGAAATTCTGTAAGTACAAAGAATGTCTAAATATGTCCACGAAAGTGATTTGAAGATAAGCAAAGATATAATTCCCCCTATATGAACATCTTTAATTATCTACACTTTTCCTCCTTCTTTGCTTCCCTCTGTAATTACCAGACTGCACCACTGACATCTGATCTACTCAACCTACACACTAAGTTTGAGACCCTCTACCAAGGTCCCATAATTTTAAGTCTCAGCTACACTGTAAACACTGATATCCTGCAAACAGCAGGGTAAGAGAGCTTCCAGACTGTGAAGATCCACGTACTGGCCTTTTCATTATTTCACTCCCCTCTCATTGATTACAGAACTTATTACATTTCCAGGCCTTGACAAGGAAAATGCTTTTAAGTGGTTTCAGCTCAGCTACATAACCAAATTAGCAATGCAACAGAAATGCATGCCAAGGGAAGCGAATCTAGGATTGAAATGCTGCACACAAACAATACTGATTAGGCATATTAAGTTCCAGAAGCACAGTTGGCCAAATGCACAGCAGAAAGAAAACCTTTACCAGCAAAGATATCTGTGAAAGGAACCTGAGCAAAATCTGCATTAAAAAAATCTAAGAGCAGTCTTGATAATGTCCAAGTATGAAAATAATAAAGATTTGAGAAACTTAACAGAACTTCCAGTAACTTCCTGTACTGAAAATAGCCGTTTAGTTGAGTACTAAACATCAAGAATTTGTGCATAACAAATCCAGATATGTAGTCAAATGTAACTGCCTACCCAGAAAACATGCATGGATTTATACAATTAGAACAAGAGTATGCTATCCTTCCTATAAACATAGGTTGTTACCTTTTAAAGAGACTTTATTGCAATTAGAAGTTTAGCCCAAATTTGAGCTAGCGAAGAACCTGTGAAGCAATTGCCATATTTTACATATGTCAAATAGTCTTCAGACTTCAACGCTAAAAAAAAAATAAATTAAAATATCCAAATTAATGGGCCTAGCTGAACAGAGCATTCCCCCTAGTTTACATCAAACTACCATCATAGTAACCCAGTGAGGAACAAATCGGGCCCAAAGTCCATTTTCAGGCAGGGATAAACCTAAGTGATGGGTACAGTTTTAATTCCAACTTCAACATTAGTGTGGCAAATATTTCCCCCTCTAAGGTTTAGCTGAAAAAGACAAGAATAAAGTTTTACCACATGCTTCAGGAATAGCTCCTGTATATATGGGTGTGTAGAAATTCAATTATTAATCATTCGTGGAAGAGAAGGAAACCCACAGAAGTCATTAGCTTCTTGCAGATAAAAGCAGCAATACCGGTGCTGCATGTGCCTCCTGGCAAAGGAGCAGTCTTGAACCCCCAGCCTAGTTGTGCTAGGACATCGTGGGGGTCTCCGGGGAGTGAAGGTTGGTGCAAGGGGAAGAACCAACACATGAACTCAGGTGTTGGGTGCAGCAAAAAACTGTGCAACCCTCCACGCTATCAGAAGACACCAAAATTACAGAAGGTAAAATTAAACCCCACTTGCACTGTGATGTGCGAATCTTCTGTTCTTCTTACACGCCCTTGTTCTTTAACAAGGAGCCATGCAACAACATTATTTTCTTAAGCAATGAAGTAGCAGACACCTGAGACACATGCACACAAAGTGATTTCAAGTGAATACACTTTTGTTCCATGGATTTGAAATGGAGTACCTTGGGACATCACCAGAGGATGAAGCACAAAAGCAATTTATTGACATGAGCATTTTTTGCTTCCAAAAGATCTATTTGAAGGTGATGACAAATAATTTAACCTCACTTCCTACTAGAGTCTCAAGTGCTCATCATCATGATTCTTAAGAGATGAAGCAGCTAGGTCTCTTGCTTCAGGTAAATTTTCACAAGAGAAAATTACCGCAACAAAGAGAAAAAAAGCCCCAAATCCAGAGTAGTGAGAATACAGAGGCAAAGAAGTCCTCTTGTACAATCTCCTTCATATGACAGAAATGAAATGCAAGTTTAAGAACTCCTGGTCACACTTTCTGCATCTCCATAGAGGCAATGCTTAACACCTCCTTGTATGGAAAAGGAGCTAACAACATCATTTTTCACATTACATTTTCTCAACATCTCTCCTTCAGTTATTTTTTTTGACTCGTCATTGATCATCACATAACGTAGGGGATGTGTTACAATGTATAAATAGTGTTGCAAGGACAATTTTTATGGCATATAATTCAGAGAGACAGACATCAAAATCCCACTTCATTGGTGCTTACATTGGATGAATTCAGACATTGGTTCTGTTTCTGAAGGATTAAACACATTTTTAAAGGAACTTACATAATAGTACTACTGAGAAGCTGGTGATAGTCATCATTAACAAGAGATTTAATTTAAAGATTGCAGAATGCTCACATTATCACACAAGCAGCTATTATTTGTACAAGTTAGAATACAGCAGCTTGTTAACTGCTGACAGAAAAATATATACTCTTCATCCATCCCCAGCATATTTAGCATCATTAGAAACCTGATGCCTGTGAGCAAAGAGACATGCATGATGCAACAGCTACAATTATTAGTCTATAACTGTGCGAGCGCCCATATATGCTATTTCTTAATGACATTGAAGCTTCCTCCAGCTACACAGAGTGCAAAGAGCTCAGCCTGTGCAGCTGCAACGGCTGTACTCATGGCTCTCCAGAAACATGCACAATAGCACAAAACAAATGGATCCAGCTTTAACAGACAGGTACATATGTCCAGGGCTCTCAAAAATAAGATCAGAGCTATTACTCCTTGGATACTCACTCACGGTATAGACACTACTGCACACACAGGAGGTGTGAAGTCTGAAGTCCCCTTCAAATAAACTCTTTATTTGAAAGTAGCTGCATACCAGAGTTAGAGAAAAGCTAACAATATGCTAGAGTAAATATTGTAATTTAAACATGCAGAGTATGTCAATCAAGACTCTTTGCAATCTAATCCATGTGTTGTCATTTTACAAAGAAACACAAGATCCAATAATACAGCTATGTAGTTACAGCCATCTATCCAGGCCACTCTAATTCAGAAGATCTCATTATAGACAAAAGCTTTTATCTCAAGACCATCAATCCAATCCCCATGGATTTTCTTGGGGAAAGCTGATGAACTTTCAAGTTTCTACTGCTAACCACTCAAGAATATCCTTCTGGGCTAGGATAAAATTTCAGCCTAAACATCATCTCCTCCAGGCTCTGTCAGAGTCCGAACAGCAGCACAGCCCGGGAATGCCAGAGCACCCACCTACCTGATGCCATTTCTGCCTTATTTCTAACGGCTACAGACACCTCTCCCTAATCTCCTTCACAACCTTCAGTGTCAGCATAGCTCTACAGCCTCCCATGACTCTGATGAAGAGAGATAACTTCATGTTGCACCACAAATTAGGAAGTCAGACCAACTGTTCTGTGCCAGCAACAAGCAGGGGGGCCCTTATTAACTGGAAAGGCTTTTTTTCTTAAGGTGGTATACACTTGACCCACAGTCAGACATCCGCAACAGTTGATATATAGAGACACAGCTGTACTTAGTGACTCTAATAACACCAACAAAACCCACAGAAAGCAGATGTAGTCAGCTTTAACTATGCCTAATCAGCTAACACTCCAATCAGAATTTGGAAACCAGGCTCTCACAATGCCTTACAACATATTCCTCGTTTAGGAGAGAAAAAAAATTCCTGTACTGTAACTGATCTTCACTCACAAGTATTAAAGTGAAAACCAAAAGGAGCAT
The DNA here is from genome assembly GCF_031877795.1 of Strix aluco. Lineage (NCBI taxonomy): Eukaryota > Metazoa > Chordata > Aves > Strigiformes > Strigidae > Strix > Strix aluco. The sequence continues at coordinate 12,985,442 of NC_133941.1, read as the reverse complement.
AGTGCAGCAGAAAACCAAAAATTTGTTATTCCAATACCAGAAATAACAATATTACATAGTAAGGGTCATAATAATAATAATAATTCAGCAGTTTACAGAAAGTCTTGATGCGATGAGTTTTATGAAGCTACATCCACTTCCACCTGTCAATGATTCTTTTTTTCCTCAATTACTCTGATTCAACCCACTGTAATAGTTTCTGTTCTCAGGTGTGTATGTGTATCTAAGGGAATAGATTTTAGATTAGAAAACTGACCTAATTTTCTTACCTGAGATATTTTCTGTGCATTCAACATTCCTATTAAAACACATGCAATAGGTCTCATTTATATTCCAATGCTGAAGTACTTAGTCATTAAAAAAATCAGCACCAGGCTAGCCAACACTGACGTAAATCACAGACACTTTACAGCTTTATATTGCTAACGTGCAAATGAAGAAAACTTCCTGTAGCAATTATTGCCAGTGAAGCCAGTGATCAAGCAAATGTATAGAAGCAGCACTTATTGAAGATTAGAAGGCCTAAACTGGAGCTATCTTTATATTTGAGCACTTGGGTAAAAATGCAGCTTGCAAATAGAGGAATAGTATGTAAATAGCAAGACGACAGTCATCAAATCACTGAGTTTATTGGCAAATCACCTCAGCAATCCAGAAACATAAGTGATTCTAAGAACCGTATTTCTGAAAGATAATAGAATTTACAAATCCACAGAACTGGTTTACTTTAAGAATAAACTCTTCAAGGTTGGTTTAATGTTGGTTGAACAAACCATTGCAGGGTTCTTTTAGGAATTTCAGGTACATACATTTTGAAGCGCTATGATGCCAGATGAGGTTAACATTTTGAAATGAAAGCATAGACGTCACTAAGTTATACTGCATACTTGGACAATTTCATGTCTCATGGGAGACATCCCACTGTGTTTCTGTAACAGCCGCTACATCATAATATTCCTGTTTCATCATGGCTTCAAGCTGTTTGTTACCCATGCTGTGTGCATTGGTATAGATGCACTTCAGATGGGCTGATGTCCCCAGCACCTTTTCACATTTAGAGGTCCTAAGTCTGCCCTGACCTTTCACAGGTGTTACCACAGTTACTGATCCATCCATATCCCTTGCATCTTTGTTGTGCTGCCTGTCTCCATCCCTTGCCTCCACTGGGATAGCAGGGTGAGGGTCATCGCTGGCACAACAGCCCACAAACTCTGGTAATCTACCCTGGGGCTTATGCCTGGTGAGTTCCAGTTTTGTGCCCTTCCCCCTTCAAATCTAGTTTAAAGCTTTCTCAATGAGCCCAGCTAACTCCTGCCCCAAGATCCTTTCCCCCCTCTGGGACAGGTACATCCCATCTGACGCCAAAAGGTCTGGTGTCCTGTATACTAACCATGATTGAAAAATCCAAAGCCCTGCCGGTAACACCAGTCTCAGAGCCACAGATTTGATATTATATGGAAAATATTTTGTTTAGGAGGAGTTGCACATAGCCAGTCAACTCACAAGTTAGTGCATAACATGGTGTATTTGCTTCTAAACTTGTGCACATCACATTTTTCAGGAAAAAAAGTTGACTTTTCTTCCTCATGGTGTTAGCATTGCTATGTTTAGGCAGTCTGAAGACTTTTTCTCCCCCCTCGAACATTCCAATTTGAGAGGGAGCCTATAAGCAAGATCACAGACAACTTGAAAGACAATCACCACCAGAAGTTGTCAATGGAAATATGTTACAAAAATACAGATCAGCCACTCACTAGCAAGGAAACATTATGCAGGTGTTCTGAGAAAGAAGGGAGGAAGAGGCAGGCCAGACTAGCAAAGCAGGAAAACAACTACCTAGACAACTTATTTACCTGCATCAGAGCACGGGATGTAATTGAGAAGATAAATCTCCCATCCTGGTCTGCCCTTTAACCTTATTCATAGCTTGCAGGGCAAGCAAAAGAAGATAAATTTTAGTCTTTACCCTTTCTGCACTGCAATATTACATACCTTCACACACATGCATTAACACACATTTCACACCTCGGAGCCTGGAGGAGAAAAGGCACAGAGCAATATCTGTAACAAGAGCTAACCAAAAGCTTTTTTGCTCTTGCCTGTGTCATCAATCACACACCACAAAATCCTGGGCAAAAATCCACCCTGAGATACAGGCATGTAAATTCTGTTGTGCCCAGTGGCAGCTGGGAAAGGGTATCTGAGCCGAGTATTTGCCCTAAAGTAAATTATTTTACAATTTGTATACAGGATTCATGACAACCAGCCTTACTGTAAGTACTTCTGTATTTCAGCACTTTGACTAACCACTGCTTAGGACTAGACTACAGTTTAGGACTGATGCCTAGGCAGAACTTCTTGTAGATGATGACAGTGGGCATTAACAAAAGGACTTGGTCAGGTAGAAAGATCTAATATCATTGGCCAAGATTTAAAAAAAGAAAAAATAATAAAAGTACTGATGATTTTTTTTAAACTTGCTCTGTAAAAAAAAATAGTAAGAGAGATAGCAACAAAGCCTGGACCTCCAGTCTTAGTTGCTTTCTGAGGGAACTCTGGTTTCACCCTTGCATTCAGCAACAGCAAATTCTTATTTGTATAAACCTGGCATCCCGAACCTTGAGCAGTGCTAGAGATGGAGCACCTCCTGCACTCACAGCCCTCAACACCGTCAGTAGGAGTCAGTCTAAATTTAGCCCCTCTTCCTGACATGATTTACATGGCACTGTAAACAGTTAAGGTCTTCTGACATCCTCAAGTCCAACAGATATTCATCCTAATGAATACCATAAAGCTGTTCTCATAAAAAGTGAATCACGCACACCATGGCTCCTGGCATTTGTTTAAAAAGATGCTTTAGATATTGGCCATCTGCCATTAAGTTGCTAGAAACATCTCAGACAATTTATTTTCTCCAGAGATGAGGAATTTTGATAGCATTTTGAAAACTATTTTTCTTTCCATAGTAAATTGCACTTTGGTAATCTATTGATGCACTAGATCACTTCTGCAGTCAAATTATAAATAATATTCTGATATCCTCAGGTTCTGCTATTCTCTACATCTTTTGTTTCCCATTATTTTTCTTTCCCTAACATATGGCTCCATAGCACAAGCCATCTTGACTGCTGCTGAAAAAAAAAAAAAAAGACTGGATACTGCTATTAGCTTCCTTATCCTCAAAAAAAAAAAAAAAATCCTAGCTACTGGTATCATTTTAAACCAAACCACAGATAATTAAGTGGTTTGCCAAAATTATCTGGGCTGCATTCCCCCATCCCTCCTTTTCCATGGTCATGAAACACAGAACAGTGCCACATTTAGGGTTACATGCCAAATCCTGGGTATCCAGACTTGGGCTTCCAGCATTTTGGATACATATTTCTCAGACACCATTTGTTTCGAGACCAAGAGTAGCTCTCAGTACTCTGCATTGCTTCTTCCCCTCCAAAGGCTAAATCCCCTCATACAAGAGGCAGTTACAGGAAATTCTGACAGACGTATGGCACACGCTGCACAACTTTATTGTAAAGTATAAACATAGAGGATAACTATTCCTTTGCTACTTTAACCTTTCCCGGTATTAAATGGAAATCTGACCTTTTCTTCCTTCCCTAAACAGCAGTTGTATCCAAAGCACACTGAGATGCAAGGCATTCACCAGTCTTGTCTCAAGTCTCTGATGCACATCAGAGCGTGAACTATTCTCTCCCCAGCTCTAGAAGCAAGTATATGTGTATACACACACACACTCAAATTACTGTCTTTTTTATTATTATTGTTTTTACCCACGACACCTCTGTCCTTCACTGACTTTTAATCCTACCTTGTAACGTTTTCAGATGAGATAAACTCAGTCCTTAGAAGAGCCTTTCCTGATTGATGCTCCTCACATTTTAAAAGGGATTTGGCCTAAGACACCAAATCTTTGCCCAGCAAAATCCTGCTGATGGGGCAAGCCCCATCAGAGCATCATCCCTCCACTGTGCCCCCTCCTCTTCCTCCAGCCTTCCATAGGGAGCCAGCAAAGGCCAGGACTCTGAGATGTCCTGGGATGGGTGGGTTTAGGAGTTCGCCCCCCACGTAGTGTGGCACGTGTTTGCTCACAAGGCTGCACGAGATGCTCTTGAGACTGCTCCTGCCCGTACACTGCCCAGGAAGGTGAAATTGGGTCCCTTTGAGGCAGTTTCTCTTGTTCCAATTTAAATTCTAAGCACAGCGGTCCCTCTTTTACAGACCCTTTTGCTAAGTTTCTGTCACTTCATCTTGCAGGAAGCTTTCTCCCAGCATTTTCTTTAGAGGAAGTCATTGTTGGAGTCATCATCTGGGCTGTACCTTCAGACTGATTACACTTGCAGATAATTAGAAAAGCTTTCCGAGTAATCTACATTCTGACAAATGGCATCCAAGGTGACATCACCCTTATATCACTTCATTAAGTCTCCCTGAGTGTCAAGCTATCTGAATTAAAAGCTATGTTTAATAAGTGAAAACAGTCAAGTGTTGTAATTTCCTTTCCAGGTAGCATTACCCGCCAAGGAGGCGGGTCATTAAAAATGCGGGTGCTTCTGGTATAGCGGATGCCTTTGAATATTCAAAGCGTTTGCATCTCCCTTTGGTATACTGCTCCTTCTGCCGCCAGTGAGCACGGGTGGAGATGTTACTGCTGGAACCACGAGCACCCATGGGATGACCACACTGGTGCTCTTGAGAGCGCTACACTGCAACACTATTAAATATGCAGCGTTTGATTTCAATAATCACTTTGAAACTTATGAACAGCCTGCTTCATGGCAATATATATACAGAAAACTTGTTTTATCATTTGTCAATTCTGACTCCCTAAATCTCACGGTACTGGCAGTAGTGGCACAATGTGGTTTTGTACAGTGAAGTATCTTCAGTTGAGCTCACAGTCAAAGCCCAGACCCCATCTCTGCACATACCGTGGTGCAGGGAGAGCATTAAGCATGGCTCCCTTTGCAGAATCACAGCCACGAACTACAGTGCTGTTCTCATCTGCAAAGACAGTCATTTCCTTCTGTTAATCCTTTCCTATAGAAGCACATTTTTACCATAATGCATTGTAGTGCAAATTACTTTTTTCCAAAATATTCCTACATTAACCTGATGTGGCCTGTAATGACTGAAGTGAATCTCTCATGTTCTTAAATGTAAGCAGCAAGAAGTAAAACAATGAACTGTCCAACCAATGCTTGTTACTACCATGCCGTTTCAGTGATTACACTAGATTCTCCATGAAGTTTGATGAAGTGTCCTCAAAAGCAAACCACAGCATCCCTCAAGGGTAGAGGCAGCAACTCCAGGGGCTGGGCAAGCACAGAGGCAGTGCTGGATGGAGGTGACACTTTTGCATAAGGAACCAATCCCGCTCTTCTTTGGGGAGAAGCAAGAGGCTCCGCTGTTACTGCCATGGGCATACATACTGCTTCGGGACTGCCTGCATCCCGCCAGAAATTATCTACGCAACAATATATGTGTCCTTGGCAGCAGGAAAACTTCGCAGCACCGGATCATGCCCTGAACCATGCCAAAATAAGTCAATTACTAGAAACAGCATTATTAATTACAGTGATGTGTTGTATTTAATCTTATCCAGAAATAAGGTGGGGTGGGCTAAATGTATTTTCATTTTCTCATTCTACATCTTCTCCATCCCAATCAGGGAAAATTTTTCATGCTTAAATAAATAGAAATGATGCTAATGTAGAAGTTCTGCACACAGAAATATTTCAGAAAGTTGCGAAATGAAAAGGTAAGCTGGCCACAGGGTGCTTTCCTGGAGAAGCTTTTCTTCTTGCTCGCAGTCTGTGGCCACACAAGATGCATTGTGCAAGCATTTGGGCTTGGAGCGTGAGCCTCCCGCTCCTCACGTCGGTGCTCAGGAGCGCTGCTGCTGTCAGAAACCGATGGCCTGTGGCATAGTGCCTCGCTGCATTACAAATTACCAATCAAATTTTAAAATAATGATGATGATCATTCATAATATTATTACATCAGTGGGACATTACGACTCTCATACTAGCAATATAATTCAAAGCTAATGCTTTTTCTGATGCACAATTTACTTCAGTTTGTAGAAGAGGGAAGGAAGATGTCAGGGCATGTCATTTGGTACAATATCGAGCTATAATGCTGCATTTCAGTTCGATAGGGTAAGTTAGCCGTCAAAAACAAATGTTTCTGCAGAATGTATGCCGAGGGAAAGCAGAACGCCATTTTTACTTTCACATCACAAAGCACAGGCTGTGAGCAATTGTAATAAAATAGCGGCATAAACAATAAGGGTGATAAGACACTTTTAGAAATTATCCTAAAGATCTTTTAGCAATTTTTAGGCAAATTCCAGCCTTTGGGGGAGATTCCAAATGCCAAATTTAACAGCAGTGTATTCCCAGCCGTAACGCACTGTTTCTGCGCACAACACTCCTACTCCCATCCATGAATTGAAACCAAAAGCAGATGATATGAAATATGGAAAGTGTTCATCAATTTTCAATCAAAGTAAAACACATCCTCCTATGAACTAATTTCCTTTGATCAAAATTCAAGGCAATTATTCAACATAACACATTTAAACTGCTGCTATGAAAAATTAAAAGGAGAGGGAAGGAAAGGCAAAGGGAGGCAAGGGTGAGGCAGACATCAGATGGTGTTGCTGGCTTTACCATCTGTGTCACAGGAGATACGTTCTGGCTGAAGCTTATCCGTGGCATTTCATGCCCTGAGCAAATGCCCCAGCCCTACGGTATAGACGTTCATGCCACAAATACAGGCTCACCAGGGACCTGGCAGTTTGAGAGCAGACTCCCTACATCTTTGAGTTTTAGAAATACTTGTCTAGACAAATACCCTCAATCCAATACCTTCATTCAGCACAAGATCATTAAACTGGCAATGCTGCTGTTGTCCCTATGGATCATCTGGTAGCACTTGGTCAGGTCTGCGTAACTCCAAGACCACGTGTCTCTCCCATCATTTCTTTTCAAAACAAAGGAAGTTCAAAGAACTGTATCACCTCACGTCATTAAGGCAGTTGTGCTGGGAAGTGCATAACTTAAAACTGAAATCGTCCCCCCACTGTTACTTGGGCATCATTAAATTCCTTGAATCTTCATGTGATCAGAAACAGGAAAATATGATATTTCAAACGGTGGGGAGTACCTCAGAAAAGAGCAGTGAATCTGTGAGCCACCAGAAAATCACAGAGGTGAAACAAGACACCACTAAGGCTCACAATCACAAATACAGACAGCGCATCTTCTGTGTTACTGAGTTGAGGCTTCAAAAATGTATTTAACCCCAATTTCTTAAATAACATTAGTGAGAAAAAAAAATACAATCAACACCTTTATGCTATGTAAAATTAAAACATTTCACTCTGTGCTAGTACTTTCCTACAGGTGCATTTCCTTCAAAAGTTAAGTTCAAATGCACATGGTTGGTATAAGACTGCGAGCAGACGGTGCTTTGACACAGTAGGTGGCCATTTTGTGATTTGCAGATGGGTGACAAGGCACAAGTTGTGGAAATATTCTCCATCTAAAGCAAACTAACAAAAAAAACCTCAAGCCATCCTGCACTTAACAAAGGCACTTCTGGGTCCCATGGACAATATTGATTTTCCTGCTGGATAGACAGCCAGAAAATGGAAGAAATAGAAGAATGGGGGTTTTTTGACTCTTTCCATCTACTTCTCTTGTCCCATAAGGCTGATGCTGCTGTTCTATTTTCTCTACAACCTACAAAAATTCAATTTATTTTTTCAATCTGTCTCCAGCCAATCTTTCTTACATCAGCTGTGCAGACATTTCACTGCAACCCATGTCCAGCAGCATGAGGAGGGTGAATACAGTTACCTGTGCATTTACGGTCCGTGTCTTCCTTCTTTGACCCACTGATGGTCAACTTGCAGTTGAAGTTCTCCTCCCAGTACTCTGCAAACCACACGTTCCTTCTGTTGTTCTCCAGGGTGCGGGAGGTAAAATAGGCATCAAACCCTGGAGAAGGAGACAGGTAGAAAGCTGAAGTCTAGCTCGTACTGCATGGGAAGTACCACAGCCTGAAAAACAAATCTGCTGTTGAGCTCTTCTTCCATATCCAGCACACGTTCACATCTCTACCCACACGAGATGACCGTGGATAGAAAGGAAGTCTGTTGCACATTTTATCTAATCAGCTGCATCCTGCAAGTAAATTATTCTGCTTCTAACTGCGAGGTGGAAAGCTAGGTAAGATATAAGTAAAACAGAGATTAATACAAAAAAGAGTTCTAAGCAAAAGCATGGATTAGATATATAGCAGTAAGTAATGAAAATAAATGATATGGTGCAGCTGATATTAGGCTGAGCTCAATACAACTAATTTTGTAATTAACCTCTCCAGACCTCTAGAGAAGACATTTTCATCTAAACTGGCTATTATCAGTAAACATTATTGTTTTTGTAGCATGCATTTTTCCCTTAATTTCCTTCCACAAAGGTACAGATAAACTCAGAGAGCAAAACTTCTGAGGGGTAACTGTGAATCACTGTGATTTACCAGATGCTGGGATTAGTTATCCTGAAGTAGGGGGCAGGGGGAAGGTTTTCTTCCTTAAACCTGTGAGATTCACTTTGTTACTGAAGCCACAGAGCCACAAACAGCTTGCAGCATTGCAAGAGTAAAAATGGCATATGACTCCAGTATCAAAATAATGGGGAAAAAATTATAATTGTTTAACAGCTCAGATGAAGGGCAGATACCTGAAGCCTCTGAGTCTTATTTTTTTGAAAATACATAATCCTCTATTCACTGAAAGAAACCACATAACAACTATTGAATAGCTTTGCAGCAGCAACTAGTTCATAGTTTTTATATGTCTCTTAAACACATTCTATCTCTCTGTAGCACCTCACCAACTTGCCAGAAAATAAATAAATTTTGCTTTGGCTTTATTTTTTTTTCCAGAAATGTATATCACTGTTTATACACACATGTATATATACAAACACACATATGCGTGTGTATAGTGATTAAAGAAAAGGTATATCTAAAGGCTTACAAACCAGAAGGACAAATAAAAAATATCAAGACTCTACTACAAAATTACACAGTTTATTAAATTTTGATTACAAGTTAGACCTGCCATGTTGTAGGTATTTTCCCTATCAAGTTTTCAAATTCTGTAGTTTAAAACCGAGCCAAATATCCTTTACCAGTTCAGACAACACCCCTTCAAAGATCATGCTCATTTCAAAGGATTTTTCTCACAATACAATACAGAACTCAAACAAATACTTTCCCTATAAGCAATGGTAACTTTAGACCAAAAGGAACATCACGTCACTACCTGCCCTGGGCACTACTGCTTCACTTGGCCATATTTAAGCACTCTCCTCTCTGTTACTCTCTTTCAAAGTTGAGATCACTCCTTAGAGCCTGAAGAAACCTTTGTGCATACAAATAACTGCAAATCAATAGCCATATATCCCAAGTACCAGCACAGTGTGATGGGACTCGAGGCAGCACCTGTTCCAGCCAGGGGGAAGCTGCTCCCGGCAGACACTAGCAGGTCCTCAGGAGCACGAGAGCAGCAGAGACCAGCACCCGCCCACAACACCTTCAGTGTAGTACTCTCCCAGCATACGTTTGGTTTTGCTTGGCAAACAAAAGATTTGTATGAGGAAAATACGTATTAGTGCATGTCTGCGCGCTCATGTGCAGTCTTTTGTCTTTTTTTCTTTTTGCAGTCAACAGAAGCTGTATTCTCTCATCTGTTTGGAAGGAAGTGTGCATGGTGTGACATAGCCAAGTGTTCTTGGTGTACAACACGGGTAAGGTTTATTACCTCTGCATCAGAGGTGCCACAAAACAGGCAGTCATTGTTCCAGCCCTTTATCCAGGTTACAGACTCCCAGAAGTTGAAATCCCTGCTTAGTTTTAGAGGCTTTCCCAAGTCTGACAGTCCCTCTGAAGTAAGGCGGCTGTGCCCATTCTCTTCAGAAGGTTATATCAGTCTTTCAACAAGCATATTCGAACAGCAGGATGTCCACCACTATTAGTAGCACGGAGTAGTTTTCCTAAATCCTTCTAGTTATCTGTCTTTAGCCTACAATGAGCAACATCAGTGCTTTTGCTTATGGAGACAGTTTAGATTCAGTATTTTTATTGCAACCTTCCACAGCTGCAGTCCCAGTTCAAGTTGCAAAATAATTTTTTATTTTACTAAGAATGTTGCTGTGTATTCAAACTATGGAAATGTGAAACCTGGATATAGCAGATCAATCTTAAAGAGGACTTGAAAATGCTGGTTCCTCACTGGGAAGCTCAGAGGTAAATTATCTGCCATCCCAAAAGTGCAAGTCCATTGAAGATGCAAATCTCAGAATATCTATTTTGTCCCTTTATTTGGCTTTACAGCCTGTACCAGCATTGCAGAAGAGGGTGGAAACACAGAAGCAGCAAGTTCTTATAGATACTAAGCCATCTCTCTATATTGCACGATCACATGGTTCCTTTTGATTTTGCAGTCAGAAATAACAGTAAATACATATTCCATTGAAAGAAAGAAAAAAGTTCCTTGCGCCATAGCCAACAATTTCTCTCACTGAAATAGGTGGGTAAATTGACACAATCTGGCACCGCACACAATGAAATTAAGTCAGAAGAAAAACATATGGCATTGTTAAATTACCATAGTAATCCATCCACTATGGGATAAAAATAGACAGCATGTAAACAGATGTTTTCAAATAATAAAGAAGATTAGGAGTAAGGTCAATCTGTCTCCTCGCATTAGCTTTGTGTACTATTGACCCAACTATAATATATATTTCCCTAATTCTGAGTCTACTGTTCATGACTCGCATCTAAAGCCCACTGCTCATAAGACACAATGTATATTATCATCTCCAAAAATCAAACCAGAAATAAGAATATTGGGGTCTTTCAGAAACAGGCTGAAAGCAAATTAAAATTTTACCTACAGCCTTACTTGAAAATACGTGTAGGTGTCTCCTGCAACAAATCCATCACGGTGCTTCAGAGTGATGACAAACCCTAAGCAACAAGCCTCAGAGGTGTATTTAAGTACTACTGAATATTTGAGTTAACTCCATACACTCAGTATGGCCTGTCCAGCCCTTAGCATGGTTTTGCAGCTTGAAATGAAAACTTGCCAGAATAAAACTTAAAACTGCCTGAAGTTGCAGGGAATGAGCCGACCCATGATGGCAGAGACCCCCACCCTCCTCCTGCTGGATTTATGCTAAGGCAGGGACTTAACCTGGGGTTTCCCACATTTTAGGGAAATCATTCAGTAAAATTCTCCTGTCACATCTAGTCTACTCAATTAATGATAAATTAGTGACTTATGAACATTTCTGTGCATGGTCTCTAGAGGGGACAGCGCAATTTCTGCACTTCTGGGATGAGATTTCCTAAGGAAAATATTCATGTGGATGGTTCAGAAGAAAATTTAGAAAATACTCTTAGATTTTATGTACATACAAGTTAAACCTGTTTTCCTGTAAACCTATGTGTATTAGTCTTACTCATAATTAAAAGAGCATTTCAAATGGGATATACAGTCATAAGGTCTACAATATATGTACGGCTCAAAGAGAAACAGTATACCTTACCAATGTGCCAAACTAACTGACCTCTGGGGAAAGTGCTCTATAACTTAATAAAATCAAATCAATAAGTCTTGATAAAACCGTAATAGAATTCTATAAGAATTACTCTAAACCTTTACAGATTTAATAACAAATAATAACATTCTCATTGATTTTTTTAATGATCCCTCTGCATCCTCAAGAAGGAGTATAGATCCCTATTAAAGAGTGTACATTTTTTGATCATTATTTTCTATTGATCAAGACAAGCAGGCAAGTGACTGACTGACAAGGGACAGAGTTAAGTAGCAGGCCAAATTTCTATTAATACGTTACTGGATGGAAGTACCCTGTGCTCATTTGCTGTTTCTGGCTGCGTTGCAGATCACAGCACTACTGCTCCAACATAGCCAAAATCCTGGAGAAGACCTCTAGAAGGCATCGCCCCTGCAAACTGCCTTCCTTCCCAACACACCTGAGACTAAGAAGAATCCCCCATAGCCAGGACCAAGAGGAAAGAGTCCTACATCACGCCATAGGAGCAAGCCCAGGAGTGAGCTCACAGGCACCACTTTTTTTTTTTTTAACAAATATTTGCAAGTTTTACACAAAGCGCTGGCACAGGTGCACAGCTGGGGTACAATACACCACAGAATAAGACCTAGAATGTTTTATATCATCTGGTGCAAACCTCCACTGAACGTGCTGAACTGTGCCAGTTCACAGTGGATGTGATTTTCATCCAATTTAAAAGTTAGTAAAGAATGCTCAGTGGAATCTCACTGCCCCTAGAATGGGTTTTTTCCCTGGTTTTCCCTATATCATTCCCAAGAATACTGTCAGAGAAGTTATTATGTTTGTCTGAAATGGCTGAAGACACATGACGCTTGCTGCTCTGTGATTTGAGCCAACAAATCACTACCATTTCATTTTTTTTCCCACCATTATTTTCAAAAGGGTAATTGTGCTCAATGTACTTTAAAGCCACTTTTTTAAAAAAAAAAAAAAAAGCTAGAGGAAAAAACTATTTTTCAATTAAGAGAAAATAGGACCAATTTAAAGATCTTACTATTTTTAAACTTTGTATATGATGCGTGGCTAATCCGTAAAGCAAACCCCAAATATTCAATTCTCAGCAAATGCTGATCTTTCACTAGCATTACTGCTACCATGCAACCAACATTGTCAGTGAACTTTAACTAAACATTAGGAATCCTATCATGAGTTTCATGTTTTAAATTCCTATTATAGAACCACTTGTAAAGTATTTACATTTTATATTACTGTATTCTGAACACCAATCATAAGGTTACGATGGATCTGTGCAAAGATCCCATGCAAATACTGGGAGCTAATGCACAAGGATTTACATTACATGAGTTTATTTAATGGCCATGACCACAGCAGTTCAACTCTCCTGAGCTCCTCCCAAGGCACGAGCACCAGCACTTGCTTAGGAAGACGGTGGTGCAAAATGCCACCAACCACAGCATCAGACAAAAGGTTTTATCAGTGGGCTTGAGTCAGAGGGACATCTTAAATGCATAACTAATTTTAGATACTTTTCTGAATTAATATGATTCATAAACATCAAAGTTGAAATACAGGCAAACGTATTCTTTATAATAATGACAGACTTAAGCCTGTGCTTAAGGTTAATCTTTTTCAACTGAAGCCATTAAGACAACTTACATGCATAGTGCTAAACATAAGAGTTTTGGGTTCAGGGGCACAGGGAATTAGATGACCCAACCAAAAAAGCTGGATGCTTAAATGTAAAAGTAGGAATAATCACTTCTTACCCTTGTACATGGCCAAGTACTTCACTTGTGAGACAAGATTTAGCGATTTCCCAATGTTCCCCATATATCATACTTACAAAAATTACTTTCTTCAGCAAATACCTCTAAGAGATATAGATAGCTATTTTATGATATTTTACAAATTACAATAAATTTCTTATTACTTTAAATCACTGTGATTTGATTAAATCATTATTCTTGCACATAGATGATACTACCTAATGGGTTCATTTATTCTCCACCCCAGGATTAATATATACATTAACCACATAGCAATGAAACAGACTTTAAGAAACTAAAGGGGGGGGTGGGAGGAGGAGGGGAAAGGAACCCAATCCTAAGCACTACAGAGGGCTGGTGAAGTCCAGGTGAGTGTCCAGGGACAAGTGTGACCTGGCTGTGATGCTACCAAAACCTGAGCATGTCTGGTTGCTTCCCTGCTTTGCTCAGTGGGCTACTTGTGGCACCAGCCTGAGCTCCCCTTTGGTCAGGACAGGCCTTATTAGCAGTGCTCAAGTGATTGCAATTAGAAATTACTGGGGGAAGGCAGGAGCATCTCATCCCCAGCTGGCTGGAGTCAGGCTCTGCATGTCAAATTTTATCTGGGCATTTTATTCTGCACCGTTTATGGTCAGTCACCCTGCTGGTGAGTGCCAGCACAGCATCCAGCCCTGCCCCAGGAACACTCGCTGCCCTCTAGCCCTGCTGTCTGTGCTCAGAAACCCCCCCTCGGTCCTCCCAGTCCAGGGCATCACTAAGGACAAATGATGCCACAGAGCCGCAGAGCCAGGAACACTTAGAAGAGCAGCTCCATTCTCAACCAGAAAATGAGGCTTGCTGACTTGTGGTTGCTTTTGACACCCAAAAAAAAGCCCCAAATGATTTATTTCTAACATTAATCTTGCATTTCTCCTTCCACTTGGTGTTATATGTTGCCCATTTTCTGCCTGAAAGCATAATGCTCAGCTTCCCTGGCAGAGATGGCTGAGGGAATTATACGTGCTTTGGAGGATAAACCAGGCTCCAAGACTAACGATGCAGTTAGCCATGGTCAGTTGCATTACAGAGGGAGAGAAAAAAGGGAAGTTCGCAGAGGAGGCATTTATCATGGGGAAGGCGTCGGGCACACCTCAACAGGGAAGAGACAGCTGTGCAGGAAGGCAGGAGGTACCCCAAAAAGGAGCAGTCCCCTAGGAAAAGAAAGAGATTAAAATAGGGGATCCAACACTGAACTGGCCCCAGGACAATCAGCAGCAGCCAAGTGAAGTTTCCTGTGTCTCAGGAGGCAAACCACGGGCCGGTGGCTCGAAAGGCCACGATGAGAACATGCTATTGGCGATACTTTTTGAGAGAGACCTTTGTTGCTTCTTGTTTACCAAATCACTAGCACATGCTGTGAAGCTCTATTTCATGTGTCAGCAGTGACTTCAAGGGCTCTGGGGTTATTTAATAAGGAAAATGATCAAGCCTAATTAAAACACAAAGTTGTTGACCTACTACTGGATTTCTCATGCGCTTCAAGTGTTTTCATTCTCAGCCCATGTGGCTTGTGAGCAAATACAACATACTGACCCAATTTCGTACGAGTAGTGATTTTATCAGTTTATGATATTTTTATTATTCTCCATTTTGTCCAAAGTATGCCCACACTAATGATTGCTAGTTATACAAATTTTATTTACCCAGCTAGTAAATCATTTACAATGATTACTGATGTCAAGTGAGTTGAAAGCAGCTACTGAAATAATTCCCTGATTTTCCTAGCATTCAAGCCAAAATAGTTAAATTTATTAACATTAAAACTGAGATAAAAGCATTAGGTGTGGAATAAGATCAATTTTAAGACAGCTAGTCTTTTTCCAGATTTTATTTTGTTGTGCAAGCCACACACTACATAGTACTATGGAGCTGTTAAGATAGTGTACAGATATTTTCTTGACCTTCTTTACTCAATAAAAAAAGTCATAATATTAAGTGATTTTATTAAGTTCCTTCATGCCATAAAAATGCATTGCAGTTCTTTTTTAACAGTTGCCACATAACAGTGAAGAAGGGTATTTTAGTTGATGACACATCTGTCTTTTTAAATACATGACAAGGCATGTACAAAGGAAATTCAGCTTGCCATACTTAGGGCAAATCTGGGATTTCAAGCTACAAAGGTTCTATTATGGAAATAGATATATATTGGCTAAGTATCATTGTTACCACTTTATAAAATTATACAGCTGCCACAGCACGAGATCATGACCTAGGTGGTGTCTGGCCAGCGCTGCAATAGAAAGGTTAGTATTAGAAGTATATTATTATTCATTATTCTACATTTTATTGCCCTCAGGCACTTCTTACTTTCACAGAACTCCCATTTATATCAATATAAACAGTGAAAAACCCTAAATTTATTTCTCCTATTTGTTATTTTTACTGCCATACCAGCTAGAGGCCTCAGATGCGGGTGAGATTTTCCTGTGGCAGCAGGCAGGGGACACACACAACAAGGAATTCATCCCCATCCCCCGTTTCTCTTGCTGCCAATGGTCTTCTGGATGGCATGAGGATCACCCTCTTGCCCAAGCAGGATGCTGATGTTCTAAACCAGAGGGACCCACTGTTTTCTTGTGGAACAACAAAAAGACCAAATCCATCCCTCAGGGCATCGAGGGTTGTTACAGGGCAGAAGATGAAGGCTTGTGCTCCTCTTCCCCTAAAGAACTGTAGGCTTCATAACGCATAAGATTTTTGCATTTTTAGCCACAAAGGGACTTTCTAGGTTGACACCAATATAAGTTACCCAGGTTGCTTAATGCAAATGGTGCTCTCCTTTCAGCTGAATACTCCACTACTTATTCAAACAACTCCTGCTGCAGGAATGAATAATTTTTTTATGAATTGCAATATGCAGAGTCCCAGCCAAGGGAGAAATGCTGCTCACATAAGCCTACTCTTGTGAGTGAGGATCTGTATCTGCTGTAAAGATTATCATCAGAATCAGGCTGAACAGAACAGATTTTAAAAATACATCCAGACGCAGAATGTCTCTCCCAGTAATTCACCCTTTCCTGCTGCCCAGTTATTGAAAATGGGCTATTTGTCTTGCCAAGACCTTATCCATGAAGTACTCTTATTCCTCATACCTGAAGATGAGCAAAAAGTTGGTTTTTTTTAAAAATATTTATCACAGGGCAACTTAGTCAATAGCTTGCTTTCCTTCTCACTTGCATACCCAGTCTTTTTGAATTTATCTGTTGCTTCCTGCTTTACTGAAAAACAGATCAGCTTCTGCATTAATCTCATCCAGCAGCAGTAAAACTCAAGCGAAGTCAAACAGTGTCACGCAGGGACACGGAGCAAGTCGGGCCCACGGGTCAGGATGCAGATCACTCTTTCCTATTAGTGATACTTACCCCCAAATTCTGAGCTGTTATTTCAGTTTTTCCATCTGCAATTAACTATTTCATTAAATCCCTTTGTATGCATTGGTGTCTTCTTTCCATCAGTTTTCCAAGCTCTTCCTTCCTTCCCACCCTTTTTGACTAAACGGGAGAAGCTGCTCCACAGATGGCCTGTTTCATTTTAATAATGCAGAGCAGTAAAATCAGAGAGGTACAGAAGGTCTAAATGCAGAACATGAGAGCAGTTTTCTTCCCTTTGATAGCAGCAGCAGACAAAATGCACATTGCGTATCCTTAAAAGCATTTAAACTCAAGTCATCTGCTTGCATAATTTAAAGTGAGGATAAAAATACAGAAATCCCTCTACACTGTAATGCAGCAACTGGAGTAACCCCTAAAGTTGTTCAACAGGTTAAAATCCGTAATAATGTTTTTTTTAAAAAAAACAAAACAAACAAAAAAACCATCAATCAGCACACATAATGATCATGCCAAAATAAGCGAAAGGGAAGGCCAGAGCTGGCCATGGAGGAGAGAGGCTGTGGTTACTGCTGCTGAGGATGGCCGGGGCCAGGCAATGCAGCTCCCGGAGCACCCTGACCCACACCACCCACCCTACATACACTCTAACCCAGCACACAAGCCAAGGCCAGGACCAACAGCAATACTACACAACACGTAATCTTCCATAATCCTGCGACACACGACCCAAATTCTGAGCCATAAAGTCATAAACAACCCCGGCGGTGGTCAATGCGCACCCCCACTGTGCCATTCTGGCACACACGCTTAAAAACAACTTGCAAGAACCAAATCAATGCTCAGGCGCATTGTTATCCCTTCCCAGCAAATAAAACATGAAAGGAAATCAAAGCCCATCCTCCTCATCCTGCCTGCAGTGGGAGTGGGAGAATAAGGCAAGACACGTACCGCGGGAGGCTGAGACGTCCCTGGCTCCTGCTGTGCAGGAGGGGCTCGAGGGGCTGCTCCTTCCCTGCTGCGCACAGGGGCAGCTCCAGCCCCGGGCTTCGCAATTCACTGGGTTTCAAATAGTATTTCCTTATACTGCATTGAATCCCTTCAATGTACAGAGTTAATTTTCTCTCTTTCTCTGTATATATTTGCGTGCGCCTTGCGGAAGCGTTACCATGTCAACAGGAATAATTACAGCACGTATAAATATATTTGTGTATCCTAAAATTTATATGCAAGCTCACAGACCCGTTCTTATATGCATGCAGCCCCCCCCCCCCCAAACATTGAGAGTTGCCACATATTTTTATTCTTTACTGTTGACATGGTAACAACGGCTAGATGAAAGCAACAACGCTCTTTCAAAATCCTGTTTTAACTTGATGCCTCTTTTCTGCAGAGCCATCATTTAAGCAACACTCGGGGCAGACACTCGCACACCTGCGCTGCAGTCAGGTGGGGCCAGGACAGGAACAGGCACAAGAGGCCATCCAGCACTGTGCCAGGGAGTTGGTGTAGTTGGCTATGTACAGCAAAGTCATGTCTCAGTTTAAATGACTATATAAGCTACCAATCTTATTTTCAAATTCCCCATGAGATAACAGCCCTAAGAAAATATTACCCAAATACTCCATTGCATTCTTCCCTTCCTTTTTTTTTTTTTTTTTACCTAGAGCCTTTAAAAAAGAAGTTACTTCCTTGATTTTTGACAATTGACTTCTTGATTATAAGGTGGCTTTAGTAACGCCAGCCAGCCAGAGTGTGCCGGGATGTGAGACAGAGCGATATAATTACTGTTCTCTCCCTCCCTCTCTGCAGCTTTCTCAGCCGAAGCTGCTTGCACAAAGTTTCAGCTTCCACCCCAACTGCATGCATTAATCTCATCAAAGCACGAGGTACTATCCAGTACAAGCACTCAAGACTTGTATGTGACAAGACAAAGATAACGGGGATGATTTCTGAGGCTGGGGGACACGGTACAATCACTTGGGCTGGCCTCAGTGCCATGGGGTCCCGCACAGGAACGTCAGCATCACCCCAAGGACTTGTCATTAGGATACCCTGCATCTTTTAAGTAAAAAAGCTTTCCAACTCTATTTAAATATCTCAGGAGCAGAATATCCTCTAGGCACCCATTCCTCATCCTCTCACCACCTCTGTTTTTTTTTTTTTTGTCTCCATTTTGCAGGGCTACCCCCTCAGTTCAGCATCCCCTTTGGGATCCTAGCCAGCCTGAAGGACCACCAGGCAGGTAAGTGCCTTTGGCCAGTTCCCAGCTCGGACCCTCTCCTCATTCTCCTGTGTTTCTGAGGTGCACCCAAGAAGCCATCAGGCTACCATCACAGCACTCAACAGAGAAACTCAAGCCTTGTCCCCAAGGAGTTGAACACAGATCTCCTGAGAAGATAAATATCCAACAGCATCTCTGCCGGCTGCCGCGGTGAGACCGAATCCCACATCTCTGTCCCAGCGCCGAGCTCCAGAGCTCATAGAAACGGGGCAGCGGGGCCTCACCAGAGCTGGCAACTGGCAGTGGCACTTCCAAACCTGGCAGATTCGGGGGGTCCCTCTTGTCAGACATGCCTTAGTAGAGATGAATAAGGCAGTCTAAACATAAGGAAACTTTTAAATGGCTCTCAAGTTGCAAGATAATTTGTATTCCCCTCTCTTCATACCAACACATTAACCAAATACATTATTTCCATAATGAGGAGATGAACATCTGTGTGGCTTCCCAAAATTTCAAGTGGCAATACTCGAGACAAGTATTCTCTCTTTAGGGATTGACACATCAGCATTTTAAATAACCACCAAAGCTAAAAACATAATTAAAATTCTAAGGAGACATTAAAGAAAGAGTTCAGGTGTGATTTAGGTTGGGTTTTTTTTTTTTTTTTAAGTAAAGCACACCAATTTAATTTCACAAATTAAAGCTGCTGCAGTATCATATTAAACTTTGCACTTGTCCCTGTGTAACCAAACTGCTTAATGCAAACTTCAGCAGCGTATAAGAAACATAAATATCTGAAGTAGGATCACATTACTGGAAACTACTCTAAGACAGAGCCGAGCCTCTGAGCGCTCTGGTTCACAGACCCCCGCGGCGCAGCAGAGCAGTCCGCAGCCCCTCGAGCCGGGTGCTGTCCCGCTAGGCAGAAAATCTGCGCCACCAGCCAGTGCAGAGATGCCCCTCCAGCTAACCTGGCTTTGGTTCTCCCTAGCTTTTATCCAATAAATCCACTAGATCTCCAGATAAGCAAAAACAAAACACAAAAACTGCACAACTTCGCGAAGAGGTTATTTCACTACTTAGCTTCTGACTTCAGGAATCACTTATGGCAGCTGGAAAGCCATTTCCAGCCATGAACAACATACACACAGGAGCGTCCAGCCCCACCCCTGCCTGGGAAGGGGCCAGCAGTTGCTCAAACCTCCTGCTTGGAAGCAGCCACCCCACAGATTTTGTTTTCCTTTAACCCAATGCCTCAGCTGTGCATTACTACCGATAGTAACAAAAAAAATTTTCAACATCTTTCTTTCCACAATACCCCAATTATTTTCTTGTTGTCCTTGACTCCTTTACACAGCAGCAGGCTGTAACCATCACAGAACCATAAACATTATAAACCAAGGGATGAAGGCAGAGAACAAACAGGCTCTTTCCATGCAAATATCTTTAGCAACAGAGCCTACGTGGCAGCCTCAGCACACCTACGTTGAAGAACAGAAGGGATGTCAGTAACTTCCAGATGTCATTAACAACTTCCATTAGATCCTAAAATATTTTCCTTTGGAAGTTTACGCTATGTGAAGTGGTAAATAAACTGAGAAGCACAGATGAAACTTGAAAACAAACATTATTTCCTTGTTATAAGGCTAACTGAAGACTACTTTGAATAGATTAACCACTGTAAGTACCCCAAGAAAGAAATTAAGAGAAAGAAAAAGAAATAAAACAGTTTCACTTCAGAAACGTCTGCAGGAGCTTACTGCGTCCAGGTGCTCACATACATGCCATATGGGAAGAAAGCCAAGAACCTCCTCTGCTCCACTGTGGGCAGAAAAGCAAAGATGCTGGTACCACACCTACTCATGGAGGATCTAATGAAGCCAAGGCACTACAGGTGGCCTTTATCAGTGTCATAGCAAACCACTGAGTCTAATTAGGCTTAATCATTACTCACAAAAAATTACACCACTCTCTTTTCAGGGGTAATAATCAATTTGAGGCCACTCACTTGCTTCAAACTTCATTCTTACAAATTCTAACACAATTACTTTTTGGAAGGTGAGACACATCAGGACAACACACAAGGTATTGCTGAACCACCAGCAGAGCTGAGAGAGCAATATGGGAGGTTTGTTTTTTTTTTTTTTTCCCCTGCATTTTTATATATTGCATTAGTAGAAGCCTTTAGTTTGCCTGGCCCTTCTTTATTAAATAGCCTGCATGATTAATCACATTATTAATTGTGTCCTAACTTAGCTAAAAGGGAGGAAAGACTACAGATGTGAAAAGCTTTGGTTGACTGTAGCTTGACACCAGGTGTATATGGGAGCTCTTGGCCCACTTAACTGTACAGGTGCATGAATTGTAAAGAGAATAATGGCTTTTGTCTCTTCCAAAGGGAAGGGCAGCTCAGGGGTGGCTCAGCCAGTAGCAGAAGTGGACACACAACACCTGGGCTTGGGCTGTGCCAACGGCCCCTGCTCCTCCAAACCCCCATCGCCCAAAGAAAATGGAAGTTGGGGATGAGCCTCTTTAACCAAGTAATAAGTGATAGGACAAGAAGGAATGGCCTCAAGTTGCACCAGGGAAGGTTTAGACTAGATATTAGGAAGTATTTCTTTACGGAATGGTTTGTTAGGCATTGGAATGGGCTGCCCAGGGAGTGGTGGAGTCCCCATCCCTGGAGGTGTTCAAGAGGTGGGTTGACATAGCACTGGGGGATCTGGTGTAGATGGGAACTGGCAGTGCTAGGTTAATGGTTGGACTAGATGATCTTCAAGGTCCTTTCCAACCTAGATGATTCTGTGAAGTTTTCTAGCAGAGAAAAAGAGTCGACAGAGCTCCTCTGTGGAGGCAGCATCAGGCAGAGGGCTGGTAGGGAGCGACAGAAACAGAGGGTGAACAGAAATCAGCTGAAAGCTCTGTGAAGGGGGTTAGTGCTCACTGACCTCTCAGACACCAAGCCTGTGCTTTCTCTTTCTAGATCTTTTTTCTTTCTTTCCCTTCATTTTAACAGAAGTTTGAGAGAGTGGTCAGAGGCAGTGTGACACCTTAAGCAGAAGCTCTCCATCTTTTATCACCCTATAGTAAGCGGGTGTTTCCCATGATCATGCCCTTCATCTCTTTTCAGCCCCACACCCAGAAGGGGAGCAGCAGGCTCAGCAGCAAACTGGAGTGTGCTGGTTGCCTTACAGATGTGTGTAAACATGGATGAGTGAATTAAGTGCCAGATGGACCATGTCAAGTAACTGAAACAAAGACTGAACTATACTTTCAAGACATATTACTTTAAACTGCACAGAGGGATATCTTGTCTTGAACACATAGTTCTTCACCATCCTACAATTATATTTTTACTATGAGGCAAAAGGTTTGCATTTATCTACCCTTAGCAGGAGATCAAGATCATTGATCTAGTGACTCCTGCTTCACTTTACTAAAGACCTAGCATATGTGACTACATGGAGAATTTTTTCCTAAATTATTTTCTATTTCCTTTGCTGTAATGCAGTCAGTCAACAAAATGAAAAGATTCCCAAAGCAGATCTGCAAACCCAGCATGAGTGAAGTGGGCACTTTAGCATTCATTGTATCATCTTTAAGGAAATTATGTATATTATTATGTGTATTATTTCTTAAACTATTACTCTCAAAAGGCTATAATCATCCAAGCATTAACGACACAAACTAAAAAGAAAAAAAAAAAAACAAACAAAAATCCTTTCAAATTTCCGCCACTTTCTAAAATTAGCACATTTATTCTTGTGTCTGAACCTGTCTTACCTAGTGGAGCTCAGCCTGTTTCAGACACGCAATTCATGTGTGTTGTGTGTGTGGAGCCCCAGCAGCGAAGAAGCTGGAGCCTGCAGAGGTGTTTCCCAGGATGCTCCAGATCCCCACGGCGAGAACTAGGACAGCAATCAACAGCTACTCATCCAAGAAAACACAGACACTAATAAACACGTAATACTTACAGTGAATACATTTTTAATGTATCATGTAGGCATATTAATTTGCTACTTGCAAACAGGGATGCCATGTTTGCATTTTACTCCAATACAAGCCTCAAACTTTTATTTTTGCTTTGCTTAAGAGATTTTGAAGTAGTATTTCTTTTCTGGCTTGCTAATAAAGAGAAATAATAAACAGGTCACGGAGGATTTCAGACTAATTTTAAGTGGCCTAGAAAGAGAATCTTTTTAGGGTGTAGTTACTGAATTGGAAATACCATAAGAAAAAAATGTCTTGTGAGAATTTAGGAAACTTTGCTTTCAATTTCTTTCAAAGACAGAGAAGAACTGACCCCAAAGAGGAAGAGAAATATTAAACAAGTTAATACTTATTAGCATTTATAAAGGGTAATGGAATAGCTGATAAGATAAAGAAATATTGAGATGTATGAATTTAAACAGAGTGGAAATAATGTTCCTGTAAATATATTAGACTCCAAGTTATCTTAGTAGAGGATTTACTATACATGAATGAATTACACATGAGATTTAACAGACACTTCCGATAAAATATGTGCAGTTTCTTAGAGGAGCAGAAGGGAGGAGAGCTGAACGTACATCCTTGGCCCCTCATCTGCCAGGCAGCTGGGTAGGGAAGGGCACCATCAGCACAGAAACGAAACAAACGAGCCCCAAGAAATAACAAAGCAAGCCTCTGGGACGCAGTGAGGTTCAGCAGGCAGTGCAGATCCAGCGCCACTCAGCTCCTCTTTGCTGCTGCGCAGGAACCTGTCTGGTTTCGTGACTGGCATGAGCCCCTCGCAAAGGGGGCTACGGGAGGTGCTCCCAGAGCTGGGAGGAGCTGGAGCTGCCCTCCACCTTGGCTGCTGCCTCTCACAGATGCTCCTCCAATGGGCTATGCTGGTATTTACTTAGCAGATGGCAGAGAGATCTTGTTTGTGTGATTTTAATTTCTAATATATTAATGTTATTTTCATTTCTTGGTGCAAAAAATAACCCTTGTAGAGAAGACCGAACCAAACTTTTTATTTCTTCCATCACCTTATGGCACAAGCAGATTGTATTTGTATTCTGTGTTTTACTGCCCCCGATTTCAGTGTCTGAACCTTCCCAAATTAAAACTCCTGTAATAATTGTAAAGGAAAATGGTGACCTAGTATCCATGGACGTAATCTTAAAGTCCTTCCAAATCCATCACAAACATGAACAATCATTAAGAGGGACCATTGGTCCTTCTGCTCAAATAAAGGTCATTCTTCATTGCCTGTTTTGCAACATCTATGGGCAGAACACCAGGCACTGGACTGGAAATGCTACAGACTATACTAAACTCATACTGCTTTGGCAAAGCAGAAAATCAGAGATGAAAAATTATCTGTTCCATTAGGAACAATCTGTGGTTTTCAGCCCTCCTGCAGAATGGCATTTCTAAAACCAGATATTTGGGATCATTCATGGCTATTTTTACCTAAACCAGGAACAGTTTATTTCAGAAAGCTCCTGCAATTTCTTTTTCACATGAAAAATACATGAAATATCCACGGCAAAACAACTACTCTGCCAATATACTTCCTATGATTTTGAAAAATGCGCTAACCTCTTAAATCATAACGTAAGAAATATCAGGAGAGATGCAACTCTCACGCAAAGAGGAGAGGGGAGATTTTCCCTCTCCGTCCCCACCGAAGAAGCCCCAGAAGAAGCCACCATGCTGGCAGAGGTACGGATGGACTACGGGAACACCTCACCACTCACCCTCCCTCTTCCCTTCTTCTGCTCCTTTGTTTTGGCAATGAAACTGCTCATGCTCTTGGCTCGGTACCATAACATCCTCTCAGCTCCCTGCCTCGGCTGGGTTGAGTTAAGGCTGCAAACACAACACCAGTGCTGTGCTTGGCATGGTATCGGTGCCAGTACTGCACTAAGGGAGTGGGAGAAGGTGCTAAAATCTTTTCTTGACTTCGGTTTCTATGCTTGAACAGAATTCCAAACGAAAACATTATTTTTTTATAATTCTCCATGAGCCAGCTCTGCTTTGGTTGCCCAGAAGGGGCTCACTCATGCGAGGTCCGCTGAGGTCCCTGGAGCTTCATCACTCCCGAGATCCTGGAAATCCTGCCAATTTTACTAACAAACAGAAAATGAATTCCTATCAACAAATGAGGCTTGAAACTCTGCACAGAGGCAAGGACTAACAGCACTAGAAAACACTAGGATTTCCTAATCTGGAGGGCTGTAGAGGAAACCATCATTCGCCTTCTTCATGTGCTTGCTGTGTGCTCTCCATGTGTTGAACACCCCTCGCAAGGATGGTAAGCTTGGTTGCCAGCCCAAGCTGCCCTTGGCTCTGCTGCCTTGCAAAAATGCTGGAAAGCAGCATATGGCTGGCTGCTGTGCGGAGGAAGAAACGCTCCCCCGTGAAGCCTCTCCAATCATGGGTACCCATCAACGCCTTCTGCACAGAGCAAACCTGCGGAGGAAAGCTTGGAGGTTCCTACCTGATCACATGCAGATCAGGAGCTGGCACACAAAGAATGCAGGCTTTCTAAAAATAAAAATCTTCCTTTCTGGGTGAAAATACTCTACCCAAACGTGTCCAACAGACAGCTCAGGCAACTTCAGTGTTAGATCACTGAGAGGAACATTGTTCTTCAGAAGATGCAATTCAGGGTATTCCAAAACAAAGACCACTGATGATATATCTGAACAGTGACCAATAGCTAAATATTATTCTGTGAATTATCTCTTCTTACAGCATCAACCATTCTAATTTCTGTGTGTACACGTCTCCCTCTCTCAAAACAACCACCCACACAATCTCCAGTGTCCTGAGATAACAGTTAAATATGAACATCAAAGAGAAAATGCCAACATAAGCCCTGGGAGCAATACACAAAATACAGAAATATAGAGACATACATATGCCCACAGAATGACTAACAGCTGGCTCCAGTCAGAGAAGTACTTCAACTTTGAAGCAAGCCAGGTCTGTTGTAGGTTGGGCAAGCAGTTTATTTCACTTCAAGGGGCAAAAGAGAAAACTCCCTGAATTTTTATTATGCAACAGTTCTTTACGGTCCAATTAGAGCTTTCTACCTAATTTCTTTGCTATGAAGCAGCAACACCATTTGAAAAGGTACTGGTTCAAACCCCATTTGCCATAAAATTTCTTGTTAATGCTGTTGTGGTTATGAGCTGTGTCTTGCACTGAGCAGTGGTAGATAACTCTTTTTAATACTCCGAAAAGATCACACCTTCAAACTGTCTAAGAAATCCCAGAAGAACTCCAATAACTGAACACCACCAAATAGCCAGCTGTGTAACTTCAGCAAAATACCACACTGAAATGATGTAGAAGTTTACATTTCGAGTTGCAATGGTATGTGCTTTTTCTAAGCGCATTGCCTCACGGGAGGTCAGGTCTGGAGCGCTATGGGCACTGGCTTTGAGGCTGTGGCAACACAGAGATCACAGCTGAGACTGTATTTCTCAGGGACCAACACTTACAGGGAATCTTAAACAAAAGAAAAGAAACCCAGAGGCTTCAATGACCTCGTTTAAAAGAAAACTACAAAAATAACATTAATTTGAAACTTTAAAAAATTGTGTTTCTTAACTTCTCTATATCTGTCTATTAAAAAATAATGCTACCCCTAAGCTACTGTCTCTTTGAACTTACTAAACCTCATCCCAAAGCCTTTGCTTCAACCCTTTAAAGTTAAGCACTGTATTGCTACTGCGACAACACAGTGAACATACAACTGCTGCCTACAGTCAGGGAAATCATAGAATCATTGAATCGCAGACTGGTTTGGGTTGGAAGGGACCTTAAAGACCCCTTAGTTCCCACCCCCCTGCCACAGGCAGGGACACTTTCACTAGCCCAGGTTGCCCAAAGCCCTGTCCAACCTGGCCTTGAACTCTTCCAGGGAGGGGGCAGCCACAGCTTCTCTGGGCAACCTGTGCCAGTGTCTCACCACCCTCACAGGAAAGAATTTCTTCCTTATATCTAATCTAACTCTACTCTCTGTCAGTTTAAAACTGTTACCCCTCGTCCTATCCCTACACCCCTGATAAAGAGTCCCTCCCCCCTTTCCTGTAGCCCCTTTAAGTACTGGGAGGCCGCTCTAAGGTCTCCCCAGAGCCTTCTCTTCTCCAGGCTGAACACCCCCAACTCTCTCAGCCTGTCCGCACAAGGGAGGTGCTCCAGTCCCCCCATCATCTTCGTGGCCTCCTCTGGACCCCCTCGAGCAGGTCTGTGTCCTTCTGATGTTGGTGCCCCCAGAGCTGGTCACAGCACTGCAGGGGGTGTCTCATGAGAGCGGAGTAGAGGGGGAGAATCCCCTCTCTCGACCTGCTGGCCACACTTCTCTTGATGCAGCCCGGGGTACAGGTGGTTTTCTGGGCATGGTACTCTCCAGCATTGCCATATCGATCAATCTCAGGAGACCGGGCATTACCGCGCTGTGGTATTTAAGCCAACATTTAATCACACAACACTTCTCATCATGAAGCTTCAAACTGGCAGCCCACGAGAGAGCGTGTAAGACAAGTGAGGCGTGATACCTGACTCACTAAGCATCCCAGATAAAGCACGTTCACTTTGGCAGTGCCCAGCCCAGCCTGTTGCACACATCTGTCCGTCCGTCTGTCCTTGCACGCTGCACTTTTGTAGCATGAGTCTGTATGTACACAGGCAAGACACAATGAGATTCAGCACTAAGCCAGGAGGAATCAAAGCTAATCTTAACTCCCAGAGTGGCTTTACAACAGGCTGGAATCGATACACAATAAACTTTTCACGGCTGCCAGTGTGTCTTGGATTCCCAGGTAACCACAGTATTAATTTAAATTCAATTAACGGCTTCATCAGCATTGGGAAAGATACATTCCCAACAAGTTTGTGTGTAGAATGACTTTAAACACTGCATGATTGATACAGAATGAAATGGTAAATTCTTCACCTCCACATGGCCAGCGAGCACGTTCTCTATAAGGAATATGAAGTGCCATTTAAAAGCATCTTTTTGACAAAATGTACTGGATGAAATAACGAACCTATCTTAACAGATGATACATTT
Source organism: Strix aluco (assembly GCF_031877795.1). Lineage (NCBI taxonomy): Eukaryota > Metazoa > Chordata > Aves > Strigiformes > Strigidae > Strix > Strix aluco. The sequence continues at coordinate 12,957,375 of NC_133941.1, read as the reverse complement.
CTGTAGTTACTTACTTAATAACATGAGCACACAACACCCTTAGCATTTTCATTCCAAAGCTGCTAAAGACAATTTACTCATGGGGGAAAAAATGCAAATAAATATTTATATATACAGTCCTTCGTGCAAACTTTGCTTATAAGAAATAGTGTCCAAACCAAAGTTGTTCTGTCAAACTACTGACACAAAACAGCCGTGAAATATATCTCCTGATTGTTGTTGATTGTAATTACACTATTTAAACCCCCAGAAAGAGGATGAACACACTCATATGTCCCCTCCCAGGCATCGGTGCCCTCCACTGGCAATGCAGGGAAGGGGAGGTTGCTGAGCTGGTCCCACCACTCTCAAACACCGACCTGGAGGTGCCAAGGAAGAACAAACCCGCTGATGCTGGAGACTTTCTGGCAGTACAGGAAGTAAAACGGGTCAGATGGGCAGTGACAAGGAGAGGAGAGGAAAATCCGAGGGAGGTAATGGGAAGAACGAGTAAATTCTGGGAGTGATGGTCCATGCTACTTCTTCTGTGTCCTGATGATGGGCGTCCCCTCGGGCTTTCGGAGTCCACAGGCTCTGCTATAGTGAGGCTGCAGCAATCCCCTGGCCCCCACAGCCCAGGATGAACCAAACCCCCCGAGCCACCTCTTTCCATCTCACTCTCTTAAAATCACACACTCGCACCCCAGGGACACAGAGAAAAGGCTTGAGAACAACAGAGCACTGTAAAAGACTCTGAACCAGGCTGTAAACCAAAAAAAAAAAAAAATCTGAACCAGACTATTTTACAATTATTACAAGATATAAGACAGCTTCTGTGCAGGGAGGAGGTGGGTAAGAGCTGCACAAAGCACATCTTTCCCAGAGAAACATCCTGGGGTAAATGCAGCCATAGCCAGATGCAGAACAGCATGCCCGTAGTTATTAATGTTGGATAAAATTCAACACCGTCTCTAGCACAGAGGAAGATGAACCCTGAGCTCCTTTGCTTTGCTAGACTGGAGATGCGAAGGTAAAATATTTGAGAGCCACTAAATAGTGAGATATAATTTAATTCTAATTTTTTTTTAAATCACTATTCTTTCATTGTTTATTTCCTGGTCTGACACAGCCCAAACAAAAAAGAAGCAAATTAAGCTCTTGTTGGAAATAAAACCAAAACATTAAAAACACGATTCACCATCTATTTCGAAGACAAACAACTGAAAAATTCAAGGACAGTTATGTTGTTTTACAGCACCTGCAATGCTTCTGTTTTTTTAAATAGCTATTCACTTCCTTGTGCTGAATTTGATCCACCCTTTAACCTCATAGCTGAGCACTTCACAAGATTGCAAACCTCGGCCACATCCATAGCTTGCTGGAATTGAATCATTAGACTTAAATCTAGTTGAATCCCACTGTTTAGCTGCATCAAATTCTGAACTCAGACCATAAAGAATATTTTTTTCATCATTGGCAAAGCATTTTACCAGACTTTCAAAATAATAAACATCATATATATATATATATACACACACATATTAGCCTCTGTATTTCTCTTACAGATGTTCCTCTCTTTGGTTACATTTCGCTGTGAGCTGGTGTCCATGAGAACAGATCACATAAAAATAAGAAAGATAAGGAAGAGTATTTTAAAAGAAAAAAAAATTAGAGGAAGAACCAGATATCTGAAAGTGCTACGTCAGTAGCATGGATGCTAACAACATGAACCACAGTATAACAGTCCAATTTGTAAATTTTCACACAGAAAAGAGGCATAGGAACAACAGAAGGCAAGACGTAAATAGATAGTTGTTGATCTTCTTTACAGCTGAGGTTAAGAGGAAAACAATTTCTAAGATATCTCTGAATAGAGAGTCATTTTTCATTCATGGAAATTATATTTATTTATATTTGAAACTTTGTAAGAGCTACTGGAGGCATTTGGACTGTTTAAAAATATGGCTAGGATTTTCAGAAATTACTTATCTCTGTTCTAGTTCTTTCTCTAGGACTTTATGATTCGTATTTCCTAAGAAGAAAATGTCCCATATTTTCTACAGATCCTGCAAACCTCAATGTATCAGAGTGGGTAGATTGCAAAAGAGCATCCAAAATTAATATTGTCTCTTGGAAACACTAGTTTTCATTACTTTGTATGGGGGGGTTAACAAGATACTAAGAGGTATTAGCAAGGACTTACCAGGTATTAGTTCTTCCCGGGCTACACCTTGAGTGAGAGGTTTGAGCTTGGAGAGGATGCCCAGGGATGCCACCTTGACTGCGATGCCTGGGCATCTCTGAGCACCTCACCCAGCTCTGCATGGGACCAACAGTGAAAGGATAAATCTTAAGAGTTGCACAGCAGGAATATTTTTGCAGGAATAAAGCTGCTTATTTCCTCATTTCAGCTGTGACACTGCATTTGATAAAAATATGTTGCTGGGCTGCCACTCAGAGAGCTGTAACCACCTTTCAGGGGCACAACCAACACCCTGAATGTTACTGTTTTACCTGCCGTGCATCTACTGCTCCACTCGTCAAGGAGTTTAATGAGTCATTTTTAATCTGAATAGATACTACAGGCTGATATAAGCAAAGTTAAAATCTGAAGTGCAGATATTGCTTAGACTAGAAGAAAAAATTAGAAGGAAAAGAACAAAAAGGGAAAAGACACATTCTGAAACCCAAGACCAGCTACCTGACTCCATTCCTCGGACTTGAATATCTCCTGGATGTGCACTAACAGCTTTCCGTGTTGAATTCAGCAAGTACTCTACAAACCTGCTCCAAAAAGATCAGGCTTTTCCATCTCTCATGCCACAGATGTCTTCTTATCACTGGCAGAAAGATCTGCTTTTCCTCCAGGGAAAGAATTTAGGAACTCCTGACTTTGAATCTGCCTGCTAGGGAGAACTTTAATGGATGTCTGGACCGGTAGTATTATCATCTTTAGTCAGAGGGTCATCCAGGTAACTCTTATATACATCTATATGGTGTCATAAAGAGAGCTACCGCAGGCAGTTAAGATGTATAATTAGATTTGGGTACCGTAGTGATAACAAGAGGAGGAAATGCTCTGAAGCTTATTAAATCTACTGAAACATGAAGAGGTAAAGTGGAATACTTAAAGGTCAGTTTGTGATTAAAAAGATTAGTGTGGAAGGAGTTCATTTCCATCTACAAAGAAATAGGGTTGCAGTTCATCCCAGCCATCATTTGGGGAAGTCCGCAGCTGGAATGATGGTCCAACCCATGAGAATCCAGGGAGTGTTTTCATACTTTGTTTCTTGCTGGTTTGGATGGTCTACAAAGCTTCTGGGACTGTAAATGAAAAATGTGACAAATGAACAATTTTCTCTTAGACTATCACTGCCTAAGGAAAAGACAACCACGTCAGTAATTTGCTAGTCTGAAGGCAAGTACCTCAGCTGAACTGCAAGAACAAAACAGTGGTTTTTTTGAAGTCTCAACCTTTCTTTTCATTTTCCACAGTGCTTCCATTTTCCCTCTGGCACCTGAAATTTTGGGAACTTGTTATACCTGCCTCAACATCTCCCATTTCCTCCACAATCTTGATCACATCATTACTCCAGAACAGCTTGCTTTGGCTTGCCCAAAATCCTCCTGTAGCTCACACTTGCTCCTCTTCACGGCATTTCACCCTTCCGTGGTTAGCTGGACACTTTCTGTTTTTCAACACCAAACTGATCCGGGAATCTCCCCCATGTGCAAAGTTTACTTTTTTATTCTGGTGAATGAAGAAGAATAAGGGTTTCTGGGGAACAAAGCAGCAGTAGGTAAAACCCCACCAAATGCATTTTGGAGAAGAATGACTTTCTGGAGATTTTTTTTCTGTTGTGTTGCTGTTTTAATGAATGTCGGATGCATGCAGAGCCACAGATGTTCATCATTTCTGTATTATTGTGAAATGAATATAATAGTACTACTAATAATAGTACATCCCATTAGAACTTTATTTACAAAATACATCTTTTGTTTGTTGTTTAAAGGGTTTACTTTTTTCTCATCTTCTAGTGCTAACACTCACTCCGCGGTTATATTACACCTTTTCACAAGAATGTTACAAGGATATACTCTGAATAAAAGACTATTCAAAATAAGGCATATGACTGAAAACTCTTACACACATAAGCACAGGCACTTGCAGTTCTGCAATGCAGCACACTGTACTTGTTCCTCTGAGCATACGCTGGGTTTTAGAACTGGGCTGAAGTTTTAGTAACCATCTGTGAGCACAAGGACACACCATCACAACCTTGTTTTGGAAGAGTTCAAAGTAACAGTAACCAGAAGACAATATTCTGCTGCCATATTTGTTCTAAAAATAAATACATTATGCTCTTTTGCCCTGAAAACTTCGCAAAGCCATTCAACTTCATTGATACTTGGTTAAGTTGGCTCTGGATCTTGTTTCAAACACGTTTTCATGAAGGGATTACTAGTTCTGTGTGCACTTCCCCTGGCTCACCAACTACTACAATTATGTAAATAAGATGTGACTTCATCCTTTCAGCATAATTACATCAAACACAATTGGGTTATATCAAGACTGACTTAAGATGAATGAATTCAGTTCATGTAATGATTTCCTAAATCACCCCATGGGACTATGGCAAGGAAAATTTTGTCCCAAGAGTGACATCAAGTATGAAGACAAATAACTGTGTATCTGGGGCCTGATTCTACAAGGAACTGAGTGCTTTAGACTCCCTCTGGAGTTGGAGGCTGATGGGATATTCCCACTGTTACCAAAAATGGGAACTTCAAATGCTATATATGTAGATAGGTGTAAACATAGCAGCACACCTGCGTTTCACATCTGTATTTCGAATTGAAAAGTCATGGTTCGGGGAGAAGAGCTATTTGAAAAAATGTCTTTTTCTATATGACTGCTTCAGTTTATGACTTGTATGACCAATAGCTTTACAGACATAAAAAAAATCTGATAATCCAAAGTTACCATATACACTTGAAGATGCAGGCACATTAATTTTCAATGCAGTTTAACATTTCTTGGCTTATTAGCCTAACATTTTCCCTGAAGCGTGAGAAGGGGCTAGCGGTATCACATATTTCAGGTTCAGTTATGGGAGCTGCAGTGCTCTCTGCTTCCATTGAAGTTTGTTAGGAATCTTTTTCTAACATATTACAAATGCTATTTAACACAGTGATGAAAGGAAAGCATAAAAAAAAGAAGATGCTCTTGAGTAAAACAAGGGTAAGGCCCTCATTCATGATTACTAAAGAAGTTCTCACCAAACCCAGTGGGAATTAAGCTCGTGCTTAACTGTTGCCTTGACCCAGAGCCCGTGAGCTGCAGGGGCAGGCGGCAGCACTGCACACCACCACACACAGAGGAGACTGCTAGGCTGGGATACTGCTCAAGACACAGTCCTTCAGGGCAAACTGGGTTCCATTCTGCTAATTTGGTTTGTTTCCATCAATTTATAGGGAAAATCAAGGCTTCTTATTTAATTTATTTTATGTGTTCATCAAAAGAAATGCATTACTACATTTTAGGAAGCAGATGTTCATTGCTGGATGATAAAAGAATAGCATTAAAATGTCTGTTTCCAGTTCTCTTGGATTCATAACCAAATGAAATTACTACAACAAAAAGAAAAACAAAACAACATACAGCAGTCCAAATGCAAGAATGGCAGACAATCCATGCGGGTAACAGCCCCACTACACAAAGAAATGCTAATACTTAAGGATTACTTACTTCTGTAAGTTACAGATTTCACTGGGTGTTTCTCACAGTGGATGAAACAGAAAGGGAATCAGTCTGAAAGAGGAAATGTTGAGTTCTGGAAAACTGCTCCAGGAGAATGGGAATTTGCTCTGTGCTCTTAACCACCCCTTTACTCTTCCTCCAAACAGGAGTAAGCAGATGGCAGGTACAGATGGCAATTAGGGATGGATGAACGGGATTGCAAAAGGTAAGAACCAGCCTGAACCTTTCTGAGCGGTCACAGAGCAGCCAGGAAACATTTGCTATTGATGGTGCAAGTGCTATTCTGGGACACTTTGCTCTGCCTCTCCTTTCATACCAAGTACAGAATCTACTTCTGGCTGAGTGCTTTTCCCTTTCCAGAAAGTAACACGCAACTCACAGGCCTCAAAATATATATCCTGCTGGATGGCAGCTGCTTCTGAAGAATGAACACAATTATCTATATAGGCAAAACGTAATTTAAGCATCACAAACAAGTAAGCATACAAACTACGTGACTACAAGCGCAAACTGCAACTAGCCAACTTTTAGGAAATAGTCTAATATATTTAGTACATAAGATGATACTTGTGGGTTCAATGGACATTTTTTTTTGAAGATACACTGGTATTTGTAACTGTTATTTAACTGGCTTTCTATACCTGAATGCTCCCACTCTGTTATTGCCACTTATTGTGTCCAAAAGCAAACCTCATGTTTCCCATTATGTCCAATGTGTTTAATGTGTAATATAGAAGGAAAAAAATTTAAAACAAACCAACTTGGAAAGTTTTTATTTCTGTGTACTGTTGGCAGACTTTTTGTTTCTCTGTCAGAAACCCTCAGGGATGAATACAGACAGTATGAAAAGATTATTAAAATATCCTGGTTTTCAGAAACAAAACACTTCATTGTCTATCAACTACGTACTTACGGAGAAGTAACATGCAAAAATGCCTCCAGGGTTTAAAAAATGTAAAAGGATGAAGCATATTATATACCTGAGAAGAATAACTAATGAGGTGTAGACACAGTAAAAATGAATGCAAATATTTGGTTTTCCTGTGAGTGAAGACACTAGAGCCCATTTTAATGTGGGCAACATGTTCAAGGACTCTTTGGAGACCCTGCCTGACACAAAGCCATGTGCCAGCTGAGGAGTTTGTTTTCTTTACTTCCCTTGTAAAGAACTTCTCTTTTCATATTATAGAGAACACGGACTCTACTCAGCGAGTTTGGTTTGCCCAGAGGAAGCCATTTGGATAGTTAAGCATCTATACAGACAAAAGGGGTAACAAAATGAGGAAAATCAGACAACAAACCCTTCAGGAAAGAAAAGAAATGTTGAGAAACATAGGGATTATGTTAAAAAAGTGTCCCCTAATTTTTATATACACATGCATATGTACAAGTACATATATTTGTGAAGCACACAAGCAATAGGTATAAATAAATATAGTGCTTGATCTGAATGAAATAAAAGTTAAGCTAAGTTTAAACAGAAACTGCTGATTTAAAAATGAATTTTTACTTCTTCAGTAGAAAACTTACCCACTGCTTCAGAGATGATACATAAATTGCAAAAGATTTTCTCTTCCTACGTATATTCATGATATGTTAAGAACTTTTTGGTTTACTTTGTTTTAAGTGATAAAGGCCCTGTCATATTAACACAGCTTAATATAAGCTCTGCAATTGTGTATTTAATAAATAACTGCTGGTAGCTTCTCAGATGCGGAACACAGGCATTTAGGAACGTTTCAGGAGATGAAGACTTCCTCAATGTACTTTATACTGTTTGTATCTTACCCCGTCTGTACACATTTATTCCCAAAACACATATGAGAGAAAAATATGGGAGATCACTTTTGTACTACCAGCATTTCAGGAAGCAGGAGAGAGAGTCAAGCAGAAGTGAGCTCTTACCCTCTATGGTTGCTCGCTTGGGCAGGATGGTGATGGCTCCCTCAGCGACATCCTCCTGCTGAAGTAATGGGCTCACCTTGGAGCCCCACGTATCCGAGCCCACCCATAGGAAATGGCCCACTTGATCTGCCCTCTTAGCGGCTGCAAGGATTTGCCTGTGGAAAAGAATATTTTGTTCACAAATTAATTTCATTTGAACATATAACTGCTTGGGAAAAGCATGTTGCAACTGCAGAATGAACAGAAAATAGCATATCCTTGTAACCAACAGAGCGCAGGAATTTCACAACACATGTATCCTGATCCATGCAGCACAGATCGAACCTTTCCTTTAATTCACTCTGTAGCCTAAGACTGAAATCCTGATTCCACTAAAACTGAAAGTTTTGCCATTGACTTTACTGAAACTTTACCCTAACTTCTTTGTGTCTCATTTTGTAGAACTGAGCCTCTCAGCAGTTGACAATGCCATCACAATTTTAAGCTAATTTAAAATTCTGGAGAGAGAAGATGTAACATGGGCAAGTGAGAAATGAGAGTCACATTTTTTAAATACACTTTATTTTACAAGCAAATGGTATATGGTTAAACCTTGAGCACCTTACATAGTTTAACCCTGAACATCCAAGCCATTTTATCAGTAGCAACCATTATTTGCCACAGAATAGACTCAGAATTAATGAATAATACATAGTAGTATGAGCTTGCAGCGAGGGGCATCTTCTTAATGCCTCTTTGAGAGGTTAGGTCTGGTCTGCCACCCAATGCATGAGTAACCCTACACCTGGAAAAGCTTCCAGACCTCCATCAACATTCCTGTACCCCCACTACTGCAATGCACAGTCTGGGGCACGACAGGAGCCAGCGCAGCAGCAGCAGCACCTCCATGTCTGGTGCTACCCTCCACAGCACACACTCCACATCCCCGCATTGTTCTTACCAACAGACATTTCCACTTCATTATTCATATACTTATTTGCTTTCTCTTTTCTACATAGCTATCAAGTACAAATGAATTCATTCCCTCAGTCATCCTTACTTTATGTCCTCATCATTGGCAAAAATAACGATGGCCCTGGCATTGGGAGTTTCTAGGAGCTGCTTGATAATTTTATCAAAGTCGATGGTCTTGTCCTTGCGATCCTGGGGGATTTTCAGGGACTGAGCAATGCAGAGCCCACCTGTTTAAGAAAGAAGAAAGAAGAAAAGGACTCTGTCACTGGAGAGCACAGGAAAGGCAGTGGGAAATACACATGGCTGGAAGGGGAGCCTGGGAGGAAGAGAAACTCTCCAATTGGATCACTGCCCTTACGGAGCACTTAATCTTCATGTCAAGCTTCCTGAGGGATTCATATAATTATTTTTTTGCAGAGCACTCATTGCGATGCACACAGTCTGCATGCCTGTGTAGGGTCAGGGATTAAACAGATGGGCAAAACCAGTATCATAGAAAAGCAAAATAAACAAATAAACCAGTCAGTAGAGGGATTTAAAAAAAACATAAACAAACAACAACCTGAGAACAAGTTTAAACTGATTAAAAAAAAACAACAACAGGCTGAAAGGCAAGTGGTGTTGACAATGTATTAGACAAACTTTATCTCAGTGAAGAGCTGAGATTCTTTTTAATTTTGCCAGTTGAGGGATATTGAGGGAAAATGCTTCCACTGAAAGAACTTATCTGGAATAGGAACAGGAAAAGAACTGAGATATTGGCAAAGCAAAGATGGTTCAAGAATATCCTTTCTCATTCAAATGCCCATCACCAAATGGGAGGGAGCAGCTCAAGCAACTGAAGCCTCACGATAAAGTACATGTCTGTGAACTGGACTTCTCATACACACAGAGAAAACATTGCAAAAATGGCATCAACACAGTAACAGTGATAAATACATCCATACCAAAGAAATATTCACTTTTAGAACACTTCACATGTTACAGTTCTATAGCTTGTTTTTTGGGGGGGCGGGGGGAATCCCATCTCCAGTGACATTCTTCTCATTATTGGCAGATGAAAACACAACTTTTGCCTTCATTATTTTGTTTCTCAGTAATAAACACTTTCATCTTTTATGACACCTTAGATACCAACTTCCTCAGTATACTGCACAGTATGTTAATTAATAAAGTATCAGAAATGCGTAACAGGAAACAGCAGCAGGGATGAGTTAATTAAAAGACAGCAGGACAAAAGAGATATTCACAGATATACTTTAAATACAGATTTTAAAGTACCGCTCAATGAAGTAATAGAGAAGGTGTTCTCAGGGAAAGAGCACAGAGGAGGCGGCTAATCCACCATTGGCACACACTGTCTGCCCGCAGCCTGCCAAAGGGTAACATCATCACCCCAAAGCACGGCAAGGCAGGCATACAAACACCTGGAGGAAAACCACTAAACATCCATAAAGACCAAGTATGTGGCTTGAAAACTGCAAAATATGGCTCTTCTGCAGATCTCTAAGCACTTTACAAAGTCAGGATCATTTTTTCCTTATTTTAGATGTAGAGGAGCTGAGACACAGAGGTTGTCTTAAGTCAGGCCCGGTCTCTTAGCTGATCCAAAAACTCTGGGGAAAAAAAGATAGGTTTCAGTGGGAAGAAATAAAATGGTGAAAAGGAAAGGCTGAAAAAGAATAAACCAGAATAAAAACCCCCAAGTTGTTCTCTGACTCACATAGAATTTTTCTTTTTGTTTTACAATTATTACAGCCTGAAATTACTGCAACCTGATTTTTTTCTTTAGAAGAAAACTGTACCAATTTTTAAAAGTAAACTTCATTTTTAAATGAGGAAGGAAAGTCTCACTGCTAGTAAGTTCAAAAAGTTTAAATATTTTTAAATGCTCTTTTTATTTTCCCCAGATAAAATCAGATGGAATCGTCTCAAATCCATGAGCAGAGTTACCTAGCTTTCCTGAAATGCCCCCCTTGGCAGGGATTACACAGTGGTTAAAAGCACAACCCTCTCAGCCGAGGCTCTTGCTCCACGCACACAGAGCCAAGGCATCTCCCAAGTGCAGGGTGCCCGCAGACAACTGGAAACCGAGGGGAAGCCATCCTTGTGTCTCCGCTGAGGAAAAATCTCTCCATCCTGGCATCATGCCTAAGGAGAATTTAAAGTTATTAGCTGCTCCTGGAAAGTATCTGTGCCCTCCCTGGCACTCCATCATGCCAAGCCAAGCTACTTTGAATCTCCCATGAGACACTGATTTCTCTTCTTAAATAAGGACATCGGCAACTTTGGAGAATTCATTGAGAGAAAAGAAAAAAAAAAAAAAAACCCAAAACCAAAAACAACAAACCAACCCACAGACTGTTAGAAATCTCCAAGATTTGTCACTTGAAAATTCATGCATTCCCTCCACGGTGTCCTTTCAAGAGGCTCCCACTTTGTCACAGCAGAACACGAGAAGATGTATTTTATTGTGTCGAGACCAAAGGGCCTTCGCATGCTGGATGGAGCCATTATTTAGACACATCTGAAGATGCTGTGAAGATCCTTTGCAATCGTTCATAGCTCTCCATTGCTTTCACTCAAAATATGTGGGCTCTCTCACAAGAGGATTGCAAATACAGCCCCAAGGAGCAGACGCCAGCAGACAGGCAGGCAGAGCAATATTCCCCAACATCACCTGATTTCTCATTACTGCACCAGTAAGTAACTTTAAGAGCATTTTAAATCAGGACAGAGGAATGCTTACAGGCGCTTATCCCCAGATACCACAGCTCCACCAGCAAAATGACCACCCCCTCAGGCATGGAGAGAGATACAAGTAAAAGGATCTCAGACCTGGCATCCATGACAGTAACATTTCTGTAGTTAAGAGTCTATCTATACTAAAGAATCCTTGTATCCAGGGGAAAAAAAAGACACACACACACCCCCACACCCCTTCCAGAACAGGTGATACATTGTTGTAAAACTATCATTAAAAAAAATCAGTATTTAATATTAAGTCATTGTGACCTACATGATTTAAGTGCTTGGAAAAAAGGCTAAAATTACTGGGAAGGCTGCTAGCTCAGCAACCCACCCTGACAATAATTACACCTATTGTGCGGGTCATGCAATCTCTATTGCCTGGATGGAGAAGCCAAAAATCTTATTATAGTCGATAATGATTACAGCTGAACTGAGCATCTTTGGACAGAGAGACAGCTGTGGCCAGGCTCTCAATAGCAAGGGAAAAAAGCCTCTATTGGAATGTACAGCTTCAAAGTATGTAATTTCCATGGGTTTTTTAAAGAAAAGAGGACCTAGGGTGGAGAAAGGAAACAGTTTGGAATTTGGGAGGGCAGATTTCAGGTCGCTTTTGTGATACAGAGTTTTCTGTTACTTTTGGGAGGTCAGCTCTTAGTTTCTCTGCTGTTCACTGGTGAAAGGAAGTAACAGAGCTCCTTTTTCAACACGCCAATTCTCGTGAGCATGCAGTGCTCAGCCACTGTGCAGTTAGCCCAAGCTAGCTGGAGAGCTGCTCTTACAGCCAGGGTGGTGGAAGAGCTTTTCCAAATGGAGCCGGTGATGTGATACCCTGTTAACCCTTGTGTCATCTCTGGCACAAAGGAATTGTGGATAAATGGTAAGCAAGAATTATAGATAAATGGTAAATGTCAATGATTAAACCCAAAATATTTCATCTACAGTATGGTAGCTATGATACTTTCAATAAAACAGCAGCAGGAGAGACTGGCATCAGAAAGCACTCTCTGAAGCAGCATTAGGAACAGAAAGGGCTAGAGCTGTTGAAAGTAGATCAAGGGCAAATAAAAAAGGCAGAAAAGTAAGATGCAGCCGGACCAAGGCCCAGATAATACAATTCAGACATGTTGATGGAAATTCTGATTTTAAACCGCTAGTGTTTCTTCAAGGAAAGTGACACTATTACCAATTGACTAATATGTGCTCCCAGACACCAAAATAGGTCAACGTGTATTATTTTCTTATTTGCTTTGTTTTGCTCAAGTCCACACCGGGCAGCATTTGACATCGGAGTACAAGCTCTTACTGTAGCAGCAGGGTGGTCCATCCCAGCCACCCGACTACTCTAGTCACATTAGCTTCCGTTTACATCCAAGCTTATGAGCTTGAATAAAAGTGTTTCGATCCTGGCAGAGGACCTCATGGCAGGCAGAGGCACACATCATTTTTCATGCCTTAGCAATAATAGATGCCCAAGGAATTGGGTGTATATTGTCCAAATGACACATACAGAATAATTCTAACTTTCATATTCTCATCCTGCATTCTTATTGCAATAGGAAACGTACGCACAGGTATTTAAACTGTCAGGTTAATTCACAGTACTCCCGAGGTAAAAACCTCCAAGGGAATTAAGTGGTAAAAATGTGAGAGTTGCAGATTAAGGGTTTTTGTCATAGGATTTCTGCAGTAATACATTACCCTTGATGGACCAGAGAAGCGGCAAATGCTCTAACTAGCTACAAACTGCTGGGGCAATTAATGGCAGCCTGGGAGTCACTGTATGCTGCATGGCACCGGGAGCCTCCCAGTCATCCCAGAACTGGTCTCACCAGCAGTACCACACTTTGAACCAGCTGCTACAGAGGGTTCCTGCTGTTTGTTACGGTTATTTCTGCCTAGGGAGTGAAGAGAGCGGATAACTGAGATTCTGCAGCCAAGTGTAAAGGCCATTCTAAAGATAACGGATATTCATAGAATCACAGAATCCCAGGTTCTGGAAGGGACCTCAAGGATCATCTGGTCCAACCTTTCTTGGCAAACGCACGGTCTAGACAAGATGGTCCAGCACCCTGCCCAGCTGAATCTTAAAAGTGTCCAATGTTGGGGAATTGGAGATTGTGAACTGTAGTATATATAAGATAGATCATTCAAGCAGTTCTGCAAGCAAATGTTTAACTCCTTTAACAATGGATTTTTAGAAATTCACAGGAATCAGTATATGAAAGGTGGTCAAAACGACGATGAGGCAGTCAGTTCTATACCACTCTATCCTTGAAACAATATCTTTTCTCTTCTAGGCTATGTATAGAAGTCTAACATTGGCATCTTTTTCATCCTTCCCTGCTGCCAGCAAATGTTTCTGTAATAACATCAAATCCGGGATGGGAACACCAGGAGCAGACCTGGTAGGTTCAGCCTTTCCAGATGCGCCTTTGTCCAACAAGTAAGCCATGAAAACGCACAATAATCTATGAAAAGGATAAGACAACAAGGCAAACCATCTCCTCAAACAATAACTTGAAAATTATTTGGTTTTACAAGCTTCTAGTTTTCCCTGTGGTTTGTGCCACTTTGGCAAACTGACCTGATTGTTTGGGATTGTTCCCGGCATTAAAATTCCCCACACTGCAACCACTGGCAGCACTCTGAGAAAACACAGAAATGCTAACATTTCAACCGAAATGAACAGCACCTCCAGATTTTTTTTTTTTTTTGGCAAACAAAATGCAAAGTGAAGTTGGGTCCTTTCGCCCTGGCTGGTGAAAAACAATTTTTCCTCTGAATTTTATTTCCAGTAGAAGAGCCCTCTGAACTTCATTAAGTCACTGACAAGACTCATTTTAGCAGACTTTGTCTCAAGAAATGCCATTTCTAGTTAATGTTTGCACAAAGAGAACCTTCTTCAGTTTCACTTTGATCCTTATAATGGCCCCTACTTTCTCACATGCTTCTGGAGAAGTTTTAATTAAGTGACTCTGGAGACAGAAGAAATTCATCTTAAGGTACTGCTCAGGATGCTGGCAATTACGGATGTACAAATATCTGATTTTTTTGGTTTGGCTGCCAGACTGAAAAAGAAAATTTATAGATGAAACTTTTTTTGTTGTTGCTAGATCTTCAGCTTTTCTCATTAAAATAAAAAGGCATACAATTAATTTTACCTAAAACAAAAATCTCCATTTAATCTGAATTGAAAACAGTCATTATTAGGGATCTGTAGGAGGAAACAAATGAGGAGCTACACAGGAGATTCTAGTGTCTCCCTCCCACCCAATGATTAAAAGAGTCATCCAAAAGTTTGAGTTTCCTGCTTTCCCAGAGAGCTGCTGAACTTGGACCTCAGACTTCCTGGTGCCCTGACCTGCCATCACCTACCGATACCTGGGGCACAGTCCCTGTGCCCGTCTGCAGAGCTACACCATCCTCAACTAGAACAGAAGGTGATGCTGATTTTCAGTCAAAGAACAGCATCAAAAACAAGATCAAAGCCACCACGCACAGCAGGCAAATTGCTCTCAGGTACAAGAGGGGACCCCAGCATTCCCACATGAGCACAGCAGTCCCCGAGCCACTGAAAGCAGCAGGATGACACCAGACTGGCGATGTACAGCCCTCCTCATGTTCCTCCCCGACTCTCTCCAATCAAAGCTGCAGACTGAACTCAGTCTCAGTTTACAGAACAGTACTGAAGCTCAGTGAAGGAAAGAGCAGTAGGGGTGATCAGAAAACACAAGATGAGCAGGTTAGCAAAGGTAGACTGAAAAGCACTAGTTGTGCAATAAGTGGGATGATACAACATCTGTTTCTTGGCTTCTTGATTTTACTTTTACCAAAATGACTTATAGGGAAGATTCAGTTTGCTAAATTACTGTCAGGAACAATGGACTAAACACATTCTTTCCCTGCCTACATAGGTTGCCAACTTTCTTCTTCTTCCCCTTTCCAACAGATTACATATGCAAGATTCTGCCTCACAAGTAGCCTCAAAAAATGTTTTGCTATGAAAACTTGTATTGAGACATTCAAGGAAGTTGGTTTTGGACTCTGATAATATAAAAGACATTTTGTGAGTACAAAGAAGCAGAAAAAAAAAGAAGAAAATAAAATAACAAAGCCAGTAATCTTTAGAAAAGATGAAAATTGAAAAGTTTCTGCTCATGCTTTTCCTGTCTTCAACCTCTTGCATCATACGGCATTTTCACATTACAAAAGCACCTGGTGTTGCATGGTCAAATGCAGGCAAATAAGCCTGGCTCCTCCACACTCCAGGAGCAGAAGCAGACACCGAAATACCCACGTTGTTCTGCCTGCTCAGATGTCCACCCCGAGAAGGTGCTGGACCCACCACTACAAAATCATGGTTAAACAATCATACTTCCAAGGCTCACTATCAAAGCACTTTTAAAATGTCAATTTTACTTCTTTCCTTTTGCGTTTTATATTCTCACTATCAACACTAGGAAAGAGGACAGGATCTTTTCATGCAACAGAAAGAAAAAAGCCAAGCTGGTGGCAGGAGACCCTGCTCAGACCACACGAGTAAGAGCCCCACGTGCCCCTCTCCTGGGCTGCCTTCAGGACCCACAACAGCTGCTGTGCAGAGGAGGTTCCCTTCCAGCATTCCCACTCCTGCTCTGCAAAACAAATGGAGAAGTCAAAACTGTGGTAGAGGAATTGTGGCCTCAACCTCATGATAGATCCTATGCCATGAAACAACCAGTGTGCTCATCTTGCCATGATAAAAGGTCTGGTGCTGTACAGACACAACAAGGAGCCCATCCATTCGCTGCAGAGCGAGTCCTAACAGCACTCGCACTGTAAAAGATTATCATATGACTTTTTTCACGGGAATCCCACTCATATGTCATAGACGTGGGATAGAGATCAGGCCACATCACATAATGCTCCAGTTCACAGGCAGCTCGAGGACAGGCAGGCAAATCGAGCCATCTGGGTGGCAGCAGTTGCAAAGCACACAGGAACTTGGAAGAAGACAGAGAGTCTTAAAAATATCATAGCTGCCTTCCTTTCGCCTGCTGACAGATTCTGTGCTGTGCCTCTGAAAGGCAAAACCTCAGGAGAATTCTCTGTGCAAGTTCAAGCAGTCATGCATTAAATTGTTCGGGGCATTAAACACCTAACTCTGGTATTTAAGGGTAATGGATGTATCTAGTAATCAAAGTGTTGCTTCAGTATCCATGGATACCCATGATTATGTGGTATTTTGATTCTGGTACAGCACTAAGTACATTATTCTGCTTTCCTGAAATTCTCCAAGAGCTATTTTTCTTATCACCACTTAATTGGATTATCAGGTAGCAAAAGAGACAATTTAACACTTTTTCAGATGATTTATCTACAGAGATACTCTTTTGGGGGGAATCACTTTTAGCAATACTGAAAACATCGCTTCAGAAAGTTATGTTGGCTGTTGCTAATTATTAAAAGAAACTCTCAATTAATTTGATTAATACTTTACTTTAAAATTAGCAGCTGCCGAAAGCTGCCTCCTGGATGTTTATTAGAATTATGGGAACAACACACAAAGCAATGGGCTCGCATGGCTTCCTTCTGAAAGAAAGCAGCTGATTGCTTTCAAAGACTTTTCTCCCCCTGCCACAGATGCTCACAAGGCTGCCTTCAGGGTAATTACAAGGTCTGACATTTGTTTGGTTTTGTACCAGAGAAAAGCTGAGCCTGCAGCTACTGCGACTGCCCCTTTCCTCGGTTTGGCCGGGGGAGGCTCATGGACTCTCCTCCAGTCCTCTTCTTCCTGGCCCTTGGAGGGCGGCCCGTCCCCAATGCCTTACTGCTGAGAGGTGGCACGGCATGGCACGGCTTGGCACAGCATGGGTTGGCATGGCTCAGCATGGCACAGCTCAGCACAGAAGGGCTCAGCATGGCATGGCACGGCTCGCCTTAGCTCGGCATGGCACAGCTCAGCATGGCATATCACGGCATGGCTCAGCTGCTCCTCCCCTGGCAGGGTTTTGATTTGAAGACCTTTCTCGCTGCACACCAGCACAGAAAACACCCTAAAATTGGGATTTTAAGGAAGGTTTATTGGGAAGGGCAAGAAAAGGTCAAGTTAAGAATAGACGATACCTAGATTTCTTTTAATCTAAACAACAAAACTAACTCCTCAAGTGCTGAGGAGTTCTGATCCCCCCTGAAAGAAACCCACCAGGGAACCGATGCAGTCCCATGGTGCCCCTGCCAAGGGACGTGGGATGCTCAGCAGAGCCCTGCACTGAAAGCTCAGCAAAACGAATCCAGCGAGCAGAAAACCCTACATTTCACAAGGGGAAATAAATCAAACAGTTTGTCACAAGTTTGGGATACCCCAAAGGAGAGGAATTAATTGGGGAAGAAACAAAATAAACATCAAAGGCATATAGTATTTTTTTCATTTTGTCGTACATTTTATATGTCACTGCTGGATTTTGGCATATACTTATATATCCTGCATATACAATTTATTAGCTGCAATGAATTTTACTTCTAAACCTCGTATATTCTGTAGAAGAAAAAGAAACTGGTGTCACTGAAGACTGAGTTTAAAGAAGTCAGTATTCTCCCCGGTGAAAACTCTGATTCCACAATTGAGGATATTTCCCTGATAAAACAAAATTACATCCTAAAGAAACTGGAATGATAAAGATTATTTCATATTCTTGAAATACAGCTGGGCCTGCCAGCCTGCTTGCTGTCAAACTCCTCACCAGTAAAAGAGAGTTATTCAAACAACTGACACAAAAGCCACAAAATCTTCAAAGAACAATCACTGGAAAGTCAATACATGACTCACACATTTGCTTTAGAGAAGAGTGAATGTTATGCAGCAGAAGCCTGCATGTCAGGTAGGGGTTTTAGGGTGATTCTTTGTTATATGTGGGAATTCACATTTATTGTTGTAAATAAAAAACAGAATAAACCCTCCAAAGTCCACTTTACAGGACTTGTCATCAGCCTCATGCAAGAAATAAGGTTTTCAGTAAGTTAATATAGTGTAGGAAAAATTCCAGTCCCATTCCCAAACCTGTAAATTCACAGTAAACCAAGCTAGTGAAATAAATCCTGACCACATTACTGAACCTCTAATATTACCCTGTCCCATCAAGGGACAAGGTGCCGTGAGAGTGACAGTTCACCGGGAACTCTCCTCCTTAAAGGAGTGATGCCCAGCCCAGAGGAGATGCCCCGGGCGACCGGTTCCAGTGCCAGCTCTAGCAGATGCCCTACAAATCTATGGAAATTAGCTCACGGTTAGAAAAGTTCCTGCCATTCCACCCAGCCAGAAATGGAAAGGAATTAATTTAATCTGAGCTCCAAAATTAAAATAGATCCAGGCATATTCAGAGAAAACTGTCTGGACATCATTCCGCCTGCATTTGCCGGGCTAACATAGTCACAGCTCCACCCAGAAGAAATACAGATCTAGAAAATGGAAAATTCAGGAGCATGGAGTTATCATATTTCAAGGAAAAAAAAAAATGGGGAGGCTAAATCAGCATAGAGTATGCAGGATCCTCAAGAAAACAGAACTTCCAAACAAAAAAACCTGACACATAGAGATATCCAGAAATTACAGTTGTGTCCTTATGTCCAAAATCAAAGTTCTAATGAGGCCCTGGATCAGACTTTTGTTTCTTTACTAGAAATAGTTAATATCTTACTTACCGAGAGTTATGAAGTTCTTGCATATGCCAGTAAAAGAAGTTTACAACTGCACTGGTGTGCAGATGGGCTGGAATTTAAATGATGTCTCCATAGCATCATAATTCAATTGTAAAAATAAAATGTGTACCAATAATAAAATTACATTAAAACATGAAACTGCAACAATTTATCCAAGGGAAAGCATCCTTGTGGATATGCAACAGCTTTAACTTAGAAACTTTCTATACATTAAGATTCTATGGAATCATTTTAAAATTTGATTTTTGCTAAGCCTGTATATTGTCTCTTTTTTTCACGTTAGACTTCATCATAACCAAGGAACAGAAGACCTAAATTGATACAGAAGACTAATATTTCTAGTATGTTATTCATTAATGCCTAATTCTATTGTGTCATAGCTTTGCTGCATATTTAATGACATTCCTAGTGCATTTTATCACCTCAAAAATTGTCCTTTATTATGGCAGTTAAACTCCAGCAATATACAAAAAATTAAGACTCTCTCTGGAACACTAAATTTAATTATAAGAATGGTATAAGATCATCATTTTCAAAGATTCAGAAAAGCTCTGTTTGTTAGACAGAAAATAAAGAAAACGAGGATATCCTGTTTGCTCACACGGCAATGCTCCAAAGTGTTTGAGAACAGACTCAGTCTAGGCATTTGCAGTAGAAGGGGCTTGAGATTTATTGGCTTCCTAAAATCTGTACTACAAAAAGTACATTTGAACTATACAGTGCAGCCACATAGAAAAAAAGCAATATAAAATAAAATTTCCACCTCTGCTTCAAACATTTAAAACACTTTTGTTGTTACAACTTCATGCCACTAGTGCTTAAATGACCCAGTCGGATCAGGACTGCCCTGCAAAGCCTCTAAAAGGCGATAACAGCTGCTCTGAACAACTCTGAGGGCTGGAGTCTGAACAAGCAGATTCTCAGCTAAATAACATTATTTATGTTTTGAATTTTGCTGTGTACTATTCCCAGCAAGAAGTGTCTCCAATCAAATAGAAAAGAGAGACTCCAAATTCAGACACCAGAATTAAGTTGAAAGGAATATGAGTAAAGGTCTGTAAGGAAGTCCTGGGCGCATCTGCCGATCTGCGGGATGAACCACCACAGGCGTGCAAAACACTCTGTCTGATCCCATACAGTGCAAATCCAAAAATAATGCAATCCTCCCTCTGTCTTTTAAGAGTCTGATTTAGTCAGACTAAGACCGGCTCTACCGCGTTGTGCATAAAAATAGCAAAGGCAAAGTTCTCAGAAATAGTGTCAGAACACTTTATAAAACACAGTTTCTTTAGGAACAACTGTAGGCGGTAAAATCTCTGGCTGCGGGTAGAGACAGAAACAACGCACCAAAAATACCATGTTTAAAAGCATAACGTACAGCCAAGCAATGATACAAATTAGAACTATGCTCAACACAAAACACTGGCTAAGTATCTTAGCCTTGCAGTTGGTTCATAAATCTTCAGAACTGACAAATTCAAAGTCCTAAACTGATATTTGCAAGGAGAACCCAAGGAAGCAGTGTGGGATGTGGCTGAGGCCACGGAGGAAGCCCCTGGCCCCGCGGTGGTACAAAGGTTTTCTTGAGCACAGCCAGTGGCATGTGATGCCTGAACCCCAAGAGACAATAACCTAGCAAGGCTACCCCCCGAGAACAAAAAGTGACCCATTTCAAAGCAGACTGGAGTCCAGGGAATCAAGAAAGAAATAAACAAACTGATAAAACATCCCCATTTTCCTATAAATAAGCGCTACGATGAAGACGCGTGCAGTCAAACCTGAGATCCTCCAGCTGTGGCTCTGAGCCATCGAGGCAGCTGAAAACCAGAGCGGTTACCTGTGGTGGAACCTTTGCGGCTGGCTGCGTCTCGCCTCCCCGCACACAGGCAATGTGGGCAGTGGGCAGCTAAGCTCACCCCCTCCTAATCTCCAGTTATTTGTTCGCTTCCCAAAATGCCCGAATGCAAGGCTGCTCACAAACAATACCTTCCGAGGCTGGTTTGGCTCCCTTGCAAAAAGCAATTTCCTGCAACCTTCACACACACTAAAGAATCCTGTGCTCTATGACATGGTTTTATTTGTCTGAACGGCCTCTTGGAACTCCACACTGTAATTTAGGAGACGGCTTAGTGCTGTGCTGTTCTTGCAGGGATATTTCCCCCCTAGTAATAATGATGCCACCTCTGGATAGTGAATCATTATAAACTGCAAGCACAAAATGATCTCTAATGATGAAGCTTTTCTAACTACAGTTTGGAGTGTTCCCATGTTTCTAATTCATTTCTTCTTCAAGGGGTAACATAGCATTTTAGCCTTCTCTCAGTTAATGACATTTTCTGGTTGTTATATATCTGTTAGGGCAAGTAAAGACTTGTCAGCTCTTCAAAGACTGAGAAATCAGGAGAACAGCAATGACACAATAACAAATCTAGGTGCGAAGAGAGGAAGGATTAGAAATCTTTTGAGTATACTTTTGGAAAGAAACCTGTTTCCTAATTTTTCCACGCAAGAAGAGACCAGCATTTACAACATGAAAAAATTCTTTTGTGAACCCAGTGTCAAGCTTTCAAAGGCTCTGCAATAGATAAGGTCCATGAAAAGAGACTGACAGAAACTCCTGGGCTTTGAGCTAGTGAGGACAAAAAGTGAGAGGTGGGGCCAGAGCACAGAACTACTAAGGTAAACACCCAAAAGCAAACAGGATTTGGCACTCGTTTATCGTCGCTAGAAAGACCAACTGATGTTTTGGTAGGAAAACAAGAGAAAACAGGGTATCAGGCTTGGGGACATGGAGGCTTAGAGGAAAAGAAGGTGGCTTCCGTAACATTTTGTTTCACATCCAGTTCCTTGTGTCTCACCCAAAGGAAGGCAGAAGAGATCTGCTTATTACTCCTTTATACTTCTGGCAGGATGAAGGTCTCCCCTCTGTTTGCTTCAGCAACCATCCCCAACCCTTTTCTGGGGAGTGGCTCTCTAACACACCCTATTCTACTTGCTGCTTCCCAAGTTTAATTGAAGTGATGCTTCTCATACAGCACTAACCCCCAGCTCTGCAGATCTGCAGCTCCCTTTTGTACGGAGATCATAACAGAAGTGAACTACATGTGGTCTAATTTTACTGAGAGAAAATTTCATTAAGTGTCATTAGCAAACTGGCATTATATTATGTACGTTCATATTTCATAGCATTTTGGTGAAAGCTGAATAAAACTCTTGATTCACATACACGTTTGTTAAAACCATATATAAGCAGCGCAACATTCTGTGGAGTCTCAAAAGCAAATCACCTCTAGGTGAGATTTGCAGGTGACAGTTGGGATGACTGAGATATCAAAAGATAGTTTTTTCTGTTAGGTCCTACCTGGGTTTCTGATTAGTCCTCAGTCTTGATGCAGCATATTTTCTCTCAAATGATTTACACTCAAGGTCATTACTACAAGCTTGTACACTGACCACTGCCTTCTGGGACTCAAAACATTTAAATTCAGCAAAGCTAAGAATTATTTAAATAGGTTGTGTTTCCAGCCCTTAGATGGTGGTAATAAAAAATAAAACCAGAACTCTTTAAATTCCTTGGTCTTTTCTTGCCTTTCTCATAATCCTCATCTCTTTCACATTGGAGTAATGTTCTTAATGTACCATACTGTGGTTTAAAAACCCCGTCTCAAATGAGTACTAAAAATGCAATATAGTTCAATAAAATCACTATCGCAGCATCGCAAAAACCACCCCCCATCCACTGCCTGTGGATAATCAGTTCAATTTAATGGAGTTCTGCAACAAAACCTTGTAAGAGGCACACAAGTTAGAAGCAAGCTCTTGGAAGGCAGTCCAGGTTTCATCCTAGCAGTGCCTTATCTCATGTAAAATAACTGCTGTTACATCACTTTTACAGGTCAAAACTCAGCCTGATGCTCTGGGGCCTCTGACCGAGAGAGGGACCCCAACAGGGTAAGTGTGAGGTGAATCTCAGCCCTAGAGCCAGGAATACTCTGGGGCCACAGATGCTGCCAGCAGCTTGGAATAGGTGCCCAGCAGCAAAACGTCAAGGGCAGGAGGCACCTGGGAAGGAGGCTTCTGGCAGGAAGGGTCCTGGTCCCCAGGAGCAGCCCTGCCTGGAAATGAGATGGCTGAAGAGATGGGGAGGTGACATTGAGCCATTAAGTCACAGTTGGCATGCAGAGGTGAATGGGGAATGCTTGCTCACTTTCTTTCTACAACACAAAATTGAGTAACTTAGACTCCAAAAGCAGTTAACACTGAGTAATGGGGGTAGGGGCGGGGTGCTGCACACCTTTACACTCAGTCCGGGCTTCT
This sequence comes from Strix aluco, assembly GCF_031877795.1. Taxonomy (NCBI): domain Eukaryota; kingdom Metazoa; phylum Chordata; class Aves; order Strigiformes; family Strigidae; genus Strix; species Strix aluco. The sequence goes on along the minus strand of NC_133941.1, from coordinate 12,934,010 downwards.
TTACTGGCCCTGACTGGTGGGGCGTAGGCTGCTGAGGTACACGCATGGCTCTGACCCGCGGCAGCAGCTCCTGTGGACACCGTGAACTGAAGAGGTGTGAGCACTGCTGTGAAGCAAACCTAAAGGACATGGCGCAAAGATCGCCCTCTGTCCTGGACAGCAAAGCTTTGCTCTGCAGGCTCTGAACAACAGTCACGGTCTAGTTCCTGAGGTGTCTGAATACATTCGCTCTCAGATGAAAGCTTACCATATCTCAAATAGCAACCTTAATAGAGTTTGTAACAGACTCAAGACCTGGCCTTCGCCCAGCAAGTGCATTTCGTCTCTACAATTCGCCTGTAATCCCATCCAGGCAAGCCACAAATATGGACCTGCAGGTTTAGGAGCACGAAAAACTTAATAAGCAAAAAACGTGCTTGACCCAGCAACTGGGAACCACCACCGCTCTACGGCCATTTGCATTTGCTTCACGTGGGAATTTCGGAAGATGAATTGAATATGGTTATACCTGAGTTATTTCAGCACAAAGCTCTTGATTGACTGTTTTCCAAAGAGGCTTTTCAATGAACAGCCCATTAAAGACAATGTGATTCTCTTAATTTGATGCTGAATTCAAAAGGTGTATGAAATATTTGTCAATATTTGGACTACCTAATGAGTTAACTGAAAGAAAAGTGATTGTTGCAGAAATCATTCCTCCAGTAAAGCCCCTACTGCCCTACAAAGCTTCCAGAAACATTATGAATCTTTAATGTCTTCATTTTCCCTTCAACAAATGGAGCTATGGCAGTAGTATGACTGTACCATTAGCAAGCCTGTTTTAAAGAAAACATCCTTTTCCTTCACAGAGGAAGAACAAAGGAAGAATAGACTTTTGTTTTCCCTTTTGCTGCATACAATAAAAAGCCCAAACTCTAGTGTTAGGACTTATGGGAATCAAACACACAAATCAGAATCTTTCAGGCTGCACTGGGGGGATCCTGAGAGATGCCGAAACTGCCTAGCTGAAAGAGTCACAGGGGAGAAGGGCAGAGAGGACTTTACGGTGCATGTTCTTACAACTTACTTTGTTACTTGTCAACTCAAAACTGTGGCTTATTACCATGAGTGAAACCAAGTGAAAATGTACACAAAAATAGCAGCAAATACATAAGCCAAAGTTTTCAGGGTTTGGGGGTAACATTTCATTTTCAGAGAACATTTCTTAAGCAGCAGTGGCAAGCAATGGAAAAAAGCTCCTATATTCCTAAATTGAATGCGTGGGGGAGAATATCCACCACCAGCAGTTTGTCAAGATTCACTTCTCATCCTGTATGTTTTAAAGATCTCATAAGGCTTGCACTAATATAGTGAGTATCTCTCAGGCGGAGAGCAAGAGCAGTGCAATAGGCACTTAATGTTATTAACATTAAGAATTCGTACGCTCTTACAGAGATTGTCTCTGCACTGATGCAAACCTACAGACTCCAACTGATATTTTTTCACTGTGCAAGGAGGACTGAGTGTCAAGTTTGAGAGCTGTCTCCTGCAGTCCTGATCCAACGACCTGTGCATCCAGGCCTGTCACAGTGTGGGCCATGCTGTACCAGTTTACTGCGCTACCCTAAGAATCAAAGCAAGGAAATTTACTTTACAGCAAGAACTTTGGAGAGTTAAAATATTTTTATGTTCTGATCTTTGGTACTTAAGGTTGCAAGAAATGAGATCACACCCTCAAATCAATATCTAAATAAATATTTAAACAATCTTTATGCCACAAAAAAGTTTTATCACTAGACCTTTTGTAAAAACTTGATATGGCAAGGGAACACTAGCAAATCTGGAATTCAGAAGACCAACGAGACACAAAAAAAAAAGGATAAGAAAAAATTGATATGCTGAATATGCCCCTTTCCCTTACTGTTGGGGCACTCATCATATTAGTCTAAATTTAATTAAATTTCCGTATATTATTTGCAGATCAAATTTCACACTCTTCCACCTACACCTCATGACATGCACCTACAGCTATGCTGCTGAGCAGCCCTTTATTTCAGATGTCATTTATTGTATCTCATGGGAATTTAAGAGATAAAAAGCTCAACTTGATAGCTGAAAGTTACATGTGTAAGTAATTAGTATGAAGAAGAATTTTTGCTTGTATTATAAATCCCTGTGCTTCAGGATGTGAGTGCACCACTGAATTCTCCTGTGCAAAACCCTATCGACTCTAGCATTCAGTGCTGTCTCATCCAGCTGGAGGACTAGTTGGGACTGGCTAAAGTTTCAACACTTTCAATCTGGAATGAGTGATAAGGGGCAATATATTTTCTCTTGAAATTGTTAGGCCTACTACTTGTATGAAGGAATTTAAATGATGTTCTGAGTACTACATAAATTAAAAATCAGTAAATCAATGTAACTTCTAAGAAAAGAGATGTCAACTTTTTCTTTACATAAAACATTTACTTGCTTTATTTTTAATTCATTTTGTGACCAGAAAGATCACTGAAGTTATCTTTATTTGGCATAAACTACTGCCACATATGTAGGAGAAATTAACACTGAAAATTAATTTCAAATATTCCTCTCAGTCCAAAGGTTTTAAATTAATCATTCTTCCCAATATTTTGGCATATTGAAAGAACTTGATTAGATTGATTCCAAAACAATGACTGAAGAGACAGCTCACCAATTTTATTAAATTTCTCTCTGGCATTTCATGCCTACCTACTCACTTAAAGCTTGTGCTAACACCACAGAAAAGCTGCTTTACTATCAAATCTATTTGAATAGAGAGCACTGAAATTTCTATTTAAAATTCTATTTCTCGAAGCTGACACACATCAGTTCATTTCATGGCTCGTATCTCTGTGTTATAACATTTACAGATATTTTTCAAAATTTGTACATCAAAATCAAGGTAAGCCATTATAGCCATTTGCTAACCATATCAAATCTCCCTGTCACTCATGCAGGAATGTATAAGCCTATACAGACCTGGATAAAGGGCTCTTATTTTAACAGTGAGGCAGCCCCTCAGCACACCCAGTCTCTGAATGTTGTGGTGCACAACCTGTGTATTAGGGAGCAGCCATAAGCTGCCATCCAGAACGCCGCTGTGTCCAGCCTTGCTGAACTGGGCTGTCATCTTCCAGGGCAAGGCTGGGACTACCAAAAGGGATAAATTCAAGATAACAGGTGCTAGCTCAGCAAAGCACAGGTCACTGCTGAATAGATTACATCAGACTGCTTTACAGATAATTTTATCTGTTTCTTGAATAAAATGTATAAGCAAAGCACTAGCACTTGCAATTATTAGAGATACCTTGGCCTCAATGGCCTCGGGGTTGGAGGCTCAACTGTTCATCAGCAGTACTCCACTGTCTTTCATTCCAATTTATTTTCTGTTTCTTTTAAAAACTTCCAGAAGTTGTTTATTTAGATACCTGGACCCCAGCAAGGAGATGATGTGTGCACCAGCAGTGGGGCCATAGTAGCTTCTCTGTCTAGGCAGGACCATACACAGATGGGCATAAACATCTGATCATGCCAGAATACTCTTCTTCTTGCAAGTCTCACTGAGCAATGTTCAAATACTGACAGGGCTTAAACATATTTGTACAAAAGCATCAGGTTTTGGTGTACATAGCAGAGCAGTGATCGGGACTGCAAGGCACTGCCCTTGAAGCAAAGTTGTTACCTGCCTGTGACCATCGCAAAGGATCAGAACAGTCCGAGTCTTAATTTTCCTCTTTCTGCTGCTTGTCAGACACTGCTCTGGGCCAAGAACGGGCCCTGCATCTGGAGGGGGAGTTTCCTGAAAAAGTAGCTCCTTTTAAAAGTCAGTAAGCTTACTTTTGTATGCCTTTCTCAGAACATGGCAATGTTCTCCACATAAAAGAAGAATATAAACATAATTTCAGCAAGTCTTGTTTAATCTGCTTAATTTCATTTGTTCTACAAACTTCTTATTCTGGAGAAATAAATGTTTTTAATTAAGTTACTTATGTAATATCTGACCGTTAACTATTTTGAACCGTTCCACTTTACTCAAGATGCATATCCACACCAATAGCTTTAGTTTATTGTGATAAAGCAATTTGTTGAGTCATGCTCTTTTTCCCTCTACATCCAATCTTGATTCCCCAGACAGTGTCAGTTCTCCATTTGTTAATCCATATTTAATTTTTAAATCACAAAACATCATGGTTTTAAAGATAAGCTTTTAAAATGCCCTCCTACACAGTCTTTCTTGCTGTCTCCCGGGATATTGCTGATAACAAGCAAAAAATCATATGCTTCAAATATTAATGAAGAAACTGCTACTGAAAACTGGGAACTTAGAGGGCAGGTGATTATCGTGTGGAGATGTGATGTAAAATCATACCTGGAGAGAAACAAGGCTAAGGAAAAAAGAGTACTAAAGGCAAGACGGCAGTTTGCAAGTGTCAGATAAGGATCTACAAAAATCCCATTTCTCTTCAAACCCAGGGAGCAGGGGAGGGGCCTCTGCTCTCACAGGTGGGGATGAAAGGGCCCCAATTCCTCCTTTTTGGGAACACAGAAAATGCATAAATAACCACCAAGCTGTTGGTTTCTCTTGCTTGGAGAGTCCTTGGGACACACAAACAATTTACAACATCAGACAAAACCTTTCATCAGCAAGCTGCCTCGCTGAAATCCAAGCACTTATTAGAAACCCTTGAAAAATATTTACCACAGAGCTATTTGCCTGTTTTGTTTTCAGTGAAATATCATTTGTATGATAATTTCCTGACCACCTCCAATCAAGCCTGAAAGCTGCTGTCACCTGGAATGAGAGCTGCTCCAGGTCTGTGCCAACAGCTCCAGGTCCCAGCTTCTGGCTGGGGGACACCAGTGTGGGCGATGTACCGAGATCTGGTGACACTGAGGCTGTTTTCAACACCACTTAAATTCCCAGAGAATAATACAGCCCTTCATGTATGGAAGAAGACTCTCTTTTTGTATCTTTTCAAACTGGGCAGAGATGAGAGGGCCACAAACACTCCACTGAAGGTCTTGTCTCCACATAACGTGATCAGAAGTGATTGCCAGGGCGTTGCTGGACATCTGCCCTATCTGCTTGTGTGACCAGCTTCAACCACTCTTTCTGCACGTTGTCAGAAAGGAACTTTTCAAGAGCTCTGAATTCACCTGAAAACAACTGGCCGAGAGGTACGAGGGCACTCGTGTGTTTTTCAGGAGTGCTGTGGGTTGTAGTAACCAGTGAGTTCTGTGGGCTTGCTCAGAGTGATAAAGGCATAGAGGAGCCCTGTTCTCACTGAGTATCTCAGTAAAGCTTTTAAATGCAAACTTGATCTCTGTTACACTGGAAAAAGAGAAGCTGTGGCTGCCCCCTCCCTGGAAGGTTTAAGGTCAGGTTGGACAGGGCTTTGGGCAACCTGGGCTAGTGGAAAGTGGGTTGGAACCGGATGGTCTTTAATGTCCCTTCCAACCCAAACCAGTCTATGATTCTATGAGTCTGTTAAAACTAAAATTATTCTGATGATAAATTTTATTTAGCAGTATTATTTACAAAATACTAAAATAATCTGATGGATAAGGAAAATTCCAGCTGAAACAGCAGAACATGTAAATCCTCCGCCTGATTTACAAATCTTGGAAGCAAATCTGGAGTAGTTCCTTCAGCCTTTCATTCAACACTTTATATTTTTCTTAAAAAAGTTACACTACCTAGGAGACCCTTTTTTTTTTTTTTTTGTAGATCCCTATTAATTACTAACACTGCTGATTTGCATATGCCTTTTATTAGGGTTAAGGTCACTGTCACTAGACACCTTTGTCTTTCAAATATCAAACCAGTAATATCTAATTCTGAGCTCCTTTATTAAAAATTCATTTTCTACAAGGAAAAAAGAAAATTTTTTTCAGTTGGCTATTTATATGTCTGTTAGGACATTTGTATTTGTCCATGTCACGTACTCATCCTTCAGCCATCTCTGGGAAATGGAGATGCATTTATATCCCTCTACTTAATAATAAGGCAGCAAGTTGCAGAAGATCTGTACGGCAGTTTGGCACTGTCACACTTTGCAGTGGGGTGGCTGGAAGTACCATTACACAAATACTTTTATCCAGAGTAAGTCTCTGCTGCTCTTGTCACCCCTCACCCCAGCCAGGGCATCTCTGTTGTACGAGTGAGAGCCTGCATTACCAGTCAAGGCCAGGGAGATGGTCTGGAAGTAATTGCTCCTTGCTCAGAGGTAAGGGATAGAAATTCAGGTTACTGAAACTCCCTGGATGGGTCTCCTGTGGGTCTGCAACTGCTTCTGCTTTGGCATCTGAAAAATAATGACTCTAATCTCCCTTTAACAACCACATTCATGGTCACAAAGGAGGTCCAGGAGCCAAAGCTAAATTCAGACCTTGAGTCTAAGGTGACTCATTAATTACTGTATACATTGCATACATTAACCACTGTATCTGTCTTCCCTGGATACTGGCCAGACAAACCCAAAGCCACAGGCTGTTCAGGTAACAGTTTCTTCTGCCTGCCACCCTTCAGGGAGGTGTCCCTGAAGACCTTCTCCATAAGGGTGCTAGGACAGCAGGAAAACTGAGTGATAAGACCATGGCCAAATGGAAGGCAGATCGTCCCGCCCCATCACACCCCATCCCGCGGTAGAGCTTAGTGACACTGTCAGATGATAATGACTGTCATCACCCACTCCCAACGCAAGATCATCTCCTTGACAAAGTCAAGGAAATAATTACCAAATACACAATTTTTTAAAAATGCCTTATGATCTCTCAAAATGTTTGACATTCTAGCCTTTCCCTCCCCACAGACTCTTAGAAAATAGGCTGTTCCATTCTATTATCATTATTTTAACTTTATTCAGTAGTTTAGAAACATGATGTACTGTTTGCTTTATCCAGCAAACAGAGTTCAAAGATTTTCATGTCCTCTGACTGGGTGTAGAGAATACTAATGCAATCTCTATTTCAAGGTACTGAGCTTGTGTAGCAGAGGATGGTGTAGAAAAAGAATTTTTTTTTTTTTGCCACATTTCAACTATATAATGAATTCTCCCACAGTTTTTTAAATAAGTATAAGGGCTTTCTTCTAAGACAACTGTTGTGAGCTGGGGGCACAGTATGAAATGTTTTTAAAATATGCTTTCAATCCTAAAAAATCACATGGATGCTGCTGAAAACAGGAGAAGAGAAACTAACATTGAGAATCCCATTTCTGAACCCGCACATCATTATCTCCCCATCACACTGTAAAGTATAAGATACTCACATTAATTTGATGTAGTGCCGTGTCAGGACAAGGAAAGGACATGAGAAGCTTAATCCTCTACACTGGTTTATGTCCCATTCTGCTTTGTCATCAGAGAGATAACTTCCACTAAAGTACGAGTTCCCATCCACCCTGCAGTGGAAATGCGCTTCAAATGTTTACTTCTTTTTAAATAAATAGATGGAATTCTAAAAATGATGGTTTAGATGACTCCCTTTAAGTCAGTAAAATTGAGCATCAGAAAAAGGATATTATGCTGCAACACTCAATCTCATATTTCTTAATATCCCCTGATAAAAACATGTTTTAAAGCTTCATCAAATCTCACTTATCAGATGTCCTCAATAATTTCATTCAAGTTCATTTAAAAAATATTGCAGTTCACGATAGTATTTGAATCCAAAACACAAGCTACTTAAACCCTCTTACACATACACTGACAGAATTGGAAATGCACTTTGAGAAGATAAACAAGTGTATATTCATGCACTATTTATAACGCTATTGCTATTGGCACCACTATGGCTATGGCATGTCAGCATTTAAACCATAAACCCCTTTAAATCTCAGCTACTAACTTTCTACTTCAGAGAAAATGTTTCAGATGGCAGGAGGCTTCTTGTTTTTTCTTGTAATTGAAGGACAGAAAAGCAGAGTAGTGGGAGGACTTTCTGGTTTTAATAGAAGGCAAGTTAGTGTGTGAATGTGCAACTCCTGCATGCAGCCTAAAAGGAAAGGATTCAAAATAAATCATTTGTATATGCATGTCTTCTAGACCAATAGTGATTTCTGCACAAAAGTCATGAGCACGTGCGTCTAGCAACATATCAGATAAGAATACTGAACTTAGTGAAGTCATATTTAGTAACCTTTTGTTTAAAAATTCAGATGAAAATAAAAATTGGACTCTCTGTGCTATTATAACTTCACAAAACTGCCTATAAAATCTTGTGATAACGATGAGAGACATGCAAACCATAGTGTGGTGCAGAGCTTCATGACACAGCGTCTACACAGCATTTAAGAAAAGTGGAAAGGATTTAATGTCAGATATTGTAAGACTAGCTGAGAACACATTTTTGTGGTACTTTCCTGCTGTCCCTCTCCAGCAGCAGAACCCTGCAGCAGAGAACAAGCACACAACAGGGAAAAGCAGGAATGCCCATGTAGCTCAAATATTACATTTCACAGGACAATCTCGTTGCTCAAGATTTCACATTAGCTGTGATTCCCTTGTCTATCTGATAGACTACAAATAATATACGAAGGAGGATAAGCGTGATATTCCAGCTGATCTTGCCTCAAAATCTCTAATCTAAGTTTTATTTAGCACATGGTTTCATCAGGGTGAAAAGATTATTTTAAAAAATTATTTTTCCTGAGAAACCTTTTCAGATGTAAGGCATTTAAAGTGATAATTTCATCTTCATCCCCCAGGAATATTATTTACTAGGATTATCTTTATCAGGGAAATTATCATTGGCAGCTGAACATTTTTATCTCACACTGCCTCATCAGGGAGCCACTCTGACTGGGCTCCCTTCCCTGCATTCCCTCACCGTCGTCTTCCCATATTAGGCTTGGCATCTTCAACCTAGTATCCTCAAGACTGCTTTCCCTTAAAAGATATCTACTAGAATAAAACATCAGGATAATATGAGGCTAAAACCACTAGGCAATGCTTTTGTCCTTAGGTTATGCTAAAAGGTAAACACAAAAGTGAGGGAGGGATGAATTAAAGGAAGAGTTGCAGGAAAACATTTTCAATTATGGAGAAAAATTGTTTGAACATATTTTTCCTTCCTTGCATGACTGTTTTTTTCTGCAGTTTTTCCCTCCTCTGCTTGTTTACTAGGAAAGGAGCTCAAATGGCTTGAAAAGAGATAAATTAAAAAGAATAATTGGAAACTGAAAGGGAGGGTGAGATGGGTAAGGGAATGTAACCATGAAAGACCGATGTAATTAAAAAACCCACAACACTTCAGTGCTGTGCCAGGAAAGGTGCAATTCAATCACACGGTGAGTGTCACAAAACCCACAGCTCTGTGGGATGGAAAGACCTCGGTGGTCTGATGGCTTTGGGAATTAAAACCCTTTCTGGTATGTGGCATCAAGAAGAGGGTCCTTCCCCCAAACGTCACTTCGAGTCAGCATAGTCGCTGTTTTGCTGTTGGGTGGTTTGGTTTTTTGGGGTTTTGTTTTTGGAGTTGGGTTGGGTTTTTTTCCTGAAGAAGACATAATGCCTTCTGCACACTCTTTAAAAAATAACGATTTTAAATATACAGTAATAACTTCCTGGTAATAGAGTTACCCTTTCTGAATAAAACCAGCCCTCTTTCACAGGAAACCTTCACATAAAACAGACCTGGAAAGCCAATAAAACACCTTCATCAAGACCTCTGTAAGAGAACTAGAAGACATTTTTTGGAGTAACATTGTGTTTTCCTTTTTTGTGATCTTTATTGATACCCCACGTTACCTCTGACGTGTGACAGCTCTTCTCCGTCAGGAGAATTACATTTTAATGCTAACTAAAGTGCGTAACGACCGTAAATCTTTGTGCTTCAAGGCCTAAGAGGAGCTTTGGCTTGGGGTAGGTGTCTCACTATGGGGCAGTTCTGAATAGCCAAGGTACTACCACGGGATAAGAGCTATTTCTTCTTCCCTCGAAACACTCAGTACCCAGCGCTGGGGCAAATTTGTTCCCAGTTACTCTAGAATAAGACAACACACTAAATTCTAATTTCCAGCTGTGTAATTTAGGATTTATAACTGTCCACTACATTAACATAATAGAATTAGACCTTGCAAATAGATCTCATGTGGCATGATTTCCTCTGCCCACACAGAAAAATCACAGGCTGCACTTCAGCAGCTTCAGGAGAGCCTCTGGGCCACACCAGCTGGCAGTCAGATCTGCAAGATCCCGCCAGGCTCTCCTGCCCCATCCCTATTCTACATTTAGAGATGTCAGGTACCCATTTGCATCACAAGCTGGATTGTTCCATCAGCCTTTCTCCCTGGCTCTAACCCAGCGTACCCACTTCCCTTAATGCAACACTCCCGATCTATTTTTATTGCTAAAAGTCCTGGTGAGGTACCTGCACCCCCGGTGCCAAGGCATACATCACACCCATCTCCACGATACCACCCACAAAAGCTCCTCCCCTGCAGATGAGCTGCATGCACAGCTGACACGAGGTAAAATCAATCGATAGCAAAGAGCAACAAGAGCATTTCCATAACAGTGCATGTCAGACAGACTGACACGGGAAACATTAGAAAGTCCAGAGACCTCTGAATGAATACATCAAGCAGGCAATTCATCCACGCAAAAAAAAGAAAAAAAAAAAGTTGTCTTTTTTTTTTTTTTTAAAAAAACATAGTTGTTAATTGAGAAGGAAGGGAATATGTTATTTACCTATTGAGATATTTTCTTCCTTTCCCCTGTTCCTTTTTTCTTTCAGTTCACAACAGCCACACAGACCTGATCTATACCCTACACATAAATAAATTTAAGTTACATGATTTCAGCATCTCTTATCCAAAACCCAAGTAGCTTTAGCACAGAAACTGAATCCCAACCCCAGTCCAGAGCCAAGTTCAAGACAGCTGTGCAAATACATGCCGTTTGCTGCCTGTGTCTTGCCCAGTTGTGGTAACACTGCTAAACTCCGCTAAACCCTGGGGAGAGGCTGAGATTACTGAAATGGTTTAGGAGCGCATCCGCATGCCTGAGATTAGTTTTCCCACTTGCCCTCTTAGCACACACTCCGGGTCTCTTCACACCTCTACAGACCAACCAGCCAACATACAAATTTACAGACAGAAAGGCACAGTATGCTGCAAACTTATTTGAATTACAGCATATGAATATTCATCATATGAATATGATGGGATTTACTATTTTTGTTTTTACTCTTAATAATAGCATTTCACCAATAGTTGAAAGAGAAATGGAAACTTTTTACCTACCAAACCATGGAGTTCACTGTTCTGTGTTTCCCCTGTCACAGCTGAAGACATCACTAATACCTAAAACAGAGCAAAGAGCTGCACTTGCATATTAAATGTCTAATGACAAGATGCAGATATAAGTGCAGTTTATATCCTCTCTTTCTCTCACCGTATGTATTCTAAAGCAAGTATAAAACTTAAACCCAAAGAAAATACCTCTTTTCCATACCCACTATATAAGCACAGGGCAAAGATAGCTTTCTAATATGCATTTATTGGGGAGAAGTGAAACAAAATGCTCACGTGCAGCTGGGCAGGGGGGTTCTCATGCTCTGCATACCAGGGGTGGACAGCCGGGGCTTTGCCTGCTTGGCCACGGCAGCCAGTGCACCCCCATGCAGCAGTGTGTGTCCTGAGCTGAGCCAGTGTCCTCCTGGGGATGCGTCAGTTCAAGCACCTTAATGAAGAGTCCATCAAAACCTCCAGTGATCATGCCACGGAAGATGCTGAGATCCTGTGGGCACTCTCTTCTGTGCCAGAAACTCACATTTACCCAGCATTTTTACCCAAAGACCAGATAAAATTAAAGCTGTTCAAAAGTAGTTGAAATATGACTATATATAAAATCACTGGGTGAGTCTGTGACTTCAGAGGGTAACTCCTCTCCAGACCCAAGTGGAGAATCATAAAAACATAGACTGGTTTGGGTTGGAAGGGACCTTAAAGACCATTTAGTTCCAACCCCCCTGCCATGGACAGGGACACATTCCACTAGCCCAGGTTGCCCAAAGCCCCGTCCAACCTGGCCTTGAACCTTTCCAGGGAGGGGGCAGCCACAGCTTCTCTGGGCACCCTGTGCCAGTGTCTCACCACTATCACAGGGAAGAATCTCTTTGTTATATCTAATCTAAATCTGCTCCCTTTCAGTTTAAACCCATTACTCCTCGTCCTATTCCTACCCTCCCTGATAAAGAGTCCCTCCCCCCTTTCCTGTAGCCCCTTTAAGTACTGGGAGGCCGCTCTAAGGTCTCCCCAGAGCCTTCTCTTCTCCAGGCTGAACACCTCCAACTCTCTCAGCCTGTCCTCACAAGGGAGGTGCTCCAGCCCCCCCATCATTTTTGTGGCCTCCTCTTGACCCCCTCGAGCAGGTCTGTGTCCCTCTGATGTTGGTGCCCCCAGAGCTGGACACAGCACTGCAGGGAGGGTCTCATGAGAGCGGAGTAGAGGGGGAGAATCCCCTCCCTCGACCTGCTGGCCACACTTCTCTTGATGCAGCCCAGGACACGGTTGGCTTTCTGGGCTGCGAGTTCCCATTGCTGGCTCACAGTCAGTTTTCCATCCACTAACATCCCCAAGTTCTTCTCCACAGGGCTGCTCTCCATCAACTCCTCGCCCAGCCTGGATTTGTGCTTGAGATTGCCTCAAAGAAGGGGGCTACATCACAAGCTCACCTACTCCATACACAGCTCCTGAGTGACGCTTGGTGAAACAGGTAAGCCGTCTGTTTCAGAAGCAGCCATCAGCCCACAGAAATTGCTGTCACCGAGCATCTGTGCCGCTGCGGGCTCAAGCGGGCCACGGAACCCGGGCACTTCATAGTCTATGTCATGCACAGTAAAGTCTGAAGGAGATTCTTCATATATTTCAGTGAATATGTTGGCACAGTCAAAAGAAAGATGCAGGAACAAAAACAAACATGGAGAAATACAGAAGTGGAAGGAACAAAACAAGAACACGTTTCTGTTGGTGCAGATTAGCTGCTGGTAACCAGTAAACAACAGTCATCATTGTTGAAATGTACGCTGCTTGCAACTTCACTGAGCAAACGGATCACAGATTTTATGCATGCTTAATTTTTCTTTATCAGTTCTACCTTCTGAGTGGGCTCGATATTTGCTCATATAATCAGATTTCAGAAGCAGATGATACAATATCTGCTTTAAAACAATGGATTGTTTGATGTATTTTTTTTCAGTCAGATGCTCAGAATAGCTTGAAATTTCTATCAAAACTAGATAGGAAAACAATTTAAGAGAGCTATCAATGTTCACATGAAAAAAAGTACAAACGAGACTTGTTTGAGGTCATAGCTTTGCTGTGAAGTAGGCCAGGCAAAATAAATGTAGAAATCGGTATTTTTTGAGACAGGTTATATCTCATTAGTATCTCCTGGTTCATTTGCCACCTTTTATCCTGTTCCTCCTTACAACTCATAATCCTTTGCAAATGAAAGGTACCTTTGGTAAGAACAATGCCCAGAGAATTTTCCTAGTACTGAGGTAGAAGCCAGATGGAACGAAGTGCTGCTGCACACTGCAGCAAAACGCTGTTTTCTCCATCGCCTTCACAGTTTAAGGAGCCCTGAGGCGGCCCCCGTGGATTGCTGACTTCTACCCATGACATTGCTCTAACGCTGCCATGTGTCTGCTGGAAAGCAGCGATGCACGAAACGCAATGCTAAAGAAATTAAAAAATAGTAATAAACAGGGCCATCCCCCTTTGTGGTTGATTTTCATTTAGCTGTACCTGCACATAAAAGAGCTATCAAAAAAAGCGATCTGTTACTTGCCAATTCAAAATGACTTCAGAAAGCAGTCCCGAAGCTTCCAGTGATAGATGTCCAACAAAACAACCTCCTAATCTCTGCAAATTGTTGGTAAGAGCTACATTAAACCAGCCTGCCATCAATCTTTGTTCTCTTTGCTGTAACTCAACTGGATGTACTACCTATAAGTACTTAGAAGAAACAACTGCAGTAAGCTGCTATGGTAAAGCAAAGCTAGCAACACAAATGAGAGCTTTACTTTCAGAAATTCAGCATCTGCATTCTACTGCTACTATGCCAAGGGGAAATGTAAGGAAAGAAAGACAATTAATACTTACAGTGTTTTCTTCCTGTCATCATTTCAAAATTCACAGCTACACAATGTTTTCCCCATTCTTACATCCAGCAAAAATAATTTCCTTGGATTAAACTGTGAAAGCTTTTTCAAAAAATGATAAATTAATTAAAATAAGTAAAAACCAAAGCCCCACCTACTGTAGCTCTCTGGCTCCATGCTAGCTCAGCGCCTGAATGATTAGTGTTGAATCACATTCAATTTATCATGAGTTTGACAAAGGTGAAGAGGTTAAAGAAGTCAGTGGCACCGACCATAGACTTCAAATTCTAGTGAATGTATTTGGATTTTTGCCTGCCAGCTGGAATATGAGCTGAAGTGAAATTATAGCCCTCCTACTAACAGCTAAAAATTACTCCCAGGAGTCAGTCCAGTGGATCTGGAATGGTTTGATGGGTTAACTTCACTTAATTTTTACTGTGGATGGCCTCCTATGCCTTTTATTTCATGGGAGGATTTCATCTTCGCCGCACTGTATTTCCTACAGACAAATTTTCTGTCTGGCCTTTTCTTCCTTTGTTTGGCAGAAATAGAATTCAAAATTAAATAGCAAAATACCCATGATTTTGCATCAAGGTTCTCCAACCATCTTAAAGTGGTGGTTGATCCAGCCAGTTCAAACTCTGTCAACCAATTTGGTCAGAGACTAGAGAAATAATTCAGGGATCTTCTGTTTCCATGGTAAATCAGGATGAACAACACTGAAGTCAAGAGAGTTAAATCTATGGAAAAAAAACCCCAAAACATTATGGAGAAAGGAACAGGAACTGCACAGAATTAGGCTCACTAAGCGATGAATGTGTATAAAAATAATCAAATCTATCCAGCTATGACTGACTGCCCAGTGGGGCACTGGGAGGGGTGGCCTGGCTGGCCTCATCCATTCAGCGTTACCTGGAAGAGATGCTGACTCTGAGCATCATGTGCTCCCCAGGGAGCACTGCGAGCAGGTACAGGCACACGAACAATGCTCCTCATTATCTTCTTATAAATTGCTGAATTGTTGCAACTCTAAGCTTCCTAATCCCCCCAAACTCATCCTCAAAACCAGCGTTCTGGCCAAGAAGACTCACTTACGGACTGAAATTAACTGAGACTGTAGTGAGGTATAGTATGTAACAGTTTTTCTGACAATAGAGGTCTAAGCTCAATTTTCAAGCAGAAGACACCTCCTTCGTCTCAGACAACCCATGGAGAAGTCTGTCAGACACGGAGAGCAAGAAAAGAAAACTTCTGTAATCAAGGCCACTTAAGTTTATTCTGCTTTTTTAGACAGTTATTCAGCTGCCTTGACAGAAACTGTTTTCACTTAAGAGATAATTTTGTGAAGATTTACAAGATTACAGTAATCCGGCTCTGGTCAGTACATCTGTTCCACAATTAAGTATTTAGAGATGTGGTCAGTGGAGCCAAACCAAACTGCACACGGGTGATGGTTATGGGCTGTTCACTGAGGGAATGGGGCCGAGAGCATCTTTCAGACCACAAAGGCTCTTTAGCACGTTATCCTCCTAAAACTCAAGAGGGGACATTTTAAGTAGGGTACTGCAAACATTTAGGCTGTCATTACATTTGTTATAAATTTTATAATAACCAGTCATCCTTAAAAGTTAGTTAGTTGGGGTTTCCAGCCAGGCGAGTGCAGCTTCCTGAGTCACCGTACACTGGAGCTAACGGCACCGGGAGGACCGTGGTCCGCCGCAGCACTGACACCAGCTGCAGCTCACAGATGAGCGGTGTAATCATTTCAGCTTTACAACACTGGCACCAACAGACCCCGCAAATGACTAATAAAAGGTTTACACTACTCCACAGGAGCTTGGTGGTCCCTTAAGTCTTACTGCAGAATGATGACACACTGTAAAACTTTCTAAAGTCAAAAATTAGGAGCCTTTAAAAGAATGTTCTAGTCCTTGAAAGAGAGTTTAAAAGCTCTTCAGATAGGACTGACCCTATCATGCCTGACCAGTTAATACAAACCTGCATTTAAGATATGCAGAATGGGTCATACTACACAAATTGACATTTGATGGAAGCTTTCATCTACTCTAAGAACTGTTTTTGCCAAATCTGAAGAGAACATAAGAAATAATATTCAGGACAAAGGACTACGAGGCCACAGGCAGCTTTCAAATATGGTTAAATCCAAATGCAAGTGAATCTGTTCATTAATGTAAAAGCTGTTTATTGAGAATTTACTGTAGTTGTCCCAACAGTACGTTCCCCAAAAGGAAAAGAAAAATAAGATCATGCATAACAGAAACATTAAATCAGACATTTCTGATGCTTCATTAAAGATCTATATGCCTGCCTTCTCGAAGTGGTGGCTGATTGCATCTGCAGCATCTGGTATGTTGAAAAAAACCCTAGAAAATAATTCAGAAATGGTCTGAAATGACAAATATCACAGAGGGTCTGCCTGTGTCTTTGAAGAAGCCAAGACCTGGCATTAGCAGGGAACCAACAGAAACTGTTTCCCAGTATGGTTAAAACTTATTCTGATTGTGTTAAATACTGTTGGTATTTGCATCTGAAATCCAGTTCTAGAAACATGTTATTCCCATCTCTAAATCTATTGGAAGCCTGACCCATTCCCCAAATTCCAACATACAAAGGACAGGACAAGACAGACCATTTCTTCCTGTCTCAGGAACAGGTTATGCAGACAAAGTGCAGTGGCAGTAAAGCATGCAAGCACTCACTAGATTCAAAACACGATATGCTGAAAGATCTAAGATTTTTTGACATTTGCTTTAATGTTTCAATCATTTTCTTAGTTACTTTTTTCTTCAAATAACTCATTTTATCAAATATTAGCATACCTTATGTGGAAAATTAGCTGCTTCATCTTTTCCAGGTGAAACCCCACAAACCCTCCCTATTGTCCTCACATCATCTCCTGAGATGCCATATCATCAGCTCTGTCCCCTGATTCAAAGGGGAGCAGGTACCAGGTCCTTTCAGAGCTCAACCTTGTCTCCAATTTCTTGATGGGTTTCAGAAAAGACACATTGTTTTCCAAAGGCTTCAAAGGACTTCCAAGCCCAACTGCTCAGGCAAAACGAGAGATAATCTAAAAAAGTCACACTGAATTTCCTGTAAATTATTAGCATTATAGCAGTTATCTATTTTTATACTACTTTAACACATCTATTTGTTGCAGGTGAACAAGAATTGGTATTTTTACCACCGTTATTTGGTAGAAAGTCTGGAGGTGACGTGAGGAAAACAGTGCTGAACAGTGCCTAAAGAATCATTTCTGGATTAAACACAGAGTCGGTACCTATGATATTCATATTCAAAGCTTCTTGTATTTTCTGTTGATTCTTCTTTGACAATGTCACTTGTGATAACAGATCCAGATCCTAGTTGACCTACATAATAATACTTCTAGTACAGAAAGCACACACTGCCTTTCACTATTTTTGTAGAACATGAATGTAAATGTATATAGTTTGCTTGGTTATCATACCACTCTTGAGATATAAAAATCAAATTTGAACAAATGTTCCAGACTCGTCCAATCTGTAAGCCAAATTCATAGGTCTATTCTTTTTTCAACAGAAGGACGCAACAATGACAAATTGTCTTATTATTTCATATTGAGGCATAAATGTTTCTGCTTTTACACTCATATAACAATGAAGAACTTCAGTCTACAGGACCAGCCATCACTGACCTATGGGAAGGAGGAGACAGAACTTCTTCAGTCCCTGTCAATGTTTATCAATTTAGCAGAAGCAGTAAACATGGTCACATAGGAAGACAGATGCACCAAATAATTTCAAGCCTTTTCCCTATTATTCTGTTACCCTCTAATTGTTATAAATTAATCCTGCAAAATGACAGACCTCTTGTTTTCTTTTCTGGCTGTCTCACTGACCCTTTCCCTAAAATTCAATAGCAGCCTTACCTGCCTGCCATTTCCCAAACAGCACATAGCCGTTGCTTTCAGGTCTCTGCTTTAAACCAGTGTAATAAGTAGAATAACTTCGGTTATTTGGTTCAATCATATCTGATTTTAAAAAAGCTACAAAAGTTGTACATATAACTCAGCTGGCAATCCTAGAACATGCTATTTGCAAAACAGTCATTTTCACAGCTTTATTTTGCAACATCCTTCCCACAGACCCCCATTTCCATAGCAATACATAACGTGTGTTGCATCATGTTGAGAAGGACACAAAGGTGAAGCCTCCGCTTTGGCCGGAGAGGGCCCGATAAATGGGGCACGTCCCCAAAGTGCTGGATGCACACACAGAGGCGCCGGCTGAGCAAAACCAGGACAAATGGGATTCTGCAGCCTCACAGGAAAGCAATGTACTGCCGAGAAATTATTCCAAATTGCAGGCGTAAGACTAGTGAGAGCCTGGCAATGAGCCTATCCTGTGCAGCTCGCTGCCCACGCTCATTATTCGTACCCATTTCAAGCCTTGCAACTGTGACCCCAACTATATTATTTCCCAAGCACTGGGCACCATCTCCTCACATTAGCTCAGCACGGGTTTGTCTGAACAAGCCATCCCCTACCGACCTGCAGATCTGAAGGTAAGCCGCACTCACACACCAGCCTCAGAACAGTCTCTCTTTAAGAGTGGAAAAAAGTAGAGAGCTGCAGCAGGACCACACAGAGGGGCAGTTTGGGGCTACAAGACTCTCCTGGAAGAGCAGGAACTGTCTGAAATAAAAGACATATCATAAAGAAGGTCATCTCCTTGTGGATGAGTCACAGGGGTGTCCCCCAAAGCTTGCTCCAGTTGCGTGTATCCCTTTTGCTGTCCACACTCCAAGAGTAGAAAAGAGATTAAAATGTCACAGGAGATAAAGCTACGGACATACAAACATGAGATCCGAATGACAAGCCTGGAGCTCATTCCTGGCTTCCAGCACTCTATCTCTACCCAAGTTATTGATATTCAGCTCACGAGTCAATGGATATTTCGTAAATTCAGAAGCTTACGTGTTTATAGGCATTAAGGAAAAGGCTTTTCTCAAGCAAGCCAAAACCTAAAAACTGGCCATGCAACTAACTACCGCAGAGATAAGATACAACAGCAAAACAAATCTTGAAAAAGAAATTACTAAGAGTTTAAAAACTGGTATTCTGCATATATTCTGATTTGTTACAAATCTCAAGGCTGTAGCCAATAAATGTGTTTCATCACTGGGGGAGCAAGCAATGGCACCAGATACCAAACTATGGTTGAGCAGAGTCAAAAGACTTAAGAGAAGAGAACTATTACCTGCCATCACCCAGCTACTCTGCTGTTTGGGAAGAGAAAAGCCAAAGGGAATAAAACAATTTAAAAACAAACATCGCAAAAGGATACACTTGCCAGAGTAACACGTATACCTATTACAATGCAGAAACTTTAATCCATCCTCTGACCATCTCCGTTTCCTTACCTTGGCATTTCCCATCCTTCCTTTTAATACTTACAGAGTAAGTACATTTCTCCCTGTCAGTAAGCTGTTTATTTTAATAAAGAAGTCACTAACTAAAACAAAATCCTGCAAATTGACTGTTGACTCAAAACTGAAGAGAAATTCCCATAGGCAAATCTTTTTAGCATTCTATAAGCATGACTAATTCAATTAACACCAGCCAGAAGATGATTATGTAAAGCTATGAAGTTATACCTATACATATGCATACAATAAACAAAAATTACTTGTTAAGGAACACTCTTTGTTCCAGGTAAGAGTTGTATGTTTTGTATTTTGTATTTCAATTGCTGGTATAAAAATCTGACTATGCCCAGAGATCTTTTCCAAATACAAAGTTTCATGAATCCCAAGACATGCACACTCCTCAGGTACAAATTTACCTAAAAAAAAAGTTAACATTTTTACCTGAATTCCAGTTGCCAACTGAAACACAGCTGTTTCCATCAGCAACACAACCCACGGCACCTGCACCAGCTGACAGCAGCTTTGGGGCAAGGAGCGTACAGCAGGAAAGAAAAGTCTTTTGCTCCAGTTTGGGAAGAAAATAAGCACTTGTCATGTAAAACATTATGGGAGCTCAAGATAATAATGAATGTAATTACCTCTAATTTTTGCATCTTATCTGCAGATCTGATTGGGTCAAAAATTTCATTGCCCGTAAGTATATAGCATATACTGCACAGAGCCCAGCTACAGAAAATGAAGCATGTGAGAGCGGCACGCTCTGATTACTCTCAGGGATAGAGGCAGGACTTTACAGAGAAAGGTGTCAATAATAAGGCCCAAGAGGGCAAAACCCCAAAGCCTGCACATTACACTAAATAGGCTAGCAGGCCCACCAAAGTAAATAGCGCTATTTGCGCTTAAATGCTTTATGAGTTTGGGTTAATGAGTTCAACGTCTCACAGGACCACACCTTGGATTTCCCTGCACTGTCATTTTAATTGACAGTTTGACTCCAGAACACGTTTACAAATGTTAAGACACACGTGAAAACAAATTTTTAGAATCCTGTGCTTTTAATTACTTTTTCTTTATTTAAACGATTATTCGAAATTGTTCTGGCAGATTTATCTTTGTTAATTAGTAATTGTACATATGCAAAAACCAGTGTGAAATGAAAATAAAATTCAGGTCTAACTTTTGAAAATAACACAATCACACCCTTTACCCTTCTTTTTCTCTGTATTAATTCAAACTCTTCATAAACCACATCAAAAGAAAAATACTAGAAAATCAAGGAAGTGGAAAGAACCTTGTCTTGTGGATCACCCATGCAAGGAGAGAATTTAGGATCGCCCTTGAAAGACTTTTCTGAAGACTCCACAAACCCAGAGCACAATCAAGCCAACCATGGAGTCTGAAAGTTCTTGTATCAGAAAACACCTTCTTGTACTTTCTCTCTGGCTCAAAAAATGGAGGTTAAAAAACCCAAACAACCAAAGAAAACCCTTGGCCATTTGAACATGAATTAGAAGTTGAAAATGTGAATAGAAATGAAATTAATGTGAATTCTTGGATCAGCAAATCCAGCTAATCTGGCTGGTTTTGTCTCAGAACCTGAACATATCATGGTAACCTGGGTACCTGGAGACAGCATGACTTTACCTAACTGGATAGGTCTAAGAGTATGGAAAGTTTTCAGAATATGTCTCATGCTTTCCTTCCTGTAAAAAGCATAAAAATTTCCTGCCTTCAGTTTTCCTTCAGGCTAATTTAAAATTCAAGATCAGCCAGAGCACAGTTAAACTTTTTCATCAACATGCACTGAGATAAGATGAAGTTCCACATTCACGTCATTATTGCCTGAAAAATGAACTTACAGTAAAAATGACATACTTTTTATAAATGTGTGAATTAGGGCTAACTAAAACTTAAAAGTCAAAATAAAATGCTAGTTTAACAGCCATATGGTCAGATCCTGAAATACAAGGCGAGGACTAGCACAATTTACAGTGCCGTGATTTTGCATAGACCCGCTATATTTGACCACATCTTGTGTCTAACAGCCTCATCTAACAACAGCCTTACCACTCTGCAGCCTCTTGCAGGAGGAACTCAAAGCCATTAACTGAAAACATTTAGAAGCCTAAACATGAAGTAAACTTACATCACTGTGAAGTTACCCTCAGGGAAGTTGAAACAGTGTGGTGAAAAATGTCACTGACTTCTTTCGACCTCAACCAGTCTCAGAATATTCCACAAAAACCTTGGCTAAAGACTTGGATCTAACCCAGGGTGGACCTGCAGGTTCAGACTCCAGCTCTCCCAGTGCTGCGTGTTTGACCCCATGCTGTCGCTGGTGGACTGGAGTAAGCCCAAGGATGTTCTGAACAACACACAGCACGTCATTTTAAAAATAATGAAGCAGAGGTTGGGGGAGTTGTCTTTTTTTTAATGTTTTTAATTATTATTTTAAATGTAAGGGTAACATCTGTTCCAGGCAGCCTGCCAGGCAGCAGACTGAACCAACTGGGAGGTCTGCACATGAGCTAGGCCAGTGGGTATATAATTTTGATAGAGTAACAGCATATTCTTACTGTTCATGTACATCCTTACTCAGCAGGTCATTTCTAAAGATTTCACATACCAAACAAATGGGTTACAGCAGCATAGTAGCCAGCATCTACTCAACTCGCTCCCTCTCATGTCCACAGGCGGTTGGTTGCTCAGTGTCTCATGTCCTTTCTCATCAGGTTTGTTGCAAAGCCCGGCCAGTGACACCTCCCCTCACCTCAGTGGTGCCTCCGCCACGCTGACCTGTGCTTGGTGAGGGGATGAACCAGCTGAGCTCAGCACCACTTTTGCTTCATGCATTATTCATGTAGCAAAATACTGGTTTGAGGACGTTTGCACGTGCAACCCCAGGAACACGACAGTGGCCACCCCTTGCCTCTGCCATACTCCTTCCAAAAGAGAAATGTAACAAGGGCCAGACAGTGGCACTGGATTTCAGCATGGTGCAGCTAACTTGGCTCCCCGGGCATTCCCAACTGGATCTGCCACCCCGCCACCCCACGTGCAGGAATAACAACCCTCGTCCTTCACTCCTTCCTGGGCCCTGGCTGCAGCCTGGTGCTGTAACGCCATTAGTCTACCAGGTTTAAGAAACACAGATGAGCAGTAATCAAGCTGAAGATGTTAATCTTCAAGATATATCATATAACTATAAATATATATTTAAAAAATATATAAACATATATACATAGAAAGAGATACTTTCCTATGTATACACACACACACACACACTGAGGCAAAGCAGAGGACAGGAAGTCAACACCTCTGCCCCCATGATGTTGTTTATGTCTGGGTTCAGCTAGAGAGAAGGTGAATTTTTAAAGGTATTCTTTAATCGCATCCTTCAAGGAATAATGAATACATAAATCTGCAGAGGTGAACAGCAATGTGTACAGCCTAACATAAGTGTTAGTGTCTTATGTAACAGTCAGTAATAAAAGAACTTACAGAAAAAAAGCATTTTCAGTTCCTTGAGAAAAACATTGCACACTACCATGTGACTGACTTGCACAATACTCAAGGCAACACAAGGATTCACTGCCATAGACTCAGTGCAAAGCTGCAAGCTGTTGCAGAGAAAGCTGGAGACCTTATGGCAGGTCTGGGTTTTATCTAGTTCTGTTTCGATCACCACTTCCTTACATCAAGATGCAATCTGTATGGCCACTCTGCCCTTTGTCTTTCCAACGCCTATTTGATTTGTTTTAGACTAAATCATTTATCGTAGATTTAATTTCTTGGAACTGATAATGAGTGTAGCTAGAGATGGATCCTTTCATTTTAAAGTCTGCTTTGCAATTTAATCAGCCTTCTCAGCCTCACCACCAGCTTGAAAGCAATGTGGGATGGTTGTAATGGTGAATAAAGAATAAAAATAATTAGACAAAAATTAGATTAATGATTTTATCAGGAATATTGAGCTGCTCTCTATAATCAAGTTTAACTGCAATGCGCTCTTTCAGCACACTTGTACTTCTCTGGGGAGGATTGTATCTCTGTAAGCAACCTGGGGGTTTGTCCGGTGCTGAATAATGACATCCCTTCTCTCCCCTCCCCAGGCTTGTTTCCATCCCACAGCACAGGGACTCCTACCCTGATGACCAAACACCTACATTTCAAAGGCACAGCTGCTTACCGCTCAATGACAGAAATGGTCTCCATCATCACCTTGGTCCAGAGACTGGCACACCCCGGGCCCATGAACCCCACTGCCCCTTCTGCTCCCAGCAGCATTTCGGTTACACTGCCCATCTCCTGCTTCCCCTTCCCGGACGTGCATCCACCTCCCACATGCAGCCCAGCTCTCAGGGCAATGTCGTAGCCCTAACTGTAACAAAAATGTCCTGTTTAGGCAGTTTGGGTTTATACACAGTGTCACTGCAATAGCCAAACACAAAAATGTTTGCATATAGAACAAATAAAAAAACCATTCTATATCAAGAGCAATTACACATTTATCTTTTCAGCAGCAGCATGTTGTTCCCAGTGTTAGAATCCTTCTCCCAGTGACTCGGGCTTTTTAATGGACACAGAAGATTTGGATCAATGGAGGTGGAAGGTTTAGTTATAAGCAAAACAGAAACTACCTATGGGAACTCTGGAGAAACACCAAAGGGGACATGAAAAACCCAGATATCAGATTTTAATCTTGTTCCTTTTCCTGTTCATATATTTCCACGTGTGACCAAGTTCTATGTGTCAGTGTATTTCCTTTTTATAGAAAACATGACTCCCTGAACGTTTACATAAAAATTGTTAACAAGAATGCATCAATGCAAAGGACAATGGTATAATAATATTTTATTTAAATAATATGGAAATGAGTAATGTATTATATCTTAACTGATGACCAAACAGCTTCCCTTTAAACGTAATTGATTTGGGTCTGGAAGTTCAGAAAACAAACTGACAGAATCAAATCTCACTGAAAGTATGAAATTTTTATAGAAGAGTTAATTTTTCAAGAAAAACATCAGCTGCCAAAGCAATGAGACATTTACGTTTGATAAAGATGTTTAAAGACTCACAAAGAAAATTTTCACCATTCCACTATAATAAGATTAGAAATCTCTTGAATAGCTCCAAGAGCTGGAATTTTGCCCTGAACAAAAAAAAGATATTCCCCTGGACAGAGCCGAAGAGAAACTGGGTTAAGTGTCCCCAGCTAAGTTATGTAGGTGTGTAAGAGCCATTTAAAAAATACCTTATTGTAAGTCAGTAGGACTTGGCAGCCCTGCGCTGCAGCGTGCTGCTCCCTGGGCTCTCCCTGCTCCGGGGGATGCAGGGCACCATCCCCCAGGACACCATCCCCTGGGGCACTGTCCCCCAGGACACTGTCCCACCAGGACAGCATGTGTGCTGGGCTGCCCGGATACCACACAGCAAATGGCAGCTGCTATCTTGACCTCACCGCAGTCTTGGAACTGCAACACAAATGCTCGGGGTTTGCCTGCGCCCCGTCGTGCTGTGTAGAAACACCTCCACTTTGCCTGAGCACCTGTAGGTACCAGCTGGCAGCAAGGCAGGGGATGCTGCTGGCTCAGCCCAGGCTGTAACTCTACCTCTGCCCTTGCTCCACCACCTGCACGACACAGACTCCTGTACTGCAACTCAAAATCAGCTTCCTCTGCTGTTGAACCTGTCGTAAGATTTTGCATATTTTTTTACAATGAATCTCATCACTGAGAGATTTCTTGTCTTAAACTTACGAGTCGTAAGCTTTTCCAGCTTGTGCTACTGCAGTTTAGAAAAAAATTTGGGATAGCTAAATTCAAATTCTTTACCAGCCAGATGCTCTTAGTGACATTCTGAGAAAACAATTTGTCTCCTTTATGTCTTATTTCTCAGTCTCTAAGACAGGTGCACTAGTGCCCATTCACATCACAGAGGAAGTGATGCATTAAGTCATGAATGAGATCATATATATATATATATATATGCATATATATATACCTAGACACCCACACGGTTTTAGGTTGTGTGATGCTGGAGCCTGAGAAGCAAGATGAGAAACCCCGAGGCTGACACTGCAAATTGAAGACATTGCAAATGGTGCACTGATGACTTAAATGGTGGGGGAAGAAGAATCACTTTGACTTAAATGGTATTAATTCTTTCCTCTTTACACTTAAAAGGATATTAAAAAAAATACATGTGTGACTGGAAGGGAAGACATTGCTCTTTCTTTCACTCGGGTATGTTTATATCAAAAATAGTAAGACCTTTCTAAAATAGAGATCTTTGTTCAGATGTTGGTTTTTATCTTACGTAATTCCTCACAGACATGCAAATAAAATGAGTATTCCTGAATGTCACTAATGAGGCCTTAAAATTTGTTATCTAAAATCTCAGTGGGATTCTTTATTTGAATCAATTCTGAGAAGCATTTGGTCTTCCTTAAGGACAGTCAGCATATGAGAATATATGTTTCCGTTGACTGAAGAAGAGCTAATGCTACAATTGACAGCAAACAATCCAAATTAAAATGATCACAAGATCAATGACTGTGCCATATGTTGTAGTTCAAGCAGGAATACAAAGAGAAAGAAAACCACGGAGTGGCAAACGCCTGTTAATGATGATCTGGAAATGATGCAGAAGAGGGGCCATTACCACTGGCGTCAGCATTACTCCTCGCTCAGCCCCCTCCAGTTAAATTGAAAGGCCATCATTAAATAACCTGCCTCACTGACTAAATCAATCTGTTCCGTTCCTTCACTTCCAATTTGCTTTAGCTTCAAGCTCTCCCTCTCTTTTAAGGATCTCACCCCATCACTTCCCTGATGAAGAAGGGAAGCCCCACTTCACACCTACCTTTCCTCCTCAAGCGTCTCTGTATTATCCCTGGTTTTGGCAAGAAGGATCCTTTCTGATGATGCTTTCTCTCTTCCTAAAACTCTCTTTAAACTATTTTAATAAACTGTGTCTGGTAGGAGCGATGGGAGCAATACCATGCACTGCTCTGCGTAAAATCCAATCAGACTCTGAGCTTTGTATGTCGCTGTCTACCATCTCCTTCATCCCCCTAAATAATGTATCTCCTTTTTGTCTAGTTTGCCACAATCAATTGATGTTCTGGAGTGCTGATGGTATGCCAAATTACATGCCCACGGGACAGAGACTTATTAACAAGGCAGGCCGGACATATTCCTGGTGATCTCCAGAGCAGACGCTGGCCTTGCTTTGCTGCCCGTGAGCATTCCTGCCTACCACCCTACACATGGGCAGAAAGATGCGCCCGGGAATGGGCAATTTGCAGCATGAACAGCTACAAGCTGGCCTGGAACACAGCCAGTCTCCCTTCTTGCTCCTACCTCCACTAAATACTCTTAATCCCACAAACAGTAACAAAATATTTGGGTCTTTCTTCCTATCAACTGCACATATGAAAGGAGGGGCTACAGCTCAACAGACAGGTCTGATCACATACGGACTCCTGCTGTAAAGACCGTTCGCACTGGGTGAAGACATACCATGAATACACTTGTAACCACAGCACAGAACACGTACACAGTTTGCTCTTCCTTTGACATTTTGTGTGCTTCCTGGTGAAGTGCTGGGCAGCATCGTGCTCACCCTCTTTCTATCGAAAATGATAAATTTTAGAATCTAATTAATTTGCCTCTTGAAAAGTACAGATAGATTAAAAACTTACACATTTGTAAGAGATGTGTTTCTGTTAATCTTTAAGACACCATAACATATTACCTTTACTGACTTGGTGTCAGCTGCTGCAATTTGCAAATGGAAAGACCCACAGTATCCTTTATTTATAAAACTATCTTTAATGAAGTTCAAAGGTTATTCATGGAACTGAAAGATGTTTTTCCCAAGTATGATACACGCTTTGACAACTGCAGACTTCCTTATGTGCTAGAATGCCAGTGACCACATCTATGAGCCAATTACTCTTCATGCTTTTCCTCTAATTAATTTAGCCTGGCAACCTTTCCATCTCCAGCCACAGTGCCCAACACTTTTACAAGTCAGTCATATTGGTGTAATGACAGTGCTGATCTTTGTTCTAAAACCATTTCCCCAAGTCCACACATTGGATCATGAAAAGCAGAAGTTGAGAGGGTAATTCATTTTTCTCACTTAGGCAGACTTAGCTACCCAGAAAATGTTCTCCCAGCCTGTTCCAAATACGGCTCTTAGTTAAAATAACGTGACTCTTTGTCTGATCTTGTCATTCTCATATAACTTTGTCTTTGAATATTTAAGATTTTGCACTTTTCTGATCCTGTCTCCAAATCTTTGGTTTCTTTTATATGACTTTATTTGCATATTTGGAGCTGTCAAGCACTTTTGTTAGATTAATTTCCCAGTAATGCTCTTCCCTGTAATTCAGAACACTGAAATTCTGTACCACAGTAAACAAACCTACAGACAAAGCATGCCTGTTAACCTTGAAAAAGAAATTGGTAACCATCTGTGTTTCAGTAACAAACATACCTAGAGAAAAGTGTGATTTCTTTCCTTTTTCCATCTATTCCGTACCACTCATTTTACAGACAAGGCCAAGATATGCATCATTTGTGAATCACAGCTGTCATCTCTGTCCCACACAAGCAGCACATTTAGGGGTCTCCTGCAGGAACTCCAAACCATATCTAATACATATTACACTGCAGAGATGTTCTTGAAGTACAGGATAATGTAATCCACCTCAGAAGACGTCTTTACTTCTGGAGTGGAGAGAAAGGGAAGCTTTAAATCTATATAATTGTATGCTTTCTACTTAAAATTGAAAGCTAAATTGGAGGCAAATCCCTTAAAGAGACCCTGAAGACCATGGCCAAGAGCACTGAGCCAGGCCCTGATCTACTGGAAAAGCAGCAGCAGAGACCAGTGATTTATACCTGCTGGTGCCTGAGCAGTCCCACAGCCGTGTCGGGGGTCCCCCGGCAGCCCCTGTTCCCGCGGCCGCTTCGGCCACCACCATGCAGCTGACAGCCCACGGGTGCAGCCCTCCGTCTGCAGGACCCAACAGTGGGATCGAGACCTGAGCTAGGAACAGATTTTCTTATATGGATTTGCCATCACAAGCAACATTATATATGTAGATTGACTGGTTAAAAAAGAGAGAGCGCGCTCCTCGTGGATCAATTCGTGACACAACTGCTTAAATGAGCAAAGGATATATCTGCAAATAAGCTTTCAATACCAGATGTTTTCAACCATTTTTGATAGAGGATGGGACAGGAAAAATCCTATGTTCAAACCCAGCTGCTAATACACCTGTGCACATTCATGTACTAAAGAGAAAAGCAGCTTAAGTACTAATGACATCCAAATTACATCTTTCCTATCTTTAATGTTTATGATTCTTGGCTTCTTTTTAAGAAAAAGATGTCATTAGAGCTTAATCAATAGCATTCTGCTTTAAGAAAGGCTTTCTGAAGCTGACAAAACTACCTAGGTTTTGCTTTGAAACCTGCTTGAATTTGGAAAACGATAAAAAGACTGTGCTTCATTTTTCATGGCAGGGAGGTCATTGAAATTTCTCAGGGAAATCAAACAGCGACTGCAAAACACGTTATCTTGCTTTGTTTATGTGCAATGCAGGGCTGAAACCAGGGAGAAGAGTTGCATATGCCGACCGCCGCTGCAGCTCCCCGCTCGCTGCAGGGTGTGCTGCCGAGCAGGAGCACTCGCTGAGCTTGGGAATGCTCAGAAACAGAGATTAATAAAATATAATAAAATATATTCCACCAAAAGATGATTATCTTTGGATTTAGTCATTACTTTACTCAAGGCCACAGTCTGCTCCCGCTCACTGGCACAGAGCAGACATTTTTAACATCAAACACCACCCTGCTCAACATTAATAAAGTGGCAAAATCTGGGTCTGAAGCTCTTCTTGTAAGTGTCAGTGGCTGCTGGGGACTGCCAAGGCCATGTCAGCACCTGCTCTTCCGCAGGCAGGCAGGCATGGGGCAATTGGTGACCAACAGGTTACTTGTGCAAGCCATAAATATTGATAAAGTGATTCATAACCCGAGTGAGTGCTGCACATACACGCTAGAGTTCATTTTGCTCCTGGTCAGCTGATATGACCCTCAGCTCTGGGCATTTCAACTTGGCACCACCAAGGGCCTTGCACAAATAATAAGGCCCTTTAATGGATGATTAACCCTGGAGAAGAAAAAACAAACAAACAACTTAAAAATTGCACTTCTCCAAAGCAAAATTTCTATAAAAGAGAGGTGCGGCACAGTCCCAAGCTACAACAACTGCACAGTCTCTCCCACTGCAAGTAACTGGCTTTTGTTTGGTTTTGTTTTTTTTTAAATCCTAGAGTGCAAATGATTTTTCCCTGTTTCCCAGTGAAATCTGAGGAAATGGCTAAGATAGTCTAGAAGATGTATTTTTTCTCAAGTTAAATGAATGACTTTCTTGGACACCAAGGTTCCTGCTGCCCTTAGTCCAGAATCTTAGAGGCAGTAACACAAATGTAAGGAAGACAAGAAGAAGGAAGCAGAGAAAGAATGGTGTGGCTTTAAAAAGAGGTGGTGCTTTTAATGAGTTTTGAAGTTGTCAAGAAGAAGGATTGCAAATTGCTGGATTGATTGCACTGTAACTCCAGCTCTTGTATTTGTTCTTGGAAAAGACTGAGAAAAAAAAAAATGCATCAAACAAACCTCAAGTGAAACAGCGTTATTTGCTAGAGCCTCAAGAGGCAGAAGACTAATAAAATTTTGCAAAGCACTCGAAAGTGCTAATTGCTTTTTTAGTTCATCTTACAGAGCGGTGGCATTGTAGGGCATCTAAGTGTGAAGAACCTAGAGAGGGGCTAGACTTTCTCAGAGCTGTAGAGATTTTTCAAAAGATGTTTATTTCAAGGAACAGCTTGTGTACTATAGACTTTGGCTGCAATTTTGTGATGCTGCTTCTCTGTCTTCCCTCCTGATGTTAATAAATAAAAGTTATTTGATTACAGTAATTGGAGGTTTGAAATCTGTTCTGGCTGTAATGAATATGCTGTGCTTTCCTAAGAATGAAGAACACAAGAAATGAACTTGTTCAGGGAATTACTAAGAGGTAAAAACTCGAAACTGGGAATATCCAAGCTCAAATTCATCCTGGCTCAGGGTAAACAGGACACTGCTCTTATCATGCAGTTTAAGCCTCCAAAATAAGACCAATTTTGATGCACAAGTGCCCAAAGAAAACATGCCTCACCCCAATTTACAGTTAAATGCTCTTCTTTGATAAACCAGCTGGCTCAGACCAGAGATGAGTTATTTATCAAAGCCAACAGTATTACCTCCAGGAGCATGACTCCTTCTGGGATTTTGCCTCTGATAAGACACGTCACCAGGTTACTGCATGACAGCACCAGAACTGCATTTTTCAGGACTGTCAGTCTCCCACCCTACATGAATGCTGAGGCCACAACGTTGAGACAGAACTATTTAAGGTTGGATTGATTTCTGAACGTACAGAGCACTTGCATTTCCAATCAATTTGAATGGAAACCACAAATGCTCAGTACTTTAGAAAAAAATCAAGGCACTCGTGTTCCTTCATATAGATTTCGATGTCCAAACGTAAGATTTCAAGTGGCATTTGGGTTTGACATTGAAATAGTCAGATATGAAAAAAGTTCTCCCAAGAAATAATAGAAGAAAGCTTGGCAAAAGCAAAAATGAAGGCCATTTCTTAACCAGAGTCCACATGTTATCCAGCAGTGATATACCAGCAGTATAATCTTAATTAGCCAATAAAAGTTTTTAGACAATCTGTCTAGACTTTCCTTTGCCTGAATATAAAACTGGCTTTAAAAGAAATTTATAAACAGCAATGAAAAGTCAATGAAAATCTGTCAAAAAAAGCTTCCTGCTGTTTCACATCTGCATCCTGCACTCTTCTTAAAACATGCCCATTTAAGTGAAATCCTTCACTTTTTAAGTAGGAAAGCCGCTATATTTGGGATTACTGCATTGCAAGCTCACAGTCAGCTTCCTGACTTGCTGGTGAACTTAACTGGAGGACACCTCTCTTAGAAAGCTCTGATCAAGACAGCTCAACATGGGCCTTCGTCTTGAGGAAGCCGAGTCATTAGAAATAATCATAACAGTATAGCCACGTCTTGAGAGTACGCTGGGCTTAGTCCCACTGGCTTTGAAATGGTCTTTTCACCGATGCAGTAATACCACCGATGCCTCAATGGGGGGGTTTAGGTAGAGAGGACACAATTTTACAGCGGAGCCAAGATTTCACCAGCTGAAGAAAACTACTTTTGACTAGCCCCAGGCCAGCAGAGATGAGAGAAGACCTCTTCTCCTCCAGACTGTGCAGCAACAGGCACAGCAGAGCTTGGCAGGGCTGCCTCTTCTCTGTTCTGCCTGAACGTCAGCCCTGTCCTGGGGGGCTCCTGAATGAGCACAGCAGGCATGGGACCAAAGGGCAGCTCTGGGGATACTTGTGAAGAAAGAGAACAAAGGGATTTGAAGGAAAAAAATATTCAGCTGGAAAAGGAACAAAATACAGATATAAGATAAACTGAGTTAATTAAAGGGTTGATCAGACATGTGGATTAGTGAAATTAAAGGGAGAAACAAAATACATTCAGGGAATTAAAATCATAATTTATCTTTAACCGATGCCTAAAAAGAGTGTTTTCTTGATTGTAGCCTGAGATAGCCACTTCCAGATTTTTCACATCTGGATAAAGTCTTCCATTGTGAAGCAGCTACCTGAAACACTTCTACTTTTTAACCACTTTCCCTTATCGAGGAGCCAGGCCATTGGCAGGAATGTGCTGCTACCCCGCGAACAGGCTCACCCAGCACCATCACCGTAAGAACGAGGCACTCGCAGCACCCAGATATACCGACATGCCAGAGCTCAAGCACAGAACGGGGGAACGGTCGATCAGAACGACTCCCAGCCCTGGGCTCACGGGTGAGCAGAGCAGCACTCAAGCCCTGAGCCGCTCTTCCCCGACTCCATTAAATCTGACATCAGGCTGCATTTGCCTAAAGGAGGGCGACAAGCTCGCTGGGGAGCGGAGCTGGAGCACCAGTGGGACCCGCGTCTCCTGCAAGCGATCGCGTTTCACGGGCAGCAAAGGCAATGTCTGTGTCTAACCTTAAGCAGAACATCTTATTTTAAAAGCAAATGTAGACTACGGATGCCTGCTCTTTGTCATACTTGGGCTCTCCCAAACAAACAACAACCCAGTGAAGTGTGGCCATTTATCATGAGTCAGGAGACAGCTTCAGTACTTATTGCAGCATCCCATGTCAGCATAAAATCCAATTCAAATTTCAAATAAACGCCTGCATCTTCAAGTTGCCTTTCTATTACCCAAAGTTTAATCTGTTTCATCTCCATGTTTACACAATGAAATACATTAAGTTCTTTTTTGATAATAAAATAATTGAATAGTTTGCTTTTTCACCAACTTTTTGTTATTAACAGGCCCAAAATGATGTGAACAGAGATTACTGAAAGCACCGGGAGATTTTCTGCTGGCACGGCAGGTTACGTGTGCTGGTGTAAACACCCACAGCATCGCATGATATAGAATCAGTCAAGGCACCTGCCTGGAAAGAGGGAGGGGTATTGTCACCAGGAGTTTTTTGTTTAAATAATGAATATTGGTCAAGTGTTACAATAATGCCAATAGTCTCCCTTATGACAGCAAGCTAGCTGTCCTCCTGATTCCTTATAGATTGAAAATCTTGAAACACCAAAGGGAAAGGAAACAGAACAGCCTGCAATATAAACTGTATATATATATCTTCCCAATGTCCTAGCTATATGTGTAAACCACTTAAAATGCCATATTGCAATTCATATTTTCAGTTCAGATATCTTGCTGAATGTACTAGAGCAAACAGTCCAGGTATTTCAAACACTGTCTTGATAAATAACTTGCCTAAGAACATGTAAGCAAACAGTATAAACTCCATTGATCATAATTTACTACTAGCTATGACTTTGCAAAGAGGGGTACATATACCCAGTTAGAGAGACTTTCTCCTCTCATTGATCTTTTTTTTTTTTCCACAAGGAAGTTGGTCTGAGGAAGGCTTAGATAGCTTTGGAGACAGACCAGAGGGTATTTTTGGCATGCCCAGAAGATGACTAGCAATGCACGAAAGCCATCTTCCAAGAGTGTGAAGGGTTCAGGACGTTTGTCATCCTCTCTTGTCTAAGGAAGGATAAGAAATGAAGAAGGCCGGGGAGGGCGCGTGATGGAAGAGGCATCTTAGAATTATTTATGTGCTGCTACTCCCCCATGGCTATGAAAGCTGTTCTTTGCATTAGCACAAAGTGAAAAGGGACTGTGAAGTATGGAAGGTACAAGATGAGGCAATATTTTGTATTTCCTCCTGGGATGCAGGATTTCAGTGACAGAAACTGGAATAACTTACTGCATTTGATTATATATTACCCTTCAGATGCAGAAATGCATTTAGAGCTGGTCCCAAATGACGTTCCAACAAATTCATCCTACTTTGCAAAACAGACATATCCCATGGGAAAATCTCAGAGTAATCACAATATTTCTATTTTCCATGGGGAAAATCAAAATGACAGCAGGGGCTTCCTCTGCAGAAGGTTTTTTATGAAATTCATTTTATTCCTTCAGGAAAACTGACAAGACGCTTTGCACCACACACTGGAATAGGCACTGTAGGCGGAGGCGAAATGGGAGCCAGAATTCACAGGCTCCACTTCTCCCCCTGGGTAGGCTGAGAGGCAGGAAAAAAAGAGTAGCGAAGAGCAAAGGCACTCAGATGCAATCGTCTAGGAAGTCTGGTTTCACTGCCCTCTGGCAGAAAAAAGGGCCTTTGGAAACAGTTTCTATCTTATCTTCCAGAAGTTCTACGTTTTCACAATCAAAGGCAATTCTGTTTCTGAAATCATTAATTTTTTTGGTGAAACAAATGTGATTTTCTAACCCACTCTCTATGGCAAATCTTCCTTATTCATAGATACTTGTTTCCCTGTCAGATCTCAGTCTTTGCAACCCCAGTCACTTTTATCAGCCTTCATATTATGGCTTTTCATCTCCTTCTCCTAATCCTCATCCCATCTTGCTGTTTCCACAGACTTGTTCCTTCCTTTTATTGTTCAGTAAACCTGAACTCTCTCCTTTCCCCCTACTATTCCCCAAAATATCAGCTTCCGCACTTCAATAGGACCTTCTCCTCAAGCTCTCTAATGCTCAGTAACATACTTTTTGCCCATTCCCCTAATATTCCACCACTGGTTTTTTGCAAATTTCTATTCTTCCCAGCAGAAGATGGATACAGAACACAAATGCTCTTGCCTCTCCAATTCTGCTCCATACTGCTATCTTTACCAGGAGGAACATACTACCTTTGAGATTCAGAAAGACTGCCAAAGAACAAATGAAACAAACTGGATTGGAATGAATAACTTACTGAATCTGCATCAAACCAACTTCTTCACTTCTGCATCATTGAGCATGCACACTGCAAAATGCAGGAGCATTCCCTGGGGTGTCCAACTTTACAGGTGAAAATAAAGGCTCAACAATACATTTTTCTGTTTTGAAATATCAAGGACTTAACCAATCACTTGTTTCCAGCTGATCCACATGATACATTTCACATAACCACGAAAACAAAGTTTTATTAAATTTGAGGGAACATTTTTAAAGGATGCTGGCAGTTATTTGTTTAGTAACAAGAATTGTCTATTTGAATTTTATTCTGTCCTTGAAATGCAATCTCCAAATGTTCAATAAATGCCATAAAAAGGCAGATATTTATCATTAAAGTGACTTATGCTACAACTGTGACAGAAGCCTGTTACAGCTATCCAATAATACTTTGCCGAGAAACCAGCTGTGTGAGATCATTCGGGATGACAGAGTGCAAGTTTCTGCATGTATCAGCATGGAACTGGTCTCGGATTTCACGTAAGCAGATGCGAAGGTAATCATAATGTCGTATCTTTACCACTTTCCTTCTCCCCAAACTACTTTATTGATTTTTTCATGAGTCTATTTGAGAAGGAGGAATTACTCAGACCCCTGCTAGTTCCACCACAGAATTCTAACGCTATTTGGGCAGAGAGGCTTCTGATGCTGCAGTGCTCTCAGGTACATATCCAAACCCTGTGTTCCACCTGCGAGTCCAGAGGAGGCCACGGAGATGATGGGGGGCTGGAGCACCTCCCCTGTGAGGACAGGCTGAGAGAGTTGGGGGTGTTCAGCCTGGAGAAGAGAAGGCTCTGGGGAGACCTTAGAGCGGCCTCCCAGTACTTAAAGGGGTTACAGGAAAGGGGAGAGGGACTCTTGATCAGGGAGGGTAGGAAGAGGACGAGGGGCAATGGGTTTAAACTGAAAGAGGGCAGATTTAGATTAGACATAAGGAAGAAATTCTTCCCTGTGAGGGTGGTGAGACACTGGCACAGGATGCCCAGAGAAGCTGTGGCTGCCCCCTCCCTGGAAGGGTTCAAGGCCAGGTTGGATGGGGCTTTGGACAACCTGGGCTAGTGGAAGGTGTCCCTGCCCGTGGCAGGGGGTTGAGACTATGATTCCTAATGACCATCAGCTTCACTGCTTTGCTGCACGAGATCCTAAGAACCCTATAAGTCTACACCAGGTATTTATCTTCCAATGACGACAAAAGATAGGAAAATACCTATAGCACATACATACCAATGATTGGATTTATTTTTTTTTTGTAATTCAAATTCTTTAATGAGATATTTGGTGCCTACACTCCCTGTGTAGTCAAGAGAGAAATAGGTATTTCAAAAGGGCAACTCAGATCTCATCACTCTTTGTTAGTTCACAGGGAACAGAGTCAACTACTTGGGACATCTGTTATGTTTTAAGTAGGAAGATGCCTCACTAAAGAGGTGAAGATTGCATTCATAATGTTTTGATAACCTAAAAATACAGGCAGGTGCCTAGAGTGTTTCTCAACATCTAAGCCAGGCACCGAATTAATTTTACCCAATACCACAGGGAAGTCAGAAGTCCAATCATCACCTCAAGGACATCATCCATTCACTCCCCTAAACAACATCACTTCTCACAAGTTATTAAAAAAAGCCACAGCAGCATAGACCATGCACAACAAGTAACTTTGCAGAAACACACTTTGCTTTTTCTTTTCCACTATCAGAAGTATACTATTAAACCCTAAATGCAATCCAAAACACCTTTGAGAAGCAAGTCCAGTGCATCTTCTACTAGATCAGTTATAATTAAAAGAAAATCCTATTAAGCCTATTATACCTGACAGACTGCAGCACACAACACAAGTTTACACAACTTTAGAAAGCAATTTTTCTTTTTCCTTTTTTTTTTTTTTGAAATGACAAAACATTTGTTATTTGAGAAAACATTGGAAGGAAAATAATAGACTTCGTAACATTGTTATTTAGCATAACATCACTGTACACCAAAAGGGACAGATGCGTGAACATTTGAGAAAAATAGAAAGCAAAATGGAAACCACTTGAAATGCTCAGATAGAAATTACTTGATTTCATTAGTGGTTTATATATTTATTTTTGCTATATTTGATCCAGAAAACAGGCTCTCAAATAAATGAGTAAAGGCCATTCCCATCAGAAAGTATAATCATTTAACACAACCAAAGACAAAGGAACAGCCCTGCACTGCTGCTTCTCCATCCCCCCAGAGACCTCCACTCCTTCCTGCGGACACCAAGCTGCCCACCAGGCAGAAAAGCACCAAAGGGAGGGGTCTTCAGGACCAGTAATTCACTGGGAAAATTCCATAAGCCTCGAACCATGCTCTACACCATCCAACTCTGTAAAAGCACTGAGGTCCGTGACCCTCTTGAGAGCTGCTGTTTCCTAAAGCGACAGCACCTGAGATACATGTTAAACACCACTTCAACAATATCTGGTTTTCTTGGGCTGGCTTTTGGACTGCACTTCAAAAACGTATTTATAGACCAATTTGTCAATGCGTAAGCTCAGCTGTTCACTCTAACTGAAATGCAGTTTCTGCCCCTTGGGGTACAGCCGAGGGAGATCCAACGAACACAGTTTGCAAAACACTATTC
This sequence comes from Strix aluco, assembly GCF_031877795.1. Lineage (NCBI taxonomy): Eukaryota > Metazoa > Chordata > Aves > Strigiformes > Strigidae > Strix > Strix aluco. Next base: position 12,896,385 of record NC_133941.1, on the reverse strand, counting down.
CTTCAACTAAACAAAGAAATAGTCATGCCAGTGGACAGTACAACACCTTAGCCCATCTTCTTCCAAAACAATGACTCATTCACATGAATATTTGAACAGTGACTCTGTTAAAAGTTGGGTTCTGTTAGCTGCTACAAAGAATAGAAATCATCGATCATAAATTTGGGGCATCATTGGATGATGTGTGGTATCACCCATTGCCAGTATGTTGTGCAAAGCTTCACTAATAAACCGTAAGTATCTGTTATTTATTAACGCAGCCAATGCAATCTTTGCCCACCACAGTGCATCACAGTGCACTCACTAACTTTTTTCACCTTCCTTTCTTATTTTGGGGTTTCTTTTAACCTTGGGTTATTTTGTAAAGTGTCTGCTCCCTGTAATGAGTATTCTAAACCCATTCAATAGGGCTTTAATGGATCAAGAAAAAAAAAGAAAGATGTTTCATTAACATTAGAATATAAGACCAAAAAAAACCAGGATTTTCTACTTGGCAATAGGAATCAGTACTCTGTTTGAGATATAGAGACAGAATAGTCTCCTCTCCCTTCTTAAAACACAGTTGTACAACTCCCTTGTAGCAATGATTTAACTCTCTCGTGTCATCCAGCACTAATTTGTGCTAATGGAATTCCCAACAGACAGCATAAAAATTAAGTTCTGTTACAAAAATGCAGATTCAGGATCATAGCAGGCAGTTGAACAGACCTACAGGAGCCTAAAAAATGCTGTGTGAATCCCTGAGGGATGATACAGCAGCTCTTGGCTTTTAACATTGTCAGCTTCCACAGAAGATAAGTACTGAATTAGAGCACCACAGTACGATATACCACATTGAGGATTTCACAGAAGGTATCATGAGATGATTCAGATCACCAAAACCCGAACCAAAAGATTCAGATCTTTTTAGAAACACAAGTCAGTGTAGAAAACAAATATCAAGGCTTTAGGAAAAGCTGTCATATTTTCACATTTAGGTGACTAAAGGGGTTTAAAACAGCCTTTGCTATGGATAACAAAGCCATAGAAATAATTTCTGTAGGAGGTACTTAATTGCATGTAGCTAATTTGTAAAGAAACCAATGCATTAGGAGATGATACTAATTAATGCACAGATTATAACAGCATACAAAGAAGTGGTTCATCTGATTTCGGTGCATTGCCACTTGTTAGGCCTAAGGGCAATGTGTCTCATATAGGCATGTACGTGTGTGCACACATACGGGTTTACTAGCAAATAAAAAGCTGGGAAAAATAAGGTGAAAAAGAAATTTGAGTTTCTATTGAGGGTTAGTAAAGAAATACTGTTGAGTATAACTGCTGGAAAAGAAAATCTACTTATGAGTGTAAGGAGAAGGATTTAAAATTTCAAGGGTCTCTTCTTTGCCCTACCAATGAATGTTTTTTAATGTTTCTTCTGTTTCTGAGCAAATTCAGCTCCTGCAGCGTGTGCATCTAGGCCGTCCCTGCTGCATGCAGATGTTCTCAACCTTACGTAACAGATGTCTGCGCAGCACTCGAGGATCATGGAGACAGAAGAATTAAAGAAACGAGTAGTTCAAAAAAGTCTTCAGCAAAAAAAGGAGAAAAGAAGATAAAGAGACTGTCACAAGTGTTGCACTTCCTATGTTAAAGTGGATTAAAGTTTATTCTGTCCTTTTTTTTTTTTTTTCTGTCAGGATGATGATAGCCTTTTAAAAAATGCGACACCACAACTAAAGGTCTTTGGAAGAAACTTCAGTATGTATAATCATATCAGCACACTGTTACGAGGGCTTTAATTCCTTTTTGTCATGTCTTTAGTACACAGAGAAAGAAGGCATGCTTTTCCAGAATTTTTCATCTCCAGTCCTTCCAAATGGTTAAGAACATCACCATCTAACTAATTCTTTGTAGATTAAGATACTGCATTACTGACACACTGCTCTGTACAATACAACAGGTCTAGTTTGTGTAAACAAGTAGAACTGTCCTCAAAATCAGCCCCGCTAAGCGGAAACACTTATTTCTGAGATGAAATTGGACAAGGGAGCTATGGAAAGGCAGAAGAAAGAGGTGAAGGTAGCAGACATACAGGTTTTCAGATTCGGGCATCCCCTTCCTTACACAGTTTGTGCTGCAGCCTGTGGAGCAAGCATCAGAGTCTCCACAAGCAAAGCAGCCAGTATACTCATCTGTGAAAATGGGTGGGTTTCAGAGAGAAAAAGATTAATAAATGTATACTAGATCTTTCATTTATCTGTTAGGAGGCATTCAAGTGGTCTTTTACTAAAAACTGCAATATATATATTTCTTACAGATAGCAATTAACCTTCTGGTACAGATTAATCTTTTAAAAAAATCAAAGATGAATTAATCTTTGAGATCCAAGTATTCAGTAGTTTCATTAATAATCTGAAATTGTCCTTTAGATTTTCTATAATTAGGCCATTCCCCTAATTTATTAATCCCATAGACTGCAGAGCATGTTTCAAATCTTCACCTCCTGACACAATGACATATTCAAACTCGCCTGAAGTACTCATAATAAAAGTCACTTTGTGAAGAATTATTAACTCAAAGGATCAAGCAAAGTCTTTATATGCTAAAGCATATTTGAAAACTAAGGATAGCACTCTCTACTCATCCTCACCATTCCTAAGATCTTGGCTGAATCAGAAAGAAGTTTGGATAAAACACTGGATTTAGGATAATTAGCTAGCTATAGATTTGAGGCCAAACATGTGCTGGTACCTATGGATTAAATCTTCCTTTCTGCCAAAATACACTGATTATGAGATACAAGGCAATTGTCTGAGGGCTAACAATGACTGCTTATTGCTGGTGTGTCTCCAACTTTGACTAATTACCTCTGCTCCCGGGCTGTTCCTGCTCCTGGAAGATGCTCATGGTCCTCAGGGGCCCCGCAGGGAAGGATGGACACAAGGACCTCTGCTCTGACACCTCTCCCAACCCTGTTGTGCTTGTCAAAAGGGGGTCGGGGCGGCAGGATTCACCCCAGCTCTGCAATCCCAACAGCCAGGAGAGCTCTCCAACAGCAGCCAGTGCTGTATTGTCTTGTCACAGCCGGGCAGCATGAAGAAGCCAGGACTGAAAAAACTTGGAGCTATATATGCACCTATTGCATTCCCTCGTTTGCACCAGCATACAGACCTTATCATGCCACTGCTTCGTTTATGTATTTAATTGCATGCTGAGCTCCTGGGGTACGGAGTAGCGAGTCTGGGTGCACACAGATGTGGTGTTTCTGCAGCAGTGCTGGGTTCTGATGTCTGCTGTGAGCAGGCAGCTGTGGCAATCCACGCAGCACACAAACCCTGAGCAAGGCCAAAGTCTGAACACAGAAATTAAATGGACAATGCTTTAAGCATAGCACAATTCCTCCTGATGAGCAGCACATGCTTTAGCTAGCTGGAAAATGAGCTAAACTGTGCCTTACCACTTTAACTCCTCTTCTGCCCTCCATCCTCCCCACGTCCCTGCAGGGATACACTGAGTATGCCCTTCGAGTTGGGGAGAAGAGGTAATCCACTGATTTCTAGAAGAACTGGATCTTTTGACTAAGGAAAAAACTTCCTCCCACTGCTGTTGCATTTCTGTTGCTTCTAGCATAAGTTTTTTAATTAGTGTGAGTTTTGATTGGCACCAAGCACCACGTTAATCTACTCACACAGCAGTGACAGGACCATCACAAGTGTGTCCCCCACCCCTTCCTCCCTGTCCCTGCATGGCATGCATTGCCATGCTTTCCTGCTTTTGCAAAGATACTGCATAATTACACAGCTCAGGCCACGTATATTCGGACCCATTCAAATATATTTAATGCTTGAAGTGAAACGATCTTGGTAATACTTCTCTATCTTGTGAAGCCTCCTGTCCTTTCTGTTCCCCATTAGTGAGGACTGTTCATTTCAGGCATTCAGACACATGGCTCTTGACCACTCAAATGTTTTTTAATAGGTAGATCAAGGAGCTACTAACTACACCACAGCCATGAGTCACTAAAATTATTACTGCTTATTGCTTCTTCAGGAGGCTCTTTCCAAACCCTGATATTACAGCAATCACCTGACAGCCTAGTTAATAATTTCTTTTGCATAAAATGTCCCCAAGGAGACACAGCCACATCAGGCACCAGGAAAGCAACCCCAAAACACCATCTCCCCCAAAGAATGGGGAGATCCCATTGCAGTGTGAACCCCCTAAACAGCACTGGGGAGATGGTGACAACCAATCCCCAAAGTTGGGGCACAAGGTGCCATTCCCCTGTAGGGGATCAAGGTCAGGACCTCTATCTCCAGGCAGCACCGCTCCATTAAATATTTAGACAAGAGGATCTTCTTACACTTCCCAGGGTTTTAAAAAACCCAGGGAACTTGTTGACAGGTATTAAATCCCCTCAGAACTTCACCTAAGCTTTATCTCTGTCACACAAAAAAAATCAGTACAGCCCTAAGAAGAAAAAGCAGCTGTACTGAACTGGAGGCAGCACCGGGGATTGGATTATTCCCGTTTCCAGACAAGGCAGGCTGTGTCTATGAAAGAAAGTTCATGCACTATCCCTGTTAGTGTCTTAATCTTGTAGGCGTGACCTATATCACCCTGCATGCAAAGCTGTTTTAAGCAGGGTATTCTTTCAGTTTTATGCTTTATTTTTTATGAAGGACATTGAATTACATGTTGACTACATGAACAGCTCCTATCATTAATTTAATTCTACAGAAGGTCTATAAAATGATACAATATTATTCAGCTAGAGTTTGTCCTTGACATAGGGAACACATTTCTGGTATGATTTTGCAACAGTGGATATTTGCAAATAAAGTCAATTTTAAATTATAATGAACACCGGCATTTGTCAATTCCTGCAGTATTAAATCCAAACCCATTTTCTTTAATACCACATAAATATGCATTTGAACGAACAGACAAATTTATGCAAATATAGGTTCCTTCTGTGATATCAACATAATGAAACAATTCCGGATTCCCCTCTCTAAAGCCCTTTTCTTTTAAGTGCAGCCGCCTTCCCTGCTCACTCCTTGGATTATGCTGCCAAGAGCGATCCATCAGTCTGGGAGCGAGCTGACGCTCCACCTGGCAGGTAGTATAGGCAATTTCCAAAAGCAGAGCGTATGCTGTGGAACCAGCTTTGCAACAGCCGAGGAGATGGAAACCTCTGACAGCTGCTTCGGAGCAACGTCTATCCCGTCCTAGTCCTTTCATTTCATGCACTCACTAATCTGGCTGGTGATTTATGTGATTCAGCAAGTGAATCGTGGACTGTGTTGTGCTGGTTTTATTTAATGCCATGCAGTTACGGGGTGGGAGATCTGCAAATTTGGTTTTGGAATACAATAGAACTTATTTTTGTACAATGATGATGGGTTCCTGATAAGGATATATCATTGAAGGCCTCTGGAGATGGGCCTTGCACACATCACGATAACAAACGACATCGTCCGCTTAGTTTTCCTTACCAGCACAGGAGTCAACTTTAGATATTTAAGTTTCCACACCTTTATGATTCTGGTTTGCAAATCAGCTTGCCATGGATTTACACCTCTGTTCCCTGAGGTACCAATCTAAAGTCCTCCTACGTTCTGGCATCTCTGGGGAAATGAAGAACTATTTACCCTGAAGAATAAGTTACAGGGGTAGGAGCACACTGACACAGCAGTCACACCTTCAAGACAGGTCTCCTCTATGTTTTGTACCAGAACGGGAAAGCAAGCTGGAGATTTCTGAGGAGATTTCTGTCAACAAAATTATGAAGATTCAATTTGATAGCAAAAGCCTCACCCAGCACAAGACGCAGCATGTCCCCGTCCTCTCAGAACATAGGTGACATTGTCCAACATAGTTTGGCCTTCTTGAGATACCATCAGATGAAACCAGTAACAAGACAAACGTGATGCATCACACCAAAGGTCTGAAGTGCCTTGCATCACACCACTGAGTTTTGTTGCCTCCATATCCGAGGCCAGTAATATTTGAGTCTTCAAGTAAAAGATTATGAATTTTCTCAACTGAATTGAGATGCTAAAGAAAAGCAATACAAATCAGGCAGTGATCTGAAAGGTGAACAGGAATAGTATGACACAACTCAATGTCTGGTAACAAGCAGTCTTCACAGAATTTCTAGCTGTGGAGAGATAAAAGCTCAGCATTTTAAAATCTGTCTTCTACCCATGTCAACATAATATAATGCCATCCAGTGGAATAGTAGGAGCTTGATAAGACTCAATGTTTTCTATTTTCTCCAGAAATGATTGAAAACCACTAAGGTTTCAAACTCTCTGAAACTCCGTAAGTAATTTAGGAATGAGAGTTTCTAGGAGCCACTACAGAGGCATTGCAAAGAACTGGAGCAACTTTAGAATCAAATATATGTTCTAGAAAAATACAACAACATTTGGTACAAAATAACATTCATTACTTCTATAGCATTTTCTGGAGGGAGGATGGGCGTTGCCTACCTGCCTCTCTGGAAATTTGCATGAAGGACTCGACTCCTTTTTCTCCATAATTCCCTTCAGATGCCAAAGTGGACACATAATTCCATCCCAAAGCTTTCACAATGTCCACCATTGCTTGTGCTTGGAAGGAATCTGGAGGAACCACACGTGAGAAGAAATCATAGCGCCTGTCATCACTCAACTCTGGTGCAGTTGAGGCATAACTGATTTGTGGGATCTGTAGAAAAAAATAATTTCTGATAAATATACATATTCATATACTTATTGCACTTCTTGCTGCAGTTAGCTAAAGCACTTAGCTTCAGCTGAGCCTTGCTTCATCTTTGTTGTATCCATCTGTATTTCCCCATCATGTTCCTTTACAATGTATGAGTCAAAGAAACAATCTTTTCATTGACTTCAAGTTACACAGAAAAATCGTTAATCAATTGAAAGCAACTGTATATGTACACATTCATAATTTCTTCCTTTCAGGCAATCTTAATCAAATACAGCACACATGAAACATTTTTCTAACTATGTCCTTTATACTGGTGTTCTTGTTTTACTAGCATCAGGTTATTTGGGATCCTGAATGCAGCCAAGTTTAAACCTAATACCAGCCATCACTGGCTGAAAACCAGAAGGACCCTTCATCAGTTTTTGGAGGATGAAGAAGCTCTTCAACATTAAACTGCAACTCCAGATTTAAACAAAAGGATGTTTATTTTTTATCCTCTCTGATGAAGAACAGTCATGAAGATTGCTGAGCATAGACATCTCTGACCCACAAAGACAACCTGGTCACGATTCAGCTCTGTCCTAAAACTCTGCCTGCCCATGACATAGCAGACATTGCTTTTTCTTCTCAGGGCAGACTGCAAAGGAGACTAACAGTTACTTTTTATAACAGAGAGACCAGAATATTGTTCAGGGCTATTTTCTCCTTGATAACAAAGGTCCCTAAGCAGTTATCAAGCTGACAGTATGTTAATCCCCAAAGCCATTATGCAATTGTTTGAGTAACAGTCTGGGACTGCTCCTTAAATTAAGGAGCCTGCCATAATTCTCACTTGAGATGCCAAGGAAGGAAAAAAAAGATTTGCAATATACACAAACATGATCATATATAATGTTTTGAGACTTCTAGACTGCAGAAAGGTCAGTATTTCATGCCTCAGTACAAGCATCTTCTGCATTCTCATATTCTGTCTCTGCACAGCATTCCTACAAGTATTTATTAGCTTTCTTGCCTTCTCAGAAGAATAAACATTATATTTCCCCAGGCTCAATACTGCAAAGGGGTTGGCGCCTTTGGTTCTGACAGAGTTTAGCAGCAGATGAGAGCAAACGCAGCATTTCCACAGAATACACACTATATCTGTATATCTGTATGTACATTTATGACTACTACAGCAGAGTAAAAGCAGACCTGTAAAGCAAAATTGCTGCTGAAGACCCAGCAGATAAGTGAACTTATCAAACCATCCAAAATTATTAAATACCCCAACACTTCTTGAGACATGTTCCTGTGTGTAAAGGTAGTATCTACTGTTTTATTATAAACTGTAACAAGCCATAGCACAGGACTAAGATCACTTCAGCTTCATTCAGCATCAGCCTAGACCAAAACGTGGCTTGTGACCCTTGCTTGAGCCCCACACCGTCTGGACCCCTGAGCAGGGAGCTGGCTGAATCAGTTCCAGGCTTAGGACCACTCTTACTTACTATGAATTATTAAACGTAAACAAACACTTAAACTTTCAGCAGGTGCTCAGGCTGTCACTGTGGATGTCAGAGAACTTCATCCCCAGTCATTTGGCACGGTCTTTCCTTCGGATGTGTCATGTCAGTCCTTTGCATGTCTGCTGGTCTTACAACCATAGATGCAGCTAATCGAGCTGAATGCTAGGAAGCTTTAGGTTTTTAATGCAAGACAGCAGTCGTCTTCAAAGCCTTGCCACATTTATTTTAGATCTGTGGCTTGTGGACAGCACGTTGCCAGCAAGACCTTCCAGTGCTCCAGTCACAGAAAATTACAAAAGTTAAAATTGAGGCTGCCGGGAAGAACACAGCATGGTGTTGACCACTGGTGCATGATTTACTTGCTCAGTATTTTGCCTAGGGGCCAGCAAAGCTTGGGGACCAATCTCAAAGACAAATAGATCGATTACACCAATTTATCAGGGTTTTTTATCTTTAATCTATCTTAGGAATGACTTTCAGCTAACACCAACTACTGCACAGAAAATGCTGGGCACCCTGGCTGTCAAAAGTAAGTTAAATTCCTAGTTTGTCTGTGCCTACAATTGCTGTTGTAATAAATGATCGGTGACATTTTAGGATCGCTCTCTTCTCATTTGTACAAAGCAGTTAACGAAGCTTGTTCAGCTGCTTATCAGCTTAATTCATCTTTTCATTGGATGGTATTATATTAAGTGGAACACTTAACCAGGCTGACTGGGTGCTGTGTACCTGTTATCAGACAAGCATCCAGTATGCAACACGCAGTCCCACACACAGAGCCGTACTGAGATAGCCGAGTGCTGTTTTTTTAAATTATAAATAAAAGAAAGGATGAAATACGAATTTTTATCTGTGGCGATGTTTGTATTCCAACTTGCCAACAACTGCTTTTTCAACCAAAAATCAAAAGGAGCATATTCTGCACTTTTACAAAAGCAAAGCTTTTACAGAATTTGCTCCATTGCTTATATTACTTGGGAGACTTTCTGGTTTTTTATTCTTTTTGTCTGTCCATAAAATATTAACCACTTCTGATTGTTTCAATCACTTGGAGTATAAAAAGCATATATTAGGGATTTTTACCAATGTTTCTTACAGAATATCTAAAAGAAACTTAAAGTTATATATGAGGAGTAGAATTTTCATAAGATTTTTCTGAGTACAGGGAGAAAAGTCCTTAAATGGATACAATCTAGACTGAAGTCATTAGAGTCCAACTTTGTCCAGTATGTCAGAGCATGTTGCAGACACCTACAAAAGATGTTTTCGCTTCCCGCACGCCTTTCCAAGCACACAGGCAGCATCCTCGATGTCCAAACTGAACATCTGTTTGCATCAGTTAAAATCTAACAATGTCTCATTTGTTCTTCTCTTCCTTTTTTAACATTCGCATCCAATTGGATGTGGACAAACCTCTCACAGACTCAGCTGGAAATCTTTCTCCCACACTTCACACCATATGTTCCTCTGCGTTACTGTTTTGTTTTTACCAAGTTTGAAAAATGCAACATCATGTGAACTCCAGTCAGGTCTCAATGGCCAGATCCCCTCTCCTCTCTGAGACCTCTTCACAGGGCTTACACTCGTCAGACCAACATCCAAAAGACAACATAGACTGCTGCTGCGTGCTGATGGCTGTTCATCAGGTAAGCTCACAGACATGCCCCTTCAGCTCCTGCAAAAGCTGAAGTGCACTCAAAAATAAAAATGGATTGATCCAGTTCATCAAAACCCAACCCCAAACTGGCCAAATGTCACCATTCCCTGTTCCCAAAGATGATGTAGGTGGTCTCACCATGCAAGGAGGATGAGTGGGGGCCAAGAAAGAACAGGAAAGGCTATAATTTTATTACTCTCTCTAATCATGAAATTCATCTCCTTGGTCCACCTCTCTCAAGCACATGCTGGTGGCTTCTCAAGAGTGGCCCAGGCCTCCCCCTCAGGGCAGGAGGCTGGAGCCTCCCCAAGTAAACCTCCTGCCCCAGGGTCAGGAGGGCAGTGGCTGGATGCACACAGACTGGATTTCAGATTCAAAGGTGCAGAAAAAAAGCCTTAATAAAGCTATCCACACAAAACCACAGTTAAATAGCTGGACGTTTAATAACCAACTCTTCTCCACCCCGATCAGTTTGTAAAACCACCATTTAGCACTGCCAAAAGGTGCTGAATGATCAGCCCTATAACAGAAAGTCTCCTGCTCATGAGCAGACATAAGATGAATGAGCAAAAGGCAGAACAAGCTGTGGTACTATCCTGGGGATGCCTGAGCAGTAGGTGAGTTTACATGTAGTCCTGCTGCTACCTAGTGTGTCCCCTAAATGTCCTCTTAGACGTACCAATCTCTGCCAGTTTTCTTTCTGGTCTGGTTTTGAAAGCTGCTGATATGGTTCAGGCTGGCAAACAACAGCTATCTGACAGTACTGGCTAGCCTGCGCCATCCTCTAACCACACAAAAAATTGGAAGTTAATCCACTTCACCCAACTTACTAAATAAATAGCACCTAAATAAAAAGGTTTGCACTCCCCCTTTTCTACAGCTTTCCCCATTTTCACAAGTTTTTAAGCACAGCACTGTTCTTTACTTAAGCCATACTAATTCTACTTTTGGTCCTGCAAGGGTCCAGTTTGAGACATCTCACACTCAAAACTTTAGTTTAAAGGAGCAAACTTTCTCTTCCATCACATTTTGTCCTATTTTCTGTTCTGAAACACATTTGAAACATCAAAAAGCTCTCGGGAATTACAGTCTGCTCTCCAAATGGTTCTAACATCTTGGCAGAAGAGTTGTGATCCATAAAGCACAGGGGATAAAAATCCCCCTGGCCCTTATGCAGCAAGGCTGCGAGTGAGAAAAGCCTGTGGTCCTCCTTCACATGCTACATAGCAGCCAGTGTTTGCAGAAGAGTCATCCTGTGCAAGTCTTCACCACCATAACAAGACACGGGTGGGGCTGGAGCTTTCTGAAGGACATTCAGGTGTCAGCAGATGGGTAAGCAGGTCACTGATGTGGGAGACAGATTTTCCTGAAGGCAGACTTCGTGTTTACAGGACTATGGCAAACATCACACTCGAGTTTTATGTGTCGTTTGCCTGGCTGATGTTCTGATTACAGTAAGAATGAATGATTAATGCTGGGAACACTGCATTAGTCAGTGATTAATTAATGTTAATTGATTTTTAACATTAAACATTATTCTTCATTTATTTCATTTTCTTCTGTTAATGAAAAGCGCTCTCTCGATCACACTTGGTTGTCCTGCTAGAAAAGCAGGGCCTGTTTTGTGAGCAGTGGCACCAAAAGCCACAGCAAAAAACACACCAATGATCAACATGTCTCTCTGATGGTCTCCTAAGTCACTTTTTGCAGCGTCAAACATTTTCCAACATGGGGTCTGGAACTGCATATTTCAGAGTAAAAAGCAACTGAAATACATACTTGTCGCTCCAATTCTTCATTTCAAACTTATTTCATATTATCGCGTCATGCCGTATCCCCCTCCTCTTCTCCCTGTTCAATAGACCCTTCTTTTCAAGCAAAACAACAGAAAGTGACCAGCTCCTTGCTAATAGCCAACTGTCTCAACTGGAAACACTCAAGAGACCCAGTGCCAGAAGACAAACCAGCTCTCTCCAAAGCTGCAATAATTGCCAGAAGCACTGGGCTCACTGCCCACACCCTCATCACCTCTGCCTAACTCTGCCGGCAAATTCACTTGCACGGCCAAGAACCTCGTAAATCAGTGGAACCATAAAAATAATTATTGCTACTATGCTACTTCAAATGTGATTGAGTTAGGTTACATCTCCTCTGTAACTTATTAAAAGATTAATAAAATGGTACACCTGAACTCAACTCACTAAATGACAGTAGTCAGAAAACTTCAGAAAAGGCAATTTCCCTAAGGACCATGTGCAATTAAGATAATGCATGAGTATACCTGTTGAGATATTAATGAGCTCCCACCAGGGTAATATTAAGTTCACAGTTTGCTGCATTTTTATTTCCAACTTCCTATTAAGTTTTATTGATATGATTTCCTGACAATAGAAAAAAAAACAACCTACTTTGATAAAGCCTCTTGAACTCATCTCAAGTAGCAGTGCAGTGTCAGTCTACACAAATTGCAAAATCCTGCCAATAACTTAACTTTACAAAAATAAGATGCTTGAAGACTTTTCACTTGGCTGAAAAACACTTTGGTGTGAACTGATGGATGACTAACAATCTTGAATCTGTTTAGGTCTCAGATTTTATTCATGTAGAAATTTATCATGTCAGGATTTAATCATCAGTTAGTACAACTACTCTTTGTTCACCATTTACATCTCAAATTGCATAACAAACAGCTTCAGCATCCTGTGAACTGCATATAATTGTTTTCATTGCCTTGAATTAAAATTATTTGAAGTTTCTAACTAGCTGTTTTCTCTGGGCAAAACTCCTCTACGTTTTCTTCATTTTTGCTTTGTTCCAAAGAGGAAGACAATTTTGCCTGAGATAGATACAAAACAAAATCAGATTATGACTCAAAGCTTGCTAAGATAACAGGAATGAACCTTACTGCTGATTTCCACTTGGCTGGAGGGGGAATTTGAGTTCACTCCATTTGGTCAGGGGCTGACATCCGTGGGGTTGTGCAACGGCCTCAGCTCTCGCCTGCCCTGCAGCAGTCGGTGGCCTCACGGCATGCCGGCCAGCTGATCAGCATGGGGGCATATATAACAAATAATATCTCTGCCTTTTGTTCTCCTCCTCACCAGCCCTTCCATAAACTAAACACTGCTAAATCAGTAGCTTTGGGTAGATTTTCTTGAGGTGTCAATCTAGCAGCGTGTGCCCTGAAAGGTGCATATGAAAACAACTATTACTGCAATTCTTGCTCTAGGGCTCTTAAAAGACTAGGGAATAATATTCCCAACAGTCTTAGGTAATGATGAGAACAAATCCTTCTAAAGTGTTTTGATAATCCCTCCTTATTATGTTTTATGATGAAATTTTAGAAGTAGTGCGTTTCAAGCTGGTTTTTATACTCAAAAATCAAACGTTGACAATGAGAAAAAGAGGCAAAACAATTAACAAAAAAAGTTTTCATGTAAATCAATTTTAAAAGCAATGGAAAGTCTTTCTGTACAGCTCTGCCATAGTCTATAAGGTGTTTACATATGGGAAACCTGTTGCTGTGTGCAGAAGTTACACCACAAGAACAAATTCTCCCGAGCAGTGAACAAAAGCAGCACATCTGAAGAAAGGCATTTGTATAACAGAAAAATTTCAAAACCATTAATCTATTTTACAGTTCACCTCAGTTTCTCTCACTCTGTTTACAAATTACTAAAGCTACTGGTGTTCAAACAAAGCCCTGTTTGCTCACATCACCACCTCTCTTTTGTTATCCCACGGTGAATTCCTAATGATGTATTAGAGATCAACACAATCACCTACAAGGGAATTGGATAGATATTTCATAAGGTACAGGAATACAAATATAAACAACACCAAATACTAATGAGAAGCTGAGTCTGGAGGAGGAGAAGCGCGTTTAATAGAACAGAAATATCTTCAAGAGCAACAAAAGAAACACTAAGAAAATAAACCAAATAAATGATTCGTGTACACGAATTTTGCCTATGTTTTGGTGCCCATTACACCAAACCTCACTGTGCTGGGTGCACACTCACACTACTTGTCCCATACTATGACTTCAGCTAGTATGTGAATGGGTCTTCTCTCAACCTGACCTTATAGACGAAAAGGACTACTAACACGTCAATCAAACAGAGTAAAGCCCCCTTTCCAAAGCATTTTAAAGGAGATGTTTTTGAAGCAGTCAGCATCTGCAGTTGAGGACCTATGTCAGAGCTCCCAAGCCTCATACAAGTTTTTTTTTTGTGGGTGTTTCCAAGCGGGATGGCAAAATTGCATATTTATGAAGAACTATATGCGTTCTTGACAAATCATCAATGAAAACCTGGATGAGGTCACTGCTGTGTGGACCTCTCAGTATCAGATAATTCAAGACTGACAGTGATAGGAGAATAAAGTAGTGTCAGGAAGGGTAATGAACTAACAAAACATGGGGAACTACAGGGAGAAGTTATCTGTAATTTCATTTCACTGAATTGTCTTGCTGTGCAGCATAGACTTCAGTTTCAATACATAATGAATAAACATTAGAAGCTCCATGCAGATTGTTGGGTGGAAATTAAGAGGGAAGGCCAGTCCTGTTAAAGGACTCCCTGTAATTGAATAGTGCAGTAATAGACCTTAACAGAGCTGTTATGAGAGCGATGCATCGCTGGTTTGACGTCCCGACAAGATGGAGCAACGTGGGTTGTTGTGTAGCGATGGATCTGGTTAATAAGACCTTTCAAAATTCACAACTTCTTGATTACCAGTACTATAACGGATGCAAACCATTACTGAAACAAACACCTCCAATGCTACTTTGGTTTTCTCAAATAGAAGATATAACTGTCACTGGCTTTCTAATTGAATGCTTTTTTTTTTTTTTAAATTTATTTCAAACCTGAAAAGGGCATATGAAAGAGCCCATTTTCAGGCACATAACTCAACCTTCATCCCTAGCATAACTGTCATAGCACTGGAATGCTAGGGATGCATTGGAATGACATCCTGAATACTATTGGCAAGCTGGGAGTATTTTCCATATCTACAAGGCCTCTCCCACTTCCTTTTCTAGAATGAGAATGTAGTCATATGAATTATTCCAGAAAAAAATAATTGTAGCAATTAAGGGAACAATAATTACAGCAATTAGTACTGTCCACATAGCATTTTATCAACTCAGACAGAAAGAAGGAAGAAAAAAATTATAAAAACATAGCAAAACAAGAGGTGTCCATACATATGAAATATCCCTATATTTCATCTTGATGACTTGTGCCTAGAACTAGGTCTACTTGTGACAACGATGAGCTTATGGCATATCTTGGGCTTTTATAGCTGCAAAATAGGGGGTGTTCTCTTAGATTTTAAATGCTAAAAGATCCTTGGATAGATGACTTGAAAACAGGATCCACAATTTTAATAAAAATTAGTCTTAGCATGAAAATAAGCATCTTATCATAAGGCTGTAAATAATACTGTCCTTCTAACACCTGTCGCAACAATTTTACATATTGTGGATTAAGAATTCTCCATTTATACTTTCATCATTAGAACTTTCATTTGACTAATCTGTGCATGAGGGTGCCCAGGCACATGAAGACAGATACCTGTGTCTCACTGAATGTATCCCAAGTGGCTAAGGTCTACAGATACTTGTACTGAGTCAATTTATAATGAACCTACAGGCTCACTTCTCTTCCTACACAGGCACAAATTTTTTAAAAAACTTTTTCCCCGACAATGCCCTCCCTCCTCTCCGAGCAAGGTTCTCCCATTCCTTGTGCCTGCCTGCACTTTAACCAGCTCTCACTCGACTGTAGCGCTAGTCCTGGCTCTTCCACACTGCCACAAGACAGTAAAAACACTTGACTCAATCAACTAGAGAAATAAAAAGTTGTATCTGCCATACCGATCTATTATCCTGTAGGAGGAGGTACAAGAGCAGAGTACGCAGTATAAAGCATGGGTTGCAATTCCAGGTTTTTGTCCCTGAGGCAAGACCACTGACATTACCTTCATATGAAACACTTAGCCACCAAAGATCTGCTCAAAGACCTACTACAAATGGAGAAGCAAAGTCATGAAGCACCAATATAGATATAACCTACTTTGCTGAATGTTTTGAGATTTACAGCTCCAGTAAAGTGCCTTTTCTGCAGTTAACAGTCTAATAACCTTTTCCATGGGCAAAGAGCATTCTTTATAATCAAGTTCCCTTGAGAAGGTCCTATGAACCAATTCAAAAAGTTTCTGATTCTTAAAAATAATTCATTCAAACCTTTTGACCAAGCTGTGCCAAAAAGCACAGTTCCCACTGTACTGCTACTACAAAAATAGAACACCTTTGAGGAAGGCAGAACAGGATTTCAACACCACTGTCAATATTGCACATTGTTTTAGAAATAGGTGAGGCCCAAGTGGAATTCAACTGTTCTTTCACTTTGTGTCCTTTTGAGAATTACTTAAATAAAAATCTTGGTCTATGCTGTAGTTTGAACACAAAAGCTTCATACATATTGAAGACTACTCCTTTGAGAGCCAAAAATATGTTCCTCTGTGTATCAAAAGACGTCATGTTCTTTAACATTTCTTAGCTGTTGTGTTACAGCACACCCGCAACAACATAAAAAATAGGTTCTTTTTGTTTGCAGGTATTATTTGTGTTTGCAAGAACAACTGTTATCATCTGAGTTGTTAATTTTTTTCCAATAAATTGTCATACCTTGGGACTTTTTTTCTTTCAAAACATTCCTTCGAAAAAATTTTTAAAAATTACCAGAAATCAGTATTTGAATTTACAGTGAAATTGAAAAAGAGTTTTAGACACACACTTGCCTGATTTGTGTGTACAACTTCCTCTTTGGGCATTAAGTTGCATTTATGTGATCATGAGGATGACTTCTAAGTACTCACTTCTCAGAAATAAAATTATTTTTTATTTATAGTCCTTACATTTTAATTTCTCAGTTTATGTATATTTTGATTTAATACTATTAAATCTGAAATTTAATGTATACTTTGTTATTATTATTATTCCTGGCCCTAGATATATAAGGACTTCAAACTCCCCCATCCCTTTGCAGACATGCATTTCCACATCCCCTGATTCAGGCAGGCAGAGGCACAAGCTCCTTCCCCCGTGCAGGCTGGGTCCATCCTCGCTGACCTACAGACAGAAGCCAAAATTATCGCCTCCTGACACAACACACACGTCCAGACATAGGGAACCTCTTACAGCTCCCACCTGCAAACAAAAATATTCACCTACTGCACGAGAGAGGTTATTGACAATAAAGAAAAAGGAACATGTACTATTCTGAAACTTCAGCACTTAAACGTTTTTAAGTGAAATATTTAACTTAAGAATTTCCGCTGGCTTGCTCATAAACTAGCAAGGCAATAAAGCTCTACTGGTTTGCAGGTCTTGTGGATGAGATATGACCAGCACAGCACATTTATACATACTAGTGCATATTCACTGATTTGACAATACTAACTAGAATATTCCTCCTAGGATACATCAGTTAAAATATCAGCGGTGATTGCCCATCCGTTGCAATGCAAGAGTGCACAGCTCTTCATATTTTAACTCCGGCCCTGATAGAACAAAAGCTTGAGAGCAGCATTAAAATAATAGATGGTACTCTGCTAGAGGTAATTTGAAATCTTAACAAAGCATCAAAGGATCTTGTCTATTATGAGCTAATACTTCAAGCCAGTTTTTAGCTGAACTCACGTAAGGTGATGGGAGTACAGGGACCCTATAACCTTTCTAATAGCCACATTTTTGTAATCATATGGTACAACAAAGCTGCTTATGCAGCAACAGTCTTCTCAACCTCATGCTGTGATTCAAATTCAGCCTACAAATAACACATATGGATATTCTGTCACATCTTTATCCCATGACACACCACAATGTCTAAAACATAAAACGTAATTACAAAACTACTGTATGAAAGAGAGAGAACAAGTTTAAAAGAAGCATATTCTGAATCTACTTTTGGGGTTGTTTACTTCTATCACAGCCTAAGAAAGCATAAGTGGTATCTCCAGCAGATAAAACAGGCAGTGGTATCTCAAAGGGAAGAAACTATTAAATGCTACAGATAAGAAAATAACTTGTGTCAAAAACGCAACTGTATTTGTACCACATTGCTAAAAATAAGATTAATGGTTGTCTAACCCATCAGGTGCTTGGGAATGGGAAAGGATGCTGTCTTAGGTAGGCTCACATTTTGAAGAGGCTGACATCAAGACTTTCCGAGTCTTGCACAATGAAGCAGAGGGAGGCATGGCTGCCTCTTACACAGTCAGAACACATGCTTCAAGGTCTTCTAGATGCTAAAAAATAATCCCTTGAGGACTGAAGCCTGCTTCCTACAGCATGCAGACTTACATCAAGCAAGGCATTCTCAGAAGGGTCACTTCAACCATTCAAAGAAGTGCTTAGCAGAGAATCAGAGCCTGTGTGTGCCCTACACTCAGTTATGGGACATGGCAGCAGTAGGTAGGTTTGTTTTCTTCTCCTTTTATGTATACCATTCCCATACACCATCTGCATTTCCAAAATCCGAGAAGTCAGTCACTATGAACAGATAGAGGAGTGATGTATGTACACCAAGCAGATATATAAGCATAAATATGCTCACAGTGATTGGAGCTCACACATCCAAATACAGACTCACAAATTCTAATTATTTTGAAAATAAATCAGAACCAGAAGATAAACACAGCAAAGCAGCTTTTATGTTTTATTTATGTGTACACATTGCTCCATTCATTGCAAACATATAATTGAACCTTATATTGTCTATGCATATTTTAAAATGTTTTTAATCTGCAAGTATAAATCTCATTGATTTTGAAAGTAGCCCGATAAAGACAACAGTAAATACTTATTCAGCAGACAGGCTGAAATATAGAGAAGCTCAATAGCATAACATAGTTTTCTGAAAGTAATACGCAAACACAGACACACAGAAACCCACTACAGTGGAAACAAATTGCAGTGTGGTACAATGTGAAACAATCATTCTTCAAAGCTTAGTTATTAGACTAAATGAAAGCTGTTGAGTTAGTATTTGAGTATATCTCATAATTGCATTTCTAGGCGAGCATCCGTGTTTATGTTGTGGAAAATGAGGCTGTGATTTGAATATTTATTCCTAAATTTTCAATATAGCAAAGTGTCTTATAGTCAAGGAGAATAAAGCCTATGGACTTCTTGTCTTTACAGAATAACACATCTAAAATCTGTCAATAAAGATTTATCTACATTAACTGTTTATTTACAATTTCACTGTAAAGTTAAACTTTCGGCAAGCAGCTGAATATCATGATGAGTAAAACTGTGTCTCTGTGAAAGACTTTCGTCGATCAGATATTGCAAAATTAAGAATCTATACTCATCAAAATGTCTCCAAGTGGTCTTCATTTTAATGAAAAGTCTTTCAGAGTGAGACCTCCTCCAGCTCCCCTCCCCTAGATCCTCTACAGAAAACCCACACAGGTATCAGCTGCATTTGAAGCAGTAAAATGGTGTTTTAAACAGAGTTTCTGGAGTTCACTTCTTTCCTTATTTCCTTCCACGTAATATTGGAGGTATTTCTGCATTTTAAAATGTGTCAAATACTACAGAAAACTACATCTTTAACATGCTACCACACTGTAGTTGCCTAAATGGTTCTCCTTAAGCTGAAACTATTTTGTTTTGGATTGGCACATTATTAAAAGGTTGAGGCAAGAACAAAACTGTGGGTTAAAAAGAATATGTGTGAGCTCCTATTTGAATCTCTTGCTTCAGTTCTGATCATTCATACCTACTTGCTTCCAACAGATTTTTTCACTTTTTCCTTCCGTCCTGGAAATGGCTCTCTCTGTCCTGACTACACACGATGCCCAGGGTGAAATTGTGGTTAAGTAACTGGAAACGATGAATCCAGAGCTATAAAACTAATCCTCACTTATAAACAAAGCGATATACTCCCCACACCAAAACATCAGCCTGTGGTTATGGAATAGGATCGCTTCCACAAGCGTTGCACCAGTGACGTCAAGTAGCATAAATTCCCTTTAAACTGAAGGGTCTCCTCATGAGCCTGCGATGCCCCAGCACGCTGCCGGGGGAGCCCAGGAGTGCTTGTACCCGCACACAGCACCGTGAGTAGGGGAGAAGAGGAATAAGAAAACATGTCAGGGCTACCAATTAGCATTATGGATATTATACAAATGTCTAATAGTGGTAGCAATCAGGATGAGACTGAATCCATAGAGCAGATTATCTCAGGTCTGCAATGTACAGTCTGAGTTTTCCTTCCTGTGGTAAATTGATTCCTACAACTGCTAGAGATGAGTTATGGCCTAAATGAACACAAGAATAAAAATCTAACTTGTCCGTTCTTTTCTTTTTTTTTTTTTTTTTAATCGACACATATTGCCTTCTTTTACAATATGAAATTCAGAAGAGCATTTCAGAGTATCTAAGCTGCACTGAGTTTCAGCGGCAGCCAGTGTAAACAGCAAAGAACTATTTCCTACAGTAAGTAAAATATACTGTGTGTGGGGAAGAACACAACTACCTATTTTTATCTCATATCCCTTACAAATGGTGTGGTAAACAGGAAACTCCTATATACAATTTTAGCAAAGATATGATACAAATGTGTTCTCAATTTCAGATATCTAGAGCAAAGTCTCATTTAAGAATAGCACTTACAAGTCTTTTGTTCAGATGTGTTTATTAGTGCTAAAGCAGTAGTCTGGGATATTAGAGTTTCCCTCTGTAAAAAAACCCTTGATAGATTATTTGTATCTCTCTATTAAAAGTTATCACTTGCTGCTGCAATGACAACTCTACCAGAGGAAAAATCTTGCCGTTAACGCATAGCAAGAGAAAGTTAATGTAAGAAGGTTCACTGTAAACAGATGAGCTACATAAACTACAGCCAGGACTAACCTTGAACTACGAACTACAAATTGCATGAGAACGATACGAGCATGATGCCAGTCCTCCAACATGTCTCACTGAAAGGTGGCATTTATTTCAGAGCTCTGAAATGTAATTGGGTGAAAGATGCTGGTTTCAAGCAAACTTGCACTTGTTTTCAGTTGTCAGCTTTCACAGTTTTAGGGGTTTCCAAACAAAATAGCTGGAGCAGATCCGTCGGGTGGGGCTGGCAGTGGCAGGCGGTGGGAAGCAGAGCCAGGTTCCTGGTGCCAGCTTCCCAGGAAGCCCACCCTACGCTCCCAGCCAGCCCTGGGGGGGCTGCAGCCCCCGCCATGCTCAGCGACCCCCTGCTTTCATCCCCACCTCCCTCCAGGTTCATAACACAGCTGCATCCCCGCTGCTCCGCAACCCAAAAAGCGAAGATGGGAAAACCCCAGCCACTGAAAAACTCCAGCCTGTGGCAATAAGCTTCCTATCACCTGAAAGCACTGCAGCAAGGCTGGGTGTCTTCATAAAGGATATTCTCCTGGTGAGCTACAGCTTTCCAGCACCAGCTGACATAGGCTGCATCAGGTAGGAAATCAGACCTGATCATAAGGACCATAAGCCTTTCCTTGTGAATCTGTCATCTCTCAGCATCTGTCGTCATATCCCCAACCTGGTCTTCCTCCTCCCTGGCCCCGAGAGCTTTACCCTTAGCTTCCTTGGGAATACTCACATGACTGCACTCCGGATGGCTTTTCCTTAAACCTGTCATCTTCAAACTCATCCCCAAACGCCTCGGGTCCCATTCCCCAGCAGAGCCGGCTGCCCTGCAGTCCCAAAGCACACCAGCCTTTTCTCCCAGGCACCCTCCCCAGTGAGGTGCAATCAACATACTGCCCGTTGCAGTTGCTGCCTTCTCCTGAGAGCTCCCCGCTGGGGTGGGAGACCCTCATATTCCAGCACAGCTGGCAATGCCCACTCCCACCGACTGACTGGCATCTGAAAGTGGTTTTCCCTGGCTTCCCAGACAAGGCATCGCCTGCTTATCCCCCAAGGATGAGCACCATGTCCTTAGGACACTGAGAGAGAGGCAGGGACCACTCAGAAGAGCATCCAGACCGTAAAAAATGCTCCGCTTCCCCTTCCATCGCCCACAAGGTCAAAAATTTACTCCTTTGAGATAAGACAGTCACGGGTGGCATTTAATATTCTTTTGGAAAGTTTGAGACACTTCTGTAGGGACACTGGGTTGACCCTGGGTGTGGGGATTGGTTTCACCAGGGAGACTGCATGATTATATTTAGACTGCCTTTGATTTCATGTTTTCTTTAATCCAAAATAAACATTATCATGAGTAAAAAGGCCTGTTGTGTCCTCTGAGCATCAGAAACTGAACAAGGTCCTTCAGGACACAGATTTAGGCATAAAGGAGAGTGAGGAAATGCGGCAAGAAGAGATATAAGTGAGAAAGGATTATAATTATGGGAGAAATCTGCATTTGACATTTCTTCAACTACATATACAAGAATTATAGGACATAGTGAAGTTTCAATGAATATCTGTACCTTTTATTTCCTTATATTTCATCTCTGGCCTTTTACAAAGTGCATCATCACCATGTAATTCTACATATATATAAATATTTATGTATTATTACAGGAAAAACACAAGGCAATCACACTTTTACCTTCACTGGTTTTCTTCACCTCAACATTAAGTTTGCCAGCTAAATAATTACATTTCTCCTTATCTAACTTGTGGGAAAACAAATTTAATAACAGAAATACAGTTAGAAAGACAAATACTTAGGGGAGAATAATTTTCAGACTTAAACTTTACAAGCTCAGTAGATTATTCTGGACACTGGATAATTACTTGGCATGTCTTTATCACAAAAGTGCCCAGACATTCTAATTAATCCAAATTACTTTCTAAGGGCCATGTTATTAGACACATGCAGAAGCAACCAGATATAGAAATATATATATTTTTTTAAAAAAAGTCTCTAACAGCTCTGTCTTTCAGCACCCTGATGAAAACCACACCACAGAGGCCACCAACTTCTTCCCTCATATGGCAGCAAGCCCAAAGCAAAGGCGAGGAAAGAAGCCTGTGGTGAACTCGTGTGCAACAAGAAACGTTCAGAAAAAGCTGCACAGCTTGAATCATAGAGTCTTTTTTAAAAAAGATAAAAAGTATCACCAAAACAGAGAGAGGGAAGGATCAGTTTTGTCCAGCTCCCTGAACTCAGCTCCCTGATGTGGCGAAGCTACCGGTGGCAAAGCCAGGCAGCTGCCAGCCCCAGCAGCCTGGGCACAAGGTGCCCATTTCACTGACACCATGGCCCCCAATCCACAGACACCCCAAAACTTCCCCTGGGTCACCAATACCAGCCAGGCTGCAGGAAAAGCCTCTTGCCATTAAGACAGCTCCTTGCAGCAGCCATACTGCAATTTTACTGTCGTAACCCATCCAATCAGAGAACGGTTTGGGTTGGAAGGGCCCTTAAAGCCCATTCAGTCCCACCCCCCTGCCACAGGCAGGGACACCTTCCACTAGCCCAGGTTGCCCAAAGCCCCGTCCAACCTGGCCTTGAACCCTTCCAGGGAGGGGGCAGCCACAGCTTCTCTGGGCAACCTGTGCCAGTGTCTCACCACCCTCACAGGGAAGAATTTCTTCCTTAGATCTAATCTAACTCTACCCTCTGTCAGTTTAAAACCATTACCCCTTGTCCTATCACCCAACACAATACTGTTCTTCAGTGACCTCTTATTTACTTCTCTTTTTATCTATCTATCTATCTATCTATCTATCTATCACTCCTTCTCATGGGAAATTATAAATTTCTAACTCTTGTTTCACCTCCAAGTGAAAATAATTTTGCAATATTCTCATATGCAATGCAACTGCACACAGAGCTCCCTTCTGAACTTATCTGGTGCTTCAGCCTGCATCGCAGCAGGATGCCCTAGCTCCGACAGCTGTGAGCCAGAACCAGCGCGGCTGGTGAAGTACTGGGTGATGGAACAGGCGTAACTCTCTTCCTCATCTCTCATGTGGCAATATATCACAGAGAGGAACTAATCCCTCGAGTCAAAGGAATGCTGGTAAACTGAGTCACTTGAAGGATTATGGAAAACTGCAGAAATCTCTTATGTTCTTCATGTGATTGTTTTCATCATCATTCATCCTCTTTAATAGCCCTGTTAAGTATGATTTTCCTTCAACCGAATACAAACTTTCAACTACTTAAAAGCTTCTCTTTAAAAGAAGGCAATACGTACAATTTGGTGCAGCAATTTGCCCAAACAGAAACATTTCTCCCCCAGGTAATTTTAGGCCATCCTATAAAAATCACATAGATGACAAACATTTTTAAGTGCCTGGAGCACCAAATGGTACAGAGAATTTCTTATCCTTCAAGAAAATGTTTATCCACGTCTGTGATGAAACTGATCCTAAGTAAAATGTACCAATAGCCATTTTCAATTAATAAAACAACCTTTGCTAGTCCTCATCTGCCTTTCTCTTACCCTTGCTGAACTGGCCAATGTTAGTCCATTATTAACATAATTTTCAGTCATTAAAATAGGATTACATTCTCTACCAAGTGTCCTTTTGAAGTTTCGCGTGTGCAATTTGGTGTAAATTGCTGTCAGTATTCAATATACGGGATATTACATGCAATCGTTAATCAAAGAAAATGTCTATGCAAAGTGCATGCCTAAAGTAAATTAGGTCTAGTTTGTTTTCTCTCCTAATAGCAGAATTGTTACAATAGACTTGACTTGTTACACACTGTCATAGTTGCATATAGCTGGGCTTGTTTACACTTCAAAATTGAAAGAGAAGATAAACAAGTGCAAATAAAGTCACTTTTACCCAGATAGTTTCAAAACAAAGGTGATATCTTTATTCTTGCAATTCCTTTAGCAGGAAAGATACAGGTACTCTGGAAATTTGAATGGTACCTGGATGACCCACATACCAAAATGTGGAACATCTTTTTCTTCAACTGACCACTTGGGCTCTCTCTGGCACTGGATGGGCTTCTTGGCTGGTTCATCCCTATGCCTACAAGGTGGCTTTAAGCTCTCAGAGATCAAACTAATGGGGTCCCTAGGCATTCCTCTATCTTTGTAACCTTTCTTTCCATGTTTGACTCACTCTTAGTTGTGGGGATTTTGCTAGCAGTTACATCTTGAGGTTTTGCATAAGATTTTTTTAGCTGATCCATGCACAGGGCAAGTGAGCTTTGTCAAGATGAAAGAGATCGCTCTGACCCTGAAAAGCTCCGAAGATAAAAGGTACAGAACTCATTTCTGGAAAGCACTGAATATTTCAAGATCCCTACTCTATGTAACAGGCTGCTAATGTTGGAAGTCCTTGTGCTCATTGTTATTTAGGGTTTGATTCTGCAAGGTGTTAATGCACCAAGCCAACAAAGCAGAGCAACCTGTTTACTTTCAGGAACTATGTGAAGTAAGTGAAGTATGGAGGCAGAGCAGAGGAAAAGCTGCAGGCAAGAAGAAATTATATGATACCATATTATTTTCCCTTTTATGAAATAAAAATTGTATGGAGAGCATCACATCCTCAGCTGGTGAAAACTGTCATTGGCTTCAGTGGAGCTCTACCACGTCACACAGCCTGAAGATCTGATGCACAGAATTAACACTGCAATGAATGGTGCTCTGCAAATAATCATGCATCTGTATTTATCATATGAAAATGAGCATCATGACATTGGAGATCACCTCATGTTTATGCAGGTGCAGTTTATACCCTAAATCACTATATTTTTTTACTTCTCATTGAAGAGATATTTCTAAAAGAAAGTTTATGCAAAATGTTGGGTGTCAGATAATTTTGAACAACTGATAAAAGATCTTCATCAGCTATCACCAGAACAAATTAAACAGTGCCGGAAGGTCCGTAGGAAGAAGAGCTCATTTTGATGGTGGTGATGGGATGTGATTTTCCCTATTAGTCCCTGACCAGCAGGGCAACGCTCAGCACATCATCCTCGCTGACAGAAATTAGACAAGCTCCATGACCCATGTTTACAGAAGCCTAAAGCCATCACAGTGGTTGAGCTCACTGCAAGAACAGATTGGCCCTTCCAGCCCCAATTCCACAAAATGAGGAGAGGGGAGAGAAGAAGGGAGCAGGGGGAAAAGGAGGGGAAGAGGACACAGGAGAGGATGGGGAAAGGAAAGGGGAAGGAGTCTTTACTCTCCACTTGAAAACATTTTGAGAATTTTGAATGAAAAAAGTATCTACATGAATGCTAAATGTCAGTGTTCACAATGTGAGCTTTCCCAGACAAAAAGCAAACTGGGACAGTCTTCTTTCTGTGTGATAAGCTGTAATAAAACATGAGTGACAAATAAAAATCCAGATATTTTTTCAAACACTCAGCATATGACTTCTGTTCCTTTGTTGCACCTCCTGCTCTGACTCCATGGCACAACAGCATTTTTATCAGGATGCTGGTAGCTTTTTAAATGCCGCCTCTTTACACTTAGATCTTGCAAGTGTCTATCAGATTCCTAGGTGTCAGCTCTTGAAATAAGCATAGGGGGTTTTATTTCCTTCTTCTTCATTACTTTTTTTTTTTTCCAATTCCCTTTCCTCCAGTTATTTATTCCTCTGGAGGGTAAAAGAACAGCGCAAAGGAACAAGCCCCTTGTGAATACTTCATCAAGATCTGCAGACTTGCTACTAATTACTGCAGTCACAGTTATCAACCTTACAAGCAGTTCAAAAGGATCAAGCCAGCGTTTCGTCACCGAAGCTCAGCAGGTTATGCTAACCCTGCAGTTTACTGAGGCACTGCATCACGCCACATTTTCAGAGCCGAGAAGCACGGGAATTTTTAAAATGCTGTGTTCTGGTATCACAAGCAACCAACAGGAAAATTAGCATTGTAAAATGGCAACCTAATTTAGATAAGCACTATGTGAATCCATCTAATTTTTATACAGAGTCATTATATGGTCACAACTGAATGACTCAAGCCTCTTTCTTTTATTTTTTTTCCGCCCTCCTAAATAACAGTGCTCTGGGAGTATCCTTAGTTAGTTATGCATTGCAGCTAGCTGACAGTTCACTGGCAGGCATTAAATGGCAGGAACATTATTGTTAATACCTCAGGAATGACAGCTGTCAGTCAGGGAGGATGGGGGGGACAGCAGCTCTACCCTATGCCCGGGGACCCCCTGAGCAGCCAGCCCCAGCAGGGCACCCTCGCACCCCTCGCCAAGGATGCTGGCACTTCAGCTATCCCCAAAACTCCCCGTTGCATTGCTTACCGAGGTGTTCACCAGGTTTTTTGGTGATTTTTGTGGAGCTCCTCAGCAGCTCCACAAAATGGTGGCCAACCACTCTCCACTAAGACAATGTCTACTACTTAGAAGCTCTTGTCATCACACATGTGGGCACAGGCGGGAGACTCACTGTAGCTGGCACGGGTGCCACCAACCCCCTGGGCTGCATGGTTTGTAGCCGGTGGGTTCCCCCTGCATCGCTCTCCAGTGCCCCCCACTCACTGGGGCTGCTGGGAGAGCGCTCAGCACTCGCCGCACTTGGAAATACGTGCGTGGAGCTGCTTTATTTTCAGGCTTTGTTTTCCTGCGGACTTCTTCATAGCCAGAAATGCCAGAAGATTTTAACATCCATGCTGACAGCTTGGAAATCACCATGTTTAATAACAGAAAGCTGAAGGGAAACTAGATAAACAGAAATACTTTCCACTCGCATACTGTCCTGGTCCATTTACGTTATATTCCAGACATGCAGGAGATTTGTATCTATCTAGGTGCTTACACCGATTCCATCACCATGGTATCCCAGCAGCTCTCAAGTCTTTAAAAATAGAACTAATAGCATTTTCTCCTTATTTCTTCCTTTCAACCTTTCAAGAGAAATGCTCTATTCATTTATGGCTTTATTTTATTTATTCATTTGTTTGTGAAAGAGGTTGAGTGAAGCACATAGCTTCCCCTTCGTGTCAAGAAAAAAAAAGAGAAAAGAAGAAAAAATGAATTTAAAAGAATTGCCTGTGTATGAATCCCAGTACTGATGAGTGCTCATATGTCCTTGGGGACTCTTTCTCCCCAGCCTGATCCTGGCTCCAGTGGAATCTCTGACTCCCCAGGGGAGATGAGGGGAGGTAGAGAAAGGAGCACAGCATAAGGAGCATGGCCAGCAGGTTGAGGGAGGGGATTTTCCCTCTCTGCTCCGCTCTCATGAGACCCCCCTGGAGTGCTGTATCCAGCTCTGGGGGCACCAACATCAGGAGGACACAGACCTGCTCGAGTGGGTCCAGAGGAGGCCACGAAGATGATGGGGGGGCTGGAGCACCTCCCTTGTGAGGACAGGCTGAGAGAGTTGGGGGTGTTCAGCCTGGAGAAGAGAAGGCTCTGGGGAGACCTTAGAGCAGCCTCCCAGTATTTAAAGGGGCTACAGGAAAGGGGGGAGGGACTTTTTATCAGGGAGGTAGAGATAGGACAAGGGGTAACAGGTTTAAACTTAGATTAGATGCAAGGAAGAAATTCTTCCCTGTGAGGGTGGTGAGACACTGGCACAGGTTGCCCAGAGAAGCTGTGGCTGCCCCCTCCCTGGAAGGGTTCAAGGCCAGGTTGGACGGGGCTTTGGGCAACCTGGGCTAGTGAAAGGTGTCCCTGCCCCTGGCAGGGGGGTGGAAACTATAAAGCCTTTAAGGTCCTTCCAACCCAAGCCATTCTACAATGCTATGATAATCAAGAGCAATCCTATACAGAGTTTAGATTAATCAGTGCAGAGATCCAGACTCAGGGAAACAGTCACTGCAACCTTGGTACTGCATTTTTTTAATCACTTGCAAACTCAAGACAGTGTGTCTGACACCGTGCACACCAGGTACAGATGAGAAGGCTTCTGCTACTCCAAGTATCCAAACTACAGGGAAATGGCAAATCAATCTAACACTCTAAAGAAAGGTGCCTGGCACAGCATGGGACTGTCACAGAAGAGACAAATGGTCTTCAGATCACTTTCCCCACTCCACTGTACCTTTTATTTTTTTACCAGGTTGAAGGAACAGACTGGGGTATTATCTGTATTTGCTCTTTTACCCTCCCTCTCAACATATTTTTTTCTTAATAAGATGGCAAAAACCTTGCAGATCTCTTGACAAGTTTTTCTTCATCCCTACAGCTTCCTGAAGGTACCCCAGATACGAGCCCAGCCATCAGAAACATGGATGTGACAGATGGGAGCACGTCCTGACCTGTGCCACAGGGACGGGACATTGGGGCTGGCCTGGGGGGAGCAGCACTCCTGCCTGCCTGTGGGGAATATAGCATGAGCTCCATACTGGGAGATGAGACACTATTGCATGGGTTCCTCAAGACAGGGGACCACTGGAACCTCCCCTGGGGACCTACAGGTTTTGTGTACAACACTCCACTCTTTCCCAGCAGTGTGTCCCCAAACCCTCTGCTTTGGAGCTCCTCATCTACAGACACATCACAAAACACGGCAGAGCAAAGCAACAAAATACTAAGTAACGCAGTAAGGGATGACTCTGTCTGCTTTCTGTTGTCCCCTGACAGAAGGAAGAAACTTCACTATGTTCATTTTATAGCTCTCAATGAGAAGAAAAAAAAAAATATTACAGCAACACTCATTAAACCAGGCAGGAAAACTTCAGTTCTTCCATTGGTATCTTCTAGGACTATGGAAATTAGAGATGGGAAAAAAAAAAAAAAAATCTTTTGGATCACCTATTCCATATCTAGGCCAATGCGGAGGAGTATTCCCCACAGATTCCCGGCCTCTCTCTCCTGCTTACTGCAGAATAATTACAGTGAACAACGTGACTTCATGTTTCCCCAGAAGCAAGCTTCCACATCCTTCTCATATCCACAAACTTGTAGGGCTCCCATGGACAACCCAACTTGGCCTCGAACGCATCAGCAATTCTCATTTCCAGTAATGATGCGGCTTCAGCATGCGCTGACGGAAACATTTTTCATCTCAGACTTCTGGTCACATTCAGTACAAAAGTTAACCTCTGAGATTTATTCTATCCCATTTTGCCACCATAATAGAGAAGGAAGAGATACTAATTAGCTCAGTGCTGTTGCAGGAATGCATGAATATTAATGCAACCATCCAAACTAATTTCACCAATTACTACTGTTACAGCAGCTCTATTACAATTCATAAACCGAGGATTGATATGAAGATCACTCTTATTAAGAGAATGAGAACAACTGTTAGTAGAGCTCTATCATGCCTCAGATGACACTAACAAGGTTAGAAACTTTTTTCCCCTATATAAAATAATAAAAATCTATAAATATTTTAAGAATGAAAAAAGTGTTCATTCACTAGGAAAAAATATCCCATCCAGTTTTCAAAGATGCTTTTATAGCCATTCATCAGAATGGTATGATCTATGACCTGATGTATTATTTCACCTTAAACAGCAAGGGTCAATGCCTTTCCGCTTGTGACACTCAGTTACGCTGGCTCTTTACCCAAAACGTTAATGTAGACTGCCTTTCTGTTCTAAAATATACACAGAGCTTCCTTCATCACAAGTTGAACGCAGGGAAGTTTGTCATCTCCTGTTCCTAAATTGTCTAGCATGGAGCATATAACACAGAGACGGAAAGACTCGTTAAACCAATGAACTGATTCCTGATTTGGGATTTTTATTCTCTTTCTAGATTTCACATTGATACTCCCCTTTAAAGTGTTTGAGCTCAGGAAGGCATCAGTATATGAAATGGCTGATTGATTATATGACATTTTAAAGCTTAAGTGTACTTTTATTATGCATATAGCATTACATTTTTGTATTTCTTTCCTTTTGTAATGGGTTTTTCCCCCCTCTCTGCAAAAACTGCCAATACTTGGAAATTTAAAATCTACAGCAATTACAAAGAAATTAAGTCATTTCCTGGGGAAAAAGAATCATGATATACATTTAGATTACATTATCAAGTTATACTGATTCAGAACAACAGTAAAGTATCACTTCTATTTCTGAACTGAAGACGGCCACTGCTTTACAAGTGTCCATCATGATTTAAATAACTAGTACCTATACATATGCATAATTTATGAGATTCACAGCACTATGAGACATCACCAAGCATCTGACATACAAATCAGAGCGACAAAAATTGAGCTCTCAACAAAGCAAACAACTAAATCTGATCTTGATACTGCCAACTTTTTTACCACAGAAGACTTGACTAAATATTGAACCTACGTACCTAACATGATGCCAGATGCTTAACAAAGATCTTTTATATTTCAGGGAAACAGCAACTCAATTTAAGAAATAACAACACAAAACATAGGGTCTAAGCACATATTTGCTTTCCTGTTGCTTATGATGCATAAAAGTAGGAAAAATGAAACAAAGAAAAAACCCCACTGGTAATGAGCAACGACAGGGGAAGCCGTTTTAAAAAAAAAAAATTCACACAGACCAGGTTATTATGGACTAGATGCAAGACTCACTGATATTATACAGTATTTTATATCCCCTAATGGTTTGCAATTTTAGAAGAAAACGGCTTCTCTGTGAACAGCATGGAAAGATGCAAGAGAACTTTGAGAGGTTTTTTTCTCTGCTTCCACCTGCTGGTCAGACCATAATAATTTTCGATCAGGATGAGCACTGCTGATGGAGTTAAAAACACCTGGGAACCAACTATGGATGGGTCATGCCTGTGGCCAAAGTCCAGTCACTGCATTGAAGCTTTGCTGACATTCCCAGAGCAGCACAATGGGGCATCAAGTTGCTCTTTGCTTTCTGTAAATGCAGCCTCAATATCAAGTTTTACAATTATAGTCTGAATCACAATACATTTATTCCCTTGGTGGTATTGACAAATTCATGTCCAAATACTGGACACGTTATTACACACAACATAAAAAGAAAGCAAAAATGAAAATATAGTCTCTATGACAGCACCATGATTTCTATGGTAATACCAATGAAGAAGAATTCAACAAATAATAATAATTTGGGTGAAAACCAGTCTCAGTATATTTCAGAGGGAGGTTTTTTTCCAGAAGGGACACTCACTGAAAATTGGAATAGAGTCATGAAAATTCTTCCTAGAGATAATTACTATTAATGACTTTCATCCAGGATGAATATCAAATTAGAGCTAAATTCTGTTGTGATGTGCACTAAAGTACATAACTCAGAATTTTAATGTACATCTCCTGCACTTGCTAAAAATCAGATTTATCTATTGCAGTAACCATCATTGTAAGCATTTCTGTGAAGCAGTCTTCTACTCTTGGATAACAACCCCTGTGGATGCCGCCCAAAACGTACGTATGGAAGCATTGCTGATGAGATGAGACCATCTTTTTCATCTCAAATGCAAACCTTATTTTTGGAGTACACAGTACTATTTCGAACGGCATTTGTTCTATTACATAGAGCAAACAGAAAGTATATCCTAAAATACATCTGAAGTTTGGTGTTTGAAAACAACGAGGAAACCTCTATAACACTGGAAACCCAAGAAACAGCATGTAGGCACACAGCAGCTCTCTGCTGGAGCATCTGTCCCGTGGCCACAAGGTCACTTTTTGACCCCACTCTGCCCACCAGAGAGAAGTACAAGTTGAAAATTGCTGAAAATCTGAACATCCTTTCACTTTCTGAAATATGTACTGTAGGTAGTCACCAACCCATGCTGAGATCCATTATGAGACTGAACACTTAACATTTCCATGTAGATCACAGCCCTTCCCACTCCCTTGAGCTCTCATGTCCAGCACAGACTCAGACCCAACGAGGTTCAGCACCATCACCTGAACATCCCACCATGTGGGAAGCTGCTCGTGGCCAGGCAATGCCCAGGTTGGAAAACCGTCTCCTGTGCATGGAGAAAGGAGATCTGTCCCAGCTGGACCCAGCAAGGCTCCCCCCAGCACCCCAGGTGTTCAGCTCTGCCTTGAGACAACAGTCAAAGAAACACTCACAACGTCTTGACACCAAGTGACTGACTTGATTGAGAGTTATACAAATGTGCTTATACAAATGTGTTTCTGTACAAGATTAGAAAGCACCAAAACCAAGTGATGTACTTCAGCTATTCACACAGGCCTTTCTCATTCTCTGAATTAATAATTTAATGAATTTATCACATGCCACATACATATACAGACAAAAAGGAGCAAAAAATAATGCAAAGGGTTATTTCAAAACAAATTAAGTGTGGCAATGTGAAAAGACCACTTCAGAATGAGCCCTGTCATACCCCTCAAGCAGCAGCTTTCATTTGCTTCCTGGTTTTTTTGTTTTTTGGTTTTTTTTTTTGTTTGTTTGGTTTTTTTTTTAAATAAAATACCTCTCTCAAATATTTTTCATGTCAGCCCGAATACAAAGGACATCAGTTCCAGCAGAAATGGCATCATGCAGACGAATCGTAGGAGGCGGCGTCAGTGGTAGCCAAGGATATGGATGAGATAGAGATTAAGTTTGTCGTTTTGGTGAACCTGATCAAACAAGACCTCCAAGAAGCAGCTATTTATAAATACAGTATCATCAGCTATGCTCATCTCAGGGTGGCAATGCACATACACCCTGCTATGACATGCATTCGCAGGTCCAATTTACAATAACTAACATAAAGAACAATGATGGTCTTTCACAGAAATTGCAATTTTCTTGTCATCCAACAAGACAACATCATTTGCATCTTCTCAAAAGGAAATATATCCAAACACCAGTTTTGAAACAGAAATTGCCAGCCCGGCAGTTGAAGCAGCAGGTGAAACACTGGAGAGATGCTCAAGTCCCTGCGCTGTCCAACTTGGAACAAGCAGGGAGGAGCAGCTCATGGTGCATGAAGGGGAGAGGACGAGGAGCAGAGCTACCCAGGTCAGGGCCAGGGCTGAGGCAGAAAAATGACTTTGTTTCTCACTTTTCTTATTCATCAAAGCTGCAGCAGCAGTAATAGGATCAAATAGAACAAAAGTGTTCAACGACAGTAAACCAGCCATATTTAGACCAAAAAACAGTACTGAAAATGTTCTGACCTGCTTTATAGCTAACAGTATCCTTTGTCGTGGGTCCTTTTATGTCTCTCTTTTCCACCGAGGACCAGGTCTTTGGTTTCTTCCCCTCAAGGCCTGTTAAACTTTTCTTCTCCTGGGTTTATCTTTAAAGATATTGCCTATATTTCCAAGCCTTTCATATTTCTGTTACATATCCCTGCTCCATCTGGCACTTGCAACACCTTCCAATTTAGATTCATCTGGAATGAATCCAGCAACAGCTTCAGAAATACAGAAACAGATGCTTTAAACAATGTCTCTTCCACCTTTTGCACTGATAGAGAAGGAAGCTGTCAGACCTTCCTGCCCTCTCCTCTGCAAAGGAGCATTTAGGACTCCCAAGACCGTAGCATTCACCAAGATTGCTGGAGGAAAGAGCACTTGACTTTCAGGCTGTCGTGGCTATTTGTGTGGCTCTGGGCACAGGCACCAAGTGAGCCCCACAGGTCCTGGGCAGTTCCTGGTTTCCTCCATGCATCCTCACTCTAAATCCATGCCACATCCTCATTACCCCACAAACTCCCATCCACTCTCCAATTACCTGCTCCCACCATCTCTCTCCATCTTCACCAGCTGCCTGTAGCTATATTGTCTTCTCCTTCACCACATCCAGTGACAAATGGCCCAAGTGCCACCAGGCAGGTGGGTCCCCCCATCCCTGAGCTACCTCCCAGTGCTCAGGCGCTGCAGCCAGGGCTGGGGACGGCAGCGAGGTGTCACAAGGACTCTTCTTGATTTTCAAGTATCCCTGAAGTGTAGGGGGTGAGGCGGTAACTTCCCTCCGGAGTCCCGTGGGGAGGAGGAGGAGCTCAGGGTAGTGCTGAGGTGCGGTGCCAGGGCCACCGATGCTCAGCCCAAGCCCAGAGCGAGCCCCGCAGCATGCTGATACTCGCGGTTTGTTTCTACATCCTCATCAGCATCCATCTGCCTCCAGTCTTGTCCCAAGTGAGGCTGCTTTACTCCTGGGGAGCCCTTGGACTTACAGATATTTAACCACTTTTTTAAACCACAATGTGTACATACACACACCTGTGAATGTTTAATTATCAGAGCCATCAGTCACATAGACTTCAGCTCCACACTCACAACTACCTACTCAGTATATACTCCACATATTTAACAGACTCCATTTTCTTTGTTTTCTTTTCATCTTCATGATTATTGCCTATCATTCAGTAGGAAGTTACATCTATAATTCAAAACAGAGCTTCAAAACTGGCTGTTTATAATGAGGGTGTAGTATAGCATTGATCTAGCTTCTTGTATGCTGTAATATAAATCAAACTCATAATCCTTCCCATTTTTAAATGCAAACCTATCAAATAGCCAACCTTATTTAAGATTTTTAAGTACCTATATAAACTAATTCTTTCCCCCTTCTACAGCTTAAACACAAGCTGAACTTCACCTGTGACAGGTTTCAGACTGTACCTCGGGTGATGAAGAGGATGAAATTACCCACCTTCACACAGAGCATCTTCAAGAGCAGGACTGCTTCAAATTGTAGTGGTTTGGTGCAAACTGGGACACACAGGCTGCGAAAGGGCCTGGCTGTCGAAATTTCACAGACAATTAGGAACCCCTGCAAGTTTCTCCATAAATAATGCCACTCTGTGAGGACTTCTATAGCAACCAGTCCTTGCAGGGAGCTCTTCCAGCAGACGTGCCACCTGAGAATACGAAATGTCTATGACCGCTTTCTCTTCAGATAACAGAGCGATTTTAATTGCTGAAACTATTAAAAAGGATTTGCCCTTTTTTTCAAAGGGATCACAAAGAAACCTAGAGCATAAAATAAGCCAGAAAATTAACAGTAGTCAAAAAATGTAGAAAGTTTCCCCTCCTCCGCATTCCTGTGCCATGGTGGAGAGACCTGTGCCTTCCTGGCTCAACAGATGGAGGAGCTAGATCTCCCCAGGTGATGCTCTGGAGCACCAGGAAGTCAAACCCTCCTTCCCTTCAGCATCCACCCAGACCTGAACAATCACCCTCATGCCTCATTGCAAGCCCATCGCAGCCATTGGAGTAATTCTCATTAAAGGAAATTATCATCATTTTTTTAGTGGTCACAGGACACTGGAGCATTTGTTAGCTGTGGGAGTTGTGCCACCCTGGCACCAATCCCCCATCCTCAAAAGAGCTCAGTGATGACTCTTTTGAGGCAGATCCCAGCCCCGCTCCTGACCCTGTGCTGGCACCCTTGGCTGGAGGCTGACCCCTGCCTCGCAGGGCAGAGTCAAACCTCCTGTCCAAGAACACTTCAGAAATTTATTCCATCTCTTGCATGGCCTTACCAGAGCCATCAATTTGCCATCTTTCCTAGCCACTAACACGACTTTTTTCAGCAACCCAAGTGAAATACAGCATCTGTAACAAAGTCCTGTCATTTCAGAGAGTCAGGAGGGAAGCATGGCGAATCCGTCTCATGGACGCCTGCACCCAGCGCTGAGAGGAGCAAGCCAGGAATGGAAACCAGTGTCCCTTACCCGCATAGCATCAACGTGCCCGAAGGTACATGGGTGCCTATCTTCTAATAGCAAGAGGCTGTATGCAGCAGCTAATTGTGCAAGATGTGGGAATGAGGTATTGTGCATTTAAATGCTGAATTAAGCTTGGAGAACAGAAAATTATATTTCGTTTACAGTGCAAGACAAAGCTGCTGTAAAAATCCTCTTTCACAAAAGTTCTATCGGAAAATGCCTTACATGTAATTAAATGATACAGTTAATAAAACCCAAGTATCAAAGGGAAGGGAAAATAAAGATTTGAAGGCAAGCAAAAAGATGTTTTCAGATCCGATTTCAAAATGATGTTGCATAAATGAGAAAGGAAATTTAACAATATTATCGTACTCTATCATTAGGAGAAAATGAGAACAATCTACTTATCACTAAACTGCACTTTTTAAACAAAAAAACCACTTAAAATAAAACACATTGTTGATACAAAGACCATAAAAGCTGGGTTATTCACAACAAACCAGACTGAAAGGAGGTTTTAGCCAAGATGTCCTGTTTTACAGGTATCCCGGGTGAGGGCAGGTGCCCCGGCTGAGGCAAGGAATGGGCACAGAGAGCATGGGGGGACCCACTGGGGGAAAGGGAAGGCAGCATCCACACCTCTGAACAAAGTCAAGGGCACTCACAGAGGCCACTTCAGGCAGAGGTTTTATTCACAGCAAATCCCTTGGTCAAAGGTGTAAGATCCCAGCAGAAGCCTATGGAGCAGCAGCATTACTGCTGTGCTGTCAGAGCCTGGAGTTAAACCTGTCACAGGTTCTGGGACATCCCAGAGCGGGCTCAGATCTCGCCAGGTATCCCACATGCTTCAGGACACGGCAATGGAAGCAAGCTGATGCTCATCATAAAATTTTATGGTTTCAATATAAAGAATGTGCCAGTCAGCTTTTGCTGTCCACAAACTTGCATCATGACTGTGATCCGCACCGTGTTCTGCCTTAACATAACATACTGTCTCATGGGAGATAAGCAAATTACTTAAGTTAAACAGCTTTTTTCCCCTCAGACTCTGAAGGCATGGCTCCTTCATCAGACCTGTGGATTGAGCACAACCCGTCCCCTACATTCTCACTTCAGGATAAGAAATTAGATGCATTTGCAAACACATTATTTGCTCTTGTGCAAACAAAGGAATAAAAAAAAGTTAGCAAGGTGAGTTGCCAGAAATCTCCATTTGGTACCAATTCTCTCTGCTCAATAAATTTAATAAGCCAATAAACCTGTTTTATTACAATCTCACACTACAATCTCCCTCAAAACTCAGCGAGGTACGAGGTTCCACTTGCCCCCATAAGCACCACTAGATGACAGCTTTAGATTCAGTCATTTCCAGCCCAGATTTAGATTAAGTAGAAATTTAAAAATAATTCCAAAATATAAAAATTATTAAGTTATCAAAATGATTCTGTCATATGCTGGCTGGATTATTCTTTCAAAATTTACCGTTACCACTGAAGTACCAGAAACACAACTAATACCCAAAGTACTTAGACACACTTGAAGCACCTTGAGAAATCAGGGTTTAAACACATAAGAACCACACTGAAGTTCACTGCAACGAATCACACAAAATTAAACATGTGCTCAGCCACTTGATCGAACCAAACCCACAGCTACAATTACATCAAGTATTTGGTTACTCTACCCTGAGTGATTTAAAGAAAACCAGCAGCTGTCCCTGACTGCGATGTTCTTGTAGGCAAGGGAAAGCCAAGTAAAAATAGAAATGCATTTGAAAAATTAACAGCACACACAGCCCAGGACCCAGGACACTACTATCCTGCTATTCCTGGGGGAAAATGGGAGATATTCCTGAGGGGAAATGGGAGACCAAAGAGCAGTCAGTTGGTCTGGCAACAGACACAGAGGTCCCTGGGCTGGCAGTGGCTGGGACCAGCAGAGGGTCTCTCGGCTCTGTCCATCCATCAGTTGCTTTCACCAGGTTTATTCCAGGGACAGAGGCAGATCCCACATGTCCCACAGGAGCAGGGCTGCGGCTGTCACATTTAAGTCACTAGTCACTGTCCCCATCCCTTACACTTGTGCATGGAGCTGGGCACTGATGGTGAAAAATGCAGAAGATACATTATGAATGTTCTACAGCAGGGAGAGCAACTCAGGCAAAGCCAACTGCTGAACTGGTTTACAAAACCAGTGGCTTAACTCTACCAGCTACACCAGGGAAAGCAGCAATGCTTGAACACACAAGCTTTAAGATACATCAGAATAAGAAGAGGCTTTTGATATATATTTAATTGCAAAACTCAAAAGAAAATCCAAAAGCAACCCAAGGTGAATAACCGAGATGAGAGATTCAGCTAGGAGAGCTCAGAGAAATGGAAGGAACTGCACATTTTCCCCCAGCTGAATCTTTTAGACAACACTTCAAACAAGGAACAGAAATCTAGAAGTGGAAGTGGCTTTTCAGCACTCTGACAGTCCTGGGCAAGGTGTGCAGCCTGAAAAATTCAACGCCTTAACAACTGGGAGAAGAGTATTATGTATTATCACATGTTTTCAAAGCAGACGGAGATGAAAAAAAAGCACACAGCAAAGCCTTAAGGAGGCAATGCTTTTCCCAGATCTAATTGTGGGAATGCTGAAAATTTATGCTACCTCACTTTTAGCATCTAACAGACAGGTAGTCTCCAGTAGCCATAGCCAGTGGTAGATTAAGCAGTAAAACTGGTAAGAAAGATTATGTGCTACAGATTTCTGGCACTGGTGAATGATTGGATGGATTCACAAATCTGGGAGGCCTTTCTCATTGGCTTTTCCCTGAAAAGTGTGGCAATATTATTTTTTTCTCCTTCTGAACATTTTTTTTTTTTTTAATCTATAACTCAGGAAAGGAGGAGCAATTTGTTTCCTCCAACAGGCAAACTTGATATGGGTCATCTATAGTTGCATTAAACCTACTAAAAAAAAATAACATGGGTGAGACACCCTGAAATGGCCAGCTGAAAAGAAGCACACCACCTCCATAGCACATCTGACAACTGCAGAGCTGTAAAACATTCAGTAATTAGTTTTTCTCCCTTGAAGCAGCAACCCCAACATGACCTCCAGTTTATCAACAAGGATGCTGTGCAATGGAAAAACGAAGGCTCTAGTTACACAAGAGCTTTGGTGATTCTACACTCCTGTAATGTGTTTCCCACTGATGCTTATTGGGACAGTCACTGTCTTACTCATTCGTGCTCAGATCATCACCCCACAGAGCAGCTCACTCCGGTCCTGCTGCAGTTCCTAATATATACTGCCTCACTCCTCGACTGCGTACAGGAAGAAATGTTAAAGATGCTGAAGCTGAATAGCTGGTGAGGTAAATGGAAAACTGGGAAAAGCTTTGTCTGGTTTGTCTTCAAGCATGGCAGCCATGCCAGATGTGTGTCTGCACTGGAGCCAATCCACAGCCCCGTGACATGAGATACCCCTCAAGAGAGTGACAAAATAGAAGTTTGCTATTAAAAGATGGGGACAACAATGTGTCTTGTCCTTTAGCACATTATACCCAAGTTGATTTTTTAAATTGCCTTGAAAGATACTGCGTGTATGTAATGAATACCTACATACAGACCTTCTCCGGATGCTGTTACTTTCAAGGTTCCCATCCTCGCGGCATGAGTGCCTGCACAGCCCTTCCCATTCATTTATCCCATATTTCTACCAACTAGATGGGAAATGGAGAACCAAAGCAAAGGCACAATGAGCCATGAGAACAGGGAATTGCATCACATCCCCCTGCTCCATTTTTCACTTCACCTCCAGGTTCCAGAAGCAGCTGGTCTCTATTAAGTCAAAATCCAGGCTCCTTTTTTCCTCCTCCTCTGTTAAGCAGAGGTTCGTGCCATCCCTCCCAGCGCAGCCCTGGCTTTCCCAAGGCATTGCCAGCGCAAATACAGCCCCAGAGGTGTGAGCTGCCCAGTGTGGGACTCGGCGTGGCCGAAGACTTCTCTTAATTAACAAAACAGATCCAACTGTTTTCAAAACAACAGCAACACACAGAGTAATCTTCTGCTAAGGGGCTACCCTGTGGGGACAAATGGAAACAGGAGTAGTTTCTACAGCACATGTGGCTCACCCAACTGTGGAACAACGTGCGTTTAGGAAAAGAAAACAGAAATAAATAAAGAATAAGAAACCATTTAGAAAGAGGCTCCCACGCTGTGTTTTCAAGACATGAAATGTAATTTCATTTGTAAAGGCAGCAAGACAGGAGTGCAGCTGGTGTCAGGCGAATATAACAAATAACAGACTTCAGCACCCATCAGAGCAGAGCTGCTGTGCTGGGTTTTACATAGGCTGCTGCGCTCCCCAAAGGTAAAATACTGAAAATACGTTTGCACATAATGTGACTGAGATCTTGGCTGTGTGCTCACTGATTCAGAACAAACCCACCCAAATCTCCATCGAAGGATAAATTATGTCACAGTTGAGAACAGATGCTTGACTGTACAGTGACAAAAACTATAAATACATTATGGCTGCATATTATATAAACATACGTACTTGCAAGCATTATGCACTGCAAGACACGGCTCAGCCTGAAGCCACAGAGAAAATGAGGGACTAATAACTCCA
The DNA here is from genome assembly GCF_031877795.1 of Strix aluco. NCBI lineage: Eukaryota > Metazoa > Chordata > Aves > Strigiformes > Strigidae > Strix > Strix aluco. The sequence continues at coordinate 12,855,432 of NC_133941.1, read as the reverse complement.
AGGGCTCAGAAGAGCAGCCCAGCTCAAAGCACCATCACACCCACCCCGTCCCTTTGAACACCTCGACCGCACACAGCTGATCGGAGGCTGCCAGAACGGCATCTCTCACAGTATTTTATACTCCCTCCTTTAATCTAGTCAGGGATTAGCTGGTCTGAAAGCTCGCAGGCCTCAGGAAGGAGGGACTAAGCAACTTAATGCTTTATAAGAGAGGAAAACCCATGGCTCTTCCCAGAAAGACCTGACCTGCCAATGCTTTCCAACATGTCCCCTTGTGACTCTCCTTAGTGCCACTGCTCCACCGCCTGCGAGGACAAACCGGAGAGCTGCCAGGAGAGCCATGCCTCTGCGAGCACTCTGCATACACCCAAGAGGAAAAGCTCATTCTGAAACGTTGGAATCTTTGTTTGACAAACCCTGTGTTTTACAGTAAAAATTTAAATACATCATGTAGCCTTTTTTTTTTTTGGCTAATGAAGCTTTTCCTCTGAAACTTAATAAAATAATTTTGTTGTTGAGCAACATTTCTCATTTATGGATCTCAAAGCACTGCAGGAATTCATTAAAGTATTTTCCAACACCAAAAATGTGTTTTGAATCAACTCCCACAAACTCAAAACAAGCAGGGTCAAACAGGAGCAGGAATTCATGCATGAGAGCAAACGACAAAGGAAGAAAAACTAACAGATTTGAGGGGATCGTTATGTCCCTCTAGCCTCAACCCACGCAGGCAGCAGAGCCTGCCCCACTGGCGTGCAGTGACGATCTCGTCCCTGCAGCCCTGACTGAGATGTTACAGAGGAGGAGTTGCTCCAATGCTAAGGAGATGGGCTGAACTGGGAGGAGGTCGCTACAGGTGCATGTAAGAAAGGAGATGCATACATTAAAATAGATTGTCCCAAAAGATGAGGCTCTCTTGTTTAGAATATAAATAGCATAAACCATCCTCCTGAGAACTACATAGTGCTAAGGTAGAGAAAGTCTCCCAAGGACAGCTGTCTCCACCTTGTTCTTCCTTCCCCCCCAAAAAACTATTTTGTGTTGGGGGCAAACAAAAAGGGGATGCAATCTTTGCCTAAGAGAGAAGAAGCTTTATCTTGCCTTCAGGAAATACATATTAAAATTTAATTCTCATAAATATCTTTCAGTTTACAGAGTTAATTAGATTGAATTCATTTAGTTTTCAAACCATTAAATAAAGTTTTTCATTGATTTACAGATTATAGGTTGATATATCACAGCAAAGCTCCTTCCTGTTCTACTATCCCCCTAGAATCCTTTTCTAAAATATTATCTAGTCTGAAATCAATAGCTACCCGTGCAAAGTGAAAAAACATAGATACGAAAAAGGTAACCAAACACAAGCTTTAAACCTGTGGGTGAATCTTACCAAAAGATTCTTACACTAAGAAAACATTTTTATATCATCCAAGTGCAAGGAAGGGACCTGCTGCCCTTCCCAAGCCCCTGGAGGCTGCCAGCTTGACAGACCCTCACAAGGGGAACAGGAGGTGGAGGAGAAGAGTGCTCCGACGTGTCAGCAGCATCTCAGCAGAATGAATACCCACAGCTATATTCATGAAAAAGGGACATTTTGATTTCAAAACACTTGACCAAAACATCCCTTTAATTTGCACTCTCTCTTAATTTCACTTCCCACAGTAACTATTTTCCAATATGAAAAAGATGATAAATAGCTACAAGCCTTTTTCATTTACAAAACAGAATGCACCTGAGATTTTTGGTCACTGGTTGTCACATCCATTTTGATGATATTTTTATATGGTTTTCAAGTAAGAGTGGATTAAGTTTAGAAAGGCATGACATTTTCCACAGAAAGTGGAAAATATATCAAACATGATAATTATGTTGTAAAGAATGCATTTTAAAAATCATTCCTCAACAAGTACATTTTTTTCCAAACGCTTTAACCAGTTCAACAGCTGATGAGTCATCAGTCTACTTGAAGATGTTCAAGAATGACTAATTTAAATTTTATAAGTAGAAATACGAGGGTTACATGCATTGAGATGCAGGCCACATTAATCTCTAACGAGATCTCTTAGATGAGAGTGAAGTAAGAAAACAATTTCTGCCACAGATTAGACAGAAGGTGTTTTTCCTCGCTGCTGGGAAGGTGCCTGGGCTGTACATCCCTGCCCCTCCCGTGCTCAGGCCCTCTCTCCCACGCGCACTTTAATCCTCTTGCAACACACAGCAATCGATAAGCAGATTGCTGAGAAAACGACAGCATTTTGCATTGGTGCTTTTATGGATTAATCCATGATGACAGGCAGTACTGCCGGCATTCGCAGATGAACAGCAGTTTAGCAGAGGACCAGCCCTCTTCCACAAGTGGCAAGTGCATCCCACAGTCCCTGTGTGATGCTGGAAGTCTGGGGGCACAAGGAGGAGGTGAAGATGTGATCATGGGGTTAGCACATAGAACTCTTGTCAGTTAAGAATCACACATTTTTCTCCATCATCAAAGAAAAAGATAGTTAATAAAATCAGTGGATCCGTTATTAGATTCAGCTCCAGTCACTCTGGCTGTGTTCAGGCAGTGATACTCCTACTGGGAGTACGCAGAGTGGAGGGAATAAATAGGTAGCTAATTTTTTACCCACTTAGCTCCCATACCTGGCAATGTCTGCCTAGTGAGTCAGAGAAGATTGAAATATATGAACCTGTGGCAGAGCTTTTTTTAATATTCCCAGAGCTGAGCTCAGGCGATCTGCTCCTCCTGGGGTGACAAGATTCATCACAGACAACAAAACGCAATTTAAATACCTTCATGGCAGAAAAGTTATACAGTATAAAACTTCAGTATTTCTGACCTACCCTTTCTTAATCACATCCTTTATAGCTATGAAGAAAGAACATTTGTGTTATTTTAAATCTGAAAGACTGAGACAAGCCATTGGCATAGCTGAAGACTCATAGCGCCTCCTTCCTTCCCTCCCAGCAGGCTCCTGTGCCCGCGTCCATCCCCTAAGAAATGACTCCTCCAGCTGTTTTGTGCTATTGTTGATAACAACTGCCTCCAACATTTGCTACAGTAACGTAAGACTGGCTGGAATTGCCTAACACCATAGGAAGGCAACAGCGATAAGGAACCATGAAAAAAATAAATATGCATTTTAAGATTAAATTGAAAAAAATCTCCCCCCTGGTGAGCTAGCTGTGCACTGCCAGTTACCAGAAGTATTTATTTATGGTGTCAGCATGTTGATCCTTTTAACCCACCCCAATATGGCGTTTCATCACCTTATGCAGCAGTACCAGGATTAAGATCATTATTACTGGCTCATCCAGATTTTGCTCCTCTTGCTCTTGTGTAAAACTGATTTTGCTTTCCTTTGCCAGACTGGGTGCTCAGTGCACCTGCATAAATGAGTTATTATAACGCAGCATATGCTGCATTGACAGATATTCTCCTAAACCAGAGCAACTCCACCGATTTCAGAGCTGTGCCTCACTGGCCTGGAAGGTCCTGTTTATTCATAAATACTTGTCCTTTAGGTGATGAACTCATCTCCATGGTTTTTGTCTGTCTCCAGGTATTACACTTGCCTATTGATGCTGACCCTCAGCAGCTCAGCTGTACCTACTATATCCTGATCTTGCTTAGTTACTATTTGCAATTAATGATGATTTTTTTTTTTTATAGTCTCCATGAATATTTGCAGGGCTTACATACTACTTTCATGTGCCTGCTTTTATTTAAACAAGTCTAAAATTGTCTGCCCTGATTTCCCCCAAAATATACACCAGTGAGCCCTTTTCTCCCCCATGGTAGCTGCCTGTTTCATCTTTTCATTTATCTCAGTGCCTTTGCTTTGCTGGTTTTATCCAACTTCAGAGCCCTTCATCGCTCCTTTTCGTACTGTGCCTAATACATTTAATCTCCCATTTTACTTTCATTGTCTTCTCACACACACACTTTGATCATAAGTTTCTTCTGGCTGATTCTGCTTCAGCAAACGGATGCGCTGCAGAGAAAGCATATCCAAAAGACCTTTATTCTCCTACATTTATCTTCCAGGATGGTTTTCTGTCCTGCTTTGCCTCATCAGTGTCAGCACTTAAAACACTGCCTCCCAAGCAGCCGCCGTTGCCTCAAGTAAACAAATCACTTGTGCATCACATCTGGATTTCTGATCATGAGCATAAAAGTCCCATCATTACAATTAAAGGGAAAGACAATTCTCTAGTAAGAAAAAGCAACTTTAATTTTTCCAACTGGCTGTTCAGTATCGCAGCTGGTCAGGACGGAAAACACTCAACCAGAGACAGCCTCTGGGAACAGGTACACTATGGGGTGAAGGATGGAGGGAAGGCTGTGGTTACTACCTCTCTAGCAGATGATGATGATGATGATGATTATTACTATTATTTATATTACACTATAATATATAACTTATAATTGAGTGGAATGACAGATTGCAATTTGGCATGAATGACAAAGACTGTCATTGAAAAACAGGGCAAAGGGACTGCAGATGAAACGGGTAAGAGCAGCAAAGAGTCAATTGCCAAATTTTTTTCAAGTATTTGTGCCACAAAGATGGTTGGAGGGCTGGAGCACCTCCCCTATGAGGACAGGCTGAGAGAGTTGGGGTTGTTCAGTCTGGAGAAGAGAAGGCTCCAGGGAGACCTTAGAGCAGCCACCCAGTACTTAAAGGGGCTACAGGAAAGGGGAAGAAGGACTCTTTATCAGGGGTGTAGGGATAGGGCGAGGGGTAATGGGTTTAAACTTAGATTAGATCTAAGGAAAAAATTTTTTACTATGAAGGTGGTGAAACGCTGGCACAGGTTGCCCAGAGAAGCTGTGGCTGCCCCCTCCCTGGAAGGGTTCAAGGCCACGTTGGACGAGGCTTTGAGCAATCTGGGCTAGCTAGTGGAAGGTGTCCCTGCCCGTGGCAGGGGGGTGGGACTGGATGATCTTTAAGGTCCCTTCCAACCCAAACCATTCTATGATACATCTATGATACATTCTATGATGATTATTATTACTACTACTGCTACTATTATTTTAACCTCAGAGTTTTGCTGCATGCAGCAGCTGGAGATAAAGCCAAGAGCTCATTTGGAATTACTGACCGCTTATTACACTTTGTAACTTACACATAAGAAAATCATATTATAAATAGGAAAATAGCTTATTTTCCCTACCTAAGGAAAATCATTCCAATGTAGCAGTATTATTACACACTTCAGTTCAGCTCAACTTAAAGAGGAAAATCTATTACTAACTTACATGATAATGAGGGTTTTTCTTTACCTGAATCCACTTCAGAAACAGTAGAGTTCAAAATGGCAGTTTTCTCTAAACAGTGTTTTGCCAGAAAAGGTATACTTCAAAACCCTATAAAAACCAGCTTACTTAAAATTAAATCCATTTGCTTTCTACTGTACTCCTTGCCAGAGGCATTAACTTGGTTAAAAAATGACAGAGAACATGATATCCCTGCCATGGTACCACAAGACACACCAGCTCACAAGGTCTGTGTTCTCATGACGTTCCAAGTTGGTTCCTTATAGAATTTCTATTGCAGAGGCCCCCATCAACCCCCTATAGTTATCCACAGCAGTTTTCAGATATGCAATGCATGAATAAAAATACCAGATACAACCTTGTCAAGCCCCTTGAAACATGCTTTTGAGCTATAAACCATGCTCCAGGGTTTCATTGAGTGAAGACAAAGCACTGACAGCTCCTCCACTTCAGTTAGGATCAAGGAGGGAGAAGGTGAAGCCTAAATACCCACCAAGAACCAGCAGCTTTTCAGTTGCCACCACAGGTCTCACATTCAGCCTCCTGTGGGTCACAGCTTCCCAGGGAAGAGCCATCTTCTGCACAAGGGACTAGTGATACTCTATGTGACCGCTACACAGCCCGTGTCAGCTGATACTTGCAAAACTCTAAAAACAACTATATTGAGTTATTTCTATTTGTTTTTGTAGATTATTTAAATTCAGTTACATGGTGAGGGCAGGGGGAAGAAGAGGAGTTGACTTCATGTCATTGCAGTGGGTTGGATCCTGTTTCTCTGGTTATTCTTTCTACCACTGAGAAATGTGTTTTAAGAGACTAATAAATCCTGGCTCCTTGCCAGCATGCACTGCTGGTAGAAGAGACAAACCGAGGTGAAAGGCAGTGCAGAAATGTGTGGTTTTTAGAAATCACCTTTAATGTTCGTAAATATGTAATATGAATATGTAATACATAAAGATTAGGAGATACATCCAAGATGCATTGCCCACACTTCCTACAGAAAATATTAGTGTGGGTGCACAGACTTGCGTGCAACTATATACAGTTACAGCACACAACAGAGAAATAATAAGGGATGATATAATACGCAGCTACCTCAACAGCATCCTCGAGGGAAAAAAGTTTATAACTTTACCATCAAATAGAGTCTTTGAAACTTCCTACTGAATCATTTCCCTCTGAAGTTTCTACAGCTACTCTTCCTTTTACTGTGGTGAATATTTCAAAGCAGACGTTATGCTTTTATTTCAATTATTCTCTTTTTTTTTTTCACCCCTGTTTTTCAGGGAATGTCACTTTTCTACTCAGAATGGTTTATTTTATATTTTCAGATAAGCATTTAAAGAGATATTATACAGATGCTAGTCTGCAGCAAGCTTGTCACACTCTCTCCAGTGTTTGATGCTGTCCTACTTCAAGGATCCTCCACATGATGCTGTGTTACAGAGACTATATTAAGCACACACATGCATAAATGCTCTCATAATGTCTATGTGCCTTTGAATTAAACAAGTGGTAAAACAATACAAAACAGGGCATACATTTCAGACTGACAAAATTATCCACATCAGCTGGGGCAAGAAACCTCAAATTATCTCATTGATTAAATTCATATCCTTCTTCACATTGATCAAACATATAATGCATCTTATTCATTTAAAAACAACAAACTATGTTAAGTAGTACCTCCTAAAATTGAGGTTTCGTGATGAAATTAATGCCACTTGCTGCTTGAAACAGGAGGAAGGTGTGTGAAATAACTGTCTGGGGATCCAGAAGAAACATTTAACTTGGAATTCATAAATAATTCCCTGATACCAGGAAGCTCAATAGCAAGCTCTTGTTAAATTCCAGGCTAAGTCCTTTAAAAAAAGGGAACAAAACTTCAGTGGTATTTAGGGACCAACATCTAAGACTGCCTGCCTGAAAATCCTCTTTCAGCTACCACCTCATCCTGGAGACATCTTTGTGGGTTTCAGTTGAGAAGTTCCCCAAGCTGCTTGAGCCAGAGCCCTCCCAAGTGATGGACCTGTGGCCAGAGCAGCCTGTTTGGAGGCAAGAGCCCTGCACCCACTCCCAGGCTGTGGGGGGATTCAGCACACCACTTGCATAAAATAACTGCAGATGTGCTCATAAACAGAGAACACAAAAGGAAGCAAGACATGAAGACTGGAAAACACTATGCTAACCTCCCTGGAGAGATACAAGGTCCTATTCCCTGCCCACAAGCCACTTTCATGTTAAGCAATCTTTGGACACAACGAGCAGCCCTGGGCAGGTGCAGGCTGGCAGCAGGAGAGCCCCGTTTAGCATAGTCCACAGTCCAAACCCACCGCAAGAGCACCACAGGGACCCCAGCCACCGAGGATTTCACCTCTGTGTCTAAGCATTGATCGCATGACACTGATTTCATAAACACCCAAGTCCTTTCTTGGATCCAGTACTCAGAGCAAAGCAGCTCTTGCGTTGAGTGTCCTGAGGGGTTGCAGCCAAAGCACCCTTCCCATTGGGCCTGAGCCCACAAGAAAGAGTGATGACAGTTTTATATACATCAGTCAGTTGTGAACCAGATTATTTTTTTCTCGTGAAGAAGTTAGAATTTACTAAGTAAAACTATAATCATCCCTAGATTTTTTCATCATTTATAAACTTTAATACCTGCTACCACCACTGATAAAACACAGGCAATCCAGGAACAGATCCCTGTCTCCTGATGGGCCAAGATCAATATTTCTTTCCTTGAGTAGAGCAGCCTAAACGATGTAAACCAACTTCATCTTTAGAAGAACAAAGAGTTATCTAGACTTGGCTGCTAAAGTAGACCTACATACAATATTTAAGTCTCTCTCTCAAGCTCAAGTATAAAAGCAGAAGGATTTTACTCTATAGCCATTCTAAGAGTCAAGAACACCAAAAGTTTCTGAGAGAAGCAATTCAGTATATCATTTTAATGGAGAAAATGGGGGAAATGAAAAAACACTGACTGGTAGCCATAAAATTCTGTAGATCAAATGTCAAAGAGTAATTAAAAAGAAAGGAGGATTTCTATGGACCTGAATGTATAATTAGGGAGTACTGTTGAAGTGACACTGCTTAATAATCTCATTGTAAAAATGGACAAAAGTTGCATTCAGGGGAATTATTTTTTAATTATTTAGAATTGGTAGTTTGAAAATGAAATGGAAAATGGGTGCTTGTACTGTTAAATGCTGCTAATGTACAAGTCTCCTGAACGAAAAAGCTTCTCAATTAAAATAGTTGCAATATAGTGCCATTGCTTATCAGCTGAAATGCATTTCGTACTGCCATTCTCTTTGGGAACACAATTGTTCACTGAATTGGGAAATTAACAGCCAAATCCAGTCAAGTGCTGTGCTCTCTCCTACAAAGCAAACTCCCACGGCTTCAGTGGGCTTTGCGTAACGCTCCAAACAGAGCTACATTTTTGATCTGGACGATGACATACATTGTCTGCCCTACCCCTAGATTATGTGAAACAGGTGGTGGGAAATTGAAGGATTTTGTTATTTTTATAATACAGTTTTCAGAAGAGGAATCAAGGAATCAAGTGCAACAGTGGACCTCAGCACACAGCCAGAAAAGCTTTTTCCCCTACTAAGTTTACAAGACAACCATATTGCAAGTGAAAGCTGCCCTTCTAGCCAGTCCACATGGGCTGCAGAGGTGGTGAAGGCTGCACTAGTGTCTTGTCTTGTCACAGGCAGAAAGGTTTGCAATGCATGTTGCCAGTTCTGCATCACTAGAGAAAGCAAATTGCTTTATACACTTAAAACAGCTCCTAGGAGATGCAGAAGTACAGACAGGGAATAGGACAGGCTTTATCTTGACTAGCGTTAGATTTGTTTGGCATACACAGCTGTGGGTGCGCAAGGTTCCCTCAACAGTCAATGGAAAAAATGAGGCGGGTTGGGGCATGTTTCTTTTAGATGTCTAGTTGAGGATGCAATGCCTGTGCCCTACAAGGGCCTGGAGAAATCTAGTCACTATAGATGAACATCTTCCTTTTAAACTCAGAAAAAAGAAACAGGAAGAGTAAGTCCTCATTCTTTCCCAATCCTTGGCTCTAGAGCATTGGGAATGCAATGAGCTATGACCTTGGCTTGCCCCACCACCCTAGGCTGGAGCTTGGGTCCTCAATCCACCTAAGATTAAGTGGAGAAGCATAGAACTGGACATAAGACATAGCAAAAGTCTGCCTGATGTTAATGCTGGGATTTTTGCAGAATAAGGGGAGGAAGAGGTACCTTAGTCTACACTTCATTTTAAATCCACATTTAATTCAGTTCATGCAATCTGTGCTGGCATTAATCACTGAGGTAGAGCAGCTCTGAGTGGGTTTTTCTTGATCTGGCACCTAAATGCACATCGCATACAAACGCACTCCATTTTACTTAACATTGTAGGGCAAAAGGCCAGATGCAACTCCGTTGGAAAACCTCTCAGAGTTGGTGACTACACCATGGAGCCCAGTCACTTCAGTTCACATGCAGGGAGCTGCTCGCTGCCAGCCCAGGGAAGATCAGCTCAGCTCCTTATTTTTTCAGCAGACTGCACACCTGAACTCCAGAACTGAGCCTCACCTCACTGTCAGATGTACTACTTCCCCTTGCACTAAATTATAGATGTTAGACGATTCCGAGATAGAAGTGTTAATTATTAATAGGAATTATCTGAATTGATTTTCAATTATAGAATATTATTTTCTATTACATTGCAATAAGACTGCAGGAATTCCATTAAATTCAAAATGAGGATCATCAATTTCCATTAAGACACATGTAAACTAAATACATTATATCTCTGTTGAAGCCAATGATTTCCATTATCCCTTTCCATTAATTTCCATTCATTTGAAGTGACTCCATTTGAAATGGGCTTTAACGACCTGATGGCTTATCAGTATTCTGGGCTCTCTAATTTGACAGGGACATAACCTAACTGCCGTCACCTGCTCTTGCACATTCACAACTTGAAAACCTCTACTGAACTTCGTGACTGAGTGCAGCGCACAGCCAACTCCTCCAGACAGTTGTCCAAAGACAACTGCCACTTCTGCTCCATCACCAAATCTGTCTTCCGAAACCTGACACATTAAAATTGACAAGTCGGGTTTCTTTCTCCTGATTGAAAACATGAGGGGAGAAAAAACACCCTTTTTTCCCCAAAGCTGGTTTATCTTTCAACCAGTCCTGGACTTGAGCAAAACCCACTCATACCAGCACTATTCCACTGCTTGAGACAACTCAATCAGGGAGAGGATTTTCCCTGACATTTGCATAACATAATGTATGTTTGTAATACTGCTGAAAGGGAGGTACAACACAGGGAAGCAGTTTGCTGACCAAATGACAGCCAAGTGATTCTCTACCTTCTAGGTAACATAATGTGAAAAGTTAAAAAGAGAGTCTGCCATTAAAGAGGACAAAATATCTTCTATGCACACCATTTTGTAAATGAGGTTATTTCTCTACATATCTGCACTCACCTGTACCCTTAGAAGAGTATGGGTACAAGTGTAATGTTGTTCTAAAATAAGTATCATTTAAACTTCCAAATATTTCTTAAAAATACCCACCAGCAAACACAGAAGTTGTCTCCCTTGTGAACGATTTCTGCAATAACAAGATTTCTGGTAAATCTTAATCACACTTCATTAATACTAGAGAAAAAAATCATAGGCTGGACTCCTTATTGGTGCTGAGTCCCATCATAGTGGATATACATACTTGCCAGTTTAAATGAAAATACTGTTGGAATAGGTCAGATGGGGAAGGATGTCAAAGTCTGAGACAATGAAAATGTGGGGGGTTTCTCTTTTTTTGTAAATTTCACTTCAATTATATGCTTTTCTATGTAGCGTATATGGCCTGACTCCTGACCGGTCCCCAGATTAGAGTACAAATACTGAAACCTCACATGGGATGCTTTAAATCTTAGCTTCCCCCTTCCTTCCTAGCTCGTGAAGAAAAGCATGATTTTGATTTTATTTTTATTCTATACTTCAATCACCCTCAAGCTGCAAGAGTGAGAACAGGTAATTTGGCCATATTTTCTCTCCTGACTCCTGCCGCAGCAAGCCCGGGGCCGTGCTCCCAGCAGGCAGGGCTCACCCGGCATCGGTCCCAGCAGTGGGGACTCCTGATGCACCATGACTCCTGCACCCAGACGCATCCGCTTATGTCAGCTTGCATCACGTAGCGGACCATGCCGTGGTGACCTAGTTACTCCTTTCTATTCAGGGGTGAGATGAGCTATGAAGTGAGGAAAGCTGGGAGGGCAAGGCAGAGATTTGGAGGCACCGACTGCTCTCTCAGTGCTCACAGGAGCCCCAAGACACAGACCAAGGAGAAGAAAAGCACACTGGTGGAGGAACAGACCAGTTATGCCTGTGCATCACCACTGGGTAGCAAACAGGTAACCGCTCAGCAGGGCTGCACACTTCGGGATGTCCTTTCATATCCACTCTGGAGAATGAAGAAATGCTTTCTGAAGACCTAAAGCAGCTAGTTACTACAGTGGTTGAAATATTAGGAAGTCACCTTCAGAGTATAAAGCCACAGCAAGAACAGGAGGGAAAAAAAAAAACCACAGCCAGTCCCCTCGATGGGGTGACATTGCTCCCCAAGACCGCACCATCAGCTCTTCCAAAACTGCTCTGACCTCAGCTCCCCTCATCCCAATTTGCCATGTCCCCCTCCTCTCGCACAGCAGGACTCTGCTTTTCCATCCTTCTCACCTTCTGCTGCCCCAGTAATCATCCTTCGCTACCTCAAACCCAGTCTAACATTACCTTTTCAACCCTTCTCCCGTATTGCTTTCTCCTGCTCTTCACCATGCAATCAGAGAAAAAAAATATGCATTGAGATTTATTTTTCTTTAAATGGAAAACATGACCTATCCAGGGCATTTCCATATGCTTTTCACATCAGAAACACTCTAACAGATGCTCAATACAACTCAGTCATTCCCCTATATGGATATTTCCTTCTTTCAGATTATAAGATACAGAACATTTTACGCATGAACACTAAAATAGTAATTTATTTCTAAGCTTTGTGCAGTAAAATAAGCATTGGAGTTAAACAGTTTTTTACCATCATCTTGAAGTGGAGAAAGACAGAAGCAGGGTCTTTCTCTAATGAATAGGCCATATAAACCATACACAGGTGGTAGAGCAGAAACATCCAGATGGCTATTGTTTTTTTGATAACATTCATTCTTTTTTCTACTGCTTCTGATACTCATTTTTTAAATGTTATTTTAATTTTTAAAGGGCTCATTCAACATAAATTGAATAGAATACACAGGCCAGCATTCTAAAGACAAAGTCAACAGATTAAAGCCCAAATAAAGTAAAAGTTTCTCCCCCAAAAATGTAGTGAAAATAATCTCCAGTTTGGCTATAGAAGGCGCCTTTTCAATAAACAAACGTTATTGAGACTGATAAAAATATGATGGTATCTACAAGCCCAGTGAGTCCCCATTACATTAGATACTCTGAAAACATCAATAAAAGTCACAATTCATACATCAGGGGATTTACTAGCTAAAAAAAAAATGCCCAAACCGATAAGGTAGAAAGATTACTAGCATTAATTATGTTTGCATCAGAGGAAAAAAAGGTCTAAGAGACATTTGCTTACATGCCACATTAGGTACAGCGCTTGGAAGACTATGATACTGGTGTGCAAAGCACAAAGCCTACTGAGGTGCCAGCCTTGGCCATCATTAAATTACCAATTGCAGTACCAGCTCCGTTGTCTTTAAGCACCGTTTTGACAGTGATTTTGAAAACCCCATGTGATGGGAGGGTGTGAGGAGAACCTAGCACCAGCACTGCTCCTGTGGCTTATCATATGTTTTGTGTCCCTGCTTTCATCTGCTGCAGGGAAGTGACACAGGCGTTGCTTTGCCTCACTGCAAGCTGTGGGGGAACCATTTCCCAATTTTGCTGTCGGTTTCTAAAGCGCTCAGTTAGTCCTTCTCCCCATAGAGATTCAACGTGAGAACTTCTCCTCTTCTCCTGGTGCTGTGTCCATAGGTGAGACGAACACCAAAGCCACTGACCTGCCTGCAGAGTGCTCATGCTCAGGGCTTCTTTCCTTCATGAGTCCTTTATGACTTTTATTTTTTCTCCTCCCTGTGTAGGAGGAAGAGTTTTATAATGACTTGGAGCAGATGGATAGGATCTGCGTGTCCTATTCTGAGCTCCACTCCCTGGTATTTGTCTGTGCAGACGGGTAGAAAACAGGCGGATATTATAAGAAACAGAAAGCTTTATGCTGACCTGAATAGTCCCATGCTCTCATTTTCTCTCTCTTCTCATCAACCTGTTGTCTCACAGGACAGAGCAGTCCCCTGTAAATGCATGTAGATCTGTAATTTATATACTTTTTGTGACTTTTGATAAGTGGATAGTGGTTTGCTGAACTTGAAAAGCTTGATGTGCCTTCAATTTGACATTGCTTGGCAGGACCATAGCAAGGGTGGGGGGAGGAGGAGAAAACCAGAGGGAACAGATAGACACTCTTAAACGGGGCAGTGGAGGAATGAGGGGGAAATAGAAAACTTGAAGGGAGCCAAGAACAGGTCACAGTTAAACCGAGAAGTCCCCTGAAGGCAAAACCCAATGTAAATATAATATAGGAAATAAATGAAGGTCATTGACTGGCTTTGAACAGGGGACAGATGGTCCGACTTGTTGGAGCAACCGTTTTTGGATGTTTAGTTCTTGTTCTGTTAAAACTGGGAGATTACTCATGAACAAAAGCTGACAAGGCAGATGAAGAGGAAAGATTGAATATGCACGGAGAGGTTAAGTCTGAACATGCAGAGTCAAGATTCTTCCCCAAGGAGGAGTTACTAACACTAAAACTTAATTAAATTGCCCAATGATACCAAGAAGTAATAAACCAGGAGTGGCCCAAGGACAAAGCTTTAGTGACAGATGCGGGGACTGGAAGGGAAGGAGGAAGACACCAGGAGAGCTGGCCTCAAGAGGAGGATCATCAGTATTAAGTGCAAAACCTGAAAAATTTAAAGGGATGTAGTTGATAAATAAAAATATTCTATGTATTATTCTAAAAATCTATAGATTTAGAATTCTTTACAGAGAGTGGGTACTACGCACAAGTTAGAAGATTCACTTGGATTTAAGATCTCTATTCAATTTTACAGAAATTCGTATTTCCCTACAATGCATTAAATACAGTAAATTTTAAAATCCCTTAGAAAAATATTATTTTCTGATACAAAAAATTTAAGTCATGTCAGGCCTTAATGATCACCTAACCTTGAGAAATTGCTTTTTTTTTTTTGATGGACTGTAATAACTTCTGAATGACATATCTGATCCACTCAGAAACATCTGGGAATTAAGCAGGCATCAGTAGGCAGAGTCCAATTGATTTTGGAGAAAGCCAGGAAAAGAGAAGAGTAAATGAGCCACATATTACTCTCTTTATCTGGTTAGCAGATTAATTTCCTCCAGCATCTATATAATCATTTATAAATAGTTGATGGCAGCTTTACAGAAAAAAAGGAAAGAAAAAAAAAAATCAGTTCAAATTGACATCTAGAATGCCTGACTTCCCATGCAGAAGAAAAATATAATGGGATCAGAACAAGGGCTAAGAGGATGAGGGAACACAGACTGGAGGTGCAGGGCTGGGGGGGCGGGGGGGCCACGATGGTGGCACACAGGTGGTTTTGGAGGAACTGGGCTCACTGGGGTGTATGGGACACCTTCCTGGGAAACCCACGAGCTATTGTCCCAGTGCTGCAACATAGAGACCTTGAGCCAACTATATTATTTTTAAATTGCTATTTGGAAGAACTGCAAGTATAATCTTAAAAGAAATATATAGTGTCCACTATCTCTATTTTACTCATAAAATCAACATTGCCCACTGTATTTTTACAGTTTGCCTTTCTTGGCTTTGGCATAGTTGGTTTTTTTGGGCAGTTTTATTCATCGCCCAAAAGAAATAATTATGAAATTCTCCTCTTTGATTGTTTGATGTGAATTAACCCTTGAGATAAGTCATCTGTTTATGTAAAATTAAAGTTATATCGAACACAAAATGCTTCTTCCTTTTCAGTGAATAAGGAGCCTTCACACTCCACACTATCAAAAAACATTAAGTATGCAGCACTTGTATCATTTATGTTGACTCAAAGATATTCTTCCGCCAGAGGAATGTGTATTCTGAAGGGGCACTAACTTGCATGAAAATGTACTATATTACAGCGCTATTGTAATGAATGCCACAGTATCACATAGGTATGTTGTGTTTCACTTAGATTTCTGGCTATGACTACATCTTTCAAGAGTATCCCTCCTACCTAAAGCTGATCATTAACACATTATTTACTTTGCTGTTCACTATTTGCCCATATGAAGCCATCTTCTCTGAGCAACCTGAAGCTAATCTTGCTGGCTTCTACTGGCAAAAGTATCTCTCTCAGAACCCAGATGTCTCTTAAATACTAAGAATGATCTACTAATGGTTTTATGGGGTTAATTAACTGTTTCTTTTTAGAGATAATAGAATTTGCAATGAGGAACATCATCATTATCTTTAGTGCTACCTCTGCAAATGGAGAATACAGGATAATTGGTATTGCCATGTATTGCCCATTATGCACAAAATTAAGGCAAGGAATTTACACATAGTGATTAACATTGGTATTTTATTACTTTCAATTCTTATAATAGATTGCTATTCACACAATAGATGTGCAAAAACCTTGTTTCTGTTTTATACTAAAAACTATATATTCTGCTAGAATGCCCCTGTCTTTAGTCCTCTACGGTTGGGGTTTTTTTCCTATAAGGAGCCCCCATCTCTCCCAAACCTGGTGAAAGCATTTAAAGGCATTCTGCATCGCATCGTAAATACTAAAGGAACATTCATTAGGATATAAAGTGATGCTCTATCAATTTAGGAGAGTCAAAAGGTTATGAAATGTCTTACACTTCAGTTAAAATAAAACCCTTGTAAGGGACTAAAATGTTCCAGTCCTAAGATGTTGACAAGCAAGTGAGATTGCAGTGAAGCAAACACAACTGAGAAGAAACTAGAAATGAAGTAGTTTGCTGTGTAAGTGCAGGGAGTAAGTGCACGAGCACCTGTATTTACTGGTGGGAACCTGGCACTGGGAGTGCAGATTCTGGTGTCCCTCTGAAGGCCCAGTGCTTCGGTACAAACCTGCATTTCCTTACAAAAACCATAACCTTTGCCTTTGCTCAGCAAATCCTGCAAATCCAAACTATCACTAAAAAGAAAAAAAAAATATGACACTACTCTAATGAAAGACAGTTCCCAATTTTACAATGGACAGAGCAGGTTTGTGAAAGAATGAATCACACAGGCAGGAACTTCAGTGCTTTCCAGGAAAGAAACCTCAGCGACACGCACGCTCTGTTGTAAAATGCCCCCTGCAAAAATCTCCCTGCCTTGTGCTCAGCCTTCCCCGCTGTAAGAAGCCCAGGGGTCCCCCTGGAATGCTCCCAGTATCAGCACTCCCTGGCCCCTTTGGCCTTCTGAGGGGCTGTCCCCAGCCCAGCAGGGAGATATTGGGCTGGTGGCGAAGTCCCCTGGGTTGGGGCGCAGGCTGTGCCAGTGCCCGTGGCTCCTGGGGGAGCAGAGCCTGAGCTGCTGACTGCGGGAAAGCGGCGGCGTTTCCACAAGACTCCACTCTTCTGCCAAATGGCATCACTTTGCATCAAACCAAATAAAAAGTAGCCTAAAGATGCTGCTTGCTCCAGAAATACATCTAGGTTTATGGACTTCTTTTTCCATGAAAAGCAATAACATGAAACTTGAACGTGATCTTTTTCCTACAGAAAGCTGACCTTTCACACTTGGTCTAATACAACAGAGTTTTGCATCAATATCCATTACTGCAGCGGAAGCCTTGCCACAGGTATGGCGACCTGCAGCCATAATTCACAGAGTAATGACAGGTACTGCACAGTTATGTTGCCTCTGAGTTTCCATTGCCAGTCTCATTGCGACACTGGACCATCTTACAATCAAATATTGTCCTGGTCCAAGAATTTGCCTTCGTATCTGGGACTTAGAAAGGCTATTTGGATGCCGAGTGAAATAAACAGGGTGTGAGACTCCCTCATTTGGACACTACACGAGGGTTGCACATCCCAGCTAACTTCTCGGCCTCAGCTTTCCACCCTTTTCATCAAAAGAAGTGTTCCCAGCAATTTCAGAGACATGGCCCCTGTCGACACTGAGACTTTTTAGCTAATGGTTCTCACCACACATGTGCGGTGTCAAAGAGCTGGGGTTTGAACAGCCATTTGTCTCTGCCTCGTAAAACAACATAACACAATAAAACATACAACATCTGCTTTGCCTCACACTGACCTTTCTCTTGCAACAAGACGAGGTACTTTCACAGAATCACAGAATCATCTAGGTTGGAAGGGACCTTGAAGATCACCTAGTCCAACCATTACCCTAACACTGACAGTTCCCAACTACACCAGATCCCTCAGCGCTATGTCGACCCGACTCTTGAACACCTCCAGGGATGGGGACTCCACCACTGTCCTGGGCAGCCCATTCCAACGCCTAACAACCCTTCTAGAAAGAAATACTTCCTAATCCAGTCTAAACCTTCCCTGGCACAACTTGAGGCCATTACCTCTTGTCCTATCACTTATTACTTGGTTAAAGAGACTCATCCCCATCTCTCTGCAACCTCCTTTCAGGTAGTTGCAGAGGGCGATGAGGTGTCCCCTCAGCCTCCTCTTCTCCAGACTAAACAAACCCTCAGCTGCTCCTCGTACGACATGTGCTCCAGACCCTTCACCGGCTTCATTGCCCTTCTCTGGACACACTCGACTAATTCAATGTCCTTTTTGTAGTGAGGGGCCCAAAACTGAACACAGTCATCGAGGTGCAGCCTCACCAGTGCCAAATACAGGGGCAAGATCACTTGCCTGTCCCTGCTGACCACGCTATTTCTGATACAAGCCAGGATGCCATTGGCCTTCTTGGCCACCTGGGCACACTGCTGGCTCATGTTCAGCCGGCTGTCAATCAACACCCTTTATGGCAGAAAGATCGTTATTTCATGTGCAGATTTTAAAAATGCCCTGGAAGTCTTCAACTTCTGAACATCCAGAACAGAACCAGAATAATTGCTCCAGACATTCACAAAAAGGGTATTAACGAAACAGAGCAGACAAATGCCTATTTAAAGCCCCTGAGCAGATGCTACCACCTCCTCCCATTATCCTCACAAGGCGAGTAAATGAGAGAAAGTTAGCGCATGTGCATGTGAGACAGACAGACATAGCATTTCTTTCAAGTAAATCCTGTTCACAATCGCAACATCCTGGAAAATTATTATAAACCCTTTTTAAGCAAAACTGAGTCAAATATATGCAATTTGCTGTACTTCTCCCTTCATTTAAAGCTTTATATATATTCTTCTCATGTTTGTCCCCCAATAACAAAGATGGCAACGAAGCTGCAAAATAACATTGAGTGCATTGTAACTAAAACTAAAGGGTCCCAAATTAAATGTTAGTGGTGTACAATTTAATCTAGTTTGGTTTTTTTTCCTACAACTCGTAAAAAATCTTAAATTGTGCTTCTGCAGCTTAGGACATCAGCAAATTCTCTAATTGCTTTATAGAACCATTGTTATTTTATGAAAAGACTCTCCTTCCTACATGCTCTACAGCTGGCTAAATACATATTTTTTTTATTTTTTTTTTTTTTTACAAGCAAGGTACACAGAACCCACAGCGACATTTCCAGTACAACCACCCATGACTGCTAAAACAGGAAAAGAGAATCTAAAGGAAACAGGAGATGCAAGGATCAACCCCCAGTCACATCAAACCCTCTCTGGGCCACTGCAGCAGGACAGAGGGATCTGGTGGTGTGTGTAGTGGAGGGATCCTGCCTTTGCACAGATCTCTCTGGCTGCTGTAGAGCTGGTACACGGGCCCTGTGTCATTGTTGATCCCAGCCTGCAGCACAGGTTGTGTCAGGGCAGAGGCGAGGGAAGCACTGTCAGGAGCAGGCTCGAGGCAGCTTTCCAGTCCTTAGGGCTCATCCTTGTCCTTAGACCATCCCAAAACTCAAAACGCAGGTCTCAAGACGTAAGCAGAAACCTCGTTTCTGACCACAGTGCGGGAACAAGGACAACCTGACTGTGTTTCAGGTAAGTTTAAGCCTCTAGAAAACCACATTATCAACTCAGACTATACTTCACACATCTCTCTGGATAGTGGCATCTGTGGATACTTTCACTGATCTGATTCTGACAGCAGATCACTTCAAGAAGAGAATCCATATCAATCCACTTTAAAGGTTTTCAAACCATCCATCCACGTCTTGCCTTGCTCCAGACAAATCCCACCTAACAAGACTGCTGGGAAATTGCTGGGACTGTTAGGAGTCTATTTCCTTACTGGCAAATACAGGTCATTTGCATACAGATAAATTCATCCAATGTTTTGCCTTTTCAAACTAATAATTTATCACCATTTGCTCTTTTGTCTCACCATGAACTGTTAAATTTTAGAAGACTACCCCTTGCTTTTCACACCATGCCCCTCGTTTGCCCTGGTAAGGCTGTTACTGCACAGTCTGCATCCAGCTGTTATTCACTTCTCTCAAGTTCTTCTACCTCTTAGTGGTTTTGCCCATTATGGGGACAGGCAACACATCAAGTCTGTGGACTTCCCCAGAGCTATCTGGTTTTGCTAGCCTCTACTTTTTGATCGTTATTTATTTCCCTTCTTAGGCACCTGCTAATTTTCTCAAACTCTTATGTTTTTAATCATATATCAAAGTCTCCCCTGATGATCTCTTATTCCTGTAAGATGTACTCCTTTTTCCATTATGCATAATTAAGTTGCTGGTGACAACTGCCTATTGGACAAATTTCCATATCCTCCTTTGAGTTTGCCTAACAAATAACTACAGTTATGGTTGGCCTTAATTAATACAGTTGGCCTTATTTATTTACTAAAATGTGTTGCACCATTGTTAAATTTGAATTCCATAATATTAGTATTACTACAACCTTCACATGATTATGATGCAATAACTGTCAATTAATTTATGTAATCTTTTATTTTTAAAAAGAAGCTTAGGGAAATATGCACAAACTTAAGTGTGTCATTGCAAATCTTTCCAGAAAATTCCTTGATCAGGTCCTTATAAATCCTCATCTACGCTGCCACCTGCAGTAGATTCATTCCGGGTTTGTGCTAATTCACTGGAGAGCCCTGTTATCCCTTGTCATAAATATGAAGGATTTCACCCAGCCTATTAACAAGTAGAATTATAGATTGTCAGAGCATAAATCATCCCCCCTTTTCTAGTCATATCAACAATGGATTGAGAAAAATTACTCATTCATTTTTATAATCCTTTAATTCTTGCAGATGTTCCTTTGAAAATTGATTTAAATCGATGAATCATAGGGCAAGATTGGTGTAAATTTTTCAAGCTGAAGACATTGCCTTTGCTAGAGCAATCTCAGTATACACCCCTATACCTACCATAACTCATCACTTTTGAATGTTTAACACACTTAAAACTCTGGAGTCAGCTCCTGAGGCTGTAAGAACAAATGGGTTTTAATTAGATGTAGCCCAACCTGTTCTGATAGTTTTTTTCCTATTTCTCATATGGAAGAGAAGGACAAGATAAAGTTGGAAATTCACCTTCTTCAGATGTTAGTGACTGACTCATTTAGTGACCTACTCTCAGATGACAGAAACCAGACCGGAGCCCTCACCTCATGTCCTGTGCTCCCAGTAATGCCTCGTTTAGGGATACAGGTAAAATGTTATCCATGGCCACATCTTAGAACTTGGCAGATGGAGTTTGCCTCTGTGCCAGACTCAGCAGACACTCTGCGCCTATTAAACATGCAGCCACCAGCACCTACAACAAAACTCCCCCATCGGGGAAGTTATGGGATGACAGGTAAACATCCACAACATAGTATCACATAACCATGCACAACATAACCTCAGCAGAAAGATCCACAGAGCTCAGATTCAGCTTTACACCAGAATTAACCATCTGAAAGGATTTAGCCACAGAAATAAAGCACTTTCCAACATGGTCTACTCTGTAAAAATAAGCACAAGATAGTTCAGCCTACTTTAGGTTACTGCTGGTCAGCTGCTTCAGAAGAGATATTTGCCTGATATAATTCACACAAGGATAAACTAACCTAAACCCCTGACTTGACCATAATTATTCTTTTCCTTGCTTTGTGTCCAACAGAGGATCTAAATTTCAGAAAAGATGATGCAAAGCTACTAGCTAAGCCTGGAAAATCTTTCTCTTACAGAACTAAATGTTAAAAATAATTTCATTGTCAGTACAACATGAAGTTACTACCCTCTACTGATGAGAATGGACTTACAGTCCACGCAATAGTGAAAGCCAACAGGAAAAACCACAAACATTTACATTCATCTATAGAAATGTTTTTAAAGTGCCTCAAATCTCATTTGGCCAAGTTTTAAAATTTAGCTTGGTTATATACATGCAGCACTACTAGAGAATACGATTTCCATGTAGTGGCAAGGATGCACTTTGCAGCCCTGAGGAGAGGCTGACTGCTAGCAAAAGAAGATAAATACAGTCCCCTACAAGCGTATAAGTCAAATACCAAGTGTGGTTTTCAGTGCTGTTGGATGCAGGACACTTATCTCCTGCAACTTTTATTGTTACTTTTGACCACTTTTTTTTTTTTACTTTTGAGGTTTTGGAGTGAAACTTGCACCTCTGAGGAAGCTTGACATTGCAACCCTGCGCTGCATAAGTGCCCAAATGCCTTCAGGTTGAATGTCCGGCCAGTCCTGGACCTGCAATCAAGGTACTTAAATAAAATCAGCAGAAATTGTGCCCTCTTCTGAGCTGACCAAAGGATGCCCTTGCTCTTGGTGTGCATGGCACCTGCAAGTGAGACAGTTCCTTCCATTACTGGAAACAGTGTGATGCCAAGTAATTATTTTGCAATGCAATTTGAACAGAGAAAATAGGAGCTTGTGTCTGGGTAAACAGCAGCCACTGGTTGTAAACAATTATTTAGAAATGGAATTTGAGGATCTTTTCAGAGTAACAATTTAAATTGGTCGAAACAGTACCGGAGAGGTTGTGTTGCTCTGCTGGAAGTATTGTGGTCACATTCAGAAAACTTTTACTGCATAGTCCCTTAAGTGCATTAGCTTTCCGCTGGAGTGCTACAGCTGAGAAAGGAGATCAGGAGAAAGCAATTGGTGCTTTGCCTGTATGATATAATTACCACTGAATTATATTCCAAAATAAGGCAGCTTTCATACATTTAATTTAATTTAATTCAGGGCTGGAAATCATTCCTGTTATTGCTTCAAATATATGTTCACCTTGCATTTGTTAATAATACACAAAAAATTGGGGGGGGGGGGGGGGGGGGGGCGGAAAGGAGAGAGGTTTTTAAATTAATTGTAGAGGAAGAATGAAGGTGTTACCATCTTCAACTTCCAGCATGCTTTAGTCTTTTTCAGGTCTTGCCCAAAAAGCTTGACAGAAGGAACTTCCAATATGAGACGGGAAAACACCTGTCCTTGTCTATGTTTGTATTTTTTTAAGTAATCTCTGGTTTGAAAACAAATCAGTGCTAAAATCTAAAGCAACAGATTGAGGGCAGGGGTTGACTGTTGTGATAGGAGAGCAGAATGGTCAACTGCCCACACAGTAACAGCAAATTATTGCTCCCTCAGCCCTAAGTCACTTCTGGATAAGGACTAAGGTCATATCAGAGCATTTCCTTCAAAAAAGAGAAGTTTAGGGGGTGACTGCAGTGGCAGCAGGGTGCTGGTAGCAATGCACAATTCGCCAGGGCCTGCCCTGCACAGCCCTTCCAATTTGCCCAACATGAGTTTTCAGAAATAACCCCTGACCCTCAGCATCACACTGACCTAGCCTGGAAAACAAGCCCCAGCGCCCGGAAATTAAAGAGAAACAAAGAGGTTGGAAAAGATTTTAAGCCCAGAGAGAATGCCAGAATGGATCTTCAGATGCAGGAGGCAGCCCCGTCGACCGCATCGCCACAGATCCCCTCTGCATATGGACAGACACACAGACAATATCCCACCACGTCGCCGCAGCCCCTGAGCAGGTGCCTGCCCAGCCTGGCTCATTCCTACCCCGCAGGCTGCTGCGAGGGGAAGACTTTCTGCTTCTACTGAAACAGCATCACTGCTGTATTTTAGCTGTGCTTGTTTTGCCAAGGAAGGTCACCTGGGCTGCTTAAGTGTGTGTATAATATCTATTCTGCAGTAATTGTTTCTTTTCTGGGGGTTAGAAAGACTACATTATTCTTGCAGATGACAATGCCTTTAGTGTAAGGATGTACTGCAGTTCCCAAACAAGGGGAGCTCTGTCAAAGCAATGAATGATTACTGTTTTCAGTGGTTCTCTTTCCCTGCAATTGTTTTTTTAATAAGTAAAAAGTTCCTAGGGGACTATTTTTTTCTCCTCCCTGCAGAGTGCAGGCTATTGTGTTGGAGTATCAGTAACAGAAAAGCTTCTCATCCATCTGAGAAGGACAACATGACATCAAGGGCTCATTCAACAATGAGATTTTAACAAACAGATACAGGGATATTGAATCTTGACCAACACCAAACTCAAGTGAAAGATGGTCATTCCTGAGGGAGAAGAGAAGACAGGGATACAGAGAGAAGCAGCACCAAAATCCAGTTGCTTTCCTCAGGCTCCCCACTTTTCCCTTCCCCATTTGCAAATAAGACAGCAAGAACAAGCTGCACCTTCATCTTCCCAAAGAGCAGATGAACTACATGATTTATTAGATCCCAGGTAGTCCCTATAGTTTTACCTCTCTATATTCTTTTCGTCAACAACATGCCCACTGATGAGTTGGGAAACAATCAGGGCATCATCCAGACATCCCTTAGGAAAATCTGGTCTCTACAAACACACCGGGTAAAATGTTTGTATGTATGTAAAGCAAGGAGGTGGCTTTCTGGAAAAATAGAGGTCATTTCAAACCAAAAGGACAGCAAATTGAAACTGGCATACAAGGGGATTTATAATGCACATTAATATTACCAAAATTTTCGTTCCAGATGTTGCTTGAATATTCAAACCACTGGCATTAAGTTCTTGGTAAACAACAGCTAACTGTGCTTAAAGTTCATGTTATGTTGTATTCAGCACAGGTTCCTGTGGCTGCATCTGCTGCAAAACCTGAAGGACCAAGACCCAAGCAAAGACCTTCTCCACCACCCACCTGGCTGCAAAGGGGGCAACCATTCCCTCCAAACTGCAGAACATTCCCCGTCCCCCCAGAACATCTCTGGGGACAGCGACACCCTCTCCCAACACCTCAGGGTGCTGATTGTGATGATTTTCTAGTCAAAACCCTGGGAGCCCTTGAGGTCCAGAAATTAACTCAGGGCTCTTTCCCTGAGTGTACAAAACACTTTTATCAAGCTATGCACTTGGAAACACAGTTCAAACTCCTATTAACTGAATATATAGCCTATAATTACCATCAGCAATAACTGGGTTCTGCAAGAGAATCTTTTCTATTTTTATTTTTTTCTTGTGCTGAAGACCAATTCATTATCAGATGGACAAGAGCAGTGAAATTCCAATTAAATATGCAATAAATTTCATTTTATTCTTTCAGCATAATTTTAGTAAAGGGAGCTGCCATAAGCCTTGACAGCCAGAGCAAGCTGTGTTTCAAGGTGGAAGGTCTCTACCTGTCTTCGAAAACGACATTACTAAATCAAATATATGTGGAAGCCGGGTCTACTCTCACTGAAGTCAATAAACAAGTAAAAATCCCACGGTCTTCAAGGGTGTGCATTAAAGTCCTGAAGGCTAAGAACTAGCTAGGCAAGTTCTCCTCCATCCCTGTCTGTTCCTGTTTCTCTGCTTACATGGCAAGCTGTACAGTAAGATATTTTACATCGTAGCCTCAGACACATCGAAGGGTAAACTTGCTAAAGAAGGCTTGCATAAGCCACATCTTCTGATATGCAGATACCCTGCCTTGCCTCATTCTCCTTCTCATGGGCTTCTTAACCCAAGGCTGAGTGCAAAGACTGGGAATGGAGGAATGAGGAAGAAAAAAGAAATTAAGGAGCACATGAATAGCTTGCAAAACCAAGTATGCACCTGGAACATGGAACACTTCGTTGTTCTAGTCACCCATATCCTGCCACAGCCTGGCACTCCAGGTACTGCACAGGCTCCCTGTTAGTCTGCAATAGCAGAGTTTGGACACCTTGAGCAGTAAGCTCATTACAGTCTGGAAGAGTACAGAGTTCATGGTGATGATGAGTTTACTGTGAGACAAAACACAGTTGTGAGACAAAGCACATATATGAAAAATATAGGACACCATCCCAACTGGAACACTGGAGTACCTGCCATGAAAGCCACTGACAGCTTTAGCAGTAGTAGGTTTTAATGCACATCCCAGAACATATTTTTCCCTCCTCCTCCTCCCCTTAATGTGGTTTGGAGAGCAATTCTTCCAGTTCCTTGTTAGGTTTTCTAACACCGTCGGAGTCCCAGCAGACCTGCCCCTGCTGCTTGTCACACCAGGTCACCAGGCTGGCCTCTATCACCCCTCCACACCAGTGCATGGGCTGTGGAGAGCCAGGTCTGCCTCCAAAATGAATTGCAGTAGCCTTAACACGCATTTAGCTGAAGTTCTGTGGAGAAAAACCCTGGAAAGTTATTGGAGGAAGAAACACTGGCTGTACATCAGCAAGGTTGCAGGTAGGAGCAAGGAGGGGCTGACAGAGCACCTGGGGTAGCTTTGCAGTCCTTCAATGCGGTCATATAAGTAAAAGCTGCCAAGAACATATCCATTTGTCAGTAATCCTGTACAAAATGTGGCCACTGTTCCAGATTTTCTTTCTTCCCCCAAACGCCTTGCTCACAAGCCTGCACGTATTGCAAAGCATGCTCTGACACTTTGAAAGAAACAAAGAGAGGTTTCAAACCCCACATACAACGTATAGCTGACTTAGCAAACACTTTCATTAAAGAGTTCAAAGGAGTGGAGAGAAATATTTCATGAAACCTAAAGCACTCTGCATACTAATTCACTGTGGAAACAACAAGCACTGAAAATAAATGGAAGTGACACAGGAACTTGTGACATGCATGAGATCAGGACATATTACACAACAGCTACTGTCAGCTTTCCTGGAGAATCAATGCTCGTGTCCTGCAGTCTTCATTCTCCCACGCAATCTCTGGCTGCAGTGAACACAGAATTGCCTGACAGCAAGGGGAAGAATCAACCCAACCATTAGTTGTTTCTGTTACTTAGGAAATCAGCCAGCCCTCTTAAATTTTCTAATAATTAACAATAACTAAATTAGTAATGTGCCCTAATATTTTAATAGCTCCTAGTCAACCTCCAGTGAAAAAAGCCAGTCAACACACTCTACCACTCTGTTTTCTAGTCTTTGATTTCATGTAGAAATAAGAGATATTCCAGAGTATACAATGTTGGAGTCACTTAGAGTATAGAGTATAGTATAAGTCAGTCATTCTGGAAAGAGAGAAGTCACTTTTTTGTAACATTACTCTAAATCAATAAAGTTCTTTTCAAAAATTATCTTTCAAAACAGGATGGTTTAAGTTACATCTAATCTGAAATCCTATGAACACAATATAGAAGTATTTTGTGTTTAATACCATGACTCTAAGATGTAACCCTAGCACACTATGGAAATAATTATAAAGTTCCTGACTAAAATTAAAATTGCTTGCCTAAAATCCTTCTCACAAAGACCACCTGACAGTGTTACAGCTGAAAGAAGATTCTGAAATTGCTCCACATGGTAAAAATGTTCCCAGGATCCAAAACCAGCTGGTAAGACCCAACCACTAGTCAAGGGCTGCCCACTCTGAACAGAGACAATAATTCTCCTTTTGAAGAACAAGATTTATTTATTGAGGCTGATTTGAGACAGAGTAAGTAGGCAAAAGACAGAAAAAGGAGGAGGAACAAAAAGAGAGGCTCTAGTGCCAGACTGAGTCCCTCTTGCTGGAGCATTGGTCCTCCAGTGGAACTCTCCCATCCTGCAACAGCTTCATCAACACGTTAAACTTTCAGTCGTTTGGAAAGTGAATAGAGCTTACGGAGAGCAGACAGACACATTACAAATGCCCATGTTTGGATCCATTTGATTTCTATCATCAACAACAAAACCTCTTTTAAGAAAGCTGCTCACAGCAGCAGAGGACCTACAGTTAATCTCAGCCACCAGATTGCTTCTACAGGCAACGCAGATCTATTTAGCACTCAGCCTGCAGCAACAATAATGCAAACAGATATTTGGCCTACCGATTTCATTGCTAGAACTGACTTACTCGTAGGACACACAACAATTTTCAATAAATCTAATATTTCAAAGTGTTCTTTCTGCCAAAGTAGCACTTTATATTTCTGTCATTTACAAAAGTGAACAATAATGCATTTTAGATCTAATAGTCTCTTCAGAAGAGAGATCTCAAAGTGCTTTGCCAACACTAAATAACTACAATGCGATATAAGGAAATTCACATGTAAAGATCACTTCCCCCCAAATTAAAAAAAAAATGTAGCTACCTCCATACTGAAGTCCAAGAGAGAACAATTTACAACACCCACCTTACACATGCACATAGAAGAATATATGATTCAGAGGGAAAGTTCTGCAGAAGATAACTTCAACTCCTTTGAGCTGAGATTTAGCAGGAGACACTCCAGTAAATACATCTGTTCTTCAGAGAGCTGCCAAGCAGCCTTGAATGACTACTGTGATCATATGAAAGATAACAGCAAAAACTTGGAATCTAAAATACTTTCTTGCTATATTGGTTTGCTATTGATTGAAATGTGAAGTCACTAAAACTACAACTGTTAGCATTTAAATACTCTATCCAAAGCTGGAGCGGCTTGGCTTAACAGAGATGACAAAAATAACAAAAGCTGCATCACTTCAGAGCCACCCTCTTCTTCCAGAGAGCATGTAAATGTTACTGGATTTGAACTATCTAAAACATGCATCGTTAGCTGTTAACAGAGACAGGCATTTACCTCTAGCATATTAAAATACATAATTATTTGGGTTTTACCTTTAAGTACACAGAATTACTTTTCTTAAATCAAGGAGTTTTAGAGCAAGGAGCTGGTTGGGTTGCCAGCCAGGCTTGCAGAATGCAGAAACCCGACACGTGCATGGAGGGTATCTGACAATGGATGGAATGAAAATCTGATCCACAAAATCTGAGTGAAAAGCAACCATTCAACCTCTTACATGCTGGCTATCTGTCTGTGCAACTTTCTGGACTTCCAGATTACAAAGAATGATGTATTGGATGAATCTAGACTGTTGCTCCAAGCACTTGACAACTGGGAAAAAATTATGTGACAGTTTATCATCGGTACGGATGTCTGCAGTGCAAGAAATTCAGGATGGCCAAAAAATAATCTCCAATTCATCAGCAAGAATTTCAAGAACCAGAGCAGCCAGGAAGAATACAATGATTTCTGATGTTCATGGACTCTCATGCAGCTTTTCAGTTAGAAGGAAGAATGGATTCTTATTCTTTTCAATTTCTGGATCAGAAACATTCTTCCTTACCAACTTTTCCTGTAAGAGCTGCATCTTTTGCTTTGTCTTCTGCTTCACCTGGCTTTCCCCTCATTTTAAAGTATAAAAGACTTTTTTCTCCACCTGTAAAAAAGTATTGGCAAAAATATTTGACCAGAGAGTCTGTCTGCTTTTCCTCTCAGAAGCTGCTGAGAACACCTACCTGACCAAAGGGTGCTTGTGCTACTGCTGCCTCCTGCCAGAGTCCCACCAGCTCTTTGGCTGCAGGACTGACACTGCAGACACCGACATGAAAGACCATCACAACTTTATTTTTGGTACATCGGAGAGCATATTTCTATTGCTGTCTGCAAAATGTTAAGGGGGTATATATCCAACATAGTAATGACAACCTAAATGAATTATGTGATCCATAACAGTAACTCTCTTACAATGTTAGCTAGTGGTTCGTTCCTACTCAGAAATTTCTTACGTGACTTCCTCTGTGGTACAGATCACCCAACAAAGCGATCAAGCGAAACACCAAGTGAAAGAGTCACTAAGTAACACCTTGACCAGTCAACAATTGCATGTATCTGAAACCCGACTAATGAGGACCCGTGACAAGGGATGAACTGGTAACATATATGCACTGTATACTCAGAAACATATGGGCTGTTGAAATCTTCACTCACCATGTACTAAGATGTAACAAACAAGATACTGTAGATGTAAAAAATGTGAGTCAGAATCTTGGAGCCTGCCAGCTCAAAGACCAATGGTGACAGAACATCCACAACATGGCCGTATTTAGTTGCCTGTGGAGGTGGCACTATTTACTTAACAGTCATGGGTCAAGACGGTGAAAATTATTTACGTTTGTTCATTTGCAACTCTTGACCTAAAACGTGTCTCAGTCCAGGACTTCTCAATGTCCTTGAACTTAGTCAATAGACTATAAAACCTACATTAAATAGATTTTGAAAATTATAAATCATACATTCCTAATTTTATTTCATGCTTTGCCTTTATCCAACTTCTCTTAAAAAGATGTAAGAATCTGAGATTTTTCTACAACACTGAAAACATGGGATGGAAATTAGCTTGGTTAGGAAGAGAAATCTTCAAAGAGAGAAGCCCAATAAAATGGGCTTTGATGAATTTCTGTCAGAAAAAGATAATTTAACTACCCCTTTTTTCCCCACTGATCTCACATAGATAATTTACATTAGACTTCACAGCTTTCTTGATACAACAGTAAAACATTTTTTCCACAGTGTGTCTTTTTTGCTAATCACCACAGAATAATGATATCTTTTGCAAGAAGTTAGGATATACATCATTACACGATGCATGACAGACTGTTTTAGCACTGTTTGGGGGTTTACGTCTTAGGCTAGCAGGTTACAGATCTGCAACATATGCGATTGTGTGAAGTTTTACAATACTGAGACTGGCAAATATCAGAGACCAGATAACTCATCTCCTTTTTCTTACAGGCTCACCTGTCTCCATACCACTAAATGCTCAATATAAAGAGCAAGGCAGTGGAAAGCCTCCATTAGGATGAAGTCCTGCTACACACGTATTTGGCCACACTGATGCCAAGATGTAATTCAGCAAGAAGAAAACAAGGCCACTGATGGATCTTGTTGTCCAGAAACATTCAAACTGGACCAAAATTGAAATATTTTAACTAAAAATACATCAGTGAAGTTTTCTTAATAGAAGGTATTGCAAGCTTTATAGATAAATGATGCAAAAATAAAAAAGTGTGCTCATACCACAAGAGTTTTGATACTAAATTTTTTTTTTTTCCTCTGCAGTTAACCTTGGAAATGTACTACTCTGACTGATGACTGCAAAAGAGAAGGAAACAGTTTAAATCTGAATGATTATGCTTGAAAATAATTATTTTCTTGCACTGTTAAGGTACTGAGATTCCTGATTGCTTAAAGAAAAAGTGACAACTTTCATTAGTACTCCAATACAGAAAGGTTGCAGCTACTGGAGAGGGCCTTGATGACCAGAATAGATGTCATGCCATCCTTCAAAGAGGGCAAGGAGAAGGATCTGGGGATCTACAGGCTGTCCAGTCTCACCTAAGTCCTGGTAACACTACAGAGCAAACCCTCCTGAGAACATTTCCTGAAGCCTGAAGGACAAGCAGCATCATGGGAACACCAAGCATGGATTTAGCAAAGGGAAATCAGGGTCCCTCCACATTCCCTTCTCATTACCTGAATGGGCTTCTGAAGGATTGCTGTCAGTTATAGAGCTCTGCAACACAAGTTGAAAGAAATGTGCCTAGAAATGCAAAATAAAGGAT
Organism: Strix aluco; assembly: GCF_031877795.1. Lineage (NCBI taxonomy): Eukaryota > Metazoa > Chordata > Aves > Strigiformes > Strigidae > Strix > Strix aluco. The sequence goes on along the minus strand of NC_133941.1, from coordinate 12,824,187 downwards.
GGATCTTCATGTGAAGCACAAGAGAAGTTATCTGGGCTGGGTGTGCATCTTCAGCCCCTCGTTTCTGGTTTTTTAGTTTCCATTTCCTACCACTTGGGGAAATCAGGTCCTTACTTTCCTACATTGCCTCAAGAAATGGATTTAGGAAGTTTGCAGGAATTGCTGGATTGTTTGCATTGGCCCCCGAGTCATCTGAGCGTTGGGAGCACATCTTTTCACTCCTTGTTAGTGTTATGAACACCACTAGACAGCTGTTGTAACTGCATTAAATGTCTGGAAAAAACCTCTTCTGCTTGGAGCATTCGCTTCTCAGGACAAGAAAAATAACAGTAAAAAATTTCAAGTTAAATTCATGGGTGTGGGGGCATTAGTTAAAACTCCAGATTTAAAATGTGTATCCCGCTTTTTGTAATGCCACAGAAATATAATATACATGGGTAACTCTTGACTGGTGTGAGGGGAGATTGGTAAATACAGCCCTGAGAGACTGGTGGCAGCTTTGATCACCAGTTGCTGTTATCAGCCTTCCATCTAGTATTAAAGGCTAAGCTACTTATGGGGAGCTTTTTCACTGCCCTGCATTCTGGAAGAGCTGCCTCAGGTCTTAAAGAAAGGTTTAATCTTTAGAGCCATGAGAAAGGCAATGCCACTTCTCTTCTTCCTGGCTTCAGAAGGTTGAATCCTAGAGAATAAAATGCACTTTTCTGAGCTGCACAGGCATTAGCCTGGGCTCGTCAGGAAAAGCATTCTGCTTTGGAAGCAGTGAAAGTAATTTATTTCCACTGCTACTGTCATAACGGTAGATCTTCCTGTTATTAATTTAAACCAACTAGGGTAATTAGTTGCCAAAATCTGCAAACTCTTTCCCCTCAAAAATTAAATACTTGCATAAAAGCATTTTCCAATCTTCAAATCTGATAGCACGGCTGACAAAGCACAGTTAAAACTAAGAAATGCAGAGACTTATGCTCCATATCCCAAATAGATAGAAGGGTGAGTCACACATACAGACTTCAAGAGTCCCTGGTATATTAATATTAAGTAAGTTTACTGCTGAGATAAGCACTGATTTGGGGCTCATTTGAGAGCAGTGCATTTGAGACAGTTACAAGTTTACAGCAAGTTACACTAATTAGATAATACATTACAATGGGGTTAATATTTCACTCCTGACACTTTACTTTCAGCTATCAACAGCCACATTTCCCTCACTACCGAGTATCACTCACCATTGTGAAGGGCAATTTGATGCCAAGAAATGAGAGGCTTATAAAGCATGAAGAGATGCATTAGGAGAAGGGAGAGACTATTTCTTGAAATTCCCTCCCTCTTTATCTTGGTAATGACATTAGATTGGACAGAAGGGTCCATAAAACATTTAATAAACAATTAGGAGCACCAAAGACTTTGAGCCATACATCCAGAGTCTTGTCCCAGATGGCTACAGCAACATATACTGAGCACTGCCAATGGCTTTTAAGTTACAGCTCAGCTGCCTTGTGAAGAGCACAGCCATTCAGGCACATAATTAGGTGTTCACCTGTTTTCCCAAGCACCCAAGATTCACCAACCTCTGCTGCTGGTAGCTGAAACAGATGTTTCCTTCCACAGAATTTCTGAGTGTCCAGCAGGTGCTTGTCCATGCAAATGGAAGGGGATGCACCTAAATGTCTGACTAATATAGGTCCCATGAACATTTTGGAGAACTTCTGATGACTTGGAAATCCTACGTTAGAAGCCAAACAGTGATCTCCATTTTTCTATTTTTTTTTTTTTTAACCAGTCTTCAGGGTCCATGTATACAGAACACAATGCATTAGAATGAATAATTACATAATGAAAATAAATCCAGTCATAAACTGCCCATACATGGTAAAGAAAATCTTGAAGTGACATGGGAAGAGCCTTTAACTCATTAGTATTTGAAAAATACTTCTAAAGACACAATTTATATATAATAATGGCATTTTTCTTCACTACCAGTGTCCCACTCTGGTGTTTCTCAACAGGTAAGAATAACACCTCAACACGTACAACAGATGAACACCACACTCAGGTTTAGCCAAGCAGCCCAGATGACATGCATGTCCTCAGCACCCAGAGACCAGCACACCCCGGGGATCAGGTCATCCCCATAACTAGTGAACATCTAAAGGTATCCCAACGGCAAAGCCATGTGACAAAGCAACAAGCTTTTGAACAAGGATGCCGACACGAACTTGAAGAAAGGGCAAAACAATTGCACCCTAGCAATTTAATTACACTGCAAGAGAATTTAGCATATTCAGAAGGCACAGAAATAGCTGGTAGTTAGATTAAGTTTGTGTTATGTGTAGAAATGTTGAGTGCTAGGTCAGACTTTTCTCATTATCTTAATGGAGATACCACTCACGCGGAGAGATATGATGCCTGTCTAACTGTCACAGTGGCTCTAACAAATTGTGCTAGAAATACAGAGATGAGGAGGAGGAGATACACACGTAGACCGCCTAAGCTGAAAGTTGTTACAACAAGATGATGATAGGAAATCAAATGTCCCTGCAAAGCAAGATTTTACAGCAATACATCACTGTAAATTCCATCAAACCCTAGTTTGTCCCCCAATGAACTGCTTGAAGCGGTAGCCCTTCATACACCCCGGACTGACCAGCTCAAGACATGAGCTGCCAGCTTCATCTTAAGCCAGCTGAGCTCAGTGTGACTTTCTGCAGGGTATCTGAATGACTAAGTACACAAAAGCAGCTGAAATCAAATTATTATCCACTTGGATTACTGCCAACCTCCAGATTAAGTTGCCAAATTACTTTCCATTAACTTTTATTTTTCCCACAGCCATTCAGTTTTCCTCTATACTTTAGCCCTTTGCCAGTAAGTATTTTAATTGCCAACTCTTTTTCTTCCAGCTATCTCAGGGTGGTCCATTGGCCCTGCAACCCTGTTTGTCCTCTGTATGTTGGCATACAGTCATGCATAGTAAAGAAACTGCCTAATGCCTCCAGGCTTGATGCAAAATCCACCTAAATCTAAAAATAACTCTTCCATCAGCTCTCACAGTCTTGAAGCAAAAAGTTATATATCAGACTATGCCACAGAACAGGATTACAGCTACTCCCATTTGCAACTCCTCCCTTTTCTTGCTTCTCCAAATACATGTCACATTTACCAAGCATTAGTATATATTCTAGCTCATATGCTGTCCAGTTTGGTATACTTTTATACACTACAATAACATTCAATATCAGTCTAATTGAGAAAGAGTGAGGAAGATGGAGGGAGAGTGATGAAAAAATGCTAGAGGTTTCCAACCCAGCCACTAAGGAAATTTAAGTGGTCTGATGTCAAATCATCACCGTTTCCATAAGCAAGAAGCTGTCAGCTGATGCATGAGGACATACAAGCATCTATATTTTGCAGGCAGAAGTGGGACTAAGGGTAGAAATATCGCCACGTTTGGTGTGACATTCTCGCTTAAAGTCACTGGCTTTTTAAATATTTTACTTGAGGAGGCTTGTCCCACAGAAAGCATTTCAGTTATTCAGCCTGGAAAACTGCCTTTCAGTCATTCTGCTGGGACTGATTAATTATGCTTCTTCTAGTGAAAACATCTGAGAAACAAAGATCTAACATCTGATTTACTTGCTCTGGGTAGAGTGACCTACCCCCTTGCTGGCACTTGTGCTTTGGTTAAGAGCTCTCCACATGAGAAAGAGGAGGGCAGCGCAAGGAACACCGAAATAAGTGAAATCCTGCTGCTGCAAGAAACAAAGGTTTCACCATGTAATTTCAGTCCCATTCAAGTCAGCTTTTTTTTTCCCAGGGGACATTTCAATCACAGTATTAGTAGCACATTTCCAACATACAAAAAGGCCTATTGAAAAATCGCACTTCTATTAATGAATCTTCATTTACCTGCAAATTTTCTGCTTGGTACTTTTTCTGCCCTGTGTTTATCGCTGCAGTAGCAAAGGCTTGTGGTGTGAGTGGGATACGGACCAACAAGTTTATTCAGATAATACTTGTGAATCTATAAATACGACTTTGAAATATCCTCTTTGATAACATCAGGCCAGATTTCATAACTTATTTACTCTGAACAGCAGCTAACTCCGCAAATAATCCTGCCAACTGCAGAAGGATTACTTCCACAATAAACCCAGGCGTATGATGGGTGGCAAAGTCAGGCCCGGGAGACGTTTTAGGTTCAGTACCACGGCACAGTTTATCTGGTTCACCGGAGGTTTATCACAGATTCTTGGATGGATTTTGCCCAGGTAGCCAAGAAGGCCAAGGGTATCCTGGCTTGTATCAGAAATAGCATGGCCAGCAGGGACAGGGAAGGGATCTTACCCCTGTACTCGGCACTGGTGAGGCCACACCTCGATTCCTGTGTTCAGTTTTGGGCCCCTCACTACAAAAAGGACATTGAATTACTCGAGCGTGTCCAGAGAAGGGCAACGAAGTCGGTGAAGGGTCTGGAGCACAGGTCGTACGAGGAACGGCTGAGAGGTCGTTTAGTCTGGAGAAGAAGAGGCTGAGGGGAGACCTCATCGCCCTCTACAACTACCTGAAAGGAGGTTGCAGAGAGCTGGGGATGAGTCTCTTTAACCAAGTAATAAGTGATAGGACAAGAGGGAATGGCCTCAAGTTGCGCCTGGGCAGGTTTAGACTGGATATTAGGAAGTATTTCTTTCCAGAAGGGTTGTTGGGCGTTGGAATGGGCTGCCCAGGGCAGTGGTGGAGTCCCCATCCCTGGAGGTGTTTAAGAGTCGGATCGACATAGCGCTGAGGGATCTGGTGTAGTTGGGAACTGTCAGTGTTAGGTTAATGGTTGGACTAGGTGATCTTCAAGGTCTTTTCCAACCTAGATGATTCTGTGATTCTGATTTTGTACCTATAGCACAGGCACTTTGGGAATAACTAACCTGCCAAAGGCTTTCAGGAGTGAGCAGAGGAGCCTGCCCATGTCCCCCACTGCTCCCTTCACTGGAGCCTCACTGGTTTCATACTTGCCCAAACCAACCCATGAATCTTGTACAGGGGAGATGGAGAAATGCAAGGTGTGCATCACCATACACCTCAGAAAACAGCTTAAAACCATCCTGGAGCAAGTGACTGCACTTGCAGCTCACACCCGTGCTGATGGGGAACAGTTGGGCCCCATCATCTCCCATCAGCACCCCCTTTTTCACCTAAAGGCCACCATTTCAGCTAGGCTGGTGCATAGGCTGAGGGTTTTCCGATGTTGCCTCCCCACCAGCGGGTATCCAAGTGCTTACGCCATTACTGGACTGTTAAGAAACGACGTGCAGGCATCAAACCCAGAGGCTGTTCTAGCACAGTTGATGCCTAATCCTTTCCCTACCATCAGTCCTTATTAAAGAGGGGTTACAAAATGCAGAGGAGGCAGATGCTGCTCCTGTGCTCCAGAATCCTTGGCACTGAGCTCAGTGTCAGCTGAATGCAAGACCCTGCCTGGTTACACCAGCACCAAAGATGCAGCCCACAGAAATCAATTCAGAAGAGACACATCACCTATTCCGGTTTCATAATATTGGTGATCTGCTACTAATTACTCCACACTCCATCCTCAAACAGCATGCTAATAACCCAGAAGAGGTCCCCTGATGTAGCACCATAGCAATCAAAAAATTTCCAAGTCAAGAAAAAAAAAATCTAACATTGAAATGTACAGTAACCCAGTTTTCGATATTCAGGAGCTCTATAATTTGCAACATTCACTTTGATTTCATTTACAGTGTGCTTTGCTCCTGCCCAAAATAACTGCTCATCTCTGTTGGTCATGGAGGACACCTGCCTGGCAAGAGTTTCAGGTCAGGTACAGTGGGGCCCTTCAAGTAACGAAAGAATTAATCCTTGCTGTGACCACCACCACTTCTCCTCTTCTACTTGCCTCATGGACTCAGCAGTTAAAAACACGTAAACTGCTCCATGGAGCAGCAAGAGCCTCTGGTACACACGCAGACACAAACCTCAGTGGGGACCATGCTCTAAAATGCAAAATTCCTAAAACTCTTCTAGGGGAAGAATGTCACTGCTTTCTGTAATTACGCTGACAATTTCTCCTCTTCTTTGATGTTGCTTTTCTTGTAAAGAGAGGAGAGGGTGGAGTTTTATTTTTGTTGTTTGTGCTTGAGAAAGCCCCATTAAAATGTGCTTTGGGATGTAGATGTTTTGGGGTTTCTTCAAGTATTTTTCATTATTTTTCAGATTAATTTACTTGAAGGATGATCAGGGGACCAACCCCATGTACATTTTATGGTATATCATTTATTTTTGAACCATAAACAAAACAGAGTGATTTCTACTATGCTGAGACATGTTAATAGATGCAGCAGGCAAGGGTTGGATCCCAAGTCAACTACAGATCTTCTTCAATCCAGAGCCTGCACCAATTACTCTTGCAGACACAGAGGCATGATTAAATTCTTTTATCAGAAAACCAGCTTGGGACTCAGGTCTACTTTCTGAAACACTAAGTCGTAGGGAAGATCAGAGTTCAACTGCAAAGCCAGATGTATTTCCCTGAGCACAAATGCAGGGGGCATGGCTGGTGGCTGCAATCTGCACGTGCTGGAGATAAGAGAAACCCACACGTATTTGCAAGCACGAATGTGGCAGGAAGAGGGACTGTTTAGGAACTGATATACTCGATCGAGCAGCAGCTGTACTAAGAAACTTTTTCCTTTAGTCTGTGTTTGTTTCTGTCAGCTGATAAGGCCTTTCAGGACATTTTGTATAATTAAGCATTACATTAAGGACATAACTGACCTATATACCATCTTAATGTAGCTGTCTCTAGAAGCTCCCAAGTCTTTGCTAACTGCCCAAGTAAAGGAAAAATGACAGCATAAAGCTCAGCCCCTCCTCAAGTCACAACCATCTCTGGGACCAGGCAGACTGCTCACGGTGGGAAGAAGGGGAGGCTGCCTGCAGACTTGGGTAGTGGATTTGTAAGTATTCACATGAAGGTTTAACAGCTCTTTTATCTTTTGCTCCCTTCTGGTGTTATTTCAATGTTGATTTGCATAGTCAATATAAAACTCTTTACATATAAACTGCCTGCAAGGATGACACCATCAATCCTCAGCTCTATTCACAAAATTTATTATTTGTTTCAACTTAAGAGAGATCATTGCCGGATTACACAGTTGCTGATGAGGATTTATATTTACATTTACAGCAAGCAAAATACATGTCCTAATTTTTTTTTTTTTAAGTCATCTACACAAATGTGAAAGAGGGAACAAAAATAAAATCAGTGCTTATACACTCATGAATGCTTGCAGATCATGTTCTGTGACTTATCGTTCCTTCAGACAATATTGCAAATTAGTCAGCATCTGTATAACATCAGTAGCATGAGCTTGATCATAAGAATTAAAGGATATTATCAAGCCAGTTCTTAATCTTATGTGGCTGTAAAACCAAACACTCATATATGTTAGTTTAAATGAGATGCATAAGGCATCCAGTTGTGTTCCGTGACATCCTATCAGACATCAGAAATCCGCACCCCTGTGTATTAAACAAGCGTATTAACTTCCAGAAATGGATTCACCCATATAGAAATGTCAGGTTTCATGAAAAACAGGACTGTAAAGATTAAGGATAGAAGAAACAGTTTCAGGAGATATTACACTTATCTAGTCTGGCCTGTTGAGCAGCATAAAGCTTGCAATGCAGCAGATTTCACCAAGTAAGTCTTTTAACATAAATCTCACAGGATGTGGGGAAGAAATAAAAAACAGGTATGCATCACAAAATTGGCTGAACCCTGGTTTCTCATGTAACTCAGGAAAGAAGATAACTTAGCTGTGATACTCTACATCACCCAGAGAAGTTCATAAAAGTTACAGTTTCTCTGAAAAGAAAGGATGCCCGAGTGTGAAATGATCCAAACAGAAGCTGAGTGCTAAGTCCTGCCTTGGAAAAACTAAAGCAAAATTATTTTCCAGGACAACGGCAGGTGAAATGCTCCATCTATATCACCCTCCATCAGCAGATGGATGTTCCTTGGAGGGCTGGCATGATCTCACCAGGAGTCTCCCACCTGCCTGGACCTGCCAACACCTGCCCCACCACCTTCCACAGCAAGTACAATCTCCAAAACCACCAAAGCTAGAGCTGATAAGGTTATTTAAATTCATGTGCAAAGCAAAAAAAAGTGCTAACACATCAAGGATCATTAAAAGCAGAACAGCGATCTGTTCACAAACCTCCCAGCTCTAGCTTGGATCTATCCAAGCCTGAAACGGTGCCATCTTGGGATCATTCATTTTCCTTTCCTGAATTATCATCTCCAGAAAATAACAGATACCGGAATGCTTGACCAATGAATGAATGAATTAAACAATCACTACATGATTGGTAGAGATGAAAGAAGCTTTCTCACTTCAAACTTGCCCAAACCAGAATGAACGATGGCCTCTCATTAAAGGTCTTAGATAAGCAGAACACATACAAATGTGTCCTCCTTTCATTCAGCTGGCTTGTCTGTAGTATTTTCCACGGTATTTTCTTTTCCAGTTACCTGTAGTTATTAAAAGGGTGTTACAATTTGCACACAGAACACCACACCAGCCAGCTGAACGGTCACCCAGGAGAATGGGTGTTTATCACAAAAGTGCAACTGTGCTATTCAAACAGTCTCGGCTCCTGCTGTCCATATTTTGTTACTGGAGCAGATGAGCAGAGCGCGAATCAAAGCCCAGCAGAGGAGCCTGACATTTATTGGATTCACTAACATCTGCATCAGACCCTTCAGCCTGATTTAAACTCAGCAACTTCAGTCAAGTATAAACACAACTCTAGACTTAGTGCATCAACCATTTACCCCTTCCTACCTGTTTTAAAGATTGCTTAAATCGGAGCCAGTGATACAGATCCAAACTGAGGAGTATCTGACCTCTCACTTATTCTGTAAGACAGATTTGCCCTAGACAGCTTTGATGCAGAATAGCAGTAAGCTACTAAAACAAAATAAAGACCATAGTACTCAGTCGGGCAGAGTAAAACTCAAGCCAAGGAGGTCCAATCCCCTTCTTTTTGTAGCTCAGTTTGAAATCTGAATCCGCATCCTGCTTAGGGCCAAGACTCTGCTACTGTCTGTCACTGAAGTCTGCTGAACATTACAGCCATGTCTTCCAAATAACGCCTGGTACTGCATTATTAATGCATTAATAATAAAAAAGAGTGTGTGAGTTTATTTTTTATATATATATATTTGTTATCACTTTTTAATCACCGAGTAACATTCGTCTTTGAAATTACTTTTAGTTGGATGTACATCTGTAATCAAGGAATTGCAAAAATCTCTGTTGCGGGGCGTAAACAGCATGCATATTTCTTAGGTCGATGCCCTGTTTCACTACAAGCACAGATTTGTTTATATGGACTGTACAAGGGTTTACCATCAATTCAGACTGACACGAAGTTATTCAAAGATGAGTCAGAAAGAAAAATAGTGCCCAATAGATTAAATCAGCCATTGTGAAACCCAATCTGTTCAGAAACCATTGACACAACTGTCTGAGAAGGCTGCCAAAGTGGCAGATGTTGCTAAAGCTTCCACAACATAGCATCTGGATCAGGCACTTGTTTTTTAAACAAAGAGCAAAAAAGACAGCAGAGTGCTTTAGGTGACCCTGGAAGCCACTGCTCACTGCAGGTCTCGCCGGGTAATCCAGTACCGTGCCAGAAGGCTGGTAGCCCCATGGCACAGTCCTTTGGTAGCACACTGTCAGGGGAATAAGAGACCATGTAATTCCATGTTCTCCCAGCAGATACTGATACAATTTGGGTGCAAACTCTGTAGTTTGCCACTACATGCCATCATCTTAGTTATTAAAATGCATTACATTTTACGCTACTTCCTGTTGAAAAATAGCTGTGCTGGAACTGAATTGCTGACTTTGAACTTCCTCTACACAAGCATCATCATCTACACTACAGGTGCATGCAAATTATATTAAAATAGTCTCCATGATCTAAAGTACACCTTTTCATCACTAGATTTCCAAGCACCTGGAATGGGGTGGGGAAGCCAGTCACCATTTTTCCCATTTCACAGAAAAGAAGCTAAAGAATAATTAAAGGAGGAACTGTCTGACATATCCCGCTTCCCTCGTAACAACATTTGACAGGAAAAGAATGGGCTGTGGCCATAAATTTTGTCAAGTTTATAGACAAGACCTCCACTAGTAGGTTACACTCCTGTAAAGACATACCTATAGGTACAACATAGCTGCTGTGCCTCCCAGAGCTCTGGCAAGGTAACACTCCCCGGGCAGTGCACCCCAGCACCCAACAGCACGTTACCACTGTGGGCACAGGGGCTTCAGCGGTTACCACAAGTCGGAAAAGTCCAGCAAGCCGGGATTTGTGCCCAGCCTTGCTTCAGGGAAAGCATAATTTCTCATTTGTGTATCTGTAGAAACAGATTAAATACTGCTTAGTCATTTTCAAAAGCTACCGGAGAAATGACCCAGAAATTAGTTGGAAAACATTACCTGCATTCATCACTGCTTCTACTACTAGACATGGGCGAAACAGTCACCAGTAAAGAAAAAAAGATTAATGTCTCCCTCCTTTGTTCTCCTTCACCTCTTAACGTGAACTTCTTTCACATTTTAAAACAGCATGTTTTGCAAAGCTTAAAAACACACACACATATCAGCAAATCTTCTGCTGTGATCTGAAAGTCAGTAAAACAATCTAGGACTTGTCCACATGGCAACAACTCAAATACTAATTCTGTCAATTCAGAAATGAAATCACCTCAATTCAGCCTTCCATATAAATGCTTACTGAGAATAAGGCTGAAGTAGGCTTAATCCACTTCCAGTGTGAATTAAACTAAACCAAGCTACAGTCAGTTCTGCAGGAGACCTCCATAAAAAGAGCTAACACAGCTTTAATAATCTGGGCCAGAATTGATTCTCTCTAGCCTGCATGTGCCTTCAGTCTGAGCCCATCCCTGTTGGAGCAGGCCACCTCTGTGTGAAAGGCGAGACGAGCCCGAGAACATGCAGTGGTGTAAGCTTAGATAAGAACGTTTCATTCTATAAAGTTTACAAGATTTTTTTTTTTAAATGTAAACAGTCACAAGAAACTCAGCCAAGACACCAAGATAACACTAAAAAAAAACCCATGGAATATCCAACTCATTTCATTTTAACATTTCTTCACTTGGTTATATTTCCAGACAGAAAGACCCACTAGGAGCATATTTAATCTGAACAGCATCTTGTGAGGATTTATGATAATTGATATTTAATGGGGTAATTTTAGACTGGCGCAGTTAGCTTTGAAACCCGAGAGACTTGAAAAATCTTGCAGTGGAGGTTCTCTTCTCTATGAAGAAAACTGCCTTCTTGTGAAGTCAGAAAACCCTGAAGTCTCTAGAAAACATTAGTCACAGTCTTCTTCAAAGTGGATAAGCAGATATCCTTAAGAGACAGTATTTTAGTAATCTTTCTTTATTACAATGGACTGATGGGAGAAAGGGCGGGGAGAAAAGAAAAAGTGGCCAAAGTATGGCTGTGGGATGTGGAAAGCAAGTGTGGGCACCAGGGCTGGAGAAGACACCCTGGGAAGGGAGCAAGGACATCTGAGCACAGAAATGGTGAGGGAATAAGAAATCGGAGTGCTATAAGGGGGTGAGCTCATATGCACATCCCAGCATGGAAACCGCAATGCTGAGTAAGTCTCACCATCACAGAAACCTGAGAAGTAAACGAAGCTGGGAACACTGAAATTGGATTGTTAACTTTTTTTCTCCCTTAGAGCAAGAGAAATCAGTAAATCAGATGCTAGGTGCCACAAGCCTGGGAGGACATCCCACTTAGCAGAGTAACACCTGAGCAGGAGCTTCTCTGTGCTCTACAGCACTTGGTGAGATTCTCTAACCATTGCCTTTCTTGATAGAGGCCCAGCCTGGACTCATTAGCTTAATTGTGTGTAAGATTTTGTCCTACCATTATCTGTAAAGTCATGACATTTCTGATCCATTTCTTTTACTTAACATATCCCTTTCATTAAAACTCTTTATTCCTATATTCATCTACTTGTTTCTCAAACCCCAGCATCCTAGGCAGACAACAACATTCAAAAAGCATCATTAATCCATTTGGTTCTCCAAAATTCAGTTACATAACAATATCCAAATGTGCCTTTCTAGCAGTGCTTTCCCTACTCTCTCCAAGATTAGTTTTAACTTCACCAAAAAAAACCCAAAAAAGCCCCAAAACCAAGCCAGCCTAGAAGCTGAGTCCTCATAGGTTTTGTTGTTTCAATGGGGACAGCTGAATGCAAGTTTTTTGGCTCATCTAAACAAGGAAGACCAAGAATTTCTCCTCTTCCTCTCTCATGCATCCGCACACAAGTGGAGCCCAGTACGCATCCCGGCACACGGCTGGGAACATCCCAGATGACCACGCAGCATCCAGGCTGGCTTCACCCTTAAATACATTCCTTCCTCCCCACTTCAGCTGATGAACACGCCTTCCTCCCTAAGCACGCATGCATGTACGCACGATAGCACACAGCTGATTTAATTTGCCTTTGTTGCCCTGAATTTTTCCAATTCATATCTACATCCAGTGAAGCAATGCCTAGCATGAAGTCAGCATCCATCTCCTGCCCCAGCATCTCCCCTGGAGCCATAAGCCCATTGTGCTGCTCATGGACCTTCCCAGCGGGACAACCTGTCACCACCCTGGGGCAGGAGGTGACATTCCCCAGCTCATTGCCTTCCCCTCCAGCAGCATGAACTCCCCTCCACATACGGAAAAAAACCCAAATAATACAGTTACAAATACGTACCCAGCTGCACTTCAAATTATCTTGGGTTTTTAAGAATCCCCTGTTACCTTGATAATTATTTCTCTTTCACACTGTTTTAAAATATAGCTTAGAGTTTGGTAACCAGAGCCAACTAAAAGCCAGTGGAGGCATATTTTTCTGCTGTGCAGGTCTGTAACTGCTCCAGATCTGGAACAACCATCTGAAGGCTTTGCTTCTTTCTTCAGGAAAGAGGAGTTTACCATAGTGTTTTGCTCCTTATCTTCCCCCTCTGCATGTAAAGATCACCTCCATCTTTTGTATTGCACAGTGAGAAGCCTTTCCCTCCTCTCCAGCCTCTAACAAGGATGGTTATTTAAAACACTTTCATATTCCTTTGATTTGTACATTAGTATTCTCTAGGCAGAAAAAAATATAGGACAAAAATAGGATTTGCTCTAATGCAGTCTCATCTTCTTGTTTATTTCTTATTATTTCCACCTTGTATAACTATGTAGGTCAAACAGATCAAATTAATTTCAGTGCATCTGTCCTAACACCAGTAACATGTAGGTTAAATGGCACTGGTGCTGGGCTCTCTGAGTGGGAATACGGCTCCATTAGCTCCCTGAACTGGAATAAGTTTGACCCATTTATTAAACTTCAGTTTTACAGCCAACATTTCATAATCTACTTATAACTGCATACCTGATCTTGTCAAAATTCTCTTGATGCTCCTAATTCCAGGCCTTGGGCACCCTCAGACAATGCAGAAGACAGACTACAACAGCAGGGTGCAAAAACCAGTCAACAGACAAGGAGGTGGCAACACGCACTGGTTTGGCATCACTGTGGCTGCAGCTATTACAGCTCAGTCTTGAAATCTGTCCTTTCTGGGTGAAATGGATTTGCAACAATATTTAGATAATTTACTGCTAAAGGCAATGATTCTATAAGTGCTTTCTCAGGGCAGTCTAGCCAAAAATTTGGCTGGCAGAAATGCACAGAAGCCAGGGCATTCCACGGTCGCCTGCCCTCTTTGAAAGTTGCCAATTCAACACAAACCCAACCCATGCTGGCTGACACAGGCAATCCCAAGCCCATTCCCTACAGATCTTCTTAAAAAAAAAAAATTCTGGGAAACAATAACCCAATACCATTTCTTAAGCAAACATAAGTGGTTTTCAACAAAATTGGAACCAAACTCATCTTGAAGATAGAAAACCCCCAAAACTGTAAGGATGCAAGTCCCTTCCTTCCCATGCTATCGGCTGGAAGTCCTCAAGCAAGAAAGCATCCATCTTGAGCAGCCTGGTCTAGTGGAAGGTGTTCCTGCCCATGGCAGGGGGGTTGAAACTGGATGGTCTTTAATGCACCTTCCAACCCAAACCATTCTACAATTCTATGATCTTATTTCCCACCCCATACAAGCAGCCCCAGAAGCTCAAGAAGAAGAGCAAGCCATGCTGGAGCCAGCACCCCGTCCTCATGCAGCAGAGCTGCAGCAGCCCAGCAGCTCCTCCCTGGGGACATTGGGAGCAGATCAGCCCCAGTGCCAACTCCTGAGAGCTCCCACCCCAAGCTGAGCCACAGCCTGGGATCCTCACCCACAGCATGTGTGATCCCAACCCTCTGGGTGGTTGAAAGAGAAAAGCCAGCGCAAAGGACAAGAGCATCCCAGATGTTCCTCTCCGGGATCACCTTGATTTATTTTTAATGCAATTGGAAAGATTTCTCATCTTCCCAGCACAGCACCCACCGGACAGACCCTTATTCATCGGGGAGAAACCAGGAGCCAGCTGTCAGACCTGTTTACCTCTTCCCTCTGAATACACTGGAAATTCATTATGTGTCACACACAATTCATTTCTATTTTTCTTCAATGAGCACAGATTTATCTGAATTATTGCATCATTTGCAGAAAACAAAGATATTATTATGAAATGCAGTTTTGAAGGAGAAAGGCTTTCTGTGGATGAGTGAGAAATTCATGACCTGCCAGAACTCCAAATTCAATGGCCTCCTTGTAGGGAAAAACTCAATGCATCATTTTTGATCAATTGTACTTTCAAGTCATTTTCTTATTTATGGGTGACTGAGAAGACACTTGAGCTAGCAAAATAATTCATGTTTGTTTGCACAGAGAAAAGCAAATTTAATAATGCAGCCTTTTTTAAAATAAATACAGTCATGCATTACAAAAACTGCATTTAAAATCATACTTTGTAGAAAAATCACAGCATGAACTGCAGCGTGCTCCTTTTCTTCCTCTTAAGTGAAAACCTTCTCTAAGGTACATGTGATTCACTTCATACTCCACTAAAAAAAGAAGCAGTACCTGAATTTCTGTTGCTCCTACTCACTTAGATTCATTACTGCCAAAACTTCCATCCAGCTCCCAAGGCCCAGAACAAGGTCCTGGCAAAGCTGCACATCAGTGTGTAAGAAGATGACTATTGCATTGAATAAAAGTTTCTTCTGTCCATCCAAGGGGCTGTTTAACATACAGATGTGTGGGGTCTTAATAGCCAGCAGATGACACACAGGAATTACTGAGGAGAAATTCAGGTCTCAGATACTTCATGGCAAGAGAGGAGCTTTCTTTGGGAACTTTCAGCCTTCTGTTTTAAGAGCACCAGAAATATCTCTAGAGAGAAAAGCTAAAGGGCCTTTTTCACTGAGATTATATTCTGATATTCTTTTCAAAGAACATATCCTATAAATACAATATATTACAGTATCTGAATATTCATCTTGAAACAACAGCCATTACCCCAAGTCAGTGTGTATTATCACTCACCTGGTAAGAGCATTCTTTTTCCCCATAATGGTCCTCACTTCCCTGCTGCTGATCTTCTGCCTCTCTCCCTTCCCCACCCAGCCACCTCCTCTCTCATTTATCATCTTCCTCATTCACCTCCTGATTGATCCCATCTGTGTCACTGCCTCCTTAATTCATCCCCATTTCCCATCTGCTTCACCCCTGCTGCCTCCCTGGGTACACCATATTGCTACTCTGAGACATTACTTTTTTCCCTTTCCTTTTTTTTCTTTTCTGAAGGGAATGGCATTAACATCCTCCTATATTGATATTTTGATCTTTCCAAGTTTTATACCCAATTTCATCAGTAAACAGCAAGAGGTGCTTAAGAACTATCCTTTTTACCTGCTGTTAATATTTATTACCTGGCTTAGCGTCAACACATTCACCTGGCAGCAAGAAAGCTCAACATGCTGGGAAAAAGAAAACAGAGTTGTCACAATCCACTATTCCTCCAACAGGATGACTTTTGCCTTGGAGACGCTAGGAGCAGGGTGGAGGATGCCAAGGAAAACAGGGCATGAATATTGAGCCCTAGAAGCAAGGAAGAAGGGTAAAAAATTGTGTCCCATCAGAGAATGCTCCCTTCTCTCCCATCGTCTGGATGGGGGAGGATGTTTTTGTGGCCACAGCTCTCACGGGGGCTTACATTATTGAAGTTCACTGCACAGCTCTCACAGATTGTCTTAAACGATCAGAGGCAATTCACTTAATCTGTTATGCCTCTCAGTTTTCCATCTGCAAAAGGGAGATAATACATCTTTCCTCCAATCCCTTTGTTTTTTTCTGTTTAGCTGGTAAATTCTTTAGAGCAGGGACTATCTCATTGTGTTTTTAAACAAAGCCTTGAAGAATGGTTTTGGTTAGGGTCTTTCAAGTTGATGATAAACCCCCCCCAAACAACCCCACCCACAGAAAAATATACAAACTGGCACCAAACCAGGATTCTGCCCGTTCTTCTCAAGAGTAAACAACATTCAGATGCTTTTGTTTACCTTCCCTATGGTCCTAGAAATTGCTTTAAGAATTATTTTTGTGCTTTCTTATGACTTTAAATAAAAAACAAATTATGACAATGTTGAATGCATATATATATATTGAATTTTTTATATTTTATGTGCATCCTGAATTTAATTTTGCCCCAAAATGCTCTTAGGGGATTTGTGTAGTTATTTTAATAGTCCTAATTTTAAATCCATTTAAATGTATTTATGCACCTTTAGACCAAACTCATTCAGGCATTTATACCGCAGTAATGAATTGTATGACAGCAATGTATACACAGAAAGAAATCCTTTCCTTTTGTAGAGCATATATTAGCACCGATTTATAAATTCAATAGTTAAGTTCATTGGCATGCATAGAGTCAAGGGACCTTTGTTAAACTAGGACATTTGACGATAACTATTTCAGAAGATGCACATTGAGAAAGTCTTTCCTATTTTAATGTCAGGAAATTAGAAATATAATGAATTCCAATTTTTCACATCTTTCATCAAAGCCTCGGAAAAAGGTCAGTATCTAAACTTGTTATTTTAAAATGCCTACTGCAATTTGCCTTACTGTGGTAATTACAAGGAAAGTTCCCATAGTGGAACACCAAAACAATCCTGGGGGACTCTTCTTATTCCTGATTGTCAACAAATTTCATCATCTGAAGGAAAAAATGATGCATTTCATAGGCATAATGAGTATGATGGTCATAGTAAACAGTATATAAAGTATTTACATTTCATGCTTTCTCTGAACTGGGAGCTCCCTAAAGTCTGGGGTAGCCTGAATATGCTGCAATGAATTTTTTTTTTTAGACAAAACTATTTCAAAACTATTTGCTGAATTTGACCCACATTTCAAAAAGGTCACACTCCACTGCCTCTGCTCTTCTTGCTGCGGTGACTCCCAGCTGCAAGAGCTCACTCAGATCCAAGCTTTTCATCTCTTTATTGCTTATTCAGATTCCATCCCAGCCCCAAGAAATCGGGAGCTGTTGCCGTCCCAGGGATGTTTGATGGCTATGAATAATACTGAGTTAATGCAGAATAATAATTAGCATTCCATCTCCAGTAGAGTGGTTTTTCCAGCTCCATGATACTCCGGCTGAGGTGCTGGTGTGGAGCATGCTCCCATAGAGGTGATGGGAACTGGCAACAGCATCAGTGACCACGGGTGAGGATGCTCCAGCACCGCCAGCCCTGCCTGCATTAACTAGGTAAAGCCAGAGGAAAGCAGTCCACAGTAATTTGGCTCAAATCACTGATATACCCCAGTTTAGGAGAGCGAGCAGTGCCAGTAACATCTCCTCAGCCTGTCCTTGTCAGGGACCATGAATAGGGTTACAGGTCCGCCTGGGGAGCATCTCACTCCCCACCCAAAAGGAAGTGGTTTGTACTTACTACAAAAAAAATCCACCTCCAGGTCTTTCTGAAGCATCTCTTTCCATGCCAGTACCAAAAGATTTAATCCCTGTTAGGGTCCTGTAGCAGGCCTGAGAGGTTAAGGGAGGATTTCTTCTGATTACCAAGAAATAACAGTCCCTGAAAAATAACTATCAGGTATTCAATCTACATTTAAAAGTCAGGTTCAATCTTCCCTTATTACAGCTGCAAAACCCCTTGCTATCTAATTGAGATGAAGCAACAAAGCTGTACTTCCAATGGTTGTAATTAAATGCAGTTAACCTTAAAAAGTCACTTTTACAAACAGAGCAGATTTATCTGGATTTAAATTTTAGTTCTCGTACAAAGACTTAAGAACAAGTTCCTCCCCATTATTCAATTTAACAATAATAATAAAAACCTCCATGACAACTATAACAAAAAGACTCTGATAAAGCCTGAAACCTTTTTGATAATGAAACATACAATTTCCCTGTTTGAAGCATAATTCCCCAGAGAACATTTTAAAAAAGATATAGAAGAACTGTCGTTTTAAAGCTGTTAATGTAAAGAACTGCGTACGAGAACAACTCATGTAAAAAATAGACTTTCAGAAAAGCTAGGGAAAAAATAGTGGGTGGGAGAGACTAGACAACTTAAATGCAGTGTCTCATTAGGACAATTACAGGAGTCAATAAAAACTGGCAAAATTGAAAAAGATTCACCAGGCTGCTCGGTTCAGTTTCCATTTAGTTCAGGGACAGAGAGGTCAACTGCAGCCAGCAGTCATCTCATTCGATTCCTGGGGTGCAAATGACTTAGCCATATTGGTAATTGCCTTCTTCCTCTTGCCATCTAAGTATACCTTTTGTTGGATCATGACAGCTACTCGCCATTTCATTGCTTTTTTAGATAAGTCTATAATCACATATCCATAATGTACTTTGAACAACATTAATTAGAGCAGATAAACTGTCATATAAGAAACAGTAACACGTATTAATTAAGGTAAGTCCTACTCTTACTCAATTCAAATCTTAATCTTCCAAGTTTTCTCATCAATACTTTATCATCATAGTGCCAGAGAGGAATTAATGCACTGAGAGGATGTCAACTATTTGAAGAGGATCAAGCACTTGGGATGCCAAAATAACCAGCCAAAGCGCAGGATTAGTGAACTAAATATGAGAGAGAGAGTCAAAAAGTGCAAAACCATCAACGCAATGGGTCCGCATGGCTCCACTGATGAGGTCACTGATGGGACTCCAGAGCACATGAATTATCCTTACGTGCTCTACCTCATACACCACACGAGTACAGTTTTTTACTGTGTAAGAATTTAATCAAATTTCAACAGCTTTTTGTAATACTGAGTATTTTTAAATTGGAGACCATGAGACCTCTTTATGTTTACGTGCCTACCTTCGCTTGTCAAAGCACTGAAAACCACTGAATCGAAATTTAACAATTGCTTATAAACAAATATTTTTTTCAAGTTTAGGCTGTACTGGAGAAAGTCTTGAGAAATGTCCTGAGCATCTTACAGCACATTTAGATCTTTCTCATTTTACTGCCATTGCTGTTGTATTTGCATGACTTTTTAATAATCCTAGCTCCTGTAGCCATGAGTTACTGTGAGAATCTACACTTCCATTAAAATAATTGTGTAAAACTTCACAGTGTTTTTGAGTTTTGAGCCTTTTGGGGAGGCTTATGTCTGCAAGTTTTTTAAAAAAGAAGTTTTAAGTGTTTTTTTCTGACTGGGTAGTTGGCTTTTTTACAAAAAATGCCAGTCCCAAAAATCTGAAGAGTGTGATCACATCTTAAATAAAGCATATGATCTCATTTCTCCTTTTATCTAGATAGCTCTTATTTGTTGCTTTTTCCAGTGCAGCACTCCTGTCTCACCAGGACCTCATATATGCTGTTGGTTAGACACATTACCAGCAAAGCTGTGATCACTACTCCCCAGGATAATGTTCTTGTCAACAAGGTGTGAATTTAAAAACTCATTTAGAGATACATAATGATAAAGTGCAAAGTGGGGGGGGAAAAATCAACTAATTAACCTCAGAAGTTTATTTTAACACAAAGGAAAAAAAAAACCTAGAATATATTTGCCTCCTCTTAGGATCCATCCCAGCAATGTCCAAAATCTCGATGGGCTGGATTTTCACAGCGCTTAGCACTCGGCAGTTCAAACTGACATCAGTGAGCTGGTCCTAACACAGTTCCAGTAACAACCATATGCATTTCTGAAGCTGCAAAAGCGAGGTTTTACTTCTGACACTTCAGGGATAAGGTTTCTTACACAGAAGTTAAATATATTATTGATTCCCTTTGTACTGCCAAGAAAAAGGCACTAATCCTCACGCCGACTGGGGTTGAGACTCTCACAACTCTGTTCATCCACATCGCCTTTGGTTCATGCCCAAAGCTACTTTAGGTGCAAATATTAGCCAATGCAGAAACCAGATTTCATCACAGTTCTTTCCATTTACCATTACGTTGAAGCTGTTGACAATACCAGCACATCCATCTGACCAAAACCAATACAGGTAATAATACTTAATTGCCAAAATAACGTGTATCATTCTCCTGATCAACTGGGATTCTCAAGCCAAGCAATGGTATGTTGAAAAGTCAGAGGTTAATCATGTTAAAAATAGACAGGATTTTCTTTTGCATGACAAGACACTTCACTTTATTAGTCTGTTAGACTATTGGCAGGGTTTTGGTCTTTTCAAAGCTGTGGAAGAAAATGTTGAGTTGGTTATTTATGGGTAGAGTTTGTGTTCATCTCTGAAAGACAACGAGCAAAATCCTACGGTAAGGGCAATCTCCGCAGTTCTGCTGACAAATTCACTCTAGCAAAAAAAAAAAGCTCTTTGTGCACTGTCATTACAATAATTTGTATATTTTTAGTATTATACTGGCAGTTAGAAGCCCCCATTGAGGGCAAAACCTTGCTGGACCGCTTTCCAGACACATGTACTTAGGACAGTCCTCATGGTGAAGAATTGATACACTACAAATTCTGCTGAGTTACACTGATTTCTATGACAGGGTATATTTTATAGCTCAAAAAACCCCAAAGAATATCTTCCAAATTTTTTTCTTATATCTGTGATGCCTGAAATTAAGATGAGCAGTATGCCTTAAAAAAAAAAAAAACAAAAAAAAAAAAAAAAAAACCCACACAAAAAAAGGTGAAGTGCTTTGTGGGTTTTGCATCTGCCAATGGGTTCAGGTTTAATAGTACATACTACACTTTGCCAACTGTTAAGGAAAACAGATTCCAGTTGTACCACGTTTTGCTTAATTTATGTGAGCGCTGGGCGGGAGGTGAGGAGGAAGAAAAAGACCCAGAGAGCAAAAATGTTTTTTTCCTCCTTTTGTTTGCTGTTCTGACAATAAACTTGCCAAGTCTGAGAGGCTCCAGAGAGCTCCTCCACACTGGAGCACAAGGAGCACAGAGAACCTGCTCACCCCAACTGTCAGCGCTATGGATCTCTCGGCTGCAGAAAACAGCAGCGAGACTGGTCTGAGCGCCCACGGGGGATTCCTGGGTGATGGGGGAGTTCCTTGGCTGGTCCCTGGGGATGAGCAGGGTCCCTGGGGATGCTGGGGGACTCATTTGAGAAGCTAAAATGACAGAGAGCAAGGAGCATGCAGGAATAGATAAAAATCACATCTCCATCTTTCCTAGGCTTATACCAAGTACTCATCTGACAGACTCAGGAGCCAGGTCATGTATTACTTTTTGAAATCAGATATTACCTAATCTAGGCCCAACAGGTTTCATATGATGCAAATTTTTACAAAGCAAAGCTAGTCCTACAGAGCAGCCGTGTTTTTGCAGTTGATTCCGCCATCACACCCAGTGCAGCTGCCAGCAGGCTCTCGCGGCAGAAAACAAGGAAAAGTTCAAGTCCAAGGGAGTTCTTTGTCCAAAATAGGAATAAAAATAAATTTGGTAAGGGGAAACATATGCGAGCAGTAACTTTGCTCCCACCTGCAGCTAGCTGCCCTGACTGAGCTCAGAGCCCTGCATCCCTAACACAGCTCCAGACCCATTAGGACCAATTCCCATCTCTCTGAGTGCTATGTACCTTCAAGTCCATTTTCTCCCTGGTTTCTATTTTTAAAATTGCTGTAGCTTACAAGAGTATTTTGTTCTGTGCAATGACAGGCTGTCATTTCTCCTGAATATGTCCCTTCCCTGAGATAAGTATCCCAGATAATTCACTAAGCATAGAGACTTTCCGTAAAGGCTCACAGTAAGGTGTGCTGTAGGTTTTCAACGGAGTCACTAGGTCCCGTACCATCACCAGGGGAACACCACGGACCATGAGAAGACACTCCCAATGCAGAGGGCCAAAGCATCCCTACATTGCCCACAGGCAACCAAAAGCAACATGGATTTAGCCATCCCAAAGCAAACTAAGGAACTGACCCTGCCAACACAAACCATGGGAAAAGGATCACTCAAAGAGCATCAGTGCAGTAAGAAGGATGACCACAAACAAAGGGTCTGAGTAATTTTCACCATTGAAACACTCCCCAAAAGACCATCACCAGTTAAAAAACAAATGTCTTGTTAAGTTTTATAGTAACAATCAATATAATGATTTGGTTTTCAGACATAGGCTGGGATAAAATGCAAATGGGAGGAACTGGAAGTGTACTTTATTTCCACTTACTGGCTTTGAAAATCCCCAAACTCTCCAAACCCCAGGGTACATTTCCACCCTTCCCCAGGTAATGCTGCAGTAAACCCCTGCTACAGCCCCGACTCATCTCACCTCGGAGCAAACCATGGTACCACCGGGAAACTTTCAGGATACCAGATATAACGTAAAGCACAAATCTGAGCGGTAAAGCAGCATAAACATCAATGCAATTTTATTTCATTAAACAAGTGGCATTTTTAATTTGTCTTCATGGAGCACATGAAAAAAAAAATCTCAGTCAACAAATATGACAAAAAGATTCATGAATAGTGCAAACACAGTTCAATTGAGAAAGATCGTGTTTTCTGCTAGCTGTGTGTTTAAACTATACCTCATTATTTTTGTTATTTTTAATGTATTCCATATTTATTATAATTTAAGTGATAAGATTTAACATGCTCTACAAATCAGTAGGAAAGACAAAAAAAACAGTTTGCTAGTTTTGCTAGCTCAATGATACCTTTATAATGGCACAAGAAAAAAACTTCATTTCATGAACCCAATAGCATCTTATCTAAAATTCACCCTGGAGATTAGGATCAACTGTGAGACCAATTTTCCAGACTGCTTAGGAGCTGAGTGAGGAACAGCAGAGGGATGGAAGAGGGAGAAGCACACACATTCATTGCTAAAAAATTAAATTTGGAAAAGTAGCAAAAAGAAAAACAAAGCAATATGTATAAATAAACCATTGCATAAAAATGTATATAATAATTTGCTGCATAAAGGTACCACAAATCAGCTAGTCCGCCCCGTGGAACAGTTACAAATTTTTTCATAGTTTAGAGCATGAATGATATACCTCAGCCACCTTGCTGCTGCAGCATTTACTCGCTCGCTGACGTGCGAACGTGCCCCATTATCCATAAGAGGGGGCCCAGATCAGCTCCAAAGCCAGTGGTGCGATGGCTGGCGGCTTGGCTCTAATGCTGCATGTGGCACTTTCACTGGGGCTGGTAAGAGTTTTGAGCCGGGATCAACTGCTGGGTTATGATAATCAGGAAAGAGGCATTATACATGTAAAATTAAGTACAGAGTTACAGCACAGCATAGATGCAAGCTCAGAAACAAATACGGGCTTTATTTCACATACGTGCATTCATCATAAATGTAGTTATATCATGCACATTTGGATAAAAAATGATTATTTCACTAACAGATGGATTTCTTAGAGAGAGCAGCAAAAACTTGCCTTGTCTCAAGCAGGACATTTTATAGAACAGTTATCAGCCTCATTCCTCAGTGCTTTTGTGCTTAGAGGTATTTATTTTCTTCTGAAATGTAAGAAGATTCTTCCTGAGAAAATAAGCACGGGTTTTGGAGGCTTTTTTAATAACAATCTGATTCTCTAGCAAAATACATTTACCACAGGTGGGAAAAACTGTATTTGTGATTTCTTTCATTTCTTCATGGATTTAATGCCCTTCACAGTTTACCATACCACAAAAATATTCCTAAAGATGGAAAGCTGCCTTTCAATGGGCTTCAGCACTGTAGCCCTGCATGCCACCCGCCCGCTCTCACATGGAGACGTGCTACAGATCTCAAGGTGTTATTATCTGCAGCAGCCCTGGACATCCTCATAAAGCTTGAAGAAGTCAAGTCATTTCTCCATTCCCACCTAGCCGGTTTAGCTAACGAAGTGAAAACAAGCTTGAACTCCCTGAGGGCTGATGCCATCATGGTTGCTGCAGGCAGATGGAAAATGAATATTTTTGCGTCACCCTCCAAAATCCTGTACAGTACACAAATCACTTTACCCAGGACACTCACATTCTACTACAGGAAATGTTTTCAAGCATTGGAACAGGCAGGGAGCTCCCAGTTCCCACAGACTTGCTGGGAACTCAAGACATCAAAATAGCCTTTCCTCATTTTGAAAATCCTTCACTGTAATAGTGGTATACACACCTTAAAAAGATAATTTCCTTTACATTGCTAATACTCTGAGATTTTCTGTACTGCTGTCAGATAGAAAAAGTACAAAACCACAAAAAGTCATTTAATTAATTTTTATTGTCAATATCATTTCTGTGCATTCAAGTACTACCACAAAATTACCTTCTTTAAAATCACTAAAACATCTCTATTAGGGCTGGATTTTATTTCTATAAAAATAACAACTTCCAGCCAAATTTGAGTTGACAGTTTCCCTTTAACTTTGATTTATTCCTGTCATTCTTTTATTAAATGGGATTTGGCCTTGATCCTACCTATTAGGACTCCATCTTGATGGGATCAGCACGGGAAACAACTCTGGGCACTTAGTCTTGTCTCTATAGCGGCAAGGCACTAGCACAATTAAAATGGGTGGTGATGCTCTCTAAGCTCTTATGAGCTGTCATTAAATTCAAGACAACAGGAGAATTTATTAGCTTTCAGCCATCCATTAGATTAACCTGTATCTAGTTGTTTCATGTTCATCTCTTCATTACAAGATGAATATGAGGAATGAACACGCAGTAAGGGCATCTCAGCATACTTGACCCCAAAGATCACAGAACTGAGGAATATATCCATTTCCAGAGGGAATAAATATAGAGAAAAGAAAGCCAGAGCCTCAGCTGGTGTAAGCTGTCAGAACTCCACTTACATCCATCAATGGTGAACTTGGCCCCAGCCATACAGAATTACTTTTTAAAATTGAATAAACCCAGCTATGCCCTCAGCCCTTGTTAACCAGGAATAGGTGGGTGGTCTCTGGGAAGCCACGGTCCCAACGCATCCCCATGTGAGGGCAGGCAGGGTGGGAAGGGTTATCCCTGCGGGTAGGGAGAGACAATGCAAGGGAAACAGCAAGTGGGAAAGACGTGATAAGGAAGGTAACATTGATAATACTCCCAAGAGGCCTTTATCAACTCCATTTTATATGCAATAGGAAGGACAGGAAGGTGAGGAGGCAACACAGATTGTTCTGGCTGCATCAGCAGAGATGCAAGGTCTGAACTTTGAAGTTTTATGGGGAGAGCAGCAGCAAGTGTTGGACACAGCCAGAATACGTGTTACAGCACAAGAGAGGTGGTTATGGACCTGAGCGTCAAAGAAAATTCAAATGCTGAAGGCTGGGAAATCGATGGAGAATGTAACACAGTGAATACTAAACTCCATGTTGTCCTTGAGATACACAAGATACAGGCTGATACATGGGCTTCGATCAAGTTGCCTTGGATTTTTTTTTTTAACATGGCAATTAAGTACTGAGATACATGGGATACACTGTCACGACTCAAGATGAGCATTAGAGATCTATCAAACATCTACAGCCAGTTGAGTTCATCCTGGAAAAAAGATGATTTTTGTTTCACTTTTAAATTAGAGAACATGCTTATATCTACTCTCTGTGTTTAAAGTATGCTACATGGAGCCTTGTATTACTGGGATTAAACGTTAGTGGTCTCTGCTATGACTGAAAACAAAAATGTTGTTGAAGCTCACCAAGCTGTGTTTATCAAGCAGAGGTACTTCGAAAGCAGCAAAGGCATGGCTCTCCCAGCATAAAGGGCCATATTCACGATGAAAAGGGATTTTGCCGTCAGACTTGTAAAGTCAGCCTAGTCAAGCTTTCTTTGGCAACAACAGAACTTTTAATAACTTGTCTATCTCAAGTAGTCTAAAATAAATTTATGTTCAAAAAAAGGTACAGATTGTAAATATATAATTATATTTATTATATAATTATATATTTCTAAATTATATTTCAAAAATTTAGAAATTTATTTCAAAAGTAAATTTGTGTCAATCTTGGCAGCATTTTTACTAGCCCTTGCTTTAATTGCAAGCAGTGGTGGCTGCTGTGGCATGCACAACCCGGGCTCCTGGAGTGCCCCCCCAACCTGTGCGGTTTCAGCACGATCACATCAGCTGTGGCGCAACTGGCACCTCTGCATAGCACAATTTGCATTTTATCTCTGATCTTGTATTGAGGAGCTCATTTGCTGGTGGTGCTGGAAATAGAAGCCTGCTGCAGCTCTTAAGGCCCAAATCCTCCATTCTCATAGAAGAAAATTTTCTGCTGTCCTGTTCTTCTTGGTATATTGAACACGCCAATAGCTGGAGACGACAACCCTGCAAAGATGTAAATTCCTCCTGTGTCACCAAGTGCTGCAATACATTTACAAAGCACTTGCACTCAGTTTGTACTCTGTGCAAAAATACCATGCATATAATTATGAGGCTGAATTTAATGACATTGAAACAAATCTCCATTCTGATGAATGCATAATTACTGTTATTAAAATATTTATGAAATAATACATTTATTAGAAAATCTTCTGCATATGAGTTTGCAGAATGCTCAAATTCTAAAATGGCAGCAGAGAAAACAAACTTGCAAGGCACCGAACCCGAACATTTCCATCTGAGTCAACGTAGGCACAAAGGCCTCCTGAGATCTTGAACGTTCTGTCCTCTCCATCAGAGACACTGAATAGAGAGAATTGGGATTTTATTATTGTCTTCACTTGGAAAATTTTCAGTTCTTTAAACAGGGTTATTATGGAAGCAAACTTCTTGTGGGATTTTTGTCTCGTTGTTTTTTAACACAGGTAGTCTAGACTGGCAATGCATCACTGGAACAAGACAGAATTTAAAATAACCACTAGTAACCATCCAGACCGTTGGCAATTTAGGCTAACATCTCGAGCCTGAACCAGACAGAGACGGGGTTTCACAAGTCCCAGCTGAGAGTATGTTAATCTTGCGGATAAATCTCTCCCACTAAAGCATTCAAAACCTCTACTTTTTGTACCTAACTTGCAGCACAGAAGGGAAAGCAAAAGTCTTGCTTTAGGAAGACACCTATTGCATCCTGTTGTTGCACTTCAGCCTCACAGCCTGCTGTGAAAGTACAGTCAAAACCAGGAAAATTTTCAGCAAAGAGGATAAATGCTGACTATTAAGAGAAAAAAAAAAAAAAAACCAAAAAACAGTATTTCATGGAGGTTACAGAATATTCTTCAGGAAAGTTCATAAAAGAAGTTAGGCAAGCATCTGCTAGGACCAGCCTGGCTCTGTGGGTCCCATCTCAGGTCAGTGACTCACGGCGAGTATGGAGATCCATGGCTGAAGGAGCCACACCAATACCCTCTGCCCCCCAAAAACAAGAGGGGAGCACCCAAGGGGGCCAGAGCAGGAGGTCGAGGGGATGGTACCAGGACAAAGGGATGCCTGAATGTCCAAGCGAATCAGAGGGATCCCTGTCTGGCTTGCTGCCTTCCCACTGGCATCAGCCAGTGCTGGAGCATCCAGAGGAAACGCTGGAAATCTGCCCTAAGACAAGTGTGTGTTTCCATCCTCTACAATCTTTGGATTTATAGTCCTATTTATGTATGGGCACTCTTCTACGAAAAGGTAGGATTAGGGCCTCTGTGTAGGACAGTAATAAATGGCTGCTATAAAAATCACATGCAGGGATCTACATTCACTTTTACACCATCATTTCTGTAACTGAAATTTGGTTTATGAACAAAAAGGATGGCTTTTCCAGCTAACCCTGGAAAGCCCCTATAACTAGGCTACAATCAACTCTTTCATGTTTCCAGTGACAGGGGGTGTTTAAAGGCAGCGCAGAGCTCAGCTCGCCCTTGCAGCACCGACAGCAGTGACGCTCGCCCGTTCCACGGGGCTCGTACCGCTGAATCCCACCAGCCACGGGCAACCCTGAGCAGCACTGAGCTGTTCTCAGCTTCCTCCTCTCAGCCACAGAAATGTGAAAGGAAGTGGAGATACAGGTTTATATCAACCCACCTGAGGAGAACCTGGATCAGAGTCATTTTTCAGGACAACTCCAGCTTAAGGTTTTGGGCTTTGTCAGCAGTTGTTATACCCGCAAGTGAAAAGCCAAAAACAGCTGTAAAACGTTAAGAGCAAGATCTAAGGGCATATCTACAGCAGGCAGGGGAGCACTGGGACCGCACCAAAGCCAGGTCCAGATTATCTGGCTTTTGAACTGGAAGCAGTAAAGCAGCTCCAGCAAGGCACTGCCCTTGGGCTAAAGTAAGCAGCCCAGTGCCAGTCACCCACCTGTGTCCTCCCTGGGACTCCTGTGTCACTGCCTGGCACTGATCCGGGCTGTGCAGATACTGGACTCGACCTTGGCTGCTTCTCCTACCAGGGCAATGCGCTGCACAGTGACCACTACTCTCAGCTTCTCCACCCTGACCTTGACTCTCTCTCTGATCTGTCAGAGCAGCCTCTAGGCAGGGACAAAGGTGGCAGGCACATGGGCCAGGAGCCTGCCACAAAGGTAAGAGCCACCACAGCCCTGCTGTCCATCCCCTCTGCCCACACCGGGCTCTGGAAAGCCACTCCGGCTGCTGCCGGGGATGAAGGGGGAAGACCTCAGGCTCCTCCTGGGGGGAGGAGATGGAAAGCTGGTCCTGCAGAGTATCCTCCTTCCCACACCCTCTCACCCTGCTCCAGCCGCACACCCACCTCTCCATGGTCTTCCCCACATTTTCCATCACTGTTCCTGTCTGTCCTCCCTTCACTCACTTCCCGGGTAGGAACTGCCAAGCCTGAACACAACCTGTACTGCTGAAAGCCTTTG
Organism: Strix aluco; assembly: GCF_031877795.1. Taxonomy (NCBI): domain Eukaryota; kingdom Metazoa; phylum Chordata; class Aves; order Strigiformes; family Strigidae; genus Strix; species Strix aluco. The sequence goes on along the minus strand of NC_133941.1, from coordinate 12,794,910 downwards.
AGGTGGCTCTGAATTACTAAAACACGTCTTTTCTCCATTAATCACACATCACTGATTCTTCTGAGTCCTAACATCATAATAATGCGAGACAGACAGAATCGAGAAGCCAAACAAGCGGGTGACACGACTGTCAGCAGACTGACAGCAGCAGCAGTCAACGAAAGCAGAGACGTGCTCTGTCCTGTCCTCACCCACCATGGCCAGCACCGGTGCCTGCTCTTCCCTTCCCAGCCTTATCCATGAGCAAGACATTAAAAGACAGGTCACTTATGTTTGCAGCATAAATATCTACCAAAAAAAAAGTTATACATATGGAAGTATATATATATGTGTGTATATATATAAAAAACCCTACATACACAAACATATTCATAGACATTAAGCAGAACCATCACCAGAATGAAATCTTGCAACCTAAAACTGCTCCTAACTGTCCCCTCCGCCCCCACAGGTCAGGCAATCCTTTAACAAAAATAGAGTTATTTCATGTGCCCTACATGTGAAAAGATTTTATCTGTGCCACACCAGGCAGCACACAGTGCTGGGAAGGGAAGATCTCCCCAGTCTGCCTTCTCTTCCCATTTAAATCAGAGGCCAGGGAGTCCGAGTGCTTCCCAGGATCTGGACACAAGAAGAAAGGTGATCTCTAATTAGAAGCATTTCACAGGGGTTTGGCAGTGCTTGCCAAGTTCATTTAGAAATACTTGAAGTGAGGCACTGGCCTGCACTACCCCCTCAGCCAAGGAATAAGAGGATATATACCGTGCAACACGGTTGCATTCATACAGCATGCTAATGCCTACCCGAATGTCCCAAGTGACATAGCAAAAGTATCATTTACCACAACACAGACTAAATTAGGGGGAAGTTGGGCAATACCGCTTGAGTTACAGTTTCTCTGGCAATGTAGCACTACTTGTCAAATTTTGTCAAATGGAGGCACTTGCCCCTGGAGATGGAGCGAGACCCCAATGTCTCTCAGCAGCTGCCCTCCCGTAGGTGCCCTCGGGGTGCTCCATCCTGCACCCTGCCATTGGGTCCATGTGTGCACAGCACCAGCAAAGGGCTTTGTTACAAAATACAGCACACGGCAGCCCGGACACCCCACCGCAGGACCTGCTCCACCACGCTCAGCAGCCCCCGAGCTGCAAAAAACACGGGCCATGGCAACCTCCGCTGCGCTGTCTGTGCAGGGGTGGCCCAATGGCCCCGTGACATGGGGACCCAGGGAAACTAAAGAGCTTTTAGACCATTCCTACATATTAATTGTCATTTGAAGTCTCGTCTTCCTAATGTAGTACATGGAAGAACTACACTAGTTCTGCATGTATGAGAGTTACTCCAGCAAGGTGAAACACATGGTGACTGTGCTCGAGTGACCAGTGGCCTGGGGCAGGGCAGGGCTACCATATTTTAGTGGTCCATAAGAGGACCATGCTTTATTCTCAGCTAAATTGGTGATGATTCAGAATACCTCTACTGCCTTCAGTCGAAGGACTTTATAGGACCTTGTGAATCATCAGTAACGAGGAAGGCTTTAGAAATACTTGTTTTTCTTCAGATTTCTGTTTGCCTGGATACCCACTCCACCACACTAATGACCTGACTATATTGGATTCCAAGCTCTCCAAACAGCCTTAATTACATGCTTCGTATCTTCCAATATTATGATAAAATTCATCATAGTCCTATGTCTGGGACAGTCAACATTGTCACTCATTGAGATTAATTTGAATATCACTATAAATAGAAATAACAACATCTGATATTACAATGCAAAGTATTGTGTTGGATGGTTTTAATGGCTCCAATCAAAACTCATTTAATAGAATAAAATACAGAATATAGTACATGTAGTTTTATAGTATTAGTGTTATGAGACTCAAAACCAGATCAATATTTCTTTCATAAAAATTAATGCCTTACAATGATCCCTCCATTTGTCATTCCAAAGAGGTCACCTTATTTCATTTCAAAGAGTAAACTGGGAATTGCATGAATGTACCTGCTGCATATATGCTTTCACCGTACAACCTGACACGTTCCAGCATCCCACTGTGCTGTCCCCCATGCCAGCCCCAATTACTCGCTAATTCTTTGCTCACACGAGCACCATCATCCCTCTCTCTCTCCACAAGCAAGCATCCCTCTCCTAGCTGAGCCAGTCTTCTTCCACATGAGTCTCTGCAGCCCCTTCTACCCAACATCTACAGAGACACTCAAAAATAGATCAAGAGCCTAGATTACTGCTAATATTGAATTATGCCTTGTTAAGAAAACAAATTTTGCCTCCAAAACACCGTGTTCCAGAAAAATATATTCATAGCACCTCCAACGCGCCATTAGTGACTCCACATGCAAACATGTGAATTCCTGAAGTAAGGATTTTCCTTTACTTTTGATTCATACA